>NC_091071.1:55485000-56735000 GCF_032405125.1 Capricornis sumatraensis
AAGCTCTAATACTTTGGCGATCCTATATGAAGAGCTGATTCACTGGAAAAGATCCTGATTTGGGGAAAGACTGAGGGCAAGAGGAGAAATGAGCAACAGAGGATGAGACGGTTGGATGGCACCACTGACTCAATGCACATGAGTTTGATCAAGCTCCGAGATATAGGCCAGGGAAGCCTGATGTGCTGCAGTCCAAGGGGTCTCAAAGAGTCGGACATGACTTAGCAACAGAATAATAACAATACCTCTGTCAAAATTATACCTCAAATATATTTGAAACTTATTTTATGTTAATTATACCTCTATAAGTTATTTATGTTTTGTATAAATATATATTTATTTATAAAGTATGAGTATGTAAGTATACAAAATGATTTACTCTAATGATTAGTATCATAAAGTATTTAAATGAAAGGCAGATGAACATAAAATATCTTCTTTGAAATCATATCTTTTCATGATAAACCTGGATGATAAGAATGAGTCAAATATCTAAAGATTTTGGCAAAAACAAAGAAAAGCATTCCACAAAGAAAGAATAGTCAGTACACTCAGAAATATGGATGGGACTTCACAAACACAATATTGAATTATAAAGCCAGGTACAGAAGATTATTTGTAAATAATTAGTTATAATGTATGAAAGGGGCTGGAATTAATCACTTCTCTTAGAATTCAGAAATGATTATTCCTGGAATGTTATCAGATAGGTATTTTGAGTTAAAGACACACACATAATAATTATCAGTTTAAATTTTATTCAGGGTGTTACTGAGGGCTATAGCCTAGGAAACAATCACTCAGCTCTGAACAGGTAGAAGTCAGTTTATTTATGAATTTTGGCTTGAAAATACGGTTTACACCTTGGTAAACATTGTTGCTAATCACAAAGAACAGATATCCCAAGTCAATGATTTTAGTGTTTTTCTATTGTGTGGAAAGATGCAAGAATCTGAGTTCATTAAAATTCTTCTTGAGATATATATCTATCTTTGGGAACTCTATATTCATGTGTTCAGAGTGCCTTATCCCGTTTTTCCATCCTGAGTTCTTCTCAGATTGCACTGTTGTTCAGCAACTGTAGTGGGTTATGATTTAACTCTTGTAGAACTGGGTTGTGAGCAATACACTTTACCTCCAGAGCAGAGATGCAGGAAGTTGTTGGCACATTTAAATCCTCTCAATAAGCTACCTGAGGTGTAGGCCAAAGAGAGTACAACGTTGACAGCTCCTGATACCAAATGTTACCCCTTTCTGGTAAACAGTATCCCTGAAATTCTTAATGGAACTGTGGCTTCGATTGCAATTAAGACCTAAAGTGAACTCAGTGTTGGTTGAGTGTTCATTCACAGAGGCAGCAAAACCTAAATTTGTTCTCCTCTTTTGGGTATACTCCACCTTGTTTCATGGTATTTTAAGACTTCACATTTTACCCCATGAATTATAATCTACTACATTTCTTGTGAAATATAGATAAAATCAACCACATACAAAGAAGTGGACCTTGGCAATAAGTAAAGACAGATGAAACTGATTGTTTCAGGATTGTGAGTTCAAGTAAATAAGATAATCCTAAATTGGGCGTAGTGAATTAGGGTGTCAAGTGGCTTTGGCCTCTTAATATCTGATAACAGAGCAAGAACAAATGCAGAGATGGATTATACAGACTGTGTCAAGTAAAATAGAAGATAATTCATAGGAGGAAAATGGAGAGCTAAGAAATAAACTAAGATATGAGGATATTTACAGGAAAATATAGAATAATGGAATAATGATCTACTAGAGAGGTACTTGGCAATCATTACTCTAACATCTAATAGGAGCTCTTTTGTTAATATTCCTGTCTCTACATGTCTAATATGAGTGGGTATAAATAGTGCTCATCTAATTCAGATGATGTACATATTGCCCATGTTATTTAAAAGGTGTACATCCCTCTATAGTGCCTTATAAATAACTAGAGTTTAAAGGCGAGGGTCTTAGACTCTCTCATGGTGAATATACTTATCAAGTGATTGAGCAGGACTCCTAGTGATAGTATTTCTGACTCAAGCACAAGGAGCAGTATTCGTAGCATGAAGTTTCTGGTGTATGTACAGCAGTGATGCTCAGAAAGTCACTGGGGACTGTATATGAAAAAGAAGTTGAGCAGACGTAAGAAAAAAAAAATCATTCCTACTGTTAAAGATAATATCCAAGCACTACATTTTGATCAAAGTCTTTTTTGAGTCCTATAAATAGATTAGGAGAGAAACTTTGATGAATAAACGTTTAAAGAAAAGCTTTGGCTTGTCAGAAGAGTCACCAGTTCTAGTGTTTACCTACCTAGTAACCTATATGTGTTCTGAGAGCCTGCTAATGTGTCAGAACTACTTAATCTCCAATAGATTAATAAGGGGAGGTGGGAGAGGGAGGTTGTTATATGATATATCATCTTCCAGTGCCATATAATCTGTTCACTATGCTATGACTATAAAATGTGGATGATTGTGGGGTTCCTGATGGGCACTGAAGTATATGATGAAGTAAAAGACAGTTAACAATGATTTCAATGATAAAAATGTTATTTGAGTTTGACTTTATTAGTGATATCAAGAAATCACAGAATTTTTAGCATATGGTTAGCAGTTTTCTAAGTTGGATATGCATATCATTAAAAATTCAAACTCAATTTACTGTTTTATTTTTTCTCTCTGTGTTTAGTATTTTGTGGAATTGACTTATTGAGACTGATGTTAATGAGTAAATATGTTCAACAATCTGTTTCTGTGAAGCAACATGAAAATAAGTCACAAGAAACATGCATTCTTTGAGAACTATATCCCTATAATTTATGACAAGGAATATTTCTGTTTTGCCCTAAATTTCATCTGGATATGTAGTTAGTTAAAGCAGTAATTATCCTTCTCACTTAACTTCAAAGCTGTTGATTCTTCTGCACATATGAATGGCTTTCTGATATGGAAAAGAAAGTTCAGAGTCTGCCAGTGATTTTGTTTGCACTATTTGTTGACCTTTTCCAAAGTGATCAATTTCTGCTTTGACTTTTTTCAGCTCTTCAGGATTTTACTTTTTTTTTTTCCTTTTTAAAGCAAAATATCATTTAATTCTAGCAGCCCTATGTCCGAGGCCTTGTGATAAAACATTTCCCCACATATCAATGTTTTCCACATATCAATGTTTTTGTCAGATTATTTTCTATATGGCCTTTAAGCAAAACCTAGTGCATGTAATGTTCAGATTTTCTCCAATACTCTTATTTTTCATACCAGTTTGAAATTCATTTTTCATTCTATCAGACTGGGCTACTGCACAGAGGAATTTTGAGAAAAACATGACCTAGATATCATTCATAAGGAAGAGGATATCATACCACTGAACACACACAGGTGGCATCACAAGAGATATTATCACAGTTTGACTGAAATTGACCTCTTCGAACTTTATTTAATGGGGAAATTACTTTTTTCTTTTTTCTGCTGAACACACACAGGTGGTGTCACAAGAGATATTATCACAGTTTTACTGAAATCTACCTCTTCATTGATATGAACTTTATTTAATGGTGAAATCACCTTTTTTAAAAATTTACATTGCTACATTTATCATTTCCTAGCATAGAAAAGTCTTGTAAAGCAACACGTTTAAAAAATACAGCTATTATTACACAGACTATGCTAGCAAACATTTCCCCAAACTAACGTAGTATCTAATTTCCATTAAAAATATGTGAACCTTTATTCTCAACAAATCCAGTGCTACATAGTTTGTATATCTTATGTCTTTGAATCTTCACCACAAAGCCCAAAAGTGTGTATTGTTGTTTTTCCCATATTATAAATAAAAATACTGGCCTTAGGGGGATTAAAAATTTGTCCAAAATCACAGAGTTAGGGAATTTGAGGCAAATATTTAAAACCAAATGATCAGACCTCAGACACCTTTCTCTTATTGTTGTACTACACTAAGTTGAACAAGGTTCTTCAGAAATTATAACATTATTTTTATTCTAGTCTGTTATGAATTGCTAATAATGTATACCTAGTAAATGTGTGGTTCAATTGTTCTTTTTAAGTAAGTTTAATTAAACATTTCTATTGTCCTCTGTAAATCTCCCCACCCACACATAGATGTAATCCCATCTTTCATTTGTTTTAAAGTGTTATGGAAGACTCCTTTGTCTTTGAAGCTCCCTTTTTAAAAAAAAAAAAAAAAGAAAATTTCTACCTGATACTAGTCTTCTTAAGTTTACACTACAAAGGGATTTTTTTTTAAATTTTGTATATCATTATGTTAAATTCCAGTTAATTTTACAGTAGTTTCATATAATATTCTTTTCTTATTAGCTTTATTGGGTTATAATTACCATAATATTAAATGCACAGAAGAAAAGTTCACAATGTGTGTATAAATAAATGCAAGTATTTCTAGTTGAGTGACTGAAAAATTAGATTACTGGTACAGATAAATAAGTGTTCAGTTTAATTTTAGACAATGCAGCTACTAAAAATGCTCCCTATTTGCATTTTTATATTTTAAAAGTATATATTATTAAAGAATATTATATTTTTAAAGTAATGTCCTTGTGATCATACCTGCTGCAGTTTTTGTATTGGTATTTCCTTAATGACATTGCAAAATCAGATTCATATTTTTCATAGGACTTACAGCATTGTGTCTTCACTGGACTTGCATAAATTTAGCATTTTCCATGGTTTTATATTTGATTGAACATGCAGTTTCAAAAAGAAAAATTTCTTATACATTTTCAAATAAAAATAACAAATGTACTGAATATTTTAGTAGTTACAGAAGCTGATATTTACTTAAGTCTATATTACAGGCTAAATATGTAACAAGCAATAAAAGGATTTAAAATCAAGTTACATGAGAAAAAAGAAAATATAAGATGATGTGGAAAAGATGGAAAATCTTAGATATCATAATACAGTTCTTAAATATACATTATAGAAAGAAAAAGATAATGAAAATGTCAAAGTATTGAATAAGGGGGGAGAAATGTAAAATTTGGGGAAATATGGGAGGGAATAGCTGAACTTAGGAATTAATTATATAGACTAGTTAAGTCATTATTAATACTATTAATAAAATATGTATTTAGGACCTAAGGCTGCAGTTCAGTGGGGAGGAAATATATGTATTCCAAATTTTCTAAAATATAGAAGCTAATATTTCTCCTTTAAATCCTAAGAATTTTATTATGAAGTATCTCAGAACCTCAAGATGCCTTAAACAATAAGAATAGCTCAGATGATTAAATGTAGCTTTGGATTTTGGATGATTATACTCCACTTTAATTAGAATCAAGAAATTACAGTACATTTTATATTCTTATGGATGATAATAGAAAACACCTTAATTAAACATATATAATATTATTACCTAAAAATAATAAGCTTAATCTTTCATATTAGTTGTTTTGAAATATCTTAACCTATCTTTCAGCTTGTCACAATGCATTCATTTATTTATAAAAGCTCTTTTATTTAATAGAATATTATATAGCTTTAGTGGAAACCAATGCTTCACAATTCATTTACTATTACTTGGGAACTGTAAGTTGACAATATACAGAAACGTCTTCATGTACCACTATCAAATATGTCATATACAATGGTGTTAATAAGTTTCATTCTTTGAATTTATGAAGTGTGCTAAAATATAAGCATTACATTTTTATGGTCAACTCAAAAATAAGTATAAAGCTAAAAAAATGAGCTATACTCTTTTTATAGCAGAGAAAGTAAAGTCCTGAGAAATTAAATATGCAGAAACTTATACAGCTTGTTAGATAATGATCAACATTCAGAAAACGAAGATCATGGAATCCGGTCCCATCACTTCATGGGAAATAGATGGGGAAACAGTGGAAACAGTGCCAGACTTTATTGTTTTAGGCTCCAAAATCACTGCAGATGGTGATTGCAGCCATGAAATTAAAAGACACTTACTCCTTGGAAGAAAAGTTATGACCAACCTAGATAGCATGTTCAAAAGCAAAGACATTACTTTGCCGACTAAGGTCCGTCTAGTCAAGGCTATGGTTTTTCCTGTGGTCATGTATGGATGTGAGAGTTGGACTGTGAAGAAGGCTGAGTGCCGAAGAATTGATGCCTTTGAACTGTGGTGTTGGAGAAGACTCTTGAGAGTCCCTTGGACTGCAAGGAGATCCAACCAGTCCATTTTGAAGGAGATCAGCCCTGGGATTTCTTTGGAAGGAATGATGCTAAAGCTGAAACTCTGGTACTTTGGCCACCTCATGCGAAGAGTTGACTCATTGGAAAAGACTCTGATGCTGGGAGGAATTGGGGGCAGGAGGAGAAGGGGATGACTGAGGATGAGACGGCTGGATGACATCACGGACTCGATGGACGTGAGTCTGAGTGAACTCTGGGAGATGATGATGGACAGGGAGGCCTGGCGTGCTGCGATTCATGGGGTCTCAAAGAGTCGGAGACGACTGAGCGACTGAACTATCCTGCCTTCTAGACCAGGGCTTATGCTACTGTGTACTTCTGTGTATGTGCACAGAATACTATCTTGGTCTTCAAAAGAACTAGTAGTTAGTCAATAGCATGAGAAGGAAGGGGAGAAATTGGGAACCAATAATCAATATTATTCAAAATACTTGACTTCCTTTTGTCCCTGAAACAGGGAATGAGTCTTACTGTGAATATGGGTGTATAACTCTTACACCCATATTCTGTCCCAAAATCAGTCATTTGCATAGAACAACATGGGCTTCCCAGGAGGGGCAATGGTACAGAATCTGCCTACCAGCACAGGAGATGCAAGAGACATGGATTCGATTCCTGGTTTAGGAAGATTCCCTGGAGTAGAAAATGGCAGCCTGCTCCAGTATTCTTGCTTGGGAAATTCCCTGGACAGAGGAGCCTGGTGGGCTCCAGTCCATGGGGTCGCAGAGTTGGATATGCCTTAACGTCTAAGGACAGCACAGCATTAGGTGTACAATTTGCATTCCTTTTATAGCTAAATACATTGAGTAACTTTTCATCTACCAGTTGTTTATCTTCTTTGGAGAAATGTCTGTTCATATCCTTTGCATGTTATGTTTTTATTGTTTTGCTTTAAAAAGAACTTTATTCTTTACACAAATATCTAATCAGATATATGACTGGCAAATATTTTCTTTCATTCTTTGGGTTAAATTTATTTTCTTGATAGTATAATTTAAAGCATATTAATTTTTTTATGTGATCTTTTTTATTAATTTTTTTTCTTTTGTTATTCTACTTTGGTTTCATATCTGTGAAATCATTGCCTAACTCAACGTCATAAAGATCTGCATTATATTTTCTACTAATGGTATAGTTTTAGATCTTACATTTATGTCTTTGACCTGTTTGATGTATTTTTGGTAGATGCTGTGAGATATAGATCCAAACCCATTCTTTTTGTATATGGACATCCAATTTGCACAGCAAATTCATTAAAAATTCTATGGTTTCCCTTGAATTGTCTTCACACTGTTGTTAAAAATCAGTTGACTATAAATATAAGGGTCTGTTTCTGAAATTTCAATTACATTCCATTAATCTATGTCTATTTATATAAAAATACCACATCCTACAGATCATAATGTGTTTGTAGTAGTATTTTAAAATCAGGAACTGTGAATTCAATAACTTTTTTTTTTTTTTTCCCAAGGTTGCTTTGGCTTTTCAATGTTCCCAGAAACTCCGTATGAATTTTGTTGTTGCTGTTCAGTCACCCAGTTGTGTATGACTCTTTGAGACTCCATGGACTGCAGCATGCCAGGCATCCCTGTCCCTTATCATCTCCCAGAGTTTGCCCAATTTCATGTTAATTGCATTGGTGACGGTGTCCAGCCATCTCATCCTCTGATGCCTCCTTCTCCTAAATATGAATTTTAGGAACAGTTTATAGATTTAAGCAAAAAAGGAAGCTTGGATTTTGATATGGATTTTGTTGAATCTGTCGATAAATGGGGGAATTATTGATATCTTAGCAAAACTAAGTTTCCAAATCCATGAATACAGGATCTCTCCATTTACTTAGATCTTTATTAATTTCTTTGAACAATGTATTATAGTTTTCAATATATAAATCTTGTATTTATTTTATTAATTTCTGAGGATCTATTGGTTTTGATTCTACTATAAATAGAACTGTTTTCTTAGTTTCAGTTTTGATTGTTTATTGCCAATGTTAGAAATGTAATAGATTTTTGTATGTTGACATTGTATACTGCAGCTTTGTTGAATTAATTTATCATATAGGGTTTTTTTCCCATAGATTATTTAGGATTTACTATATATAAACTCATACCATCTTTGAATAGAATGTTTTAATTTCTTCTGTCCTATCAGATGCCATTTATTTCTTTCTCTGCCTACTTACGCTGGCAAGGAACTTCAGTAGAAGGTTCAGTAAAAGTGGCAAGAGTAGATATACTTGTCTTGTTCTTTCTTGATAGTAGGAGGAAATCAAAGTCTTTCATCAATAAATGTGATGTTACCTATGGGCTTTACATAAATTTTTTTCAGGTTGAAAAATTCCCTTCTACACCTACTTTAGTTTTAGTGTTTTTATCAATCCAGCTTTTTATTTCCATAAAATTGAGATGATCATTTGATTTTTTTTCTTTTAATGTAGTATATTACATTGATTGATTTTCTTAGGTTGACCACTCTTGAATTCCTCACTTGAAGCTCATTTGGTCATGGTGTTTAATTCTTTTATGCATTGCTGGATCTGTTTTGGTAGTATTTTAATGAATTTTTTTTTGTTTATTGTTGTTTTTCATTTTTGTTATTTTTTTGTGTCTATATTCCTAAGGGATATTGGTTTATAAGTGTACTTTTGTTACATCTATTGATTTGGTCTGTTTTTGTTACCAGGGTATTAATGGCCTTATAGCAAGACTTTAGAATGAGACTTTATGCAAATCATGAATTTCAGTTAACACTAATGTATCAATATTGGTTCTTCAATTATAAAAAGTAAACCATACTATTAAAAGATCTTAATAATAGATGAAACTCTGTGGTGTGGGGAAGATAGAAGAGATATCAGAATTCTCTGTACTATTTGGTTACATTTTCTATAAATCTAATCTGTTCTAAAAGCAAAGTTTATTAATTAGAAAAAGTCAATTGATCATTGCTGGGAGTGTTCCTGAAGTTTATATTTTGTTCCACTCTTTTACATATCTATCTTTCACCAATATTAGTCTATCTGGATTAGTTGCTTAATAGTAATATTGAAAGAAACTAGTGTGAGTTCATAAACTTTCTTCTTTTTCAAAATTATTCTGCCTATTCTAGTTTCTCTTAAAAAAGTTGTATACACATAATCAGCATGAAGTTTTGAAAAAGTGTTAGCATTCGTTTGTATACAGATTCTGCACAAATTTAATTACTTATCAAATAATATAGATAAAATTCAGAATTCTAGTATATATACACATATATTTCTCTTTGCTTGATGTCCACAATAAATACTTTTTTCAGTTGGTAGAGTGATACAGTTGTTTAATCATTACTCAACTATATACATTTGTATTTGAAATAATGTGTTATTGAATCCTTTTCAAAAGCAATTATTGCCAGCTGCAGCCAATTTGTCTGTTAGTACAATAGAAATAGAAGTGAATAGAGTTTTCTGCTAGCTAATGTGCCAAATTTCATCCTTACACACACACAGACACACACACACACACACACAGACACACACACAGGCATACACATCTCAAATATAAAATGCAGATGTCAAGGATTAAACATTTAGATATTATATCTTATAATGATTGTTTATAATTTGGAAATAAAGAAGACCAATTTTCAGTCAATTACAAGTTCTCTCTGAATAATCAAAATGCTGTTGTGATCTGTTAACTGAACAAATACTTTATTCCTGTCTTTAAATTTTTATTCTGTTTTTGTTAAATGAACTATGGATTAGTCAGGCTTGCCAGGTGGATCAGACGGTAAAGAATCTGCCTGCAATGTGGGAGGCCTGCAATCGCTCCCTGGGTTGGGAAGATCCCCTGGTGTAGGGCATGGCAACCCACTCCAGTATTCTTGCCTGGAGAATTCCCATGGGCAGAGGAGCCTGGCCAGCCACAGTTCATGGGATCACAAAGAATCAGACATGACTGAGTGGCTAAGCACAACACATTAATCATTTATTTGGGAAATTTGTACTACTACAGCTCTTTAGTTAGTCTTACTCCCAGTTCTTAACTGACTATATTTTAACATTGATGCTTCAGGCTTAGATAATAATTGATATCCTTTGGGACCTGACTAATCAAAGCCAGTTCATAAAGTTTTACCAAGGAAGGAATAAAAAATTTGGTGCACTTACACCAAACATTAATATTATAAGACAGCAATTGAAAATAGGAAACCTAAAAACTTAGTCAAGGTCATCTCAAAAATCCTTATACTGTCATGTTCCTTTATAATTGACAGTTACATCAAATTTTCCTTCCTTAAGCTATTTCTATGGAGAAATGAATCTTAAGGATAAATTCAACCTAAGAATATATTTTATATATAAAAAAATAGACTGCCAAATAATTACAAAGTTCACAGTGACTGAATATAATTTTTGGAAATTATTAGTCTTTACAATGAAAATAAAATATTTAGATATTACTTTGAACTTTTAGATGCGGGGTCTATTGAGTTTCATAGATGAAGGGATGTGAGTGATATACACATTTATTTTTTGAGATTGAATTTACATAGAATACGTTGCACAGACCTTATATATTCACAAGAAACTTTCAAGAAGCAGAGTATTTCCATCATCTAAAAGAGTCCTTTTGGGGCCTCTCCTGTCAATCTGAACTTCACTCATCATCGACAAATAATGTTATTTCACTCACTGAAGATCCACCAGATCAAAAACTGGGCATCAGTGAAATGTTATATCCTGTATTCTTTGGTGTCTAGATTTTTTCCCTGAACATAATTTTGAAAAAGACTATTTAATTTTGAAAGACTCTTTCAATTTGTATGTCTTTGTTCTTTTTCATTGCTAAACAGTATTTCATTACATATGCCACTCTTTGTTTATATACCTTCTAGTAATGAAAATCTGAGCTTTTCTTTTTTCCAGTTTTAGGCTTCTATGAAAGTTTTTGTCCTTTAATTAGCTGCTGTTTTCATTTCTATGTGCAATAACCTAGATATATAATTGTTAGATAGAGTGTAGGTAAATGTTTAACGTTATAAAAAACTTGCAAACCATTTTCTAAACTGGTGATACTATTTTGCAGTCTTCTAGCAGCTTTAAGAAGTCTTACTGCTATAAATCCTCTCCAGGTTTTGATGTTGGTAAATATCATTTTTGCCTTTCTACTATGTATTGTTATGCCCAAGTCGCGAAATCTACCAATGACCACCAGGGAGCCGATATCTGATGCAAAAGCAAGAGAGTTTTTATTACCAACCTCGAGCTGGGGCTCCCACCAATACCAACACAGTGGCTATAGGGAGGAGCCCCGGGTTTTGTATTACATTGCTTATATAGGGAGTATACATGGAAAAAAAAAGATTTTTAGGTAGGGGAACGTCTGATTGATCACTTTCTTTCGAAGGGTTGTGTGTTGGTTCTTGATTGGTCCCTATTGTCTACGTAGACCACAAGTTCCTGAGCATTAAGTCAGGAGATTTTGGTCTGGGGTCCGACTGGCTTGTGGGCAGTGGGGTGAGGTCAGGGGATTTCCAAAGGCTCTTGGATTTCCAAAAGTTCTTTTCCCAGAACCTTTTTAAATGGAGTTTTTCTGTTAACAAAATGGAGTAGCTTAGATTCTTCAGTATGTAGTGTGAAGAGGTCAGCTAGGTTGAGAGAAAAACTGTATTTTCAAATGTTGGAGTAGCTCATAAAAGCAATAAGCCAAAAGAATTAAGCCTTTCTTGCTAACTTGCTAATTGTGATGGTGTTTTTAGCAAGAGATTAAAACCAGAGAAAGTGCCCCGCTTCTCCCTGTTACATTTCCCTACCTGAAACTGTCCACTGGTTGAGGGTCCCATGGCTCAGCAAAAACGTGGAGATTTTCTCACTATTGAGGAGCCAGAACAAAAGACTGGTAGTTTTATGAAGCCTGGGGAGGTGAAGTGGCGAGGACCAAGTGGAAAACACCGAGTTCTGAGTAAGAATGGAGAAAATTGTTTCCTCATTTTCCACTCCTCCCCCACCCCCACCACCCATAAGTCGGTCTCAACAGATGTCCCCAGAGGAAGGCCTCTGCCCAAGACAACAGATAAAGAGACCTCAGAATGAGAGCACCAGGGCTAGGAATGCAAATATATGGAGAGAGTGACTTATCAGAGGGGTTTGAGTCTTTGCCTGCTTTCCCTTCAAAGACTACCATGCGCTGGCTATACATCAAGTCTGCTGTGGGGAAGACAGCTTTCCCCCCAGGCCTGTCAAATAAAGCCTTTATAATTGCCTATACTCAGATCTGGAAAATCACACATGGGTTTTTAACCAGAAGCGAGACTCCAGACTTAATGGTATCACACTGATGCATTAATTTTCATTTCTCTCATGACTAATAATGTTGAGTATGGCTTCCTGTCTTTTATTGGCTGTTTTTCCCTTTACCAACTGTCTCTTTGAAGATCTCGTCCATTTATAATTGGATTAATCTTTTAACTTTACTATTGAGTTATAGAATTTCTTTACATATTAAAAGTATAAGTTCTTTTAAAATATATGTATTGTGAATATTTACTACATAGTCTGTGTTTTTCCTATTCATTTTCTTTATTATTTATTTATTTTTTAAAATATAAATTTATTTTCATTGGAGGTTAACTACTTTACAATACTGTATTGGTTTTGTCATACATCAACATGAATAATGAAGTCTCTTTCTCTTGAGCAGATACAATTTGATAAAAGTTTGTGGCTTCTCTTTGTGTATTCTGCTATGAAATATTTAACTCTTCTTTAAGGTTTATGGGATATTTTTGAAAACAATAAATAACTGCATCTTGCTTTTTGTTTTTCTTTTTCCAATTTGATAATATCTGTCTATATATAATGCAGTTGCAGTTAGTTTCAAGTCTGCCATTTTAATAAATGCTTTCTCTCTGACCCATCTGATTTGAGTTCCTTTCCTTCTCTTTTCTTTCCACATTGGAGTTAACTGAATAGTTTAAAATATCTATTGGCAATTTAGGTATAGCTTTTTCTTTAGTGATTTGTCTAGGGATTCCAACTTATATACAAATTTCACACAATATCTCTTGAATTACTATGATACAATTTAATTTATAAGAATAATACTACAGGATAAATCCATTTAATTTTTTTTATATTTGTGTGCTTTTACTGCTTATATCTTTGTTTACCTTATAGATTAAAATATTCTGTGATTATCTTTGCTTTCAACTTTTAACTTTTAAATTAATATGAAAAATAAAAGAATTTTTAAAATATTTATCTACATATTTACTAGTTCATAACATTTTTTTTCTTTCTAGTGGTTTTGAATTTTCAGTGGATATCATCTTAATTTGCTTTAAGGATAGATTTTGATAGTTCTTATAGTCCATAATTATTAGTGTCAAATAATCTGAGTTTTAGTTTATTTTCGGATACCTATTTTTAACAAATATTTTCACCTGTTTGTTGTTCACTGTTCAGTAGCTAAGCCATGTCCAATTCTTTCCAACCCCATGGTCTACAGCATGCCAGGCTTCCCTGCCCTTCACTGTCTTCTGGAGTTTGCTCAAACTCATGTTCATTGAGTCAGTGATAACATCCAACCATCTCATCCTCTGTCGTCACTGCCTCCTCTTGCCCTTAGTCTTTCCCAGCATCAGGTCTTTTCCAATGAGTCAGCTCTTCACATTAGGTGGCCAAAATATTGGAGCTTCAGCTTCAGAATCAGTTCTTCCAATGAATAGTCAGGTTGGATTTCCTTTAGGATTGACTGGTTTGATCCGCTAGCTGTCCAGCTAACTCTCAAGAGTCTTCACCGATGATGAATTATAATTTGGCAGATTTCTTATTTGGCACTTTAAGGGTGCTGTTTCACTGTGTTCTCTCAAGCATCAGAATCATTCGCTGCTTGCCTTTTAATATGTGAAAAAAAAAGTTTTTCCTTTAATTTATTCAATTTTATTGTTTTACAAAAAAGTTTAGGCTAATAAGAGATACTGTACATTGTTGCAGTAAAAGTGAAAGTGAAAGTCAGTCAGTTGTGTCTGACTCTGCAGCCATGGAATTCTCCAGGCCAGAATCCTGGAGTGGGTAAATATTTGCTTCTCCAGGGGATAATCCCCACCCAGGAATTGAGCCCAAGTCTGCCACATTGCAGGCAGATTCTTTACCAGCTGAGCTACAACGAAAGCCCAAGAATACTGGAGTGGGAAGCCTATCCTTTCTCCAGCAGATCTTCCGGACCCAGGAATCAAATGCCTAAATTTGACCTTATTGACAGTAAATATTAAACTTTCTTTGAGTGGATTCATTTTTATTTTTTATCAGTGAGAGTCTAGTGCATGTAACACTATACTTGACTTACTAGTAATATTGGAGCAATATTGTCAAATGTATTTCTCTTGCCTACCTTAACAATTGTGTTTTGTTCTATACTTCTCAATATTGTACAATTATCAGTTCAGTTCAGTTCAGTTCAGTTCAGTCTCTCTGTCATGTCCGACTCTTTGAGACCCCATGAATTGCAGCACTCCAGGCCTCCCTGTCCATCACCAACTCCCAGAGATCACTCAAACTCATGTCCATCTAGTCGGTGATGCCATCCAGCCATCTCATCCTCTGTCATCTCTTTCTCCTCTTGCCCCCAATCCCTCCCAGCATCAGAGTCTTTTCCAATGAGTCAACTCGTCTCCTGAGGTGGCCAAAGTATTGGAGTTTCAGCTTTAGCATCATTCCTTCCAAAGAACACCCAGGACTGATCTCCTCTAGAATGGACTGGTTGAATCTCCTTGCAGTCCAAGGGACTCTCAAGAATCCCCCAACACCACAGTTCATCTTTGACAATTATTAATTACTCAATAACAGCTATGTTTTATGAATATTCTTTAACTGTCATCACCAGTAAAATGATGCTCAGATGTGTTCCTTCTATAAAACTTTTTAAGTAATAAAAACTATGTGCCTAGGTGATTTAACTTTTTCTAGAGTAAGTGCTTTTTGGCGTCATTATCATGGGATAGTATGTTATCAGACTATCAGTACAAAAGATGTTGCTTCCAGGTGTCTTAGCAACTGCCAGAATTATGCTCGTAGTAACTGGTTATTGATCATTTTGAAAAAATAAAATTAATAGGCAGTCTTAATGTTCTGTAAATTATGATCTTGAGCTCAACTAAGTTAATGCTACTTTGAATATTGAACGTTCTTCTTAGTTTTTGTTTGTTTGTTTGTTTGGCTTGTAGAATATTTGCTGACTGAATATTGAGTAAGTTCTATGGAAGTAATATTCTGGAATTGAAAACTATCAGTTCTTTGGAGTGTGAAAGAAATCTTACAGAGATCAGATCAGCTTTCACCATAGTAATAATATTTTAGATTGCTTATTTTCAAGAGAAATATACTGGAGATTTATATGTACTAAATAACTGATGGGCTCAATGTGTCAGTTTCCCCAGAGTATTATAGACTTATTTGTATTCTTAATTTCCAATAACATAGCATATTCCTTTTAACATTGAACTGTTCACAATTCCCTAAAATTGTCTAGTTCTTTCACATCTGTGAAAATTTTCGTATTAATACATATCCTTGGACCCCAACTACTTAATATTGTTGAATACTAATGGACCTTTCAAGGCTTAACTCAAATATTATTTTCTGTCTGGAAAGTTCTAGTGTTTGTAATAGAATTGATCAGTCCTTGAAGAGCCTGGTAGGCTGCAGTCCATGGGGTCGCTAAAAGTCGGACATGACTGAGTGACTTCACTTTCATTTTTCACTTTCATACATTGGAGAAGGAAATGGCAACCCGCTTCAGTGTTCTTGCCTGGAGAATCCCAGGGACGGGGGAGTCTGGTGCGCTGCCGTCTATGGGGTCACACAGAGTCAGACACTACTGAAGCGACTTAGCAGCAGCAGCAGCAGCAGCAGCAGCAGCAGCAGCAGCAGCAGCAGTAGGGCATTAAAGCAATCATGATATGCTCATACTTTTTAAAATATTTTTCTCTTTCTCTTTAAAGACATAAAGTTTGAGGGAGTCTCGGAAAAAAAAAATCTATGTAAAACAATTATGTGTGGGGTTCTGTGCATGTACTCAGCCTCTATCCAAGGACCATGCCAACCTACTGTTAATATTTCTCTTTAAGTCTCAGTCTCCTCATCTGAAAAAGAATTATAATTGCCATCACTTCTTTCCTTTGGAGTGGTAAGATTATGTGATCTAATGAAAATAAATCACTTGAACAAATAGTAGGAATTCAATAAGCCCAAGGTAAATGTTATTGCAATGTTTCAGAAACACACTAGGTGTCTCTACTTTCCAACACAGAGTTTCAAAGTGCATTTAAGCAGGCTCTAACATTTACGTCAATAACTAGTTAGTTAAAAAATAAAGTACTCAAAAGTTATTGAAGAGACTTTTGATTATAACTGCAATGACCAAAAAAAAAAAAAAAAGAAACAACTTTCAGTCTTCATGAGCTATTGCTGGATTGTCAAATCCAGCAATATTATTATTTTGAACAAATTATTTCAAACAAACAGAGCTCAAATTGGAATTCATAATCACCAATCATTTCGTCATGATTTCTGAATATACCCAACAACTGATTCAAAGAACAAGGTGAAATATTGCTAATGCAGACACATAAATAAGATTGGGGAAAAAAATCATGGAAATTTAATTGCATTTTCACATTTATTCATAAAATAATTCAAAATTTGTTTGTGAGATTATTTTTAAATAATTCTGTTCCATAAATGTTATCATAATAATAGTTGTTAAAGAAATAACAGACAAAACTAGATTTAAGTTGGTTTTACTTATATTCAAGGCATCCCTCATAGCTCAGTCGGTAAAGAATCTTATTTATGCTCAGATAACAGAAACACATATTCATTGACTGATGAGCAGAAAACAGGGAAAACTAATGATAAACTTTAAAGAAACTTCCTAAACACAATTTTACCTCAATATACATATAAATATCCATGTGATTTATGGTCATTTAATGCTTCTTGGAAAGTAATGGGAGTAATGTTTTTTAAGTGAAACAAAAGAACTATTAAGTAAATATTAGTGTCATTTTATGAGTTATTTGGGACAATTGATATTCACTTTATTTAAAGACCAATGTTAATTTTTTTAAAGATGCAAAAGCATACTACATCTCTTTCCCTTTAAGAAACAGAATTATCACATTTAATTATTTGTGATTTGGTAGTAGGAAAGGCAGCTATGCAAACAAGCAAAGCTCAATTCCAGGTTAGATTTTTCACTGGATAGAAACCTTCATTGGTAAACATTTTTTTGGAGTAAAATGGAAGCCATGGTCTACCGAGTTATACCAAGGCACAGCTCAGAAGAGAAGAGATACAGCACTTACCTGCTTGAATAGATTATTTTAGACTGCTTCCTTCATCTCAAGTGAACATGATTAACAAGATGAAAGACAACACTAAACATTATTTAAAAGACTTTAAAAGTCAATAATGAGAATAAATTCAGAGAAGACAATGGCAACCCGCTCCAGTACTCTTGCCTGGAAAATCCCATGGACAGAGAGGAGCCTGGTAGGCTGCAGTCCATGGGATTGCTAAAAGTCTGACACAACTGAGCAACTTCACTTTCACTTTTCACTTTCATGCATTAGAGAAGGAAATGGCAACCCACTACAGTGTTCTTGCCTGGAGAATCCCAGGGAAGGGGGAACTCGGTGGGCTGCCATCCCTGGGGTCACATAGGGTCAGGCATGACTGAAGCGACTTAGCAGCAGTAGCAGTAGCACTGAGAACAAATTAGCTGATTACATAAAGTAGCTAATTTTGCCACCATAAATATCACTCTATATTTGGGGATTATCTTTAAAAGTAGATCAGTAGAAAAATAAATGAATTTTTAAAAAGTGGATTAGAAGTAATTGACTAAATTTGTACTTGTTATGGGAAAATATGCTATTAAAAATCTCCTTATAGATTTATTTTTAAGCCTACTTTTCATATAATTTGACTAATGAACAGAAGGATATATAATTTAGGGCAATGCAGTTCAGTTCAGTTCAGTTCAGTCGCTCAGTCGTGTCCAACTATTCGTGACCCCATGAAGAACAGCACGCCAGGCCTCCCTGTCCCTCACCAACTCCCAGAGTTTACTCAAACTCATGTCCATCAAGTCGGTGATGCCATCTAACCATCTCATCCTCTGTTGTCCCCTTCTCCTCCTACCTTCAATGTTCTCAACTTCAGGGTCTTTTCAAATGAGTCAGCTCTTTGCATCATGTGGCCAAAATATTGGAGTTTCAGCTTTAACATCAGTCTTTCTAATGAACACCCAGGACTGATTTCCTTTAGGATGGACGGATTGGATCTCCTTGCAGTCCAAGGGACTCTCAAGAGTCTTCCCAACACCACAGTTCAAAAGCATCAATTCTTCAGTGCTCAGCTTTCTTTTTAGTCCAACTCTCAAATCCATACATGACTGCTGAAAAAACCATAGCCTTGACTAGACAGACCTTTGTTGACAAAGTAACGTCTCTGTTTTTTAATATGCTGACTAGATTAGTCATAATTTTCCTTCCAAGGAGTAAGCATACTTTAATTTCATGGCTGCAGTCACTATCTGCAGTGATTTTGGAGCCCAGAAAAATTAAGTCTGACACTGTTTCCACTGTTTCCCCATCTATTTGCCATGAAGTGATGGGACCAGATGCCATGATCTTAGTTTTCTGAATGTTGAGCATTATGCCAACTTTTTGACTCTCCTCTTTCACTTTCATCAAGAGGCTCTTTAGTTCTTCACTTTCTGCCATAAGGGTGGTGTCATCTGCATATCTGAGGTTATTGGTATTTCTCCCGGCAATCTTGATTTCAGCTTGTGCTTCATCCAGCCCAGCAATGACGTAACTGTATATAAGTTAAATAAGCTGGGTGACAATATATAGCCTTGACATACTCCTTTCCCAATTTGGAACCAGTCTGTTTTTCCATGTCCAGTTCTAAGTGCTGCTTCCTGAACTTCATACAGGTTTCTCAAGAGGCAGGTCAGGTGGTCTGGTATTCCCATCTCTTTCAGAATTTTCCACAGTTTATTGTGATCCACACAGTCAAAGGCCTGGCATAGTCAATAAAGCAGAAATGGATGCTTTTCTGGAACACTCTTGCTTTTTCAATGCTCCAGCGAATGTTGGCAATTTGAAATCTGGTTCCTCTGTCTTTTCTAAAACCAGCTTGAACATCTGGAAGTTCACGGTTCACATATTGTTGAAGCCTGGCTTGTGGAATTTTGAACATTATTTTACTAGCGTGTGAGATGAGTACATTTGGGTGGTAGTTTGAGCATTCTTCGGCATTGCCTTTCTTTGGGATTGGAATGAAAACGGAACTTTTCCTGGCCTGTGGCAGCTGCTGAGTTTTCCAAATTTGCTGACATATTGAGTGCAGCACTTTCACAGCGTCATCTTTCATGATTTCAAATAGCTCAACTGGAATTCCATTGCCTCCACTAGCTTTGTTCATAGTGATACTTCCTAAGTCCCACTTGACTTCACATTCCAGGATGTCTGGCTCTAGGTGAGTGATCACACCATCATGATTATCTGGTTATGAAGATCTTTTCTGCATAAATATTCTGTGTATTCTTGCTACCTCTTCTTAATATCTTCTGCTTCAGTTAGATCCATACCATTTCTGTCCTTTATTGAACCCATCTTTGCATGAAATGTTCCCTTGGTATCTCTAATTTTCTGGAAGAGATCTCTAGTCTTTCCCATTCTGTTGTTTTCCTCTATTTCTTTGCACTGATCACTGAGGAAGGCTTTCTTATCTCTACTTACTATTCTTTGGAACTCTGCATTCAAATGGGTATATCTTTCCTTTTTCCTTTGCTTTTCAATTCTCTTCTTTTCACAGCTATTTGTAAGGCCTCCTCAGACAGCCCTTTTGCTTTTTTGCATTTGTTTTTCTTGGGAGTGGTCTTGAGCCCTGTCTCCTGTACAATGTCACAAACCTCCATCCATAGTTCACCAGGCACTCTATCAGATCTAGTCCCTTAAATCTATTTTTCACCTCCACTGTATAATCATAAGGGATTTAATTTAGGTCATACCTGAATGGTCTAGTGGTTTTGCCCACTTTCTTCAATTTAAGTCTGAATTTGGCAATAAGGAGTTCATGAAATGAGCCATAGCCAGCTCCTGGTCTTCTTTTTCCTGACTGTATAGAGCTTCTCCATCTTTGGCTGCAGAGAATATAATCAATCTGATTTCAGTGTTGACCATCTGGTGATGTCCATGTGTAGAGTCTTCTCTTGTGTTGTTGGAAGAGGGTGTTTGCTATGACCAGTGTGTTCTCTTGACAAAACTCAAACTTTGCCCTGTTTCATTTTGTACTCCAAGGCCAAAATTGCCTGTTACTCCAGGTGTTTCTTGAGTTCCTACTTTTAATTCCAGTCCCCTAGAATGAAAAGAACATCCTTTTTGGGTGCCAGTTCTAAACGTTCTTGTAGGTCTTCATATAACTATTCAACTTCAGCTTCTTCAACCTTACTGGTTGAGGCATAGACTTGGATTACCATGATATTGAATGGTTTGCCTTGAAAATGAACAGAGATCATTTGTCGTTTTTGAGATTGCATCCAAGTACTGCATTTCAGACTCTTTTATTGACTATGATGGCTACTCCATTTCTTCTAAGGGACTCCTGCCCACAGTAGTAGATATAATGATCATCTTGCATTAAATTCACCCATTCCAGTCCATTTTAGTTTGCTGATTCTTAGAATGTTGACGTTCACTCTTGCCATCTCCTGTTTCACCACTTCCAATTTGCCTTGATTCATGGACCTAACATTCCAGGTTCCTATGCAATATTGCTCTTTATAGCATCGGACCTTACTTCTATCACCAGTCACATCCACAACTGGGTATTGTTTATGCTTTAGCTCCATTCCATCATTCCTTCTGGAGTTACTTCACTGATCTCCAGTAGCATATTGGGCACCTACCGACCTGGGGAGTTCATCTTTCAGTGTTCTCTCTTATTGTTTTTTCGTACTGTTCATGGGGTTCTCAAGGCAAGAATACTGAAGTGGTTTGCCATTCCCTTCTCAAGTGGATCACATTTTGTCAATAATTTTAGTCAAAATATATTTTATAATTTTTTAAGTCATGTTTTCTCAAGTGGATTTCTAAGGTAACTAAAATGGAATAAAATCAGACATTGTAAAGATCTGGGCATAGTTAAAAATAATCAATGCACTTTCTTAAGTCCAAATATTGATTCTGGTTGATTACCAGGTGAAGATCGTTTTTTCATCCTGTTCTTAAAAATTCCATCTCATGGACCTAGGTAGAACATTATTTCTCAGAGTGATTATATTGATCTTTACCTCCGACATTCTACTTCATGTATTTAACAAAACTGACAGGGTACAAGTTTAAGTAAATATAATCAAAATTGACCTAATGAACCTGATCCTCAGAAAATTTTCACCCTGTGTATGACATTAATATATTGATTTTTAATTATATTAATGTTATCTCTAGTAAAGTTACTTTCACTACTATTTAACTTATTTTTGCATATTTTGGCTCCTTGGTGGAGAAGTAGGATAGCTCACTCAGTTCCTGTAACAGATGATATCAGTGCTCTGCTCCTTGGATATCTGTACCATTTTCATGTACACATGCTCCAGGTGTGCCTTCATTTCCAATAGCCAGCACTTTTATTATTATTATTTTTTTTTTTTCAGAGAGCTTCCCCCAATCTGGCAGAGCTCAGATATGGAGTATGGGAATTGCTCGAGCAATTAGTCTCTTCAGGAAGCTGTCCTGAACCAATGACCTGTGGGTGTGGGAATATAAATATTTCTGCTCTCTTGTCTCAAACAAGACAATGATTGACCCTGTCATTGACTCTGAAACTCCTTTATGTGACTGAATCAAGATCATCCATTAGGATACCTGACTTGGCTTCCTTCCTTCTGTCTCACATGTCAATATCTGTTAGATTTTCCTGTAAATAAATCACTTTTATACAAAACTCCAAAGTCTGATTCTGTGGAACATGTTTTAAAATAATACCTAATCCCAATTTTCTTCTCCTTTTCTTAATTTTACTAACAGAGTTTGTAAAAGCTGAATACTCAATTTCCCTCCCTTTCTTATAGCTCAACTAACCTAAACAATCTGAAAATCCTGGTCCTGATTTTATTGAGCCTCTGAAACAAAGGAAGCAGCTGTCTAACTACAGTTCTTGTTATATGAGACAAATAAACTTTCATTTGTGTTATTTTAGATGGATTTTCCAATATTTCCAAATAGATTATAGTTTTTTAGAGAAGAAAGGCACCTTATATATTTTTATTGCTCTTCAGATCTTTTAATTGTTCTCTGTCCCTGGAGAAGGGGTTGGAAGCCCATCCAGTATTCTTGCCTGGAAAATCACATGGACAGAGAGGCCTGGTGGGCTACAGTCCATGGGGTTGCAAAGAGTCGGGCACAACTGAGCACACACACACATTGCTTTCTGTAATGTAAGAAATTATCATGTAGGTATAGAGATAAAATTATGTGCAATTTTTGTATATTATATGTTTTTAATTAAAAAACATAAAAATTATTTATTGATTTTATGTATGTATACTTTTTCCTTTCTCATTAGAATATAGGCTCAATGAGGGCAAGGAAATAGATTTCTCAGTTTATCCCTAATTTTTAGTAAAATATATAAAGCATAGAATAAGTTCCATAAAATACTTGCTTAGTTAACTTAATTAAAAATAAAATACATGAAAAACTTTGTAAATATAGGGTTTTTAAGGTAACATTTCATTTATTGTTTTGTTCATGAAATAAAATTTAGAAAATATTTTGCTGGATTATTATATAAAACATGCTGTCAATATGTTTTATGGATGCTACAGTATCTGTCATAGTGGTTAGATAAGTAAATAGGTGAATGAATGAATATAAGAATAAATATAAAGTAATAATTTTAACTGAAATTTTATAAAGGATTAATTCTGTGTTAATGAAAACCCTGTATAATTTATTTTATTTCAAAATTCAAGGTTTTTTTTTTTTTTTTTTTTTAGCCTGTAAGTATTGGTTAGATAACAAACAGCAAGGGAGTAGCAATGTAATAGAGAATTGAATGTTCCCTGGACACATATCAGAGAATCTCAGTTTACCATTCTTTAGTTACATATCTTGAATATATTTTGACCCTCTTACAAAGTAAGTGTAAGCATCATCTTCCAAAGGTGTCATCCAGCAGATCTATTCCATGTTGCCCGTGCCATTTTACTATCAGTTACACTACCAATGTATATTTATAAGACAGTTGCTATTAGACCGGACAATGTGAATTTACTGTTTTCATAAATTTAAAACCCTGGCAGAATGTTGGAAATTCACAGATCAACCTAATTTAAATGAGAGATATTTTAGAGGGTATAAAAATTAACAAAACTTTACCCTGCCATCAATGTTTTAATAAAGGAGGAGCAAATATGAACAAATGTGATTTTTTGTAAAGTGACCTAAATAGTAAAGTAAATGACACAGTTGACTCAAGTTTGTTTACAGTTGCTTATTGCTATTGAAGTTTTCTTACAGTATAGACTGCTCAGTGCCACAGTGGAAGACCTTGTCTTATTTTTATTATTTGTGTCACTGACAGTTTTCCTCTGGTTTGGTGGATTTCAGGTTAGCATACATTCATATGCTCACGTGTATGTTTAAAGGTGCTTACTTCTAATACAGGAAATGTCGACCACTTTGTGTTTATAATAATCTTATGACAACAATGGCAACTGAGCAATCAAGTCCTTATGTCTTAGGCTAGCAACAGGTAACCAAGAGGTCTTCGGAATGAATTGGAGACTCTAGATCACATTTCTACCACATTACCAATGAAACATACTGTGTTTCCTTAATTAAATGAAGTTTGCTTTGAGGCATTTTTAGTCGTAATCTCAACTAACTTCTTGATTTCAATATATTGCTGTCTAATTGCTTTAGGATACTTTATCAAATGAGATAATTCAGCAGGAAATAAATCCTTGAAAGGACACAATGTCCATGACCTGCTGAATATTCTCTGACCTAACATAGCTAAGTTATCAGCGAATATTTTTGGTAAAAATATAATTGTATTTTAGTTATATCAAATATCAAAAATAATCCAATGTACCATACATGATTAATTCATAAGAGCTAAAGGAAAATGGAAATAAAATTTTGGTTTTAAGTTTCCACTGGGAGAGAGCAGTTGCCGGTTTAATTACCTTTTATTTTTTTACATTCATAAAGTAGGTCCATGAATTTAGACAATCTTTATTGCAATGTTCTGACTGAGCTTTATATTTATATCAGTTTCTAGAAGCAGGCAAAATTAGTTTCAGAAGAGAACTTAAAGGTCATGTACTCCAAACAGACAAGGAATAAATTCCATGAGGTTGTGATTAGTTGAACACTGCATGGTTATTAAAGGTATTTGAATACAGAGAATAGTCAAATAAAAGGTGTCAGGCTACAAATTCCAGAAAGAAGAGTCAGGGATCAAAGATGATTTTTTAGAAAAATGAAGAGCTAACTTTTTAGACGTATTTGAATTTTAAATGAAAACGCCCAGCAGGCAATGGAAGGATCCAGGATTGAAATTTAAAGTAAAGAGATTAGAGTTTGAGATGTGGATTTTAGGATCAGTTTCAGAGAAGTAATTGTTAAGCACTAGGCTCTATGAACTCTCTGGGGAGGGTTAAGACTAAAGACTAAAATTTGCAGTTAGAGTGTATAATGGGGGAAAGAATGAAAAGATATAAAGTGGTTCAGAGGGTTTCCTTTCATCTGTCTCTCTTTTGTCTATGTAGCCAATTATTCCTTTTATTCTGGTTCATTTTCAACACTATTTTAAGATTATTAAGAATCTGCTATCTAAAATACAAGACAGAACTTACACAACATCTCTCCTCAAAACATGAACATAAGCCATCTCTACCCACTGTTTCAGACACCTCTCTTGAAGGATGATGTGTTCACTGTCTACATGCTCTTCTTTCCCATTTATTTTTTCTAACTCAGTACAACCTGGTTTTAGCTTCCACCGCTCTACTCACTCAGCATTGTAAGGTCTTCCATCCATGGCTCCTTACAGTAAACAGTGCACAAACTTTAGTACTTATTATGCTTGGCTACTTGGGATAAAGTGATTATGTCAGCCACCCTCTCCCAAAGTATGCTCTTTTTTAAGCACTGTGTCAGCATCTTTGGCTTATCTTTTTCAGTCACCATTTGACTTTTCTCCCTCTTCCACAAGCGTTAGTGTTCCCTGAATTCCAGTAAGAGTTTTACCTCATTTCTTATGCAACAATATGGGTATGTGATATGTGGATAATTTTACTCACAATCTTCTGTTTAAATGAGTAAACATCCATGAGGCATTTAGACAATGCCTAATACAGAGTAAGTGCTATACAGTTAAAACTTTTTTCACCTATGGGTTAATCACAAATTATATTTCTGCTTTCCTTGGGATTTTGTACTTAAGAAAATTCAAGTTTCCAACAATACAAAAGCCCAACAAATTACACTGAGGAAAGGTGAAAACCCTGAGTATACTGCATTAAATCCCACAGGCAAGTCACTTGGTACTAGACTCAACACACTCAAAACTGTCCTGAGTGCAATTCCCTCAGTCTGACCTCTATGGAATACTGATATCTATGCATATATACATACGCTATGTGTAATTACATGCACTCTTGCATTGGGAAGTGCTGACAAAATAAATAAAATTTCATACCAATTTTTAAATAAGGCTCACATTATGAATGCTTTAGCAGAAGTTGGCTTTTTAAAGGCAATTTCCATTTTCCAAATCAAGCCATGAACATCTTGATATAAAAAAAATAGTAAAGTGTAGAGAATGAAAAACAAACATAAATTTAGAATGCAGCCTTTTTCATTTGCTTGTATGTTGTTGAGGAAAGAAACGTATATTTACATTTATCAGCATCATTATCATTATATTCAAGTCAATGTTGATATTGTACTCTTTCACAATCATATAACCCAAGAAGATGTTTCAAATTGTAAACCAATTGTATATCCATGTATGTTCTCTTTCTGACACTCTATCATAAGATCTCAAAGAGATTTTAAAGTGTTTGGGGCATTCAATATGTTTCTTCTACATTAGGAGGAACTAGCAATTACAACATTATGGATGTAAAAAGAAATAATTGCTAGAAGGGTAGTCAGTGATTCAAAGAACAAGAACAATTAAGAAGTAATCAACGACCTTTGGTAGAGAAGGTTAAATTAAATGGTGGGATAATAGAGTAGGATAAATGAAAGAATAATAGTTATGAAATGATGCTGAAGAGAGGGTATGATTATGATAGGTGTGATAGTAATCATGATAGGCTAGGTAATACAAAAAATGATAAAACTCTGTATGACTTCTTACATCAAATTTTGAATTCATTCTCATAGTTAGCAGGAGTTCTGCTACACACAGTCACTAAGGAATTCAATTGACATAAGCCTTACTCATATTGTACCCATAATATACCTTGAAATTTTACATTGGAACATACTAACATACAGCCTTCTTAATATTTGTTGCAGAAGAAAGCTGAGAGAGCACATGTGGACTTTTTCTGCATCATTTTGGAAGGTTTTAGAATCCAGATCTCTAGTCAGAACTAATCATATGGATCTACCTCACCAAAGTGTTGGTCTGAGAAATCAAGGGCTGCAATCAGCAGAATCTCACACACTAGCAAAGTAATGATCAAAATCCTCCAAGTCAGGCTTCAATAGTACGTGAACTGTGAAATTCCAAAGGTTCAAGATGGATTTTAAAAAAGCAGAGGAACCGGAGATCAAATTGCCAATATCCACTGGATCATAGGAAAAGCAAGAGAGTTCCAGAAAAACATCTATTTCTTCTTTATCGACTATGGCAAAGCCATCAACTGTGTGGATCACAACAAACTGGAAAATTCTTAAAGAGATGGGAATACCAGACCACCTTACATGCCTCATGAGAAATCTGTATGAATGTCAAGAAGAAACAATAAGAACTGGACATGGAACAACGGACTGATTTCAAATCGGAAAAGTAGTATGTGAAGTCTGTATATTGTCACCCTGCTTATTTAACTTCTATGCAGGGTACACCATGGGGAATGCCAGGCTAGATGAAGCACAAACTGGAATCAATATTGCTGGGAGAAATATCAATAACCTCAGATATGCAGAGGATGCCACCTTATGGGAGAAAATAAAGAGGAACTGAAGAGCTTCTTGATGAAAGTGAAAGAGGAGAGTGAAAAAGTTGGCTTAAAGCTCAACATTCACAAAAGTAAGATCATGGCATCCAGTCCCATCACTTCATGGCAAATAAATGGGGAAAGAATGTAAACAGTGACAGACTTTATTTCTGGGGACTCCAAAATCACTTGCAGATGGTGAATGCATCCATGAAATTAAAAGACACTTGCTCCTAGGAAGAAAAGCTACCAACTTAGATAGCATATTGAAAAGCAGAAATGCTACTGTGCCAACAGGGATCCGTCTAGTCAAAGCTATGGTTTTTCCAGTAGTCATGGGTGGATGTGATAGTTGAACTATAAAGAAAACTGAGTGCCAAAGAATTGATGCTTTTGAACTGCAGTGTTGGAGAAAACTCTTGAGAGTCCCTTGGACTGCAAGGAGATCCAACCAGTCCATCCTAAAGGAAATCAGTCCTGAATATTCATTGGAAGGACTGATGCTGAAGCTGAAGCTCCAATACTTTGGCCATCTGATGCGAAGAACGGACTCCTTGGGAAAGACCCTATTGCTGGGAAAGATTGAAGGCAGAAGGAGATGGGGACAATAATGAGATGATTGATTGCATCACCGCCTTGATGGGCATGAGTTTGAGTAAGCTCCAGGCATTTGTGATGGACAGGAAGGCCTGGCATGCTGCAGTCCATGGGGGCTCAAAGAGTCAGACACAACTGAGTGACTGAACTGACCTGACCACCAGAATACTTGGTGAAAACTCCTGTGATTTCCATGGTACCAAGTTGCAGAGTACCTTAACATAATTAAATTCAGTTTTCAGTTCAGTTCAGTTCAGTTCAGTTCAGTTGCTCAGTCGTGTCTGACTCTTTGCTACCCCATGAACTGCAGCACGCCAGGCCTCCCTGTCCATCACCAACTCCAGTACCTTGCTCAAATTCATGTCCATTGATTTGGTGATGCCATCCAACCATTTCCTCTTCTGTTGTCCCCTTCTCCTCCTGCTTTTGATCTTTCCCAGCATCAAGGTCTTTTCCAACAAGTGAGTTCTTCGCATCAGGTGGCCAAAGTTTTGAAGCTTCAGCTTCAGCATCAGTCCTTCTAATGAATAGTCAGGGTTGATTTCCTTTAGGAATGACTCGTTTGCTCTCCTTGCTGTCCAGGGGACTCTCAAGAGTCTTCTCCAGCACCACAATTCAAAAGCATCAATTCTTCGGTACTCAGCTTTCGTTATGGTTCAACTTTCACACCCATACATCACTACTAGAAAAGCCATAGCTTTGACTAAATGGACCTTCATCAGTAAAGTAATGTCTCTGCTTTTTAATATTCTGTCTAGTTTGCTCACAACTTTTCTTCCAAGGAGTTTTGCCCTCTCACAAGGTATGGCACATCCAAACTAAAAATAGTTAATAATATGTTACAATGGCTAAAGAGAGAGAGAGAGATTATATCTGACATACAAGATCTGACTAAATTTTTGGTCTAGCCACTGCTTGCTATTTACTTTCTTCTTTAATCTTTTTCCTTTCTTTGTCTCTTCTTTTATTTCTTTCATTTTTGAATCATCTCTTCAATTGCTGTCTGCTCCAATCATCCAGGTTACTCTCATGACAGTCCTGATTTTCTACTTTGTTTAAAATGCTTTTTCTTCTATTCAGTAGTGGACCACCTCCTTCCTGGGTCCAGTCTAGCTTTCAATTACTCTTCTGATTTAAAAACAAGCAAACAAAAATTCTTAAAATTTTCTTAGTTTTTTTTTCCTTTAAAACAACCTCAGTAAACAGCTCCAAATATACTATAAGTAGAAGCAAAAAATAAGAAATCAGTAATTTGCTGGAAATAGCAGGATCAAACCACTCAGAAACACTCGTCATTAGATTTTTTAATCTGATGTGTTAATTTGTTCTTAGTCTACATTCAGTCATGCCTATTATGTGATATACTCTTGTTAAACTCATGAAAATCAATATGAAGTAGTAACGTTGCTTTTATGTTATTCTAGTTTCCTAAGATAATATACTTAATATACATCTTTAAAAATCATTATTTTTGTTGTTGTTGGTATTTTGCTTTGTTTTGATACAAACCCAAATCAAGAAAAACATACAAGTAAAACATTCACGGGATTATTTATATTTTAAAATAAAACATAGAAATGGAATTCAAAGAAATAAGTTAAAAAAATAAATACTATGTAATCACTCATAAAACAGTTGCCTCTGTGTAAGAAAGATAGAAGGAATATGTGACTGAAGATTAAGATTGTACTCTATAATTTTTATAGTAAAGAAATGGAATATGATTTTGACAAAATTATATATGTACATGAAATTGCCATAAATTTAATTACTTTGCATGAAAAAAGAGGGAAAGGTAATAGACTAAATGTGTATAATTTGCATTATCTCACTTCAAAATTGGCTTTTCCAGAATCCTTTGTCAACTATTCAGAGTTAAGACTCCTGCTTTTATTGCTTTAACAAGTTACCTTAATAGACCTTTCTCCCTCTCTCTCCCCCCCCCCCCCCCACCGCCCCTGCCACAAACCCTCTAATATCACCCAAGGATTTAGGATTTTGGAATACAAAAGCCAAAAAACAGTGAAATCTACTTGTGCTTCCTGCCCATCCATGTACTTTTTCTAAAGCAATAATAAGCATTGAATTTGAACAAATGTAAGAGACAAGTCATGGAGGAATAAAGATAAAAACCAAAAATTCGCATCGTAAGTTTAGTGTCAACTACATGAACAGTCTGGGTACTATATGCTGTCCATTCCTACATGTGAATATTTCACTCATACCTAATCCATAGGCTTTGTTGTTTGTTTGTTTGTTTGTTTCACCATCTTAGCTATTTTAGTGTACAATATATGTTCTCCTACTTCCTAATTTATATTTTGATACATTTCCATAAGTCAATGCTCAGTCACATGTAACTCTTTGTGACTCCATGTATGGTAGCCCACCAGGATCCTCTGTCCATGGGATTTTCCCACAAGAATTCTGGAATGGGTTGCTATTTCCTCATCCAGAGGATCTTCCCAACTCAGAGATTGAACCTATGTCTCCTCCATTCGCAAGCAGATTCTTTACCACTGAGCGACCTGGGGTGCCCGCATGAGTCAATATTCAATTTTAAATGAGGCCTCCACCCTGAGCATAACCCTCTGGATAAGATGTGACAGTGGAACATTATAGAGGCCTAGAAGCCACATTTGTGAATGATTGTACTGTCATAATGATAATTTTTTTCTTAAGTTTCTCATCACTGAAACCAAATAATCTCTTTGTATGTTAACAAATTCTAAGGCATATTCAATAATCTATGTATGTATTGTTTTGTGTGTATATGTGTTTACATTTAAGCATGAGCCTTTCTGTTTGTCTCTTAAATTCACTGGCATTTTGTTATTCATTTTAAAATATTTCAGTATTTATATTTTAGAAAGTAGTAGAAGGTACTTCTCCTAAGTTATCATATCTTGTGTGGTTCTTATACAACCGTAATTCACCAATTTGGGCTGCACTATTCTCTGAATAATTTTTCCATGAATATATCAGAAAAGAAACTATCAAAAATAGTTTTGAAAATCTATGAATGTGATTTTCTGTCACATCCATAGATGTGAAACATATTTTAAATATATATTATTTAAATAATATATAAATTATTATGTATAATTTGTCAGCTGAGCAGACACATATTTTAAATATATATTATAACTTACATGCTTTTCTTAGTGAATTTATTCTGATTTTTCATCAAGTCTTTTTCTAAGTGTGTATAAAATAATGACTGTATTTTAGAATAAAATTGGATAAATGTTATTAACCTATAATTTTTAAAATATATCTTTATATAAAGTAGATAATATATGTCACTCTCAAGTCTCAATGACCTCTTCCATTGCTCACTAATTACTATTCTAATGTACATAGTACGTAACACAATTCCTAACATGTAATAATTGCACAAACTTTGTTTTGATAGAGGGAAAGAAGAATAAAAGAAATTATTCAAATAACTGAGATGGAATGAATCCTTCAAATAATGTATTCTTTCCTCTTCCTGGAATTAGAAAATATAGACAGAATACTTGAAAGATAGTCACAGAGACTCTGCTCAAGACTAAATAATGTAGAATTATATATATATACAATTTCAAAGGAAATTGGAATGTTTCCAAGTGAAAAAGTAATGTAACATTTTGCTACTCTGATTTAGTTATAAAAATGTCACTTTTCCATCACTATCATTTGTGTTCTGTTTATTTAATTAATTTAATGCAGTTTAAAACTGTATAACTTTTTCAGTAGTTTCAATTTTATGAGTATTGGAATATACAATTGTAAAAGCCTATAGACATTCATCTTGGAAATTTTTAGATAACTAAAACATTTACAATACAAATGAATGATGAATTTACAAATGGCTCTTTCAGAAAATCAACACTGTAAACTCAAGCAAGTCACTTAATATTAATGACTGCTGAAAAGGGAATATAAAAATATCTACTTCATAAAATTTTATGAGATTCTAAATAATCATATGAAATGTGATATACTTTTAATGTACTTATATGTACTTATAATGTACTTTTAAACTTAAACTTAAGTTCAAGTTTATAATGCACTTATAATGTACTTTTAAACTTAAAAAGTTTAAAAGATTATTTTTTCAGAATTATTGTTGTATTACCACTCTATATATTATAGATGTTATAGACAAACTTCTTGAATGAATTGTCTCAATCTTAAAGTTTGAGGACCTTTACACCTCAAACTAGGGCTTCCCTGGTAGCTCAGCTGGTAAAGAATCCGCCTGCAATGTAGGAGGCCCTGGTTTGATCCTGAGTCTGGAAGATCCACTGGAGAAGTGATAGACTACCCAATCCAGTATTCTTGGGCTTCCCTGGTGGCTCAAATGGTAAAGAATCTGCCTACAATGTGGGAGGCCTGGGTTTAATCCCTGGGTTTGGAGGATGCCCTGGAGAAGAGAACAGCTTACCCACTCCAGTATTCTGACTTGGAGAATTCCATGGACTCTACAGTCCATGGGGTCACAAAGAGTCAGACATGACTGAGCGACTTTCACTTCACACACCTCAAACCACTCAAATCTTAGTTATTTTCTTCAGTTTCTTTGAAAGTTGCTTATCATCATGCTATCTCTTCAGTGATGGTATCCGTTAGACTGATTTATCCCCATTCTTATTTCATATTTAAAAAAAATCTTAAAAATAAAAATAATGCCATAAGTTGGGCAAGTGGGAAGAATGTTAGAGTTGCAGATCAGTGCAATGTGAGAGACCATACTGAACAATTTATCCATTCATTTGATATCTCAGAAGTCATGCCACAGGCGGTATTTCCTAAACTGAGTCATGGTCTGCAACAAAGACAAAAAGTCAAGTATTCTTTACAAAGAATAGAAGCCCAATGGAGTCAAGAGAATAAGCCAGCCATGTATCTGCTTGTCAGAAAGGAACTCAACACCAAATTCCACTGTCAATTATACAATAAAAATTTTAAAAAGTTAAAAATAGCAGATAAATACTTTAAAACAAGTGCTATAAATATGTTCAAGCACTTTGAAAATACTTATATGAGTATATGAATAAACATATATCAAAGCAGTGAAATGGAAATTCTGAAATAAACTTGATGCAAAGATCAACAGAGAGTATTAACTTGTAATTCATGTATTTCCACAGCTATAAAACTGAAATTACTAATCAGATCTAGTTTCAGAAAAATAAAATAAAAACATAATTTATGTCTTCCTTTGAATTATTCTATTAAAATTATTGTTTTTAAACATCATATTCAGCAATTGAAGTGAATCATTCAAACGTTAAGTTTTATTGTTAATCACCTGTAAACAAGTTTACTGAATTCAAAGCCCTCCTAGTAATCAAACTAGAAAATTATATTCCAAATAAATATGCTGAAAATTAATATTTCACACATATTTTTCTGAGTTACTAGTATTCTAACACATTTTTTACATCATTTGCCCAAAGTTTTTTTTTTTTTTTTTATTCCAACTTTTATATACTAGTATCCCTGATCCTTATTTTAGATTACTAATATGTATTATTTATCTTTGTCTTTACTATTTTGGGATAGAAGTAGTTTTTAACATACCAAAAAGGATGTTAATATGATGGATATTCATAATATAAATTTTTTTATCAGCTTCATTTCCAAATCTGAGCTAAAGGAAAGCAAAACTCGTCAGAACACAAAAATGTTCACTAATGAACTTGCCACCGTAAAAACTAGTTTTACTAAACTATACTTTTTGTTTAATATTTGCACCTTTTTTTCTCTCTAGAGAATTTGAAAAATAGTATATTCTCAACTGAAAAAATGAAAATCAGTTACAAACTTAAGAAATTTATTTTTCAGCAGGTGAAACATTCATTTTATAAAGTAAGTAAACAGTGTTTTTGAAACTATACTCGTGCAAACCCAGTACTGATAATCAGTTGATATGTACCTGCTCAGATGGTGTGTCTTCATGTCACAGCAGTTGTAAATATTTTGCATAAAAAATAATCAAAATATTTGGCACCTAGAGTTCTGACAGAGATAGACAAGTTATCAACTGAAAAGGTGAAAACGGACAAAGATGATGAGATGCTTCAAAATAAAATGATCATTATATCAATATAAGTGGCCCTTACAAAAAGTTATTAAGCCTCAGGGTCAGTTCAGTTCAGTTCAGTCGCTCAGTCAAGTCCTATTCTTTATCACTTCATGGCCTGCAGCATGCCAGGCCTCCCTGTCCATCACTAACTCCGGGAGTTTACTCAAACTCATGTCCATTGGGTCAGTGATGCCATCTAACCATCTCATTCTTTGTCCTCCCCTTCTCCTCCTGCCTTCAATCTTTCCCAGCATCAGGGTCTTTTCAAATAAGTCAGTTCTTTCCATCAGGTGGTAAAACTATTGGAGTTTCAGCTTCAACATCAGTCCTTCCAATGAATATTCAGATCTGATTTCCTATAGGATGGACTGGTTGGATCTCCTTGCTGTCCAAGGGACTCTCAAGAATCTTCTCCAACACTACAGTTCAAAAGCATCAATTATTCGGTGCTCAGCCTCATTTTATAGTGCAACTCTCACATCCATACACGACTACTGGAAAAAGCCTCGGGTAGTTCAACATAAATGATCCTTTTATTTAATTGTGTTTTGATGGTCTCTTATAAAGTGAAGATGTTTTATTTTATAGTGATACAATTTTATCTTAAAATTTATCCACAAAAAATCAACTCAATTCACTTTTATTCATTTACTCAACATATAATTATTATTTGAAGAAACATTATATTATGTATGTACATTTCCTGAAGTGATACTCATCACATTTAATTTCTTTCTGTTTGCTTTACTATTTACTGTAAAATTTTGTTTTTGTTGTTGTTTAGTCACTAAGTCATGCCCAACTCTTTTGCAACCCCATGGACTGTAAGCTCTTAGGCTTCTCTGTCAATGGCATTTCCCACGCAATAATACTGGAATGGGTTGCCATTTCCTTCTCCAGAGAATCTTCCCAACCCAGGGATTAAACCAGAATCTCCTGCATTGCAGGTCGATTCTTTACTGTTGAGCCACCATGGAAGCCCCATAAAATTTTGACTCCATGCTTAAGGATTTACTTTAAATAGACTTTTTCAAATAACAATTTTCTATAATTGTTAAGAACCTTCAATTGACAAAGTGTGCTATTTAAGATGAAGGAAATTTAAGAATCCATGGAGAAGATACGTAGGGCAGTGACACTACTCTGTATGATACTGTAATGGTGAAAACATATCATAAATTTGTCCAAACTCACAGAATGTAAAACACCATAATGTATTGTAAATATTGGACTTATAGCACTATGGACTATAATGATGTGTCGATGTAACAAATGTACCACCTCTGGTGGGAGATTCTGCTAATAGTAGAGGTTATGCATGTGTGGGGTTAAAAAGTATATGGGAAATTTCTGTACATTTAGTCAATTTTATCATGAATCTAAACAGCCATAAAAATAAATTCAATTTAAATAAAGATAAAGAATCCACAAAAACTTCAAAGAAGGTAACCCCACTCTTAATCATGGGAGATTGGGAGATCTCATTAAGAACATCTTTGTATGGCTAAAATATATATGCTAAATAAAGCAGAACCAGCATTCAGGAAGATACAGTGTGCTTCACAGAGAGATAGGAGCTTGTTAGAAAGCCTGTGGGAAACTTCCCTGGTGGCTTAGACGTAAAGAATCTGTCTGCCAAGCAGGAGACATGGATTTGATCCCTGGGTTGGGAAGATCTCCTGAAAAAGGAAATGGTAAACTACTCTGGTATTCTTGTCAGGAAATCCTGTGGACAGATGAGTCTGGTGGGCTACTGTCCATGGGGTTGCAAAAGAGTCAGACATGACTTAGTGATTAAATGACAAGAGGACTATATATAACACATAGCACATAAAATAAGAAGCATATAATAGAGAGAATCAAAAGATATGAGAGAAATCAGGTTTAAAGGAGATTTGTAATTTATATTTTAAAAGTTGACGTATTAGTTTTGCTGTCCTGAGAAAACACAATCAAATATCAATATCATTATAAATATGTCAATAACTATAAATGTCTTCCCCTGTGGCTTAGTGGTAAAGAATCCACATGCGATGCAGAGTCACAGGAGATACCTGGGTCAGGAAGATCCCCTGGAGGAGGAAACGACAACCTATTTCAATATTCTTGCCTAGGAAATCCAATGGACAGAGGAGCTTGACGGGCTACAGTCCAGAGGGTTTCAAGGATTCAGACATGACTGAACATGCACACACCACACACACAGAGATATAAATAAATATAGATTTTAAATTTCACTCATCTCACATGCTAGTAAAGTAATGCTCAAAATTTTCCAAGCCAGGCTTCAGCAATACATGGACCATGAACTCCCTGATGTTCAAGCTGGTTTTAGAAAAGGCAGAGGAACCAGAGATCAAATTGCCAACATCCGCTGAATCATGGAAAAAGCAAGAGAGTTCCAGAAAAACATCGATTTCTGCTTTATTGACTATGCCAAAGCCTTTGACTGTGTGGATCACAATACACTGTGGAAAATTCTGAAAGAGATGGGAATACCAGACCACCTAACCTGCCTCTTGAGAAATCTATATGCAGGTCAGGAAGGAACAGTTAGAACTGGACCGGGAACAACAGACTGGTTCCAAATAGGAAAAGGGGTACGTCAAGGCTGTATATTGTCACCCTGCTTATTTACCTTATATGCAGAGTACATCATGAGAAATGTTGGACTGGAAGAAGCACAAGCTGGAATCAAGATTGCCAGGAGAAATATCCATCACCTCAGATATGCAGATGACACCACCCTTATGGCAGAAAGTGAAGAGGAACTAAAAAGCCTCTTGATGAAAGTGAAAGAGGAGAGCAAAAAATTTGGCTTAAAGCTCAACATTCAGAAAATGAAGATCATGGCATCCGGTCCCATCATTTCATGGGAAATAGATGGGGAAACAGTGGAAACAGTGTCAGACTTTATTTTTTGGGGCTCCAAAATCACTGCAGATGGTGATTGCAGCCATGAAATTAAAAGACGCTTACTTCTTGGAAGAAAAGTTATTACCAACCTAGATAGCATATTCAAAAGCAGAGACATTACTTTGCTGACTAAGGTCCATCTAGTTAATGCTATGGTTTTTCCTGTGGTCATGTATGGATGTGAGAGTTGGACTGTGAAGAAGGCTGAGTGCCAAAGAATTGATGCATTTGAACTGTGGTGTTGGAGAAGACTCTTGAGAGTCCCTTGGACTGCAAGGAGATCCAACCAGTCCATTCTGAAGGAGATCAACCCTGGGATTTCTTTGGAAGGAATGATGCTAAAGCTGAAACTGCAGTACTTTGGCCACCTCATGCGAAGAGTTGACTTATTGGAAAAGACTCTGATGCTGGGAGGAATTGGGGGCAGGAGGAGAATGGGATGACCGAGGATGAGATGGCTGGATGGCATCACAGACTCGATGGGCGTGAGTCTGAGTGAACTCCGGGAGATGCTGATGGACAGGGAGGCCTTGCGTGCTGCGATTCATGGAGTCGCAAAGAGTTGGACACGACTGAGTGACTGAACTGAACTGACTCAGATTTTTAAAGAATTGACTCAACAGGATTGTGGGGGCTGGCAAGACTAAATTTTGTGGGGCAGGTTGGAAGACTGGATCCAGTAGAGTTGATGTTTCAGCCTCAAATCTGAGTCAATCTGAATGGAAAATTCCTTCTTCCTCCTGATGATCTCATTATTTTACTCTAAGGCCTTCATTTGATTGAATAAAGTCTGTGCATACTAGGGAAGATACTCTCTTTCCACAAAGTCTACCAACTTAAATGTCAATTCCATCAAAAAAACAAAACAAAACAAAACAAAAAATAAAACACCTCCCCGGCAAGATCTAGACTGGTGTTTAACCCAACAGCTGGACACTGTAGTCTAACTAAGTTGACAAGTAAAATTAAGATCATATTTAATCATGGAGAGCAGGAGCTGGTGATTTAGAGAAAGAATAAATTGCACATATTGCATATTTTATTATATTTGAAAGAGTCTAGGGACTTTCCTGATGCTTCAGTGGTTAAGACTCCATGCTTCCAACACAAGGAGCTCAGGGTCAATCCCTGGTCAGGGAACTAAGATACCACATGAAGTGTGGTATGTTCAAGGAAAATAAATGAATAAATATATATATACATATATATATATATATATATGAGTCTAAGCACAGGAATTCATAAATATTCAAATTAAATTGGAAAAATAAATAGCATTATATAAGTTAAAATAATTTAATTGTTCATGGATTTGGTAATAAACTTATAAAAGACATGCAAGATCAAGATCATAAATAAAAACTCAAAGAATAAGGCCAACTTTTTGCTTTCCTCTCTGTATTCTCTTCAAATGTATTTCTTCTCTGCTCTTACCCATATTATGTCCATAAGTGTTCAATTTTACATAGCCACTTCCCTACTCCTTTGAACTCTTGACACCAATTGGCATTTGGCAACACAATCATTTTAACTACTGCCAACATATGTCTTGCTTTGCCCAGTGGAGTTCTGGTTTATAGTTGTGCCCACTTTCACTTTCAATATGTTATAGAATGACACCATTACTAAGTCAAGCAACTAATCATAGCATTTTTCTCAAGTAATGACATTTTTTCTAAGTAGAATTCTGGTTCTATTGATATATTAATTCAGTTTTCTCCTCTTTATTAAAGTGACTGGAGTAGCTGGTAGTAAAGATAGAATTAGAGGTATATTTGCAGTGTGAAACAGAAGGACCTGGATAAAACTGAAGGTGTTGCAGTCAGAAGGGAAGGAAATCCTTTTTCATTGTAAAGTATCATGAGGACAACCTGAGGATTTTCCCCAGCCGAGAGGCCTGAAGCTCTATAGTTCTTTCAATATAATTATAGCAGATCTTTTCATAATCTTAGTGCACTCACCCTGCTCTGCCCAAGCTGTTTCTATTGATCAAGAAATAGACAGTATTGCTTCAGACAGAAGAAAAACATATGCTCCAACAGTCTAACAGTAATGAAGTATAGGAGTCGCTGATCTATGGATCAAGTTAGCAATAAAAGATGTGTTCTTAGTATAACAGACTGGAATTCTGAATCCAATTCCCCAACTATTTATTCAACAAGTAATTTTAAATGTGTTTATGTACTGGATCCTGTTCTAGGTCTTGTGGGTACTTTCCTGCTCATGTTGTTGCTGTTCAGTCGCTCAGTTTTGTCTAACTCTTTGTGACCCCATGGACAGCAGCATGCCTGGCTTCCCTGTGGTTCACAATCTCCTGAAGTTTGCTCAAGCTCATGTCCATTGAATCGGTGATGCCATCCAACTGTCTCATCCTCTGTCATCTCCTTCTCGTCCTGCTTTCAATCTTTTCTAGCATCAGGGTCTTTTCTAGTGAGTCAGCTCTTTGCATCAGGTGGCCAAAGTATTGGAGTTTCAGCTTCAGCATCAGTCCTTCTAATGAATATTCAGGGTTCATTTCCTTTAGGAATGACTGGTTTGATCTTGCTGTCCAAGGGACTCTCAAGTGTCTTCTCCAGCACCACAGTTCAAAAACATCAGTTCTTCTGTGTTAAGCCTTCTTTGTAGTTCAACTCTCACATTCACATACTGGAAAAACCAAAGCTTTTACAAGGTGGACCTTTGTCAGCAAAGTGATATCTCTGCCTTTTAATATGCTGTTTAGGTTAGTCATAACTTTTCTTCCAAGGAGCAAACATCTTTTAATTTCAAGGCTGCAGTCACTGTCCACAGTGATTTTGGAGCCCAAGAAATAAAGTCTGTCACTGTTTCCATTGTTTTGCCCACCTATTTGCCATGAAGTTATGGGACTGGATGCTATGATCTTAATTTTTTTTAATGTTGAATTTTAAGCCAGCTTTTTCACTCTCTTTTTTTACCTTCATCAAGAGGTTCTTTAGTTCCTCTTCTCTTTCTGCCATTAGAATGGTGAAGTCTTCATATCCAAGGTTGTTGATATTTTCCCAGCAAACTTGATTCCAGCTTGAGCTTCATCCAGCACAGCATTTCACATGATGTACTCTGCATAAAAGTTAAATAAGCAGGGTGACAACATACAGCCTTTATCTACTCCTTTCCCAATTTGAAACCAGTCCATGGTTCCATGTCTGTTTCTAACTGTTTCTTCTTGGCCGTGTACAGATTCCTCAGGAGGCAGGTAAGGCAGTCTGGTATTCCCATCTCTTAAAGAATTTTCCAGTTTGTTGTTATCCACTCAGTCAAATGCTTTCAAGTAATCAATGAAGCAGAAATTAATGTTTTTCTGGAATTCTCTTGCTTTTTCTATTTCAACGGATGTTGGAAATTTGATCTCTTCTTCTGTCTTTTTAAATTTATCTTGTACATCTGGAAGTTCTCAGTTCATGTATTGTTGAAGCCAAGATTGAAGGGTTTTGAGCATTACCTTGCTACTCCTACTCATGTAGCCCTTACATAGTAGTTGGAGGAAATAAACAATAAATACTATGCACAATAAATGTTAACCTGTAGTACTTAAGAAGGTAATAAGTGTAATAAAAACAAAAAATGGAGAAAAATATATTTTTCTGAGTGACAGTAGGGAAAAGAAATTAATGTGTTCAGTCATGAACTAGAGGAGAAGTGGGCATCAGAGGATGAGGTAGTTGTATGCATCACCAAGTCAATGGACATGAGTTTGAGGAAACTTCAGGAGATAGTGAAGAACAGGGAAGTCTGGCATGTTGAAGTCCATGGGATCACAAAGAGTTTGTCATGGCTTAGCCACTGTACAGCAGACATGAACTTGGAAGCAGGCAGGGACTAGCAATACTGGATAGCCTTCATGACATCCAGACCTGAATTGGCATGTGAAGGAAGGCATAAAGCTGGTCCTGAAGAGTTTTGTACCCATAGGAATATGATTGCCCACAGAACCTGTAGCCTTAAAGAAATGCACCTTTAGGTCCAAATTAGGGCTTAGCTAATTTGGTTAGAAAAGAACTACTGGAATAACTATTCTGATCTCTCTCTTCTGCTTTTTAATCTCCTGAGAATGCCACACAATGCCAGTCTCAAGGGAGCTTGAAATGCAGGCTATAAAGACCAGCCTTTCAGAGACGAATGAAAAATAAAAGAGGAGGCCCCATAGGGTTAGAATATTGAGTCAGTCAATCACTGAGTTATGGGAAACCTGCAGATTCAAATAAGTCAATCCAGGTTCATCTTACTATTGAATATGGTGGTCATGTTCTAAGCATTAATAAAACAGTATATATTCATGCACTATATATCATCTACCATTTGTTTGTTTGTTCCATCACTAAGTCACATCCGACACTTGTGACCTCATAAACTGCAGCACACCAGGATTCCCTGTCTTTCACTATCTCCTGGAGTTTACTCAAACTCATGAGTCATGGATGCTATCAAACCATCTCATCCTCTCCCGCCCCATTCTCTTCTTGCCCTCAATCTTTCCAAGCATCACCATAAAACTTAGGAACATGAAAATGTGTCTCTATTGGATAACAATTTCTCTTTATCAAACAACCTGTTTTGTGCAGAAATTTCTTATCATAAGCCACTGATAAGCTATGCCAGGCCTCCCTGTCCATCACCAACTCCTGGAGTTCACTCAGACCCACGTCCATCGAGTCTGTGATGCCATCCAGCCATCTCATCCTCTGTCGTCCCCTTCTCCTCCTGCCCCCAATCCCTCCCAGCATCAGAGTCTTTTCCAATGAGTTAACTCTTCGCATGAGGTGGCCAAAGTACTGGAGCTTCAGCTTTAGCATCATTCCTTCCAAAGAAATCCGAGGGTTGATCTCTTTCAGAATGGACTGGTTGGGCCTCCTTGCAGTCCAAGGGATTCTCAAACCATAAATTCTTATTTTTGGCACACTGTCAAATAAACAATGTTTTTTCTTTCTTTTACTTCATTTAAAATTTTTTTCTTTTTTTTAATATATATTTATTTATTTTAATTATAAGTTAATTACAATATTGTATTGGTTTTGCCATACATCAACATGAATCCACCACAGGTATACACGTGTTCCCCTTCCTGAACCCCCCTCCCTTCTTCCTCCCCATTATATTAAAAAATAAAAATATTTTCTTAATATAATTATATAGTTATCTGAAAGCCCTGCTGGTTTTAAGAGTTAATATACAGAACAGGAATCATTGACCAAAAATTGACCTAAATTAGATGTTATATATAGACCCTAGTAGACCCTCTAATTTAAAAAAAAAAAGGAAAAGATATTTCTTCCTCATTTTCAGTCTTAACCTTAAAATGAAAAACATTATTTTATTTGGAAGATCAATATAATATTTAAACTATAATTATGAACAACTAAATATACTATAGTTTTATGATTCAATGGAGCACATCTATAAAATTAAATTATTGTTCATACAGTATGTTCTATGTTTATTCAATAAACACTGGAATCTTTAGTCAACACATTTAATACCAAATTGCCAAGGATAGTCAAGTGGGATTATATAATGAGACTCTGTCTTCAGAGATTTGAATAAATTCCCTGAAACCAACTTTAAATCTCTTATTTCCAGAACTATTACATGAGACAATTAAGTACATTTTTTCATTCATGCATTTTAGGTATTCTGCTACTTTCAGTTGATGACAGTATTAATGGATATAACAAACTTAGTCTAATAGGAAAGATAAAGATAAAATACAGCAGTGATATAAAATATAATGAAATGGTAATATGAATATGCTGAAGATGATACTAAAGCTTAATTTTTTCGAAAGAGAATTTTTAAAGTTACCTCAGAGATAAGTTAGAAAAACTAAGGTAAACAATGACAACATCATTTTGAGGAAAGGGATCAAGTTAAGCAATGCCAGAAAGGAGCAACACCCAACTATGTATAGGGAACTCAATAAATAGTTTGAGTGCTGGAGATTGATGTGAATTAAAAGAGTTAAGAATAGAATGCTAACCAAAGAAAAGATCACAGGGTACATTTTGTATTCTGTTAAATAGTATGAATTTTTCCTGTGGAACTTGGGAACCACTAACCTTTTTTTTTTTTTTTAATAAATGGCTTTGGCTCATTACTTATATTTAAAATTTAAATGTAATAAGATCTTAGAAAATAAAAGAAATAATTTTAAGGAAATATGGAAAGAAATAGTTTAGTTGTATAGCAGTCATGAAATTGAAACATGGAATTTCAATAATAATTAATAGAAAAAATACATTTTACATTTCTGTGTATCTCTTTTTAGTTCTGTCTTTTTGTGTGGATGTCCCTGCACTTTCTACTATGCATTTTGGAATATGGTCTGACATACCCTAAGTGAGTGAGTTATCTGCCTAATATTGGTAGATGTGAGGAGTGCTGTCCTTTCTGAACGTCATTACACAAATATATTCCAGTTAGTATGCTTATAATAAACTATGATTTGGTAGTACAGTAGTGTATATGGAGTTTATTGGAATATTTAATTTAAATAAAACCTCAATTAAGTAAAACAAAGGTACATGGCAATATGAATACTGATAGATTTTTTCCAAAAGACAAAAGAAAGGATGATTCTGCATTTTTTAAAACAAGCTTAGAAATAGGTGAAAGCATTTCATCTTGGAAAGAACTTGAGATTTAGACTTATAAATATCTGTGCTCAAATCTTATATCAAATATTAACAGTGAAACTTCAATCTGTCATAGATACACCATAAAAATATTTTCTTTAAATATCCTTAAAAAGATACTAAATCTTAATTGAGGAGTTTCAACTGTTTTAGCCACTCTGATGAGAATATCTTTAATTATAGACATACTGCTACTGCTGCTGCTAAGTCGCTTCAGTCGTGTCCGACTCTGTGCGACTCCATAGATGGCAGCCTACCGGGCTCCCGCATCCCTGGGATTCTCCAGGCAAGAATACTGGAGTGGATTGCCATTTCCTTCTCCAATGTATGAAAGTGAAAAGTGAAAGTGAAGTCGCTCAGTCGTGTCCGACTCTTAGCGACCCTATGGACTGCAGCCCACCAGGCTCCTCCATCCATTGGATTTTCCAGGCAAGAGTACTTGGGTGGGGTGAATTATAGACATATATTCAGGAAATTGCTATCAATAGCTTTCAAGATATTTTGTTGATTGGTAAGAACACAACACTGTGAGATCATTTTGCAGACATTGGTGAATGGCTTTTAATACTTGATTTATAGGTATTAATTGTATTCTTCTCATATTGTACCAAGAACTGTTTACAGCTCAAAAACAGTTTACTTAAACTCACTAAACATATTTAAGACTGTTAAGAAAATAACCTTATTTAAGATTTAAGAGATACTGAAAACAAGTACTGCTGCTGCTGCTGCTGCTGCTGCTGCTAAGTCGCTTCAGTTGTGTCCAACTCTGCGACCCCATAGATGGCAACCCACCAGGCTCCTCTGTCCCTGGGATTCTCCAGGCAAGAACACTGGAGTGGGTTGCCATGTCTTTCTCCAATGCATGAAAGTAAAGTCCCTCAGTCATGCCCGACTCTTTGCGACCCCATGGACTGCAGCCTACCAGGCTCCCCCGCCCATGGGATTTTCCAGACAAAAAGGACTGGAGTGGGTTGCCATTGCCTTCTCCTGAAAACAAGTACAATCAGATATAAAATCATTTCCCTCAGTGCCATGCAAGTATCATGCACTATTAATTAATTTTAATTTAATTATCCCTATCTTCAAATGTGCAATGTTTGAAATTTATCATGATGTCTTCTGGGATTTGATCAACTGGATTTTACCAGGAAAAGAACAGATAACATGACTAAGCATTTTTTTTTTTTAAGATTAAGTTTTAATTGGGTAAATTGAATGTGTAGCATTGTGTAAGTTTAAGGTGTACAGTATATTGCTTTTATCCATTTATATATTCTAATGTTTTCACATTACATAATTATAGCACAATATTATTGTCTATATTTATTATACTGTACATTAGAGCTTTATGCTTATTAACTACTTGTTACAACTTTGTATCCATAAACATCATTTCTGTTATTTACCACTTGTCTTCCCTGGCATCATTCCAGGTAACCACCATTTTACTCTGTTTTTCACATGTTTATTATTTTTAGTTTCCATATATAAGTGGTATAATACAGTATACCTGTCCTTCTCTAACTTATCTTGCTATAATGTGCTCACATTCTATCCATGTTGTTACAAAAGAGAAGATGTCTTTCTTTCTCATGGTTGAAAAATAGTCCATTGTGTACATGTATTGCATCTTTTTTTTATTCATTTATCTGTATAGTCAAGGCTATGGTTTTTCCAGTAGTCATATATGAATGTGAGAGTTGGACTATAAAGAAAGTTGAGCGCCAAAGAATTGATATTTTTGAACTGTGGTGTTGGAGGACTCTTGAGAGTCCCTTGGATTGTAAGGAAATCCAACCAGTCCATTCTAAAGGAGATTAGTCCTGAGTGTTCATTGGAAGAACTGATGTTGAAGCTGAAACTCCAATAGTTTGGCCACGTAATGTGAAGAACTGACTCACTGGAAAATACCCTGATGCTGGGAAAGATTGAAGGCGGGAGGAGAAGGGGAGGACAGAGGATGAGATGGTTGGATGGCATCACTGACTCAATGGACATGAGTTTGGGTGAATTCCAGGAGTTTGTGATGGACAGGGAGGCCTGGCGTGCTGTGGTCCGTGGGGTCACAGAGTCAGAGACGACTGAGTGACTGACCTGACTAATCTTTTGATGGCCATCTGGTTGTTTCCATATCTTCACTATTGTTAATAACACTGCAGTGAACATGAGAATGTATACTAGTGTTTGTCACTCAGTCATGTCCAACTCTTTGCAACCCCATGGACTGTCACCCGCCAAACTGCTGTGTCCATGGGATTCTCCAGGCAAGAATGCTAGAGTGGGTTGCCATTCCCTTCTTCAGGGGATCTTCCTAACCCAGGGATTGAACCCAGGCCTCTTGCATTGCAGGCAGATTTTTTGCCATCTGAGCCACCAGGGAAGCCCGGGAATGCATATATATGGTCAAAATCTTGTTTTCATTTCCTTTATGTATATACCTAGGAGTGGAATTGCTGAATTCCTGGTGGCTCAGATGGTAAAGCGTCTGCCCGCAATGCGGGAGACCTGGGTTCGATCCCTGGGTCTGGGAGATCCCCTGGAGAAGGAAATGGCAACCCACTCCAGCACTCTTGCCTGGAAAATTCCATGGACAGAGGAGCCTTGTAAACTACAGTCCACGGGGTCGCAAAGAGTGGGGCACAACTGAGCGACGTCATTTCACTTCACTTCACTTCACGATAGGTCTATTTTTAATTTTTTGCTGAATCTTCATACTGTTTCCCTAGTGGTTGGACCAATTAACATTTCTACCAACAACGTATAGGCGTTCCCTTTCACTGCCAGTCTCTGTTGACTCTCGTCTTCTTGATGGTAGCTGTGCTGCAGATATGAGGTAAGAGCTCATTGTGCTTTTGATTTGAATATTCTTAGTAGTGGTTAGGTATGTTGAGCATTTTTTCATGGGTCCATTGGACATTTTGATGTCTTTTTGGAGGAATGTCTATGTAATTATTCTGTTTATTTATAAATCAGATTGATTTGTTTGTGTTGTTATTGAGTTTTCTGAATTCATTACATATTTTGATTGATATATTGATTGAGGTTGCATTATATCTATAAATGGCTCTGGGCAGTTTGACCATTTTAACAATATTAATTCTTCTGATCCATGAACATGTGGCATTTATCCATATAAATGGATAAATGTTTGTGTCTTTGGTTTCTATCAGCAGTGTTTGACAGTTTTCATTGTATAGATTTTTCACTTGCTTGGATAAATTTAGTTCTAAAAAATTGTTTTAAAATTATTTTGCTGCTTCAAGTGGTTTTCTTTATTTCTTTTTCTGATGCTTCATTATTAATTTAAAAGAATTCAACTGATCACTATGTTAATTTTGTATGCTACCACCACTTTAACATAAATTTTGATAGTTTTTTTTTTTTTCTGATTCTTTGGAATTTTCTATGTATAGAATATCACAAACAAATAATGATAATTTTATTTTATTTAAATTTCAGATCAATTCAGTTTCTCAGTGCTATCTGGCTCTTTGCAACCCCATGGACTGCAGCACACCAGGCTTTCCTGTCCATCACCAACCCCAAGAGCTTGTTCATACTCAAGCTCATTGAGTTAGTGATGCCATTCAACCATTTCATCCTCTTCCATCCCCTTCTCCTCCTGTCTTCAATCTTTTCCAGAATCAGGGTCTTTTCCAATGAGTTACTTATTTGCATCAGGTGGCCATAATATTGGAGCTTCAGGTTCAGCATTTGTCTTTCTGATGAATATTCAGGACTGATTTCCTTTAGGATTGAATGATCTGATCTCCTTGGAGTCCAAGGGACTCTCAAGAGTCTTCTCCAGAACCACAGTTCAAAAGCATCAATTCATCAGTGCTCAGCTTTCTTTAAAGTCCAACTCTCACGTCCATACATGACTACTGGAAAAACCACAGTTTTGACTAGATGGACCTTTGTCAGCAAAGTAATGTCACTGCTTTTTAATACCCTGTCTAGGTTGGTCATAACTTTCCTCCGAGGAGCAAACATCTCTTAATTTCATGGCTGGAGTCACCATCTGCAGTGATTTTGGAGCCCAAGAAAATAGTCTGTCACTATTTCCAGTTTCCCCATCTATTTTCCATCAAGTAATGGGACCAGATGTCATGATCTTCGTTTTCTGAATGTTGAGTTTTAAGCCAACATTTTCACTCTCCTCTTTCACTTTCATCAAGAGGCTCTTCAGTTCCTCTTTGCTTTCTGCCATAAGGGTCGTGTCATCTGCATATCTGAGGTTATTGGTATTTCTCCTGACAGTTTTGATTCCAGCTTGTGTTTCATTAAGCCTGGCATTTTGCATGATGTACAATTTATATAACTTAAATAAGACAGTTGACAATTTACAGCCTTGATGTACTCCTTTACCAATTTGGAACCAGTCCATGTTTCCATGTCCCATTCTAACTGTTTCTTTTCGACCTGCATACAGATTTTTTAGGAGGCAAGTAAGGTGGTCTGATATTCCATCTCTTTAAGAATTTTCCAGTTTGTTGTGATCCACACAATCAAAGGATTTGGTGTGATCGATAAACCAAAAGTAGATGTTTTTCTGGAACCCTCTTGTTTTTTGATGATCCAACGGATATTCGCCATCTTTTCATTAGTTCCTCTGCCTTTTCTAAATCCAACTTGAACATCTGCGAGTTTATGGTTCACTTACTGTTGAAGCCTTGATTGTAGAACTTTGAGCATTACTTTGTTAGCCTATGGGATAAGTGCAATTTGCAGTAGTTTTAATTTTCTTTGGCATTGCCTTTCTTGGGGATTGGAATGAAAACTGTCTTTTTCCAATCCTGTGGCCATTGCTGAATTTTCCAAATTTTCTGGCATATAGTGTAGCACTTTAACAGCATCATTTTTTAGGACTTGAAATAGCTCAGCTGGAATTACATCACCTGCACTAGAATTGTTCATAGTGATGTTTCCTAAGGCCCAATTGACTTAACATTCCAGGATATCTGGTTCTAGGTAATGAATGATCACACCATCATGGTTACCTATGTCATTAAGATCTTTTTTGTATAGATTTTCTGTGTATTCTTGCCACGTTTTCTTAATATCTTCTGCTTAAGTTTTTAATTTTTTTAATTTGAATTTTCAATTTGAATGGCCTTCTTTTTCTTGCTTAGTTGCTCTAGCTAGTTCTTCTAATTTTATTTTATTTTTCCTTTATTTCATTTTTTATTTTACTTTATTTTACTTTACAATACTGTATTGGTTTTGCAGTACATCAACATGAATCTGCCACGGGTATACACGTGTTCCCAATCCTGAACCCCACTCCCACCTCCCTCCCCATACCATCCCTCTGGGTCATCCCAATGCACTAGCCCGAAGCATCCTGTATCCTGCATCAAATCTAGACTGGTGATTCATTTCTTATATGATATTATACATGTTTCAATGCCATTCTCCCAAATCATCTCACCCTCTTCCTCTCCCACAGAGTCCAAAAGACTGTTCTATACATCTCTGTCTCTTTTGCTGTCTCACATACAAGGTTATCATTACCATTTTTCTAAATTCCATATATATGTGTTAGTATACTGTATTGATGTTTTTCTTTCTGGCTTACTTCACTCTGTATAATCAGCTCCAGTTTCATCCACCTCATTAGAACTGATTCAAATGTATTTTTTTTAATAGCTGAGTAATACTCTATTGGGTATATGTACCACAGCTTTCTTATCCATTTGTCTGCTGATGGACAGCTAGGTTGCTTCCATGTCCTGGCTATTATAAACAGTGCTGAGATGAACACGTGTTTCTTTCAATTTTGATTTCCTAGGTGTGTGTGCCCAGCAGTGGGATTGCTGGGTCATAAGGCAGTTTTATTTCCAGTTTTTTCAGCAATCTCCACACTGTTCTCCATAGTGTCTGTACTAGTTTGCATTCCCACCAACAGCGTAAGAGGGTTCCCTTTTCTCCACACCCTCTCCAGCATTTATTGCTTGTGGACTTTTGGATCACAGCCATTCAGATTGGTGTGAAATGGTACCTCATTGTGGTCTTGATTTGCATTTCTCTAATAATGAGTGATGCTGAGCATCTTTTCATGTATTTGTTAGCCATCCGTATGTCTTCTTTGGAGAAATGTCTATTTAGTTCTTTGGCCCATTTTTTGATTGGGTCGTTTATTTTTCTGGAATTGAGCTGGAGGATTTGCTTGTATATTTGTGAAATTAGTTGTTTGTCAGTTGCTTCATTTGCTATTATTTTCTCCCATTCTGAAGACTGTCTTTTCACCTTGTTTATAGTTTCCTTTGTTGTGCAGAAGCTTTGTGCTGAACAACACACTTCTGAATAACCAGCAAATCACAGAAGAAATCAAAATATGCATAGAAATGAATGAAAATGAAAACACAACAACCCAAAACCTGTGGGACACTATAAAAGCAGTGCTAAAGGGAAAGTTCCTAGCAATACAGGCATACCTCAAGAAACAAGAAAAAAGTCAAATAAATAACCTAACTCTACACCTAAAGCAACTAGAAAAGGAAGAAATGGAGAACCCCAGGGTTAGTAGAAGGAAAGAAATCTTAAAAATTAGGGCAGAAATAAATGCAAAAGAAACAAAAGAGACCATAGCAAAAATCAACAAAGCCAAAAGCTGGTTCTTTGAAAGGATAAATAAAATTGACAAACCATTAGCCAGACTCATCAAGAAAAAAAGGAAGAAAAATAAAATGAATAAATTATAAATGAAAATGGAGCGATCACAACAGACAACACAGAAATACAAAGGATCATAAGAGACTATTATCAGCAATTATATGCCAATAAAATGGACAATGTGGAAGAACTGGACAAATTCTTAGAAAAATACAACCTTCCAAAACTGAACCAGGAAGAAATAGAAAATCTTAACAGACCCATCACAAGCATGATAATTGAGACTGTAATCAGAAATCTTCCAGCAAACAAAAGCCCAGGTCCAGACAGCTTCACAGCTGAATTCTACCAAAAATTTAGAGAAGCGCTAACACCTATCCTACTCAAACTCTTTCAGAAAATTGCAGAGGAAGGTAAACTTCCAAACTCATTCTACGAGGCCACCATCACCTTAATACCAAAACCTGACAAAGATGCCACAAGAAAACTACAGGCCAATATCACTGATGAGCATAGATGCCAAAATCCTTAACAAAATTCTAGCAATCAGAATCCAGCAACACATTAAAAAGATCATACACCATGACCAAGTGGGCTTTATCCCAGGGATGCAAGGATTCTTCAATATCTGCAAATCAATCTATGTAATACACCACATTAACAAATTGAAAAATAAAAGCCATATGATTATCTCAATAGATGCAGAGAAAGCCTTTGACAAAATTCAACATCCATTTATGATAAAAACTCTCCAGAAAGCAGGAATAGAAGGAACATACCTCAACATAATAAAAGCTATATATGACAAACCCACAGCAAACATTATCCTCAATGGTGAAAAATTGAAAGCATTTCCCCTAAAGTCAGGAACAAGACAAGGGTGCCCACTTTCACCACTACTGTTCAACATAGTTCTGGAAGTTTTGGCCACAGCAATCAGAGCAGAAAAAGAAATAAAAGGAATCCAAATTGGAAAAGAAGAAGTAAAACCCTCACTGTTTGCAGATGACATGATCCTCTACATGGAAAACCCTAAAGACTCCACCAGAAAATTACTAGAGCTAATCAATGAATATAGTAAAGTTGCAGGACATAAAATCAACACACAGAAATCCCTTGCATTCCTATACACTAATAATGAGAAAGTAGAAAAAGAAATTAAGGAAACAATTCCATTCACCATTGCAACAAAAAGAATAAAATACTTAGGAATATATCTACCTAAAGAAACTAAAGACCTATATATAGAAAACTATAAAACATTGGTGAAAGAAATCAAAGAGGACACTAATAGATGGAGAAATATACTATGTTCATGGATGGGAAGAATCAATATAGTGAAAATGAGTATACTACCCAAAGCAATCTACAGATTCAATGCAATCCCTATCAAGCTACCAGCGGTATTTTTCACAGAGCTAGAACAAATAATTTTATTTTAAATACGAGTGATGAAAGAAAACATCCTTCCTTTTTTCCTGATCTTTAGGAAAACAATTTCATTTTCTCTTTCCTGAGTATAATCTTTGCTATGCTTCTGTCCCTGAGGTATGTTACTTCTATACCCAATCTCTTAAGAGTTTTTACCAGGAAAGGATATTGATTTTGTCAAATGCTTTTATGCATCTATTAAGATGATCAAGTTATTTTTATATTTTATTTTATTATTATTATATATTACATTTGTTAATTTGCATACGTTGAATCACCCTTGCATCTCAGGAGTAAATCCCAGTTGATCATGATGAATATTCCTTTTAATGTGTTCTCAAATTTAATTCACTAGTGCTCTGTTTAGAAATGTTTCTTCTATATTCATCATGAATACTAGTGTACAGTTTTCTATTTTTATTCCTGTGTGGTGTCAAGGTAACGCTAGCTTCATAGAATGAGTTTGGAAAGGTCCCTTCTTGTCGGTATTTTGGAAGTGTTTGAGGATAATTTCTGTCAATTAATTAAAGGTTTGGTAGAATCACTAGTAAAGTCATCTGGCCTTGGAGTTTTCTGTGCTGGTGTTTTTGATTACTGACTCAATCTCTCAATCTCTTTTAGTCTGTTCAGATTTCCTATTTCTTCCTGACTCAATAATGATTGTGTGTGTTTCTAAAAAGTGTATCCATTTTTTCTAGATTGTGTAATTTGTTGGTATATAATTGTTCACAGTAGTCACTTGTGACTATGTACTTTTTAGTATCAGTTGTAATATCTCCTTTTTCATTTTTTATTTTATTTTAATCTTCCCTTTTTTTTCTTAGTCTAGCTAATGGTTTATCAACTCTGTGTTTTCAAAAATTGAAACAGCTCTTAATTTTTTAAACATTGTCTATGGTTTTTCTGATCTCTGATTTATATCTGCTCTTATTTTTATTATTTCCTCTCTTCTGCTAACTTTAGGCCTTGATAGCTCTTCTTTTCCCAGTTTCTTGGGTCACAAGTTTGTTTATGTGAGATCTTTCTAATTTATATATATGCATTTGTTTCTATAACTTTCCTCTCAAATGTTTTTGTTGCATCCCATAATATTTGATATGCGGTTTTATTTTCATTTGTTTTGAAATAATTTTTATTTCCCTTCTATTTCTTCTTTGAGCTAGTGGTTGTTTAGGAGTTTTTGTTTAGTTTCCACATACTTGTAGATCACACTTTTCTCCTGTTGTTGATTTCTAATTTCATATCATTGTGGTCAGAGGAAGACAGTTTGTATGATTTCAATCTTTTTTAATTTTTAAAATTTGATTTGCTACCCATCACATGGGTATCAAATCCTGGAAAATGTTCCCTGTGCACCTGAGAAGAATGGGTATTCTGCTGCAGATTGATAGAATATTTAAGTGATGTCGCTCAGTCGTGCCTGACTCTTTGCAACCCTGTGGACTGTAGCTTACACGGCTCCTCTCTCCATGGAATTTTCCAGGCAAGAGTACTGGAGTGGGTTGCCATTTCCTTCTCCAGGGGATCTTCCTGACCCAGGGATCAAACCCAGGTCTCCCACATTGTGGGCAGACACTTTACTGTTTGAGCCACCTGGGTATGTTCATACAGCCTCTCTGTGTCTTTAGATTGGGGGGTTGAATACATTTACGTAGGATTTACCACTGTTGTTTTATCTTGCCTTCTGGCTATTTTGTCTCTTTGTTGTTTCATTTTCCTTTCTTTTTGATCTTTATAAATTGGTGATTTTCACACTAATTTTCTCAGTCTCCCCTTTGTTTCATGTCTCTGCTCTAGATTTTTACTTTGTGGCTACCATGAGATATACATTCAAAATTACTAATAAAATAGTCATTTCTGATAGCAATTTATGTTTTGTATATCACAAATTTATCTTTTTATGCTGTGATTTTGTTAGCATGTGGTAGTAGCTACAGTTATTTTTAATGCTTTTTTTTTTCTTTAACATTTATGGTATAGTTAAGTTTTAACATACTATTATAAGAACGAGTTACAGTATTCTAATTCTTTTTTTATGTAGTTCTGTTTTTTGTTCAGCTTGAAGAGCTTCTTTCAACATCTCTTGTAAGGCTGGTCTAATGGAGATGAACTTTTATAGTTGTTGCTTGTCTGGGAAAGCCTTTCTTTCTCCTTCATTTCTGAAGAATAGTTTTGCTTAGTACTGTATTCTTGGCTTATTCTTCTTATATTTCAATATTTTAAACATGTCCTCCCAGTATCTTCTAGCCTGTAAAGTTTCTGTTGAGAAATCTGCCAATAACCTATTGGACATAGCTTTATAGGTTACTGTCTTCCTCCCCAAAAAATTGCCTTTAAAATTCTTTCTCTATTTTTGACTTTGAAAGTTTTAATTTACTGTGACTTGAAGAAACTATTTTTATGTTGTGATACTAAGATGTACTATAAGTTTTATGGACTTATCCCTTTTTCAGGTTTGGGAAATCCCCAGGTATGATTTCATTAAATGTTCTCTCTGCCCCCTTCACCCTCATTTCAATTTCTAGGATACCCATTATTCTTATCTTGGCCTTTATAATAGAGTAAGATATTAATAGTTCTTATATTGTTTCTTTATTTTTAAAGAAATTAGTTCTTTCTCTTCTTCTGCCTTAATTGTTTCTATATTAATTTCCTGAGCTCTCCAATTCTCTCTTCCACATAACCTACTCTATTTCCAGTGTATTTTAATGCATTTTTCATCTAATTGATTATAGGTCAGCTCCAGAAATTTGGTTCTTTTGTTGAATTTCAATCTCATCCTTTTGTTTGTTAATTTTATAGGGCTTCCTTGGTGGCTCAGAGGTTAAAGCGTCTGCCTCCAATTCAAGTAGACCCGGGTTTGATCCCTGGGTCGGGAAGATCCCCTGAAGAAAGAAATGGTAACTCACTCCAGTATTCTTGCCTGGAGAATCCCATGGATGGAGAAGCCTGGTAGGCTACGGTCCACGGGATCACAAAGAGTCAGACATGACTGAGCGACTTCACCTTCACCTTCCTTCATTTATTAAGTTTATTCCTGAGATAATTGTATTGTCTTTTGGAATTTTTCTTGTAGCTCTTTGAATTTTTTCATAATGTTGTTGTTCAGTTGCTTAGCCATACTTGAGACTCTTTGCAACCCCATGGACTGCAGCACCCCAGGCTTCCTTGTCCTTCACTATCTCCTGGAGTTTGCTCAAACCCATGTTCATTGAGTCAGTGATGCCATCCAACCATCTCATCCTCTGTTGCCCCCTTATATTCTTGCCTTTAATCTTCTAATTTCTAATAATTCTACTTAAAATTCTATATTGGTTAGATCACAAATTTCCTTCTGTGATGGCATACTACCATAATTTTTCATTATGTTTTATGAGAAGTGCTTCCACATTTTAAGTAGCAGATAGCTTTCTTGATTAGGCAAGGATTTATTCTGATTCTAGGAGTTCAAGGGATTGGTAATTAGAAGTCTTCCTTTTGCTTTCCTTTTGACATTATATCACGAGTTTTTAGTTTCACTCATGAGCACTGACTTCCCTCCAAGTTTAGGACTCATACATTAAAAAATAATAATACTTAAAAAAAGCAAAGGATGGTAACCAAGCAAGGGAAGGGTGTGTACTTAGTATTTGGAACTTTGGGCATGTTCACTGTCTTGGTAGGTCCTAAAGAGGGGATTCTCAGAGGTCCATGGATACTTCCCTTCCTTTCTGGGCAGACAGCAGGAGATTTTCTTTTGGTTCTCTTGTCTGCTTACTTCTCTTTCCTTTCCCTCCCACATGTCACTGCTGCCTCTCTTCAGAGAAAGCAATTAATCCCTTCACTGCATATGGCTGGGCTAGTCCCCACTCACTGTCTTCACCCTCTGACTTTTCTATTAGGAAGATTTGCTGACTTGCTTCTCTACCAGCCACTGCCTTCTTTGCTGTCACTGCCTCTGCCATCCCTGGTTTTATTGCTACTTCCCTGACTCTGCTACTTCCTCCAAAGTTTAATACACCTACTTTTGGGTACATAGCTGATAGGCCTGTCAGTTGTCCTGGTACACTGTACAGAGGTGCATTTTTTTTTTTTTTTTGCCAGTTATGGATGTCAGATTAGTTGTAAATCAGAGAGAAGGAAAAAAAGAAAACATAGCCATAATGTTGACCAAAACATCATTTTTAAAACTTGAGGCTTAAAATTCAGTTAAAAAATTAGATAAACCTCTTTCAAAGATGGCAAATTAAGCACATGAATTTGCCCCAATTTCCTTTTAAAATTTTACTAAAATGACAGTAAAATGTTTACATAAATTAATAGTTCAGTTCAGTCACTCAGTTGTGTCCAACTCTGTGACCCCATAGACTGTGACATGCCAGGCTTCCCTGTCCATTGCCAACTTGCAGAGTTTACTCAAACTCATATCCATTGAGTTGGTGGTGCCATCCAACCATCTCATCCTCTGTCATCCCCTTCTCCTCCTGCCCTCAATCTTTCTCAACATCAGGAGCTTTTCCAAAGAGTCAGCTCTTCACATCAGGTGGCCAAATTATTGGAGTTTCAGCTTTAACATCAGTCCTTCCAATGAACGCCCAGGGTTGATCTCCTTTAGTATGGAGTAGTTGGATCTCCTTGCAGTCCAAGTGACTCTCAAGAGTCTTCTCCAACACCACAGTTCAAAAGCACTCAGTTTTCTTTATAGTCCAACTCCCAGATTCATACATGACTATTGGAAAAATCATAGCTTTGTCTAGATGGACCTTTGTTGGCAAAGTAATGTCTCTGCTTTTCAATATGCTACCTAGGTTGGTCATAACTTTTCTTCCAAGAAGCAAATGTCTTTTAATTTCATGGCTGCAGTCACCATCTGCAGTGATTTTGGAGCCCCCAAAATAGAGTCTGTTACTGTTTTGACTCTTTCGCATGTGTTTGCCATGAAGTGATGGAACCGGATGCCATGAACTTAGTTTTCTGAATGTTGAATTTTAAGTCAACTTTTTCACTCTCTTCTTTCACTTTCAACAAGAGGCTCTTTAGTTCTTCTTTGGTTTCTGCTATAAGGGTGGTGTCATCTGCATATATAAGGTTATTGATATTTCTCCTGGCAATATTGATTCCAACTTGTGCCTCATCCAGCCCAGTGTTTCTCATGATGTACTCTGCATATATGTTAAATAAGTAACAGCCTTGATGTACTCTTTTCCTGATTTGGAACTAGTCTGTTGTTCCAATTCCAGTTCTAACTGTTTCTTCCTGACCTGCACATAGATTTCTTAGAGGCAGGTCAAATGGTCTGGTATTTCCACCTCTTTAAGAATTTTCCAGAGTTTGTTGTACTCCACACAGTCAAAGGCTTTGGCATAGTCAATAAAGCAGAAGTAGATGTTTTTCTGGACTCACTTTTTTGATGATACAACGGATGTTGGCAATTTGATCTAAATGAATAATCCTTCCTTAAGTACAAAAATAATAAAAGAGGAATCTATAATAACACAATTTTAGACATTGAAAAGTGCATGAATTCACAGAAATTTGAAAATTTGAAAAACATACTATTTTAGTTATAACAGAAGAAACATGAAGTAATATGATTTTCACTGCAGAAGCCATAAAAATCTCAGAAATGGTGCCTAAACATAGGGTCAGAGTTGGCTTGAAAGCAAAATGTTTTTTTGAATTGGTGAGCTTTTTTTTTAGTGATAAATCCTTATACTAGCAGAAAAGTGAAAATTTGGCCTTTTGAGAGAGTGATCCAGAGACATATACATGGAGTACATGCAGGAACATCTAACTTCAGGAAGACAGTACAGAAAACAAAAGGATAAACTGAAAACCCATACCACCACTGACAATCCATGCCTCTTCCCTCCTTCATTTCTCTCTCTCTCTCTCTTTTTTTTTTAAATTTAAGAAACTATTTACTTTAATTTTTTTTAAGACAGTACATTCTGATTTAATAATAACAGATGTAGAACAATTGTATGCCATGAGACAGAACTCCTCTCTAAAGGAAAAAAATAGAGTTAGATTCCGTGTAATCATCAAAAGAAACAGTGAGCTCCCTTATGTAGAGAGGGAACTTGGTTATAATAAGGGAGATGTTCCTTTCACCTTCATAGTGAAGCTCAGTGAATTGATAATGGAGATGCCCTGTTACAGTAAAGGAACATTCAGCATCAAGGCACAAAGATAGCACTCCAGTGCATCCTTTTGGACTTTATTGGAAGCCAGGACAGGGATTTTTATCTGAGTATTATAACTATCCTGAAATAAATCTCTGAATTTGCAACCAGATTATCAATTTGAAGTTTTCATTTGATAACCCTTGCCTAAAAACACCAAACTTCTATTCAGAATTCCTCAACATGCCATCTTTCTACTCAATATGACTGTTTCCTAAATATGAATCCCCAAATATTGAATGAAAACCCCTAAAAATAAAATCTGACCCTTAAATCTGATGGAAACAATTAGTTTGGATGACCAAAGAGAGTTTCCTCAGAGAAATGAGAAAGATATTGTTATGAAGAAGAGTGCCCAAAGAACAGAACAGGAGTTGTTTGAATTAAACATACTAAAGCAGAAATTTAAAAAAAATATTGTTTTTAAAAGTAAGTTTGAAGACATTTTCTTAAAAATGAAGAAAAACATAGAAAATAAGAGAGGGGGATTATGAAATTTGAGAAAAACTTTTGCTTATCCAATACAAAATATTAGAAATCCTAGAAATAGAGACAAAATTAGGTAATAATACATACAGGCTATTTGCCTTGTTAAGCTGGAAAATAACATTTTCCCAGTTGGTGCTAGTGGTAAAGAACTTGTCAGTGCAGGTAGACGTGAGACACAGGTTTGATCTCTGCATTGAGAAAATCTCCTGGAGGAAGGCATGGCAACCCACTCCAGTATTCTTCCCTACAGAATTACATGCACAGAGAAGGTTGGCAGGCCACAGTCCATAGAGTTGCAATGAGTTGGACATGATTAAAGCAACTTCACATGCATGCATTCATAACATTTTCCGTTTTATTTGTTCTAGTGCTATGTGATTGGAGTTTTCCCCAATAGCTTCTATTTTATATATGCATTCCTTGGTGCTATGACAGTTTGTCTGTAATCCCGATGTATGACATCATTTTAATGATTAGGACTTAGAAGCCTCATCATCATCATTTATTCCTTCCCTTTTTTATATATAATGTTCATTCAAAGTTATTCAGTCCTTATTTTACCATCTTCTAAGTATTTCTCAACTCTGTCCACCTTTCCATCACCTTGACATTTGATTAAGATTTATTCATTTCTTGCCTTATTGCAGTGGCATCTGTAAATGTACAATCTGATGTGAATTTTTAAAACTGAATAGGCATTGATTCTTGTCACTGGGTTGTTTTGCAGTGACATTTGATTCTTGATTTTCTACTGCTGTTTTTAGCTGTTTGGAATTTTCTTATTTCAATGAATTTAGTACTCAGAACTATCTGTCTTCTGCTGCCTTCTACTGTAAATCCTATGTGTGTAGGGGTTTCCTTTCATTAAGGACCAGTAGAAAAGTTCAGATTGAGATAAATATTTTAAAAATTAAGTTTCACATAAGTTCTATACATTTTATTACATTTATCAGTTTATAATGGGGTGGCAAAAATCTACATTTGGAAGTTGGGGAGAAAGACCTTTCAAAAATAAATGTTCTATGCTATTTTTCTGCACTGTTATCAGCATAAATGCAGAGGAAATTTTATTTAGGACATACATAGTATCAGTTCCCTTAAACAAACTTTTCCTTGACTTCAAGAGAGGAGCAACAGCATTGGGCTTTTGAAATTGAATAGAAAGGTCATGTAGACATGCCCTTTAAAGGATCAATATCTCAACTGGTAATGAGAAGTAGAGTCTATTTCAGCAAGTCCAATACCAAAAATCATAGATTAGGAGTTTCGTTATATTTAAACTTTCAAACCCAAACAGGACAGCTAAAAAATTCATAAGAGAACAAGAGAAAGAACAATGATCTTTATTAAATCACCCTGTGACTCTTTTCATCACCAATAACGGTTCTATAACAAAAACTAGATTAAGATTTAGGTGCCACAGGTTATTTTGAAGGTGTTTCCAGCGGAAGAAGCTGAGGCAGTCAATTTTCCTTTTAAAAGAATAACACAGGCAAGTACTGTATGACAGAAAGTTTGAATATCTTCCTGGATAAAACAGTCCTCCAGGCAATAAAAATCAAACAAAATCCATCTTGAACTCTGATTAGTCTTGATCTTTTAAAGTTTTATTTCTTAAGCTTGAGCAAGGTTTTGTGGAGTTTATACTGTATTTAGGATTATTTTAACTATATGCGATGTATATTGTACCTTTACATGCCACCTAATGTTTACATTTATCTTAATTACTTTACTCTGGTATTAATCTAATAGAGCATTATGTTGTGTTGTTATTTTTCTGAGCCTGAAATTCCTTGTTTGGATTTTAAGCCATGAGTTGTTCTCCTTGTTCCATTCTAATTCTATTTCTTCCCCCAAATATTTATATTGATTTCTAAATATGATAAAACATTCTAATCAGCTAGGGATTGTCACAGGATTATGGAGGGTATAGGAATTCAATATAAATGTCAGATATCCAGTCTGTTTCAAGAAGGAAATAGGATATTTTTCTAGGAATTATACAATTTTATTCTTTAAAAATACCTCTTAAACAGCTTTCCTCTCATTCCTACACCCAAACTACCCCCAACTCACACACAGAGTTTTACTTATTTTTTAAGCTTGCCAAAAGATAATTTAAAAGTAAGTAATCTATTACTACAGTACATATAATACTTGCCTAACAATATCCTTAACTTGAAGTAACAATGCCAACTCACAAGACAATGACTATTTTCCAGACTCATGAATTCAAGCTTTAGATAATCTCATTTTTAATATTTATATGCCTAACTTGTTTGTGATAAGTATATAGATTTATTAAATTTTTGAAATTTGTAGCTGGAAATAAAAGTTATTACTGTGGTCTTTGCATGTTTATTTTCTTACAAATTTCTGCCTATGAACTTCATAAAGGTGCTATTCCTCTGTAAATTGATTTAGTTCCCTGTGCTATACAACTTATGTAATAATGTAAATCATCTATATTTCAATTAAAAAGTATAAATGAATTAAGCCTCATTCCATTATATTATTCTAAATTCTATATCCAAATAAGTGGCCATCTGATAATATGTTGTAGTGTGTGCATGTGTGTGCATCAGTCACTCAGTCATGTCCAAATCTTTGTGACCCCATGGACTATAGCTTGCCAGGGTCCTCTGTCCATGGGATTTCCCAGGCAAGATTACTGGAGTGGGTTTCCATTTCATCCTCCAGGGATCTTCCCTACCCAGGGATAGAACCTGTGTCTCCTATGTCTCTTGCATTGCAGACAGATTCTTTATGGTTGAGCCACCACGGAGGCCCAGTGATACACAAAAAAGTTATTATTTTCTAAGTAATTTGTCAGACCCCGAGATAAGAACTTTTCATTGTCCTATTGAGCCAGGTTTAAAGTTTCAGAAAAAAGAATAAAAAATTACTTCAACGAATCTTTAAGTATATTCATGAGAAGGGCCACCCCTGCACCTTGATTCCCAGATCTTTGTATTCTGATTACAGGAAAAGAAGGCCTATGTATAATGGTCACTGCTTCAAATCTTAGGACATACTTCATAAAACTACACATTAGGCTTTCAGAGCTTTGTCTACCAGATAGCATCATAAATGTGCTGTGTCCTGTGCTCAGTCCCTCAGTCTGTCTGACTCTTTGTGACCCCATGAACTGTAGCCTCTGTCCATGGGGCTGCAGTCACCATCAGCAGTGATTTTGGAGCCCAAGAAAATAAAATCTGTCTCTAATTCCACTTCCCCCTTCTCTTAATATTTGCCATGAAGCAATGGAACGGGATGCCATGATCTTAGTTTTTTTTTTTAATTAAGTTTCAATTACGCTCACTGTGGTTGGATCTGTTACAGAATAGTTTTTAATTCAAGCCAATGACCATTTGTGTCTCCTGTAGGGTTTCTAGTAGGGTTCACTATAGCTTACTTGGAGAAGGCAATGGCACCTCACTCCAGTACTCTTGCCTGGAAAATCCCATGGATCGAGGAGCCTGGTAGGGCACAACTGAGCGACTTCACTTATAGCCTACATACCAGCTAACAAATACTTTTTCTTGGGGAATTTTGTCTAAAGCCATCTTCACCTCATTTCTTTCCTGCTGATAAGGAAGTACAGTAAGTTACCCCACATTTGTTACTTCAACATGTGGAAGCAAATATGTAATCACTTGATTTATCTTTGCACTACTTAAGTCCATTTATTTCATGAACCCATGTCTGAATCCAGTTCTAAGGATCTGATTTAGGCAGCAATTTAAGTAATCCAATCCATTTCTGAGCTAGCTACCAGGTTTTGTTGATGAGTCTTCATGATTCACCCCAATTTTCTATCTAAATTTCCACAGATATTTTCAGAATTTTGAGTGTGGGAAATAAGGATGGTTTTACCACATAATTATCTAGGGCCTGTTTACATATCCATACAGCCAGCTTAGTTATCGCTTTAGGATCTATAGATTTCCAGCTCCCCTTCTGAGGACACAGGCCTATTCTATTACTAAATAGTGTCACTCAGCTTTAGGAATGGTGTAGATTTACCCTTATTCTCTTCCACTAAGCATCTTACCTTCTTTTTCCAGAGATTTATTGTCTGCTTGATATTGTACATTTCACTGCAAAATAGTTGCTAAGCAGCTCCTTTTATGTCTGTATGTCTTACTTGCATTACCAGAGACAGGATAGTTATTCTGCAATGAGGATTACCTGATATATGTATGCCATTTAGTCTCAACTAACACATGATGGCAAGTTAACAATTGTCTCTGAAAGTAGATTTCTTGAGGAAGTGTGTCATGCAGTTTTGTCGAAAAATTAAATTTGCTTGCACCCTAACTGTAGACACTTCTGAAGCCATTTGAGTAATTGAATTAAATGTGTAAATGTTGTAGCCTGAGCAATAACAGTTTATGAGTCTTTTTTTTTTAACAAAAAAACTTCAGTGAAGTATAATTTATATGCAGTAAACTGCACATATTGAGTGTACAATATGATACATTTTGACATATGCAGACATATATACCTGCATAACATCTGTGAAACCAGTAATTCAATCAATATAACTATATCAGTTATCTTCAAAAATTATCTCATTCTCCTCTGTAAATTCTCCTTCCCACCACTTCCTGCCCCATACAACCTCTGATCTGCTTTCTGTCATGATAGATTAGCTTGAAATATATAAAATTTTATACAGATTAAACCATAGAGTGGATATTCAGTTGTATCTGTCTTCTTTCACCAAACATAATTATTTAGTAATTCATCCTTGTTGTACATATTAAAAGTTTGTTACTTTTTATTGCTAATATTCCTTTAGATAACATAACATAATTTTATACATCTTGGTTTTTTATTGGTAATTATCAGTAAAACTACTATCAGCATTCACATCAAAGCTTTTGTGTGAACATAAATTAACACTGAACTTGCTGATCCATATGGTAAGTTTATTTTTAACTTCATAAGAAACTGCTAAGCTGTTTTCTAATGTGGTCAAACTGTGTTACATTTATACAAGCAAAATTAGAAGCACCTATTTCCTCTATTTCATTGTAGCATTTGGTACAATCTATTTTTATATTTCATCCATGTTAAGAGATGTGTTGTGGTTATACATTGTAGTTTTAATTTTATGTCTCCCTAATATATTCCGTGTGCCTATCTGTCATCTTTATATCTTCTTTGGAAAAGTGAAAATGAAATGATAGTTGCTCAGTCATGTCCAACTCTTTGTGACCCCATGGACTATAGCCCACCAAGCTCCTCTGTCCATGGAATTCTCCAGGCAAGAATACTGGAGTGGGTTGCCATTCACTTCAGGCGAGTCTTCCCAACAGCATGTGTTCAAACCATTTACTTGTGTAAAGAATGTTTTTTATTATTGAAATTGAAAAAGAATTTTTAATGTATTCTAGCTAGAAGAATTTTAACAGATATGTAAGTTTCAAATGTTTTCTCTTTGTGGCTCATCTTTTCATTTACCTAACAATGTCTGGATTTAATTCATCTGAGGTCTAATTTGTCAATTAGTCTTTCATGGATTATGTTTTGGTTCTAAATATGTCTGCAAAATATTTAAAACATTTGCCTAATCAAGATCTCAGAGATTTTTCTCTTATGTTTTCTTTTAGAAACTTTTTCATGTTGTATTTTACAGTTAGTTCTATGATTCACTGTCAATTAATTTTTGTTCAATATTATATGGCATAGATTAAAAACCTAGGTATTCAATTGTTTTAACACCCTTTGTAGAAAAGTGATAATTTCTCCTTGAATTGCCTTTGAACTTTTATAGAGCATAAATTTTTCAAATAGTGTTGGCTTATTACATAGTTCTCACTTGTGTTGATTGATCAGGTTGTCTATCCTTATGTCAATACTTCTTTATCTTGATTACTGAAGCTGTATAATGACTCTACAAAATAGTGTTCCTACGTCAGTTCCATTCTTTTCCTAAGTTGTTTTGACTAATCGAGGTCCTTTGCATTTCCATATGAATTTTAGAATCCATTTTTTAATTTCTACAATTGATAGTTGCTGGAATTTCAATTGAATGGTGTTGAAATTATAGATCTATTTAGAAAAACTGACATCTTAATAACATGGAATATATCAACCAATGAGCATAGTGTAGCTCATTATTTATGTAGGTTTTCTTCACTTGTAGTCAGCAATGCTTTACAGATTTCAATGTGTAGGTCTTTTGTGTGTTTTGTAAAGTTTATCTGTAAAATTTTCAGTGTATTTGTAGTAATGTATAGATGGGGAAACAGTGGAAAGTGTCAGACTTTATTTTTGGGAGCTCCAAAATCAGTGCAGATGGTGACTGCAGCCATGAAATTAAAAGATGCTTACTTCTTGGAAGAAAAGTTATGACCAACCTAAATAGCATATTCAAAAGCAGAGACATTACTTTGCCGACTAAGGTCTGTCTAGTCAAGGCTATGGTTTTTCCTGTGGTCATGTATGGATGTGAGAGTTGGACTATGAAGAAGGCTGAGAGCCGAAGAATTGATGCTTTTGAACTGTGGTGTTGGAGAAGACTCTTGAGAGTCCCTTGGACTGCAGGGAGATCCAACCAGTCCATTCTGAAGGAGATCAACCCTGGGATTTCTTTGGAAGGAATGATGCTAAAGCTGAAACTCCAATACTTTGGCCACCTCATGTGAAGAGTTGACTCATTGGAAAAGACTCTGATGCTGGGAGGGATTAGGGGCAGGAGGAGAAGGGGACGACAGAGGATGAGATGGCTGGATGGCATCACGGACTCGATGGATGTGAGTCTGAGTGAACTCCGAAAGTCTGTTATGAACAGGGAGGCCTGGTGTGCTGTAATTCATGGGGTTGCAAAGAGTTGGACATGACTGAGTGACTGAACTGAACTGAATATTTATTTTAAAGTTACATTTGCTTGTTGATTAAAGAAGTAATACAGTTGATTTCTGTACATTGATCTCGTATCTTGAATTTTCCTGAACCAATTCATTCATTCTAGGAGGTTTTTCATAGATTGTGTCAGTGTTTTTACATAGAAAATAATGTCATCTGTGAATACTTTTCCTTTTCTAAAAACAATGCTTTTTTCCGCCTTTTGTCATTGAACTTGTTAGAACCTCCAATATAATGCTGAATTAATGAGAGTGGAAAACCCATTTATTCCTGATTTAGGGGAAAATATTCAGTCTTTCATGATTAAATGTAACAGCTGTAGTTTTTCCATAATTGATCACAATTAAGTCAAGGAAGTTCCTTTTTCCTAGTTTGCTGAGAGCTTTTTCTTTGTCTATTCGCTTGGTCTATTGGTTAATGTAATAAGTTACATTAACTGATCTTCAAATGTAAAAATAAATTAGACTCAATAAATATTAATAACACTTGGGCTTGCTATATTAATGGTTTTAATATGTAGGCCAATTTGTTGTGCAAAAGCTTTTACAAATTACACATCTTTGTTTAAGAGGGACATTGGCCATTAATTTATTTTTCTTTTGAGGTCTTTGGTTTTATTTCTGCCATCATATAAAATGTTGGGAAACATTTCTTTATGTTTTCAATGTTATGGAAATTTGATTATTATTAGCTCTATTTCTTCACTAAAGTTTTGATAATCTATCACTAGGGCCATTGTAGTCATAGAATTATTTTTTGATGGGAACGTTTTAATTACAAATACAATTTCTTTAATAAATGCAGTTCTAATCAAATGTCTACATTCCTTTTTGCCTGAAATTTATAATTGTGCTCTTTCTCTTTGTTTTTGTCTTGTTTTGATTATACTGGCTGATGGATTATCACTTTTATCATTCCTGTCAGGAAAATCAAATTTTGGTTTCAGTGATTTTCTCTACAGGTTTTGACTTTTATATTTCATTGATTTCCACTCTGGTCTTTCTTGCTTTCTTACTTCTATCTACTTTTGGTTTATTAGCTCTTTGTTTTCTGATAACATAGAAGCTGTGGCCACTGCCTGAACCACATCTTTCTTTTATTCTAATTTATTTATGCTGTAAATTCCTCCCCAGTGATGTAATGACATTTCACATATTCTCACAAATTATGACATTGAAATTTCATTTTCATTCAGTATGAAATATTCATTAAATTCCTTTTTGATTTCTCATTTGATCCATAAGTTGTTTAAAAGTGTATTATTTAGGTAACTAATTCTTGAGAGATTTTGTTTCAAACATCATTTTGTTATTGATTTTACTTTAATTTTATTGTGATTAGAGATTAAAATTTGTATGATTTGATTCTTTTACAAATTATTGAGACTGTTTTTATAGAAGATACAGCCTATCTTAGGAATATTTTGTGTACATTTGAAATGAATGCATTCTCCTATTATATTTCACTCTATCCTATCATCTCAGTGTATTGTTAGTTGTCAGATATGCTATACTGTTACTGACTTTTCATGCTTAATTCTATTAACTTTTAAGGGAAGAATATAAAAATCTCTAAATTTAATTATAAATTTATCTATTTTCATATTTAATTTTTATTGGCTTTTACATTTTTTATATTGAAATTATATTATTATATGGGCAAATATTTGGGATTGTTATGTCCCCTGAGGAACTGATTCCTTTGTTATTATCAAATACAATTCTTTATCGCTGATAATACACTTTGCTCTGAAACCAGGTTTTGATTTTTTGTGTTGCTTCTCTATTCTCTATATCATTGATTTCTGCTCTAATTTTTATTATTCCTACCCTTGCTTGGGTTTAATTTGCTCTTACTTCTCCATTTTTTTTAAAGGAAAACCACAGGTTACTACTTATTACTATTTCTTATTTTCTAATATAAACATTTCTTTCTATAAATTTTTCTATAAATCACTTTTACTGTACTTTACAATTCTGCTATATATCTTTTTCATTTTCAGTTACATCAAAATATGCATTTTTTTCCCTTTGAAACATACGCTGTGACCCATGGTTTGCTTATAAATATATTGCTTAATTTTCTAATTATTTGGGATTTGTTTCCACATATATCCCTATTATTGATTTCTACTTTATTTTTGTTTAATTTTTAATTTAAATTGTCTTAGATTATTCATATTTGTTTAATGATCCAATATGTGCTCTATCTTGGTGACTATTCCATGTGTTCATAGGTCCTGTTGAGTGTAATATTTTCTTTGTCAATAAGGTCAAGTTGACTGACAGTGCAGTTTATGTTATTTGTATGTTTATTGATTTTTTTTCCTGTTTATTCTATCAGTTACTGAGTAAAGAGTGTTATATTGCCAAGTATAATTATGAGTTTGATATCTTATAGTGAAAGATGTCAGATTTCTGATCTCTAAAGAAGAAGATTTGACTTCAGGATCAGGGACAAGGGTTGATCACTCAGAGCCTCTGTGTGGCAGAAATTTTATTACAGTGATAAAGGACAGAGAAAGCCTCTGACACAGACATCAAAAGGGGGACAAAGAGTGCCCCCCTCACTAGTCTTAGCAAGGGAACTATATGTTTTTACAGTTGGCTATTACAGTAAATCAAGACTGTCTCAAAGTTGCAAAGATCTTACCAGGTCCACTCACACAATTTAAAGAGAATATGCAAATCAAAACCACAATGGGGTACCACTTCACACCAGTCAGAATAACTGCTACCCAAAAGTTAACAAGCAATAAATGCTGGAGAGGGTGTGAAGAAAAGGGAACCCTCTTACACTGTTGGTGGGAGTGCAAACTAGTACAGCCACTATGGAGAACAGTGTGAAGATTCCTTAAAAAACTGGAAATAGAACTGCATTATGACCCAACAATCCCACTTCTGGGCACACACACCGAGGAAACCAGAATTGAAAGAGACACGTATACCCCAATGTTCATTGCAGCACTGTTTATAATAGCCAGGACATGGAAGCAACCTAGATGTCCATCAGGAGACAAATGGATAAGAAAGCTGTGGTACATATATAAAATGGAGTATTACTCAGCCATTAAAAAGAATACATTTGAATCGGTTCTAATGAGGTGGATGAAACTGGAGCCTATTATACAGAGTGAAGTAAACCAGAAAGCAAAACACCAATACAGTATAATAACATATATATATGGAATTTAGAAAGATGGTAACGATAACCCTGTATGTGAAACAGCAAAAGAGACACAGATGTATAGAACAGTCTTTTGGACTCTGTGGGAGAGGGAGAAGGTGGGATGATTTGGGAGAACGGGTAGAAAATCTTAACAGGCATTTCTCCAAAGAAGATATGCAAATGGCCAGTAAGAACATAAAAAGATGCTCAGCATCGTTAATTATTAGAAAAACATAAAAAAACCTACCATGAAGTACTAGTAACCTAATACTAGTCAGAATGCCCATCACTAAAAAGCCTGTAAATAACTAATGCTAGAGAGTGTGGAGAAAAGGGAACCCTCCTACTGTTACACTGTTAACCCTCCCACTGTTGGTGGGAATGTAAGTTGGTGCAGCCATTATGAACAGTATGAAAGTGCCTTAGAAAACTAAAACTTAAATTACTAAATAATTCATTAATCCCACCCTGGGCATATGCCCAGACTAAACTATAATTCAAAAACATGCTGCAGTCCTATGTTCATAGCAGCACTATTCACAATAGCCAAGACATGTAAACAACATAAATGTGTATCAACAAAGGAATAGATAAATATATAAAATCAGTTCACTTCAGTCACTCAGTCGTGTCTGACTCTTTGCAACCCCATGAATCGCAGCATGCCAGGCCTCCCTATCCATCACTAACTCCTGGAGTTCACTCAAAGTCACGTCCATCAAGTCGGTGATGCCATCCAGCCATCTCATCCTCTGTCGTCCCCTTCTCCTCCTGCCCCCAATCCCTCCCAGCATCAGAGTCTTTTCCAATGAGTCAACTCTTCACATGAGGTGGCCAAAGTATTGGAGTTTCAGCTTTAGCATCATTCCTTCCAAAGAACACACAGGGCTGATCTTCAGAATGGACTGGTTGGATCTCCTTCCAGTCCAAGGGACTCTCAAGAGTCTTCTCCAACACCACAGTTCAAAAGCATCAATTCTTTGGCGCTCAGCCTTCTTCACAGTCCAACTCTCACATCCATACATGACCACAGGAAAAACCATAGCCTTGACTAGACAGACCTTTGTTGGCAATGTAATGTCTCTGCTTTTCAACATGCTATCTAGGTTGGTCATAACTTTCCTTCCAAGGAATAAACGTCTTTTAATTTCATGGCTGCAGTCACCATCTGCAGTGATTTTGGAGCCTCAAAAAATAAAGTCTGACACAGTTTCCACAGTTTCCCCATCTATTTCCCATGAAGTGATGGCACCAGATGCCATTATCTTTGTTTTCTGAATGTTGAGCTTTAAGCCAACTTTTTCACTCTCCTCTTTCACATTCATCAAGAAGCTTTTTAGTTCCTCTTCACTTTCTGCCATAAGGGTGGTGTCATCTACATATATGAGATTATTGTTATTTCTCCCAGCAATCTTGATTCCAGCTTGCACTTCTTCCAGCCCAGCATTTCTCATGATGTACTCTTCATATAAGTTAAATAAGCAGGGTGACAACATACAGCCTTGACGTACTCCTTTTCCTATTTGGAAAAAGTCTGTTGTTCCATGTCCAGTTCTAACTGTTGTTTCCTGACCTGCATATAGGTTACTCAAGAAGCAGGTCAGGTGGTCTGGTATTCCCATCTCTTTCAGAATTTTCCACAGTTTATTTTATTTATATATAATATATATATATATATATATATATACACACACACACAATGGACTATAACTCATCTGTAAAAATAACAAATAATATCATTTGCAGCAACATGAATTGAACTACTGAGTGAATTAATTTAGACAAAGATGAATACCATGTGATTTCACTTACATGTGGAATCTAAAATATGGCACAAATGAACCTTAGTACAAAACAGAAACATACTCACAAACATAGAGAACAGACTGTGGTTGCCAAGGAAATAGAGGGAGGGAGAGGGGTGGACAGGGATTTGGGGTTGGTAGATGCAAACTATTACATTTAGATTCCATAAACAAAAAGTCCTACTGTATAGAATAGGGAACTATATCCAATCTCCTGGGATAAATCAAAATGGAAAAGCATGTAACAATAATGTATATATGTGTATAACTGAGTCACTCTGCTGTACAGCAGGGATTGACACAACACTAAAAATCAACTACACTACAATTTAAAAAGTAAAGGTCTTAAAAATGTAGTTTATCTTCTTTTTGAACCAAGCAAATTCCAGGGAAGCTATTGCCATCAGCTCTTCTAAGCTCTGCATTACCACTGTTGCAAACAAAAGTTATGTTCATTCTGAAGTTCTGTTGCCTTTGGGGAGATATGCCTCTAACGGGCCTTCTCAGTGTTCTATGTGCTAAATTATTTTCTGTGATTTCTACTTGATCACAGTTGCTTTGGGAAGGAAACACACACATTTTGAAGTATTTAAAATATTTTTATCTCCATATAGACATGCAAATGTATATTAATTAATATATGCATATATTTACTTTTCCATTATAAAGTAAAAAAGATTTACACATTTGATACACCCAATATCTATAAATAGGCAAATGATGCATCATAAACCTGAGGGTAGGTGTTATTTCCATTAACAATAGACATAACATATATTTTGGATGATCATATATATGGAGGTGATGCTTTGTGAAATGGATTACACATATATCATGATATATCCCTCCATCTAATATTTCATAATATGTTTCATATATTTCATGATACATTTACATACATATAAACTTTGCTATGTGAAATTAAATGTAAATATACATGTTATTATATTTACATTTAATTTCACATAGCAAAGTGATGATAAATAAACATCCTGACCTAGATGAGATGAATTTAAAATGTTTAGACCTAGATAGTAAAGTAACCATTTCAATATTATCATAATTCTGTTAGTAAATATTTCTTATTGTGTCTATATTCCATCAACTTCTAATGTTAAACAACTTGAAAATCCTTAGTAAGTATCAGTAGTGAAATATTGTTATTTTGAGTTGTGATTAATATATTTATCCACATTTTATTTATAGGAAACTTTCAGGATATAATCTTGCTTATTTTGGTTTCCTTCAGAGTAAAACTTGGCTCATGGATTTAAGATTTTATGCATATTTTATTTACAAATTATTTAAATTCATATGTCTGACTATGATTTAGAGATCAATAAAGTGAAACATTATGGCTTTAGTTGATTTTTAGTATTCTCTAGCTAGGGCCCAATTTGTGGAAAATGCAATGTTGTAAGTACTTAGTGTTTAATGTTGGTGTATTGAGGTAAAAGTACCTCTAAAATCTGGTCATAGTTTAAAACATGAAAATTTATTCCACAGCATGTGCAATGGGTGATTATATTTTTTCTTTCAAGTCAGCATTGGCAGCTTATTAGAAATTTGTAATAGCATAATTTACCAGATTAGATTCTCTGTTTCGTATTTTAGCCCATGTTTGCGTGAAATGTTCCTTTAGTATCCCTAATTTTCTTGAAGAGATCTCTAGTCTTTCCCGTTCCTCAATTTCTTTGCATTGATTGCTGAGGAAGCCTTTCTTATCTCTCCTTGCTATTCTTTGGAACTCTGCATTCAGATGCTTATATCTTTCCTTTTCTCATTTGCTTTTCACTTCTCTTCTTTTCACAGCTATTTCTAAGGCCTCCTCAGACAGCCATTTTCCTTTTCTGCATTTCTTTTCCATGGGGATGGTCTTGATCCCTGTCTCCTGCACAATGTCACGAACCTCCATCCATAATTCATCAGGCACGCTATCAGATCTAGTCCCTTAACTCTATTTCTCACTTCCACTGTATAATCATAAGGGATTTGATTTAGGTCATACCTGAATAGTCTAGTGGTTTTCCCTACTTTCTTCAATTTAAATCTGAATTTGGCAATAAGGAGTTCATGATCGGAGCCACAGTCAGTTCCCGGTCTTGTTTTTGTTGACTGTATAGAGCTTTTCCATCTTTGACTGAAAAGAATATAATCAATCTGATTTGGTGTTGACCATCTGGTGATGTCCATGTGTAGCGTCTTCTCTTGTGTTGTTGGAAGAGGGTCTTTGCTATGGCCAGCCCATTCTCTTGGCAAAACTCTGTTAGCCTTTGTCCTGCTTTATTCTGTACTCCAAGGCCAAATTTGCCTGTTACTCCAGGTGTTTCTTGACTTCCTACTTTTGCATTCCAATCCCCTATAATGAAAAGGACATCTTTTTTGGGTGTTAGATCTAAAAGGTCTTGTATGTCTTCATAGAACTGTTCAACTTCAGCGTTGCTGGTTGGGGCCTAGGCTTGGATTACTGTGATATTGAATGGTTTGCCTTGGGAACAAACAGAGATCATTCTGTCATTTTTGAGATTGCATTCAAGTACTACATTTTGGACTCTCTTGTTGACCATAATGGCTACTCATGGTATACCGTGATGGTACACAAATTTGGCTTTTAAACACATTTTCTCTCTGAAAATTCCACCTGCCAAGGGAACTGCTGATTTCTCAAGTCAGCAGGCAGAAGCAGTTTGTCCTTAAGATTGAGGATCAAAGTTATGCACAAGAGATATTTTTACTTTTGACTGATCATCAGCCAACTTCTAATGAATTGGTTTCTAGTAAATGTGTTAGCTTCTGGCACTTGCTTTTGTATTATCCTGCTTGCATTTTTCTTTCTTAATGGCAAGATTGTGTCAAGGACAATTTAAAATTGCAGTAGTAACACTGTAGACCTTTAGCTATAACCAAAATTGTGTTTTTAAGATGCACCTTGGAAAAAAATGGGGGAAAATTGAGAAAAAATAGAACAAAAAAATGGGAAAAAACTCACAGAAAAATAAAATCTTTTCATATAAAAGAAAGAATACTTTGTTTAATTGAACAGACTTCCCTCTTTCTTTTTCTGTACTGTGAAGATTAATAACTACCAAATTTTAATCATGAAATCTTGATGGAATTATTTAAACTAGCTACAGCGACAAGCTCTCTCTCATCTAAATTAATTTTGCTTCATAGATGCCTTCTTCTCATCTTGTGAAGAGTACACAATTAGCCTCTAGAGTGAACTTTAACTCTCTTCATGTCTGTCTATCGCTGGTGAAAGCTAGTTTCCATTTTTTTTCTTCCTCTTTTTCTCATTTTCCCCCTTTACTTAGGAAATTAATTCATCATGAAAATGGACACTTTCTGCTGTAGAAAACAGATTTAACAGAAATGGGGACAAATTATAGGAGAAAATTTCCTACACTGTAATGCTTTTATAAACAACTTTGTTATCTTAAGGTCTACATACATTTGACATTTGAGAATTCAAAACTTTCCTATAGGTAAAAGAAACAACTCTCTTTAAAATTTTCTTCTTTTAAAGAAGTAATTCTATAATAGAAAAATAATTAACCTCCTATATTATTGGCTGGTAACTACATTAAGGGTAAATAAGATATTCAGTTTTAAAATATAATCTAAATATTCTTTAAAATTTGATATTTAGATATCAATATTTCTAAATTATATTAGAAAAAAGTTTTTGTAATATTTATATCAAGATGGATATTTATATATCTTAAAACAACTTAAATGGATTTTAGAAAAAATTATGTCTCCTCCTTGATTTTACCAAAGCAAAAATATTTTATTTCTATACAGTACAAATCAACAGTATTTTAGCTTGTACAAGATTAAAGCTCATCTTCCTGTGATTTAGCATTCTAACTTTTTACATTGGTTTCAAGGATCAAAATAAATGTAATTGATGTTACAAATTTTTAAAGCTGCAAAAACATAAAATTATGTCTATTCAAGTAATTTTAAGGCTGGAATTATTTTACAGGAACTTAATCTTCTGAAATTCTTAGTCTTACAAATCACAGAGACCTGACATGTGAACTTTATATTGCAATTTTCAGATCTTTGACTAGCTTTAGGATTTTAAAGTGATACAAATAGTAGATAATAATATTGTATCTCTGTACAACAAAATTTTAATTTACTGTGCTGTTTTAAATGCATCATAGATTAGCCATTGAGGAACTATACAAAAAAAGGTCTTAATGACCCTGATAATCACAATAGTGTGATTACTCATTTAGTGTAGGAGACAGGAAGAATAAAAGAAAAGCAGGACCCAGCATGGGCCACAGAAGAATTTATAATTATTGATAAACTGGATGCTATAAGGCATGAGACTCTTGGAACAAGTCCAGAGGAAACAGTTCATAATCTTGAAAACAAGATATGATCCCAGACTGTTTCTCAACTGGCATCTCAGAGTCACATGTTTTATGTATCTGGTGGAAAATCTATAGATAAGAATATTAGTCTCAGTTACTGATTTCTTACTGATTCAGTTCAGTTCAGTTCAGTTCAGTTGCTCAGTCATGTCCGACTCTTTGTGACCCCATGAATCACAGCACGCCAGGCCTCCCTGTCCATCACCAACTCCCGGAGTTCACTCAGACTCATGTCCATTGAGTCGGTGATGCCATCGAGCCATCTCATCCCCTTTTCCTCCTGCTCCCAATCCCTCCCAGCATCAGAGTATTTTCCAATGAGTCAACTCTTCACATGAGGTGGCCAAAGTACTGGAGCTTCAGCTTTAGCATTATTCCCTCCAAACACCCAGGGCTGATCTCCTTCAGAATGGACTGGTTGGATCTCCTTCCAGTCCAAGGAACACTTAGGAGTCTTCTCCAACACCACAGTTCAAAAGCATCAATTCTTCATTGCTCAGCTTTCTTCTCAGCCCAACTCTCACATCCATACATGACCACAAGAAAAACCATAGCCTTGACTAGACGGACCTTTGTTGGCAAAGAAATGTCTCTGCTTTTCAATATGCTATCTAGGTTGGTCATAACTTTTCTTCCAAGGAGTAAGCATCTTTTAATTTCATGGCTGCAGTCACCATTTGAAGTGATTTTGGAGGCCAAAAAATAAAGTTTGACACTGTTTCCAATATTTCCCCATCTATTTCCCAGGAATTGATGGGACCAGATGCCATGATCTTCGTTTTCTGTATGTTGAGCTTTAGGCCAACATTTTCACTCTCCATTTTCACTTTCATCAAGAGGCTTTTTAATTCCTCTTCACTTGCTGCCATAAGTGTGGTGTCATCCACATATCTGAGGTTATTGATATTTCTCCTGGCAATCTTGATTCCAGCTTGTGCTTCCTCTAGCCCAATGTTTCTTATGATGTAGCCTGCATATAAATTAAATAAGCAGGGTGATAACTGTTTCCTAATTACTCAATGGTTAATGATCATTTTGTTCTTTGGCCCTGAAGGCCACATGAGTTATAGTTTAACTTCCTGCATATTCTTTCATTCACTGCTGAAAGTATAATAAATCTGGCTTGGATTCAGTTTCAGCACCTTCACCTAGGAGTGGTGCTGGTCCCCTTCTCCTTGCTTTTCTCTGAATTCTCCTATTTTTTCTCTCATTCTCTCACTGTATCGCACTTTCTAAAACCCTGCTTGTCGAGCCAGTCTCGACAATCTAGAGCTAGACATCCCATAGTGTGAAGTCAAGTGGGCCTTAGGAAACATTACTATCAACAAAACTAGTGGAAGTGGTGGAATTCCAGCTGAGCTATTTCAAGTCCTAAAAGATGATACTGGGAAAGTGCTGCACTCAATATGCCAGTACATTTGGAAAACTCAGCAGTGACCACAGGACTGGAACAGATCAATTTTCATTCCAATCCCAAAGAAGGTCAGTGCCAAAGAATGTTCCAACTACTGTACAATTGTGCTCAATTCACATGTAAGTAAAGTTATGCTCAAAACTCTTCAAGCTAGGATTCACGAGTACATGAATTGAGAACTTCCAGATATACAAGCTGGATTTAGAAAAGGCAGAAGAACCAGAGATCAAATTGCCAGCATTCATTGAATCATAGAGAAAGAAAAGGGATTAGAGAAAAATAACATCTACTTCTGCTTCACTGACTGCGTGAAAGCCTTCAACTGTGGATCACAGCAAACTGTGGAAAATTTTGAAAGATGGGAATTCTAGATCACCTTACCTGCCTTCTGAGAAGCCTGTATGCGGGTCAAGAAGCAGCAATTAGAACCGGACATGGAACAACTGACTGGTTCCAAATTGGGAAAGTAGTACAACAAGGCTGTATAATGCCATCCTGTTTATTTAACTCATATGCAGAATACATCATGCGAAATACTGGGCTGCATTAATCAGTAGCTGGAATCAAGATTGCTGGCAGAAATATTAACAACCTCAGATATGCAAATGATATCACCCTAACAGAAGAAAATGAAGAGGGACTAAAGAGCCTCTTGATGAGGGTGAAGAGGAGAGTGAAAAAGCTGGCTTAAAACTCAACATTCAAATAACTAAGATCATGGCATCAGGTCCCATCAATTCAAGGCAAATAGAAGGAGAAAAAGTAGAGCAGTGACAGACTTCATTTTCTTGAGCTCAAAATTCACTGGGGATGGTGACTGCAGCCATGAAATTAAAAGACACCTGCTCCTCAGAAAGATAGTTATGACAAACCTAAACAGTGTATTAAAAAACAAAGACATCAGTTTGCCAACAAAGATCCATATAGTCAGAGCTGCGTTTTTTTCTAGTAGTCATGTACAGATGTGAGAGTTGGACCATAAAGAACACTGAATGCCAAAGAATTGATGCTTTCGAAATATGGTGCTAGAGAAGACTCTTGAGAGTCCCTTGGACAGCAAGGAAATCAAACCAGTCAATCTTAAAGGAAATCAACCCTGAATATTCATTGGAAGGAATGATGCTGAGGCTGAAGTTCCAATACTTTGGCCATCTGATGCAAAGAGTCACTCATTGGAAAAGACTGACACCGGGAAAGATTGAAGGCCAGAGGATGACAGAGGGTGAGATAAAGTTAGAGAGCATTGCTCACTCAATGGACATGAATTTGGGCAAACTCCAGGAAATAGCGAAGGATAAGGAAGCCTGGCATGCTGCAGTCCATGGGGTCACACAGAATTGGACACGACTTAGCAACTGATCAACAGCAAAAGAGGTTAAGAAGGACGCATAAATGTATTTGATTTACATTAGCATGAGTGTTCTCTTTTTAAAAAATGCAAAATAAAGTCTATAACAATACAGCAGATGTTAATGGAATATCAAAATATGTTTTGGTTTGTCTAGGAAACATTTGTCTTTAAAGGAAAAAGTTTTAATTAATGTCAGAATATTAAAATGAAGGGAGGATGAAGGGTGCATTTGAGGCAGTACATTAAATGAACTTGTATCCTTCTATATGATGCAAATAAGTAGTGAGTTTGATGGGAGCAGTGGAGTATGTTACAGTAACACAAGTGGCTAAATTGCATTATTGGTATTGGTGTTTGCAAGAAATAGAAAGCATAAGAATCTTTTATTGCCTTTTTTTATTACATGCTATAAAGAAAGGTTAAGCTGATTTTTTCATTTTTTTAGTTTAAAATTTTTTGCCCTGTTGAACTTTTATCACCAAAATGTTCATTTGTTTTATTGTGCTTTTGATGTAACATTGCTGTATACCTGAAACTAATACAATGTAGTAAATCAAGTAAACTCCAATAAAATTTTTAAAATAAAATGAAATATGTTTTATTTAAGAAAAATATATTTTTTATTATAATTGATATTTATTCCTGAACTTGGGCTTCCCTGTTGGCTCAGACAGTAAAGAATCCACCTACAATGTGGGAGATTTGGATTCAATCCCTGATTTGGGAATGTCCCATGGAGGGTGGCATGGTAACTCACTCCAGTATTCTTGCCTGGAGAATCCCCAAGACAGAGGAGCATGGCAAGCTATAGTCCATGGGGTTGCAAAGAGTCGGATATGACTGAGTACCTAAGCAGAGCACACATGAACTTAAAAATATTGTCTCAATCTCTTTATAAACATAAATTATTTTCTTGTCTTTTCCAAAAAAAATTGTTGATTTTCATTCTTTCCTAACTCAAGTACCAAATTCAGAATAAAAATACATATGAAAATAACTTTAGTATAAAAACTATCTTTGTGTAACCTAAATAACAATTGAGTAATATTTGACCTTTCACATTACAAAAGGAAGGAAAACCAGAATTTTATTTTTCTGTAAATCTCTACATTTTAACTAACTTTCAAAAATATTGAGAGTTGTTTTTGTTTATGAAACATTTGAGTCCCTGCAAAATCTGAAAAATTAAAGAGTAAATTAACCTATCTAGTTAAAAATATTGTCAATATAGTAATGCTTCAACAACAGTATATTTTGTAAATTAAAACAATATACCCCCTTTTTTTTTTCTTTTATTTCTTTCTTTCTTTCTTTTTTTTTTTTTTTTTTTTGCAGAAGGACACAAATACTGGCAACAAAATAATTAGGGGTAAAAAGGCATTATCCCTAGATTTCCATATTTTACAAATTTCTGATATTCATAATATACTAATGAATAAATTAAAGGCCTAGAGATTTGCTCATGCATTCACTGTTCACATTATATTCCTATTGTCAGAATAATCAATGAAGAAATATATTTATGGTATGTTAAAATACATGGGAAGATTCTACTACATTCTATATTGGTCAATATGAAAAACAAATATCCAGAACTATCTAGTGTTATCATCAATGAAGTACTGATTGTCTTTGCTTGCCAGGGAAGCACTCAGTTCAGTTCAGTTCAGTCGCTCAACCGTGTGTGACTCTTTGCAACCCCATGAATCACAGCACGCCAGGCCTCCCTGTCCATCACCAACTCCCGGAGTTCAATCAAAGTCATGTCCATTGAGTCGGTGATGCCATCCAGCCATCTCATCTTCTGTCGTCCCCTTTTCCTCCTGCCCCTGGCCAAAGTATTGGAGATTAAGCTTCAGCGTCACTCCTTCCAATGAACACCCAGGACTGATCTCCTTTAGAATGGACTGGCTGGATCTCCTTGCAGTCCAAGGGATCTCAAGAGTCTTCTCCAACACCACAGTTCTAAAGCATTAATTCTTTGGCACTCAGATTTCTTCACAGTCCAACTCTCACATCCATACATGACCACTGGAAAAACCATAGCCTTGACTAGATGGACCTTTGTTGGCAAAGTAATGTCTCTGCTTTATAATATATTATCTAGGTTGGTCATAATTTTTCTTCCAAACAGTAAGTGCCTTTTAATTTCATGGCTGCAATCACCATCTGCAGTGATTTTGGAGCCCAAAAAAATAAAATCTGACACAGTTTCCACTGTTTCCCCATCTATTTGCCATGAAATGATGGGACCAGATGTCATGATTTTAGTGTTTTGAATGTTGAGCTTTAAGCCAACTTTTTCACTCTCCTCTTTCACTTTCATCAAGAGGCTTTTTAGTTCGTCTTCACTTTCTGCCATGAGGGTGGTGTCATCTGCATATCTGATGTTATTGATATTTCTCCCAGCAATCTTGATTCCAGCTTGTGCTTGTTCCAGACCAGTGTTTCTCATGATGTAGTCTGCATAGAAGTTAAATAAGCAGGGTGACAATACAGAGCCTTGACATAGTCCTTCTCCTATTTGGAACCAGTCTGTTGTTCCATGTCCAGTTCTAACTGTTGCTTCCTGACCTGCATATAGGTTTCTCAAGAGGCAGGTCAGATGGTCTGGTATGCTGAACTCTTTCAGAATTTTCCACAGTTTATTGTGATCCACACAGTCAAAGGCTTTGGCATAGTCAATAAAGCAGAAATAGATACTTTTCTGGAACTCTCTTGCTTTTTGGATGATCCAGTGGATGTTGGCAATTTGATCTCTGGTTCCTCTGCCTTATCTAAAACCAGCTTGAACATCTGGATATTCACAGTTCATGTATTGCTGAAGCCTTGCTTGGAGAATTTTGAGCATTACTTTGCTAGCGTGAGATGAGTGCAATTGTGCGGTAGTTTGAGCATTCTTTGGCATTGCCTTTCTTTGGGATTGGAATGAAAACGGACCTTTCCCAATCCTGTGGCCACTGCTGTTTTCCAAGTTTGCTGGCCTACTGAGTGCAGCACTTTCATAGCATCATCTTTCAGGATTTGAAATAGTTCAACTGGAATTCCATCACCTCCATTATCTTTGTTAGTAGTGATGCTTTCTAAGGCCCACTTGACTTCACATTCCAGGATGTCTGGCTCTAGGTGAGTGATCACATCATTGTGATTATCTGGGTCATGAAGATCTTTCTTGCACAGTTTTTCTGTGTATTCTTGCCACCTCTTCTTAATATCTTCTGCTTCTGTTAGGTCTATACCATTTCTTTCCTTTATCAATTCCATCTTTGCATGAAATGTTCCCTTGGTATCTGTAATATTCTTGAAGAGATCTCTAGTCTTTCCCATTCTGCTGTTTTCCTCTATTTCTTTGCACTGATCTCTGAGAAAGGCTTTCTTATCTCTCCTTGCTATTCTTTGGAACTCTGCATTCAGATGCTTATATCTTTCCTTTTCTCCTTTGCTTTTTGCCTCTTTCCTTTTCACAGCTATTTCTAAGGCCTCCTCAGACAACCATTTTCCTTTTCTGCATTTGTTTTCCATGGGGATTGTCTTGATCCCTGTCTCCTGTACAATGTCATGAACCTCCATCCACAGTTCATCAGGCACTCTGTCTATCAGATCTAGTCCCTTAACTCTATTTCTCACTCCCACTGTATAATCATATAGTATTTTCTTGCTTCATTCCGTATTCCAAGGCCATATTTGCCTGTTACTCCAGCTGTTTCTTGACTTTCTACTTTTGCATTCCAGCCCCTATAATGAAAAGGACATTTTTGGGGGGTTACCCCACATCTGGGTCAGGGGCAGTGGCAGAGAGGAGCAACCCCACATCCAAAGAGTGGCCGCTGAGAGGCACAGGAGGGGCGAGAGGAGCTAATTCACGTTCAAGGTCAGGATGGGCGACTTCATCCAAGGTAAGGAGCAGCAGCTGTGCTTTGCCAGAGCAGCTGTGAAGAGATACCCCATGTCCAAGATAAGGGACACTCAAGTAAGATGGTAGGTGTTGGGAGAGGGCATCAGAGGGCAGACACACTGAAATCATAATCACAGAAAACTAGCCAATCTGATCACATGGACCACAGCTTTGTCTAACTCAATGAAACTAAGCCATGCCATGTGGGCCCACTCAAGATGGATGGTCTTGGTGGAGAGGTCTGACAAAATGTGGTCCACTGGAGAAGAGAATGGCAAACCACTTCAGTATTCTTGCCATGAGAACCCCATGAACAGTATGAAAAGGCTAATGATAGGATACTGAAAGAGGAACTCCCCAGGTCAGTAGGTGCCCAATATGCTACCGGAGATCCATGGAGAAATAACTCCAGAAAGAATGAAGGGATGGAGCCAAAGCAAAAACAACACTCAGCTGCGGATGTGACTGGCAATGGAAGCAAGGTCCAATGCTGTAAAGAGCAATACTGCATAGGAACCTGGAATGTTAGTTCCATGAATCAAGGCAGATTAGAAGTAGTCAAACAGGAGTCGGCAAGAGTGAACGTTAACATTCTAGGAATCAGCGAACTAAAATGGACTGGAATGGGTGAATTTAACTCAGATGACCAATATATCTACTGTGGGCTGGAATTCCTTAGAAGAAATGGATTGGCCATCATGGTCAACAAGAGTCCGAAATGCAGTACTCAAAAATGCAATCTCAAAATGTACTCAAAATGCAATCTCAAAAACGACAGAATGATCTCTGTTCGTTTCCAAGGCAAACCATTCAATATCATGGTAATCCAAACCTGTGCCCCAACCAGTAATGCTGAAGAAGCTGAAGTTGAACGGTTCTATGAAGACCTATAAGACTTTTTAGAACTAACACCCAAAAGATGTCATTTTCATTATAGGGGACCTGAATGCAAAAGTAGGGAAGCACTAAATGATCCTAAATTAGTAAGCTGGGATATTTTGATAGCAAAATCATCCTCAGAAACATCCTAAGAAACGCACCCTACTTGAAAATCATTGGGAAAAGTCTTATGAGTAACATTGACTAGTATCAGTTTGAAGTAAAACTTTAAGGGATTGATCTTGGAATGCTTATATCCTGCTAAAACTATAGTGCTAGTTATCGAGCAAAAAATATGAGAAATCCTACAATATTGGAAATGGAAACAAAGGATTCTTAATAATCTTTCAAAAGCTGACAACGTTAAGAGGGAGACAGCTAATTCAAAATCTTGTAATTAAACAGATGATATAATAAGAAGTAGAAAGCTTCCACTCAAGACAAAAGGATTGTTTCTCTGAGAACTTTCCCACTCTTTTTCTTCTAGCTTTATTTTTAATCATCTGTACTAAAGTCATCTGTTATACCCCTTATCTCCCACGTGGGAACGTGCTGAGTCCCTTCAGTCTTTTCTGACTCCGTGTGACCCTATGAACTGTAGCCTGTAGGCTCCTCTGTCCATGTGAGTCTCCAGGAAGAAACCGGAGTGGGTTGCTATTTCCTTCTCCAGGGGATCCTCCTGAACACACATCTCCTGTGGCTCCTGCTTGGCAGGTGGATTCTTTACTTCTGAGCATTTCTATAGATTCAAAGAGCTCCATTTTCATCTTACATCTGATAGCTGAACTTGTCACCTTCTCTATATGATCTTATTGAAAAAATATTAATGAGTTCACTTAAATACTACAGAAATAGATAGCCTTTCATTAGTCCTTTGTGACATTGATTTTTCTTACTTAAAGAAAAAATAATTCCACTGATATCATTGCATTGTTGTCTTTGGAACTAAGCCCTAGTGATTAAAAAAAAAAAAAAAAGATACTGCAGCAGTTGTTAATCTGTTGTCTTTGAAGACTCTCCAGCTTATTTGCAGGATTTATTCAGGCTAACATAGGGAAGCTTTTTACCTCAAAAGACCAAGAATCAGTAGGAATCAGTACAGAAATTCATGAGCAGTCTTTTAATATGGCAAAAAAGAAGAGGATACCTTTACTTTCTTGCCCGGAACAAGGTGAACTCTCTTGCACTTTTCTTGATATCCTCTGTAGGGACTTTTTTTCATATTGAAATATGACAGCTCTATAATGTTGATTTTTTTTTAAATAAACATTGCTTTGTTGTTTAGTCACTTAATTGTGTCAGACACTTTTGTAACCCCATAGACTGTAGCCAGCCAGTCTCCTCTGTCCATAGGATTTCCAAGGCAAGAATATTGGAGAGGGTTGCCATTTCCTTCTCCAGGGCATTTTTCTGACCCAGGGATGGAGCCTGCATCTCCTGCTTGGCAGGCAGATTCTTCACCACTGAGACACCTGGGAAGCCCTATTATTGACATTATATTCACAGTATTGAGCAGAAAAGTAGAATTAGATTTATGCTTTACAATGTTGGTAAAGAGTACTATATTTCAAAATAAATGGATTGATTGGTACACTTTTATTTGTAATATGTTTCTCAAACGTACTGGTGAATAGCAAATTGAATCAATAACAACGCAGACTGAGTTGAAAGACACAGATTCTGAAGCTTTTAATAGTTGTACAAAAAGCCCTGTGCAGCTGACTGACTAGCAGAAGGTGAAGGGAACATAGAATAGGCAATGAAAGAAGACAGCCACAGTTACTCTCCGAAGCCTCAGGAATTGTACGAAGGTGGTTAACTATCTCCATCTTTTTAAAAATCAATTTTTCCCTCATCTTTCTCCATATATATTATGTGAGGAACACCTGTGATGGCAGGTAGTTCAGATTTAAGTAGGTATATGAGGGAGTTAACCTTGCCCCACAACAATATGATGAATGATGAAATGTGTGTGTGTGTGTGTGTGTGTGTGTGTGTGTGTATTGGGCAACATCAATGGACTATGACATATATATTTTATTGATCTTTTTTACCCCTGTTCTCTATTTGAGACTAATAAGCTTTTGCACAAATATCACCTGTGTCTTCTGGTTGAATTGGGCCAAATGGAAATCTGGGTAAGAAATGAAAGGAAGATAGATAGTGAGATCAGGTAATCTATTCCTTTGGTTCTTTCTCTGTGTGATCAGCATAGACTTGCCACGCACTTTGACTCAAGTTCAGTGATTCTCTCAAGGAGGTATACTCTACACAAGCCACTTTCTGACTCAGATGATCACTCCTTCCACTTATCCCTTCAGGCTTGAGGGGAAAAGAGCTCTGCTTCTTGTAACTCTGGGTTACTCAATGAAACTGTTTACCTTTCACACATTTTCTAAAATACGATTTGTAATTAAACCCTCCTTTCAGTTTTTTTTGAATATTCTGTGTATTTCCAGATGGGACCTAGGTTGAAGTAGTGGTTTACTTTAAAATACAATATTGTTGTTGTGTTTATAGACTAGTTTTAAAAATGTTTTTTATGAAATTAGAGAGAATAATTTAAATAAGCAGTAGAAACTTGATATTGTAAAAGGTTCCCTAAAGGATATAATTTCCAACCAAATAGAACTTCTTACTTTCGATATGTGGTATAAAAATGACGGGGAAATTTAGCAAGAGAGATTTGCTAGGAAAGAGAAAGAAGAATGATAGTAAACATAGGGACAGAGAATTAACAAATGGGCCTTGATGAAGGTAATGTCTTTACATGGAAAAGATGAGAGAGATTGTGTTGCTCATGGCACATCACAACAATGAGGAAAAAATAAATTATACATATGTAAAATAGGAAAAACATAAGCTATTAATAAACCTGTAATGCATAAACTTAGTGAAACTCATTTCTTATGTAAAACAAAGAGGCTACATAAAAGTTGATAAAGTTATGTTTCTCTCACGTGTGCTAAGTTGCCTCAGTTGTGTCCAACTCTTTGTGACCCTATGGACTGTAGACTGCCAGGTGCCTCTATCCGTGGTATTCTCCAGACAAGAATACTAGAGTGGGTTGCCATTTTCTCCTTCAGGTTACCTTCCCAACTCAGGGACTGAACCTGCATCTCTTACGTCTCCTGCACTGACAGGCTGGTTCTTTACCACTAGCACCAGTGTTTCAGTGTATATCCATAAAAAGATAGGAATGATCAAAAAGCTGTTGCTATAGTTTCAAACTATCATCTCTGGTTAGAAATATGTAAATACTTAAACTTACAATGAAATTTAACAAAAACATTGCAAATGTAGCTGCATGAAAATGGTCGTTCTAAGTAACAGTCACAGGTAACAAAGAAAATCCTCATGTGATCACAAAAAAACAGAAACTGCTTTGTAAAGGAGTTTAAATCACAAGATTACTATTGTGGCCAAAATGCAGGCTTTTGGGTCATAAGCAGACAGTTTTAGAAAAATAAGGTATAATATCAGCAATGCCCTAAGTTTATCTGAGTAAGTCTTCTGTCAGAAATAAGTTACAGTAAGTAACATTTATACTGATAATCAGATTATAAAATTTCTTCACATATATGGTTTTATTTAAACATTACATAATCTGTGATATAGTAATTATGCTTAAATTATTATATTATCCCCTTTTTGTAAACATGGAAACCAAGAATAAAAGGTTAAATGGGATACCAAATATATGTAGTAAAAAGTAATTGAGCTGAAGCTAGAGTTCAGGTCCTGAAAAAACAGGTTGTTTTTCACAGTATCATGCTTTTCTATATAAAGTTTTTATGTGTTTTAGAAGCACAGTAGTACCTGAATGGACAATAAACCTGGTTTGGGGTCATGCTTTTAGGGTATCCTCTAAGTCCAATAAAACTATTTCTACATATCATAATGTTTACTCAAACTATATCAGTATTTTATGAGAGAAATCTTGTGTGTTTTCATGTCAATAAGCAATTGTTTGTTGACTTTAAATGTGGACTGAGTATAATGCACTTTGGGGTAATATCAATGATTTCATACACTCTAATTTTTGAAATCGCTCTTTATTGATGGGGGAAAAAAGCTACTCAGCATAGAGAAGATGCATTTTTTACTTGTTTTTCAATTAAACAGATGGGATTGGATTTGAAGGTCTGACTTACTGAAATAATCAAAGTTATTAGTTCATAACTAGAGGCAGAGTTGTGAATTTAGAACACAATCAGGGGCATCAGTCAAGCATAACAGGAACAGTTCTGTTCACATATGTTCTGTTTTAAAATGGAACATCCATAACAGTTCAGTGGAGCTCAAAATTACAGCTGAGAAGTGATCAGTTAACTACCCTGAAAAACTGCATATGGGAAATAGACTGAAAAATTAGTTTCTTAACTCTGACATGTTGCTGCAACATTATATTCATGGAAAGATCTAAAGAACATTTCCTCCAAATAAAAGGTATATATATATATACACTTTAACACAAATTTTTTTTTTAAATCGAAATAAGGATATATTTTAAAAATCACATTTTTAAAAACAAATACTAAAACCAATGCTAGGAAAATAAACTAAGAATTATATTGGGACATTGTTTAGTGTCCAACACATTATAATAGATACTGAGGGCAAGAAAGATAATGTAAGATGTTGCTCCTTTTTTTTTTTTTTTAACCAGGAAAAATTTTCATGTGTATTTACATTTTGGATGTTCTAATTTGTTGATTTTCCAAAAAAAATTTTTTGGGGGGATGTTCATAATAGTATGGAAACAGAATTATGTGCCAAGAGAGCAAAGTTGTCACATAATCTCACACTTTTTCTGTTTTTTTCTCATGACATGAATCATAACAGTAATTTTTATTTGTGCCAGTGTTTGTTGGGTATTCCAATTAATTAGAAGGTATAGATTCTGTAGGGAAAAGCAAATAAGAGTAGAAATGAAGATCAATGGTCAAGTCGCTTCTTTTTATAATTGCCAATAAACAGCAAAATAAAACAACTCTCTGAAGTAAATTCACCTGGTAGAGAAGCCGTATAGTAAATTGGTCAGGAATACAAACTCTATTAAACTCTCAAGGTTCAAATCCTAGATCAACCATTTACCGTGTAACTATAGAGAGCTAATTAACTTATCTGTGCCCCCAATTCTTATTTATAAATTTAGGATAATATTAGTACCTGATTCATGGAACTGTTGTAAAAATCTTATATTGGTTCACAAATGAAATGTATTAAGAAAAGTGCTTAGCATGTTTTAAATATTGCATAAATATCAGTGTATTATTATTTTTATTATCCATTAAAATACCATCTCCAAACAGTTTTTTTTTTTTTTTTAACAGATACACTGGTGTCTTCCCCCTGTTTGAGGGGATTGGTCCGTGAGTTTGTGTATTCTTGCAGGTTGGAGGGACTGGTGCCTGTGCGCTGGTTGGTGGAGCAGTGTCTTGTCCCTCTAACGGGCAGGACCATGGAGTTTCCTTAAAAAACTGAACATAGAGCTACCAGATGAGCCAACAATCCCATACTTAGGCATATATTTGGAGAAAATCATAATTTGAGAAGGTACATGCACCTGCAGTGTTCATTGGAGCACTATTCTCAATAGCCCGTAAATGGAAGCAACTTAAATGCCCATCAACAGAGGAAAAGATAAAGAAGATGTTGTGTGCATATACAATAGAATATTGTTTAGGAAATGGCAACCCATTCCAGTACTTTTGCCTGGAGAACTCTATAGACAGAGGAGCCAGGCAGGCTACAGTCCATGATGTCACAAAGAGCCGGACATGACTGAGCAACTGAACATGCATCGTTGTTGTTTAATGACTATGTCATGTCCAACTCTTTTGTGACCTACTGGACTGTAGCCCACCAGGCTCCTCTGTCCATGGGGTTTTCCCAGGCAAGAATACTGGAGTGTGGGTAGCCATTTACTTCTCCAGGGGATCATCCTGACCCAGGAATTGAACCTGTATCTCCTGCATTGGCAGGAACCACATATATTTGTAAAGCAGATTCACTTTGTTGTACATTTGAAATTAACACAATGTTGTAAATTTATTAAACCCCAATGAAAATTAAAAAAAAAAAAAAGATGTACTAATGCTGTTTTTGTAACATAATAGACTGACACAAGTGATATTCTGAATTAGGACTTGTCCCCCCGCCCTGCCTCCATCTTCTTGCTCCCTAGATCTAGATCCCAGTGCAAAGAATTTTCATATTATAAGGAGAAAGTTTTCAGGAACAAAGTCTCTTGAATGCACTGCCTGTGGCCTTGGGAAGTGTTATTCTCATTGTGCGTTTGTACCATTAATTCCTGTTTGTCTTTAATTTCTCAGGTTAGGTGTCACCTTCTAATTGACATCTACTTTGGTACCCAGTTTAAGAATCTTCTCTCCTACTCAGCTCTAGAGTCAGTGTTTCCCCTTCCCAAAATCCTGATTGATTTAGTGGAGAATGGTACTATCTGTCCTTACTGCTGACACTGTCATTGCTTCTACTCCAGTCCTCATCCAGTACCATATGGTGCAGTCTAGACTTCTCACTTCCTGCGTCTGTAATGACCTTCTACAACACTGAGAAGCCTGACTTTCATTACCCTCAATGTGTCTATTCATTTGTTCAAACAGAGAATACACAGATATTAGTTTAAGAATTGGCACCTTGCATTGCTACAAAAATCAAAGCTTTTAGCTAGAGTCCAATACTGATTTATAGTTCTTTTTTTTGAAGTGTGCACATGGTGAAATGTACAGATCTTAAGAATACAATTTGATGTATTTTGATAAATGCAGACATTCAGTTAACCGTGCTCTAAATATTATCTAAATTCATATTCTCAGGAAATTCCTTCATGTTCCCTAGTTAATTCCCCTCAAAAGCAATCTACAATCACAGATAAATGGAATCATATAGCATGTGCTCTTCTGCATCTTCATCCTGTCATTCAACATTATGTTCAACATACATATCATTTAACATGCTATTTCAAAGGTTGCATTGTTCAAAAAAATGTGTGCAAGAAGACATAAGTTTTGTAACATGTTTTGTTATAAAAATATACTTTGAGGCAGACATTGCTTCTACTGGCTCATGGGCTCATTTTCCTCTTTAAAACATGTCTATAAATTTTCCACAATCAGCAGTTTACCATCATCAGTATCTTTTCTACTTTAAGTACATACATTTGTTAACCTGATCCCAGACTATTGGTCTTGCTAATGGCAAGCCTTTTGTATTCTAAGGCTATCTTATAGTGACAAAGGATTAAAATATTTTATTTAAAGTCCAATAAAAACACAGATGCAGTGAATTAGCAGATCATAACATAATGAAATGTACCAAATATCTAGTGTGGCAAAATATATATATTTCAGGAAATGTTTCATTTTTAAGAATATATGAAAGTGAGCACAGTCATGTCTGACTCTTTGTGACCACATGAGCTATAAAATCCATGGAATTCTCCAGGCCAGAATATCAGAGCGGGTAGCCTTTCTCTTCTCCAGGAAATCCTCCCAACCCAGGAATTGAACCCAGGTATCCCGCATTTAGGTGGGTTCTTTACCAGCTGAGGTATCAGGGAAGCCCCCAAGAATATATGAGTCATGTCTTTAAAAGATAGACAATTTAAAAATAGGAACGTATAGAAAAACAGCATCAAGCTTCCTTATTTTTTATTTATTTATTTTTTAATTTAATTTTTTTTTTTTAATTTTACAATGCTGTATTGGTTTTGCCATACATTGACATGATTCCACCACAGGTGTACATGAGCTCCCAACCCTGAATCCCCCTCCCACCACATTTGCCATATCATCTCTCTGGGTCATCCCAGTGCACCAGCCCCAAGCATCCTGTATCCTGTATTGAACCTAGACTAGCAATTCGTTTCTTACATGATAGTATACATTTTTCAATGCCATTCTCCCAAATCATCCCATCTTCTTCCTCTCCCACAGAGTCCAAAATTCTGTTCTTTACATCTGTGTCTCTTTTGCTGTCTCACATACAGGGTTATCATTACCATCTTTCTAAATTCCATATATGCGTGTTAGTATACTGTATTGGTGTTTTTCCTTCTGGCTTACTTCACTCTGTATAATTGGCTCCAGTTTCATCAACCTCATTAGAACTGATTCAAATGTATTCTTTTTAATGGCTGAGTAATACTTCATAGTGTATATGTACTATAGCTTTCTTATCCATTCATCTGCTGATGGATATCTAGGTTGCTTCCATGTCCTGGCTATTATAAACTGTGCTGTGATGAACATTGGGGTATATGTGTCTCTTTCAATTTTGGTTTCCTTGGTGTGTATGTCCAGCAGTGGGATTGCTGGGTCATAAAGCAGTTCTAGTTCCAGTTTTTTAAGGAATCTCCACACTGTTTTCCATAGTGGCTGTGCTAGTTTGCTTTCCCACCAACAGTGTAAGAGGCTTCCCTTTTCTCCACACCCTCTCCAGCATTTATTTCTTGTGGACTTTTGGATCGCAGCCATTCTGACTGGTGTGAAATGATACCTCATTGTGGTCTTGATTTGCATTTCTCTGATAATGAGTGATGTGGAGCATCTTTTCGTGTGTTTGTTAGCCATCCGTATTTCTTTGGAGAAATGTCTATTTAGTTCTTTGGCCCATTTTTTGATTGGGTCATTTATTTTTCTGGACTCGAGCTGCATAAGTTGCTTGTATATTTTTGAGATTAGTTGTTTGTCAGTTGCTTCATTTGCTATTATTTTCTCCCATTCCGAAGGCTGTCTTTTCACCTTGCTTATAGTTTCCTTTGTTGTGCAGAAGCTTTTAATTTTAATTAGGTCCCATTTGTTTATTTTTGCTTTTATTTCCAGTATCCTGGGAGGTGGATCATAGAGGATCCTGCTGTGATTTATGTCGGAGAGTGTTTTGCCTATGTTCTCCTCTAGGAGTTTTATAGTTTCTGGTCTTACATTTAGATCTTTAATCCATTTTGAGTTTATTTTTGTGAATGGTGTTAGAAAGTGTTCTAGTTTCATTCTTTTACAAGTGGTTGACCAGTTTTCCCAGCACCACTTGTTAAAGAGATTGTCTTTACTCCATTGTATATTCTTGCCTCCTTTATCGAAGATAAGGTGTCCATAGGTGTGTGGATTTATCTCTGGGCTTTCTATTTTGTTCCATTGATCTATATTTCTGTCTTTGTGCCAGTACTATACTGTGTTGATGACTGTGGCTTTGTAGTAGAGCCTGAAGTCAGGCAAGTTGATTCCTCCAGTTCCATTCTTCTTTCTCAAGATTGCTTTGGCTAGTTGAGGTTTTTTGTATTTCCATACAAATTGTGAAATTATTTGTTCTAGCTCTGTGAAAAATACTGCTGGTAGCTTGATAGGGTTTGCATTGAATCTGTAGATTGTTTTGGGTAATATACTCATTTTCACTCTATTGATTCTTCCCATCCATGAACACGGTATATTTCTCCATCTATTAGTGCCCTCTTTTATTTCTTTCACCAGTGTTTTACAGTTTTCTATATATAGGTCTTTGGTTTCTTTAGGTAGATATATTCCCAAGTATTTTATTCTCATGGTGAATGGAATTGTTTCCTTAATTTATTTTTCTACTTTCTCATTATTAGTGTATAGGGATGCAAGGGATTTCTGTGTGTTGATTTTATATCCTGTAACTTTACTATTTTCAGTGATTAGTTCTAGTAATTTTCTGGTGGAGTCTTTAGGGATTTCTATGTAGAGGATCATGTCATCTGCAAACAGTGAGAGTTTTACTTCTTTTCCAATTTGGATTGCTTTTATTTCTTTTTCTGCTCTGATTGCCAAAACTTCCAGAACTATGTTGAATAGTAGTGGTGAAAGTGGGCACCCTTGTCTTGTTCCTGACTTTAGGGGAAATGCTTTCAATTTTTCACCATTGAGGATAATGTTTGCTGTGGGTTTGTCATATATAGCTTTTATTATGTTGAGGTATGTTCCTTCTATTCCTGCTTTCTGGAGAGGTTTGTTTGTTTGTTTGTTTGTTTTTTATCATAAATGGATGTTGAATTTTGTCACAGGCTTTCTCTGCATCTATTGAGATAATCATATGGCTTTTATTTTTCAGTTTGTTAATGTGGTGAATTACATTGATTGATTTGCGGATATTGAAGAATCCTTGCATCCCTGGGATAAAGCCCACTTGGTCATGGTGTATGATCTTTTAATGTGTTGCTGGATTCTGATTGCTAGAATTTTGTTAAGGATTTTGGCATCAATGTTCATCAGTGATATTGGCCTGTAGTTTTCTTTTTTGTGGCATCTTTGTCAGGTTTTGGTATTAGGGTGATGATGGCCTCGTACAATGAGTTTGGAAGCTTACCTTCCTCTGCAATTTTCTGGAAGAGTTTGAGTAGGATAGGTGTTAGCGCTTCTCTAAATTTTTGGTAGAATTCAGCTGTGAAGCCTTCTGGGCTTTTGTTTGCTGGAAGATTTCTGATTACAGTTTCAATTTCCGTGCTTGTGATGGGTCTGTTAAGATTTTCTATTTCTTCCTGGTTCAGTTTTGGAAAGTTGTACTTTTCTAAGTATTTGTCCATTTCTTCCACATTGTCCATTTTATTGGTATATAATTTCTGATAGTAGTCTCTTATGATCCTTTGTATTTCTCTGTTGTCTGTTGTGATCTCTCCATTTTCATTTCTAATTTTATTGATTTCATTTTTCTCTCTTTGTTTCTTGATGAGTCTGGCTAATGATTTGTCAATTTTATTTATCCTTTCAAAGAACCAGCTTTTGGCTTTGTTGATTTTTGCTATTGTCTCTTTTGTTTCTTTTGCATTTATTTCTGCCCTAATTTTTAAGATTTCTTTCCTTCTACTAACCCTGGGGTTCTCCATTTCTTCCTTTTCTAGTTGCTTTATGTGTAGAGTTAGGTTATTTATTTGACTTTTTTCTTGTTTCTTGAGGTATGCCTGTATTGCTATGAACTTTCCCCTTAACACGGCTTTTATAGTGTCCCACAGGTTTTGGGTTGTTGTGTTTTCATTTTCATTCTTTTCTATACATATTATGATTTCTTTTTTGATTTCTTCTGTGATTTGTTGGTTATTCAGAAGTGTGTTGTTCAGCCTCCATATGTTGGAATTTTTAATAGTTTTTCTCCTGTAATTAAGATCTAATCTTAATGCATTATGGTCAGAAAAGGTGATTGGAATGATTTCAATTTTTTTGAATTTATCAAGGCTAGATTTATGGCCCAGGATGTGATCTATCCTGGAGAAGGTTCTATGAGCACTTGAGAAAAAGGTGAAATTCATTGTTTTAGGGTGAAATGTCCTATAGATATCAATTAGGTCCAACTGGTCTATTTTATCATTTAAAGTTTGTGTTTGCTTGTTAATTTTCTGTTTAGTTAATCTGTCCATAGGTGTGAGTGGGGTATTAAAGTCTCCCACTATTATTGTGTTATTGTTAATTTCCCCTTTCATACTTGTTAGCATTTGTCTTACATATTGCAGTGCTCCTATGTTGGGTGCATATATATTTATAATTGTTATATCTTCTTCTTGGATTGATCCTTTGATCATTATGTAGTGGCCTTCTTTGTCTCTTTTCACAGCCTTTGTTTTAAAGTCTGTTTATCTGATATGAGCATAGCTACTGCTTTCTTTTGGTCTCTATTTGCATGGAATATCTTTTTCCAGCCCTTCACTTTCAGTCTGTATGTGTCCCTTGTTTTGAGGTGGGTCTCTTGTAGACAACATATATAGGGGTCTTGTTTTTGTATCCATTCAGCCAGCCTTTGTCTTTTGGTTGGGGCATTCAACCCATTTATGTTTAAGATAATTATTGATAAGTATGAGCCCATTGCCATTTACTTTATTGTTTTGGGTTTGGGTTTATATAACCTTTTTGTGTTTCTTGTCTAGAGAATATCCTTTAGCATTTGTTGGAGAGCTGGTTTGGTGGTGCTGAATTCTCTCAGCTTTTGCTTGTCTGTAAAGCTTTTGATTTCTCCTTCATATTTATCTGGGCTGTAGGTTATTTTCTTTCATCACTTTAAGTATGTTTTGCCATTCCCTCCTGGCCTGAAGAGTTTCTATTGAAAGATCAGCTGTTATCCTTATGGGAATCCCCTTGTGTGTTATTTGTTGTTTTTCCCTTGCTGCTTTTAATATTTGTTCTTTGTGTTTGATCTTTGTTAATTTGATTAATATGTGTCTTGGGATGTTTCACCTTGGGTTTATCCTCTTTGGGACTCTCTGGGTTCTTGGACTTGGGTGATTATTTCCTTCCCCATTTTAGGGAACTTTTCAACTATTATCTCCTCAAGTATTTTTTCATGGTCTTTCTTTTTGTCTTCTTCTGGGACTCCTATAATTCAAATGTTGGAGCATTTCATATTGTCCTGGAGGTCTCTGAGATTGTCCTCATTTCTTTTAATTCGTTTTTCTTTTTTCCTCTCTGATTCATTTATTTCTACCATTCTATCTTCTACTTCACTAATCCTACCTTCTGCCTCTGTTTTTCTACTATTTGTTGCCTCCAGAGTGTTTCTGATCTCATTTATTGCATTATTTATTATATACTGACTCTTTTTTATTTCTTCTAGGTCCTTGTTAAACCTTTCTTGCATCTTCTCAATCCTTGTCTCCAGACTATTTATCTGTGATTCCATTTTGATTTCAAGATTTTGGATCATTTTTGCTATCATTATTTGGAATTCTTTCTCAGGTAGATTCCCTGTCTCTTCCTCTTTTGTTTGGTTTGGTGGGCAACTCTCTTGTTCCTTTACCTGCTGAGTATTCCTCTGTCTCTTCATCTTGGTTATATTACTGCGTTTGGGTGGCCTTGCTGTATTCTGGGAATTTGTGGAGTTCTCTTTATTATGGAGTTTCCTCCCTGTGGATGGGGTTGTATCAGTGGCTTGTCAAGGTTTCTTGCTTAGGGAATCTTATGTTGGAGTTCTGGTGGGTGGAGCTGGATTTCTTCTCTCTGGAGTCCAATGAAGTGTCGAGTAATGAGTTATGAGATGTCAATGGTTTTGGAGTGACTTGAGCTGCCTGTATTTTGAAGCTCAGGGGTGTGTTCCTGTGTTGTTGGAGAATTTGCATGGTATGTCTTGCTCTGGAACTTGTTGGCCCTTGGGTGGTGCTTGGTTTCAGTGTGGGTATGGAGGCATTTGATGAGCTCCTATCTATTAATGTTCCCTGGAGTCAGGAGTTCTCTGATGTTCTCAGAATTTGGAGTTAAGTCTCCTGCTTCTGGTTCTCAGTTTTATTTTTACAGTAGCTTCAAGACTTCTCCATCTATACAGCACTGATGATAAAACATCTAGGTTAGAAATGAAAAGTTTCTCCACATTGAGGGACACTGAGAGGCTCACTGAGTTTCATGGAGAAGAGAAGAGGGAGGGGGGAGTTAAAGGTGACTGGAATGAAGTGAAGTGGGATCAGAAGAGGAGAGAGCAAGCTAGACAGTAATCTCTTCCTTATGTACACTCCACTGTCTGGACCACTCAGAGATGTTCACAGAGTTATACAGAGAAGAGGAGAGGGAGGAAGGAGACAGAGGTGGCCAGGAGGGTAAAAGAGGGAAATGAAAAGGAAAGAGACAGATCCAGCCAGTAAACAGTTCCCTAAGTGTTCTCCACCATCTGGAACACACAGAGATTCACGGAGTTGGGTAGAGAAGAGAAGGGGGGAGGAGGAGACAGAGGCAACCTGGTGGAGAAAAAGGAGAGTTCAAAGGAGGAGAGAGTGGTCAAGCCAGTAATCTCACTCTCAAGTAAAAATGGATAGTGAAGATTGGGTTTTTAAAGGTACAAAATTGATAATAAATACCAAAAAGTAAAGATTAAAAATCTAAAGTAGAGGTTGGATTTTCAAAAATATAATATTAAAGAAATGATGAAGAAGAAGAAAGAAAAAAAAGTCACATGAATTATTTTAAAAAAAACCACAAAAAATTATATACATGGTGTTTGCTTTAAGACCTTTAAAATTTAAAAATGTTAAAATAAAACTTAAAAAAAGAAGAAAACAAAACAAAACAACAACAACAACAAAAAGAATGATCGTAAAAATAGTAAAGGTAAATCTGGGACTTCTCTGGTGGTGGTGTGGGCAGTGTGGGGTCAGTTCATTTTCAGATAGTTCCTTGGTCTGGCTTATATTTCTTAAGATCTATACTTCCAAGGCAGTTCCCTCTGTTTTAGCTTCTTCTGTTTGCTTGTCTCTTCAGTGTCTGTTTTCCGCCCTGACACAAGGGGGACGGTGGTGGACACTTTTTTTTTTTTCTTTTCTTAGGCTCACTTGTTCAGTTGTGCTGTGGGGAGGGAGGGATGCTGCAAACAAATAACACTGGTGTATGTTCATAGCGTCTCAGCCCCGCTGGGCCTGTCCCCACTCACAGCGCACACTGCTCAGGCTCTAGGTTGCTCCACCAGGAACCCTTTGAGGGTGGCCCTGGGGCTGCATGCACCTCCCCTGTCTAAGCCGCTCAAGCTCAGGCACTCACGTAGTCCTCAGAGGCGCAGACTCAGTTGGGCCTGCGTTTTGTGCCCTTCCCAGGTCCAAGCAGCTCGGGAGTTTGGCAAGTGCAGTCCCTGCAACTTATCGCCTTTCCCAACTCTACTGCTCAGTTTTCTGGGTGCACAACTGTCGCCCCTTATTAGGCAGATGGTGACTGTCCAGAACCCCAAGAAGTCTTAGTTAGCAAAGAAACTTGCTTGCAGTTTGGAAGTTTTTCTGGGGCTGCAATTGCGCCCTTTCCAGCCCTTCTGGCTCTGGCTGCCTGTCACCGGAGGGGGACGGTCTGCAGTGGGCTAATTCTGTTGCATCCTTTGTTCAGTGTGCAGTCCTGGCGGTGTCTTATGTTAGAGCTTTTCGCGTGGTAACTATCCCACAATCTGGTTTGCTAGCCCAAGTTAGTTTGCTCTGGTTACAATTGGGCCATTCAGGCCTGATTCTTGAAGAGCAGTGCAGCCCCCGCCTTCCTGCCCAGCCCCCGCTTGCTAGTGGTGGATGCAGGTGTCTGCGCTGCTTCTCTGCTGGGGGAGTTACTGTTGGGCTGGTAATCTGTTGCTTTTAATTATTTATTTATTTTTCCTCCCTGTTATGTTGCCCTCTGTGCTTCCAAGGCTCACCACAGACTCGGCCACTAGAGTGTTTCCTGATGTTTGGAAACTTCTCTCTTTTTAAGACTCCCTTGCCACAACAGAGCTCCCTCCCTACCTCTTTTGTCTCTTTTTTGCCATCTTTTATATTTTTCCTACCTGTTTTTAAAGACAATGATCTGCTTTTCTGGGTGTCTGATGTTCTCTGCCAGCATTCAGAAGATGTTTTGTGAAGTTTACTCAGCTTTGAAATGTTCTTTTGATGAATTTGTGAGGGAGAAAGTGGTCTCCCCGTCCTATTCCTCCGCCATCTTCTCCTTCCTCCCCTCAAGCTTCCTTAAAAATAGAACTACCATATGATGCTGAAGTCCCACTACTGAACACTTATCCAGACAAAACTATGATTCAAAAGGTACGTGCACCTCCAGGGTTCATTGTGGCACTACTTATAATAGCCAAGATATGGAAGAACCTAAGTGCCCATTGACGAATGAATGGATAAAGATGTGGTAAGAGGGAGGGGGCATATGTACACCTATGGCTGATTCATGTTGATGTTTGACAGAAGAAAACAAAATTCTGTATAGTGATTATCCTTCAATTAAGAATAAATACATTTTTTAAAAAATGTGTTGTATATATAGAATGGAATATTTTTCAGCCATTAAAAAAAAAAATGAAATAATGCCATTTGTAGCAACATGGATGGACCTAGGGGTTTCCCAGATGGTGCTAGTGATAGAGAAACCACCTGCCAATGCAGGAGACATAAGAAATGCCAGTTCAATTCCTAGGTCCGGAAGATCGCCTGGAGGAGGGCATGGCAAACCACTCCAGTATCCTTGCCTGTAGAATCCCCATGGACAGAGGAGCCTGGCAGGCTACAGCCCTTGGGGCCACAACAATTTGGACACAACTAAAGCTACTGTGCATGCATGCACTCACGAATGGACCTAAAGATTATCATACTAAATGAAGTAAGCTAGACAGAAAAAGATAAACATATGATGTCACTTATTTGTGGAATCTAGGAAAATGATACAAATAAACTTATTTACAAAACAGAACATAGACTTACAGACAGAAAAAAAAAAAGGTTATCAAAGTGGATAGTAGGGGTAAGGGAGTAAAATTGGGAGTTCAGGATTGACACATACACACTACTATATATCAAATATGTAAGCAAGGGCTTTACAGTATAGCACAGAGAGCTATACTCAATCTATTGTAATAACCCATAATGGAAAATAATCTGAAAAAGAATCTATCTACATCTATATGTATATATGAATCAATTTGCTGTACACTTGAAATTAACACATTATATATTAACTATACCTCAATTAAAAAAAAAAAAACTAGAAAGCAAACTAATTTTATGTGTTTTATCTACAAGAGGAAAAAGATAGAATAAACTACTGGAAATTCTTTAAAATTTTTGAAGAGGAAAATAATAACTTGGAAACAACTAAAATTAATGAGACATTTTTTTAAAGTAATATTTAAGAAGAAAAAATAAGTATATAAAAATTGATATTTAATATGGTTGTCTTTGGAGTTCAGAATCAGAGGTTCCCTATTAATAATAATGGTATTTTTTGAAGCAATTACTTTTCAATTTCATTAAATCCTTCTTACCAATATGTCAAATTAAAGTTAAAATATTTTCTGACTCTGTATCTATTTCTTCTGTCAGTAAAGGATAAGACAAAGGAAATACCACTAACAAATAAAAGAGGAATGATTACCTTTATAATGTTAAAGATGCTATAAAATTTGAGGCTATAAGGATGAGTATTCTATTTCAAGCTGGGCCAGTATTTGAGTTTCAAAAATTCACAAAGATGATTTAAAGAAAATGTTATAACAAGCTGAAGCTGCTGATCATAGTTACTAAACATCTGAGGATAATTGATTATGAACACCCTCTATCCTAGTTTTGAAATCAGTAGTATGTTTACTATTTTACCCTTCAAAGAATTTAGCTTCAAAATGAAGCATTGTTTTTGACTGACACTCTTTAAGATACTTTCAATTCTTTTAGTACAGTCACTCAGTCAAGTTCGACACTTTGAAACCCCATGGACTGCAGCACGCCAGGCTTTCATGTCTGTCACCAACTCCCAGAGTTTACTCAAATTCATGTCCATCATGTCGGTGATTCCATCCAACCATCTCATCCTCCCCCATTTCCTCCTGCCTTCAATCTCTCCCAGCATCAGGGTATTTTCCAGTGAGTCAGTTCTTCTCTTAAAGTGGCCAAAGTATTGCAGCTTCAACTTCAGCATCGGTCCTTCCAATGAATACTCAGGACTGATTTCCTTTAGGATAGACTGGTTTGAAATCCTTGCAGTCCAAGTTCAGTTCAGTTTAGTTCAGTTGCTCAGTCGTGTCCAACTCTTTGCAACTCCATGAATCTCAGCACACGAACTCCTGGAATTCACTCAGAGTCGCGTTCACCGAGTCAGTGATGCCATCCAGCCATCTCATCCTGGGTCATCCCTTTCTCCACCTGCCCCCAATCCCTCCCAGCATCAGAGTCTTGCCATAAGTCAACTCTTCCCATGAGGTGGCCAAAGTACTAGAGTTTCAGCTTTAGCATCATTCCCTCCAAAGAAATCCCGGGGTTGATCTACTTCAGAATGGACTGGTTGGATCTCCTTGCAGTCCAAGGGACTCTCAAGAGTCTTCTCCAACACCACAGTTCAAATGCATCAATTCTTCAGCGCTCAGCCTTCTTCACAGTCGAACTCTCACATCCATACATGACTACTGGAAAAATCATAGCCTTGACTAGGCGGACCTTAGTCAGCAAAGTAATGTCTCTGCTTTTGAATATGCCACCTAGGGTGCTCATAACTTTTCTTCCAAGGAGTAAGTGTCTTTTAATTTCATGGCTGCAGTCACCATCTGCAGTAATTTTGGAGCACCCCAAAAAAATAAAGTCTGACACTGTTTCCACTGTTTCCCCATCTATTTTCCATGAAGTGATGGGACCGGATGCCATGATCTTCGTTTTCTGAATGTTGAGCTTTAAGACAACTTTTTCACTCTCCTCTTTTCCTTTCATCAAGAGGCTTTTTAGCTCCTCTTCACTTTCTGCCATAAGGGTGGTGTCATCTGCATATCTGAGGTTATGGATATTTCTCCCGGCAATGTTGATTCCAACTTGTGTTTCTTCCTGTCCAGCGTTTCTCATGATGCACTCTGCATAAATGAAATAAACAGGGTGACAATATACAGCCTTGACATACTCCTTTTCCTATTTGGACCCAGTCTGTTGTTCCAGGTCCAGTTCTAAGTGTTGCTTCCTGACCTGCATACAGATTTCTCAACAGGCAAATTAGGTGGCCTGATATTCCCATCTCTTTCAGAATTTTCCAGTTTATTGTGATCCACATAGTCAAAGGCTTTGGCATAGTCAATAAAGCAGAAATAGATGTGTTTCTGGAACTCTCTTGCTTTTTCCATGATCCAGCGGATGTTGGCAATTTGATCTCTGGTTCCTCTGCCTTTTCTAAAACCAGCTTGAACATCAGGGAGTTCACAGTTCACATATTGCTGAAGCCTGGCTTGGAGAATTTTGAGCATTACTTTACTAGCGTGTGAGATGAGTGCAATTGTACGGTAGTTTGAGCATTCTTTGGCATTGCCTTTCTTTGGGATTAGAATGAAAACTGACCTTTTCCAGTCCTGTGGCCACAGCTGAGTCTTCCAAATTCACTGGCATATTGAGTGCAGCACTTTCACAGCATCATCTTTCAGGATTTGAAATAGCTCAAGTGGAATTCCATCACCTCCACTAGCTTTGTTTGCAGTGATGCTTTCTAAGGCCCACTTGACTTCACATTCCAGGATGTTCTGGCTCTAGATGAGTGATCACACCATCGTGATTATCCAGGTCATGAAGATCCTTTTTGTACAGTTCTTCCATGTATTCTTGCCACCTCTTCTTAATATCTTCTGCTTCTGTTAGGTCCATACCATTTCTGTCCTTTATTGAGCCCATCTTTGCATGAAATGTTCTCTTGGTATCTTTAATTTTCTTGAAGAGATTTCCTCGATTTCTTTGCATTGATCGCTGAAGAAGGCTTTCTTATCTCTTCTTGCTATTCTTTGGAACTCTGCATTCAGATGCTTATATCTTTCCTTTTCTCCTTTGTTTTTGGCTTCTCTTCTTTTCTCAGCTATTTGTAAAGCCTCCCCAGAGAGCCATTTTGCTTTTTTGCATTTCTTTTCCATGGGGATGGTCTTGATCCCTATCTCCTGTACAATGTCACGAACATCATTCCATAGTTCATCAGGCACTCTATCTATCAGATCTAGGCCCTTAAATCTATTTCTCACTTCCACTGTATAATCATAAGGGATTTGATTGAGGTCATACCTGAATGGTCTAGCAGTATTCCCTGGTTTTTTTCAATTTCAGTCTGAATTTGGTAATAAGGAGTTCACGCAGTCCAAGGGACTCTAAAGAGTCTTCTCCAACACCTCAGTTCAAAAGCATCAATTCTTCGGCCCTCAGCTTTCTTTATCATCCAACTGTCACATCCATACATAACTACTGGAAAAACCATTGCTTTGACTAGACAGAATTTTGTCGTAAAAGTAATGCCTCTGCTTTTTAATATGCTGTCTAGATTGGTCATAGCTTTTCTTTCAAAGAGCAAGCATTTTTTAATTTCATGGCTGCAGTCACAACATGCAGTGATTTTGGAGCCCGAAAAAATAAAGTCTGTCACTGTAACCATTGTTTACCCATCTACTTGCCAGGAAGTGATGGAACCAGATGCTATGATCTTCGTTTTTTGAATGTTGAGTTTTAAGCCAGCTTTTTCACTCTCCTCTTTCATATTCATCAAGAGGATCTTTAGTTCTTCTTCACTTTCTGCCATAAGGGTGGTGTCATCTGGGTATCTGAGGTTATTGTTATTTCTCCTAGCAATCTTGATTCCACCTTGTGCTTCATCAAACCTGACATTTCATATTATGTATTCTGCATATAAGTTAAATAAGCAGGGTGACAATATATAGCCTTGACATATTCCTTTCCCAATTTGGAGCTAATCCATGGTTCCATGTCCAGTTCTAACTGTTGCATTTTGACCTGCACACATATTCCTCAGGAAGCAGGTCAGGTGATCTGATATTCCCACCTCTTTAAGACTTTTCCACAGTTTGTTGTGGTCCACACCGTCAAAGGCTCTGGTGTAGTCAATGGAGCAGAAACACATGTTTTTCTGGAATTCTCTTGCTTTTCCTTTGATCCAGTGGATGCTGGCAATTTGATCTCTGGTTCCTCTCCCTTTGTTAAATCCAGCTTGAACATCTGGAAGACACTGTATCCAGACAAATTAATAAAATTGCTTCTTGTATTACTAAATTTTCCTCTGGGTTTGCATCTTATCAGTTCAGTTCAGTTCAGTCGCTCAGTCGTGTCTGACTCTTTGCGACCCCATGAATCACACCACGCCAGGCCTCCCTGTTCATCACCATCTCCCGGAGTTCACTCAGACTCACGTCCATCGAGTCAGTGATGCCATATAGCCATCTCATTCTCGATCATTCCCTTCTCCTCCTGCCCCCAATTCCTCCCAGCATCAGAGTTTTTTCCAATGAGTCAACTCTTCTCATGAGGTGGCCAAATTATTGGAGTTTCAGCTTTAGCATCATCCCTTTCAAAGAAATCCCAGGGCTGATCTACTTCAGAATGGACTGGTTGCATATCCTTGCAGTCCAAGGGACTCTCAACAGTCTTCTCCAACACCACAGTTCAAATGCATCAATTCTTTGGCACTCAGCCTTCTTCACAGTCCAACTCTCACATCCACACATGACTACTGGAAAAACCATAGCCTTGACTAGACGGACCTTAGTCGGCAAAGTAATGTCTCTGCTTTTGAATATGCTGTCTAGGTTGGTCATAACTCTTCTTCCAAAGAGTAAGCCTCTTTTAATTTCCTGGCTGCAGTCACCATCTGCAGTGATTCTGGAGCCCCAAAAAATAAAGTCTGATACTGTTTCCACTGTTTCCCCATCTATTTCCCATGAAGTGATGGAACCAGTTGTCATGATCTTCATTTTCTGAATGTTTAGCTTTAGGCCAACTTTCACTTTCATCAAGAGGCTTTTTAGCTCCTCTTCACTTTCTGCCATAAAGGTGGTGTCATTTGCATATCTGAGGTTATTGAGATTTTTCCGGCAATCTTGATTTCAGCTTGTGTTTCTTCCAGTTCTGCATTTCTCATGGTATACTCTGCATATAAGTTAAATAAGCAGGGTGACAATATACAGCCTTGATGTACTCCTTTTCCTATTTGGAACCAGTCTGTTGTTCCAGGTCCAGTTCTAACTGTTGCTTCCTGACCTGCATACAGATTTCTCAAGAGGCAGGTCAGGTGGTCTGGTATTCCCATCTCTTTCAGAATTTTCCACAGTTTATTGTGATCCACATAGTCAAAGGCTTTGGCATAGTCAATATAGCAGAAATAGATGTGTTTCTGGAACTCTCTTGCTTTTTCCATGATCCAGCGGATGTTGGCAATTTGATCTCTGGTTCCTCTTATAAACTTTCAAAACTCACATATGCACAAATATTCAATATTCCACAGTTTGTTTCTATATTTTAAACACAGTTAAACCATTTACATATGAACACAGGTAGCAGAATTATAGTGAAAATTAAAATTGCTCAGTCATGTCTGACTCTTGGCGACTGCATAGACTATGAAGCCCGTGGAATTCTCCAGGCGAGAATACTGGAATGGGTAGATGTTCCATTCTCCAGGGGATATCCCTGACCAAGAAATCAAACCGTGGTCTCCTGCATTGCAAGTGGATTCTTTACTGCTGACCCCCGGGGAATCCCCTCAGAATTATGACTATTCTTCAAATTATGTTGAGATGTGCAATCCCTCAAGGCTGATAAATCCTGAGAACTTTGAAACAGTCATACTGAAAGTGTCTTTGGACAATTAAAATGTCTTTAAACTGTTAGCTCTCCATCTGTGACAAGGTAAGGATCTTGAGTCAGAAAATGAAAATGAATCTACCACATGACCAAACGCATGGCTTAGTAGACCCTTTTTTTTTTTTTTCCTAGCAAGAATTTTCCCATATAGGAAGTAGTGCATTAATTCACACATTGGCACAAGCACCTGAACTTGTTGCAAACTGGCACTCTGAGTAACATTTCTCTCTAAACCAGAGTTCAGCTATTTTTTTTTCAACAAAGGGCCCGGTTCCTAAATACTTTAGACCTGAGGTCCACACGTTTTCTGCTGCAAATACTCAGCTCTGCTGTACAGTATTGACAATATGTAAGTGACTGTGTCTGACTGTGTTCTAATAAAACACTTTTATGGACAGTGACATTTCAATATTACACATTTTCATGTGTCACAAATAATTATATTTTGTTTTTTTCAACCATTTAAACATGGAAAAAGCATTCTTAGTTTATGAACCATAGGGGTGAAAAAGTGATTTCCTAACTCCTGCTCTAAATCATCCTCAAAGTATCAGCTAAATTGCCATTTATAATGTGACCCTTTCCCTAGCTTATATAAAATATTCTCCAACTCAATCAGATTTAGTATTCCTCCTACTCTTTCTTTAGATTTCATATATAACTATAAAATTTTATTGTTTCATTTGTGATAATCATTGTTTTCTTTTTCTCCAGAAGATTGAAATAACTTATCTCAAATTCTATACCAATTAAGTGTAGCTGAGACTTGAATGTTAGAGTTCACAGCAGAGAGTGTTAGTCACACTATTAAATGTCAGTTCTTAAGTTCTCTCTCTCCCACCTGATATAAATAGAGGCTGAGGAACAGAACTCAATAGGTGAAGAAAGCATAACTTGGGATTTAATGAGTAGTGTTTAGGAGATCTATGTGTTAGGTGGTTTTGCTGGACTCTGAACAAGTTATTTAGTTTCTCAGTTTCTGCTTCGTCATCTGGATGTTGAAAGGTTATGATGAGACATTCTTTAAGTTTCTCTCATTTCTTTCATTTTTATGATTCTAAGACATTAGGACAATATACAGTCATGAAATAGTTTATATAGTGGGTATCCAATATATGCATATTTTCATATTTAAAGGACAAGAGAAGAATATTAAAGAGGTTATACAAAGTAGTATTTTTAAATGGCTCATTAATCAATGAGAGTACCAGAAATAGTTCAGTAAACATATTGGCATATGCTGCACTGATTTTACCATCAAATTATTGAAGCTGAAGTCTAGTCTAGCATTTGATTACAGCATTTAGATAATGTCCTCTGTATACCCAGAAACTATCTATGCACCAACCTGGGCACTGTCAGACAAATCCTGCAATCATTTGTTGCTCTGCCTAAGCTCATCTATAGCATCAAGAGACCAAAAATTCTACTTTTGTCAGATATCTGACACTAAACTCTTCAGACTTCAGTTTATGTTATCATCAATGGTGCTATTCTACCAGAAATCTGTTTGGAATTTTGAAGTCCATTTATGGTATCTTGTCCAATGTTCCTATCATTCTTGGTCATAACTCACAATAAAATTCCCTTAATTTTTATTCTCATGTTCATGATACTCAGAAACTATTTACCTAATCTAAATTCTCCACTACCTTTCTTCAAAAATTTTACACTAGGGTCTCTTCATTCCTTGGATTCATAAGTATCTAGAATATCAAACCATTCAAAGAAATTCTAGCAACAAATGAAATCTGAATTTCCTCCACAGGAAGAGGAGAGGCTGCTAAATTCCCCAGCAACCATATTCTTTGAGATGGGAAATAATCTTGTCTTACTTCTTTTCATTATTTAAAAAAGATAACCCCTGATTACTTCTCCTTAACTATTTCTTTTAAAAGACAGCACAAATTTTTCACTTCATTGCACTCCTCATATGCTATATATTGCCTTCATGGGCATGGATGCACCCTCTACTGACTCTATTAATATTGCAGAGGGGAAGAATCATTGGAATGATATTATATGGTACTGTCTCTCTGGTAGGTAGGCTACATGGGTTGTTGCCAGGAGCCAGCATGGGAGTTTCCACCCATGACAAAGGTCATGAGGAAGAGGCCTGACAGGCAAAAGTGAGTCAGGACTTGAGGGACCCCTTGGGCCTGCTCGAGCATCTACCCCAAAACCAGAATCTGTCTGTCTTATTATTTTATAACTTTCACCAACTCCTCTGACATTAGCAGGGGGCTATCCCCAACCACCTTTCTCTGGAAAAAGTTAATTTAGAGCTCCAGTTAATAGTCTCCTGCATGTAAAAGGAGTGTCTCAGCTCAAACCCCTCTGATGGCTCTCTAACTTGCCTGACAGATTTACCCAGACTTTTACAACTACACATGTGATTGTTCACAGCCTCCCAACTGCAAGAGGCACAGGAAGCTTAAACCATCTTAAAGATATAGAGCCTTTTAAAGAGCTAAGAATTATATTGGTGAAGGATTTCATTGTTGAATTAATGATTGCCTCCAGGCCTCCATATCCTTTATCTTTTAGGCACCTGGGAGGATATTAATCAATGTAATTGGGATGCAGAAAAAGGAATATAGTAGTTTTGATGTTAGCAATACTAGACTTTTGAGTTAATGAATTTTCTCTTTGTTATAAATCACTGTACTCCTCTTTCTTTGTTATAAATCATTATATCCTTGCTATGTAAGAATGAAACTTTATTTAGATTTAGTGCTTTCTGAGAGTGGCACCAGACTTTGGAAAGAACAACACTTTTCGGGCAAATAAGTTTTCTGGTTGGCAGACTCTTATCAGAAAAGGATCATAAAATGCTAATAGGCCTCCTGGCCAGATGATGTAAATCACTTAAGACCTGTGTATACAGATAGGTATGCAGAAAGAAAGCCTGGTCTTGATAAGACTCAGAGCTGCTGACCCTCCATGACTCTGTTTCTTACATTCATCTCTATGTACAACCCAAAGTATAAAAGCTTCTCTGAAAAATAAAGTGACGGACCAGTTCCATGAAAGCCTGGTTCCCCCTGTCAATTCTTTCTTTCTTTCTCTCTTACTCTCTTTTCAGGCTAATTCCCTGGAATGCAGGGGCCCTCCGTGTTCACTTCTCTGCCCGGGCTTCTAAGACCCATGTGAGAGGGAGCCCAAGGTGGGGCACCCTCCGCTATTCAAGCAGGCACCTGTGGCCTACGTGAGTGGTGTAAGTCCCTTGTGTTGGGACTTTATTGGCTTTTTGTGTAAACCAAGGAATATCAGCCTCTTTCTCTCCTCTATTTTCTTAACTGTTTTCTCATCTCTTTATAGATCTCTAAATAAGTCCTTATCTCCTTCTATATCTCTAAATAAATAAATCTCTCATCGCCAACACTGTCCCACCTTGGATACCCTGGATCCAACCGGGGTTGGACCCTGGTAGATTGTCAGAATTATGAAATAGAAAAGAGAATATCTAGCTTGTGAGCCATATAAAAATAAATAATAACACTCAGTGGAATTTGGCTTTTGGATAAAATCAATTTTTACAGTATCCTCACGCATTATTGGGCTTCCTTGGTGTCTCAGATGATAAAGAATCCAACCACAATACAGGACACCCAGGGGTGCTGGGTCAAGAAGATCCCCTGAAGAAGGGAATGGCAACCCACTCTAGCATTTTTGTGTGGAGAATTCCATCGACAGGGGAGCCTGGTGGGCTACAGTCCATGGGGTCACAAAGAGTCATATACAACTGAGCAACTTTTACTTTCCATGGGTTATTACATTATTATATGTACTTACATTAAATAGTTATTGTTTATCTGAAATTCAAATGTAATTAAGCATTTTACATTCTAAATGAAAGTCTCAATAGATGATACATAAGGCATATCATGAAGTGAAATATACATATATTTGGATAAGGAAAATTAATTATATGGACGTATGGGTGTATATGTGTGTTTGCTGAGAGCAAAGTGGATACCACTTTTAATTCCCATTCTTAATGTTGGTAGGATCAATGGATCCTATGGTTATATACCTGTTGCCACCGTACCCTTATTATACAATGACTTTCTTTGTCTGAGGCATTGCTATGTGGAATACCATATTAATAAATCAGACATACTGTGAACCCTCAAGTAATGGTGCTGATGAAGTCCTATCATGGAGAAACAAATCTATATTCAGAATACATGTTAATCCTGATAAGGATAAACTATTGTTCTTTCCATAGTGAAATAGGTATTAAAGAATCAACTCAACACCAAGTGGATCATTAGTCTCATGACAGATCATGTATGTAAGGGCCTCAGAGCCTTTAGTGTCCACTGCTGACAGGTGGGATATTTAGCACCTCTGGTGGCTAGAACAGCTTTAGCAAGAGAGACATTGTGGTTTGGCTTATATATAGTCTCTGTATCTGCCAACATGGCTTCTCCATTTGTACACAACCACTGGGAAGGTGGAAGGAAGAGACTAGCTGATATCTACTGCATATCATCCTCATCCACTGGTTACTGAGTACTACTTGTACTCAATAACCAGGGTGCTACCCTTGTGGGTGCTACCTTTGTGGGTGCTACAGAGGTCCTCATGTTTTGGGCCCACTCCTGTAGTCACAGTATCATGCTTTCTTTTCAGACCTCCTTGTCTATGGACTTCTCTCTTACTCTATGTCCCTTACCAAAACATTCATTACCTCCCAGGGGTCAATGTATGTTGTTACTTAGGCCACTCTCTCTCACACAGATGGGTGGCCAGATGTGTAACCCAAACCTCTGTCCCAGGAGGAACTTTATCTTTCCAAGATAGTCTGTGAAGAATTGTAGTTTAAAAGCCATCAATTATTAGCTTACAAAATATACTGAATTAACTAATTAATCCACTAAACCTAGGTGTTTTCCTTCCTTTCCTCAGTTGATATCTATGATGTCCTAGGTGTAAGCTAATAATAGAGACAAGACCCTATGGGGGTAGGAGGCAGAATTACACTTCCAGGCAGCTGTACTTGTGCACATGAGTTAAGTATATAGCTCTAGTAGTCTGGCTGCAGCCCTGTCAAATGGATTGCAAACACTGGCTATTGAAAGTAAAAGCACACAAAAGCCAGAGAGTGGTGCATAAAGAGGGTAAAATGAGTCTTAGAAATATCAGAATGGAGCACAGACAGTGTCTGCCCATTTTGTAAGCTTGTTCTTAACATTTGTTGAGCAACTCAACAACATGAATTTTAATACAGGCAAATCGCAATGTCAGACAACTACAATAAAGCCAAAGCAAGTCTCATTATTTATTTATTATTTTTTTTTTTTTGGTTTTCCATTGCATACAAACTTTATGTATACACTGTACTGTATTCTACTAAGTGTGCAAGGACATTGTTTATAAAAAATTTTTAAAAGTACGTATCTTTAATAGAAAATATTTTATTGCTCAAAAATGGTGCCCATCATCTGAGCCTTCAGCAAGTCCTAATCTGTTTTCTGGTTGAAGATCTTGCCTTGATGCTGATGCTACTAACTGATCAGGGTAGTGGTTCCTAAAGGCTGAAGTAGCTATGGCAATTTCTTATAAAAAGACAACAATGAAATTTGCCAACTGGGTTGACTCTTCCTTTCATTAATGATTTTTTGTAGCATATAATGCTGTTTGATAGCATTTTACCCACACAGTAAAACTTATTTCAAAATTGGAATCAAACTTCTTAAAACCTACTGATGCTTAATCAATGGTTCATGTTGTAATTTAAATCTTTTGTGGTCATTTCAACAATATTTACAGCATCTTCACCAAAGGTAGATTCCATCTCAAAAAATCACTGTTCATCAGTAAGAAGCAACTCCTCATCAATTAACATTTTCTCATGAGATTGTAGCAATTCATTTCCATCCTCAAGCTGCATTTCTAATTCTAGTTCTCTTGCTATTTCCACCATATTTGCACTTACTTCTTCCACTGAAGACTTCAGCTCTTCAAAGGCATCCAAGAGGGTTGGAATTGATTCCAAAGTCCTGTGAATGTTGATATTTTAATCTATTCCCATGAATCATGAATGTTCTTAGAGGCATCTGGAATCTGGAGTGGTAAATCCCATCCAGAAGGTTTTCCATTTTCTTTGCTTAGATCATCTTAGGAGTCACTATCTTTGACAGCTTTAGCCTTAAGGAATATATTTCTTAAATAATAAAATCTGAAGGTCTAAATTCCACCTTGATCCATGGGCTGCAGAATGGATGTTGTGTTAGCAGGCATGAAATCAACATTAATCTCACTGTACATCATCTGAGCTCTTGGGTGACCAGGTTCATTGTCAATGAGCAGTGATATTTTGAAAGGATCTTTTTTTCTAAGCAGTAGGTATCAACATTGGGCTTAAAATAAACCATGTTGTAAATCTGTGTGCTGTCATCCAGGTTTTGTTGTTCTCTTTATAGTACATAGGCAGAGTATATGTAACAATTCTTAAGGGCCCTAGGAGTTCAAGAATGGTGAATGAGCACTGGCTTCAGCCTAAATTCACCAGCTATTAGTACATTATCCCCTAAAAAGTGCTTTGACTCTTTGAAGCCAGGTATGTCTTCTCTCAGTGAAAGTTCTAGATGACATGTTTTTCTTATAAATGGCTGTTCCCTTGTATTGAGAATCTGTTGTTTAGTGTAATCATCTTCATTTTATTATCCTAATTATATTTTCAAAATAACTTGCTATAGCTTTTACATCAGCACTTGCTGCTTTACTTTGCACTTTGATGGTATAGAGATGGCTTCATTCCTTAGAACTTGTGAATCCACCTCTGTTAGCTTCAAAATCTCTATTTTCTTCTGCATCTCCTTCACCTCTCTCAATCTTCCTAAATGTGAGGAGAATTTACACAAATTGCTACAAATTACACTTTGGCTTAAGAAAATGTTGCACCTGGTTCAGTCTTTCTAGACCACTACAACATTCTCCGTATTGGCAATCAAGCTGTTTTGCTTTCTTATCATTCCTGTGTTCACTGGAGCAGCACTTTTAATTTTTTTCAATAGCTTTCCCTTTGCACCCACAACTTGGATGTTTAGCAGAAGAGGCCTGACTTTGGACCCATCTCAGCTTTGATATGTCTTCCTCACTGAGCTTAATCACTTTTAGCTTTTGACTTAAAGTAAAAGATGTATGACTCTTCCTTTCACTTGAACACTTGGAGGCTATTATAGGGATATTATAATAATTGGCCTAATTTCAATACTGCTGCATCTCAGGGCATAAAAAAGGCCTGAGGAGAAGGAGAGAGATGGGAGAATGGCTTGCCAGTGGAGCAATCAGAATGCACAGTATTTATAAGTTAAGTTTGCTGTCATATATGAGAGCTGTTTCTGGCACCACAAAACAATAACTACAGTAACATCAGTGATTGTTGATCACAGATAACTCTAAGAAATACAATTATCATGAACAAATTTGAAATATTGAGAGAATTATGAAAATGTTACAGTGACATGAAGTAAGCAAATGCTGTTGGAAAAATGGCACCAATAGAGTTGTTTAATGCAGGGTTGCCACAAACCTTCAATTTGTAAAAAAAAAAAAAAAAATTCAGTATATGTGAAGGCAATAAAGCAAAGAGCAATAAAACAAGATGCGCTTATAAGTTTTCTAATTCTTTTAGCTAAGCAAGTTGGACAAAAATCAATGAACTATGTAGGTACTGGCCATTACAACCTAATTACAAAACTCACCTGAATCTTCACCATGACTGTTCTTGGTTGAGTTCAGTTCAGTTCACTTCAGTTCAGTCACTCAGTCATGTCCGACTTTTTGTGAACCCATGAATTGCAGCACACCAGGCCTCCCTGTCCATCGCCAACTCCCGACGTTCACTCAGATTCATGTCCATCGAGTCAGTGATGCCATCCAGCCATCTCATCCCCAGTCATCCCCTTCTCCTCCTGCCCTCAATCCCTCCCAGCCTCAGAGTCTTTTCCAATGAGTCAACTCTTCGCATGAGGTGGCCAAAGTACTGGAGTTTCAGCTTTAGCATCATTCCTTCCAAAGAAATCCCAGGGTTGATCTCCTTCAGAATGGATTGGTTGGATCTCCTTGCAGTCCAAGGGACTCTCAAGAGTCTTCTCCAACACCACAGTTCAAAAGCATCAATTTTTCAGTGCTCAGCTTTCTTCACAGTCCAACTCTCACATCCATACATGACCACTGGTTGGTTGAGTTGCATGATAAATATTCTAAATTCATAATCAATATTCTAAAACTTGCCTTCATCATTTTAAATAGACAGCTTAAAAAACCCCAGTGGTAATGGGTATTCTTCTCAACTTGTGCTCAAGTTCAAATATTATTTCTGTCTGTGACTTTTACTCATTATCTTTTTCCTGGTCTCAGACAATGAGGTGTTCATCCTGCTCAGGATTAACTTCTGTATTTGAATCAATTCTATTTTTTACCCATTCATCATATGTTATTGTGTACCTTTCTTTACCTCCTTTTTCTTAGCCTAAACTGATAAATATATATTTTTATTAAGAAAAAAATCCTTGATCCTGGGATCATTCTAGTTACTGTCTAATACTCTTATATTTGTTTATATTAAAATTTGTCAAGAAGAGTCCTAGTTAGTCATTGTGTCTACTTTGTTGCATGTTAATCTTCAGTATCTTTGTAGTTATTTATCTTCTAGGTTCTGAAGCTACTATGGTTAAAGCTTATGTGATTTCTTATTATTCAAAGCAAATATTACTTCAATGACTATCTATCTGGATATCTCCTAACCATTATTATGGTTATATGTTTCCTCCTAAGCATAGATACTCTCTCTGCAATATGACACTGCATTTTCTTTAACTCTCCTCTGATTGCATAGACAGTGTGCTTTTCATGACTCCTTTTTCCTTGTCCAATAGATATTACAGATTCTCCCCTGATGGTCCTATTTACTTTACAGGTCTTGAACACCACTGACATCTGTATGTCAGAGAGATTTCAGGTTCATATATCCAACATCCTCTTGTACACATTTACTTTATTCTCATAATAACACAAAATCATTCAATACTAAAATTATAATTTCTCTATCAAGTTATCTACCCTGGTATCCAAGAGGTCATCCTTGACTTCTCTTTCTAATTCCACTGCATATATTTAGTTTCTATAGCTACATTCAATGAACTGACAAGTCTTACTGGGTTTTTATCATTTATACATTTTTCAAACCTACTCTAACATCCATTCTGACTAAAACTATTTTCATTTAAATACTTACTGTCTCCTCTTTAAATTATTGCTACTACAACAGCCATCTTCCCAGGTGGTGCTAGTGATAAAGAACTCTCCTGAAAATGCAGGAGACATAAGACTGGGATTCAATCCCTGGGTCAGGAAGATCCACTGAAGGAGGGCATGGCATTCCACTCCAGTATTCTTTCCTGGAGAATCCAATGGACAGAGGAGCCTGGCGGGCTACAGTCCATGGGCCACAGATAGTCAGATATGACTGAAATGACTTAGCACACACACACACACAGTGTGCTAGGAGGCGTGGACTGCAAGGAGATCCAACCAGTCCATCCTAAAGGAGATCAGTCTTGAGTGTTCATTGGAAGGACTGATGTTGAAGCTGAAACTCCAATACTTTGTCCACCTGATGCAAAGCTCTGAATCATTTGAAAAGACCCTGATGTGGGGAAAGATGAAGGTGGAAGGAGAAGGGGACGACAGAGGATGAGATGGTTGGATGGCATCACCAACTCAATGGACATGAGTTTGAGTAAACTCTGGGAGCTGGTGATGGACAGGGAAGCCTGGCGTGCTGCAGTCCGTGGGGTCGCAAAGAGTCGGACATGACTGAGTGACCTGAACTGAACTGAACTGAACTGAACTGAAATACAACAGCCAATAACTCTTCTAATTTCTAGCTCGTTGTTGCTTAGTGACCTTTTCTATGTTTCTGCTTGAAAGATTTATCTAAAACATAAGCTTAAGTGACTTTATTTGACTTCTATCAAATGTAGACCAAGTATAAAGATTTGAGTGCAAGAAGTTTACATGGGAGGTAATCCTAGAAAACATCATTATGAACTGAAGTGAGACCAGAGATGGAGGAAAATCAATGAATGATATATTAATAAGTCAGTTATCACCTTGGGAAACTGGAGCTCAATCCTGTTGAAGACCTTTTAAAAGAATTGCATATCATACTTCGTAAATGATGGCTAGCATGGCAGAAACCTGTAAAATTTATTCATTAATTTCTGTCTCTTACTGGTTGAGGATGACTTGTAAGGTAAGTTGACTTCCAGACACTTCTACCTGCCCCTTGTGAAGGCCAAACAATATCATCAGGGAAAGCTGTCCAATAGAAGAATTGAGTGGGCATGGTAGAAAACAATTAATGTATACGGGAACTGTAGCTAAAGCTACAATTACCTCTAGTTTGAGCAAAAGGCATTGGAATGAGACTGTGGCAAAACCTGCTGCAACCGACATTACTTTTTATATTTCAAACAGTTTAGTGTCTTACTGGTGCATATAAGATGAATTCTGAACTTCTTGCTGGGTTATAGAAGGACTTCCACTAATGTCTCTAAAATTCAACAGATCAATTCTTATCACTCCCTGCCTAGTGTATTTTATTCCAGCACAACCAGGTTGCCTTGTAGATATTAAACACATACTCATATGTTACCCCAAACTCATCATCAGCTTTTACCTGACTAATAATTATTGTTCATGATACAGGTAAAGAATTACCTCTTCTGAGATGCCAAACTGAAAACTTCCAGATTTGTATAAGAACTTTTATCCTCCAGAACCATATTACAGTCATGTAATACATTTCCCCCCATATTCCCATTATAGGAAATTTATCTATGCTTGTTTCTTTTACCTCTACTTAACTTTGAGCTCCTTGTCTGTATCTATCTTATTTATTAATTTTTTGTAGTCCTAGTATACGGCCAAGTGTCTGACATAGCAAAACTTGTCACATTTACTGAATAAAACATTAAGCTCTTGGTGTCTCATATGCAAAGAAGTAATTCAATCTGAGCAAGACACATTTTCGAACACAATGGGCCATAACTCAAAAGTATATTAATTTTCTGTGTGAAATTTTTTTATGGTTTTAGTTCCATTTATGTCAAAACATCTCTTCTATATTCAATCTTAAAATAAAGTATGCATTGCATAAACATTTCAAGTGTTCACTTAAGATATAGGAATAAATCAGCATTACTTTAGCTGTCACTAAAAAAAAAAAAATGTATTAAAGACAGATTTCTACATTACCTGTTCACCCACTGTTAAATGATGTGACACTAGGAGATACAATGCAGAACGTGTATTCCTGTGGCACATTATCACCAATTTTCTTGGAATTGAAGAAAATTCTTTCAACTCAATTTCCCAGATACCTATTTTTCTAAATTCTTTCTAATAGCATCATCAGAAGTGAAGAGTTTTATTTTTCATATATGATGGATATCCACATATTAAGTTTACCTCATATCTTAAGAAAACCCTATTCTTTTAATTGAAGTATTCTGAAAGACCAGTATTGCACTTCCCTACATCTCTACCAAATAGTAATTAAATCTTAATGACTGAATGCAGTTTCACTGAAGATTCATAGTTGCTACACCAATAAAAATGCACATTGTCAAATGACTACAGGTCATAGTATGTATTTGAAATATACATCAATCATGAAAAAGTTTAGAGAAATGAGATAATTTAAGAAAGTATCAGTGAAGTGGTTGAAAGTATTTTGTTTAAGATATAATATGGCCAGGTAGAACACGAATCAATAACATATAACAGAAATATAATAACTCCTCCTAATTTCATTTCTCTTGCTAGTCAGTAAGAGGATGCTTCTTGAATTGCCAGCATTTCTAGTCAGTTCTTTCTGTTGAGATCTGACAGATGGGAGCTCAGCAGCAACCACACAGAATGTGACATGTATATAGATCAGATAATACCTTCTTCCCTGGGAGGTTCACTTAGTCCTCCTCAGCACCTTTGACCTTCTTCATCCAATACTTCCTCACAACAGCAAAATTACCAGGCATTTGTGGGATTTCCTATGAACAAAAATATGCCTAGGTCATGTACCATAGGGAACTTTTTTCTAGATACTTTTATTATAAGTGAATAAAAGACATGTTTTCCAGCATAAACATTGCAGTCATTTTTTCTTTAAGTATTGATATTTTTTCCTGTAAATGTTGTCATTTAAAAAATGTTTCCACGAGGAATTTTGGGCTATGTATTTGATGACAGATATACAAATGTTATTACATTTAAAATATATTTGAAATATGATGAGTCATATTTAAGTAGAGTTTTAAAACTTTAATAAAGCTTAATATTAGTCTATTTTAAACTCACTAATGTCCAGTGGCTCAGTTGGTAAAGAATCCACCTGCAATATAGGAGACTGCCTGTAATGCAGTAGATGCAGGTTCAGTCCCTGGGTTGGAAACATCTTCTGGAGAAGGAAATGGCAAACACTCCAGTAATCTTGCTTGAGAAATCCCATGGACAGAGAGGAAGCAGGTAGGCTACCGTCCATGGGGTCACAAGAGTCAGACACAATTTAGTGACTAAACCACCACCACCACCAATGAAGAAATAAATAGTGTCTTTAAAAAGGATTCAGATGTTTTGTTTTGAAATGGAATTTGGATAGAAGTCCTTACTGTTTCTTCTTACAACGTCTCACTAAATGAAAACACAGGAAAACAAAATGAAACACAAACAAAAGACTCATAACACTGAAAATCAAGACTGACAGAAAGTTATTATGCTACAGTTAACAGTAATTTCAAAGGATTCAAAGCTGGACTTAGAAAAGCTTTACCAGGGTTGTGATTTCAAATCGTGAAAAGGAAAACCTGGAAAAAGAGAATTACTTTCTTTGCGCCATCCTAGGCTGCGCTCTGACTCAGTGGATCAGGACTTGCCACCAACAGACACTGAGAAACTGTCTCACTCCACCTATCACATGCTGCTTTTTTCCACCGTAGCAGTGATGAGTTCCCTCACTATTTGTCATCTCCGCCACCCTTGTAAACCCATCAGAGATTGAAAATTCCAGAAAATTCTGAAAAAATATAAAGCAACATGGTTTTCTGCAGTTAAGGGAATGGGGTACAAAACAGATTCTTCCTTCAAAACTGAGTCAAAGAACACTTATCTGAGAACTAATAAAAATTATTCCATGAAATAGTAATATTATTGCCCTTAATTGATAGATACAAATGTCAAAAGTAGACAGAATGCATTGTTTACTAAGATCATGTTGTCATCTGTAGCAAGTGTAAATAATAATGCTGAGATGTGAACTCATGAAATCTAGTGTTAGAGGGTAGAGTCTAAAAACAACCATAATAGACACAGTTAAACTAATAGTAATAAGGATTAATTGTGTGCTTACTCTGTACCAAGTGGAGAAGGAAATGGCAACCTACTCCAGTATTCTTGCCTGGAGAATCTCCATGAACAGATGAGCCCGGATCACAAAGAGTCTGACAGGACTGAAGTGATTTAGCATGCACACACTGTGCCAAGTATTATGTTAGATTTTTTAAAAATTTTTTTGATTGTTTTATTGAGGTCTGATTTATACTCCATACAATTAACCTATTTAAAACGGACAATTCAGTGGTTTTGGTATACTCATGGAACTGTGCAAACATCACCATCTGTTTTATAACATAACTATCACTCCAAAAAGGGAACGGCAAGCCACTTAAGTATTCTTGCCTTGAGAACCCCATGAACACCATGAAAAGGCAAAATGATAGGATACCAAAAAAGGAACTCTCCAGGTCATTAGGTGCCCAATATGCTACTGGAGATCAGTGGAGAAGTAACTCCAGAAAGAATGAAGGGATTGAGCCAAAACAAAAACAATACCCAGTTGTGCATGTGACTGGTGATAGAAGCAAGATCCGATGCTGTAAAGAGCAATATTGCATAGAAACCTGGAATATCAGGTCCATGAATCAAGGCAAATTGGAAGTGGTCAAACAAGAGATGGCAAGGGTGAATGTCGACATTCTAGGAATCAACGAACTAAAATGGACTGGAATGGGTGGATTTAACTCAGATGACCATTAAATCTACTACTGTGGGCAGGAATCTCTCAGAAGAAATGGAGTAGCCATCATGGTCAGCAAAAGAGTCCAAAATGCAGTACTTGGAGGCAATATCAAAAATGACAGAATGATCTCTGTTCGTCTCCAAGGCAAACCATTCAATATCACAGTAATTCAAGTCTATGCCCCAACCAGTAATGCTGAAGAAGCTGAAGTTGAACGGTTTTATGAAGACCTACAAGACCTTTTAGAACTAACACCCAAAAAAGATGTCCTTTTCATTATAGGGGACTGGAATGCAAAAGTAGGAAGTCAAGAAACACCTGGAGTAACAGGAAAATTTGGCCTTGGAATGCAGAATGAAGCAGGGCAAAGTCTAATAGAGTTTTGCCAAGAAAATGCACTGGTCATAACAAACACCCTCTTCCAACAACACAAAAGAAGACTCTACACATGGACATCACCAGATGGTCAACACCAAAATCAGATTGATTATATTCTTTGCAGCCAAAGATGGAGAAGCTGTATACAGTCAATAAAAAGAAGACCAGGAGCTGACTATGGCTCAGGTCATGAACTCCTTATTACCAAATTCAGACTTAAATTGAAGAAAGTAGGGGAAAACGCTAGACCATTCAGGTATGACCTAAATCAAATCCCTTATGATTATACAGTGGAAGTGAGAAATAGATCTAATATTTAATATCTAGATCTGATAGAGTGCCTGATGAACTATGGAGTGAGGTTTGTGACATTGTACAGGAGACAGGGATCAAGACCATCCTCATGGAAAAAAAATGCAAAAAAACAAAACGGCTGTCTGGGGAGGCCTTACAAATAGCTGTGAAAAGGAAAGAGGCAAAAAGCAAAGGAGAAAAGGAAAGATATAAGCATCTGAATGCAGAGTTCCAAAGAATAGCAAGAAGAGATAAGAAAGCCTTCTTCAGTGATCAATGCAAAGAAATCGAGGAAAACAACAGAATGGGAAAGACTAGAGACCTCTTCAAGAAAATTGGAGATACCAAGAGAATATTACATGCAAAGATGGGCTTGATAAAGGAAAGAAATGGTATGGACCTAACAGAAGCAGAAGATATTAAGAAGAGGTGACAAGAATACACGGAAGAACTGTACAAAAAAAAATCTTCATGACCCAGCTAATCATGATGATGTGATCACTCAAGTAGAGCCAGACATCCTGAAATGTGAACTCAAGTGGGCCTTAGAAAGCATCACTATGAACCAAGCTAGTGGAGGTGATGGAATTCCAGGTGAGCTATTTCAAATCCTGAAAGATGATGCTGTGAAAGTGCTGCACTCAATATGCCAACAAATTTGGAAGACTCAGCAGTGGCCACAGGACTGGAAAAGGTCAGTTTTCATTCCAATCCCAAAGAAAGGCAATGCCAAAGAGTGCTCAGAGTGCTGAACAATGTCACTCATCTCACATGCTAGTAAAGTAATGCTCAAAATTCTCCAAGCCAGGCTTCAGCAATATGTGAACCATGAAATTCCAGATGTTCAAGCTGGTTTCAGAAAAGGCAGAGGAACCAGAGTTCAAATTGCTAACATCTGCTGGATCATCAAAAAAGCGAGAGAGTTCCAGAAAAACATCTATTTCTGCTTTGTTTACTGTGCCAAAGCCTTTGACTATGTGGATCACAATAAACTGGAAAATTCTGAAAGAGATGGGAATACCAGACCACCTAACCTGCCTCTTGAGAAATCTGTATGCAGGTCAGGAAGCAACAGTTAGAACAGGACATGGAACAACAGACTGGGTCCAAATAGGAAAAGGAGTACATCAAGGCTGTATATTGTCACCCTGCTTATTTAACTTATATGCAGAGTACATCATGAGAAATGCTGGACTGGAAGAAACACAAGCTGGAATCAAGATTGCCAGGAGAAATAGCAATAATGTCAGATATGCAGATGACACCACCCTTATGGCAGAAAGTAAAGAGGAGCTAAAAGGTCTCTTGATGAAAGTGAAAGAGGAGAGTGAAAAAGTTGTCTTAAAACTCAACATTCAGAAAACGAAGATCATGGCCTCTGGTCCCATCACTCCATGGGAAATAGATGGGGAAACAGTGGAAACAGTGTCAGACTTTATTTTTTGGGCTCCAAAATCACCACAGATGGTGACTGTAGCCATGAAATTAAAAGACGTTTACTCCTTGGAAGAAAAGTTATGACCAACCCAGATAGCATATTCAAAAGCAGTGACATTACTTTGCCGACTAAGGTTCGTCTAGTCAAGGCTATGGTTTTTCCTGTGGTCATGTATGGATGTGACAGTTGGACTGTGAAGAAGGCTGAGCGCCAAAGAATTGATGCGTTTGAATTGTGGTGTTGGAGAAGACTCTTGAGAGTCCCTTGAATTGCAAGGAGATCCAACCAGTCCATTCTGAAGGAGATCAGCCCTGGGATTTCTTTGGAGGGAATGATGCTGAAGCTGAGACTCCAATACTTTGGCCATCTCATACGAAGAGTTGACTCATTGGAAAAGACTCTGATGCTGGGAGGGATTGGGGGCAGGAGGAGAAGGGGACGCCCAAGAATGGGATGGCTTGATGGCATCACAGACTCGATGGACATGAGTCTGAGTGAACTCTGGGAGATGGTGATGGACAGGGAGGCCTGGCGTGCTGCGATTCATGGGGTCGCAAAGAGTCGGACACGACAGAGCGACTGAACTGAACTGAACTGATCACTCCACAAAGGAAATCCTTTACCCTCTAGCTCTTAACCCCAAACCCATCATTTCCTCCAGCTTTAGCCAAAATTGTATATACTTGAGGTATACAACATAATTTTATATACATAGTCGAATCATTACTAAGGTCAAACTAAATATATTCTCTCTTCACATATCTACCATTTTTTTGTATTTGTTTAAGTGTGTGAGTAAAGCACCTGAAATCTATTGTCTTGGCAAATTTCCAGCATGCAGCACAGAATCATTGGCTATAGTCATCATGCTGTACCTTACATCCCTAGACTTATTCATCCTACATAACTTCAGTTGGTAGCCTTTGACCAATATCTCCTCTTTTCCCCAATTCCCTAACCTGGTAACCACCATTCTACTCAACTTATGTATTCAACATTTTATTAAAATCCACATAAAAGTGATATCATGAAGTGTTGTTATCTTTTGTTTGTTTGTTTGTTTTTGTTTTTTTTTTCCCCTCTCTCTGTGTGTCTGGCTTATTTTATTTAGTGTAATGCTCTGAGTTCCACCCATGTGATTGTAAAGACAGGGTTTCCTTCTTTCTCATGGGTGAATATTTTATTGTATTTGTGTGTGTGTGTGTGTGTGTGTGTGTGTGTGTGTGTGTGTGTGTGTGTGTGGAGAAGGCATTGACATCCCACTCCAGTACTCTTGCCTGGAAAATCCCATGGGTGGAGAAGCCTGGTAGGCTGCAGTCCATGGGGTCGCGAAGAGTCCGACATGACTGAGTGACTTCACTTTCACTTTTCATTTTCATGCATTGGAGAAGGAAATGGCAACCCACTCCAGTGTTCTTGCCTGGAGAATCCCAGGGACGGGGGAGCCTGGTGGGCTGCCATCTATGGGGTCACGCAGAGTCGGACACGACTGAAGCGACTTAGCAGCAGCAGTGTGTGAGTGTGTGTGTGTGTGTTCACATCACTTCAGTCATGTCTGAGTTTTTGGGACCCTGTGGACTGTAGCTCACCAGGCTCCTCTGTCCATGAGATTCTCCAGACAAGAATACTGGAGTGGATTGCCATTGCCTCCTCCAGGTTATATTCTCCACCCAGGGATAAAACCCTCTATCTACATGTCTGCTGAATTTGCAGGTGGGGTCTTTACCACTAGTGCCACCTGGGAAGCACACACACACTAAATATATATGTATCTTTTTAATTCATTTATCTTTATTCTTTATCTTCTTTATTCATTTGCTCATTGAAGAACACATAGTTTGTTTACACATCTTCCCTACTGTGAATAATGCTGCAATAAACACAAGAGTTTAGACATATTTCCAGTATCCTGTTTTTATCTGGGGGGGGGGGATATGTACCCAGAAGTGGGATTGCTGGATCATATGGTAGTACTATTTTTAATTTTTGAGAAATTGTCATTGTATTTTCCATACAGGCTACATCAATTTACATTTCCATCAATAGTGTATGAGTGTTCACATCCTTGCCAACACTTGTTATTTCTTATCTTTTTGACGGCAGCCATTCTAACAGGTCTGAGGTGATATCTTATTAGGATTTTGATTGCATTTCACTGATGATTAGTGATTTTGGGCATATTATCATGTACTTCTTGGACATTTGTATGTCTTTAGAAAAATGCCTATTCCAGTCCTTTGTTATTAATAGATTCTTTACAAGCATAATCTCATTAGGGCTTCTGAATAATTGTCTGATGAATGATTACCCATTTTATCTATCAGAAGGAAGACTGTTAAGTGTAATAACTTTTGTAATGTCATATCTCTGCCACCGATGCTGTGACATAATTGATTCAAGTTTAATACTTCTGCTCCTGACCCTGTGACAAAATTTATTCAAACTCTTGTGGAAACTCTTGTCTCTAGGCTAAGACAATATGATTTCTTTCTTTGGAATTCTGAACTGGGTAATAGAGCCAGTTAATTTCTATATCTTGATGGGCTGTGAGGTAGCTGAGTGGCCATTTCCTGCTATATAAAAATAAAGATAATGAGGGGAGCAGAGAGAAGAGCAAAGGCAGTAAGACAAAAGAAGAAAGAAGCAGGAATGAGAAAGTAAATCTGGATCTACTTCCAATCTTGTTCTTTTACCTAATTAACACCAAGGTACCTCCTAGTCCTACTTTGTGTCTACCACCTCTCTAATTATATAATAAATTTTGTTTTAGCTAAATTGGAATGGAGATGGATTTTTATAATAGTTACATATGTTAATAAAAACCAATCAAAAGATAATCTTGGTTATTATTTTGAGATGGGTTTATTTCCTGTTTTCTTGTTAATTTTTTTTGTTGCATTTGCCAAATATTCTACTCTTCTAATGAAGTAAATTACACATTAGATTAAGTGAAGAGAAATTTAACTATTTTATCTGGTAAATATACATTTAGTTGTATGTTAAAATTAAAGATTTATAAAACCTGTTTGACAGTGACAGAGAAATACTGAGTTCATATCAGAAGTCTTTATGACACATGTTTTGCAGAAATGTTCATCAAAATGTTTACGTTAATGTTTTTAGTGTATACCTGTTTTTAATAGATGCTATAGAAAAAAATTATGTGTTTTCATATGCATGTATATGTATACACACACATATATGTTCTACTAATTGAAAAATATATTGCATGGAAATGTTTATTTTTTCTTAAAGAAAAAGCAAAAGACTTCAAAACAAGCAATGCAAAAAGATGACACTAATATTAATGGGCAAACAATAAATACATGGGTAGTTTTATGTCTGCTGCTGCTGCTGCTAAGTCACTTCAGTTGTGTCCGACTCTGTGCGACCCCATAGACGATAGCCCACCAGGCTCCGCCATCCCTGGGATTCTCCAGGGAAGAACACTGGAGTGAGTTGCCATTTCCTTCTCCAATGCATGAAAATGAAAAGTGAAAGTGAGGTCTAGAGTTATCTAAATATGAGCCAAATTATACCTAGTGAATGTTAAGTGCAAAATTTTAGACTTATTAAATCTTATATTCTTAACATTAAACTATTAATAATTAAACAAAATTATTCAAATGTTATTTCACAGTACCTACATAATGTGAAAACTCAGCCTAAGTCTTATCATTAAAAGTATAATATCTGATTATAAAGATTAGGGTTTTTTTTTAATTAGTAGCACGTATTTACTATAATAATGATAGGAATGTAAGGCTTCAAACTAAAATGATATGCATTTTCATGACAGAACAATTGACTATTTCAGTTTCTTAGCTTCCATTACTTAGTGTCTCCATAGTCAAGACATCATTTTTATCTTACATTAAAAACAAAATCTTAATGAATTTGTTGTAGTGATTTTTCAGAGAGAGTGCCATGCATTTTTTAGAATTCAAGCTACAGCTTGTTATAACTTGCTTTTAATTTCACAAAAATAAAGTACTTTTTTCCTTTTTTAACTATTCAGAAGTACCTATTTCAAGTATTTGAATGTTTCCTACATGAATTCTCAAATTTGACATCTTTTAAAAATATTATTTTATATATCTAAATCCTATTTTTTAATGTATAGCTATTGCAAGTTTAAAATCCACTGCATGTAAAATTTTAAGAAAGAATATATAGGTATTTTTGCTTTCTTCTCAATTAGCAGTTGCAAATTGAGAAACTACCTTTTAGTCTACATTTCACTTACTTGTTATAGAAATTGGATGCAGGCAGATTGGCATCTGACTTAATAAAAATCATGGCAAAAGCATCACTTCTGTCCTATATGAACCAATTAACCGATCATCATCTCCCGGAGTTCACTCAGATTCAAGTCCATCGAGTCAGTGATGCCATCCAGCCATCTCATCCTCTGTCATCCCCTTCTCCTCCTGCCCCCAATCCCTCCCAGCATCAGTCTTTTCCAATGAGTCAGCTCTTCACATGAGGTGGCCAAAGTATTGGAGTTTCAGCCTCAGCATCAGTCCTTCCAAAGAACACCCAGGACTGATCTCCTTTAGAATGGACTGGTTGGATCTCCTTGCAATCCAAGGGACTCTCAAGAGTCTTCTCCAAAGTATAGTGCCTCCAATAACATTACTGAGTACCTGACAGGGTACAGCCTATTTATTAAGTTCAAACCAATGAATCATCATTCACTGAAGGCACATATAAGTTAAGAAGGATGTAGAACCACACTTTTGAAGGCTTAGGTTCTCAAGGCATTTGAGCCTGTTAGAATTTTTACTGACCAAGGTTTTTATTAAGTCTTATTTACCTTTCTGGGCTTTCCTGGTAGCTCAGCTGGTAAAGAATCCATCTGCAGTGCAGAAAATCCAGTTTGATTCCTGAGTTGGGAAAATTCCCTGAAGAAGGGATAGGCTACCCACTCCAGTATTCTTGGGGTTCCCTGGTTGCTCAGATGATAAAGAATCTGCCTGCAATGCTGGAGACCTGGGTTTGATCCCTGGGTTGGGAAGATCCTGGAAGGAGGGCATGGCAACCCACTCCAGTATTCTTGCCTGGAGAAACCTAATGGACAGAGGAGCCTGGTGGGCTACAGTCCTTTGGGTCACAAAGAGTCGGACATGACTGGGTGACTAAGCACAGCACAGCATGTATTTTCCTAGAGTAATAAATGTTTATTTCTCTAAAGGAAATATTTTAGTTTCACACATAAAAGAGATTACAAAGTATTACCACATAAAATACCCTTAACTTGAATGAATTTATTTGAGAAAAATTAGTAAGTTAATAACATGTTTGATTATTTTTTAAAAATGCATTCTGTGGATCCCTGTCTCCTATAAGTGAGGGGAGATATTTTATTTCCCTTGGCATGCTCTGAAAGTGAAAGTGAAGTTGCTCAGTCATGTCTGAATCTTTGAGACCCTATTGACTGTAGCCTACAAGGCTCCTCAGTCCATGGGATTTTCCAGGCAAGAATACTGAAGAAGGTTGCCATTTCCTTCTCCAGGAGATCTTCCCAACCCAGGGATTGAACCCAGGTCTCCTGCATTGTAGGCAGATACTTTACTGTCTGAGCCACCAGGGAAGTCCTTGGCATGCTCTGGACATATCTATATTCAGTAAAGTTTGAAGTAATTAATCTGAGAAAATGTATAGAAAACAAACAAGTCTGTATAATTACTTTGAGGAGAGAAAATCTATATATTCCTATTGAAACCTATATCTAATCTTTGACACTTGAAATTCTACTTAATTTATGAAATTTTTAAAAAGTCACACCTTTAAAACAAAAAAACATAAGCACAAATTAAACTGAATTTAAGACAAAAAACAGACAGGAACAGTTGTATGCAGGGATAAATGAAACTGTAAACAGAAAAGCAGCAGAAAATATCTATAAAATCTAGAGATTGTTCTTGAGGAAATTAACAGGTGTAAACTTCTGGTGGGATGGATCATGGGAAAAAAAAAAAAAGACAAGTTTACCAATACAGGAATATAATAGGGAGAAATTGCCACAGATTTTATACACATTCACAGGATAATAAAGAGACATTATAAACAACTTTATGCCTGTCCATTTGCTGTATGAAATGAATACATCATTTAAAATAAAACTATCAAAGCTATCCTAAGTAGAAATGGATAACATAAGTATCACTGTAGCTATTTAGTTCAGTTCAGTTCAGTTCAGTTGCTCAGTCGTGTCCGACTCTTTGTGACGCCATGAATCGCAGCATGCCAGGCCTTCCTGTCTATTACCAACTTCCGGAGTTCACTCAGACTCAACGTCCATCGAGTCAGTGATGCCATCCAGCCATCTCATCCTCTGTTGTCCCCTTCTCCTCCTGCCCCCAATCCCTCCCAGCGTCAGAGTCTTTTCCAATGAGTCAACTCTTCGCATGAGGTGGCCATTAAAGATACTGAATTCAAAGTTTAAAGCTTTCCAAAAATCTAAACCCTGACAAAGTATCTTCACTAGATAAATCTACTAACCAAAATAAATAATACCAATTCCACCAAAATATTTCCAGACAATAAGAGAGGAGAGCTAGTTTGTTACTCATTGTAAGAGCCCTTCATTATGTAGATACAAAACTGGAAGCAGACTTTATAAGAAAATACAACTATAGCCCTCATGGACAAAGAAAAAAGTATCACTATCATCATCATCATCATTGTCTCTCTTTCTTTCTCTCTGAAGTGTTTTCTTTCAGAGTAGAATTTACAGTAGGTAGTCTGTTCAACTTTCAAAAATGAACTAATAGGCTGTAATCTAAAACTAATAATCAAACTCAAAGTAACAAGGTAGGTTCATTTTGATAGATGCAGCAATGGATTTTGCAAAGTTTAAGATCCATGTTATCAAAATATTTGCACAAACTAATAAAAGGATAACTTATTCAGCTTGATAAAGGATATCTCAAAAATGTGCTCTCTCCCTAAGATCAGAAACAGGACAAGAATGTCTCTTCTCACCACTCATTTTCAAACTTGTACTGGAGATTCTTGTCAGTAAAATCATGGACTATGAAATGAAAGGCATTTATTTTGGAAAGGAAAAACTAAGCTGTTTCTATCTGCAGATGACCTAATTTTCTATGCAGAAAATCTCAAGGAATCTAAAAGAAGCTGTCATCTATAGTAAGTATGTCACAGGGAAAAAGGTCAACATACAAAAATCAATTGTATTTGTTTGAAGTAGCAATCAACACTTGAAACAGTTCAGTAAATCAGTCCTGTCCGACTCTTTGCAACCCCATGGACTGCAGCACACCAAGCTTCCCTGTCCATCACAAGCTTCCAGACCCTGTTCAAACTCATGTCCATCAAGTCAGTGATGCCACCCATCCAACCATCTCATCCTCTGGCATCCCCTTCTCCTCCTGCTTTCAATCATTCCCAGCATTGGGGTCTTTTCCAATGAGTTAGTTCTTTGCATCAGGTGGCCAAAGTATTGGAGTTTCATCTTCAGCATCATCCTTCCAATGAATATTCAGGATTGACTTCCCTTAGGAATGACTGGTCTGATATCATTGCAGTGCAAGGGACTCTCAAGAATCTTCCCCAACACCACAGTTCAGAAGCATCAGTTCTTCGGCACTCAGCTTTCTCCAACTCTCACATTCGTCATGACTACTGTCTAGACAGACCTTTGTCAGCAAAGTAAGGCCTCTGCTTTTTAATATGCTGTCTATATTGGTCATAGCTTTTTTCCAAGGAGAAAATGTCTCTTAATTTCATGGCTGCAGTCACCATTTGCAGTGATTTTGGAGCCAAAGAAAACAAAGTCTGTCACTTTTAGTTTCCCCATCCATTTGCCATGAAGTGATGGGACCAGATGCCATGATCTTTGTTTTTTGAATGCTGAGTTTTAAGCCAATTTTTTCACTCTCTCTTTAGTTCTTCTTCACTTTCTGCCATAAGGATGGTGTCATCTGCATATCTGAGGTAACTGATATTTCTCTCAGCAGTCTTGATTCCAGCTTGTACTTCATCCAGCCTGGTATTTTAAATGATGTACTCTGCATAGGCTATTAATAAGCAGAGTGACAATATACAGCCTTGTCGTACTCCTTTCCCAATTTGGAACCAGCCCATTGTTCCACGTCCAGTTCTAACTGTTTGTTTCTTGACCTGCATACAGATTTCTCAGGAGGCAGGTAAGGTGGTCTGATATTCCCATCTCTTGAAGAATTTTCCACAATTTGTTGTGATCCACATAGTCAAAGGCTTTCGCTTAACCAATAAAGCAGAAATAGATGTTTTTTTGGACTCTCTTTCTTTTTCTATGATCCAGTGGATGTTGGCAATTTGAACTCTGGTTCCTCTACCCTTTCTAAAACCAGCTTGAACATCTGGAAGTTCGTGGTTCACATATTGTTGAAGCCTGTCTTGGAGAATTTTTAGAATTGCTTTGCTAGCATGTGAGATGACTGCAAATGTGGTAATTTGAACATTCTTCGGCATTGCCTTTCTTAGGGATTGAAAGAAAAAAATGATCTTTTCCAGTCCCATGCCAATGCTGAGTTTTCCAAATTTGCTGGCATATTGAGTACAGAAATTTAAGCATCATCTTATAGGATTTGAATTAGCTCACCTGGAATTCCATCACCTCCATTAGCTTTGTTTATAGTGATGCTTCCTAAGACCCACCTGACTTCACATTCCAGGATTCTGGCTCTATGTGAGTGATCGCACCATTGTGGTTATCTGGATCATTAAAATCTTTTTTGTATAGTTCTTCTGTGTATTCTTGCCACCTCGTCTTAATATCTTCTGCTTCTATTAGGGCCATACCATTTCTGTCCTTTTTTCTGCCCATTTTCAATGAAATTTTCCCTTGGTATATCTAATTTTCTTGAAGAGATCTTTAGTCTTTCCCATTCTCTTCGTTTCCTCTATTTTTTTGCATTGATAACTGAGGAAGGCTTTCTTATCTCTCCTTACTATTCTTTGGAACTCTGAATTCATATGGGTATATCTTTCTTTTTCAAAAATGACAGAATAATCTCTGATTGTTTTCAAGGAAAACCATTCAATATCACAGTAATCCAAGTCTATGCCCCAACCAGTGATGCTGAAAACACTGAAGTTAAATAGTTATATTAAGACCTACAAGACTTTCTAGAACTAACACCCCAAAAAGATGACCTTTCATCATAGGGGACTGGAATTCAAAAGTAGTAAGTCAAGAGATACCTGGAGTAACAGGCAAGTTTGGCCTTGGGGTACAAAATGAAGCAAGGCAAAGTCTAACAGAGTTTTGCCAAGAGAACACACCAGTCATACCAAACATCCTTTTCCAATAACACAAGAGAAGATTACACATGAACATGGTCAATACTGAAATCAGATTGGTTATACTCTGCAGTAAAAAATGGAGAATCTCTATACAGTCAGCAAAAACAAGACTGGGAGCTGTCCGTAGCTTATATCATGAAACCTTATTGTAAAATTCAGACTTTAATTGAAGAAAGTAGGGAAAACCAATAGACCATGCAGATATGAACTAAATCAAATCCCTTACGATTATACAGTGGAAGTGACAAATAGATTCAAGGGATTAGATCTGATAGTCAGAGTGCCTGAAGAACTATGGCTGGAGGTTTGTGACATTATACAGGAGGTCAAGACCATCTCCAAGGAAAAGAAATGCAAAAAGGCAAAATGATTATCTGAGGAGGCCTTACAAATAGCTGAGAAAAAAAGACAGGCCAAAGGCTAAGGAGAAAAGGAAAGACATACCCATCTGAATTGTAACTTAGAATTTTAAATAGGACTACTTACAATAATACCAATAAATTTTAAATATCTGTTGATAAGTCTACTAAAATATGTGGAAGATTTTTACATTCAAACCATAAAACACTTCAAGAGAAAACCAACTAGGATAAAAATGTATTGGGAGATATATATGTTCAAGGGTTAGATGATTTAAAAATGCCAAAATACTATTGTCCTACAATAAACTATAAATAAACGGCAATTTCAGTCAAACTCCAGAGACATTTTTGTGTCGAATTAAAATACTGAGGCTAAAATTTGTTTAGAGAACAAAGGACATAGAATAGCAAAATCAACTTGAAAAATAAAGAACAAATTTATATTATCTGACTGTAAAATTGGATATAAAACTACAATAATCAAGATATTGTGGTATTCCCAAATATATAAACACATACATCAATAGAAAAGAATAGAAAATGCAGAAAAGTACCCATGCAGATATGGTCATTTGATGCCCAATACAGTTGTCAAGGAAATTATATCAGGGATAGTCTTTTCAGCAAATGAAGCTGGATGAATGTAAGATCCATATGCAAAAAGACGTGTGCATGATCAGTCGCTTCTGTTCTGTCAGACTCTTTGCGACCCCATTCAGTATAGCCTGCCATGGGATTCTCCAAAAAAAAAAAAAAAAAAAAGGGAAACTCTACCCCTAATTGTATCATATACAAAAATTAACACAAAGTAAGTCATAAGGTAAGGAGTAGTGGTTGCACTTTGCTGGAGCAGCCGTGAAGAGATACCCCACGCCCAAGGTAAGAGAAACCCAAGTAAGATGGTAGGTGTTGCAAGAGGTCAGACACACTGAAACCATAATCACAGAAAACTAGTCAATCTAATCACACTAGGACCATAGCCTTGTCTAACTCAATGAAATTAAGCCATGCCCTGTGGGGCCACCCAAGATGTGCTGGCATGGTGGAGAGGTCTGACACAATGTGGTCCACTGGGGAAGGGAATGGCAAACTACTTCAATATTCTTGCCTTGAGAATCCCATCAACAGTATGAAAAGGCAAAATGATAGGATACTGAAAGAGGAACTCCCCAGGTCAGTAAGGGATATGCTACTGGAGATCAGTGGAGAAATAACTCTAGAAAGAATGAAGGGATGGAGCCAAAGCAAAAACAATACCCAGTTGTGGATGTGAATGGTGACAGAAGCAAGGTCCGATGCTATAAAGAGCAATATTGCATAGGAACCTGGAATGTCAGGTCCATGAATCAGGGAAAATTAGAAGTGGTCAAACAGGAGATGGCAAGAGTGAATGTCGACATTCTAGGCATCAATGAACTAAAATGGACTGGAATGGGTGAATTTAACTCAGATGACCATTATATCTACTGTGGGAAGGAATCCCTTACAAGAAAAGGAGTAGCCATCATGGTCAAAAAAAGAGTCTGAAATGCAGTACTTGGATGCAGTCTCAAAAATGACAGAATGGTTTCTGTTCGTTTCCAAGGCAAGCCATTCAGTATCAAAGTAATCCAAGTCTATGCTCCAACCAGTAATGCTGAAGAAGCTGAAGTTGAATGGTTTTATGAAGACCTACAAGACCTTTTAGAACTAACACCCAAAAAAGATGTCCTTTTCATTATAGGGGACTGGAATGCAAAAGTAGGAATTACCTGGAGTAACAGGAAAACTTGCCCTTGGAATATGGAAGAAAGTAGGGCAAATACTAATAGAGTTTTGCCAAGAAAATGCACTACTCATAGCAAACACCCTCTTCCAACAACACAAGAGAAGACTCTACACATGGACAGCACCAGATGGTCAACACCAAAATCAGATTGATTATATTCTTTGCAGCCAAAGATGGAGAAGCTCTATAGAGTCAACAAAAACAAGACCAGGAGCTGACTGTGGCTCAGATCATGAACTCCTTATTGCCAAATTCAAACTTAAATTGAAGCAAGTAGGGAAAAATGCTAGACCATTCAGGTATGACCTAAATCAAATCCCTTATGATTATACAGTGGAAGTGATAAATAGATTTAAGGGACTAGATCTGATAGATAGAGTGCCTGATAAACTATGGATGGAGGTTCATGACATTGTACAGGAGACAGGGATCAAAATCATCCCATGGAAAAGAAATGCAAAAAAGCGAAATGGCTGTCTGAGGAGGCCTTACAAATAGCTGTGAAAATAAGAGAAGTGAAAAGCAAAGGAGAAAAGCAAAGATATAAGCATTTAAATGCAGAGTTCCAAAGAATAGCAAGGAAAGATAAGAAAGCCTTCGTCAGTGATCAGTGCAAAGAAACAGAGGAAAAGAACAGAATGGGAAAGACTAGAGATCTCTTCAAGAAAATTAGAGACACCAAGGGAACATTTCATGCAAAGATGGGCTTGATACAGGAAAGAAATGGTATGGACCTAACTGAAGCAGAAGATATTAAGAGGTGGCAAGAATACACAGAAGAACTGTACAAAAAAGATATTCACGACCCAGATAATTATGATGGTGTTATCACTCACCTAGAGCCAGACATCCTGGAATGTGAAGTCAAGTGGGCCTTAGAAAGCATCACTATGAACCAAGCTAGTGGAGGTGATGGAATTACAGTTGAACTATTTCAAATCTTGAAAGATGATGCTGTGAAAGTGCTGCACTCAATATGCCAGCAAATTTGGAAAACTCAGCAGTGGCCACAGGACTGGAAAAATCAGTTTTCATTCCAATCCCAAAGAAAGGCAATGCCAAAGACTGCTCAAACTACCGCACAATTGCACTCATCTCACACGCTAGTAAGGTAATGCTCAAAATTCTCCAAACCAGGCTTCAGTAATACGTGAACCGTGAACTTTCAGATATTCATGCTGGTTTTAGAAAATGCAGAGGAACCAGAGATCAAATTGCCAACATCTGCTGGATCATCAAAAAAGCAAGAGAGTTTCAGAAAAACATCTATTTCTGCTTTCTTGACTATGCCAAAGCCTTTGACTGTGTGGATCACAATAAACTGTGGAAAATTCTGAAAGAGATGGGAATACCAGACCACCTGACCTGTCTCTTGAGAAATCTGTATGCAGGTCAGGAAGCAACATTTAGAACTGGACATGGAACAACAGACTGGGTTCAAATAGGAACAGGAGTATGTCAAGGCTGTATAGTGTTACCCTGCTTATTTAACTCTTGTATGCAGAGTATATCATGAGAAATGCTGGGCTGGAAGAAACACAAGGTAGAATCAAGATTGCTGGGAGAAATATCCATAACCTCAGATATGCAGATGACACCACCCTTATGGCAAAGTGAAGAAGAATTAAAGGGCCTCTTGATGAAAATGAAAGAGGAGAGTGAAAAAGTTGGCTTAAAGCTCAGCAGTCAGAAAACAAAGATCATGGCATCTGGTCTCATCATTTCATAAGAAATAGATGGGGAAACAGTGGAAACAGTGTCAGACTTTATTTTTGTGGGCTCCAAAATCACTGCAAAAGGTGATTTCAGCCATGAAATTAAGAGACATTTACTCCTTGGAAGAAAAGTTATGACCAACCCAGATAGCATATTCAAAAGCAGAGACATTACTTTGCTGACTAAGGTCTGTCTAGTCAAGGCTCTGGTTTTTCAGTGGTCATGTATGGCTGTGAGAGTTGGACTGTGAAGAAAGCTGAGCACTGAAGAATTGATGCTTTTGAAATGTGGTGTTGGGGAAGACTCTTGAGAGTTCCTTGAACTGCAAGGAGATCCAACCAGTCCATTCTGAAGGAGATCAACCCTGGGATTTCTTTGGAGGGAATGATGCTGAAGCTGAAACTCCAGTTCTTTGGCCACCTCATGCGAAGAATTGACTCATTGGAAAAGACTCTGATGCTGGGAGGGATTGGGGGCAGGAGAAGAAGGGGATGACAGAGGATGAGATGGCTGGATGGCATCACTGACTCGATGGACGTGAGTCTGAGTGAACTCCGGGAGATGGTGATGGACAAGGAGGCCTGGCGTGCTGCGATTTATGGGGTCGCAGAGTTGGACACGACTGAGAGACTGAACTGATCTGAAGTCATAGTCCTATTACTGTAAAATTTCTAGAAATATCACTTTTCTTTTAGAAAAGAGTAAGGCAATTTCTAATAAGGTAACAAACTTACCATGTGGCCCAACACTCCTACTTTTAGATATTTACCAAAGAGAAGCAAAGATATGTCCAAATATCCCATGTGTATGAATGTTTACAGTAGATATTTTCAGAATCACTGAAAGCTAGAAATAACCCAAATGTTAATCAATTCGTGTATGGTTAAAAATATTATCATTCATGCATATAATAGCATATGGTTTAGTTGCTAAGTCATGTCCAACTCTTGGGACCCCATGGACTGTAGCCTGTCAGAGTCCTCTGTCAATAGGATTTTACAGGCAAGAATACTGGAGTGGGTTACCATTTCCTTCTCCAGGGGATCTTCCCAACTCAGGAATTCTTCCCAGCCCAGGATAACTCAGCAAATGTATGAACCACAAATGCAAACAATAATAAGTTTGAATCTCAGAAGCACTATGCTAAATGAAGAAAGTCTGTCTTGAAAGGCCATATACTAAAGAATTAAATTCTCTTAAAGAATATTTTATATTATGATAGAAAATACCAAGACAGAAATCAGATCAACAGTGGTCAAGAGCTCAGGATGATGTAAGTTAATTAGCTGCAAAATTATAAGGGAACTTTATACAGGGGCAGAAATATTCATGGTGATGTTGATGCTTGTTTCAATTTGTTAAAATTCATAGAACAGTAATCCTAAAAAGGTAAATTTTAAATTATGTAAATTATACATTAACAAACCAACAGCCAAATAACACCACCATCAATGAAATACAGCATAGGACATAAGGGTAAAAACCTGTATACAGGAAGCCCTTTTCTCAGACTTCATCTTTATTTTGAAATCATCTTTATAATCAAAGGTATCCCTAAAATTTATGCTTGTCAGGTACTTTCACAAATATTTGCTAATTTAGGGGAACATGGACGTTCTGTTTTATCCATTAACTTGGTGCCTCGCTGACCAGGCTTTCCAGATATTATACTCTTTTTGTCTGGCTGGGCAACTCTATTCCTCTGAATTTCCATCTATCTTGTATTACTAATAATATCTAGGATACAGGTCCTGTTAAATACTGATCCATCAACCTGCCAGATTATTATTAATTCTAAAGGGAAGTTATTATTACTTTTCCTAGAGCATGCTCTGTTTCCATGATTCTTGTTCAGCAGTACAGAGTAGATGTAGAGCTCTGCTCCAAACATACAAAATAAGAATTTATGAGAAAGATTTTCAGAAAGTATACATTTCAAAGGCCATAAGTAATTCTAATATTCATTTCTCTCTGATGTATTGTGAGTGACCAATTTTGTTCTAAACAGTATAACTGATACTAATAGTTATTGTATAGTAAAAAGCCTAATATTTAGATTCCTTTGATTCTAGTTAGTTGTATGAGTGAGTCCACAGAAAGGCAGATTACAGCTAGACACATGTTTATATTTAGGCTGAAATATGTGTATCTTATGAAAAGATCAAATAAATTTTCCTTTATGTTTCTAAAGTTACCATGAATAGCATGTTTGTGCAACTGAGGCTGACATTTTGTAGACAAAATTATACTTATCTAATTTAAAATGCAAGCCTATTCACATGTTTTTGTCTGACACTATGTACATGTGTATGTGTCTTGATGGTTAATTTTATGTATCAGTTTAGCTAGGTTACAGGATCAGATATCTAGTCACACATGTGTGGTAAAGCTATGAAGGTATATTTTTAAATGAGATTAACATTCAAATCTATGGTATTTGAAAAAAGAGACTACTCCATCCATAATATGGATGAGCCTCATCCAATCAGTTGCAGCCTTATGGAAAAGACTATTCCTTCCTGAGGAAAATTTTCTACCAGTAGACTCCTTCTGAATTGATGATTCAGTATCAGCTTTTGCCTCGGGTCTCCAAATCAGTCTGCTGATTTAAAATTTGCCTGCCTCTGTAATCACATGAGCCCATTCCTTAAAATCTTGCTTCCTCTCTTTCTCTCCTTTCTCTGTCCCAAACCATCAGGCTGTGTACTTATATATATCATATGTATTCATACAGTTGCTAATATATACATTATGTTGGTTCCATTTCTCTGAAAAACCCTGGCTGATATATACATAAACTCATATGTGTTTGTACAGAAACAAATATATTTCAAAAGTTCTCAGTATAAATTAATGCAGAACTGGCAGTTCATTCAATATAAAAGTTTGCATATTGGCTAATTAATAATCATTTTATGACATTCAAATAGTATTAATAGCCTGTATAACATATTGTATAGTTTCAAATCATTTTCAAAAATATTTTCTCTCTTTTTTCTACCTGTATAAGCTTATGAAATAGATATAGAGGCTTTATTGAATGAGAATTTCAAGAACATAAGATAAATACAAAATATAAAGTTTTGAGGGAAAATCTTTCAAGCTAGAATCAGTATACAGAATATTGCAGTTAATCTTAGATCAGATACTTTAAAAAGAATAAAACAGGTTGATACTGGATTACTAACTAGGCACATAGGGTTCAAAAATCCCCCAAAACTTAGAGTAACTATAGCAACATTGGCATATTCAGGATGAATTAAATCAAATTCCCTATAAAACAATTGTACTATACCTCAGATTTTCTGCAGATCTAGATAGAGGTCTTAATTATAAGCAGAGAGGAGAGACAGAGGCCTGAATTTTACCCATTCTCAAATGAATGAAAAATTACAGTTTAAAAAAACTGTGTATTTTCCTCTTCACAAATAAATATACACACCTTATTTTCAGATATTTAAAAACAGCAGCAAAAGAAATTCAGTGTTTATGGGAAATGGTTTTATTTGAATCACTGTCAAAACTATTTTGCAGGTATCCAATCAGATTATAGAAGTTTCAAAACTATTTTGGAGTTAAGTGATCCCTGTGGATAATAAACTATTGCTCTCTCTCTCTCTCTTTCATTTAGTATTGACAAAAAAAATAAAATAAAATAAACACATTAATAGACTAGAAAGAGCTCAGCTGAGCAGTCAGCTAACCCAAGTTATCAGTGTTACAAGATATGCTAGGTTATGTGCCATAAGAAAATTCAAAGAGATGGGCAAAAAGGATGCGGAGACTAATATGTGGGATCTAAAAAGAAAAGGTAAGTTTACACTGACATCCACAAAGTATCTGAAGATTTACTGTAAACACCCTCTCAATTAATTTCTATTGGTATAGACACAGGTCTAGTAAAACTTCATATAATTAGGAATTAACATTAGGACCAAAATTTGAGAGTATGTTATTAGGTAGTTCATGTCAACATAGAATACCATTTAATAGAATCATGCAAGTTTGAGAGAGAATACTTAGAGCATTTTATGTGGGAGTGACATGAACAAATAAATGACTGTCAGAATAATAATATAACTACTCAGTGGTGGAATATCTGATTTAAAAACATAGAATAATTTATTTCATGACCAGAAAAATATAAATTGGGATAGCTCAAGCATGGCCTGCCTCTTGAGAAACCTGTATGCAGGTCAGGAAGCAACAGTTAGAACTGGACGTGGAACAACAGATTGGTTCCCCATAGGAAAAGGAGTACATCAAGGCTGTATATTGTTATGCTGCCTATTTAACTGACATGCAGAGTACATCATGAGAAATGCTGGGCTGGAAGAAGCACAAGCTGGAATCAAAATTGCCAGGAGAAATATCAATAACCTCAGATATGCAAATGACACCACTCTTATGGCAGAAAGTGAAGAGGAACTAAAGAGCCTCTTGATGAAAGTGAAAGAGGAGAGTTAAAAAGTTGGCTTAAAGCTCAACATTCAGAAAACGAAGATCATGGCATCCGGTCCCATCACATCATGTCAACTAGATGGGGAAACAGTGGAAACACTGGCAGACTTTATTTTTCTGGACTCCAAAATAACTGCAGATGGTGACTGCAGCCATGAAATTAAAAGAAGTTTACTCCTTGGAAGAAAAATTATGACCAACCTAGATAGCATATTCATAAGCACAGACCTTACTTTGTCAACGAAGGTCCATCTAGACAAGGTTATGGTTTTTCCACTGGTCATGTATGGATGTGAGAGTTGGACTATAAAGAAAGCTGAGCACCGAAGAATTAATGCTTTTGAACTGTGGTGTTGGAAAAGACTCTTGAGAGTCCCTTGGATTACAAGGAGACCCAACCAGTCCATCCTAATGGAGATCAGTCCTGGTGTTCTTAATAAGACTGATGTCAGAGCTGAAACTCCAGTACTTTGGCCACCTGATGCAAAAAGCTGACTCATTTGAAAAGACCCTGATGCTGGGAAAGGTTGAGGTCAGGAGGAGAAGAGGACAACAGAGGATGAAATGGTTGGATGGCATCACCAACTCAATGGACATGGGTTTTGGTGAACTCCGGGAGTCGGTGATGGACAGGGAGGCCTGGAGTCCTGCGGTTCATGTGATCGCAAAGAGTCGGACACGACTGAGTGACTGAACTGAACTAAACTGAACTGATACATGGCCAAGAAATATTGATTTTACCTGAATTTTGCATTATGTTATGAAAGTTTTTTTACCCAATAAATGAAGCATAAGTACTTGACTCTTTAAATTTATGGTCAAATTGCTTCAATATTCAATTCCTTTGAGGTGTCAGGAAAGGAAATGTTTTCAGAAAGGGAGTTTATAAAAGAGGAAAAACACTTTTTTTTTTTATACTCTTATAGGTTTTTGGATGAGACCCCCACCCCATAATAAAAGGCAAATTAACAGGAGAAAAGCAAACAGAAGTTTAATAACATACATACCTCTTGCGTATATGGAAAATATCCAGGAAAACTGAGTAGATTCCGGAAGTGTCCTAGTACCACTTTAAATATTGATTTCAGGTAGCCTCAGCCTGAAACTGTTTGGAGTGGAACTTGTATTCTTGACCAGAGATTGAGGCCATGTTGCAGCAGTGGAAAGCACCAAATCCTAACAAAACCAGTGGTCACTGACAAGACTCTGGCCCTTCAGCTTTGCATGAAAAAAAAATCCCCACAAATATAGACAATAGTGGAGCAAGTTAAGTATTAATCAAGAGGGGGAAAAAAAGTGCAGTACAAAAAAAGTACAGGGGTGAGCTCAGGGAGAGAGAGAGTCACTGGCTGAATTTGAGTTACTTCTATGGGCTATTTCTTCAGGTTTCCTTTGGAAAATCATTTTGATTTCTCTGGTTCACAGTGCATATTTGGTACATCTTAGGATCCTCCCATGTATGCACAGCATGTTTTAGCCAAAATGGCCTCTATCGAAGAGGTCTGTGAGCAGCCTGGCCTTAGTTAACATCACACCCTTTGACCTCCAAATAGTCTTTATGCTCATGTGTGGTCCGCAGTTGCTCCTGACTCTGAGAAATATGTGGTCTGTGTAGAACTCAACCTCCTCCCTTAATTGTCCTGCTATTCAGTGCTGAAGAATTGATGCTTTTGAACTGTGGTGCTGGAGAAGACTCTTCAGAGTCCCTTGGACAGCAAGGAGATAAAACCAGTCAATCCTAAAGGAAATCGGCCCTGAGTATTCATTGGGAGGACTGATACTAAAGCTGAAGCTCCAATACTTTGGCTTCCTGATGTGAAGAGCTGACTCATTGGTAAAGGCCCTGATGCTGGGAAAGATTGAAGGCAAGAGGAAAAGGGGGTGACAGAGAATGAGATGGTTGAATGGCATCATCGACTCAAAGGATATGAGTTTGAGCAAACTCCAGGGGATAGTAAAGGACAGGGAACCTGGCATGCTGCAGCCCATGGGGTTGCAGAGTGTTGGACATAATTGAGTGACTGAACGACAATTCTCTCTTGGAGTATCAATCCATAGGGAATTAATTTCCATTGCTTTACCCTGGAGAGGAGAAGTGGAATCTTCCTCCTGGTTCAATAATATCTCCACTTAAAGGCAAACAGGATGTTGGGGGTTGGAGAGCCAGTTATGGAAGGCCGTCAGGAAAAGCACAGTAAACAAGATTATACTTATTACTCCAGTTTAAGTCCAACCCATCTCCACCGATAAGTTTCTAGAAATTTATCAACCTCTTTTTCTCATATAGAGAGGTAGACACCCTTAAAAATGGAGGCTTCCTTTATAAATACTTTTTTTTTTTAGCTGCAGTGTAACTTCTACTGATTTTCAGAGTTCTTCCTGTTTCTCCAATTTCTTAAAAATTACCAACTTAAGATAATCCTTACACCAATGTAGAATATTTTGGATGGCAAATTATGTTCCCTCTCAAGTTCATATGTGATTATATCTGCAGAAGATAAAAGTTAGCATCTTTTAGGGTTTTCCATAGTTACAAAATATTTTTGCCTTCCCCAATAACCACTACAGGTGATAGGGCATAGTCATAACTAACCAGATTTGGAAATAAGCACAGCTAGAAATAAGGTTTAAATGATGCCAAGCTTCCTGAGATGCAAAGCAGCTCTAAATTTTGAAGTGTCAAAATTAGATATTGAACTGTGTTCCAGTTTCAAGTACTAAGAGCTTATGTGACACTCATCAACATGTATTGAAACTGAGCAGGACGCTTTGACGCCTTCTCAGTGACAAGACTTCTCTGCCTCCCTCTTATTTATGGGAAAAATGCTTTAGTCTCTCAGGTATTCTCTGAGTTCCAAAGATAAGACTCAAGAAGTTACTAATTAGAGAAGTGATGGAATGCAGAACCAAGCATGAGCATGAACCTGAGCTCAGGGATAAAACAGAATTCTAGTTCCTCCTCAAGGGATATATATATAAGAGTCAGACACGACTGAGCGACTTCACTTTCCCTTTTCACTTTCATGCATTGGAAAAGGAAATGGCAACCCACACCAGTGTTCTTGCCTGGAGAATCCCAGGGACAGGGGAGCCTGGTGGGCTGCCGTCTATGGGGTTGCACAGAGTCAGACACGACTGAAGTGACTAAGCATATATATATATATATATATGTATATATATATATATATATATATATATATATATATATATATACATACATATAACAATCTGATGCATATCTTTGAGTTGTTATTCAGAAACTGAGTTGTTGTTCAGTTGCTCAATCACGTCTGACTCTTTGCGACCCCGGAGACTGCAGCAAGCCAGGCTTCCCTATCCTTCACTGTCCCCCTGAGTTTGCTCAAACTCATGTCCATTGAGTAGATGATGCCATCCAACCATAACCTCCTGCCTTCAATCTTTCCCAGAATTAGTGTTTACCCAAAGAGTCAGCCTTTTGCATCAGATGACCAAAGCACTGGAGCTTGAGCTACAGCATCAGTCCTTCCAAGAAACATTCAGGATTGATTTCCTTTAGGATTGACTATTTTGATCACCCTACCCAAGTGGAGGATTGAACACAACCAAGTAGAAACCAGACAGGATAGCACCAGAAGATTGATGATTAAGATTCCTGAAACATTATCCTGCTCAGTTCAGTCGCTCAGTCAGGTCCGACTCTTTGCGACCCCATGAATTGCAGCACGCCAGGCTTCCAGGTCCATCACCAACTCCCAGAGTTCACTCAAACTCATCTCCACCAAGTCAATGATGTCATCCAGCCATCTCATCCTCTGTGGTCCCCTTCTCCTCCTGCCTTCAATCCCTCCCAGCATCAGAGTCTTCCAATGAGTCAACTCTTCGCATGAGGTGGCCAAAGTACTGGAGTTTCAGCTTCAGCATCATTCCTTCCAAAGAACACCCAGGATTGACCTTCTTCAGAATGGATTGGTTGGATCTCCTTGCAGTCCAAGGGACTCTCAAGAGTCTTCTCCAACACCACAGTTCAAAAGCATCAATTCTTCAGCACTCAGCTTTCTTCACAGTTCAACTCTCACATCCATACATGACTACTGGCAAAACCATAGCATTGACTAGACGGAACTTTGTTGGCAAAGTAATGTCTCTGCTTTTGAATATGCTCTCCAGGTTGGTCATAACTTTCCTTCCAAGGAGTAAGCATCTTTTAATTTCATGGCTGCAATCACCATCTGCAGTGATTTTGGAGCCCCCAGAAATAAAATCTGGCACTGTTTCCACTGTTTCCCCATCTATTTCCTATGAAGTGATGGGACCAGATACCATGATCTCCGTTTTCTGAATGTTGAGCTACCTCATCACTAATTTAGTCAGAAGAAAGTCCACAAGCTTCAACCCTCAACCCAAATATTGCCTTTAAAAACTATTCCTTGGAAGTCATTGAGGAGTTTGGGTATGACCTATTTTCCTTATTTTGTACCCTGCAATAAATGTTATGTTTTCCTTCAATACAGCCTGTGTTGGTAGGTTGGCTTTGCCTCAAAGGCAGGCAAGTCCAGTTTTGTAAAAATATCAATGTTGTTGTTGTTTAGTCACTAAGTTACCTTTGATTCTTTTGTAACCCCATAGACTGTAGGCTGTCAGGTTCCTCTGTCCATGGGATTTCTCAGGCAAGGCTACTGGAGTGGATTGCCATTTTCTTCTGCCAGGGATCTTCTCGATCCAGGGCTCAAACATGCGTCTCCTGCATTGCCAGGCAGATTCTTTACCATTGAGGGACCTGGGAATCCCAACAATATCAATATATTTTATCTATATATATTGCACTGGATGCTGAGGGGGGAAAATATGCCACCGCTATATATGCCACTTCCACATACTGATTAGTTTGAATTAAAGTTAGTTAAGAAACGGATGGTATGAGAGGGGCATTCTGACTGTCCCTTGTTCCTCTGAAAGCAGGAAATAAATTCCCCATGTGGAGGGCACCCTCCCTGACGCTAGAGGGTAGAAAGTGTCCTTATTACCAGAGACAGGGTATTCAGTGCTGAGAAGACTGTATAAACAACTTCGTTATTTCTTTATTAACTTGCTACCTCAAGTCCTAAGTGCTAAATTGCTTCAGTCGAGTCTGACTCTGCAATCCTGTGGACTATTCTGACAATGAAGATTCTCCAGACAAGAATACTGGACTGGGTTGCCATTTCCTTCCCAATTCAGGGATTAAATGCACATCTTTTACATTTCCTGCATGAGCAGGTACTTGGGAAGCATTTGTAAACTCTTTGCACATAGTTGTTTCTTTGTTTAAAAGTATAAAACCTGCCTGCTCTGGTCATTTCTTTGAGTTGCATATTTTTATGAGCTCCCATATATACAGAATTAATTTTTCCCTGTTAATTTGTCTCATGTCAGTTTAGTTATTAGACCAGCTGAAGAACCTATAAGAAAAGAAAATTTTTCTTTCATGCTGCACTCAATAAACCCATGATTAATTTATGTAAGTAGAAGCGGTGTTCTCTGTTCTGAGCAACCAATATGACACAGATATTTCCCAGTCAAATTTTTTTTTCGAGTTTAATTGTACTGAAATTTTAATTATAATGAGGCAATCACCCAAGTTAGAATGCTAGGTTTTAGAATAGAACACTGGGCAACAGCAAAGAAATCTTTTACAGTCTCTCATTGGCTACATGCTTTTAGGAAAGTACAAATATCCTATGCTTCTTATCTGTTGTTTAGTTCAATAAATTGAAGAGGTTTATCAAAATCCTATGAAAGCCTTTTCCAAATCTTATATATTATGGCATGATCCTTAAATTATTAATTTTTCTAAAAACAACCCTCATGTGTTTTATGCTAAACAGTAGGTCATCCGGTGTTGGACTCATTAGTGACTTTTATTTCACATGAAATATGTTTGGCATTTGGACTTATTTATGTATGAGAACAGCCATGAAAATAGAAAGTTGACTCAGAGAGTAGATATGGGTTTCTTGTGTATAAGAAAGAAAATAAATTAAATGATTGGGTCTATGATGCATAGCAATTGGTAAAATTGGTGCTGATTTTTATGTGTACTGGGTAGAAATTTTGATTAGATTTCATTTAGCAAGGAAAATTGGACCCTGGTACAAACTCTATAGTATTCTGTGCTCCAGACAGGCTTACAGACCTTTCCATCTGTCAAATATCATGCTCTTTGGTTTGGAACATATTCCTTGGTTTGGAACATTATGTTTGAACAGATGGAGTGGCCTGTTTGTAGATAAAATTAACAATGCATTTCTGTATATATTAGTTCGTTCTAGTTTTCATAATTTTTTTTTCCCTGTGGTATTTAAAGCCCAAATTATGTGTGTTGCCTAAAAGAGAGAGAGAGAGTATGAAATTGCTGAGTTTGAGCAACTCAGAATAACTCTGCTGGAATTGTGGCCAACATTAAAGATTTGAAAAATTACTTGACATGACGAGGGTGTCTTTTGAATGCTTTAAAAAATATTGAACAGCAAAATTCATATGCACTAAATCTCTAAAACTGTAAGTTAGAATTATAACATTATGCAATCAATACAATTTGACACTTTCTATTAATACTATAATGCCATTCTCAAATATTGAAAGCTATCATTGCTCCAAGAATAGAAAGAATATGAGAGCTTTAATAGTTGATAGAAATAGATGACATTATCATATCTCAAAAATGGAAATTATTTCCTATCATGTGATATATGTATGAATAGGTAAAATCATAATATCATGATTTTGCAATCATAACAATTATTTGTTGTCTAAATTTGTCTTCACATTTTCTTATTGATTTTATGTTATTGATACAAATATACTATCAATAACATTTGAAATGTTTTGTTATTCTGATTTCTTTTTAATGGCAATGTTATATGTATGTATGTATATTTTATATACAACAGCAAAATAACAAAAAAAAATAGTCAAAATTATTTCTCTTTCTGTTTACATCTTCTTTTAATATTTTGGGAAGTTCTGTTCCATAAGATTAGAGAAGTGTTTTGGCATATTTTCTTCCACTAGTTTTATATTTTCAGGATAAATGTTTCATAATGATTATTCTACCTCACATTTACTTTTTTCCAGATTATGTTTGTACTTATAGACTTCCTTTGTAGCTCAGCTGGTAAAGAATCCACCTGCAATGCAGGAGACCTGGGTTCGATCCCAGGGTTGGGAAGATACCCTGGAGAAGGGAAAGGCTACCCACTCTAGTATTTTGGCCTGGAGAATTCCATGGACTATATAGTCTATGGGGTTGCAAAGAGTCGGACACGACTGAGTGACTTTTACTTTGTACTTATATTGTTAAATTCCCACCATTCCACCTAATTTTTTTCATTGTTCTTAGATTTTGTTTTATATATTTATAAAAAGAACTTGTAGAAAATCACTGACATTTCCAATCAATGAAATAAAAATTCATGTATTAAGTAAGACAAGAAAAATTTAAATGTAAAACTTTTTCTCTGCCCTTTGGTCTCCTTCTTCACCTCTGGTTTGCATTTTTCATGTGCATCACGTGTGAACCAGATGTCCCCAATGGCAGAAATACCTGATCAACAATAAAGGTCCATTATTCTCTTTCTGGTGCCAGCCATGTAACTCTTTAGATGATAACATTTCTTTCTCAGTCCTGTGCACTCATCTTGCATAAACAGACAACTTTGGTGAGTTTTCTGTACAATGTCAATATATACTTTTCCTTAAAAATCGTGACTGGTATAGAACAGATTAGTCAGATAACCTGGGAAGATACTGGACCACACCTAATGGAAGTTCTTAGCTTAAATACTTACTTATGATTTTATTAATGTTATTAGCAATATTATTATATTATATGTTAAATTCTCCCTTTTACATGACTATTGTTTCTTGAATTACTAAATATGTGACTGAGCCTCAGTTAAAATTATTGAAGATTGTTAGGTAACTTGAAGTGACTGACCAAATACATAGTTTTATAAGATCAATGATTGTAACATGTAATTCTGAATATGGGAAGAAGCAACAAGAGGGAACAATTTCCTGGATCTTAAGAGACTAATAAGTAGACATTCCAGAAGATTTTGGTTACGGTCACTGAGGACAGTGACAGCAACCACAAAATTAAAAGACTCTTGTTCCTAGGAAGAAAAGCTATGACAAACCTAGACAGCATATTAAAAAGCAGAGACATCACTTTGCCAACTAAGGTCTGTATAGTCAAAGCTATGATTTTCCAGTAGTCATGTACAGATGTGAGAGCTGGACTGTGAAGAAGGCTGAGCACCATGGTTTCGAATTGTGGTGCTGAAGAAGACTCTTGAGAGTCCCTTGGACTGCAAGGAGACCAAACTAGTCAATCCTAAAGGAAATCAACTCTGAATATTCATTGAAAGGTCTGATGTTAAGCAGAGCTCCAATACTTTGGCCATTTGGTACAAAGAGCCAGCTCATTGGAAAAGACCCTGATGCTGGGAAAGGTTGAGGGAAGGAGGAGAAGGGGATGACAGAGGATGAAATAGTTGGATGGAATCATTGATTCAATGAATATAAGTATGATCAAACGCTGGGAGATAGGGAAGCTTGGCATGCCACAGTTCATGGAGTCACAAACAATTTAGTGACTGAACAGCAAACAACAAAGCAGTAATAGCACATTGAGTGGCCAGTGAAATCCTCTCCTGACCTAGGAACGAGCATTCCTAGTGCCACGGACCACTTAGTCACACATTGCCTCCCAAATCTAGGTCAAAATTAAGACTGAAAGGGAAAGGGTTGCAGAATAAGGAATGTTGCTCAGATTTCAGTTCTACAAGAGTCAGATTATTAGCCACTGCAGTCATTGACCTACAAAACACACTTGAAAGAAATTAAGGGGAGAAATCAGGATGAGACTTTCTGTGCTCTGGAAAAACTGACATAATTGGTTCTCAGTTCATATTTTCAGGATAAATTTTGTATGAATCTGGATTCAAGCATCTTCCCATATGTAGAAAATCACCAACACTATTAACCAAGGTATCTCTTCCTCATGGCCAGCAGCAACCCCCTACTGTCATGAGTGTTCTATTGTATATATCCTCTTGGCCAAAATCACATACAGACACCTCCTCACTTACCTCTTCCTGACAGTTCCAGGTTAAAACCCTCAATTTGGCTCAAATAAAATTTTCCATTTCTTTCCTAGATTGACAATTAATATTTTGTTGAGATAGTTCAGAAAATGACACATTTCCACCCAACACTTTTCCATTAAATTGAGAGTGAATTTTCTACTTTATATCTCTTTTGAATTGGATTTTTGAGAGACCAAGTTTACAGGAGAACTATTGCTCTTTCAATATGTATTTTTAATTGATGTTTGTAGCTTTAAAATTACTTTTATTAGTTTTTGCTTTCCTAGAGATTTCCAAATAATCATATCATGAATAAATGATAACCATTTTATAAATGTACTCATTGCTGTTTTTTCCCTCTCAATTGCTTAAAATTTTTGTAGCAGTTTTTAAAAAATGTTGAAGAGCAGATATAATAATCTTTTAGTTTTGTTTTGTTTTACTTTGAATGTCTCTTTTTTAAAATTTTATTTTACTTTACAATACTGTATTGGTTTTGCCATACATCAACATGAATCTGCCACTGGTGTACACGTCTTGCCAATCCTGAAGCCCCTCCCACCTCCCTCCCCGTACCATCTCTCTGGGTCATCCCAGTGCACCAGCCCCAAGCATCCTGTATCCTGCATTGAACCTACACTGGTGATTCATTTCTTATATATTATTTCAATGCCATTCTCCCAAATTGTCTCACCCTCTCCCTCTCTCACAGAGTCCAAAAGACTGTTCTATACATCTGTGTCTCTTTTGCTGTCTCGCATACAGGGTTATCATTACCATCTTTCTAAATTCCATACCCCAATGTTCATCACAGCACTGTTTATGATAGCCAGGACATGGAAGCAACCTAGATGTCCATCAGCAGATGAATGGATAAGAGAGCTGTGGTACATATACACAATGGAGTATTACTCAGCCATTAAAAAGAATATATTTGAATCAGTTCTAATGAGGTGGATGAAACTGGAGCCGATTATACAGAGTACAGTAAGCCAGAAAGAAAAACACCAATAGAGTATACTAACACATATATATGGAATGAATGTCTCTATTATAAGATGCACACCTGTGTGCTAAGTCACTTCAGTTGTGTATGACTCTTTGAGAACCTGTGAACTCTAGCCCACCAGGTTACTCCGTCCATGGGATTCTGCAGGTAAAAATACCGGAGTGGGTTAGCACACCTTCCTCCAGTGGATCTTTCCAAGACAGAGATCTAATCTGTGTCTCCTGAGGCTCCTTCATTGCAGGCAAATTCTTTACCCCTGAGCCACTGGGGAAGCCCCTATTATGAGATACTTGTTAGTAATTGTTAGTAACTAATTATATTAAAAAATAGTTCTATAATTCATGTGTGGCAGAAGCTGCCTAAACTGATTTTCAGTATCCACATTCTTTTTGCTTTGGTGAACAGCTAGAGTATATTTTCCGGGTCTTTTAAACAAGATAAGTCTATATAACTACACATCACATAAACAAAATTGAATATACATCCTTAAGCCAAAGTGGTTAAACCAAATGTGCCATTTTCTTTCTCTTCTCCAGAATGTCATCTAGATTCAGAAGATCCCATTGAGGGCTTCTTCTAGTTAGGACTTTCTAGCTAGAAGAAGACTGATTCTCAAATGCTTTTTGGATTTAGTCCTACTATACCTCACTTTTACCTCTATTGAACATATAGAAGGAATAACGGTTTGTGTGTTAAGCAACTGGTATTTGGGGACTATTTATTAACAGGTTTTATAATCTGAGTTTCTGAAAAAGAAGCTTCTGGAAAAAAAACTAATCAATGTGGAATGGTATTTTGCAGTCATTTTGAGGATATATTGTATTTTTTGTATAGTTTAAACTATCAGTTCAGTCACTCAGTCATGTCCAACTCTTTGAGACCCCATGGACTGCAGCATGCCAGACTTCGCTGTCTTTCACCAACTTTGGGAGCTTGCTCAAACTCATCCCCATTGAGTAGGTGATGCTATCCAACAATCTCATCCTCTGTCATCCCATTCTCCTCCTGCTTTCAGTCCTTCCCAGTATCGGGGTCTTTTCCAAGTAGTCAGTTCTTCCAATCAGGTGGCCAAAGTATTGGAGCTTCAGCTTCAGCAGTAGTCCTTCCAATGAATATTCAGCACTTATTTATTTTAGGATTAACTGGTTTAATCTCCTTGCTGTTCAAGGGACTCTCAAAAGTCTTCTCCAACACCACAGTTCAAAAGCATCAATTTTTCAGCACTCAGCTTTCTTTATAGTCCAATTCTCACATCCATACATGACTACTGGAAAAATCATAGCTTTGACTAGACAGACTTTGTAGGTAAAGTAGTGTTTCTGCTTTTTAATATGTTGTCTAGGGTAGTCATAGCTTTTCTTCCAAGGAGTAAGCATCTTTTAATTTCATGGCTGCAGTCACCATCTGCAGTGATTTTGGAGACCAAGAACATGAATTCTGTCACTGTTTCCATTGTTTCCCTATGTTTGCCATGAAGTGATGGTACCAGATGCCATGATCTTCATTTTTGGAAAGATGAGTTTTAAGCCAGCTTTTTCACTCTCTCTTTTACTTTAATCAAGAGATTCTTTAGTTCCCCTTCACTTTCTGCCATAAGAGTTGTGTCATGTGCATATCTGAGGTTATGATATTTCTCTGCAAACTTAATTCTAACTCGTGCTTCATCCAGCCTTGCATTTTGCATAATGTGCACTTCATATAGGTTAAATCAACAGAGTGACAATATACAACCTTGTTGTACTCCTTTCCCAATTTGGAACCATTCATTGTTCCATGTTTGTTTCTAACTGTTGCTTCTTGATCTGCATATAGATGGCTCAAGAGGCAGGCAAGGTGGCTCTGGTATCCCATCTCTTTAAGAATTTTCCAGTCTTGTGATCCACACAGTCAAAGGCTTCGGTGTATTTAATAAAGCAGAAGCAGATGTTTTTCTTGAAGAGGGCAATGGCACCCCACTTCAGTACTCTTGCCTGGAAAATCCCATAGATGGAAGAGCCTGATAGGCTACAGTCCATGGGGTCGTGAAGACTCAGACACGACTGAGCAACTTCACTTTCACTTTTCACTTTCATGCGTTGGAGAAGGAAATGGCAACCCACTCCAGTGTTCTTGCCTGAAGAATCCCAGGGACAGGGGAGCCTGGTGGGCTGCCCTCTATGGGGTTGCACACCACTGAAGTGACTTAGCAGCAGCAGCAGCAGTAAATGTTTTTCTGGATCTCTCTTACTTTTTCTATGATCCAACAGATGTTGGCAATTTGATTTCTGGTTCCTCTGCCTTTTCTAAAACCAGCTTGAACATCTGGAAGTTCATGGTTCACATATTGCACCTAGCTTGAAGAACTTTGAGCATTATTTTACTAACATGTGAGATGAGTGCAGTTGTGAGATAGTCTGGGCATTCTTTGGCATTGCCTTTCTTTGGGATTGGAATGAATATGGGATTTTTCCAGTCCTGTGGCCACTAATGAGTTTTCCAAATTTTCTGGCATATTGAGTGCAGCACTTTCACATCATCATCATTTAGGATTTGAAACAGCTCAAGTAGAATTCCATCATCTCATTATCTTTGTTCATAATGATGCTTCCTAAGGCCCACTTGACTTCACATTTCAGAATGTCTGGCTCTAGGTGATTGATCACACCATCGTGGTTTTCTGGGTCATTAAGACCTTTTTTTGTATATTTTTTGTATATTTTTTGTGTATTCTTGCCACCTCTTCTTAATCTCTTCTGCTTCTTTTAGGTTTATTTCACTTCTGTCCTTTATTGTGCTCTATTTTGCATGAATTTTTTTTTTTTTTTATGTATTCTCTCTTTTCCTGGAAGAGATTGCTAGTCTTTCCCATTCTATTTTTTTCCCCTATTTCTTTGCATTTATCACTGAGGAAGTATTTCTCATCTCTCCTTGCTATTCTTTAGAACTTTGCATTCAGATGGATATATCTTTCCTTTTCTCATTTGCCTTTTGCTTCTCTTCTTTTCTCAGTTATTTGCAAGTCCTCCTCAATCATTTTGCCTTTTGCATTTTTCTTGGGAATGTTTTTGATCACATCCTCCTGTACAATATTATTAACCTCTACCCATAGTTCTTCAGGCACTCTATCAGATCTAATCCCTTGAATCTATAATCCAGTGTATAATAGAAGGGATTTGATTTAGCTCATATATGAATGATCTAGTGCTTTTCTCTACTATCTTCAACTTAATTTGAATTTTGTGCAAAGAAGTTCATGATGTGAGCCACAGTCAACTACCTGTCTTGTTTTTGATGACTGTAGAGTTTCTTCATATTTGGCTGCAAAGAATATAACCCATCTGATTTTGGTATTGACCGTCTGGTGATATCCATGTGTAGAGCCATGTCTTGTGTTGTTTGAAGAGGGTGTTTGTTATGACCAATGTGTTCTCTTGGCAAAACTCTGTTAGCCTTTGCCTTGCTTCATTTTGTACTCCAAGGCCAGATTTGCCTGTTACACCAGGTATCTCTTGACTTCCTAGTTTTACATTCCAGCCCCCATGATGAAAAAGACATCTTTTTGGTGTTAGTTCTAGAAGGCCTTGTAGGTCATCATAGAACTGTTCAGCTTCAGCTTCTTCAGCATTAGTTGGGGCATAGCCTTAGATTACTGTGACACTGAGTGGTTTGCCTTGGAAATGAGCAGAGATCATTCTGTCACTTTTGAGACTGCACCCAAGTACCTCATTTCAGTCTCCTTTCTTGCCTATGACTGTTACTCCATTTCTTCTATGGGATCTTGCCCACAGTAGTACATATGTGGTCATCTGAATTAAATTCACCCATTCCAGTCCATTTTTAGTTCAATGATTCCTAAAATGTCAATGTTTATTCTTGCTATTTGCTGTTTGACCACTACCAATTTACCCCCATTAATAGACCTAACATTCCAGGTTCCTATGCAATATTGTCTGTGCAATATCTGACTTGATTTTGCTTTAATCTATAGTTTTGTTGAACAAAGTAAACAAGTTTTCTATCACTAAACCTTCTGACACTAGACTATCTATAATCAATTATTGTGACTTATTATTCTTATTCCACTGGAGTCAATTTGTTAATATTTTTGAAATATTTTCATATGGTCAAAATTATTACACAAAAATAAGTACTTTTGATATTATACTTATAAAATATTAAAAAGAAATTGTTTGCCAGATTCAGATCTAGTATTTGATAGGTATAATGTTGAATACTAATACATGTAACAACCTTTTACATATGGTGTATGTAATGCACCATATGTAATGCTGTATAATCAAACGTGTTATAATGACTACAAATACCTCAAAGTTAGATTCAGTATCTGCCTAATTGAATTTTTTTAATATCTATCATGAGGTCAATTATTTATCCAAGGATTATGTAATTTTTTTTTGTTTGTAACCTCTTGAAAATGTTAGAATTTAAGTTCAAGATACAAGCAAAGTCATGTAATTGGCATAGAGAGCTCATAAGATTAAAAATTAACATCATGTAATAGTATATTCTAACTCTGTAATAACAATAATATCACCTCCTGGCTTACAATAAAATCTTTAAATAGATGTATTAATTATTTAATTCAATTAACATATAATAATTTATAAAGGTTTTTCTTTATGAGGAAATTCATGACCTTTTCCACACAAATGTGTAACGTTAATCATCATTTCTAGTGGAAATTGGTAGCACTAGTTGTAAAGAACCCACCTGCCAATGCGGGAGACTTAAGAGGTATAGGTTCAATACCTGGGTCAGGAGGATCCCTCTAGAAGGAAATGGCAACCCACTCCAGTATTCTGGCCTAGAGAATCCCATGGACAGAGAAGCTTGGCAAGTTACAGTCTGTAGAATCAGAAATAGTCAGACACACTGAAGCAACTTAGCATGCATTAATGTAAATCAGGTGTCATTACACATTTTATTAGAAAAGAATTAACATTCAATATATTTCTACCAAATGACATTTTATAAAACATACACCATAAGTAAGCCAGAAAGAAAAACACCAATACAGTATACTAACACATATATATGGAATTTAGAAAGATGGCAATGATGACCCTGTATGGAAGACAGCAAAAAAGACACAGATGTGTATAACGGACTTTTGGACTCAGAGGGAGAGGGAGAGGGTGGGATGATTTGGGAGAATGGCATTCTAACATGTGTACTATCATGTAAGAATCGAATCGCCAGTCTATGTCTGACTCAGGATACAGCATGCTTGGGGCTGGTGCATGGGAATGACCCAGAGAGATGTTATGGGGAGGGAGGTGGGAGGGGGGTTCATGTTTGGGAACGCATGTAAGAATTAAAGATTTTAAAATTAAAATAATAATAATAATAATAAAAACATACACCATAATAGTTTAGATATATGGGCTTCCCCAGTGGCTCAATGGTAAAGAATCTACCTGCAATGAAGGAGATGTGGGTTTGACCCCTGGGTCAGAAAGATCCCTTGTAGGAGGGCATGGCAACCCACTCCAGTATTGTTGCCTGTAAAAATCCATGGAGATAAATCTGGTGGGTTATGGTCCATGGAGTTGCAAAGAGAATGACATGACTAAGGCAACTGAGCACACACAAACACACACACACACACACACACACACACACACACACAGAGTTTATAATTGTATCATCTATCCAATTTCCTCTATTTTTTTATATTTCAGAATAATATTTAGCAAGTTGATTCCTTACTTTTTGTAACAAAAAGACAACCTGATTTAAACAAACTTGTTTTTCAACAGTTTTTGAATCACAGATATTACGAATTAGATAAGAGTTTATCATTGTGTAACGTGATTATTGGTTAGTCCCTCTATTCAGAGGGCTCTAGGCATATTAAATGTGTTGTCCAAAGAAAAGACAAATATCCGAATTGAACAACTGCATCCATTTTTTTTAACTTGCTACCAAAGACAATTTCAGTGGCAAGAGCAGAAGCACCTTTAAACTCTCAAGTGTCCATTATTTCTGTTTCACGAAAAAAGAACTATTCCCAATGAAAGAAAACTCTGCTCTAAAATATTTGATGTAAGCAGCCAACCAGTGAATCATCTTGAGAGAAAAGCCAGACAAACCAGTCGTCTTAGTATAAGATCAATTCATCAATGATTTCCTCTAATACCAGTTCTCCCACTCTAGTTCATTCTTTACCAAAGTACCTTGGTGCTGTAAATCACAAAAGATGTCAGACTGCTATTTTTTTGTTTTGTTTTGTTTTGTTTACTAAAAATTTTTCAGGTAAGACTACTGAACATTGAGGCAGTGGAACCTGCAGATATGTCCTGTCTACTTTTCCACGTGGTTATTTAAAAGAGTTGGCTTTGAGATTTTATAAAACAAATTTGGCTTTGAGAATATTGAACTGTCATTTGATTTCAAAAGCATGATATTACCTGATTGTATCACAAATGTAATTTTTTAGCTTTTTTGATCAATCTCTTTCTATCTCTCTCTTTCTATATCCATGTATCTACACATACAGATTTGTGTGTGAGGTTAATGATTCATGACATGGTTTCTGGAATCAAATGTAGCTCTGCTTCTTAGCAGGAAGGGATCTTGGCTAAATTTTTAAGCTCTCTATGGTTCAGTTTCCCAAAGTGCAAAGCAGAGATAATAATAACAGCTATTCAATTATTTTAAGACTTCATTAGTACATTTAAAGCACTTAGAACAGTGTCCAATGTATATGAGTATTCAATAAATATTAGCATAAACATTTTAAATGGACGATTCTATTGGAAAAATTATAATAAGGGACCTAAAAATAAAAGAATAAAAATCATTTTAGATTAAGTAACTTGAGTACATTAGAGCAGATACAATTAACCATGAAATAATATCCACAATTTTCTGTACTATGCTGGACTTTAGGTTAGAATTTTTTTTCCTTTGGTATTCTTTCTTTATAGTTTCCTCATGTGAATTAGGCAACTAATAATACCCAGTAGTTGGCCATTCTAGTGATGTAATCCTTTTAGGTTTGAACATCTGTATAAAAATTTGACACGGGGAGGAGCATAAAGATGGCGGAGGAATAGGACGGGAAGACCACTTTCTCCCTCACAAATTCCTCAAAAGAACATTTCAACGCTGAGCAAACTCCACAAAACAACCTCTGTAGGCTGGCAGAGGACAGCAAACAACCAGAAAAGCAGACCATTGTCTTCAAAAACAGGTAGGAAAAAATATAAACGACGAAAAAGGAGACAAAGGAGGTGGGGAGGGAACTCCGTCCCGGGAAGGGAAGCCCGTCCCGGGAAGGGAATTTTAAGAAGAGAGGTTTCCAAACACCAGGAAACACTCTCCCTGCCGAGTCTGTGGCGAGTCTTGGAAACCCAGAGGGCAACATAACAGGAAGGAAAAATAAAGAAATAATTAAAACCAAGAGATTACAAGCCCAACAGTAACTCCCCCAGCAGAAAAGCAGCACAGACGCCTGCATCCGCCATTGGGAAGTGGGGGCAGGGCAGGGACGCGCAGGAGGCGCGGGCTGCAGTGCTTTGTAAGAATCGGGCAGGAACGCCCCACGCGCAACCAGAACGATCTAACTTGCGCTAGCAAACCAGACTGTGTGATAGCTACAGCACGAAAAGCTCGAACATAAGACGCCGCCAGGACCGAGCACAGAACAAAGGACGGAACGGAAAAAGCCGGCTGCAGACTATCCCCCACCGGGGACAGGCAGCCAGAGCCGTAAGGACTGGAAAGGGGCAATTGCAGACCCGGAGAGACTTTACTTACCTAACTGCAAGCGGGCTTCTTTGCTAAGACTTCTGGGGGTGCTGGACAGTCACAATCTGCCTCACGGGGGACGCCAGCGGTCCACCCAGAAAGTTGAGCAGCAGCGACAGAAAAGGTGACAAGCCGCGGCGATCACGCTCGCCAAACTCCTGAGCTACTCGGCCCTGGGAAGGGCACAAAGCGCAGTCCCAGCCGAATCTGTGCCTCTGAGGGCTGCCTGAGCGCCAAACATGAGCGGCTTGGACCGGGAAGTGCACGCAGCCTAGGGCCGGCCCCAGACGGTTCCCGGCTGTGCATCGTAGAGCCGGAGCGATTTGTGCGCCTCGAGAAGGGACAGGTCAAGCGGGGCTGTGACACTGTGAGCACACGACAGCGCTATTTGTTTGTGGCATTCCCCCTCCCCACAGCGCGACTGAACTAGTGAGCCTGAAAAACCAGCAAACTGAAGAAGTTAAACAGAGGGAACCACCTTGGAAGTGATCCCACACGGCCCAAAACATCAGAGAAGAGCCAGATATATTTTTACTATTTTAAAAATCATTCCTTTTTTTTTTTTCTTTTTTTTTCTTTTTTTTTCTAACCTTTTTTTTTAATTGTTAAGTCTTCTATTTCTTCTCTAATTTTTATTACTATAACCTATTATTACTATTTTTTAAAAAAAAGACTTTTTTTTTTTTTTTAAGGCAAACACCATATATAGCCTTTGGATGGTTGTTGGTGGGGTTTTTTTTTTGTTTGTTTGTTTTGTGTTTTTTTTGTTTGCTTGTTTTTTTTAATAATTCTTGGTTTTTTTTTCTTTCTTTCTTTCCTGCTTTTTCCTTCTGCTTCTTTTCTTTAATATTGTATTTTTGAAAATCCAACCTCTACTCTAGATTTTTAACCTTTGCTCTTAGGTTTTTGTTGTCAATTATGTTCATTTAGAAACCCAAACTTCACTACCCAAGTTTACCTGAGAGCGAGATTACTGGCTTGACCACTCTCTTCTCCTATGGACTCTCCTTTTTCTCCACCAGGTGGCCTCTGTCTCTTTTCTCCCCCGTCTCTTCTCTATCCAACTCTGTGAATCTCTGTGTGTTCCAGACAGTGGAGAACACCTAAGGAACTGGTTACTGGCAGGATTTGTCTCTCTCCTTCTCATTCCTCTCTCTTATCCTCCTGGTCACCTCTGTCTACTTCCTCCCTCTCCTCTTCCCTGTATAACTCCGTAAATACCTGAGCGGGCCAGACTATAGAGCGCACATAAGAAAGTGACTACTGCCTAGCTTGCTCTCTCCTCTTTTGATCTCACCGCATCTCATTCCAGTTACCTCTAACTACCCCCTCCATCTTCTCTTCTCCTTGTAACTCAGCGAACCTCTCTGAGTGTCCCTCAATGTGGAGAAACTTTTCATCTTTAACCTAGATGTTTTATCATCGGTGCTGTATAGATGGAGAAGTCTAGAGGCTACTGTAAAAACTGAAGACCAGAAGCAGGAGGCTTAAATACAAAGCCTGAAAACATTAGAGAACTCTTGAATTCAGGGAACATCAAGCAATAGGAGCTCATCAAATGCCTTCATACTTACACTGAAACCAAGCTCCACCCAAGGGCCAACAAGTTCCAAAACAAGACATATCACTCAAATTCTCCAGCAACACAGGAACACTCCCCTGAGCTTGAATATACAGGCAGCTCAAAATTATTCCAAAACCTTTGATGTCTCATAACCCATCACTGGTCACTCCACTGCACTCCAGAGAGAAGAAACCCAGCTCCACCCACCAGAACTCCAACACAAGCCTCCCTAACCAGGAAACCTTGACAAGCCACTGATAGAACCCCACCCACAGTGAGGAAGCTCCATAATAAAGAGAACTCCACAAATTACCAGAATATAAAAAGACCACCCCAAACGCAGCAATATAACCAAGATGAAGAGACAGAGGAATACTCAGCAGGTAAAGGAACAGGAGAGTTGCCCACCAAACCAAACAAAAGAGGAAGAAGTAGGGAATCTACCTGAGAAGGAATTCCGAATATTGATAGTGAAAATGATCCAAAATCTTGAAATCAAAATGGAATCACAGATAAATAGCCTAGAGACAAGGATTGAGAAGATGCAAGAAAGGTTAAACAAGGACCTAGAAGAAATAAAAAAAAGTCAAAATATAATGAATAATGCAATAAATGAGATCAGAAACACTCTGGAGGCAACAAATAGTAGAATAACGGAGGCAGAAGATAGGATTAGTGAAATAGAAGATAGAATGGTAGAAATAAATGAATCAGAGAGGAAAAAAGAAATACGAATTAAAAGAAACGAGGACAATCTCAGAGACCTCCAGGACAATATGAAACGCTCCAACATTCGAATTATAGGAGTCCCAGAAGAAGAAGACAGAAAGAAAGATCATGAGAAAATCCTTGAAGAGATAATAGTAGAAAACTTCCCTAAAATGGGGAAGGAAATAATCACCCAAGTCCAAGAAACCCAGAGAGTTCCAAATAGGATAAACCCAAGGTGAAACACCCCAAGACACATATTAATTAAATTAACAAAGATCAAACACAAAGAACAAATATTAAAAGCAGCAAGGGAAAAACAACAAATAACACACAAGGGGATTCCCATAAGGATAACAGCTGATCTTTCAATAGAAACTCTTCAGGCCAGGAGGGAATGGCAAGACATACTTAAAGTGATGAAAGACAATAACCTACAGCCCAGATTACTGTACCCAGCAAGGATCTCATTCAAATATGAAGGAGAAATCAAAAGCTTTACAGACAAGCAAAAGCTGAGAGAATTCAGCACCACCAAACCAGCTCTCCAACAAATTCTAAAGGATATTCTCTAGACAGGAAACCGAAAAGGGTGTATAAACCCGAACCCAAAACAATAAAGTAAATGGTAACGGGATCATACTTATCAATAATTACCTTAAACGTAAATGGGTTGAACGCCCCAACCAAAAGGCAAAGACTGGCCGAATGGATACAAAAACAAGACCCCTCTATATGCTGCTTACAAGAGACCCACCTCAAAACAAGGGACACATATAGACTGAAAGTGAAGGGCTGGAATAAGATATACCACGCAAATAGAGACCAAAAGAAAGCAGGAGTGGCAATACTCATATCTGATAAAATAGACTTTAAAACAAAGGCTGTGAAAAGAGACAAAGAAGGCCACTACATAATGATCAAAGGATCAATCCAAGAAGAAGATATAACAATTATAAATATATATGCACCCAATATAGGAGCACCGCAATATGTAAGACAAATGCTAACAAGTATGAAAGGGGAAATCAACAATAACACAATAATAGTGGGAGACTTTAATACCCCACTCACACCTATGGACAGATCAACTAAACAGAAAATTAACAAAGAAACGCAAACTTTAAATGATACATTAGATCAATTAGACCTAATTGATATCTATAGGACATTTCACCCCAAAACAATGAATTTCACCTTTTTTTCAAGTGCTCATGGAACCTTCTCCAGGATAGATCACATCCTGGGCCATAAATCTAAACTTGATAAATTCAAAAAAATCGAAATCATTCCAAGCATCTTTTCTGACCATAATGCATTAAGATTAGATCTCAATTACAGGAGAAAAACTACTAAAAATTCCAACATATGGAGGTTGAACAACACACTTCTGAATAACCAACAAATCACAGAAGAAATCAAAAAAGAAATCAAAATATGCATAGAAACTAATGAAAATGAAAACACAACAACCCAAAACCTGTGGGACACTATAAAAGCAGTGCTAAGAGGAAAGTTCATAGCAATACAGGCATACCTCAAGAAACAAGAAAAAAGTCAAATAAATAACCTAACTCTACAACTAAAGCAACTAGAAAAGGAAGAATTGGAGAACCCCAGAGTTAGTAGAAGGAAAGAAATCTTAAAAATTAGGGCAGAAATAAATGCTAAAGAAACAAAAGAGACCATAGCAAAAATCAACAAGGCCAAAAGCTGGTTCTTTGAAAGGATAAATAAAATTGACAAACCACTAGCCAGACTCATCAAGAAGCAAAGAGAGAAAAATCAAATCAATAAAATTAGAAATGAAAATGGAGAGATCACAACAGACAACACAGAAATACAAAAGATCATAAGAGACTACTATCAGCAGTTGTATGCCAATAAAATGGACAATGTGGAAGAAATGGACAAATTCTTAGAAAAGTACAATTTTCCAAAACTGAACCAGGAAGAAATAGAAAATCTTAACAGACCCATCACCAGCACGGAAATTGAAACTGTAATCAGAAATCTTCCAGCAAACAAAAGCCCAGGTCCAGACGGCTTCACAGCTGAATTCTACCAAAAATTTCGAGAAGAGCTAACACCTATCCTACTCAAACTCTTCCAGAAAATTGCAGAGGAAGGTAAACTTCCAAACTCATTCTATGAGGCCACCATCACCCTAATACCAAAACCTGACAAAGATGTCACAAAAAAAGAAAACTACAGGCCAATATCACTGATGAACATAGATGCAAAAATCCTCAACAAAATTCTAGCAATCAGAATCCAACAACATATTAAAAAGATCATACACCATGACCAAGTGGGCTTTATCCCAGGGATGCAAGGATTCTTCAATATCCGCAAATCAATCAATGTAATTCACCACATTAACAAATTGAAAAATAAAAACCATATGATTATCTCAATAGATGCAGAGAAGGCCTTTGACAAAATTCAACATCCATTTATGATAAAAACTCTCCAGAAAGCAGGAATAGAAGGAACATACCTCAACATAATAAAAGCTATATATGACAAACCCACAGCAAACATTATCCTTAATGGTGAAAAATTGAAAGCATTTCCCCTAAAGTCAGGAACAAGACAAGGGTGTCCACTTTCACCGCTACTATTCAACATAGTTCTGGAAGTTTTGGCCACAGCAATCAGAGCAGAAAAAGAAATAAAAGGAATCCAAATTGGAAAAGAAGAAGTAAAACTCTCACTCTTTGCAGATGACATGATCCTCTACATGGAAAACCCTAAAGACTCCACCAGAAAATTACTAGAGCTCATCAATGAATATAGTAAAGTTGCAGGATATAAAATCAACACACAGAAATCCCTTGCATTCCTATACACTAATAATGAGAAAGTACAAAAAGAAATTAAGGAAACAATTCCATTCACCATTGCAACAAAAAGAATAAAATACTTAGGAATATATCTACCCAAAGAAACTAAAGACCTATATATAGAAAACTATAAAACACTGATGAAAGAAATCAAAGAGGACACTAATAGATGGAGAAATATACCATGTTCATGGGTTGGAAGAATCAATATAGTGAAAATGAGTATACTACCCAAAGCAATTTACAAATTCAACGCAATCCCTATCAAGCTACCAGCCATATTTTTCACAGAACTAGAACAAATAATTTCAAGATTTGTATGGAAATACAAAAAACCTCGAATAGCCAAAGCAATCTTGAGAAAGAAGAATGGAACTGGAGGAATCAACTTGCCTGACTTCAGGTTCTACTACAAAGCCACAGTCATCAAAACAGTATGGTACTGGCACAAAGACAGACATATAGATCAATGGAACAAAATAGAAAGCCCAGAGATAAATCCACACACATATGGACACCTTATCTTTGACAAAGGAGGCAAGAATATACAATGGAGTAAAGACAATCTCTTTAACAAGTGGTGCTGGGAAAACTGGTCAACCACTTGTAAAAGAATGAAACTAGATCACTTTCTAACACCGCACACAAAAATAAACTCAAAATGGATTAAAGATCTAAATGTAAGACCAGAAACTATAAAACTCCTAGAGGAGAATATAGGCAAAACACTCTCAGACATAAATCACAGCAGGATCCTCTATGATCCACCTCCCAGAATTCTGGAAATAAAAGCAAAAATAAACAAATGGGATCTAATTAAAATTAAAAGCTTCTGCACAACAAAGGAAACTATAAGCAAGGTGAAAAGACAGCCTTCTGAATGGGAGAAAATAATAGCAAATGAAGCAACTGACAAACAACTAATCTCAAAAATATACAAGCAACTTATGCAGCTCAATTCCAGAAAAATAAACGACCCAATCAAAAAATGGGCCAAAGAACTAAATAGACATTTCTCCAAAGAAGACATACGGATGGCTAACAAACACATGAAAAGATGCTCAACATCACTCATTATCAGAGAAATGTAAATCAAAACCACAATGAGGTACCACTTCACACCAGTCAGAATGGCTGCGATCCAAAAATCTGCAAGCAATAAATGCTGGAGAGGGTGTGGAGAAAAGGGAACCCTCCTACACTGTTGGTGGGAATGCAAACTAGTACAGCCACTATGGAGAACAGTGTGGAGATTCCTTAAAAAATTGCAAATAGAACTACCTTATGACCCAGCAATCCCACTGCTGGGTATACACACCGAGGAAACCAGAATTGAAAGAGACACATGTACCCCAATGTTCATCGCAGCACTGTTTATAATAGCCAGGACATGGAAACAACCTAGATGTCCATCAGCAGATGAATGGATAAGAAAGCTTTGGTACATGTACACAATGGAGTATTACTCAGCCGTTAAAAAGAATTCATTTGAATCAGTTCTGATGAGATGGATGAAACTGGAGCCGATTATACAGAGTGAAGTAAGCCAGAAAGAAAAACACCAATACAGTATACTAACACATATATATGGAATTTAGAAAGATGGCAATGACGACCCTGTATGCAAGACAGGAAAAAAGACACAGCTGTGTATAATGGACTTTTGGACTCGGAGAGAGAGGGAGAGGGCGGGATGTTTTGGGAGAATGGCATTCTATCATGTATACTATCATGTAAGAATCGAATCGCCAGTCTATGTCTGACACAGGATACAGCATGCTTGGGGCTGGGGCATGGGGATGACCCACAGAGATGTTATGGGGAGGGAGGTGGGAGGGGGTTTCATGTTTGGGAACACATGTAAGAATTAAGGATTTTAAAATTTAATAAAAAAAAAAGAGAATGGAAAAAAAAAAAAAATTTGACACGGAAATGGCCCAGTCAGAGGATATAGAGATGTTGTAATCTGGCCTCAGATGTAATCTGCATCTACATTTAACTAGAAGATATAAAGCATAGCTGTGTTATTTTGGTGATCAAGTATCTCTCATTGGATATGATTTTATGAAAGGCAAGGATTTTTTTCCAACTGTGAGTGAAGTGATCTACATTTGCTTCCCTTTATTTATAAAAGTTAAGACATGAACATTTTTTTAATAACCATAGCCAGTTGGGACTCTGGCCTTTGAGGGTTTAGAGTGAGTGAATCAAATAAACCAGGAAAGTCAGTTATATAATTCAGAACAAAGGTAAAGTTTATTGTCCAGCGATAGCATAATGATTGTGCAGAAGTGACAGCAGACCATCCTAACAGGTTATTTTCTGTGGTCTCTAAAGGTTGAATTTTCTGCTGCCTGTTTTACGAAGTCTGTTTCTCAAGGCTTCTTTTGACTTTCTAATTTTTCCAATATACTTTCAATAAATTTAGGCTTCTTATTCCCTTGTTTCAGTATAAATAAGACAGCTAAAGTTTTTGTGGTTTGTATGAATGCCTCAACTAATTCACAAGTGACAACTATTTTTAAAATGATGATGACCTTTAGAAGAGAGAACTCCTAACGAAATCTTTAGACTCATAACCTAGAACAAAAGCACTCAGGATTGTATCCATAGCATCTTTGAAGGAGCGAGTCAATAGAACTTTGTAGAGAGAAAATAACTGGCAGTGGTGGCAGAAAATGCAAGTCACTTGCCATTGTTGTTGGTTTTGTTCTTTTTTCAATTTATTTTTTCTATTAAAGGATAATTGCTTTACAGAATTTTGTTGTTTTCCATCAAACTTCAACATGAATCAGCCATAGATATACATACACCCCCTCCCTTTTGAATCTCCCTCCCATCTCCCACCCCATCCCATCCCTCTAGATTGATACAGAGCCCCTGTTTGAGTTTCTTGAGCCATACAGCAAATTCCCATTGGCTATCTATTTTACATATGGTAATGTAAGTTTTCCATGTTACTCTTTCCATACATCTCACCCTCTCCTCCTCTCTTCCCAAGTCCATAAGTTTATTTTTTATGTCTGTTTCTCCATTGCTGCCCTGGAAATAAATTATTTTTAGTACCAATTTTCTAGATTCCGTATGTATGTGTTAGAATATGATATTTATCTTTCTCTTTCTGACTTACTTCACTCCATATAATAGGTTCTAGGTTCATCCACCTCATCAGAACTGACTCAAATGTGTTCTTTTTTATGCCCAAGTAATATTCCACTGTGTATATGTACCACAGCTTCTTTATCCATTCATCTGTTGATGGACATCTGGGTTGCTTCCATGTTCTAACTATTGTAAATAGTGTTGCAATGAACAATGAGATACATGTGTCATTTTTCAATTTTGGTTTCCTTGGGGTATATGCCTTGGAGTAGGATTGCTGGGTCATATTGTGGTCCATTCCTAGTTTTTTAAGGAATCTCCATACCATCTTCCACAGTGGCTGTATCAATTTACATTCCCACCAACAGTGTAAGAATATTCCCTTTCCTCCATACCCTCTCCAGCATTTATTGTTTGTAAACATTTTTATGATAGCCACTCTGACCTGTGTGAGGTGACATCACATTGTAGTTTTGATTTTCATTTCTCTAATAATGAGCTATGTTTAGCATCTTTTCATGTGTTTGTTAGCCATCTGTATGTCTCCTTTGAGAAATGTCTTTTAGGTCTTTTCCGTACTTTTTGATTGGGTTGTTTGTTTTTCTGGCATTGAGCTGTATGAGCTGCTTGTGTATTTTGGAAATTAATCCTTTGTCAGTTGTTTCATTGCTATTATTGTCTCCCATTCTGAGGGTTGTCTTTTCACCTTGCTAATAGTTTCCTTTGTTGTACAAAAATGTTTAAGTTTAATCAGGTCCCAATTCTTTACTTTTGTTTTTATTTCCATTACTCTAGGAGGTGGGTCATAGAGGATCTTGCTTTAATTTATGTCATCAAGTGTTCTGTCTATGTTTCCCTCTAAGAGTTTCTCATCTTACATTTAGGTGTTTAATCCATTTTGAGCTTATCTTTGTGTATGGTGTTGCAGAGTGTTCTAATTTCATTCTTTTACATGTAGCTATCCTGTTTTCATAGCACCAATTATTGAAAAAGCTGTTTTTGCCCCATTGTATACTCTTGCCTCCTTTATCAAAAATAAGGTGCCCATAGGTGCATAGGTTTATTTCTGGGCTTTTGAACCTGTTCCATTGGTCTATATTTCTATATTTTTGTGCTAGTACCATACTGTCTTAATGACTGTAGCTTTGTAGTATAATCTGAAGTTAGGAAGGTTGATTCCTCCAACTCCATTCTTTTTTCTCAAGACTGCTTTGGCTATTCAGGGTCTTTTGTTTTTCCATATGAATTGTGAAATTTTTTGTTCTAGCTCTGTGAAAAATGCCATTGGTAATTTGATAGGGATCACATTGAGTCTATAGATTGTGTTTGGTAGTATAGTCATTTTCACAATATTGATTCTTCCTACCCAGGAACATGGACTATCTCTCCATCCATTTATGTCATCGTTGATTTCTTTTATTAGTCTTATAATTTTCTGTGTACAGTTCTTTTGTCTCCCTAGGTAAGTTTATTCCTAGATGTTTGATTATTTTTCTTGCAATGGTGGGATTGATTCCTTAATTTCTCTTTTTTTTTTGATTTTTCATTGTTAGTATGTAGAAATGCAAGTGATTTCTGCATATTGATTTTGTACCTTGCAACTTTGCTAAATTCATGGATTAACTCTAGTAATTTTTTGATACTATCTTTAGGGTTTTCTAAGTACAGTATTATGTCATCTGGAAATAGTGAGAACTTTACTTCTTTTCCAATCTGTATTCCTTTTATTTCTTTTTCTCTGATTGCTGTAGCTAAGACTTCCAAAACTATGTTGAATAATAGTGGGGAAAGTGAACACCCTTGTCTTGTTCCTGATTTTAGGGGGAATGCTTTCAGTTTTTCACCATTGAGAATAATGTTTGCTGTAAACTTATCATATATGGCCTTTACTATGTTGAGGTAGGTTCCTCTATGCTCATTTTTTGAGGAGTTATAATCATAAATTGGTGCTAAATTTTGTTTAAGGCTTTTTCTTCCCCTATTGAGACTATCATATGATTTTTATCTTTCTATTTGTTAATATGGTGTATTGCATTGATTGTTTTGCATATATTGAAGAATCCTTGCATTCCTGGAATAACCCCAACTCATGGTGTATGAGCTTTTTGATGTGTTACTGAATTCTGTTTGCTTAAATTTCGTTGAGGATTTTTGCACCTATGTTCACCACTAATATTGGCCTGTAGTTTTCTTTTCTGTGTTGTCTTTGTCTGGTTTTGATATCAGGGTGATGGTGCCCTCATAGAATGAGTTTGGAAGTGTTCCTTCCTCTGCAATTTTTTGAGAGTTTTAGAAGGATAAGTATTAGCTCTTCTCTAAATGATAGAATTCTCCTGTGAAGCCATCTGGTCCTGGGCTTTTGTTTTGGGAAGATTTTTGATCACAGCTTCAATTTCAGTGCCTGTATTTAGGTTGTTCATAATTTTCATTTTTTCTTGGTTCAGTCATGGAAGATTGAATTTTTTCTAAGAATCTGTACATTTCTTCCAGGTTATCCATTTTATTGCATATAGTTGTTCGCAATAGTCTCTTATGATCCTCTGTATTTCTGCATTGTCTGCTGTCACCTCTCCTTTTTCCTATCTAATTTTGTTGATTTGATTCTTCTTCTTTTTTTTTTTTTTTCTTGATAAGTCTGGCTAAAGGCTTGTAAATTTTGTTTATCTTCTCAAAGAACCAGCTTTTAGTTTTATTAATCTTTACTATTGTTTCTTTCATTTTGTTTTTATTTGTTGTTCCTTGGATCCTTATGGTTTCTTTCCTTCTGCTAATTTTGGGAAGGTTTGTTCTTCTTTTTCCAGTTGTTTTAGGTGTAAAGTTAAGTTGTCTGATGTTTCTCTTGTTTCTTGAGGTAGGATTGTATTGCTATAAACGTCCTTCTTGGAACCAGGCTTTTGCTGCATCCCATAGGTTTTGAGGTGTCATGTTTTCATTGCCATTTGTTTGCAGAACTTTTTGGTTTTCTTTTTGATTTCTTCACTAACCTGTTGGTTAGTTAGAAATGTGTTGTTTAATCTCCATGTGTTTGTGCTTCTTACAGTTTTTTTTCTTGTAATTGATATCTATTCTCATAGCATTTTTGTTGGAAAAGATGCTTCATACAATTTCAATTTTCTTATATTTACTGAGGCTTGATTTTTGACCCAAGGTTCGGTCTATCCTGGAGAATGTTCCATGTGCACTTGAGAAGAAGATGTATTCTTCTGCATTTGGAAGGAATATCCTGAAGATATCAACAACATCCATCTCATCTAATGTATCATTTAAGACGTGTTTACTTATTAATTTTCTGTTTTGATGATCTGTCCATTGGTGTTAGTGGGGTGTTAAAGTCTCCTACTATTACTGTGTTACTGTCAATGTCTCCTTTTATGTCTGTTAGTGTTTGTCTTATGTATTGAAGTGCTACTATGTTGGGTGCACAGATATTTACAATTGTTATGTCTTCTTGGATTGATCCCTTGACCATTATGCAGTGTCCTTCCTTACCTTTTGCAATCTTCTTTATTTTAAGGTCTATTTTGTCTGATATGAGGATTGCTACTCCTGATTTCTTTTGGTTTCCACTTGCTTGGAATATATTTTTCCATCCTCTCACTTTCAGTCTATATGTGTCTTTAAGTCTGAAGTGGATTTCTTGTAGACAACATATGTATGGGTCTTGTTTTTGTATCTATTCAGCCAGTCTATGTGTTTTGGGTGGACCTTTTAATCCATTTACATTTCAAGTAATCATTGATATATATGTTCCTATTGCCATTTTCTTAATTGTTTGGAGTTGATTTTGTAGATCTTTTTCTTCTCTTATATTTCTTGACAATATAAGTCTCATTTGTTGTAAAGCTGGTTTTGTGGTACTGAATTCTCTTAACTTTCTCTTGTCTGAAAAGCTTTTAATATCTCCATCAATTTTGAATGAAATCATTGCTGGGTAGAGTAATCTTGGTTGTAGATATTTCCCTTTCAGTACTTTAAATATATCCTGGCATTCCCTTCTTGCCTGCAGAGTTTTTGCTGAAGATCAGTTTTTAAGTGCATGGGGTTTCTCTTGTATGTTACTAGTTGCATCCTCCTTGCTGCTCTTAATATTCTTTCTTTGTTAGTTTGATTAGTATGTGTCTTGGCATGTTTCTCTTTGGTTTTATCCTGTATGGGACTCTTTGTGCCTCTTGGACTTGACTGACTATTTCCATTTCCATGTTGGGGAAATTTTCAACTATAATCTCCTCAAAAATTTTCTCATATCCTTTCTTTTCCTCTTCTTCCTCTGGAACACCTATGATTCGAATGTTGATGCATTTGATATTGTCCAAAATGTCTCTGTGGAGAAGGCGATGACACTCCACTCCAGAACTCACGCCTGGAAAACCCCATTGACAAAGGAGCCTGGTAGGCTGCCGTCCATGGGGTCATGAAGAGTCAGACACAACTGAGTGCCTTCACTTTCACTTTTCACTTTCATGCATTGGAGAAGGAAATGACAACCCACTCCAGTGTTCTTGCCTGGAGAATCCCAGGGAAGGGGGAGCCTGGTGGGCTGCCATCTATGGGGTCACACAGAGTCGGACATGACTGAAGTGACTTAGCAGCAGGAGCAGCAGCAGCAGGTCTCTGATACTATCTTCAGTTTTTTTTCATTATTCTACTCTTCAGAAGTTATTTCCACCATCTTATCTTCCAGCTCACTGATTCATTCTTCTGTTTCAGATATTCTACTATTGATTCCTTCTAAAGCATTTTTAATTTCAGTAAACGAGTTGTTTGTATGTTCATAATTTAATTCTTCTAGGTCTCTGTTAGTTGATTCTTGCATTTTCTCCATTTTGTTTTCAAGGCTTTTGATCATCTTTACTATCATTATTCTGAATTATTTTTCAGGTAGTTTGCCCATTCCTCTCCATTTATTTGGATTTCTGTGTTTCTTGTTAGTTCCTTCATTAATGTAGTATTTCTCTCCTTTTCATCATTTTTTTTTTCAACTTAGTGTGTTTTAGGTCTCCTTTTCTTAGGCTTCAAAGCTGAATTCTTTCTTCCTTTTTGTTTCTGCCTCCTAAGTTTGGTCCAGTTGTTTATGTAAGCCTCATATAGGGTGAGATTTGTGCTGAGGTTTTGTTTGTTTGTTTGTTTTCCTCTGATGGTCAAGGCTGAGTGAGGTGGTAATCCTGTCTGCTGATGATTGGGCTTGTATTTATGTTTTATTGTTGTTTAGATGAGACTCCTGCACAGGGTGCTACTGGTGGTTGGGTGATGCAGGGTCTTGTATTCAAGTGTTTTCCTTTGGGTGAGTTCCCACTATGTGATACTCCCTAGGGTTAGTTCTCTGGTAGTCTAGGGTCCTGAAGTCAGTGCTTCCACTCCAAAGGCTCAGGGTTTGATCTCTGGTTAGGAATGAAGATTCCACAAGTGGTTCATTATGACATTAAGTAAGATTAAAACAAATGCCCCAAAAAATAGGAAACCAAAGATGAACCCCAGACAAATGGCAGTTACAAAATCAGGCAAATAATAATTAAAATAATGGAATATACACATACACATATACACCCATGAGCAAAGTCAAAACAGCCCAACAAAAATGAAGTACAGTAGATTGACCAGGTGAACAAAGGAAATCAAAAATTATATTTATCAGTTAAGAACATAACTAGCTAAAGCAAAAACTGGAAAACAAAACTAAACCAAGGTGCCAAGTTGGGGGATAAAGTAATGAAAACAAAACAAAAAAACTGTTGAAAATAAAGGAAAGAAAGAATAGAGTTGCAAAGTTAAATAAAAGTAGATGAAGATTTATATACAGTAAAAATTAACTGCAAGGGGAAAAGAACAGTAGCAAAGCCAAATAAAGGAATAAATGTAGAAAAAATATAATAAGTTTAAAAAATTAAATTAAAATTATATAAAAGAGAAAACAAAAAGGGGGAAGGGGAAGGAAAACTTCACAGACTTGCAAAAGCCCAAAGCAGAGGCAGAGGTATATAACAATAATAAAAAGTGTGACTGAATATACACATGTACATATATACCCATAAGCAAAATCAAAACAGTCCAACAAAAATAAAGTACAATAGATTGATCTAGAGAACAAAGGAAATAAAAAATTATATTTATCAGAACAAAACCAATTAAAGCACAAACTGGAAAACAAAACTAAAGCAAGGTGCCAATTGGGGAATAAAACAATAAAACTAACAAATATGTTGAGAGCAAAGAAAAGAAACAATAGATATGCAAAGTTAAATAGAGGTAAATAAAGAAGATTTATATACATTAAAGATTAACTGTAAGGAGAAAAAAAGCATTAGGAAATGCAAACAAAGGAATAAATGTAGAAAAAAGAATAATAGTTTTAAAAAATTAAAATTAAAAAAAAATAAAAGAAAGAAAAAAAAAAAAAAAGGAAAACTCCATAGAATTGCCAAAGCCCAAAATAGAGGCAGAGGTCTATAACAACAGTAAAAAATGTGACTGAGAAAAAAAAAAAAAAAAAAAGCTTAAAAGCTTAATTAGATTTCATAGTGCCAATAAAATTGACAACTATAACAGAAGGTGAAAAAAGGAAAAGAAAAAAATCCAAAATAATCTAACGAACAAGTCAAAACGCAAGAATAACAAATGTTTTTCTTGAGCCACTGCTGTCAGAGTCCTTTCTCTCAGTGGGAGTTGCAGTCCACCTCATCACCCCAGGATGCCCTCCAACACTGCTAATCTCTGGACATGCTGTGGGGGCAACTCAGATTCTAATCTGGTCCTATTCCTGTGTGTTCTTGCCTCCAATGCCCATGGCTATCAGAACTAGTGAGTTTTCTTTTGTGGGAGCTCTCAGTGACCTTTTATATATTCCATAGATACAGAGTCTGCCTAGTTGATCATGTGGATTTAATCTGCAGTTTGTACAGTTGGTGAGAAGGTTTTGTGTCTTCTTCCTCAGCCCCACTGCCCCTGGGTTTAATTGTTTTCCACCTCTGCATATGGGTCATTCACTGGGCTTTGCTCCTGAGGCTTCCCTGGAGGACTTGGGTCTGCCCCTGTGTAGGCCAAGTGTGGAGGTGGTGCAGCTGCTTGGGTCACAGGTTTTCTTGCAGCACCATGTACTCAGGAGAGTTGGTGGCTAGGGCAGCAGGAAATATAGTGCTCTAGAAAGGTATGGCAACCAGTATTGGCCAATACGCTCCAGTATTCTTGCCTGGAGAACACCCCTCCCTGACAGAGAAGCCTGGCAGGCCACAGTCTACAGGGTCGCAAATTGTCAGACACTACGAAAGCAACCCTGTGTGCAAAGACAAGACTTTTTTATCTGTGGCAGCACTGATCCAGTAAGAGTTGAGTGTGAAGGTGGTGCAGCAATTTGGCTTGTGGGGACCCTGGCAGGTTCAAGTGTGCAGGGACACAGACTGCCTCTGCTGCAGGAGTTATGGTCCTATCAGTCTTTTTTTGAGCCTCTTGTAGCTGGCAATCAGAAGGCCTCTTTGGCCAGTGTTTCTCCTTAACTCCGCCCATTCAGGCAATTAGAGGGCTCCCTTGCCTGGGGCCCTGCTCTGTTGTTTGGCACATCAGGCACATAGAGGGGCCTCCCCTGGGTGTGGTCCTACTCTGTAGATCAGTGCATCAGGCACTTAAAGGGGCACCCTGGGTGGGGTCCTACTCTGTAGTTCAGTGAGTCAGGCATTTGATGCTCCAGCCTCTCTATTCTTCAGCTGCCGCTGCTGGCCTGCTGGCATGTGGGGAGAGAGAGGTTATGGTGATAAATCCACCTCCTACACATGACTCAGCAGTATCACTTTGCTTCCATGGATGCCTGGCTTTCCTCCACAGGCATTTCCCACCACAATCTCCTCCCTAACATCCTCTTGATTTGTCTCTCCACAGTCAACAGTAGCCCTTGCCCTGGGATTGCTTCACAATCCCTAAATTCCAGCTCCTAGTGGCAGCACCTTCCAGGGGACCTGTGTCTTTGTCCAGGGAATGTATGGCTGTGGCAAGGAATGTCTGCTCCTCATTCCATTTAGGCTGCCACAGATCAGCTGTTTCACTCTCTGCCTTAAATATTTCTCCTTTGACTCATACAATTGCCCTGATGTGGGGATCAGACCCCTGCTTCAGCTCCCCTACCTGCTGAGGGCAGGTCCAGTCCTACTAACACTCCTGTTTTTCCCTCTAATTCCTTCATCCTACTGAGTTTTGGAAGTTAAAAATAGATTTAAGGGACTGCATCTGATAGACAGAGTGCCTGATGAACTACAGATGGAGGTTCATGACATTGTACAGGAGACAGGGATCAAGACCATCGCTATGGAAAAGAAATGCAAAAAAGCAAAATGGCTGTCTAAGGAGTCCTTAGAAATAGCTGTGAAAAGAAGAGAAGTGAAAAGCAAAGGAAAAAAGGAAAGATATAAGTATCTGAATGCAGAGTTCCAAAGAGCAGCAAGGAGAGATAAGAAAGCTTTCCTCACTGATCAATGCAAAGAAACAGAGGAAAACAACAGAATGGGAAAGACTAGAGATCTCTTCAAGAAAATTAGAGACACCAAGGGAACATTTCATGCAAAGATGGGCTCGATAAAGGACAGAAATAGTATGGACCTAACAGAAGCAGAAGATATTAAGAAGAGGTGGCAAGAATATACAAAAGAACTGTACAAAAAATGGCTTCATGACCCAGAAAATCACAATGGTGTGATCACTCACTTAGAACCAGACATCCTGGAATGTGAAGTCAAGTGGGCCTTAGGAAGCTTCAGTACGAACAAAGCTAGTGGAGGTGATGGAATTCCAGTTGAGCTTTCTCAAATCCTGAAAGATGATGCTGTGAAAGTGCTGCACTCAATATGCCAACAAATTTGGAAAACTCAGCAGTGCCCACAGAACTGGAAAAGGTCAGTTTTTATTCCAATCTCAAAGAAAGGCAATGTCAAAGAATACTCACACTACGGCACAATTGCACTCATCTCACACGCTAGTAAAGTAATGCTCAAAATTCTCCAAGCCAGGCTTCAGCAATACATGAACCGTGAACTTCCAGATGTTCAAGCTGGTTTTAGAAAAGGCAGAGGAACCAGAGATCAAATTGCCAACATCCGCTGGATCATGGAAAAAGCAAGAGAGTTCCATGAAAACATCTATTTCTGCTTTATTGAGTATGCCAAAGCCTTTCACTGTGTTAATCACAATGAACTGTGGAAAATTCTGAAAGAGACAGGAATACCAGACCACCTGACCTGCCTCTTAAGAAACCTATATGCAGGTCAGGAAGCAAGTTAGAACTGGACATGGAACAACAGACTGGTTCCAAATAGGAAAAGGTGTACGTCAAGGCTGTATATTGTCACCCTGCTTATTTAACTTATATGAAGAGTACATCATGAGAAATGCTGGGCTGGAAGAAGCACAAGCTGGAATCAAGATTGCAGGGAGAATTATCAATAACCTCAGATATGCAGATGACACCACCCTTATGGCAGAAAGTGAAGAGGAACTAAAAAGCCTCTTGATGAAAGTGAAAGAGGAGAGTGAAAAAGTTGGCTTAAAGCTCAACATTCAGAAAACAAAGATCATGGCATCTGGTCCCATCACTTCATGGGAAATAGATGGGGAAACAGTGGAAACAGTGTCAGACTTTATTTATTTATTTATTTATTTTGGCTCCAAAATCACTACAGATGGTGATTGCAGCCATGAAATTAAAAGACACTTACTCCTTAGAAGAAAAGTTATGACCAACCTAGATAGTATATTAAAAAGCAGAGATATTACGTGGCCAACAAAGGTCCATCTAGTCAAGGTTATGGTTTTTCCAGTAGTCGTGTATGGATGAAAGAGTCAGACTGTGAAGAAATCTGAGTGCCGAAGAATTGATGCTTTTGAACTGTGGTGTTGGAGAAGACTCATGAGAGTCCCTTGGACTGCAAGAAGATCCAACCGTCCATCCTAAAGATCAGTCCTGGGTGTTCATTGGAAGGACTGATGATGAAGCTGAAGCTCCAATACTTTTGCCACCTCATGCGAAGATTTGGCTTATTGGAAAAACCCTGATGCTGGGAGGGATTGGGGGCTGGAGGGAATAGTGACGACAGAGGATGAGATGGCTGGATGGTTTCACCATCGATGCATTTGAGTTTGAGTTAATTCCAGGAGTTGGTGATGGACAGGGAACCCTGGTGTGCTGTGATTCATGGGGTGGCAAAGAGTCAAACACTACTGAGCAACTGAACTGAACTGAACTAAACCGAGTTTTGCAAGGTTCTATACTTTGTTTTCCTCTGGTTAGGTATTCCTGTCCTCTATCAGCTGGTGTTCTGCATGCACTTCTGTGTCTGAAGGTGTATTCCTGATGTATCCATGGAGACAGATGTACTCCACATCCACCTGCTCCTCTGCCATCTTGTTCTCCTACCCTTGTTGTTTAGTCACTAAGTTGTGTCCGACTCTTTTGCGACCCTATGGATTATAGCCCACCAGGCTCCTCTGTCCATTACATTTCCCAGACAAAATACTGTCATGGGCTGCATTTCCTTCTCCAGCACTGGCCCTTAGTCTGGAGTGAATGTAGTTATAAGCGACTAAAAGCTCTAGCTTGACCATTCCTGTGCTTTACAAGGAGCTGCCAGTGACAGAAATTACTCATGAAAAAGATTTCCTAAATCCTAGCATAAAATATCAGAGAAATGCCATTTTGTTAGTTTGGTTGCTATATTGATGCAGACTGTTAATTAAGGAGGAAACAGACAGAGCTGGACTCCATCTTAGGCCAGCCTGTGAACATTAGGCTACACACATGGTCACCCTCCCAATGGATCTGAACTTTGTGCCCAGTGACTATAGGAAAGGCATACCAATGGAAAACCAGACCCCCTGGATAAAATAGCCTCAGGACTTGTACCTAGACTCTCCATCGCCTATAAGAATATGCTAATTATCTCTGCAACAGAACAAAGTCGTAAATCCTATTATGCTTATTGGGGTATGACCACAGGCCTATTGATAAATGTCCACTGTTTAACTATCTAGGCTTATGACATGTGAATCATGGGTTAACTTTGATTGTATCTCTCTGTTACCTTGTCCAGACTAGTTTCAAGGAATTTGGGGAGGTGGGTTTGAGCACGTACAATTAGGATGTATAAAGTTTCCACAAAAACTGGTCAGGATCCTTGATTAAGAGGAGACTCTGTCTTGGCCCTGCTGGTGTAATAAACTGTACTCCACTGTTTGCATTGTCCTTCTGAGTGAGTTTGTTTCCAAGAAGGCGTAGCTACAACGTTAAGACAACCTACTCATTCTAGCTGAAATTTCTTGAATGCTGACTATGTACCAGGTACTCATAAAAGCATTTCATACACTTTATCTACATATTAAATTAACTGTAAAAATAATTAGGATCGCAATTATACAAAGTAGAACACACTATAACATACCCAATTTATAAAGAGATCGAAGTACAAGTAAATTGCTGATAAATGATACAATATCAATGTTCATTAATTATTCTTATTCTGGAGTTCCCTGCTTGTTCTCAGTTAAACATAATTTGTGACTTAATTTATGACTTTAGATTGGTAATTCTCTCTTTCTTATCCTTTCTCTTTCCCTTGATATCTGCCTGTTGAATTATTATTGTACTTTCATGTTCTCTTTTATTGCCTTGATAAAGGCAGTATTAAAGAGTGGTTAAATGACTGTTTCATGACAGAGCTAGGTTTAGCTTCTGATTTTTTTAACTTACTGCCCATGGCCTTGGGTAGGCTACCTACACTCTTTGTGCCTATATTACACGTCCTATAAAAATAGGTGTAATAATTGCATAATTTAACTGTTGGAAGAGTTAAATGAACAAATCCACATAGAACTCTTTTTTAAAAAAATGAGCATAGAAAACACTCAAAAAACCACTATAATCTTTCAGAATCAGGAGGATTTTGTCTTAGTTTCTCCAAATGTCTCTACTGTTATCTCTCAAATTTAATGAGAAAAAAATAATTTTTTTAAAGTAATATGAATACCATTTAATGGTCTTATTCTGGTAATTCAAAGGTGGTATATGGCAATAATGCTAATACATTACTCATTGTAATAATTTACACTCTGCTCTCTACTTTGAGGCTTAATGTATGTATAGCATTATTTTAGTATAAAATATTTCAGATGATTTTATATCTAAATTATTTCCTTCGCATAATGATTTCCAGAAGCTATTTGACATAAATGCTGACAGATGACTTCATAATCCTAAAATTGTATTCAAGTGGCTTAATATTTAATTAGCAAGTTGATCATTTAAATATAAAATTACTTAAGAACAAAAATTTAATATCATTTCTGAAAACACATGTTCACATATATGAATAACATAAAAATGAATAGGCTCAATATATTTGGTTACAAAATTAGATTTATATATAAATTTTTGGAACCTAGAATTATCTATAAATTGTAACAATTACATATAATTTTTCTCTTTTAAACCTGTCAGGGAGAAGTTACAAATTTTAATTTAGATGGGGACATGACAAGAGATTCAATTTCTTAAAAATATAATCATAATATTATATTGAAAGATCCATTTGGTTTGAATAAAATTGAAGCAAGAATATATATTAAATAATAATGTAGTATATATTTCTTTGGTTTCTCTTTTAAATGATTTTACTCATTAAATAAATATTCATTATTTTATTAGTTATGGTTTATCCAATGAGTAATAGCTGCCAAAACTATGTTAAATAATTTATGTTAAGTCATTTATAGAAAATATTCTATTAAATTATCAGAAGTAACTACCATTTTTATTCCTTTTAAAGATGAGAAAAATTAAAAATTAGAAAGTTTTGGTAACTTGTCCCAAATTACACAAAGCTGGTGATCCCCTTCCTCTGACTCTAAACCCAGTGGTTTAATTAATAAGTTCTATTTCAAAGGTTATGATTTGTGTTTTTAACTTTTAGAGATTTCTATTTTTATTATATTTTGGGAGTGAAGTAGGAGATTTCAGTTTGAGAGATGCATGAACATTTTTTCATAAACATTTGTGCTACATATTTGGTATCCACAAAGAAAAAGTTATACCCCCTGTCACTAATAAAGGCAAGTTTTTGTCATAGAAGTCTATAAAAGCTGTGTTAGCCAAACAAACAACAAACACCTAAACAGATAGTCTGTTTAAAGACATTAGAGAGCAAAAAAGGCTGTGAGACTTTATGAATCCAAGATCACAGGGTGAAGGGAAACAAACAGGTATGCTGGACTTCCTCAGTTGCTTTCCCACTCTGATAAGTAGCTGTTTCCTAACATGTGCCAAAGTGAGTGAAAGTCACTCCATTGTGTCTGACTCTTTGTGACCCCATGGACTATATAGTCCATGGAATTCTCTAGGCCAGTATACTGGAATGGGTAGCCTTTCCCTTTTCAGGAGATCTTCCCCATTCAGGGATGGAACCCAGGTCTCCTGCATTGTGGAAAGATTCTTTACCAGCTGAGCCACAAGGGAAGCTCAAGAATACTGGACTGGAGTGGTTAGACTAGCCCTTCTCCAGGGAGTCTTTCTTACCCAGGAATCGAACCAAGGTCTCCTGCATTGCAGGCGGATTCTTTACCAACTGAACTATCAGATGTGCCCAGAGGTCTAGAAAAACTGCAAACCAGAAAATACATAGGTTTATTAAGGCCTGGAGAAACCCTAGGGCCTGCCAAATCTTTGATAAAAGTGAGGGGTCAATCTCTCCTCTTTAACTGCTAAGCAGAAGGAAATTAAATCTGTTAGGGGAATTATAATCAGTCGGACCCTCCATATTTTGAATATAATGTCCACCAATCAATAATGATACATGACATAAAAGCAAGAGAAAGTGGGAACAAATCGACAATTCCAATTGGTGGAAGTGACTTAAATAGATTTTAACGTGACTAGTATGAATATAATGTATTTAAGAAAAGAAATAAAACAGAGGAGCATTTCACAAAATAACTAGAAAGTATGTATAAAAATCAAATAGAAACTCTAGAATTGTAAAATATGCATGTTGATTAATTCTTACCAAACTGTAAACAAGTTGGTGGAAAATGCCTGCACAAAATAACAAGAAAGAAAGAAAAAGGGATATACAAAAACCAACAAACTAGTATATGATCCTATGAAACAGTGAAAGTACTAGTAAGAGTAATGCTATATCTATTTTAAACATTGAATTTGTATTTAAACCCACACATAGAGTAAACTTTGAACCAGAAGCCTTCATTGATTAGTTTATTGGAACATCAATTACAAAACTTACACAAATTATCAGACAATAGAAAAAGAATGAAACACAAATTTATCTGTTGGAGCTAGAATAAACTTGATAAACAAACCATACAAAAACACTTAAAGAAAGGAAAATCTAGTCCAATCTCTGTCATACAAAATGAAGTTATAGTCCAAACAAAACACAAGGAAATAGTATATTAAAAATGTCCTACCTAATTACTGAGATTTATTCCAATAGTGCAAAATTTAACAATGCAAAAGCTAACCAATCTAAATCCACATTTTAAAATAATATATTTTTAAATGTATCTGATTGCTACATTTAACAAATAAATAGTATTTGTTATAATCAACAAACAAACTAGTATGAAACAAACTAGATGAAACAAACTAGTATTCTTAGCAAACTAAGACTTCCTTTCTCTGATAAGGATACATAAGGATACATAACAAAAGTACAAAGAAGAACTAAGACTGCCTTTCTCTGATAAGGACACATAACAAAAGTACAAAAGTATCACAGTTATTATGAAATGATGAAAAATCATTCTCTGAGTTTCAAAACAAGACAAAAAAATTCCAGTATCTCCAATTAGTTTAAACAGTTTGCTATAACAGTTTGCTATAATTCTCTCTAGTACAATAAGGCAGGGGGGGAAATCAACATAAGCAGGAAACAAAATTGTCATTATTTACAGACAACAGCATTATATATGTAAAAAAAAAAGTCAAATAAAAAACGATTAAAATTAACAATTTTTTTAATACTTCAGCACATTTGTTGGGTCCAATGTCATTATTAAATCAATTTAATCATACTTATATATAGCACCATTCGGAGAAGGCCATGGCACCCCACTCCAATACTCTTGCCTGACTCACTAAGAGTCAGACACAACTGAGTGACTTCACTTTACTTTTCACTTTCATACATTGGAGAAGGAAATGGCAACCCACTCCAGTATTCTTGCCTGGAGAATTTCAGGGACGAGGGAACCTGGTGGGCTGCCATCTATGGGGTTACACAAAGTCGGACACAACTGAAGTGACTTAGCAGCAGTAGCATAGCACCAATAAAATATAGTAAATATTTACTCAGTTAACAGAACATAAAAATGAAACACCCAATAGTTAGAAATAAATTTGCAATAGTTATGTAACAGTTCAACACAAAAAATTTCAAACTCTGTTGAACAAATTAGCAATAAAAATTTATCTTAAATGTTCATAAATTTTATGAGGGGGAGATTATGATGAATAGAAAAATAGATTTAAAGAATAAAGCAGATTGTCGAGTAACAGACCAACTTATTCAGTCTTCTGATTTTATCACAAAAATCTCACTTCAGTAGTATGAGAAAAAAGGATTGTTAAAAAAAAAAAGACTACATTGTTTGGATATCCTTTTTGGAAAAAGGCTAATTATTCCCCTTTTTAATTTACTCTGTATACAAAAACTCTATTCCAAGTATGTCATAAAATTAATTGTGAATACAAAACCATATAATGCCTAGAATAAAAGTTAAGAAAATTCCATAATGATTTTAATAGGCAAAGTTTTTTCAACAATAGGACACAAAGAGCACAAATCAGAAATAAACATATAATAAACTTGAATTCAACTGAAATTAATCATTTCTGTCAGTTAAAATGTGTTGTGAAGGGAGGTAAGACGCTCGACATGGTTTCAGAGAAAATATCTTCTGTGCATACATCCTGGGAGGGATTGGGGGCAGGAGGAGAAGGGGATGACAGAGGATGAGATGGCTGGATGGCATCACTGACTCAATGGACATGAGTCTGAGTGAACTCCAGGAGTTGGTGATGGACAGGGAGGCCTGGCGTGCTGCAATTCATGGGGTCGCAAAGAGTCGGACACGATTGAGCGACTGAACTGAACTGAACTGTTACATCCAACAAAGACACGTTAATGATTTGTATTAATATAAGAATCTTCTTGCTGTGCTTTCCATAGACAAGCGGACAGATTGTAAGAAAAAAATCATTCCTTCAACTATATTTTTTAGATCTTTTTCTCTTAGAAAAATTAAAGTCATCACAAAATGTCGGGAGCCGCATTAGGCATTAGTTTTGTGATTCTAACTTGTTCTTTCCTTTCTTCGGTTGAGTTGGCTGGAAAGAATGTTAAAGTGCTTTTTGTTCTTGAGAGAAGCATGAGAAAGCACAAAGCCTTCTACAGCTGAGCCCAGAAAATAATCTATAAACTAACCATTGACATTTGTTCAAGGATTTTTAAAAAGAATGTCTCAGGATGAGCACGTAGGCCGTAGGCCGCAACTTGAGGCCATGGGAAGGATTGTTATCTGGGACCCGTTTGTGAGGGAAATGTTTATGGCAAAGGAACTTTGCTGAGTTTAGGGTTTAGGAATAATTAAGAATAGTTAGAAACCTTTTTAGGGGATAGTGAGCTCAGGGAGGCCTAGTGTGCTGCAATTCACGGGGTCGCAAAGAGTCGGACACAACTGAGTGACTGAAGTGAACTGAAATGAACTGAGCTTAGGATACTAGGAGCAAGCAGGGTTTAGAAAGATAAGAAATAAACTGAGGAATGTGGTATGCAGCCCAGACATAAGCATGAGTTACAATGTAATCACAAGTTAACACGATTCTGAGAGAGTCTCTGAAGCAGGAACTCTGTTTGAAGGGCAACAATGAGACAATAAATCTGGGTGAAAGGGAACTGAAAATGTCAAACCTCTGACCTAATGCTTTTGTCAAGGTATAAAAGAAGACCTGATGCTTAAAATAAACATGTAGCCCCACACCTTGAGACAGAGACTACATCATTCCCCACCGACACCGCTCATCTCTTCAGACTGATTCCTGGCTGCTGGAGCTGGACTCTGGCAATGAAAAAAAACTAAAATTAACAATGTAAACTATCACTAGCATTCTGAAAATGAATAGTATGTAGTCAATATTCTTGCAGATGGTGATTGCAGCCATGAAATTAAGATGCTTACTCCTTGGAAGAAAAATTATGACCAACCTAGATAGCATATTCAAAAGCAGAGACATTACTTTGCCGACTAAGGTCCATCTAGTCAAGGCTATGGTTTTTCCTGTGGTCGTGTATGGATGTGAGAGTTGGACTGTGAAGAAAGCTGAGCACTGAAGAATTGATGCTTTTGAACTGTGGTGTTGGAGAAGACTCTTGAGAGTCCCTTGGACTGCAAGGAGATCCATCCAGTCCATTCTGAAGGAGATCAGCCTTGGAATTTCTTTGGAAGGAATGATGCTAAAATTGAAACTCCAGTACTTTGGCCACCTTATGTGAAGAATTGACTCATTGGAAAAGACCCTGATGCTGGGAGGGATTGGGGGCAGGAGGAGAAGGGGATGACAGAGGATGAGATGGCTGGATGGCATCACCAACTCGATGGACGTGAGTCTGAGTGAACTCCGGGAGTTGGTGATGGACAGGGAGGCCTGGCGTGCTGCAATTCATGGGGTCGCAAAGAGTCGGACAAGACTGAGCTACTGAATTGAACTGAATATTCTTGCATAGTGTTCAGACCTCCTGTACAGATGGGAGAAATTTGATCACCTGTCACTAAACACACTGAGTTGTTACTGCTAATGTTCACATTAACTTCCTCTCTCTCTTTATATATATATTGTATAAAGTCTTTCAATAGGGAGGAAGCTTTTCCTAAAGCTATGCGGCCCTCCCCAAATTGTGTATTATTGTGAATGTCATTACATATGTTCAATTGTAATGTTTGTGTGTTATTATATGACTGCATTTTCTACAAGTTTCCTTGAACATTTTAAATACATTTATTAATACTAATTTTATCTGACTAAAGGTCTATTTTTATGTGAGGAGGATTGTGAAACACTGGGTTTTAAAAATGAGTATAGTTTTTTTTTTTTTATTTTTTTCCCAACTATATTGAGTAATACCTGACAAATATAACCATGTAAGTTTAAAGTGCAACATGCGATAAGTGATATGCATATGCATTGTAAAATGATTACCAAGATCAAAGGGGTAATTAACACATCCATCACCTCATGTAGTTAAATTTTTGTGTTTTTATTTTTCTGTGTAGTGAGAACAAAAATTTACTCTCAGTAGCTTTCAAGTATTATAATTAACTCTAGTCATCATGCTGCACATTAGATCTTCAGAACTTTTTCATCTTGTAACTGAAAGTTTGCACTCTGATCTACCTCTTTTCATTTCCTCTCTCCCATGTCCTCAGCCCTTGGTACCCATCATTGTATTCTTTATGTGAAGGTGACATCAATTTTAAAGATAAAACATATAAGTGATATGATATAGTATTTTTCTTTAATTTTTCCTTGTCTGATTTATTCCACTTAGCATATCCTCCAGTTGCATTCAGGTTGTCACAAATTGCATGATATTCTTTTTGTTTCAATTTCTGAAAATACATGTGTGTGTCTATTAGGTATACGTGCATGCATGATAAGTTGCTTCTATTGTCTATGACTCTTTGTGGCCCTGTGGACCATAGTCTTCCAGACCCCTCTATCTATGAAACTCACCAGGTAAGGATATTGGAGTGGGCTGCAATGGCACCCCACTCCAGTACTCTTGCCTGGGAAATCCCATGGGTGGAGAAGCCTGGTGGACTGCAGTCCATGGGGTCACGAAGGGTTGGACACGACTGAGCAACTTCACTTTCACTTTTCACTTTCATGCATTGGAGAAGCAAATGGCAACCCACTCCAGTGTTCTTGCCTGGAGAATCCCAGGGACAGGGGAGTCTGGCGGGCTGCCATCTATGGGGTCACACAGAGTTGGACACGACTGAAGCGACTTAGCAGCAGCAGCAGCAGCCATGTCCTCCTCCAGGGATCTTCCTGGCCCAGGGATAAAACCCAGGTCTCTTGAGTCTCTTGTATTGGCAAGTGGGTTCTTTAACACTAGTGCCACCTGAGAAACCTGTATCTATATCTACTCTATCTATATATATATAAATTTATTTTTCTTTATTCTTTCATCCCTCAAAAGATCTTTATGTTGCTTCCATATCTTGAATAATGCTGCAATGAATATGACAATGCAGATACTTCTTTGAGAAAAATTTTAGGTGTAATAGAAAATTTACTTATAATTAGTAGAAATTGGTTTGTCCCTTAATTGACTCAGGAAATTTGATCTAAAGAAAATAGAAAACAGAATTACTTGCCAGTTTCCAAAATTTGCCACTGTCCACATGCAAGTACTAACCAAGGAGATAAACTGGTGAGTCTTAGAACTTTAGCATATTTGTATGCTTAACATGGAATATATCTGATTTACTCAAATCTGTATTTTGAAATTATGACTTTCTTGAAAACTAATATGCCTTTACTTTAACACACTTTTATGGGTCTTAAACTTAAATTAAAATTTCAAATTTATATTAAAGTAATGTGATTAAGGTATCTAATTAAAATCATAATTCCCCCAGACAATGAGATAAATATAAAAAATAAATTTAGTAGTGAAAGTGAAAGTCACTCAGCCATGTCTGATAATTTGTGACCCCATGAACTATAGCTTGCTAGGCTCCTTTGTTCATGGAATTCTCCAGCAGACCTCCCGACAGGGTTCAAACACAGATCTCCTACATTCCAGGCAGATTCTTTACCATCTGAGCCACCATCTTGTCATATTCCTGACATTGGAGGAAAACATTTCAGCTTTTCACTTTTGAGAATGATGTTATCATCTCTTCCTTTAGGTATAATGTTAAATTGTTTACGTGAGATCTTTGTTTTCTTCTTAATGTGTTGCTATGAACTTCCCTCTTAGAACTGCTTTTTCTTTACACCATAACTTTTGGTATGTTGCAGTTTTACTTATGTTTGTTTCAAGACAATTTTCATTTCTCTTTGTATATCTTTCTTGCCCTACTGGTTTTTCAGGAGGGTGCTGTTTAATTTTTCACATATTTGTGAATCTTCCAGTCTTCTGTGTATGCTTGAAAAAAAAAAAAGTGTATTCTGCTGTTGAGTGGATGGTTCTGTAAATATCTGTTAGATGAATTTGGTGTAAAGTATAGTTCAAATCCATTATTTCCTTATTGATTTTGTGTCTGAATGATCTATTCATTGTTGAATGTGGGATATTGAAGTGCCCTACTATTGCATTGCTATGTATTTCTGACTTCAGATATGTTGATCATTATTTAATACATTTAGAAGCTTCAAGGTATTCATATATAATTATTATATCCTCTTAATGAATCAATCTTGATGAAAGTGAAAGAGGAGAGTGAAAAAGTTGGCTTAAAGCTCAACATTCAGAAAACTAAGATCATGGCATCTGGTCCCATCATTCATGGGAAATAGATGGGGAAACAGTGGAAACAGTGTCAGACTTTATTAGGGGGGCTCGAAAATCACTGCAGATGGTGATTGCAGCCATGAACTTAAAAGACGCTTACTCCTTGGAAGGAAAGTTATGACCAATCTAGATAGCACATTCAAAAGTGGAGACATTACTTTGCCAACAAAGGTCTGCCTAGTCAAGGCTATGGTTTTTCCAGTAGTCATGTATGGATGTGAGAGTTGGACTGTGAAGAAAGCTGAGCACCAAAGAATTGATGCTTTAACTGTGGTGTTGGAGAAGACTCTTGAGAGTCCCTTGGACTGCAAGGAGATCCAACCAGTCTATTCTAAAGGAGAACAGTCCTGGATGTTCTTTGGAAGTAATGATGCTAAAGCTGAAACTCCAGTACTTTGGTCACCTCATATGAAGAGTTGACTCATTGGAAAAGACTCTGATGCTGGGAGAGATTGGGGGCAGGAGGAGAAGGGGATGACAGAGGATGAGATGGCTGGATGGCATCACCGACTTGATGGACATGAATTTGATTGAACTCCAGGAGTTGGTGATAGACAGGGAGGCCTAGTGTGCAGCAGTTCATGGGGTTGCAAAGAGTCTGACACGACTGAGCAACTGAACTGAACTGAACTGAATTAATCAATCCCTTAGTATTATATAATGACATTTTTGTCTCTTTTTATGAATTTTGATTTAAAGTTTATTTTGTCTAAGTAGAGCTACTACTGCTTTCTTTTGGTTTTTATTTTCATTGAATATCTCTTTCTATCCCTTCACTTTTAGCCCATGTGCTGTGTGCTGTGCTTAGTCGCTCAGTCGTGTCTGACTCTTTGCAATGTCATGACTGTAGCCCACCAGGCTCCTCTGTCCTTGGGGATTCTCCAGGCAAGAATACTGGACTGAGTTGACACGCTCTCTTCCAGGGCATCTTGAGCCACCAGGAGAGCCCAAAAATACTGGAGTGGGCAGTCTATCCCTTTCTAGGGAGTCTTCCTGACCCAGGAATTGAACCAGGGTCTCCTGCATTGCAGGTGGATTCTTTACTAGCTGAACTACAGGGGAAGACTTTTTTGCCTATGGATATACTTAAAGATTATGTGAATCCTTTTTAGACAGCATATAGTTCAGTCTTGTATTTTTTGTTTTATTATCCATCCAGCCACTCTGTGCCTTTTAATTAGAGAATTTAAATCATTTACTTCTTGAATAACTATTGATAAGTAAGAACATATTCTTGTCATTTAACTGTTTTGTTCTTCCTTTGTTCCATTCTTTCTCTCTTGGTGTTTTATTATATGGATTGATATTTTCGTGATGGTATACGTAGATTCTTTATCTCATTATCAATTGTGTATATATTATAACTTTTTATTTATGATTACCATGAAACTTTTATAATACATCTTATATTTATGTCTAGCTTAATTGACAACAGAAAACAACTTATGTTTAACATAATTTACTTTATTCTTTATGTAAGATTTATTTAAAACTTGTGAGCTTCTAATTGCAAATAATGCATGCTGATGATGAATCAAAAGCCCTCATTTTGTGTTTTAAATTGTACCCATTTAATTATGAGAAGTACAGATGATATATCTTCAATAAGTTAGTTTTATGTATTCCCTTAAAGGAAGCAAAATAATAGGCTCTCAAAAATATTAGCTCCAAGTAAGTTTAACAAGATGTGAGTACAAGTCTACCATTGCTTAGCTGTGTGGATCCTGAGAAAATCTTTACCCTTTGAGTTAGTTGCCTAACCTATAACATGGTATAATAATAACATCAAACTCACAAGTTGTTGAGAAATTAAATAAGTTAATAAAATTTATGTTAGTCAATACATAATATTTTAACAGTTTCAAAATTGTTAGAAATATGAGTTATATATGTGTTCAAGTGTTAGTTATCATTGTGATTATTACTTCTAAAAAGATAGTTTATTAATTAAGAAAACTTGTCCTTTTGCTGGACTGTTTCTCTGCCCTTTCATGCTAATTCTATTTATTGAATGTTTATTCCTTCTTTTTTTTTTTAATTTTTATTTTTTTAATTAAATTTTAAAATCTTTAATTCTTACATGTGTTCCCAAACATGAAACCCCCTCCCACCTCCCTCCCCATAACATCTCTGTGGGTCATCCCCATGCACCAGCCCCAAGCGTGCTGTCTAGTTTAAATATTCCAACTTTCCAATCTCAAGCTGAAATAATTATCATTTCTGTATTTCATCAACTTATATGTTCTTTTTTTTTAATTAATTTTTTTATTTAATTTTAAAATCTTTAATTTTTACATGTGTTCCCAACTTATATGTTCTTAGTATTATAAATATTTATATATGCTTCCTCCTGTAGAAACTATGAGGATTATGCTGGATTCAGTTTTTTTTTGGTCCAGCATTTTGAACTTAGAAGTGTCTAAATTAATGTGTCTAAAAGTTTACTACAGATTTTATATTCTTTTTGTGGTAATATTCATTTACCAAACTCTAAAGTCAAGCTTAAATCTTCTTTTTTATCTCCCTTTCTTCTTCTTCTACCCTTTAGTCACTATCATTTGTTTATTTCTCCAGATCATTTGAAACTAACAGACAACTATTTTCTTGGGAAAAGAAAAAAATTATAAACTTTACCAGGAAAAGAATTTGCACATAAGCTTAATATTTTTAGGGGAAATATGCCTTTGTAAATGTTCTATATAGACCTGTTTTACTGTATATTTATGTTGTTGTTCAACCACTGTTGTGTTCAACTCTTGTGACCCCATGGACTGCAGCATGTCAAACTCCTCTGTCCTCCACTATCTTTATTCAAATTCATGTTCATTGAATCAGTGACACTATCGAACTATCTCATCCTCTGCTGCCCCCTTCTTCTTTCACCTTCAATCTTTACTAGCATCAGGGTCTTTTCCAGGTTAGCTATTCACATTAGTTAGCCAAAATATTGGAGCTTCAGCTTCAGCAATAGCCCTTCTAATGAATACTCAGGCTTCATTTCCTTTAGGATTGATTTGCTTGATCTCCTTGCTGTCCCAGGGACTCTGAAGAGTCTTCTCCAGTTATAGCCATAGCTGTATAGTTACAGCCCAAACTGAATTCTCAGGTTGCATGCCTTCATAAAAACTTTGAGAAATTTAATCATTGGAACATTTTAATTTGTTTTTCTCCATGAAGGATCCTGGTAAAATGTCATTAGCATGGGACACAGAAGTCAGAAAGCTTGAGTTTAAGACATTGTCTGCTTATGTACCATGTGATTTTCTAACTTCTACCTTCTAATTCTGCTATATATAGAACTTGGCTATATCAGTGGTATAAAACAGATGGTCAATAGAAACTGAGTAACTCATGAGAGTCTCATAAGTGAAAGAGGTCAAATGAAGGAAAGCAGAATGAGACATCAGGAAAGTTTTAATTGTTGCTTTTATTATTATTTATTATAATATAATAAATGTCAATTATCATTTATTATTGACTAGAAGTGTATTAATATATATTCTATTGTTGTTTAATTGCTAAATCATATCCAACTCTTTTGTGACACCGTGGACTCTAGCCTGCCAGGCTCTTCTTTCCATGGGATTTCCCAGGCAAGAATAATGGAGTGGGTTGCCATTTTCTTCACCAGGGGATCTTCCTGACTCAGGGATCAAATCCATGTCTCCCACATTGGCAGGCATATTCTTTACCACTGAGCCATCAGAGAAGCCAATGTCTTTCGTTACTTGAGTGTTACTGAGTGGAGATATCTTAATATTCACTTACATTACAATCACAGGCCACAGGTATTAGATTCTGCAAAAATCCCCCAGCCAATTTTAGCTACATAAATTTTACTTGTATCTATCTTTGTGTTTGTGGCTAAGAATGTAAAATTTATTTTGATATAAAAGGATTACAGTGATGAAACATTTTGATAGTAACTGATACTTTCAACATTTTCAATCAGTAGAATATGCATACATTTTCTTGTAATATTTTTTCAGAAACACTGTAAGTAAACATTTGATTTATTAATTCTATATCACAGTTTCAAGATAGTATATTTAAAATCAAGTTATCTGAATATATGCTGCTGCTGCTGCTAAGTCACTTCAGTCATGTCCGACTCTGTGCAACCCCATAGAGGGCAGTCCACCAGGCTCTTCCGTCCCTGGGATTCTCCAGGCAAGAACACTGGAGTGGGCTGCCATTTCCTTCTCCAATGCATGAAAGTAAAAAGTGAAAGTGAAGTTGCTCAGTCGTATCTGACTCTTCGTGACCCCATAGACGGCAGCCCACCAGGCTCCTCCGTCCTCGGGATTTTCCAGGCAAGAGTACTGAAGTGGGTTGCCATTGCCTTCTCCGATCTGAATATATAGTTAATTTTAAATAAAATTGCTTTCTATTTATTATTTTCAAAAATATGTATGCTTAAAGTCAGTTAAATTACATCAGTAAACACAAGACAATTATAATTATTTTCAGTGGCTAAAGATTTGGTGATTCATACTTGTAGCAATTGTGTTTTTTTCTGCTTGTATTTAAATAGTGTATCTACTCTTCACAGTTAATAAAAAGAAATGGCACATTGCATGCATGCTTAGTCTTGTCTGAACTTTTGTGACCCCATGGACTGTAGTCCACCCAATAGGCTCCTCTGTCCAAGGAATTTTCCAGGTAAGAATACTGGAGTGGGTTGCCATTTCCTCCTCCAGGGGATCATCCTGATTTAGGGATTGAACCCACGTCTCCTGCATTTCCTGGACTGCCAGATTCGTTACTGTTGGGCCACCTGGGAAGCATAAACTCCTTCAAAAAATATATGCCCAACTATAGAATATGTGATTTTTACATTCATATTTCATGTACTTTTCTTCATTTGACATAATCCTTTGCCTTTAAAATGCAAACATACTATCACTACTGGGCTTCCCTTGTAGCTCAGCTGGTAAAGAATCTGTCTGCGATGCGGGAGACCTGGGTTTGATCCCTGGGTTGGGAAGATCCCCTGGAGAAGGGAAAGGCTACCTACTCCAGTATTCTGGCCTGGAGAATTCCATGGATTATACAGTCCATGGGTCGCAAAGAGTCAGACACAACTGAGTAACTTTCACTTCCACTATCACTACTACTGCACATTCAAAACACAATGGCATTTGAGAGTAAATACATAGCCTCATCAAACCACTTATCTCCCCATGCTTCCACAGTAATATTGAGGGAAGCTGAGTAAATCACATTTCAAAGGGTGCAGCTGCTCTCACACAGCATAACTAATGAAGTGCTTTGACTGGAAGCGAGCAAGTAATGTCTTACATTCATAATATAAGACAGCTGATGGCCCAGTTCTTGATCTGAATCAGTTACCATAACTAATTACAACTTGAAAAATTATAGTCATTTTTTATGCTAATAATTAGTAAATACCTAGTAGCGATTTACAGAAAATATATTGCCACAGAATTTACAGAACAGTGAAATAGCATCATTTGTATTGATATACAGGCCCATGTTTTTGTTTTAGTTTGCCTTTTTCATGTCTTTTTAAATCAAATTTATCAAATTTAGGGTTGTCTGTTTATTATTTTAAAATATTATTGATAATATGAGACAATAGAACAAACTAATAATACTAACACTGTATTGGACCCTGAGAAATTAGACTTCAGATGTACTTAATACAAAAAAAATGGTAATAATGTGAGTGGTAGTTTAATTGCTAAGTCGTGTCCCACTCTCGTGACCCTATGGACTGTACACTACCAGGCTCATCTGTCCATGGTACTCTCCAGGCAAGAATACTGGAGTGGGTTGCCATTTCCTTTACCAGGGGATCTTTCTGACTCAGGAATCAAACTCACGTCTCTTGCATTGCAGGCAGATTCTTTACTGACTGAGCTATGAGGGAGGCCCATAATGTGAGTAGATGATATATTAATTAGACTGTAGTTATCAATTCAAATATATGTATATCAAGTCATTATGTTGTACCTTAAATATAAACAATTTTTGAAATACATAAATAAAAAGAACACACTGATGATATATGATATAGAAATAATAAAAGCTACAATAAAGAAAAAGTAAAGAGTCATAAAATAAGCGTTTGCTTCAATTATGTATATATTTATATAAACTGCATAATATTTTGGTATCTTCCCAATGCTATAGGATAGGATTTGTGGCTAATATCAATTAAAATAAATTCCTGCTTGACACTTGAGAATTGTTTTAAAATATGAGAATTTGACATTTATTCAGTATGTTTGATTGATATTTAAATTTTGTAATTATATAATTTTTTACACAGCTAAGTTACCAAGCTCATAAACTTTACTATATGAACTGAAAGTACAGTGTTTCTAAAACTGAAAATAAGGAAGGAGAAACAAAAAGGTTGTTCAAACTTCCTGATTATCAAAGAAATATGAAATAAGATTACAATTACATGAGTTACAACAAAATGTGTCCTCTTTATACTGATGGTAAAAGCATAACATGCTAAAAGATTTTCAGGAAAACATTCCAGTCATTTAACTCTTTCCTCCACAAAAAAATAAAGGTAAACTATAGGCCAGCAATTTCATTTCTGTGAATTTTAATGAAAGAAAATAGAATATGAAAAAACAATGTACAAAAATTACATCAATAAAAATTTGTTAGTAATATGGAAAATGCAAGATAAAAATATTTTCAAGTATTGCAAATAAAAATGTTAATATTTTGAAAATAAGAGATTACTCAGTGTTAAGCAAAATAGATCATAAACTTTGCTCTCCTTTTACTTCTTAACAAATATTTCATGGTGAATGCATACTTTGATTTTATAATTAAAATATGCATATACAATATATTCCTCAACTAAAATGTAAGGAAATTCAGATGTAAACTTCTCTTATTCCAAGTGTGAAATAGAAGCTATATTTTTTTTACATTCTAATATATAATATAATGTAATATAATACGTTATAGTGTAATATAATTTCAGAGAATATTTGTGGAATTACAAAAACCATAGTTTTCTCATATAGTCAGCAATTTCTAAAAGATGTATCATATTGTCAAGGCTTTGGAATTTGTTTTTAATATATTTTCTTAAAAATACTAAAAAGTTTTTCATGAAATCTAATATTAGGCACATTTATTGAGACCCTTGTGCCTTTTAATTTATGCCATATTGAGAAGTTAATATTTTCTATTTTGTAAATAACAAAGTAAAATAAAGTTGTATTTTAGTGGATTAATATGTCCACTTATAAGAAAGCCAAAGTTTTTCAGAGTTTGAATGAACATTTATTCCTAAGAACACCTTGCCTCCCCTAGAGATTTTTCTGTTCATATAATTTTGCTTTTTCAGATACATGAAGTTGATTTTTTTGGAAAAGAATATATATTTATACAGTTTTCATTTTCATAGGTACCATTTTCACCTCTTATGCTTAAATAATGCATTTTGTATTAAAATTTAGAATTAAATTTGTATTTAATTTAAACTGTATTCTGACTCATTAGAAAAGACCCTGATTCTGGAGGAGACTGAAGGCAGGAGAAGGGAACAACAGAGGATGAGATGGTTGGATGGCATCACCAATTCAATGAACATGAGTTTGGGCAAGCTGTGGGAGTTGCTGATGGACAGGGAAGCCTGGTGTGCTGCAGTCCATGGAGTCACAAAGAGTTGGACATGTCTGAGCAATTGAACTGAACTATTCTGTAGTGGGGGAAGAAGATAACAGTCATTGAATCTTGGAAAGTAATAGGTTAAAAGCACATAGAACAGTCAAATCCCTGCAAAAGGATATCCAGACTTATAGAACCCCAGTGGCAATTACTCAAGAAAGAGCAGGATAAGGGTGGTGATATTCATCACCAATCCTTTCACCTATTGTCAGCTGATATGTTGAAAGATTATCTTTGGGTTCTTAAGAACCTAGGTTTGAATTCAATTGCATTTACTTAATTCTGACCTTCATTCTGAACACAGTTTCATAGTCATTTTGTAGTCATTGTTCTTGATGTTGAACAATTTTACATAAAGCATTGAATATACTAAGGAATTCAGAAAATATGACTAATACAATCATACAATGGTTGTCAGTTGATGATATCTAAGTGCTTGATATCAATTAAATTATTTAATCTTCTCACAAACCAATGAAGTAGATACTATCATTATCATTATTTGATAGGTAAATAAATTCAGTCACAGGATATTTAAGAAAATTGCCAAAGTTTTGCAGCAGCTATTCAATATTAGATAAAATATTTGAGCTTAGTCACTGAGGAAAATGCACAGCTTTAGGATCTGCACAGTTAAGCATTATGCTATTCTGTCACTTTTTAAAAGTTCTGTCACACCTTTAAAGGTGTTTTTGTCAGGGACAGAACACTACCACAATGTCCATTAGTTTCACTGGTAATAATCATTAAACATTTAACTAAATACATTTTTCATTACTGCACTGATACTAAATTCCTTTGCATCTCATTGTTAAATTTTAAACAATTATAAATATACAGATATCACAATAAAAAGCAAACCTCTGCAAAGATTATATATATATATATATAAATAACTTTTAAGAATATTTAAAACTGTGAAACTGATTTCTGAAACCTAGTCATTTATTTTAAATTAGAAATGTATTAAGTAAAATTAAAAATAAATAATCTTAGTTTATGCATATTCTTATATGGTATCACATTCAATTTAATAGGAACTTTAAATAATTTTCCCTCTCTTCATTATTCCTCTAAAAATGTCATACTGATATTTGCTGCAATAATAAAATCACATGAATTTAAATACAAACAATTTAGCAATAGAGTATGGTTAATTTGTTGACTTTTTCAAAATGAAATGTGAATTGATTAAAGGATATGAGGATACATCAATAAAGTTTAATATATGGTAGATATAATTTCCCTGTATGCAACACATTTTTCTAAGACAATACATGAAACAAGAGTAAATGCATTTAGCTAAAATATTACATTATTCATTATAATTACTAAAACATTTTTCTCTGATAAATGGAGAATTGCACTTTGCTGCACAAAGTACACTGAGGACAATAAATTGGGAAGTAGACTCAATAGTGGTATATGTAGATTAGAAAGAGGAAATGCTACATCTAGTATGATTATTTATATAGGTTATTGAACAATTTTCATACTCTTAGGGTTAAAAATATTAACCCTAAAAAAGTTTTAAAAAATTTTTAATGGGTTGATACCCAGTTAGATGTGATTGCATATGAAATAGAATTCTCACAATATATATACTTGGTTTCACTTTAGAGATGTAGAGAACCAAGAAGAACCATCGTTCTCATCTAACAAACAGAAACAAGTTGGTTGAACTGAAAAACAGTGCTATTTTTAACCCATTAGTGAATTGGCATCGTAATTCAAACAGCTAATTCAAAATGTGGAAAAAGACAAGTGCTTGCAAGTAGAAACACTACCCAGATATATGCATGTGTGGATGATAACTTGCTTCATTTGTATCCAACTCTTTGCAACTGTATGGATGGTACCTGCCAGGCTTCTCTGTCCATGGGATTCTCCAGGCAAGAATACTGGAATGGGTTGCTATACTCTTCTCCAGGGGATCTTCCCTACCCAGGGATCTAACCCACGTCTCTTATGTCTCCTGAATTGGCAGGCAGGTTCTTTACCACTAGAGCCACCTGGGAAGCCCACCCAGAAGTATGTTGTTGTTGTTCAGTCACTAGATCATGTTCAACTTTGCAACCCCATGAACTGCAGCAAGCCAGGCTTCCCTGCCCTTCATTATCTCCATGAGTTTGCTCAAACTCATGTCCATCCAGTCAGTGATGATAACCAACCATCTCATCCTCTGTTACCCTCTCCTTCTCCTGCCCTCAATCTTTCCCAGCATCAAGGTCTTTTCAAATAAGTCAACTCTTCACATGAGATGACCAAAATATTGGTCACCTCAGACCTTCAGCATCAGACCTTCCAGTGAATACTCAGGTTGATTTTGTTTAGGATTGACTGGTTTGATTGCCTTGCTATCAAAAGGACTCTCAAGAGTATTCTCTAGCACCACAGTCCCAAAGCATCAATTCTTTGGGTCTCAGCCTTCTTTATGGTTCAACTGTCATATCTGTACATGACTACTGGAAAAACCATAGCTTTGACTATAAGGACCTTTGTCAGAAAAGTAATGTCTCTGCTTTTTAATATGCTGTCTATGTTGGTCGTAGCTTTTCTTCCAAGGAGCAAAAATATTTAAATTTCATGGCTGCAGTCACCATCTTCAGTGATTTTGGAGCCCCAGAAAGTAAAATCTGCCATTGTTTTCCATTTCCCCCCATCTATTTGTCATGAAGCAATGGGACTGGATGCCATGATCTCAGTTTTTTGAATGCTGAGTATTTAGCCAACTTTTTCACTCTCCTCTTTCACTTTCATCAAGAGGCTCTTTAGTTCTTCTTTGCTTTCTGCCATTAAAGTGGTATCATCTGCATATGTGAGGTTGTTGATACTTCTCTGGACAATCTTGATTCCAGCTTCTACTTCGTATAGCCCACGATTTCATATTATGTACTCTGCATATAAGTTAAATAAGCAGGATGACAACATACAGCCTTGAGGTACTCCTTCTCCAATTTTTAGCCAGTCTGACGTTCCATTTCCAGTTCTAACTGTTGCTTCCTGATTGGCATGCAGATTTCTCAGGAGGCAGGTAAGGTATTCTGTTATTCCCATCTCTTTAAGAATTTTCCAAGTGTGTTGTGATCCACACAGTCAAAGGATTTAGCATAGATAATGAAGCAGAAGTAAATGTTTTTTCTCAAATTCTCTTGCTTTCTCTGTGATCCAGTGCTTGTTGGCAATTTTATCTCTAGTTCCACTGGTTTTTCTAAATCCAATTTGTACATCAGAAATTCTTGGCTCATGTACTATTGAAGCCTAGTTTCAAGGATTTTGAGCATTGCCTCACTAGCATATGAAATGAGTGCAATCGTGTAGTAGTTTGAACATTCTTTGCTATTGCCTCTCTTTGGGATTGGAATGAAAACTGACCTTTTCCAGTCCTCTGTCCATTACTAAGTTTTCTAAATTTGCTTGCATATTGAGAGAAGCACTTTAACAGTATCATTTTTAAGTTTTGGAATAGCTCTGGTAAAATTCTATCACTTCCACAAGCTTTGTTCATAGTAATACTTCCTAAGGCCCCCTTGACTTCACAATCTGGGATGTCTGGCTTTAGGTGAGTGACCACAGATACATACATACCTGAAATAGATGTTGTTTATAGCATAGAATTAAATGACAAGATCCAGACATTTTTACCAAATTTATGTTGACTAAAAAAGATGTCCAACTTAAGAGTTGTGAGTCAAGTTTTATTTGGGGCAAAATGAGAACTGCAGCCCAGGAGGCAGCATCTCAGATAGCTCTGAGAGACTGCTCCAAGGCAGCAATGGGGGAAAGTCAATATATAGGTTTTGGTGAAAAGGGAGTTCAGTGTCATGAAGTATTCATTTACAAAAGGGTTTTTGTTAGTCATGAGGATCTGATGTAAACATGAAGGGATTTAGCATTTCTCTAGGTATGAGGAGATGCAAGGATTGAGATCATAAAATCTATTCCTAAAAACATCCAACTGTCTAAAGACATGGCCCACCAGATTCCCTAGAGCAGAGTACCTAACTCCACCCTGAACTCCCTCAGGGGTTGTTGAAGCTCAACAACTACAGCAGCATGGGGTTCAGTCTCCATAGAGGCAGATGACAAATGCCTTTGTTGTTCAGTCATTGGCAATACTCTTGGTAAGTGCCAATTTTTAGTTGATGTTTCCAAAGCTTACATGTAAGCTAGACTGAACGTGTGAAGATTGCTGGGATTGAAATAAGTATCTGAGTTCTTGTTCACAGGGCTGAAGAATGATCTTCATGTATACACAAACACACTAGCAAGTGGATCAGTTCAATTCAGTTCAGTTCAGTCACTCAGTCGTGTCCGACTCTTTGCGACCCCATGAATCACAGCATGCCAGGCCTCCCTGTCCATCACCAACTCCCGGAGATCACTCAGACTCACATCCATCGAGTCAGTGATGCCATGCAGCGGTCTCATCCTCAGTCATCCCCTTCTCCTCCTGCCCCCAATCCCTCCCAGCATCAGTCTTTTCCAATGAGTCAACTCTTCACATGAGGTGGCCAAAGTACTTCAGTTTCAGCTTTAGCATCATTTCTTCCAAAGAAATCTCAACGTTATTCTTCAGAATGGACTGGCTGGATCTCCTTTCAGTCCAAGGGACTCTCAAGAGTCTTCTCCAACACCACAGTTTGAAAGCATCAATTCTTCAGTGCTCAGCCTTCTTCACAGTCCAACCCTCACATCCATACATGACTACTGGAAAAATCATAGCCTTGACTAGACGGACCTTAGTCAGCAGAGTAATATCTCTGCTTTTGAATATGTTATCTAGGTTGCTCATAACTTTTCTTCCAAGGAGTAAGCATCTTTTAATGAAATTATATGGCTGCAATCACCATCAGCAGTGATTTTGGAGCCCCCAAAAATAAAGTCTGACACTGTTTCCACTGTTTCCCCATCTATTTCCCATGGAGTGATGGGACCGGTTGCCACGATCTTCATTTTCTGAATGTTGAGCTTTAAGCCAACTTTTTCACTCTCCTCTTTCACTTTCATCAAGAGGCTTTTTAGTTCCTCTTCACTTTCTGCCATAAGGGTGGTGTCATCTGCATATCTGAGGTTATTGATATTTCTCCCTGAAATCTTGATTCCAGCTTGTGTTTCTTCCAGTCCAGCATTTCTCATGATGTACTCTTCATATAAGTTAAATAAGCAGGGTGACAATATACAGCCTTGACATACTCCTTTTCCTATTAGGAACCAGTCTGTTGTTCCATGTCCAGTTCTAACTGATGCTTCCTGGTCTGCATACACATTTCTCAAGAGGCAGGTCAGGTGGTCTGGTATTCCTATCTCTTTCAGAATTTTCCACAGTTTATTGTGATCCACACAGTCAAAGGCTTTGGGATAGTCAACAAAGCAGAAATAGATGTTTTTCTGGAACTCTCCTGCTTTTTCCATGATCCAGCAGATGTTGGCAATTTGATCTCTGGTTCCTCTGCCTTTTCTAAAATCAGCTTGAACATCAGGAAGTTCACAGTTCACGTATTGCTGAAGCCTGGCTTGGAGAATTTTGAGCATTACTTTGCTAGTGTGTGAGATGAGTGCAATTGTACGGTAGTTTGAGCATTCTTTGGCATTGCCTTTCTTTGGGATTGGAATGAAAACTGACCTTTTCCAGTCCTGTGGCCACTGCTGAGTTTTCCAAATTTGCTGGCATATTGAGTGCAGCACTTTCACAGCATCATCTTTCAGGATTTGAGAAAGCTCAACTGGAATTCCATCACCTCCACTAGCTTGGTTCGTAGTGATGCTTTCTAAGGCCCACTTGACTTCACATTCCAGGATGTCTGGCTCTAGATGAGTGATCACACCATCGTGATTATCTGGGTCATGAAGATCCTTTTTGTACAGTTCTTCTGTGTATTCTTGCCATCTCTTCTTAATATCTTCTGCTTCTGTTAGGTCCAGACCATTTCTAGTCCTTTATTGAGCCCATTTTTGCATGAAATGTGCCCTTGCTATCTCTAATTTTTTTGAAGAGATCTCTAGTCTTTCCCATTCTGTTGTTTTCCTCTATTTCTTTGCATTGATAGCTGAAGAAGGCTTTCTTATCTCTCCTTGCTATTCTTTGGAACTCTGCATTCAGATGTTTATATCTTTGCTTTTCTCCTTTGCTTTTCACCTCTCTTCTTTTCACAGCTATTTGTAAGGCCTCCTCAGACAGCCTTTTTGCTTTTCTGCATTTCTTTTCCATGGGGATGGTCTTGATCCCTGTCTCCTGTACAATGTCACAAACCTCATTCCATAGTTCATCAGGCACTCTATCTATCAGATCTAGGCCCTTAAATCTATTTCTCACTTCCACTGCATAATCCTAAGGGATTTGATTAAGATTATACCTAAATGGTCTAGCAGTTTTCCCTGTTTTCTTCAATTTGAGTCTGAATTTGGTAATAAGGTGTTCATTATCTGAGCCACAGTCAGCTCCTGGTCTTGTTTTTGTTGACTGTATAGAGCTTCTCCATCTTTTGCTGCAGAGTATATAATCAGTCTGATTTCAGTGTTGACCATCTGGTGCTGTCCATGTGTAGAGTCTTCTCTTGTGTTGTTGGAAGAGGGTGTTTGTGCACTAAGCACAGGCGGTGGTGGCAGGCTGGTGCACTAAGCGCGGCTGAGAGCTACCCCACATCCGAGGTCAGGGGCAGCGGCCTAGAGTGCCAGGCTGCAAAGGCACAGGAACAGCCAATTGGAGCTACCCCACATCCGAGGTCGGGAGTGATGGCTGGGAGGAGATATCCTGCGTCTGAGGCCAGGGGCGGCAGCCAGGAGGAGCCACCCCGTGTCCAAGGTTGGGGCGATGGCCGAGAGGAGCCACCCAGCATCTGAGGCCAGGGGTGGCGCCCGAGGCCAAGGGCGGCAGCAGGAAGGAACTAAAATGGACTGGAATGGGTGAATTTAACTCAGATGATCATTATATCTACTACTGTGGGCAGGAATCCCTCAGAAGAAATGGAGTAGCCATCATGGTCAACAGAAGAGTCCAAAATGCAGTACTTGGATGCAGTCTCAAAAACGAAAGAATGATCTCTGTTCATTTCCAAGGCAAACCTTTCAATATCACAGTAATCCAAGTCTATGCCCCAACCAGTAATGCTGAAGAAGCTGAAGTTGAATGGTTCTATGAAGACGTACAAGACCTTTTAGAACTAACACCCAAAAAAGATGTCCTTTTCATTATAGGGGACTGGAATGCAAAAGTAGGAAGTCAAGAAACACCTGGAGTAACAGGCAAATTTGGCCTTGGAATACAGAATGAAGCAGGGCAAGACTAATGGAGTTTTGCCAAGAAAATGCACTGGTCATAGCAAGAGGATAGTATTTATTAAATAGAAGGGAAGTATAACACTTTCAGCATAGAAACTGAGAGGGGTTAAAGGGTCCCCCAAAGATGAGACTTAACAGAAATTTTTATATCCTTAATGTGCATATTTTTGGTTGGCTCCTGTCCTTAACCAGTTTAACCAATTTTTAACTAATCAGTTTAAAAGTCAAGATGCTTAACTTACCATCTATGGTTCCTCTTGATCCTTAGATTAAGTCACTACCCTTTTTCATGCCCCCTTGCCATTTCACAATGGACCAGATGTATGGGTTTAAGATTAATGTTTACCAGTTGTTTTTCCCTCAGGCATATGAAACAGAAGTTAATTACTGCCCTTCTCTTGATTTGAGTGCTGATAATTTATCAGACCAAGGACACATTCCAGGAATTTCGGAAAAAGGGTATAGCTTTTGGCTAATGGAGTGATATGTTCATTGAAAAAAATAATGAAGTCTCAAAGAGTTCTTCACTGACTGCGTAGTAATTTCTACCTCAGGACCACAGACATTAGGGACGTTGCACTAATGCATGCGTTTTCACCTGTCATTCAGTTTCAATAAGAATCACTAACTAGTTTCATTTTGGTGTTAGCTGCATGAGAGGAGCAGCAGCCACTGCCAAAAATAGGCCAGGTCCCTCTCACTTATCTCCACTAATGAATAAATATGTTATCTACAGAGGAAAGGACCAAAAAAGTGCTTTATTGACTAGGCCAAAGCCTTTTAATGTGTGGATCACAGTAAACTGTGGAAAATTCTGATAGAGATGGGAATATCAGACCACCTGACCTGCCTCTTGAGAAACCTATATGCAGGTCAGGAAGCAACAGTTAGAATTGGACATTGAACAAAAGTCTGATTCCAAATAGGAAAAGGATTATGTCAAGGCTGTATACTGTCACCCTGCTTATTTAACTTATACGCAGAGTATATCATGAGAAACACTTGGCTGGAAGAAGCACAAGCTGGAATCAAGATTGCTGGGAGGAATGTCAATAACCTCAGATATGCAGATGATACCACCCTTATGGCAGAAAGTGAAGAGGAACTAAAAAGGCTCTTGTTGAAAGTGAAAGAAGAGAGTGGAAAAGTTGGCTTAAAACTCAACATTCAGAAAATGAAGATTACGGCATCTGGTCCCATCACTTCATGGGAAATAGATGGGAAACAGTGGAAACAGTGTCAGACTTTATTTTGGGGGACTCCAAAATCACTGCAGATGGTGACTGCAGCCATGAAATTAAAAGACGCTTACTCCTTGGAAGAAAAGTTATGAGCAACCTAGATAGCATATTGAAAAGCAGACATTACTTTACCAACAAAGGTCTGTCTAGTCAAGGCTATGATTTTTCCAGTGGTCATGTATGGATGTGAGAGTTGGACTGTGAAGAAAGCTGAGTGCTGAAGAATTGATGCTTTTGAACTGTGGTGTTGGAGAAGACTCTTGAGAGTCCCTTGGACTGCAAGGAGATCCAACCAGTCCATTCTAAAGGAGATCAGTCCTGGGTGTTTTTTGGAAGGAATGAATGTAAAGCTGAAACTGCAGTACTTTGGCCACCTCATGCGAAGAGTCGACTCATTGGAAAAGACTCTGATGCTGGGAGGGATTGGGGGCAGGAGGAAAAGGGGATGACAGAGGATGAGATAGCTGGATGGCATCACCGAATCAATGGACATGAGTTTGAGTAGACTCTGGGAGGTGGTGATGGACAGGGAGGCCTGGTGTGCTGCGATTCATGGGGTGGCAAAGAGTCGGACACGACTGAGCGACTGCACTGGACTGATGGAGTAGGTACAAAAACAGTACAGTTGAAGAAGAGAAACAGGTACAAAAAGCAAACACATGTACTTGCACACACATATACACACAAAAAACACAAAACTACTTTTGGGTGATGAATATTAAAACGTAATAGGCACAGTATTACCTCTGGATGAGAGTAGAAATACTTCTGTGAGCCATACTCCTGGTACCCAGGTTTATAGTGCCTAACCAAAATTGAAGTCAATGAAAACATCAGAGAATATGTACCCTCAACCCTCTAAATCACACACACGCACACACACACACACCATCCATCTCTCAAATAAGCACTGAATGAAATCATTGAGTGGAATACAACCAAGAGAGCTGCAAGAGACAGTTTCTCTGTCTGGGAACCAAAACAAAGGTGAAGATAACTAAACTAAGTATGAAAGTAGAAATTGCAAATTTGCCCACATTCAAAATAAAAATGGGCTTCCCTGGTTGTTCAGCTGGTAACGAATCCACCTGTAATGCATTAGACCCTGGTTCAATTCCTAGGTTTGAAGATCTGCTGAGAAGGGACAGGTTAACCATTCCAGTATTCTTGGGCTCCCCTGGTGGCTCAGTTGCCAAAGAATCCTCCTGCAATGCAGAAGACATGGGTTAGATGCCTGGATTGAGAAGATCCCCTGGAGAAGGGTATGTCTACTAAACACAAAGAATAACTAGAGGATTTGAGTTCTCAGTACACTGACAGGATCTATTATAAAACAAATAACAACAACAAAAAATGTTGAACAAACCCAACTCCTGACTAGATGAATTGAAAACCCCACAGTAAAGAACTAGCAGAAGGAAAAGCATGCTCATTTTTAAGCAAAAACTGATTTCCTCTGTGTCATCCTTGTTTTACAATATATCTGGCATGAAACAAAAATTTCTGAGGCACACAAAATGGTGAGAATCAACTCTGTCTGAAGATGTAAAATTATCGTTATAAATATAATCAGATATGATAGTTATTGGATTAATCAGATAGAAAATTTAAATAACTAGGATAAACTGTGGAAAATTTTAAAAGAGATGGAATACCAGACGATCTTATCTGGCTCCTGAAAAATCTGTATGCAGGTCAAGAAGCAACAGTTAGAACCAGACAAGGAACAACTGACTGGTTAATAATTGTGGAAAGAGTACCTCAAGGCTATATATTGTCATGTTTAACTTACATGCAGAATACATCATGTGAAATTTTGGGCTGGATGAAGCACAACCTGGAATCAACATTACCCAGAGAAATATCAATAATGTCAGATATGTAGATGATATCACTCTAATGGCAGAAAGCAAAGAGGAACTTAAGAGCCTGTTGATGAAAGTGAAAGAAGAGAGTGAAAAATTTCACTTAAAACTCAACATTCAAAAAACAAAGATCTTGGCATCTGGTCTAATCACTTTCATGGCAGATAGATGGAGAAACAATGGAAACAGTAACAGACTATTTTCTTGGGCTCCAAAATCACTGCAGATGGTGACTGCAGCCATGAAATTGAAAGATGCTTACTCCTTGGAAGAAAAGCTATAACCAACTTAGTATATTAAAAAGCAGAAATATTACTTTGGCAACAAATGTAATCTAATCAAATCTACAGTTTATGCAGTAGTCATGTGTGGATGTGAGACTTGGACTATAAAGAAAGCTAAGCACTGAAGAATTGATGATTTTCACCTGTGGTGTTGAGGAAGACTCTTGAGAGTCCCTTGGGCTGCAAGGAGATCAAACCAGTCAATCCTAAAGGAAATCAGTCCTAAATACTCTTTGGAAGGACTAACGCTGAAGCTGAAACTCCAATACTTTGGCCACCTGATGTGAAGAACTGACACCTTAGAAAATACCCTGATTCTGGGAAAGAGTGAAGGAATGAGGAGCAGGGGATGACAGAGGATGAGATGGTTGGATGACATCACTGACACAATGGCCATGAGTTTGAGCATCCTCTGGGTGCTGGTGATGGAAAGGGAAGCCTGGCATGCTGTAGTCCATGGGATCTGTAAGAGTTGGACATGACTGAGCGACTGAACTGAACCATGATAAGTATTTTAAAGACAATAATACAAAAGTTAGACAATCAGATACATCCAGTAGAGAAATGAAAATAATAAGACATTAGAAACAAGCAGTGCTAGAAATCAAAGTACAACAATGAAAAACTGAATAATTCAACAGAATGGTCAATAGCTTGACAGAGTTGAAAAAAGCAAATCAATAAAATTTTAGGTAGGTAAATGAAGATTCAGTTCAGTTCAGTCGCTCAGTCATATCCGCCTCTTTGCGACCCCATGAATCGCATGCAATGCCACACCTCCCTGTCCATCGCCAACTCCCGGAGCTCACTCAAACTCGTACATCGAGTCGGAGATGCCATCGAGCCATCTGATCCTCTGTTGTCCCTTTCTCCTCCTGCCCCCAATCTTTCCCAGCATCAGAGTCTTTTCCAATGAGTCAACTCTTCGGATGAGATGGCCAAAGTACTGGAGTTTCAGCTTTAGCATCAGTCCTTCCAGTGAAAATCCAAGATTGAATTCCTTTAGGATGGACTGGTTGGATCTCCTTGCAGTCCAAGGGACTCTCAAGAGTCTTCTCCAACACCGCAGTTCAAAAGCATCAATTATTCGGCTCTCAGCCTTCTTCATAGTCCAACTCTCACATCCATACATGACCACAGGAAAAACCATAGCCTTGACTAGACAAAACTTTGTTGGCAAAGCAATGTCTCTGCTTTTGAATATGCTATCTAGGTTGGTCATAACTTTTCTTCCAAGGAGTAAGTGTCTTTTAATTTCATGGCTGCAGTCACCATCTGCAGTGATTTTGGGGCCCAAAGAAATAAAGTCTGACACTGTTTCCACTGTTTCCCCATCTATTTCCCATGAAGTGATGGGACAAGACGTCATGATCTTCGTTTTCTGAATGTTGAGCTTTAAGCCAACTTTTTCACTCTCCTCTTTCACTTTCAACAAGAGGCTTTTTAGTTCCTCTTCACTTTCTGCCATAAGGGTGGTGTCATCTGCATATCTGAGGTTATTGATATTTCTCCCTGCAATCTTGATTCCAGCTTGTTTTTCTTCCAGTCCAGCATTTCTCATTATGTATTCTGCATAGAAGTTAAATAAGCAGGGTGACAATATACAGCCTTGATGTACTCCTTTTCTTATTTGGATCAAGTCTGTTGTTCCATGTGCAGTTCCAAATGTTGCTTCCTGACCTGCATGTAGGTTTCTCAAGAGGCAAGTCAGGTGGTCTGGTATTCCCATCTCTTTCAGAATTTTCCACAGTTTATGGTGATCCACACAGTCAAAGGCATTGGCATAGTCAAGAAAGCAGAAATAGATGCTTTTCTGGAATTCTCTTGCTTTTTTGATGATCCAGCGGATGTTAGCAATTTGATCTCTGGTTCCTCTGCCTTTTCTAAAACCAGCTTGAACATCTGGAAGTTCATGCTTCATGTATTGCTGAAGCCTGGCTTGAAGAATTTTGAGTATTACTTTACTAGCATGTGAGATGAGTGGATTTGTGTGGTAGTTTGAGCATTCTTTGGCATTGCCTTTCTTTGGGATTGGAATGAAAACTGACCTTTTCCAGTCCTGTGGCCACTGCTGAGTTTTCCAAATTTGTTGGCATATTGAGTGCAGCACTTTCACAGCATCATCTTTCAGGATTTGAAATAGCTCAACTGGAATTCCATCACCTCCACTAGCTTTGTTTGTAGTGATGCTTTCTGAGGCCCACTTGACTTCACATTCCAGAATGTCTGGCTCTAGGTGAGTGATCACACCATTGTGGTTATCTGTGTTGTGATGCTCTTTTTTGCACACTTCTTCTGTGTATTCTTGCTACCTCTTCTTAATATCTTCTGCTTCTGTTAGGTCCAGACCATTTCTGTCCTTTATTGAGCCCATCTTTGCATGAAATATTCCCTTGGTATCTCTAATTTTGTTGAAGTGATCACTAGTCTTTCCCATTCTGTTGTTTTCCTCTATTTCTTTGCATTGACCACTGAGGAAGGTTTCCTTATCTCTTCTTGTTATTCTTTGGAACTCTACATTCAAATGGGTATATCTTTCTTTTTTCTCCTTTGCTTTTTCCTTCTCTTTTCACAGCTATTTTTAAGCCCTCCTAAGAGAGCCATTTTTATTTTTTGCATTTATTTTCAATGGGGATATCTTGATCCCTGTCTCTTGTACAATGTCACAAATGAATGATTACTTAAATTTGTATTAAAAAAAAGTGAAAAGAAAAATAAAACATACCTTACAAGAGATAGCAGAATATCAAATTGTGTAACATACATATAATCAGTATCACAGAAGTCGAAAAAAATATTTGGAGAAAAAATGCCAAAAAATTTTCAGTATTAATGACATATGTAAAATCCTATACCCACAAAGCTTGAAGAATAAGCATCAGGAAAAATACCAAAGGAAAAAACCATATTTATCATATTCTAGTTGCTGAACACCAGAAATGTACAGAAAATATTGAAGATAACCACAGATAGACTCCAAGTTAGTCTTTGGACTTTGAATTCAAAAGAGGTTTGGATCAACATGTACACACTACTATATATAAAATAGATAATCAACAAGGACCTGTCATACAGCATAGGAAACTATACTCAACATTTTGTGATAACCTATAAGGAAAGAGAATCTGAAGGCTACATATATATTCTCTTCATAAACCATGTTCACAAGAGATAAATGAGTAACATTTTTAAAATACTGAAACAGAAAATAGCTAATCAGAATGTCAAGGAATATTCTAGAAAAATATCTTTAAAATTAAATAAAAATAAAAATCTACTCAGATGAATAAAACTGAGAGAATTCATTAGCAGCAGACTTTATAAGAAATGTCAAAGGAAATTCTTCTGGTAAAATAAATATATAGGCAAAAAAAACACAGATCAAAGCCAAAAGTTGAAGAGCATTTGAAATGGGATAAAGAAGAAATCATTCTCATGAAGCTTAGTTTTTCTAAAAGAGAATTGAATGCTTAAAGAAAAAACAATAACAATTATTGTCTTTATAGTATGAAGTATATTACAAGGTATGAGAGGGAGGAATTTGGAATTACTATTATAAAATCTTTATAATATAAAGATAAGATTATAATATAATCTTAAGTATACATGAAAAGGTATATTATTCTTTGAAGGCAAACTCAGATTATTTAAGTATATATGTGTGTGTGTGTGTAAAATAAAACTACAGAAACTATTAATTTCTTTAAAAGGATGAATACTGTGTACATAAGACAGAATCATGGTCTATTATATCCAAGAAAGATTGAAAAAAAGAGTAAAAGAAGGAAAGAACAAATACATTGAAAATAGATATGATAATGACATATTTTAATCCAGCGTATCAGCAGTCGCCTTAAATATGAATGTTCCAAATCAGCTAAAAGACAGAGATTGTCAGATTTACTGTCAAGATATTGCTGTATGTTGCCTGTAAGATAGATATTCTTCAGGGAAATCTTCAGTGAATTGTTTTATCAAATTTCCTTGTGTATTTTCATAGTAGCACTGTGCTTAACTTTGGATAACATTTACCATGCCACACATTACTTAGAGATCACATTCTACTCTACCTCAGAAACAGTTCTCTTCTTCCCTAAAATAACCCATTGCTTTTCACAATGCTATGCAAATGCCCTATTACAAACTGTATCTTTAAACAAATTGGAGTTTTTACAGAAAAATTCACAAAAGTAGTTGAAAATTTGGGAGAATTTTCTGAGTTCCCAGCTTAAAGGAAAAAAAAAAAAAGTGTACACTAAAAATATATTTAGATCCCATGTTTAAATATTTTTACACATAGAACTATTAAATGTAACATGGAATGCACCATAAATCTTCACTTAGATGGAAAGAAGAATTATCACTATATATAAGCATCTAGGAAAATATAATAATATTTCAGTTTTTTATGTGAGAGATATTAATAATACAGATAAATTTCTGGAAATTATTGTGGAGAATGCAAATAATAATATTTAAAATTGTGTTCATGATACTTTACAAAATTTAGCAAAGCAAATACGATTTTAAATAATAAGTAGAAAGAATATGTTAATGGTTTTCAGTTACTTTAGTTGATGAACTCTAAATTACATATAAACATGGAATCAGATCAAGAACAATTATTGAAAAACAAGTTTGATGTTTGGCAGATACAAAATTTATGTAATAGAACTTCATCGTTGTATCAAAATAGCTTATTATTCTGACATGTCTATTTTTTGTTTTATATATTTAATTTTTAAATAATTCAGTAAACAATCCTGACATATTTTAATTTACTAAACCTTTGATTTATATGAGTTAACATAAATTGTATCTGTTTTGTCTAGCATGAGTTTTAATTTTAAACACAATCATTTTATTTCTTTGAAGGCTTTATTACCAAAAAAAATTCACATACATTATTCAACTGCATGTCCTATGAAATTATATCATGTCTCAAAAGTATTACTAAAAAATGTTAAATGACATGAGATAATAGCTTGCTGCTGCTGCTAAGTTGCTTCAGTCGTGTCCAATTCTGTTCGACCCCGTAGACGGCAGCCCACCAAGCTCTGCTGTCCCTGGGATTCTCCAGGCAAGAACACTGGAGTGGGTTGCCATTTCCTTCTCCAATGCATTAAAGTGAAAAGTGAAAGTGAATTCTCTCAGTCATGTCTGACTCATAGCGACCCCATGGACTGCAGCCCACCAGGCTCCTCTGTCCATGGGATTTTTCAGGCAAGAGTACTGGAGTGGGATGCCATTGCCTTCTCCAGATAATAACTTACTAAATTATAATTCAAAATAACACTAAGAGAAAGCAAATACTATTATCCCCAACACAGCCCTTATATATATAAAAAGAAGAAGAGTTGACTCTATAAAGAACTAATAGAAAATACGCATACATATATTACCTGTAATCCCAAAGCAGTTAAGAGAATTGATTTCTTCCTAGGAAAAGTATGTTACCAATGACAGGGGGAAGATAAAAACACCAAAGCAAGGATATATACTCATCTTTGATGTATAGGACAAAAAATCTAATCATGATAATTATATGCTATATCTTAGATTTACTCATTATATGTTTAGCAATAGAAGATTTAATGGTAATATTTTACTAGATGATGAAATCAGAACAATTTATTGCTCTTTATTAGATCTCATTAAATGCATTTCCAGTCATGCATAATAAAAGGTAAACAGATTAATATTTATATGTACCAAAAATATGTAACAGTTAATTTCAGAGCAATGTGCTACCTTTAAAATGCCAATTATTAAACCATTATATTAATGTTTAAGCCAGGGTATGCTTCCAAATTATACACATACCATCATCCCATTTTCTTAATCAACATTGATTACAAAATTTTTGCTAATTGACTCAATTGTGTTTTGCTTCTCTTGACTCATCCAAATCAAACAGGGTTCACTAAAATTCAAGTTTCATGTAATAACATCATATTATACATTAATATGATCTATTTGTTTAGAAACAAACTGGATCAAGTTGAATTTTTTTTTTTTACATGCAAATAAGCAAAGTTAGTCAATGGGCAGAGAGTATAGAATAAGAGATATTAGAAATAGCATTTTTATTTTATTCAAAGTCCTAGTAATTCTCAGGATAATGTGAGTGGAATAATGCATGTGATCAGCAATGAAAAGAGCTGAAATAATATAATTACTTTAGTAGTTAAAAGGAAACTAAAAATATACATATATTTAAAAAGTAGTACATTTGGTGTGATTGCTTTTTATTCCAAAATTACATCAAGAAAACATAGCTGATTAGAAATACTAATGTATTTTTGCTAACTGAAAGTAAAAAGACAATAACTTGAAAAATCAAAAATTGCCATATCCTAAATACACTTTCAAGACGGTTTTGTTTTGGTTAATTTTTTAAATTATTATCCAACAAGTGGGCTTATTTTGATTTTGTACCACAGGTATCTGAAAATTTACTTGTTATATATTTTTAATCTTTTTTCCTCTATCTCAGATGTTCACATTGAATAAACACTATTCACCTATCTTCAGGCTTACTGACTCTTTCCTCATTTATGTCCACTCTGGTACTGTTTATTCAGTGGGTTTTTCACTTCTAATGTTACTATTTGATTCTTCTTTATATTGTATGTTCTCTGTATATTTGTATATTGTATATCTCTCTTTATATTTTAACATTTGTTTCAAAAGTGTTTGGGTTTGTTTTAACAGCTAGTTCCAACATCTCTGTTTTTCCTAAGCAAGTTGATTTTATCTTGGTTCATTGTTTACACTGGGTAATTTTGATGAATTTTGAGTAATTTTGGTTATTGAGCAGTTGGGGAATCACTTCAAATAAATTTAGATAATCCTGTACTTTTAAAATTTCACATATGGAGACATTGGGTCTTGTTTAAATCCAATAGAGAATGTCATCATTTATGTTTCAGTATGGCAATCCCTGATTACTTTCATGCTGAAAGGTCTAACCTTCATTTTGGAGCTATGGTTCCAATGTTAGTTCATTTTTCGAATCTTTTGAAGTGGTATCCAATTCTATGCTTTATGTGCCACATATTGTTTAGTGGATAGAATTTTTGGACAAAGGTCTCTTATCACAGTTCTTAGAGCTTTTATATGCTAATTAGAACTATACTGTCACATACATATGCCACAGGTAGGCCCAATTGGCCCTAAATGAGTTTACAGGGTTGATTTTCTAAGCTTCCTTTTCAAAATCTCTCCAGCATTTTCTTATTGCCTTTATTTCTTTGGTTCCATTTTTATTTTTTTTAAGGCAGACAGGAAGTACATCTGCTCTTGAGACATGTCTAATAAGGCCAAAATGTAAGAAGATATAGAAATAGAGACAGATTGAGCCTTACCATCTGAACCTATACCTCCAGAGAGAATAAGGGAAAAGGGTTATCATTTCCTCAGTTTTTGACTTCTGCAGGCTGCTATTTGTTGCCATCACTACCACCACCTCAACAGATTACCTAGACCCTGTGGTTTGAAAGAAAAGATGAAAGAAAGAAAACACATTTTTTTTTCTCTCTCTCTCCAAACTTTAATAATTCACTTTCTCAGTTTTCAAGCTAGAACTGAAAAGCTTTTTCTGAAACCATTTTTGTTTCTGTTGTTGTTTTTCGCCTCACAGTGGCCAGTCCAAGGTTCCCAACTGAGTTAAATTCAGGCCAGGAGATAACTAAAGGATAAAAAAAAAAAAGAGAGAGAGAGAAATTCATCAACAGTTTGTAGGTACTTTGATTTATGTGTTCTGTTTCAGTCTCCTGTTGCTGTACATTTCAAAGTCCTCAAATTGTTGTGCCATGGATTCTGTCAAAATTTTATAGTTGTGTTCTGTGGGATAGAGAGAGGTGCACTTATTTCCTCTTACTCAAAACTGAAAACTCCCCCAGTTATGTATTTTTTCATATATTGTTTTTCAAATAACAAATGTATCATTTTTATATCTGGAAACATAGGCACAAAAATCTTCAGTTTTTGAAACCAGATAAATATCACACTGTAATGTTGGAGGCTCAGATATATGTGAAATTTAAGTATTTTAGGAAGTTTATAAAATTTTGTTTCTTTACACTAAATCTAGGTAGAAAGTGTAGCCCACTGATTTTACCCGTATGTTAATGCTATCCACATTAAAGCATTTTTGTATAATTTCACTGACATTAGTGTAACATAAGTAGATAATAATCTATACTTTAATGTCAGTCTAAAAGATTTTTAAAGGTTTATAAATATATAAAGTAGCTTGTATAAATGACAAATTGCTTTAAATATCCAAAAGAATTGAGCCACAAACAGTTATACAAATAATAATTTTCTTATATTCTCAGGCCATGTTAATTGACCTAACATCACTTGGGGTATGTAGTAATCCATTTCTCTTATTTCATTTTTTAAATATTAATTCCTAATTATTCCATAATAAAATAAATTTCACAATCCATATTAGCTTGAATTACTGACGCTAAAGTGTGACTTCATATATATATGAACTTCATCAGGTGATGGCTTCATGTTTGATATCTATCAAATAACCAGTGATAAAACACCTGTTTGTTTTTCCATGAATATAATTTATAGTATTTTTGAAGGTGTGGAAAAGCTGGCTTAAAACTCAACGTTCAAAAAAACGAAAATCTAGTCCTATCACTTCATGGCAAATAGATGGGGGAAATAGAAACAAGCTCAGATATGCAGATGATACCACTTTAATGGCAGAAAGTGAAGAAAAATTAAAAAGCTTCTCGATGAGTGTGAAAGAGGTTAGTGAAAAAGCCAACTTAAAGCTCAATATTAAAAAATCTAAAAAAAAAAGCACACACACAAAACCCTAAGATCATGGCATCCAGTTACATCACTTCATGGCAAATAGAAGAAGAAAAGGTGGCAAATAGAAGAAAACGTGGATGCAGTGACAGATTTCCTCTTCTTGGGCTCTAAAATCACTGGAGATGGTGACTGCAGCCATGAAATTAGAAGACAATTACTTCCTGGCAGGAAAGCTATGACAAACCTAGAGAGAGAATTAAAAAACAGCGATATCACTTTGCTGACAAAGATCTATAGGCTCAAGGCTATAGCCTTTCCAGTAGTCATGTACAGATGTGCGAGCTGGATCATAAAGAAGGCAGAGCTCCGAAGAACCAACGCTTTCTAACTGTGGGGCTGGAGAAGATTCTTGAGAATCCCTTGGACAGCAAGAAGATCAGACCAGTCAACCTTAAAGGAAATCAATACTGAATATTCATTGGAAGGACTGAAGCTGAAGCTCCAATACTTTGGCCATCTGATGTGAAAAGCCTACTCACTGGAAAAGACCCTGATCCTGGGAAAGACAGGGCAAAAGGAGAAGTGGTTACAGAGGATGAGATGGTTGGATGGCATCACTGACTCAATGGACATGAGTTTGAGCAAACTCTGGGAGATAGTGAAGAACGGAAAAAAGTGCTGCAGTTCATGGGGTCGCAAAAAGTCAGACACAAGCAAGTGACTGAGTGATTTTAAGTATTCATGAATACCATTATGAATATAATGAATATAATGTCTTAAAATAAACAAGAAGTACTACTCTTTTAAAGAGAAAATAATGAAAATTACATCTTTTATATTTTCACACTTTACAAAATAATTTTAAAAATTATTATGAAGTGTTCCAAGTCTATAAATGATTTTTTACTCAGTTTTTGCTGTTTTTCAGTTAAGAAAAGGCTATTTGCAACCTAGGAACTGCCAGTAACTTTCATAGCTGATAGTGAGTATGTGCTGCTATATCATTTTTGGCAAGGATTAGTGTTTTATCATTTAGACACATCAGGTACTTAGATTGCCACTATCATATAATTTAAATTGGAATTATTTAAAATGATGAAAAAATGACAAAGTACCAATCAGAAACTGAATTGCAGTATAGTGGAAAAGATTCATCCATGTGTTATTGTATTGATGGAAAATAAGACAATTTAGGAATGTCATGTTCATCTTTTTCTTTCTTGGTTGACTAATATTGAAAATTGAATGTTTATGTCTCTTATTTCCACATAATATTCTCTGTGGTTTCTTCAAGTATGACTTGCTGCATCTTTAAACTTTGTATATTAAAAAAAACTATTTCAAAAGCAAATATTAAATGTAGATGTGTGCTTTTATTTGTACAAATACAGTGAATCATTATATTCTCAAATTTTCAGTAATAAAATGTGACATTCAGCTTTATATATTCACTGAGTTTTATGAACTTAGTAGTCAGAAACATTTCTTTACCATCAAATCAATTGCAGATATATTAAGAAAGCCTACTTCTGTAATTACAAAATTTGGGAGCAGAAGTTGTACTGCTTAAAACTCATCTATGACACCATAGGTTAAAAAACTGTTGTCAAATGTGTTTTCTTCTAAGACCCTGCTTCATTAATCAGCAGCTCTATCTTTCTGAAAGATTCTCCATGAATACATCCCCTTTAAATATACACATACACACATATGCATATATTTATCATTGTATATATACATATAGTTAAACAATATTGAATTACATAAATGAAGAAGGGCTTCCCAGGTGGTTCTGTGGTAAAGAATCTGCCCATCAAGCAGGAAATGCAGGTTTAATCCCTGGGTCAGGAATATTCCCTGGAGAAGGAAATGGCTATCCACTCCAGTATTCTTGCTTGGGAAATCCCATAGAAGAGAAGCCAGGTGGACTACAATCCTCTGGGTCCCAAAGAATCTGATGCAACTTAGTGACTAAATAGAAAGAGCATATAAATGAATAACAAGAATATGAGCATGCTGCCTCCCACTAATTCTAACCTTTAGTCCTCAAACCCTTATTATCAGGCAACCACTTATATACTTTCAAGTTCTTTCTATGATTAATTATCCCACCATTACTAAATTTTATAGTTAACAATATTTCCTCAATTTAGATATTATCTATTCATTTTCTCTTGTGACAATTACAATTTAACAATCCTTACACCACCTTTACAACCATGACATGTCCTGGCTTTGAGGAGAAGAAGCGATACCCTAGAAAAAAGAAGCTGTGATTCTTTCTTGATGTGTAATTTCAGACTACAAGGACCCATTTTTCCTTGACCCTTCTGTTTTCAAAGATGGACAGTTGTGTGGGTGTTTCTTTATATTAAAACTGGTTTGGATTGATTTATTCCTACTGAAACTGGAGATGATGACTGAACATAAAATATTTGTTGTTTGAAACCACTCTATTCTTAATTTTTGTCTCAGTTACCAAGTCGAAGACAAAAAGTATAATCTATTACAATATCTTGAATCAATATTTTCATAACAAATTCTTAATTAATAATCAGAACTTATACCACTTTGACTTTGAATTTATTAATCAGTGTCATACCAAACATTGTTCAGGATTAAAATTCCATATTGTTGTTGTTTCCCACCCATTTTGAGTTTTTCCTTTTTAACATTTATTTGCATTTATTAATAATTTTGTGGCATTTATTCCCAGACATAAGTTTTTGTTTCTTCAGTTTCTTGTGGGATATCTTCTGTGCAACTTCCTCTTCTGGTTTAAGAAAAACCTGATTTTTTTTTTTTTCCTCCAGTAAGGATCATCTTAATGTGGAAAGGAGAGCTTTTGTGTGGGTTGATCTGACCATGAATTCTGTAAGTCCTGAACTACATCTTGGGGATTTTGTTCACCTGAAGTTCTCAACGTTCAGAGAATCTGCATATAAAGCCCTTAAGTTCAGTATTTTTTTAACCATTTATCATTTATCTATTATTATTTTTATTTTTACTTTACAATATTGTATTGGTTTTGCCATACATCAACATGAATCCACCACGGGTGTACACGTGTTCCCCATCCTGAACCCCCCTCCCACCTCCCTCTCCATACCATTGCTCTGGGTCATCATAATGCACCAGCCCAAAGCATCTTGTATCCTGCATTGAACCTGGACTGGTGATTTGTTTCTTATATGATATTATAGAAAGCTTTGGTACATATACACAATGGAGTATTACTCAGCCATTAAAAAGATATTTGAATCAGTTCTAATAAGGTGGATGAAACTGGAGCCTATTATACAGAGTGAAGTAAGCCAGAAAGTTCAGTATTACTCTTTGCACATGTGGAGTAAAAATTCAGCACTCTTTTTGTGCCAGTGACCCTGCGTCCAACCCCATTATTTGGCCTATGATCACCTAACCAGCTCCACCATTGTAACAACAGAATGGCACACATTGCTCTGGAAAGGGACATCTTTCAGCTTCTTGGTGACTTTTCAGATATGTATACCCTTAATGGCCTGGGTGGTTTCAGGAGCATTCTTAAAGTGAACATGAAGATTGAACCTCTTGATTTACATGATTTTGTGTGCTTTTCTGGGTCAAGTGAATAGCATATCATTTTTTAGAGGTCATCTCAGGCTGCTTACTAGAAAAGGAGAGTTTTTCTTTTTTTTAATTTTATTTTTTGTGGTAAGAAGACTTAATATAAGACCTAATATAGTACCATATTTTTAGGTGTATAATGCAGCATTGTTATCTGTGTGCAGATCTCTTATTAATTTTTCTTCCTTGCATGTATTGGTTACCACATAACTTTACATTTTCCCAAAAGTATCTCCCTGATTTTTAACTATTTTCTTTCTAGACATTTCTGTTTTAGCTCCACCCTCTCCCCCAAGTCTAGTAGCTTATTGGGAATTCTACACCAGATGACATCCAATTTTAACTTAGGATGGCTTCACAATTTCCTGGCCACTGCTCCCTTTCCATGCCCTTTGCTTTTTGATGATCATGGTGGTTATGGAAGTATTAATATTCTTATTGCAAAAGTATATTTGTATCGGTTCACCAAAAAAGGATAGAAGGCTATTGCTGTTTATATTTTAAAATATTTTTATTCTGTTCTCAAAAGTAATTGAGTATTGAATTCTGGTATAGAATTAAGTTTTCCTCTGAAATTGAAAAAAAAATATTTTTTTTCTAGCATCTATAGTTGATCTTGATAAATCTGACACTACTCTGTTATTTATTTCTCTTGTTTGAGAGCACCCCACACATCACCCACACACAGAAAGCTATTGGACTTTTTCTGCTTATAATTTAAAATTTTAGAATGTTTCATCTTGTTAAAATTTTGTTCAGTTATAATTCTGATCTTTGGTAGACACCTCAAATTTGTAATTCCTTTTTGTTCTAGGAAGTTTCATTTTATTATTTCCTTAATATTTTCCCTAAGTTTTCCTTTTTTAAAGTTTTCTTTCCCAATATCTCCAGTATTGATTATGTCATTTACTTATACTTCTTCTTTCTCTCTCTCTCTCTCTGTTTTTTTTTTTGTTTTGTTTTAGTTATTTCTACTGATTAAAACTATTCAATATTCTTCAGGAAGTTTCATATCTAATGTAGATATGAAATTTTAAATAGAATTCTACTTAAAAATGATTATTTTAAAGCAACATCCCCTCTGTTGTAATTGCCTTATCACTCCAAGTATTCTGTTAATCTTTTGTTTGTTTCTGGAAATATGTGGTATTCTTTAATTTTTTATAACTTTTTCATCTTTATTTTAAAAATACTTTATGAATGTATGATTACCATACAAAAACTATTTAATTTTGAAGTTTTATTTTACTGCTTACATTGTTGGCTGATTATTTTTAATCTTCTTAACCCACTTTTTTCTTTTACTGATTTATTTTTTTTTGTTTCTCTGTATTTTATGATTGGGTTTTCCTAAAATAGCTAATAATCATTTGCTATAATTTTATATTTAAAAGTGAGAAATAGAAAACATATTTTGCATCTGAAAAAACATAACTAGGTTCAGTTTCCCCAGGAGATAGAGTTTAATTTTATACCAAAAGTCTAACTGCTGCTAAGTCGCTTCAGCCGTGTCCGACTCTGTGTGACCCCATAGATGGCAGCCCATCAGGCTCCCCGTCCCTGGGATTCTCCAGGCCAAGAATACTGGAGTGGGTTGCCATTTCCTTCTCCAAAAGTCTAACTGAATCTATTCTTTTTTTTCTTTTTTTCCTCTTTCATTACATTTATTTTTTTTTTTTAGTTTTTTATTTTTTTAATTTTAAAATCTTTAATTCTTTAATCTTTTTAAATTTATAGATACCAATAACAAGCGAAAGTAGGGAATGAAAGAATATGTATAGTAAAAATGATAGCTTTAGTTTTGAGAGATTAACTCAAGCAGAAAATCCAGAGGTAATAATTTGAAAGAATATCCTCTGAAGAACCAAAAAACCCCTGAGATACTGTCATTTGAACATCTCTCCATCATAGGTCTCCCTCTATCCACAGAATACTTTATTCTTCCGCTTGATAATTCCCATCCATGATTTCAGAGCTTCTTATTAGTAAAACAATAGCAATAGTATTCAACTTACATCAGGTGTTATGGGAGTACAAGAAGGAGATGACATTTTGGCTTATTAAAATTAGGATTACTTAAGGAAGACGTATTTGTTCTACTCATGAAGAATTGATAAAATTTCAGAAACAGTTCACTGGGGCAATATTTTCAAAGCAGGATCAAGTGTACAAGAGTACCTTTAGAATACATGAATTATTTGTGTTCCAAAGTAAGATTTTCTAATACTTGTTCTGTGGATACTTTATATATATATGTGAGAGAAAGTTTTTGTATTCATAGCACATTTACATTCCAGAGTAAATTATAGCTTAAAATGCTTTGTTGCATTAATAATTTAATTTTATGGTCATATCTCAAAGATAAAAGCATATATGAAGGGTTTTCTAAACCAATATGATAAAATAACCCATTTAAAAATAGCTTTTATTTCCAATATTCTGGGAGGTGGGTCATAGAGGATCCTGCTGTGATTTATGTCAGAGAGTGTTTTGCCTATGTTCTCCTCCAAAAGTTTTATAGTTTCTGGTCTTACATTTAGATCTTTAACCCATTTTGAGTTTATTTTTGTGTATAGTGTTAGAAAGTGTTTTGGTTTCATTCTTTTACCAGTGGTTGACCAGTTTTCCCAGCACTGCTTGTTAAAGAGATTGTCTTTAATCTATTATATATTCTTGCCTTCTTTGTCAAAGATAAGGTGTCCATAGGTGTATGGATTTATCTCTGGGCTTTTTATGTTGTTCCATTGATCTATATTTCTGTCTTTGTGCCACTACCATACTGTCTTGATGACTGGTTTTGTAGTAGAACCTGAAGTCAGGCAGGTTGAAATAAAAGCAAAAATAAACAAATGGGATCTAATTAAAATTAAAGGCTTCTGCACAACAATGGAAACTATAAGCAAGGTGAATAGACAGCATTCAGAATGGGAAAAAATAATAGCAAATGAAGCAACTGACAAACAACTAATCTCAAAAATATGCAGGCAACTCCTGCAGCTCAATTCCAGAAAAATAAACGACCCAATCAAAAAATGGGCCAAAGAACTAAATAGACATTTCTCCAAAGAAAACATATAGATGGCTAACAAACACATGAAGATGCTCAACACCACTCATTATCAGAGAAATGCAAATCAAAATCACAATGAGATACCATTCCACGTAAGTCAGAATGGCTGCTATCCAAAAGTCTACAAGCAATAAATGCTGGAGAGGGTGTGGAGAAAAGGGAACCCTCTTACACTGTTGGTGGGAATGCAAACTAGTACAGCCACTATGGAGAACAGTGTGGAGATTCCTTAAAAAACTGGAAATAGAACTGCCTTGTGACCCAGCAATCCCACTGCTGGGCATACACACCGAGGAAACCAGAATTGAAAGAGACACGTGTACCCCAATGTTCATCGCAGCACTGTTTATAACAGCCAGGATATGGAAGCAACCTAGATGTCCATCAGCAGATGAATGGATAAGAAACTTGTGGTACATATATATAATGGAATATTACTCAGCCTTTGAAACAAATACATTTGAATCAGTTTTAATGAAGTGGATGAAACTGGAGCCTATAATACAGAGTGAAGTAAGTCAGAAAGAAAAACACCAATACAGTATACTAATGCATATATATGGAATTTAGAAAAATGGTAATGATAACCTTGTATGTGAGACAGCAAAAGAGACACAGATGTATAGAACAGTCTTTTGGACTCTGTGGGAGAGGGAGAGGGTGGGATGATTTGGGAGAATGGCATTGAAACATGTATAATATCATACATGAAATGAATTTCCAGTCCAGGTTCAAAGTATGATACTGGATGCTTGGGGCTGGTGCACTGGGACGACCCAGAGGAATGGTATGGGGAGGGAGGTGGGAGGGCGGTTCAGGATGGGTAACACATGTATACCTGTGGCAGATTCATGTTGATGTATGGCAAAACCAATACAATATTGTAAAGTAATTAACCTCCAATTAAAATAAATTTATATTTTAAAAATAGCTTCATAGAAACATTATTCTATAGAAAAAGATTTGTACAATGCCAGTTATGAAAAACGTGTAAAGGGAAAATTAGTTGCTCAGTCACGTCCAACTCTTCATAACCTCATGGACTCTAGCCCATTAGGCTGATCTGTCCACGGGATCCTCCAGGCAAGAATACTGGAATGGGTAGTAATGCCCTTTTCCAGGGGATCTTCCTGATCCAGGGATGAACCTGGGACTCCTGCATTGCAAGCAGATTCTTTTCCTTCTGAGCCAATATAAACAGAAAACAGAGATGATAAAAATGCAAGTTTGAGTTTAAAAAAGTAGAATATGATGTATAACTCACTTACCACTCCAGTACTCTTGCCTGGAGAATTCCATGGACAGAGGATCTGGCAGGCTACAGTCCATGGGATCACAAAGAGTTGGACATGACTATGAGACTAACTTTCCTTTCCTTTGTAATTAGGTGCTGAAACATACAGATCCTGGTGTACCAAGATATGTGCATATTTAAGATTATGTATCAAACATTAGAATGTGTGCCTATGAGATGGGAGAGACATGAACATAGGCAAAATCAATGAAAGGGGTTTCTACTAATTCAAAGGCCTTAAGAGTCTGTCGTTTAATATATACTGCTGTTATTCAGTCGCTAAGTTGTGTGCAACTCTTTGATACCCCACAGACAGCAGCACTCCAGGCTTCCCTGTCTTTCACTATCTCTCAGAGTTGGTGGAATTTGCTCAAATTCATGTCCATTGAGTCAGTGATATCATCCAGCCATCTCATCCTGTTGCCCCCTTCTCTTTCTGCCCTCAATCTTTCCCAGAATCAGAGTCTTTTCCAAGGAGTCAGCTCCTCGCATAAGGTGGCCAAAGTATTGGAACTTCAGCTTCAGCATCAGTCCTTCCAGTGAATATTCAGGGTTGATTTCCTTTAGGATGGACTGATTTGATTTCCTTACCATCCAGGCAACTCTCAAGAGTCTTATACAGTACCAGTTCAAACGCATCAATTCTTCAGTGTTCAGCCTTCCTTATGGTCCAAATCTCACATACATATGTGACTACTGGAAAACCATAGCTTTGACTACATTGATCTTTGTTGGCAAAGTGATGTCTCTGCTTTTTAATGTCCTGTCTAGGTTTGTCATAGATTTTCTTCCAAGGAGTAAGCATCTTTTAATTTCGTGGCTGCAGTCACCATCTGAGCAATCTGAGCAAAGCCCTTTATTGTTTAAGTCCACTTTGTATACAACTTGGACAACTCAATCTTAAGGGAAATCATCAGTCATTGGAAAGACTGATGCTGAAGCTTGAACTCCAGTGTTTGGTCATCTGATGTAAATAACTGACTGATTGAAAAAGTCCCTGATGCTGGGAATGATTGAGAGCAGAAGGAAAAGAGGGTGTCAGAGGATAAGACGGCTGGATGGCATAACCGATGCAATGGACATGAACTTGAACAAACTTCGGGAGATGGTGAAGGGTAGGTAGGCCTGATGTGCTGCAGTCTATGGGATTGCAAAGAGTTGGACATGACTGGGTGTTGAACAGCAACAACAATCTACTTATTCTGTTTGCACAGTTAAAAAAGTTTTGAATCATACATACCTATAAAAACATAACAATTAAGATATATCACAGTTGCATCACCCTAAATTTTTCTCTTTGCTATGATTTCCCTACCCTCAGCCCCAACAAACACTTACATGTTATAGTTTCTGTCATTATACATTCTTTTTGCTTAATCTAGAATTTCACATAAATCATAGAATATATTCTCTTTTGACTTTGACTTCTTTTGATAAACACAAGCCTTTAGGATTATTCTGTGTAGTTCATCAGTTTTTATTCCTGAGTAACATAATATTTTATGCATGTAACACAATTATATATCCACTGAGCTGTTGATAATTATGACTATTTCTGGGAACAGTATATATAAAGCTAATCTGAACATTTTTCCTAAAATCATTGTGTGTATAGATATAATTCTGTAGGCCCACAGAATTTCAGTCTTATCATATGTTTTTTTGTTAACTATATGAGAAACCATTAAATAGTTTTCTAAAGTTTTTGTCCCATTTTACATTACCATTAGCATTGTCTGTGTGTTTTAGTTGTACCTAGCCATAACTTGGCAGGTCCATTTTTTTTTTTTTTTTTTTTTTGGCCAGGCAGGCAAGTGAGTGATATTTCATGGATTTCAATTTGTATTTTCTAATGGCTATTTATGTTAATAATAAATAAATAGTATTTGTTTACTTTCTGTAAAATGTCATTTCAAATAATTTCCTAATTGACTGATTTTTTTCTTACTGAGTGTTTTATGATTGGGATACAAAATATTTTAGCATACATATCATAACAATTAATAAAATGTCCAGACTAAATTGTATAGCATATAATATATAAGAATATACTGTCAATCAAATTTATTTAGTCGATATTTAAAGAGTAATACACAACAGCTTAATTCCCAGCTCCAGCATGGTTACATGGCTGAGCTTCAATCACAACAATGTAATTTCTGAAATTTGGAGAAAATCTGGTGCTTTTATGTATTTATCAATATGTTCCTTATCTAAAGAGTTACCTGAAAATCAGTCATATTCAACTTTCACCTCAATGCCATAACTTCTATTAAGACTTCTGTTAATATGCTATCTAGGTTTCTCATAGTTTTTCTTCCAAGGAGCAAGCATCTTTTCATTTCATGGCTGCAGTCACCATTCACAGTGATTTTTGGAGCCCAAGAAAGTAAAGTCTCTCACTATTTCAAGTTTTTCCCCATCTATTTACCATGAAGTGATGGGACTGGATGTCATGATCTTAGTTTTTTGAATGTTGAGTTTTAAGCCAGCTTCTTCACTGTCATCTTTCATCCTCTTCAAGAGGCTCTTTAGTTCCTCTTTGCTTTCTGCCATTAAAGTGGTACCACCTGCATATCTGAGGTTGTTGATTCATTCTGTTTTCTATTGCAGTGTCACAGCTTTGAAGACAAATGCCACATTTTAGCTTCCTTTCTTTCAAATTTTGTCTGCTATGTAATGAACACAATGGGCTCTATTAAACTTTTATTTCAGTAGAATATTCTATAGAATTTAAAAGGTTAAATAAACACAAATTGCAATTTTTTGGACTATTGGGTTTTTGAAGATTGTACAGTAGTTCCTACCTTATCCACAGGTAATGTGTTCCAAGACCTCCAGTGGATACTTGAAATAGCAAGTAGTACTGGATCCTGTAAATACTATATTTTTTCTATACATACATTCTTATGTATGTATGAAAGTCAAGAACTTTTACCTTCTCACTAAACAGGTGCATTTTACAGCTTCTCTTTGGTGGACCCAAATTCCCAGCATCACTGCTCTTTTGCTTAGGACTATTATTAAATAAACTGGGGATTACTTGAGCACAAGCACTGAAATGCCCATCAATCTGGAAACCCAGATGACTGCTAAATGACTAACAGTCAAGTAGAGTATTTTGTATGGATATGGATAAAAGGCTGGTTTATGTCCTGAGTGAGATGGAACCAAACAATGAGAGACTTTATCATGTTACTCAGAACCGTACTCAGTTTCAAATTAACCAATTGTCAATTTTTGTAATTTTTCATTTAATATTGTCAGACCTTTGTTGATTTCCATGTGCATGCTCAGTAGTGTGCAACTTTTTTGCAATGCCATGGATGGTAGACTGCCAGACTCTGTTCATGGAATTCGCCAGGAAAGAATATTGGAGTGGATTGTCATTTCCTCCTACAAGGGATCTTCAACTAGAACCACAGAAAGTGAAAATGAATATGGGGGGTGGGGGCGGATTACAAACCCGGCTGCAATGCAGGAGACCTGGGTTCGATTCCTGGGTCAGGAAGATCCCCTGGAGAAGTGATAAGCTACCCACTTTGGTATTCTTGATCTTCCCTGGTGGCTCAGTCTATAAATAATCTGCCTGCAATATGGGAGACCTGGGTTCATCCCTGGGTTGGGAAGATTCCCTGGTGGAGGGCATGGCAACTCATACCAACATTCTTGCCTGGAGAATCCCCATGGACAGATGAGCCTGGTGGACTATAGTCCATGGGGTTGCAAAGAGTTGGACAGGACTGAGCAACTAAGCATAGCATAGCACACTAAAAATGTGAGTAAATTAAGCTTATACAATAAAGTAGAAAATAAGAGAATTCAAGGAATTTCTGAAATCATCTCCATGCTTCTGGGGGAAAAAATGTACCAAATTTATTTCAGCTTTAAATGTTTTCAGAAAAGAGATCCCATAAAGTGGCCTGATTCATTAAAAGTACAGAAATAACACACACATACACAGAAACACAAGGTTAAAAAACGTAGGAAAGCTATAGATTTGGGAAACATTTGCCAGACCAGTATGATGAGCCAAAGTTGCAAGTTGAAATGAATAGCTCTTCTTAAACCAATATGTGAAACTGTAAGGTGAAATAATGGGACAGAAAGATGACAGGCATTACAGAGGAACTCCAGCCAAAACCCAACAGCAGCTTTATATGTGGGTCAAATAAAAGCTTTTACTGAAAACTCTGAATCTTAAATTCATAATCAAATATGATAGGTAGGGATGACTCCAGTGATAACAATCTTAAGAGAGAAAAAAGTATTTATTATTAAAGTTTTATAGGCTTGTGTATACTATTTCTCCAGGAACAAATCAAGATACCAATTAAATTGCTCTGTTTCAGTCCACATAACTAAGTAGAATGGAGCTATTAACTAGTTGTAACTAACAATAATTTTTTTTCAATAAACTCTGGATTCTTTAAAATCAAACAATATAGGATCAATTTGTCATTCCTTTTTAAATTATGATGACATTATAAGCATTTTTTTCTGCTTATATCTTTACATTTATAGCCTTTTAGTTTAGAAAATTATCTTAGAAAACCTGATTACATTTTTTCTTCTACAGTTTAGGTAACTACCAAAGATTAATTTACAAATAATTAAGTTATTTGCCAAAGTGATATGTTCAGGCCTTACATAGCCTAGGGGAAGATTTCTTAATGTGCATACTGTACAAAATGCATACTTTATGAAATGTTTTCTGTGTCAAATAACAGAGTAATTTAAAAAAGCTCTGAGAAGCTCTTAAAAACTCTGAGAAGTTTTACAGTAAAAAAATATTCTTTAACATATTTTGATCCTGCATACTGTATGAAATGTTTTCTGTGTCAGATAACAGACTAATGTGACATAGTATTATTTCCCCTCTCTATTAAAACCTCTGAGAACTTCTACAGTAAAAAAAATTATTTAACATATTTTAATCTAATATTTCTTACCTGTATCTAATGAAATGCCATGATTTCACTGCTCAGACATTCAGAATAACAAATCAAACTTCATGAGACACTAGTATTTACTCAATACTGAATTTATTTACCTTTTCAAAGAGGTACAAAATGCATAATAAACCAACAGGCATGGTGATGACAAATTGAAATTATAATGGAGTAATCATAGTTCAGGCATACAAAATTCAGTCAGGCAGACATTGAGGATCTGGCTCAGACACACCTCTGCACCAGTGAGAACTTGAACTTTCTGTGAACTCTACCAAACCGAAAGACCCCAGGCATTTCAAAAACATCTGCCAGCTGCAAATATGTGGTCTTAAAGTTGTCCTACTTTATAAGTATGCAACCATTTTAGACCCCAACCGTTAACAAGCACCCTTACTTCTTTTCAGCTCTAATTATTGACCAACTCATGTAATGTTGTAAGGGTTTTTGCTTTTTTATTTTTACTTTATAAGCCTCCCCCACACTGTAGTCTGGTGGAAACAGTTCAAGTGATTTTTGAATCTGTCTGCTCCTAACAATAATTATCTCCTTACTTCAATTAGGTTTCCATTTCTGAAATTGTGCTTAATGGTTAGCATCAAATATCCCCAAGTTACTCTGCACCTGATGATCGCAAAAGACCGTGAAAATAAAGTTGAAGAAAAATTGACTGAGCAGACAGTCTCAGTTTAGGCAAGACATCAGCTCTGTCATTACCCCAGATCAATGGTAGTTAACTACATAGTTTCCATTTTCCAAGTTGCATCTTAATCAAACCAGTTAATTAGAACTTGATACACAATTTCAACAAAAAATATATAGCCACTGGATGTGTACATAATCCACAGCTATTTTTCATTACCTATAATATTGTAGAATCATAGGAATTTTGTATTGGGGTTTCATGGGAGATTTTATTAGATGTCACTGAGAGTACAGGAAATTTCACACAACATTCTGTTAATTATTTTCTTTTACCAAGTAAACATTATTATTATCCCCAGACCACAATTTAAGAAATGGTTTTATTAAGAGTTAGATTATCTTCACATGAATTCACTAAAATGTTTTATTAGATACAGGATACAGGATGCTTGGGGCTGGTGCACGGGGATGATCCAGAGAGATTATATGGGGTGGGAGGTGGGGGGGGGGGGGGTTCAGGATTGGGAACTCATGTACACCTGTGGCTGATTCATGTCAATGTATGGCAAAACCAATACAGTATTGTAAAGCAAAATAAAGTAAAAATAAAAATTTAAAAAAATTTTTAAAAATAGAATCCTTTTTTTGAACTTTTATGCTTCAACATGTGTTGCATTTAATATATTTGCTATGATCTTGCAGATGGAATAAGGTGATTAATTTGTCTTGTTTGAGATCACCTAGTCATTTGCTCATGTACCATGTGGGTCAAACAAGATTATTACACAATGAGTACAGGTTGATCACTCCCCAGAAATGGTGGATAATTTTTTTTTAATATTGATAATTTAAAAAACTAACACTTTTTGTTACAGAGTTTTGATTGAACAAAAACTCTTTATTCTAATCAATATGTATGTACATGTATGTATGTATATATAGACATGCTAATATATGTTAAAATATTTTCGTTACTATGAGGAATAAAGATAAATAAGGTAATGTTTCTACCTCATGAGCTTACACAACACTGGAAATGAAACTACTATTTAAAAGTAAAGATACCAGATATTAAAATATCTATCTAACTAAAAGTGTAAGTTCAGAGGAATTTCAAATTATTCAGAGTTGAAACAGTTAGTGAAAGGTACATTTTGAAAATGACATTTAACTTGGGTTTTAATCAGTTCAGTTCAGTTCAGTCGCTCAGTCATGTCCAACTCTTTGCGACCCCATGAATCACAGCAGGCCAGGCCTCCCTGTCCATCACCATCTCCCGGAGTTCACTCAGACTCACGTCCATCGAATCCGTGATGCCATCCAGCCATCTCATCCTTGGTCGTCCCCTTCTCCTCCTGTCCTCAATCCCTCACAGCATCAGAGTCTTTTCCAATGAGTCAACTCTTCGCATGTTCTAATAATACATGACTATTTCAAAAGATATGTATATATGCAATCAGATTTTAAGAGATAAATATCAAGGAATAAATGCATAGAAGTAGGAATCTAACAAGGCGTATCTATACTGCTTGATAGTGTGTGTGTGTGTATGTGTGTGTGTGTCTGTGTGTGTCTGTGTATGTGAATGTGTATGCTCAGTAACTCAGTCACGTCTGACTCTCTGAGACCCCAGGGACAGTAGCCCTCCAGGCTCCTCTGTCCATGGAATTTTCCAGGTAAAACTACTGAATTGAGTTGCCCTTTCCTACTCTAGGTGATCTTCCCAACCCAGGGATCAAACCTAAGTCTCTTGTGTCTCCTGCATTGGAAGGTGAATTCTTTACCACTGCACCACCTGGGAAATCCCCACTTGTACAGTAGTGTACTGGAAAATAGAATAATACAGATATGTTTAAAGTATGGCTCTGAGTAAAAAAGTCTGTAAATCATCCAGCAACCACTCAGAAACTATGGGTAAGGAAAATGACATCATCAGAAAGTAAGAAAGTAACTAGGATCATTAAGATCCATAACTATACAACTGACAGAAACAAATGTAGACACATATGGGCATTGTAAAGTAAGATTAAAAAAAAAAAAGAAGAAGGAAAGAAAAGGAATCATTCTACTAAGACCACAGATAAAAAATAGAGATTAAACATATTTTATTGAAATATTGGATATTTAAGGTCATTTAATTTTACTATGTGTCAGGTGGACTGCTATGCTATAGAAAAATGTTTATAGTTTTTGCACTGAGCAAGAAAATTTCCTTTTTAGATACACAGCATTGAAGAAAGGTTTGTATATAGTACCTACATTTTCAGAAACAGCTAAAAATTACTAAAAATGCTAATCAAAATATTTTTTACAAATTCTCCTTAAAAATATCAAAGAACTGATTACATTTCAAAACTGACAGGATACTTCAAGAGAAAGAGCACACTCTGATTGCTACATTGAGTACTATACAAAAGAAATCACATTTGTCCCAAAGAAGTGTGATAATCCAAACTTGATTTGTGTTTTGGTAGATTTTTACAGTGCTGAAATAGAAATTAATGGCCAACAGGGTTTGCATGCCATGGGGAAGTTGAGAGGAGATGTTCTCACATTGACTTGAGGCACTGAGTGTAACAGCCCTAGCATTACTGTAAAATAATATCTTCCACAGGATTTTAAAGATTGGCTTGACATTGAGCAGATCATGGGAGAAAGTAACTGTAAAAACATGTGAGTTTCAGATCTGTGACCACAAAAACCTACATCTATGAACTTAGTGGTATTTATTACTAAATACGTTCAGTTCAGTTCAGTCGCTCAGTTGTGTCAGACTCTTTGCAATCCCATGAATCACAGCACACCAGGCCTCCCTGTCCATCACCAGCTCCCGAAGTATATCCAAACCCATGTCCATAAAACTTGGGTTTTAATCAGTTCAGTTCAGTTCAGTCGCTCAGTCATGTCCAACTCTTTGCGACCCCATGAATCACAGCAGGCCAGGCCTCCCTGTCCATCACCATCTCCCGGAGTTCACTCAGACTCACGTCCATCGAATCCGTGATGCCATCCAGCAATCTCATCCTCTGTCATCCCCTTCTCCTCCTGCCTTCAATCTTTCCCAGCATCAGGGTTTTTTCAAGTGAGTCAGCTCTTCGCATCAGGTGGCCAAAGTATCAGAGTTTCAGCTTCACCATCAGTCCTTCCAGTGAACATCCAGGACTGATCTCCTTTAGGGTGGACTGGTTGGATCTCCTTGCAGTCCAAGGGACTCTCAAAAGTCTTCTCCAACACCACAGTTCAAAAGCATCAATTCTTTGGTGCTCAGCTTTCTTCACCGTTCTTCACTTCTTTCTCACATCCATACATGACTACTGGGAAAACCATAGCCTTGACTAGATGGACCTTTGTTGGCAAAGTAATGTCTCTGCTTTTAAACATGCTATCTAGGTTGGTCATAACTTTCCTTCCAAGAAATAAGCGTCTTTTAAGGAAATATTCTCTAATGGGGAATTAAAAATAAATTTTCATCCTAGGCCATGAATGTCCAACAATAATGAGTGCAGATGATAACCCTTAGCAGACAAAGCACAAAGTGTAAAAACAATCAGAATCAAAACAGTAGATAAAAGCCCTCAAAGATTTCAGTTTTGGAATTTTTAGACATGTTACAAAATAATTATAATTATTTTAAAAAATGTAAACATAAGCTTGAAAATGCGTTTAAGTTTCAGACACAATAAAATAAAAGCTAATGTATTAAGAAACAAAACACACTTGCAAAGGCAAGAAATACATTTTAAAATGATAAATACAAAATTTTTAAATTATAAATACAATAGTTGAAATCAGAATGTGAACTGGAAGTTTCAACAGAAGATTAGTCACAGCTAACTCTATCTTTCTGATACCACTGTCCTCCTAAATTTGATGTCTGTTCTAGAATTAAACTGTGAAAAACATTTATTAAGCTTGATATATTTATATATCATTAGTCACTATGGTGCTTATGCTTGGATATTAAAGAAATCTGTTTTGTGTATCAAAAATAATAATTCACCCTGCTGTTTTTAAGTTTGATAGTTTCCAGTCAGTGACTGAATTTGATCATTGCTATAGGCCAAAGGATCTTTCTCATACTCATATTTTAAATAATAAAAATAATTAAATCTTCCAATTTTAAAAGCATTTCTTCTTTATCCATCAATAAAAATACAAATTTATTATTATTTGCACATAATATTGGTTCATATGTTCACCAACTTTAATATAACTATATATTTCAAGTCATAACGGAATGCTTGCTGACATTCTAGATGGTATTAAATAACCAGTTTGTATGAAGTAATGGATAGATCTGTCATCCTGGTTTTCTGACCAAATGCCTTACAAAATATTCTTTCCTGTTTGAGCACATTTGCCAGTAACAAAATCATGGATCTTCAGTTGTTTGTTATTAAGGTCATGATCTGATCATTGGTCATATGCAAGACTCTTTTAAGCTCCCATATATATGCCATGATGAATGGATTGGAGAAAACCCAACATACCTATGAACTAAAAAGTGGATAGACCCTTAAAAATAAGAATCTGAAGCCACTATAGTTCAGTTCAGTTCAGTTGCTCAGTCGTGTCCAACTGTTTGTGACCCTATGAATTGCCCCACACCAGGCTTCCCTGACCATCACCAACACCCAGAGCTTGCTCAAACTGATGTCCATTGAGTCGGTGATGCCATCCAACCATCTCATCCTCTGTTGTCCCCTTCTCCTGCCCTCTATCTTTCCCAGTATCAGGATCTTTTCAAATGACTCAGTTCTTCACATCAGGTGCCCAAAGTATTGGAGCTTCAGCTTCAGCATCAGTCCTTCCAATTCAGGACTGATTTCCTTTGGGCCACTGTAACCATGTTTCAAATTCTTATATTAAAACACTTGAGTCTTCTTTAGAAATTTAATTGGGATCCTTTCAGGGGGTCAAAATGACATTTTCCTAACAAACCATAAACTATTTTTAAATAATTTATAAGAAAGCTACAAATATGTTATGTTATTTTATATCATTATTTATGTGATTGTAGATGAAAACATTGTCTCCTTCCTTTCTATGTCTATAGTATTAGCTCTGAATATTGATACTAATTTCCCAAGTTTGTTGATACAATTCTATGCAAAACACTTTTAATGAAGTCTGTACTAAAATAAATGATCTAATCAACCAGTTTTATGTCATTTCCCTTTGTAAGCTTGAGATGCGTACTATTAAATAGCATTCTTCTCTAAGGACTCTTTTGTCTCTAAAACTTCTTCCTAGTCCTAAACAAATGTCTAGTCCTTTCATTGTTAATTTGTGAAGCTTTTGCAGGATATATTTTTTCACATAGCTGTTAGTTTTCCCATTTCTTAATATTTCACTTCTCACATCTTCACTTGCAGTTCAAGACAGTCTGTTTTTAGCCTCCCTCTCAACTCCTCTCTATTTACTACAGTGGCCAGTAATGTCATATGCCTTATACACTCTAGGGTGAAACTTATACATGTAAATGAACACTAAAGTATGTGAAAACAAATTCATTCTCATATTCTTCCAATATACATTTGTGAAAAATATGCTGGATTGTCATTTTTCTGATACTCTCTTAGATGACAGCCTGTCTTTTATAATCCATGGTTAGAGCAATTAACTTCAATTTGTTCTCTAGGATATTTTTGTTCCACTTTCTGTTATCGCCATACAATTAACAAAATGTATAGGATATGTGAATATAATTTTTACATTGTTTCAAAACAAAAAAAAAAGGATAAATTTACCCACGTTTTACCTCAATTTATTGTAGTGTACTTCACGACCAAGATAATCACGGTGGTATGATCACTCACCTAGAGCCAGACATCCTGGAATGTGAAGTCAAGTGGGCCTCAGAAAGCATCACTACGAACAAAGCTAGTGGAGGTGATGGAATTCCAGTAGAGCTCTTTCAAATCCTGAAAGATGATGCTGTGAAAGTGCTGCACTCAATATGTCAGCAAATTTGGAAAACTCAGCCAGTGGCCACAGGACTGGAAAAGGTCAGTTTTCATTCCAATCCCAAAGAAAGGCAATGCCAAAGAATGCTCAAGTTCAGTTGAGTTCAGTCGCTCAGTCGCGTCAGACTCTTTGCGACCCCATGAATCGCAGCACGCCAGGCCTCCCTGTCCATCACCATCTCCCAGAGTTCACTCAGACTCATCTCCATCGAGTCCGTGATGCCATCCAGCCATCTCATCCTCTGTCGTCCCCTTCTCCTCCTGCCTCCAATCCCTCCCAGCATCAGAGTCTTTTCCAATGAGTCAACTCTTCACATGAGGTGGCCAAAGTACTGGAGCTTCAGCTTTAGCATCATTCCCTCCAAAGAAATCCCAGGGCTGATCTCCTTCAGAATGGACTGGTTGGATCTCCTTGCAGTCCAAGGGACTCTCAAGGGTCTTCTACAACACCACAGTTCAAAAGCATCAATTCTTCGGTGCTTAGCCTTCTTCACAGTCCAACTCTCTCATCCATACATGACCAGTAGAAAAACCATAGCCTTGACTAGACAGACTTTAGTCGGGAAAGTAATGTCTCTGCTTTTGAATATACTATCTAGGTTGGTCATAACTTTTCTTCCAAGGAGTAAGCGTCTTTTAATTTTATGGCTGCAGTCACCATCTGCAGTGATTTTGGAGCCCCCAAAAATAAAGTCTGACACTGTTTCCACTGTTTCCCCATCTATTTCCCATGAAGTGATGGGACCAGATGCCATGATCTTCGTTTTCTGAATGTTGAGCTTTAAGCCAACTTTTTCACTCTCCACTTTCACGTTCATCAAGAGGCTTTGGAGTTCCTCTTCACTTTCTGCCATAAGGGTGGTGTCATCTGCATATCTGAGTTTATTGATATTTCTCCCGGCAATCTTGATTCCAGCTTGTGTTTCTTCCAGTCAAGCATTTCTCATGATGTACTCTGCATATAAGATAAATAAGCAGGGTGACTATATACAGCCTTGATGTACTCCTTTTCCAATTTGGAACCAGTCGGTTGTTCCATGTCCAGTTCTAACTGTTGCTTCCTGACCTGCGTGCAGATTTCTCAAGAGGCAGGTTAGGTGGTCTGGTATTCCCATCTCTTGAATAATTTTCCACAGTTTATTGTGATCCACACAGTCAAAGGCATTGGCATAGTCAATAAAGCAGAAGTAGATATTTTTCTGGAACTCTCTTGCTTTTTCCATGATCCAGCAGATGTTGGCAATTTGATCCCTGGTTCCTCTGCCTTTTTCTGCCTTTTCTAACTACTGTACAATTGCACTAATCTCACACACTAGTAAAGTAATGCTCAAAATTCTCCAAGCCAGGTTTCAGCAATACATGAACCTCAAGATGGTTTTAGAAAAGACAGAGGAACCAGAGATCAAACTGCCAACATCCACTGGATCATCAAAAAAGCAAGAGTGTTCCAGAAAAGCATCTATTTCTGCTTTACTGACTATGCCAAAGCCTTTGACTGTGTGGATCACAATAAACTGAGGAAAATTCTGAAGGAAATGGGAATACCAGACCACCTGACCTGCCTCTTGAGAAACCTATATGCAGGTCAGGAAGCAAAAGTTAGAACTGGACATGGAACAACAGACTCGTTCCAAATAGGAAAAGGACTACATCAAGGCTGTATATTGTCATCCTGCTTATTTAACTTATATGCAGAGTACATCATGAGAAATGCTGGGCTGGAAGAAGCACAAGCAGGAATCAAGATTGCTGGGAGAAATATCAATAACCTCAGATATGCAGATGACACCACCCTTATGACAGAAAGTGAAGAAGAACTAAAAAGTCTCCTGATGAAAGTGAAAGAGGAGAGTGAAAAAGTTGGCTTAAAGCTGATCGTGACTGCAGCCATGAAATTAAAAGATGGTTAATCCTTGGATGAAAAGTTATGACCAACTTAGATAGCATATTCAAGAGCAAAGACATTACTTTGCCAACAGAGGTCCATCTATTCAAGGCTGTGGTTTTTCCAGTAGTCATGTATGGATGTGAGAGTTGGACTATGAAGAAAGCTGAGCACCAAAGAATTGATGCTTTTGAACTGTGGTGTTGGAGAAGACTCTTGAGAGTCCCTTGGACTGCAAGGAGATCCAACCAGTCCATTCTGAAGATCAACCCTGGGTATTCTTTGGAAGGAATGATGCTAAAGCTGAAACTCCAGTACTTTGGCCACCTCATGCTAAGAATTGGAAAAGATTCTGATGCTGGGAGGGATTGGAGGCAGGAAGAAAAGGGGATGACAGAGGAGGAGATGGTTGGATGGCATCACCGATTCCATGAATGTGAGTTTGAGTGAATTCCGGGAGATGGTGATGGACACAGAGGCCTAGCGTGCTGCAATTCATGGGGTTGCAAAGAGTTGGACACGACTGAGAGACTGAAGTGAACTGAACTGATTGTAGTGTTTCTGCTCTATTGTTGTTGTCATTTCCAGAACTCATCTTTGAATGAATAAAAGTGAGGCACACTCTGCCTCAAGAAAGAGTTTCAGTAGCTCAAACTTACCACTACTTTACATAGTATTTTGACAAGTTGTAGTATTTGTTCATTTTTATTTATAGACATTATTTACATACCATGTCTTGACCTTGAGCATATAAAATAACAAATAGTTATCTTATAATTTTGGAGAGGTTAAATCTATTAGTTCCAGATAAACACATTCTCTGAAGTCAGCAATTTTGGCATAAGTTCAAGATATATGTTATTTGGACATATTTTAAGCTTAAATACTTTTTCGTTTTACAAATGTCATTTGGATAAAGATAGTAATCCAAAATGAATAGCCATAACATTGTTTCTGTCTAATGGTGGCGCAGAGGTTAAAGCGTCTGCCTCCAACGCAGGAGACCCGGTTTCAATCCCTGGGTCGGAAAGATCCCCTGGAGAAGGAAATAGCAATCCACTCCAGTATTCTTGCCTGGAGAATCCCATGGATGGAGAAGCCTAGTAGGTTACAGTCCACAGGATCGCAAAGAGTCAGACACGACTGAGCGACTTCAGCTTCACCTTCACCTTCAAATATATAAAAGTCAGAAAGACACAAACATACGGTCCCTCAAAATAGCACCAACGAGGTTTTCCTTCAGAATACAATGAAAATGTACATGGAAAACTAGCTATGGATGCTCCACACATAAGTGACCTATCATATAATTCAGTGAGTATTCTTTGCTTGTTTTCATTCACACAAACAAGCAAACAAACAAAAGGAACAAGGGTCATCTCGGGAAAAAGTCATATACCACTAGGGAATATTCCTTTTGTTTGTACTGTGAGTCATAAGTCATATTCAATTGCAGTGGAACAGGGATATTATAACTGTTAAGCGAGTTATTTATACTTTCATTTGCAAGGATTCTCTTTCAAATTTTATTGTAACCATTGAAAATTGCCAATTCAATTTTTTTTTTATAAAATTAAACAAAATGAAAAAGTTCAGTTCCTTGAAGTAATGAAGATCTAGGATTTGAGAGCTGATATCAAAATCTCCATATTTTCAAAGCAGGTAACTTGCAGGTTATATTTTATTTATTATTTACACATTACTTTGAAGTCATATCTACTTACAATGAATAAAAGAAAAAGAAAGGAAGAAAATTGTGATTTAACTTTTGTGATATGTGAATAATATAGGAATAATGGCAATTTCTTAATGGAGAGATAAGCAAAATTCATTTAAAAATTTCTCATGATGTTCTTCTCTGAAGGGTAATTCTTATAGAATTTCTACCACTTCAGAAACTGTCTCTGAACTTCATCTGCTACTCATAGTAATAAAATGTATGAAAACATGATAAGACTAAATTATAAATGTCAGTTTCTAAGACCTAAAAAAGTTGATTTAGTTCATCAGTCTGTTATATGGCAAGTAACTTATCATTATCAGAGTTTAAAATGAGTATACCAGTATTTTCAAAGCAAAGCTTCATTCATTTGAAAAGATATTTTTGAAATACTAACAAAAACATAAAATGTTATTTCTGTATTATTAAATATGATTACTATACTTATCACTTATATTAGTATATTTCATATATTTATGTTATATTTGTAATATATTATTTATTACTTATATTAAATATAGGCTATAATTATATGAAAAGTACAGGTGTCCTTAGAGACATTGTGAGTTTGATTTCAGTCCCCACAATAAAGCAAATATCACAATAAAGTCACAAAACATTTTGGTCTTCCAGTGCATATAGATGTTATGTTTATACTGCACTGTATTAACTATGCAATAGCAATCTCTAAAAAATATCAATGTACATACCTCACTTTAAAAATTCTTTATTGTTAAAAATGCTAATTATCTTCTTTAGTGAGTGGTAATAGTAGCATTAAATATCACAGACTATCATAAAAAATATAATAATAATGAAAAGATTTGACATATTGAGAGAATTATCAAAATATGACACAGGAAAGCTAAAAGAGTAAATGTCATTGGAAATGGTGCTGATAGACTTGCTGGACACAAAGTTGTCACAAACATTCAATTTTTTGAAAAACATAGTATCTGCAAAGTGAAGTATCTGCAATAAAGAGAAGCACAGTAAAACGAGGCATGCCTGTAAACATTTTCAGTGAATATGTTTTTTTGAGTACTATTTATTAGAGTTAGAAATAAAATTATTATGGTGAATACACTCCCAGAAGTTCCAGGTTACAAGATGAGATGGACAAGATGAGATGAGACATAGTTCTACTGAGGTCCTGTTCAAGAAAACCAAAATCTTCAAATGTGCTGAAAAAAATCCATTGTTTTCATGTTTTATAATTCTGAATTAGAACATTAAAAAATTAAAATGCACATTTTTCCAAGGTAAAGAAGTACTAAAAAGTAAAATAACATAAAGGATATTATTAATTTTCAAGTAAAAATATTCCCCCCCTTTTTTTTTTTTTTGCCATGATGGAGCAATTTTATAGCATTTTTCTGGAAAAATTTGCACTAGAAACATATAAGTTCTAGATAGACACAAGCAATTAAAAAAATACTTGTTAAGAGCTTCCCTGGTAGCTCAGTGGTAAAGAATCCACCTACCAATGCAGGAAACACAGGTTCGATCCCTGGTCCAGAAAGATTCCACATGCCACAGAGCATCCAAGCTTGTGCACCACAACTACTAAGCCTGTGCTCTAGAGCTTGGAAGCATCAACTACTGAGCCTGCATGCCGCAACTACTGAAGCTCACTTGCCCTGGAGCCCATGCTCAGCAACAAGAGAAGCCACTGCAATGAGAAGCCTAGGCTCTTCATATCTAAAGAAAAGCCCAAGCAGCAGCAAAGACCCAGCACAGCCCCAAATAAATAAATTATTTTAAAAATGCATATTGAAATAAGATATGATAATTATGTGAGGTAATATGGGTGCTGACTATTGCTATAATAACAATCATATTAGAACTTATCAATTCAACATGTTTCAAACCTTAAATTTATGTAACTTACACCCATAAGTTACACAGTCAGTTATATTTCAGTGAAAATATAAACAAATGAAAATATTTATTGAATAAAAGAAATAAACCGTAAAATGTCATCTTATCTTCTCCATCATTTTCCACCTGAGCAAACATGAGTGATACAACAAGAAACCCAGTCTGCTCATTAGTAGGACCAAGTCTTTACTTGGTCTTTTCGTGCCTTCTGTAATACTTTGCTGAATATGTGTGAAATAACTTATTTGTCAACCTATCACTGTTTTCCTTTGCCATTGATTATTACATCTGCCATGCTCCTGGTAATATGGTTAAGACTATTTTAATAACATTGCACTATTTAGAAATTCAAATTGCATACATAGTAGCTAGATCTTTTGAGAGTAGACAGAAATGTATGGACATTTGCACTAGAAATAAATCAATTTCTAGTGCTGCAGCACAGTTGGGAGTGTGATCATGTCTTGTTTAATCAATGTTTATCAATTCATCATTATAGTGATACTTAAAAATAAGATAAACCATGGCATTTTAATTACACTGCATATTTAAATGTTAACATACATTTTTTTTCCTTAAGAGAAGACTTACTGTAATTTATTGTTATTCAGAAGGATAGAACATTCTTAAAATGGGTCATTCCATAATCAGCATGGTCCAGATTAGCTGACAGTACAGAAGGAAAAATAATTTGGAGTTTAGCCATGTTCATTTTAACTAATGGATCATATTAAACAAGTTTTTGACATGTTAAAAAAAATCCAATTCCCAAGTCAAGTTACTGTGCATTTAACATCTTGCTTAGCTAATAAAATTATCTTACTCTGGAATACATCTTCCTGATTTTTACATGCAAATAACAGAATTAAACATTTTTGTCTGTGTCACAGAATACTGCCTAGACATGAATACTGAGAATAAGCAGGAAGGATATTGAAAAAGTATAATGACTTATATTTAATAACTAGAGATTGTATGGGGCATTCCCTTATTAAATATTTACCATCTGCTAGAAAACCAGATGGCCAAGTTGTTCTTTGATAATATGGTTCACAATTATGCATTAGCTTTGCTCTGGTATAAACAAAATATTTTTAAAAAAAGGAAAAGAAAAACAATCGATCTTTTAACATCAAGATTTTAACTATTAAATTTTAATCTTTTAAAAATGAAATTTATTATGGTTGGTTACTAGGATTCATTGTCTTAAAAATTTACATATATTTTTAATAAGAATGATTGAGCCTAAGTGATTGCAACATTTAGGTGCATTGTAATATCTAAAAACTTAGCTAAATAATGAGTGGGCTTCCCTGGTGGTTCAGTGGTAAAGAACCCACCTGCCAGTGCAGGAGACATGATAGATGTGGGTTTGATCCCTGGGTCTGGAAGATCCCCTGGAGAAGGAAATGGCAACCCACTCCAGTATTCTTACCTGGAAAATCCCATGGATAGAGGAGCCTGACAGGCTACAATCCATTAGGTCACAAAGAGTTGGACAAGACTAAGCACAAATAATGAATACTGAGATAATTTGCTCAATCTGTTCGAGATCCATGGAATTGTGTCTATTTGACCCATTAACTCAATAGAAGGCCAAGAAAAATTTCCTTTTCCAGTTTTCACCTGAGACTATTAGGTATTAAGGATAACTAATGTGTATCAATAGTAGATATGTATCATATGCTTTATGTGATGACTAATCACTTTGCCTGACTATAAAAATTTAACTTATTTTCAATTTTGAAAAATAAAAAATATCAATGGAATGTGCTGCAATTCATGGGGTCGCAAAGAGTCAGACATGACTGAGCGATTGAAATGAACTGAACTGAACTGAAGTTTGAACTGTCTACCCAATAAGGAACTTATGTGGACCTATGTAAATTAAAATACAAATGTAGTGAAATTCAGCCAGGAAATGATAGCATTCATGATTACTCACTGGCATGTATTAGTATAAATCTAGAGGAAAATAGCACATTTATTTACAGAAATATAAGATATTTTATCAGCATTACACATTAGAAAATAGAAAATACATGGCACATGAAAAATTATGATTGATTTACACAGCCTTGAAATAATTCGTGACCTTCTGAATGCCCTCCCTTTGTTACACTTTTTATAGTGTATAGTCCTTACTCTTCTATCAGTAAATATATCCCAGTGAACTTGTGGGAAACGACCTACAAACTTTGATGTTGACAGTATAATTAATTCTACATATTTTAAATTTAAACACAAATAAAAGACAAAGGAAATTGGTTTCAAAGAATATATTTAAAATTTAATTATGTTTATAGCCCTTAAGGCTTGATTCTAATACATTTTGGGGCTATGATGATTGCATGATTATAATATTATTGTTTTACATATTTCTTTCTGTAGAACTTGGGTGTTGTGTTGTATAAAAATCAAAGGAAGACCAACTTAACAATCTGAGTGAATTGTACACATCTCTTTCAAGGCCCACAGGAAGGAGAAATAATCAACTCCTTATTTCAGTTCAGTTCATTTCCCCAGCCATGTCTGAATCTTTGCGACCCCATGGACTTCACCATGCCAGGCTTCCCTGTCCATCACCAAAACCCGGAGCTTACTTAAACTTATGTTCATTGAGTCAGTGATGCCATCCAACTATCTCCTCCTCTGTTGTCCCCTTCTCCTCCTGCCTTCAATCTTTCCCAGCATTAGTGTCTTTTCCAATGAGTCAGTTATTGGCATCAGGTGGCCTAAGTATTTGAGTTTCAGCTTCAGTATCAGTCCTTCCAATGAATATTCAGGACTGATTTCCCTTAGGATGGACTGGTTGGATCTCCTTGCAGTCCAAGGGACTCTCAAGAGTCTTCTCCAACACCACAGTTCAAAAGCATTCTTTGACACTCAGCTTTCTTTATAGTCCAAATCTCACATCATACATGATTACTGGAAAAACTTTGACTAGACAGACCTTTGTTGGCAAAGTAATGTCTCTGCTTTTTAATATGCTGTCTAGGTTGGTCACAACTTTTCTTTCAAGGAGAAATAGTCTTTTAATTTCGTGGCTGCAATCACCATCGGCAGTGATTTTGAACCCCCAAAAATAAAGCCAGTCACTCTTTTCACTGTTTCCCCATCAATTTGCCATCAAGTGATGGGACTGGATGCCATGATGTTAGTTTTTTGAATGCTGAGTTTTAAGCCAGTATTTTCACTCTCCTCTTTCACTTTCATCATGCTCTTTAGTTCCTCTTAGCTTTCTGCCATAAGGGCGGTGTCGTCTGCATATCTAAGGTTATTGATATTTCTCCCTGCAATCTGGATTCCAGCTTGCACTTCATCCAGCCCAGTGTTTCTCATGATATACTCTGTATATAAGTTAAATAAGCAAGATGACGATATACAGCCTTGACATACTCCTTCCCAATTTGGAACCAATCTGTTGTTTCTAACTGTCCTTTATTGTGCCCATCTTTTCATGAATTGTTCCCTTGGTATCTCTAATTTTCTTGAAGAGATTTCTAGTCTTTCCCGTTCTATTGATTTCCTATATTCTTTTCACTGATCACTGAGAAGGCTTTCTTATCTCTCCTTTCCACTCTTTGTAACTCTGCATTCATATATCATTTCCTTTCCACTTTGCCTTCACTTCTCTTCTTTTCTCAGCTATTTGTAAGCCCTCCTCAGAAAACCATTTTGCTACACAATAAACCTGGGAAAAAATTAATTAGACTGAACCTACCAAGTATTGGCAAAAATATAGAGGAACTGGATCTCTTATACACTGCTGATGGGAAAGCAGACTAATGTAACTAGTCGTTGCAATTTCTTCAAAAGTCAATAATACACTAAAATATAACACAGCTAATGCACCTGTTGATATCTATGAAACTATCTATCTATACAAATACCTGTATACAAATACTGATAGTATCTTCAATAACCACAAACTGGAAACAACTGAATTGTCAATAAATAAGAGAAAGTATAAAAAAAAAAAAGAAAAAAAAAAGAAAACCATTTTGCCTTTTTGCATTTCTTTTTCTTGGGCATGGTTATGATCACTACCTCCTGTACAATGTTACGAACCTCCATAAATAGTTCTTTGGGCACTCTATCAAATCTAACCCCTTGAATCTATTTGTCATTTCCACTGTATAATAGTAAGGGATTTGACTTAGGTCATTCCTGCATGGCCTAATGGTTTTCCCCATTCTTAAATTTAAGTCTGAATTTTGCAATAAAGAGTTCATGACATGAGCCACAGTCAGCCCCCAGTCTTGTTTTGGCTGTATAGAGGTTCTCCATCTTTGGCTGCAAAGAATATAATCAATCTGATTTTGGTATTGACCATCTAGTTATATCCATGTGTAGTCGTCTCTTTTGCTGTTGAAAGAGGATGTTTTCCCTGACCAGTGTATTCTCTTGGCAAAACTCTGTTAGCCTTCTCCATGCTTCATTTTGTTCTCCAAGGCCAAATTTGCTTGTTACTTCAGGTATCTCTTGACTTCCTACTTTTTTTTTTTTTACTTGACCTTTTTATTTTTTTATTATTTTATTTTATTTTATTTTTACTTTATTTTACTTTACAATACTGTATTGGTTTTGCCATACATTGACATGAATCCGCCACAGGTGTATATGAGCTCCCAATCCTGAATCCCCCTCCCACCTCCCACCCCATATCATCTCTCTGGATCATCCCCATGCACCAGCCCCAAGCATCCTGTATCCTGTATCGAACATGGACTGACACTTCGTTTCTGCATGATAGTATACATGTTTCAATGCCATTCTCCCAAATCATCCCACCCTCTCCCTCTCCCTCAGAGTCCAAAAGTCCGTTCTATACATCTGTGTCTCTTTTGCTGTCTCGCATACAGGGTCAGCATTACCATCTTTCTAAATTCCATATATATGTGTCAGTATACTGTATTGGTGTTTTTCTTTCTGGCTTACTTCACTCTGTATAATCGGCTCCAGTTTCATCCATCTCATTAGAACTGATTCAAACGTATTCTTTTTAATGGCTGAGTAATACTCCATTGTGTATATGTACCACAGCTTTCTTATCCATTCATCTGCTGATGGACATCTAGGTTGTTTCCATGTCCTGGCTATTATAAACAGTGCTGCAATGAACATTGGGGTACATGTGTCTCTTTCAATTCTGGTTTCCTCAGTGTGTATGTCCAGCAGTGGGATTGCTGGGTCATAAGGCAGTTCTATTTGCAATTTTTTAAGGAATCTCCACACTTCCTACTTTTGCATTTCAGTCCCCTATGATGAAAAGAACATCTTTTTGGGGTGTTAGTTCTAGAAGGTCTGCTGCTGCTGCTACTGCTAAGTCACTTCAATTGTGTCCGACTCTGTGTGACCCCATAGATGGCAGCCCACCAGGCTCTTCTGTCCCTGAGGTTCTCCAGGCAAGAACAATGGAGTGGGTTGACATTTCCTTCTCCAATGCATGAAAGTGAAAAATGAAAGTGAAGTCACTCAGTCATGTCCTACGCTTAGCGACCCCATGGACTACAGCCTACCAGGCTCCTCCCTCCATGGCAAGAGTACTGGAGTGGATTGCCATTGCCTTCTCCCAGAACATCTTCTAGGTCATCATAGTACCATTCAACTTCAGCTTCTTTAGCATTAATTGTTTTGGCATAGACTTGGATTATTGTGATATTGAATGGTTTGCTTGGAGACAAACAGAGATCATTCTGTTACTTTTTGATATTGCACATAAGTGCTGAATTTCAGATTCTTTTTTTGACTGTGAGGACTACTCCATTTCTTGTAAGGGATTCTTGCCCACAGTAGTAGATATAATGGTCATCTGAATTAAATTCACCCATTCATGTCCATTTTAGTTCACTGATTCCTAAAATGTCGATGTTCCCTCTTGCTATCTCCTGTTTGACCACTTCCAATTTACCTTGATTCATGGAGCTAACATCCCATGTTCTTATGCAATATTGTTCTTTACAGCATATGATTTTACTTCCATCACCAATCATATCCACAACTGGGTATTTGTTTTCACTTTGGCTCAGTCTCTTCATTCTTCAGAGCTATTTCTCCATTCTTCTCCAGTAGTATATTAGGCACCTACTGACCTGGGGAGTTCATCTTTCAGTATCCTATCTTTTTGCATTTTCATACTGTTCATGGAGTTTTCAAGGCAAGAATACTGAAGTGGTTTGCCCTTCCCTTTTCGAATGTACCACATTTTGTCATGATTAATATGTTTAAGCAATTTTAAAGAGATGGAGAATGCAATTAAATTTTTGTTGATAGAGTACTCCACTTCTGGTTAGTGATGTTTTAATAAGGACTAGATTTATGATCCTGCTTGAGAAAAAGCAAAAAGTATGTGTGTGTGTGTTGATTCTCAAGACATCAGACATAAAGCAATATATGGCTGTGTATTTGGTTTCTAGGACTTCTGTAACAAACCATCAAACTGGATGGTTTAAACAAGAGAATTTTATTGCCTCATGTTTGGAAGATGAGAAATTCAAAACAAAGGTTTCATCGGGATAATTTTCCTTTGGAGGACTGTGAGGGAAAGACCTGTTCCATGCTTGTCTCCTAAATTCTTATAGCCTTAAATGTTCCTTGGCTGCTAGATGTCATTCTTTTGGTGTCATCATGTCTTCCCTCTGTACATAACTTTGTCCAAAATCCTCTCTTTACATGAACACCACTCATATTAAATTAGGGCCTACCCCAAAAACATCATCTTAACTTGATCCCTTGCCTATTACTAAATAAGGCCACATTCACAGATTCTGGAGTTAGGACTTAAACATCTTTTTGTAAGAGACAATTTACCCCATAACAAACAACTAAGGAGAGCAATTCTGAAAGACAAGAAACAAATGCCACATGAGTGCTACAGTTGCTTTATTGTAGAGCTCTAAGGCCATTTCTAGAGCAGTACAAGAGAGGGTAACTCATATGGAACCTAGTGAGCTCCTGTACTGAGGTGATAAAATAGATGCACCAAGATAGCCAAGTTATAGGACAGAGGATCAGAGTAGAGAGACCTACATCAGAGCAATACTGGTCATTAGGAGGAGACACACTGAATTTTCAGCTGGAATTTGTAAGCAAGAGGATGAGAGGAAATTACCAGAAGCTGGGAAAGAGCCACATAAAAGAACTTGATATATAGTACCCAATGCTCATGAAGGGCCAGAGATAGTTCCTGTCCCCACAGAGCAGAATGGAGAACTTAGAAACTCCTGGAGCATTAGGTAGAGTATAGATAGAGATAGGGCTCTTGTCTGAGTAGTAATGAAATATTAGCCTTTAGCCTTAGACTGAGCACACTTAGGTTCTACTTAAAATTAAAAGCACTACGTGACATTTCCAAGTAACTTAACTGTGGAAAGACCAGAGATGAGAATACTTATAGGAATAAAAAGTATAAATTAACAATTTCTGGTATATAATAATAATTTTTAAAAATTACTGGCAAGCGAAAAAGCAGGAAAATATGACCCATAATGAGTATAAATATCAGTCAATCTTAAACCAACAGAAAAGTGACACAGATGTTAGAATTTACAGAGAGAAACATCAGAAGTTATTATAACTCTACTCCATATTTTCAAAAATTAAGTGAAGACATGGATGATATAGAAGAGATCTAAATCAAATATCTAGAAATAAAGATTGCACTATATGAAGTAAAAAATTTATGAGGTGGGCTTAAAGCAAATCTGTTATTACAAAAGAAATATTAGTGAATTTGAAAAGGTACCTTAAGTACTATCTAATATTATATATATATATATAAATAATAAAGAACCAATACAATATTGTAAAGTAATTAGCCTCCAATTAAAATAAATAAATTTATATTTTTAAAAAAGTATACTTAAATTAAAAAAAAAAAATGAAGACATGACCATAACATTAGTGAGATGAGTGCTTTCAACAGAAGTTTTATAAGTCAATAAGAAAAAGATAATCCAATAGAAAAGTGCAAAAGGATTTTAGCAGCCTTGAGTTGAAAAAAAAAGGTCATTGTCATCCAATGTCATCCAAATGTCGTTAAGCATGTGGATGATGTTTATTAAACATAAGGGCGATACATATCACAATCACAATGCAAAACAAAGGGTTGATGAGTTGACGAAGATTTGAACAACTCCCCCTGTTGGTGGGAGTGTTAATTGATATTATCATTTTGGCAAATTATTTAGGAATAGCTAATAAAGCTGAGGAGAAGGAAATGGCAACCCACTCCAGTACTCTTGCCTAGAAAATCCCATGGACAGAGGATCCTGGAGCAGGCTACTGTCCATGGGGTCGCAAAGAGTCAGACACGACTGAGCGACTTCACTTCACTTCAATAAAGCTGAACCTCAGTTGGTAAAGAATCTGCTTGCAATGCAGGAGACCTTGGTATGATTCCTGGGTCGGGAAGATCCACTGGAGAAGATAGAGGCTACCCACTCCAGCACTCTTGGGCTTCCCTTGTGGCTCAACTGGTAAATAATCCACCTTCAATATGGGAGACCTGGGTTTGATCCCTGGGTTGGGAAGATCCCTGGGAGAAGAAAAAAGCTACCCACTCCAGTATTCTGGCCTGGAGAATAACATGGCTGTATAGCCCATGGAGTCACAGAGTCAGACACGACTGAGCAACTTTCACTTTCAGAATAAAGCTGAAAATATGCATACCTTGTGACCCAGCATTAGTAATCCTAAGTAGATACTCAACAAAAAATGCACACATTCACATACATACAAACTTCCTAAAAACATGTGCATAGATGTTCATGTACACATTATTTTGAATAGCCCCAAATTTAAAACTATTTTTCAACTTTAGAATGAATGGATAGTTGATCACATATTCATCCAATATGATACTATAGAGCTGAAACAATTGGTGAACTACTACTATTTACAGCATTATCAATACTGTTCACAAACAGACACAAACTATTCATTCCATATGATATAATTTATATGAAGTTTATAAAAAAATATGATTTATAATGTTAGAAGTGAATTTGGCTGGCAAAGGGTATATTTTCTTCTTTACTTTTACCTTGGATGAGGTTCAACTCAGTCCCAGTTCCAGAGATGGAAATGTGCCCTATTCTCAGTCAGTCAGTTGTTCTTGTCCCCTACCTTTAATCAGAAAGGGCAGGTGATTCTTTTTGGACCAATGAGAGTAAGCCCAAGATACATATTGGATTTTTCATAAAGAGGAATTATCTCAAGAAGCCACCAAGTAGACTCACCTGAGAAACAAGATGAAATGGAACAAAGCAAGACTAACAGAGGTATAAATATGATATGTAAAATCAAGACATAATGTTATTATTATAGTCTTTGAATTCAGCTCTGAACAAAGTTTTGATCAACTCACACATTTCTGTTATTGAGTCAATAATTTCTTTAGTTTTCTTTCTTAAAATGCCAAGAAAAATAGACACATCCATAAACCTTAAAGGGGATTTTAATGGTAACTGATAAAATAAAAAGTCCTAAAGGACATAAAATTGAGTTAAACATGTTGGTTTAGATGCTTAGTAATCAATAAGTAAAATAAAAGCAACAAGAATCCTCTGTCCAAATATGTACAAAATAATTCCATGTGGATTGAAAACCAAATATTGGCAGGCAAAATTAAAATGTTTGAATACATAATACATGAAAATACCTGTATAAACTAAAGAGAAAAAAGACATACATTAAACAATAAATAGAGAGAACATATCACAAGGAAAAATATCAATAAATTTTAATCGAGTAAAATTTAAAAGTTCTGTTCATTGGAGTTCTGTGTAAAATATTGAAAAGAGATCACAAAAGGGAAGGACTTATTGGCAATATGTACAAAATATATAATTAGCATACTTAATTATTAAGTACTTTATATGCACTTAAGTTTTAAGTACTTAACTATTAAGTACTTAATTAGCATAAGTATATATTAAACAAAGACCAATTTTTTAAACAAAGACCTATTTAGAGGAAAAAAAATAAGCTAAAGACCTGAGAAAACACTTAATAAAAGGGGAAACCCTAATGGCAAATAAAAACTAAACTTGACCAGCCACACTGATAATCACATAAATGCAAAAATAATGATGTAAACAAAATAAACTAGGTATATACATTTTTACCTATTCAAAGTTAGTAAATAAGCAAATTTTTTTTAATTGGTAACTTCAAAAATTGACAATAGTGTAGAAAAGTTACACACTAGCCTTACAAACTGCTAGCATGAATGTAAATTAGTACAAACCATTTTGAGAATGAAGTTCACTTTATACAGTAAATTTTACAATGTGTATACTTAAAACAGCAATTCACACCTGGGTTGGCACTTGAGAGAAAAACTTAGACATATCCAGGGAAAGATATAAAGACAATTTATAGCAGAACTCTTTGTGACAGAAAAAACTGAAACCTATTCAAACTGCATCAATATCAGAATACATGAATCAAAGTCTCAGTTTATTCATCCCATGGAATATCAGCATGGAAATCTATAAACTACAGCTTGAATAATATAAATACATTGTAGACACATAATGTTAAGTGCAAAGAGCAAACTGTAAAAATATACATGCAGTATGGTTCTAAATTTTTTTACAGTGAAACAAAATATGTAATAGATTATGTGTATATATAAAGTATATGATAGGACTGTGACAAAATAAGAGAAAATATTAAACATTGAGAACTCAAGATATTGCTCACCTCTTAGGTAAGAGGGGGAAATGAGTTCAAAGAAGGGCTCACAAGAGCTGACAGATTTAAAGGGGATACTTTAAAAAAATAAACTCAAAGATATTTAGATACTTTTCAAATGATTTTAACCTACACATATACATTACATAAACATTCTCTTTCATCTAGTAGTATTTAATATAAATAATTTTAAATGTTGTAGAACCCTATAGCTAAAGAATTTCTCATAATAAAATATGTACAGACTTTTAATTCTTTTTCTATTTATCTATATTCCACAGGAGGATAATTTAATGCATACTTACATATCAACTCATCACATTTCCGTTAGTAAATATAGATGAACTGAAACACTAGCTTCAAAATATAGCAGACTATAATTAGACTTCCATTCACATCCTAATCATGGATTCTGACACCCCACTGAAGAGCTCTCTGTGGTCCCACTCCATCTTCTAATCTTCATATGAGGGCATCTATACAAGCCCCAGGATCCCCATCTCACCACTGAAGATGATTGGACATCTAGAAGGCAGGTAACAAGCTACATTTGGGTGTTTGGTCACTGAATGCACCCTGTGAAAATGTAGCTGGAATATCAGTTCTCATTCTCAGGAAAATTAATTCAGAAATACAAGGTTAATCAGCCATTAGCAGGAGTTGAAACTCAAAACATGCATGAGCTAGACATACCTTGTTGTGGTGATTTTAATCTGAATTTATTAAAAAAATAGGGGCTTCCCAGTTGGCGCTAGGGGTAGAGAACCTGCCAGCAAATGCAGGAGACATAAGAGACACAGGTTCAGTCCCTGGATGGGGAAGATACCCTGGAGGAGGAAATGGCAACCCACTACTCCAATACTCTTGCAAGGAGAATCCCATGACAGAGAAGCCTACAGTCCACAGGGCGGCAAAAAGTCAGACACTATTGAAGTGACTTAGCAGACACACACATGAAAAAGTAGAAACTAAGGTAGAACTGGACATGGAACATCAGACTGGTTCCAAATAGGAAAAGGAGTACCTCAAGGCTGTATATTGCACCTTGCTCATTTAACTTACATGCAGAGTACATCATAAGAAATGCTGGGCTGAAGGAGGCAGAAGCTGGAGTCAAGATTGCCAGGAGAAATATCAATAACCTCAGATATGCAGATGACATCACCCTTATGGCAGAAAGTGAAGAAGAAGTAAAGGGCCTCTTGATGAAAGTGAAAGAGGAAAAAGTTGGCTTAAAGCTCAGCAGTCAGAAAACGAAGATCATGGCATCTGGTCCCATCACTTCATGGCAAATAAATGGGGAAACAGTGAAAACAGTCGCTGACTTTATTTTTATGGGCTCCAAAATCACTGCAGATTTTGTAACTGCAGCCATGAAATTAAGACACTTATACCTTGGAAGGAAAGTTATGACCAACCTAGACAGCATATTAAAAAACAGAGACATCACTTTGTCAACAAAGGTCTGTCTAGTCCAGGCTATGGTTTTTCCAGTAGTCATGTATGGATGTGAGAGTTGGACTATAAAGAAAGCTGAGCACCAAAGAATTGATGATTTCTAACTGAGATGTTGGAGAAGACTCTTGAGAGACTCTTGGACTGCAAGGAGATGCAACCAGTCCATTCTGAAGGAGATCAGTCCTAGGTGTTCCTTGGAAGGACTGATGTTGAGGCTGAAACTCCAATCCTTTGATGCGAAGAGATGATGCGAAGAGTTGACTCATTTGAAAAACCCTGATTCTGGGAAAGACTGAGGGCAGGAGAAGGGGATGACAGAGGATGAGATGGTTGAATGGCATCACTGACTCAAAAGACACAGGTTTGAGTGGACTCCAGAGGTTGGTGATGGACAGGGAGGCCTGGCATGCTGCAGTTTATGGGGTTGCAAAGAGTCGGATATGACTGAGCTACTGAACTGAAGTGAACGAAAGAGTAAAATAATCAGTACCTCAGTTCAGCTCAGTCGCTCAGTCGTGTCCGACTCTTAAGACCCCATGAATCACAGCACGCCAGGCCTCCCTGTCCATCACCAACTCCCGGAGTTCACTCAGACTCACGTCCATTGAGTAAAGGATGCCATCCAACCATCTCATCCTCTGTCATCCCCTTCTCCTCCTGCCCTCAATCCCTCACAGCATCAGAGTCTTTTCCAATGAGTCAACTCTTTGCATGAAGTGGCCAAAGTACTGGAGATTCAGCTTTAGCATCAGTCCTTCCAAAGCAATCCCAGTGCTGATCTCCTTCAGAATGGACTGGTTGGATCTCCTTGCAGTACAAAGGACTCACAAGAGTCTTCTCCAACACCACAGTTCAAAAGTATCAATTCTTCAGCACTCAGCTTTCTTCACAGTCCGAATATCACATCCATACATGACCACTGGAAAAACCATAGCCTTGACTAGATGGACCTTTGTTGGCAAAGTAATGTCTCTGTTTTACAACATGCTATCTAGGTTGGTCGTAACTTTTCTTCTAGGGAGTAAGCGTCTTTTAATTTCATGGCTGCAATCTCCATCTGCAGTGATTTTGGACCCCCAAAAATAAAGTCTGACACTGTTTCCACTGTTTCCCCATCTATTTCCCATGAAGTGATGGGACCAGATGCCATGATCTTCGTTTTCTGAATGTTGAGCTTTAAGCCAACTTTTTCACTCTCCACTTTCACTTTTATCAAGAGGCTTTTTAGTTCCTCTTCACTTTCTGCCATAAAAGTGGTGTCATCTGCATATCTGAGGTTATTGAGATTTCTCCCAGGAATCTTGATTCCAGCTTGTGTTTCTCTCAGCCCAGCGTTTCTCATGATATACTCTGCATATAAGTTAAATAAGCAGGGTGACAATATACAGCCTTGACATACTCCTTTTCCTATTTGGAACCAGTCTGTTGTTCCATGTCCAGTTCTAACTGTTGCTTCCTGACCTGCATGTAGGTTTCTCAAGAGACAGGTCAGGTGGTCTGGTATTCCCATCTCTTTCAGAATTTTCCACAGTTTCTTGTGATCCACACAGTCAAAGGCTTTGGCATAGTCAATAAAGCAAAAATAGATGTTTTCCTGGAACTCTCGCCTTTTCCATGATCCAGCAGATGTTGGCAATTTAATATCTGGTTCTGACTTTTCTAAAACCAGCTTGAACATCTGGAAGTTCATGGTTCAAGTATTGTTGAATACGTGAATTCTCCTGGCTTGGAAAATTTTGGGCATTACTTACTGGCGTGTGAGATGAACGCAATTGTGCGGTAGTTTGAGCATTCTTTAGCATTGCCTTTCTTTGGAATTGGAATGAAAACAGATATTTTCCAGTCCTGTGGCCACTGCTGAGTTTTCCAAATTTGCTGGCATACTGAGTGCCGCATTTTCACAGCATCATCTTTCTGGATTTGAAAGAGCTCCATTGGAATTCCATCACCTCCACTAGCTTTGTTCATAGTGATGCTTTCTAACACCCACTTGACTTCACATGATGTCTGGCTCTAGGTGAGTGACCACACCATCGTGATTATCTGGGTCATGAAGATCTTTTTTGGACAGTTCTTTTGTGTATTCTTGCCACCTCTTCTTAATATCTTCTGCTTCTGTTAGGTCCATACCATTTCTAGTCCTTTATCGAGCCCATCTTTGCATGAAATATTCCCTTGGTATCTCTAATTTTCTTGAAGAGATCTCTAGTCTTTCCGATTCTGTTGTTTGCCTCTATTTCTTTGCATTGATCACTGAGGAAGGCTTTTTTATGTCCTTGCTATTCTTTGGAACTCTGCATTCAGATGCTAATATCTTTTCTTTTCTCCTTCACTTTTCGCTTCTCTTCTTTTCACAGCTATTTCTAAGGCCTCCTCAGGCAGCCATTTTGCTTTTTTTGCATTTCTTTTCCATGGAGATGGTCATGATCCCTGACTCCTGTACAATGTCACGAACCTCCGTCCATAGTTCATCAGACACTCTATCTATCAGATCTAGTCCCTTAAATCTATTTCTCACTTCCACTGTATAATCATAAGGGATTTGATTGAGGTCATACCTGAATGGTCTAGTGGTTTTCCCTACTTTCTTCAATTTCAGTCTGAATTCGGCATAAGGAGTTCATGATCTGAGCCACAGTCAGCTCCTGGTCTTGTTTTTGTTGACTGTATAGAGCTTCTCCATCTTCTCCATCTTATAGAGCTGCAAATAATATAATCAGTCTGATTTTGGTGTGTCCATCTGGTGATATCCATGTGTAGAGTCTTCTCTTATGTTGCTGGAAGAGGGTGTTTGCTATGACCAGTGCATTTTCTTGGCAAAACTCTATTAGTCTTTGCCTTGCTTCATTCTGTATTCCAAGGCCAAATTTACCTGTTACTCCAGGTGTTTCTTGACTTCCTACTTAGGCATTCCAGTCCCCTATAATGAAAAGAATATCTTTTTGGGGTGTTAGTTCTAAAAGGTCTTGTAGGTCTTCATAAAACAGTTTAACTTGAGCTTCTTCAGCGTTACTGGTTGGGGCATAGACTTGGATTACTGTGATATTGAATGGTTTGCCTTGGAAACGAACAGAGATCATTCTGTTGTTTTTGAGACTGCATTCAAGTACTGCATTTTGGACTCTTTTGTTGACCATGATGGATACTCCATTTCTTCTAAGGTATTCCTGCCCACAGTAGTAGATATAATGGTCATCTGAGTTAAATTCACCCATTCCAGTCCATTTTAGTTCGCCGATTCCTAGAATGTCGACGTTCACTCTTACCATTTCCTGTTTGACCACTTCCAATTTGCCTTGATTCATGGACCTGACATTCCAAGTTTCTATGCAATATTGCTCTTTACAGCATCGGATCTTGGTTCTATCACCAGTCACATCTGCAAGTGGGTATTGTTTTTGCTTTGGCTCCATCCCTTCATTCTTTAGGGAATTATTTCTCCACTGATCTCCTGTAGCATATTGGGCACCTACTGACCTGGGGAGTTCCTCTTTTAGTATCCTATAATTTTGCCTTTTCATACTGTTCATGGGGTTCTCAAGGAAAGAATACTGAAGTTGCTTGCCATTCCCTTCTCCAGTGGACCGCATTCTGTCAGACCTCTCCACCATGACCCACCCGTCTTGGGTGACCCCATGTGCATGGTTTAGTTTCATTGAGTTAGACAATGCTTTGGTCTTAGCGTGATTAGATTGACTAGTTTTCTGTGATTATGATTTCAGTGTGTCTGCTGTCTGATGCTCTCTTGCAACACCTACCGTCTTACTTGGGTTTCTCTTACCTTGGACATGGGGTATCTCTTCAGGGCTGCTCCAGGAAAGTGAAGCTGCTGCTCCTTACCTTTGATGAGAGGTATCTCCACACTGCCGCCCCTCCTGACCTTGAACATGGAATAGCTAATCAGTATCTATGAGGAATGAAAAGAAAAAGAAGAGAGAATAAATCACCTGTGTGGAAGATCAAAGGAAATAGATACCTATAGAGTAAATCATTCATATCAATGATGAAAAATGAAAGCTTAAGCCAGAGACTTTTTCTGCTGAAACCTGTAAAAGGCCTTACAGTCATGTCACTACTTCTCTACCTAACTTCTAAGGTTTTTTGAAATTTCTTGACCTTATATATATAGATGATTTTACAGTATAGATTTTCTTGTGTCAAATTTAATTACATTAGCAATTCTGACAACATATAGTAAGACCGCTTAGAGCAGTATAACATTTCTACCCAAACTATAATCTTAAATGTGTGGCAAAAGTTATCAATCATGTGAATAAGTATATATTTGTTTGTATGTATGTATGCATAAACACACATGTATTTTGTACATGTATAAATAAAATTAGCTTTAATCTGAAATCTGTGTATTATTCTGACTATTCTATTTTTGGGGCTATTGCCAAAAATTAAAAAAAAAAAATCTACATCCTGCTATATGCAGATATTCCCTGTTCTTGGACTTTAATAAGTGATGCACCATAATGCAAAAGGCAGTTCATTTTCTACTGTTCATCAAAAAGCTCTTGCCTAAAATGTAAGATATGACCCCCTCCCAATTCCCTCAACACAAAATCCACCTGTGCCAAGTCCTGCATTAGAATATGAATTATGTGACAGCAGCTGTAGTTATTTTCAAGTGGAAGCATATTCTGGCAAGCAGTTTACATCAACCTGGAGCTACTTGACATAAGAGTAGGAATATTTATATTCTCTTTGTTGAATACTGATAATGTAATATTTATAGTGTGAAAGGCATGCCTTTATTCTGATGCACATTACATTTATTAATTATATTTGCATGCAGAGAAGAATGAAAAGATGGATGAACATGGTTGATCTCTATCTGAACACTTTGGTCTATTTATTTTTCTTATTGCTTTACATGGTAAAGCTTCATCTAGGTTTACTTCTAAAATTCTAAAGTCTATCTAAAGCATTTTGGGTTATTGGAAGAGACTCATTTTCACACCATCTTACAATAAAAATTTCCCATATTTACACATTATAATACTAATACAAAGTATATGTATTTTCTCTATCCTTACCCCTGTGTGTGTGTGATCCATCGAGCCTGAATATGTGTAGCTCTTGGATTCCTGCCAGGCTCTTCTGGCCATGTAATTTTCCAGGGAAGAATACTAGCTTAGGGTGCCATTTTCTACTCCAGGGAATCTTCCAAACCAACCCAAGCATGGAAATTGCATCTCTTGCATCTCCTGCACTAGTTCAACCTGGTAAGTCCCTTTCTTACCACCACTTTTACTGTAATCTTTAAACCAAAAGCAAAGGAATAGAATAAGACCAAATATTTAAAATCAGACTTTAAGAAAATATGTTCTTGCTTACACAATGTAAGAACCTGCACAATGTAAGAAGTTAGAGAACTCTTAAATGTTCTGAGATTTTAATTTTGTAAAGAATGTTCTTAATATATGGCTACTTTCAAACATTACTTCAGTAACAAATTTTTCGGAGAAGGCAATGGCAACCCACTCCAGTACTCTTGCCTGGAAAATCCCGTAGAGGGAGGAGCCTGGTAGGCTGCAGTCCATGGGGTCTCAAAGAGTCGGGCATGACTGAGCAACTTCACTTTCACTTTTCACTTTCATGCATTGAAGAAGGAAATGGCAACCCACTCCAGTATTCTTGCCTGGAGAATCCCAGGGACAGAGGAGCCTGGTGGGCTGCCGTCTATGGAGTTGCACAGAGTCAGACATGACTGAAGCGACTTAGCAGCAGTAACAGCAGCAGCAAGTTTTTATTTACACCTAATGTGTGTAATCTACAATGATGTGAATGAATTACACATACACTGCTGAAACCCAGAGATGCATACGAAAGTCATTTTGTAGCTCAACATTTCCAAAACTGTGTGTCAGTCACTAGTACTTGGAATGTTATTGTGGTCTGAAAATGAAAGTGTTAGTCACTCAGTCATGTCCAACGCTTTGTGACCCCATAAACTGTAGCCTGTCAGGTTCCTCTCTCCATGGAATTGTCCAGGCAAGAATACTGAAGTAGGTTGCCATTTCCTTCTCCAGGGGATCTTCCTGACCCAGGGATCGAACCTTGGTCTCCTGCGTTGCAGGCAGATTCTTTCCCATCTAACCTGAAGGAGTCTTTGGGCCTAGAAGAGAAAACAACAGTCTCAAAGGCCCTTGCTGAATCATCTAACTTCAGAAAAAACAAAACTGAACTTTAGGTACTGCCCTGAGGCTCCATGCCAGTTGCATCTACCTGGGACTTATCATCCCCTGCCCAGAGGACTTATCACCTTGTGCCAAACTACAAATGCCATCTCAACTAAGGAATACCCAAAATGTTCCACCTGACTAACGTTTCCCTTAGCACTTCCACAAACCTCCCTTTAAATATGAAGCCCCTTGATCCCTCTTGCACTCTCAGCCTGGTCGTTAGGCTGACTGTCACCCCTCCTTGCCTGAATAAAGGTAACCTACCTTCTTTAAGGTCATCTCTCCTTCTTTTCTGCCTCACCAAAACTATACCTTACTTGAACCACCAGGGAAGCCCTATTTGTGTCTATGTAAAACCAAAAACAACAGTTAAAGGTGATGGGGAATGCTGAATTATGAACAAATTAAAAAGATTCCTTTATTTTAGAATTATTCATAACAATTAGCATGCATGGTGCATAGCTGAGAGAAGAATGCCCCATGTAAGGTTGTCAAATTTATTTGACCAGTATTTTTTTTTCTTTTAAACCCAATTAAACAGCTTACTTAAAATTAGTCTTAAATATAACTTTCTACCAATTTTACCCTTTACCAATTTCATTCTTTTAGGATGGTTATTTTTATAGTTCAGTTTAATTGAAAACTTTTTAGAAATGAGTACTTTTTGGTTGATATTAAACTTCAAGTTGTAGTAGAATTTACAAGTAAATAGTACACCATGCAGTACATTAACATAAGACTCTCAATAAAACTGTTAATCACACAGAGTTTATTGCCTTAGCTAGCAGTTCTCATTTTCTTAATGTAGATTTTGGATTCAAAGATACTTGAGAAATAATCTTTAGTAAGGGTCTTTTTAGATGATTATTGTTTGTCTTTCATGAATGTTAAACAATTCTTTCTTGGGCTTTTGTTAAATCAAAACTATAAATCATAAAATTTTTCCATAGGAAAAGATAACCAGTTATTTGCTTTCTATTCTTATTTTAAGTATATTTCATCTTACTACATGATTTTAAGCATAAATAAATATAGTAGAAATAAGCAGGTTGTTAATAAAATAGGTTGTAATTTTTGTTAAACATACATCTCAACAGTAGGTGTATATATGTGTAGGTTTACATCTAGTAAAGTAGATGTTCATAGTTCAATAGACTAGCTAGTCATCTTTAGTGTAAAACGGCCATAGCAGAGACCATTTACAATAAAAAAAGGACATTGAATAATCTGGCAAGTCCATTCATTATAAGTTTAGAGGTAGTCTTCTATAACATTAGTTTACATTTTGCTTTGTGCAGCAGAGAAAAATGTTACATCCTGGTTAAGTAACAAGGAATCTGAAGATGAACAAAAAGTGGGTAGAAATGGTTCCTTCTAAAGTATACTGCATAAAACAACTGAGTACTCATCTGTTAAGAAACTGCTTAACAGAATGATAATGATGTTTGGCATTAAGTAGACAGTGTTTGTTAAGTCATTGAAGAAGTGAATGATTGAACTAATATTAATAATTTATGAATTTTACTGACACAAATGATAGATGAATCATACACATTAATATAATATCCAATACTCACCTTAATCTGGAGGAGGAAATGGCAACCCATTCCAATATTCTTACCTGGGAAATCCCAAGGACAGAGGAGCATGGTGGGCTATAGTCCATGGGATTGCAAAGAGTCAGAAATAACTGAGCATACACACACATGCTCACCTTAATAATCACCAATCTAACTATCCTATGGGAAGGCATAAAGGAGTGGGTTCAAGTGTATTTATCATCTGGTGGCACATGAGGGTGGAGCTATATCTTGGTATCAAATATATATGAGGAAGCCCATTCCATCCACTTCACTTCAAAGAACCATATACTACATGCTGAAACAGCTGAGAAATGATACTAAAACTTTATATAGCCTATAAAAGCAAAATCAGAGCCATGGCCATGAGTAAAATTCATAGTTTAACAAAAAAACAAGCAAATTCTTATCAGGAAAACTTCAAGGTTCTGAATCGAAGGTTGCTGCTGCTGCTGCTAAGTCTCTTCAGTCGTGTCCAACTCTGTGCAACCGCAGAGACATCAGCCCACCAGGCCCCCCCGTCCCTGGGATTCTCCAGGCAAGAACACTGAAGTGAGTTGCCATTTCTTTCTCCATTGCATGAAAGTGAAAAGTGAAAGTGAAGTCGCTCAGTCGTGTCCAACTCCTAGTGACCCCATAGACTGCAGCCTACCAGGCTCCTCTGTCCATGGAATTTTCCAGGCAAGAATACTGGAGTGGGTATTGAAGATTAAGAACTCCTAATTGCAAATTAATGTCAAGGTGAGAACAGTAATTAGTTTCAGAAAGTTTGAAGTAATATCTTTGAGTTGTTGTCCTTGGCAATTCTCTTGAAACAGCAGGGATCTACAACTGTACGTACTCCTGGTTCTGTCCAATGGCATAGCTCATTGATCCTGTCCCCCAGCACATCAGCTTAAAGTTATTTATGACTTCAAATATGATATTTTTCTGTTCTTTTTGAAATTCTGTCTCATATTTCTATTCATTAAGAATGATTTCTCAAACCATGGGAAAATTTTTTTTAATTGTGTTTGCATATCTTTTAATTCAGAGCTACATTGTACATTTTTTTCCCCCTCTCTATTTTCATCTGGTTTAAAATTCTTGATACTTCACTTTTCCATCTCTTTTAGCGTTCTGTAACAATAGAGCAAACTGAGTACCACACTTCGGTGAAGGCAGAATCAGAAGGTGAAGTGGTTGCCTAGCAACATCACCTGTGAGTAATTAAGCATCTCTGGGAATTTCTGAAATTTGCTTTAAACTCTTGGCCTTGTTACAGATAGCTCTTTGGACTACTTGCTGCTGCTGCTGCTGCTGCTAAGTCGCTTCAGTCATGTCCAACTCTGTGCGACCCCATAGATGGCAGCCCACTAGGCTCCTCTGTCCCTGGGATTCTCCAGGCAAGAATACTAGAGTGAGTTGCCATTGTTGGACTCTGCCTATTACATTAAAGATTTTAATGCCCAAGATAGAGAATCAGGTAAGCAGATTTTATCACAAGTTGTCTTTTGACAAGTTCACATCTCACTCCTTTCCTTGCAATCTGCCTAAGGCACATACCAAGATAAGTACAGATAACTGTGATTGTCACAGATAAAAACTTACTTCCCCTCTAAGCAATTTACAACACTGTATTTTGACTCTTAGCCATTCATTGTCTTACTCTGGCTTAAGTCAGTGCTAAAAATATGTGGAAGCATCCAATTCAGGTGCTCTGACAGTAAGGTAACTCATCTACGTGTGAATAAGGTGGGTTTGAATAGCTAAAGAATGTTGCAAGCTGTTAGTATTCTTTCAAATCTGAAGACTTAAAAATCATTTCAAGCTACAAGTAGCGTGTTATATGGAATTCTACCACATTTTATAACCCCTCAATCCTTATGCTCTTAGGCAACCTTTTAGAACACTCCTTTCCCCAAAGAACATTTTCATCAAAGAGCATCCTCTGAAATATATTATGAGAACAAAGACTTTGGAATGCTCTCAATTTACTCAAGATGCCTTACATATCTTTATAGAAATATATATGGCCATGGGACTTCATATATAAATAAAATGTCTAAACCATGGGATTGAAACAAAGTCAGCATGATTATAATACCAAACTGTTTCAATTAAAATGCCAATAATTTTGTAGGTAAAACAACAATGAGATAAAGGTTAAAATTATTCCACAGCCTAATGAAATAAAGAGCAAAAAATGAGTTAATGATACTAAAATGTTGGGTATTCTTTAGGGGTTCTGAAGAGCTCTAGTACCATAGTACTTTATGTCTCAGCATAGAAATAATTTTGTGAGAGGCAAAGTGGTATATAAGAAGTGAATCAGATGGTTTCACAGGTGAATTCTACCAAAAATTTAGAGAAAAGTTAACACTTATCCTACTCGAACTCTTCCAGAAAATTGTAGAGGAAAGTGAACTTCCAAACTCATTCTATGAGGCTGCCATCACCCTAATACCAAAAACAGACAAAGATCCCACTAAAAAAGAAAACTGTAGGCCAATATCACTGATGAACACAGATGCAAAAGTCCTCAACAAAATTCTAGCAAACAGAATCCAACAATCCATCTATTAAAAAGACCATATATCATGATCAAGTGGGCTTTATTCCAGAATGCAAGGATTTTTCAATATATGCAAACCAATCAATGTGATATACCACATTAACTAACTGAAAGATAAAAACCATATGACTATTTCAATAGATGCAGAGAAAGCCTTTGACAAAATTCAATACCATTTATGATCAAAACTCCAGAAAGAAGGCATACAAGGAACATACCTCAACATAATAAAAGCCATATATGCTAAACCCACAGCAAATATTATCCTCAATTGTCAAAAATTGAAAGCATTTCCTCTAAAGTCAGGAACAAGACAATGGTGCCCACTCTCACCACTACTTTTCAACATAGTTTTGAAAGTTTTAGCCATAGCAATTAGAGAAGAAAAAGAAATAAAAGGAATCCAGTTTGGAAAAGATGTAAAACTCTCACTGTTTGCAGATGACATGATCCTCTACATAGAAAACCCTAAAGACATCACCAGAAAATTACTAGAGCTAATCAATGAATATAGTAAAGTTTCAGGATGTAAAACTAATACACAGATATCCCTTGCATTCCTATACACTGACAATGAGAAAACAGAAAGAATAATTAAAGAAACAATCCCATTCACCATTGCAACAAAAGAATAAAATACTTAGGAATAAATTTGCCTAAAGAAACAAAACGCTTATATAAAGAAAACTATAAAACACTGCTGAAAGAAATCAAAGATGACACAAACTGATGGAGAAATATACCGTGCTCATGGATTGGAAGAATCAATTTAGTGAAAATAAGTATAATGCCCAAAGCAATCTATAAATTCAATCTAATCCCTATCAAGCTACCAATGGTATTTTTTTTTTTACAGAACTAGAACAAACAATTTCACAATTTGCATGGAAACACAAAAAGTCTCAAATAGTGAAAGCAATCTTGAGAAATAAGAATGGAACTGGAGGAATCAACCTGCCTGACTTCAGGCTATACTACAAAGCAATAGCCATCAAGACAGTATGGTACTGGCACAAAGACTGAAATATAGAACAATGGAACAAAATAGAAAGCCCAGATATAAATACATGCATCTATGGACACCTTATCTTTGACAAAAGAGACAAAAATATACAATGGAGAAAAGACAATCTCTTTAACAACTGGTGCTGGGAAAGCTGGTCAACCATTTGTAAAAGAATGAAACTAGAACACTTTCTAATCCCATACAGAAAAAGAAACTCAAAATAGGTTAAAGATATAAATGTAAGACCAGAAACTATAAAACTCCTAGAGGAAAACATAGGCAGAATACTTTCTGACATAAATCACAGCAAGATCCTCTATGACCCACCTCCCAGACTAAAGGAAATAAAAGCAAAAATAAATAAATGGGATCTAATTAAACTTAAAAGCTTTTGCACAAAAAGGAAACTATGAGCAAGGCAAAAAGACAGCCTTCAGAATGGGAGAAAATAATAGTGAATGAAGAAACTGACAAATAATTAATCTCAAAAATACACAAACAGCTCACACAGCTCAATTTCAAGAAAATAATGGGCCAAAGAACTAAATAGGCATTTCTCCAAAGAAGACATACAGATGGCTAACAAATGTATGAAAAGATGCTCAACATTACTCATTATCAGAGACAGGCAAATCAAAACCACAATGAGGTACCATCTCACACCAGTCAGAATGGCTGCCATCAAAAAGTCTACAAACCATAAATATTGGAGAGGGTGTGGAGAAAAGGGAACCCTCTCACACTGTTGGTGGGAATGCAAACTAGTAAAGCCACTGTGGAGAACAGTGTGGAGATTTCTTTAAAAACTGCAAATAGAACTGCCATATGGCCCAGCAATCCTGCTGCTGGACATACACACTGAGAAAACCAGAATTGAAAGAGACACTTGTACCCCAATATTCGTCATAGCACTGTTTATAATAGTTAGGACATGGGCGTACAGCCTAGATGTACATTGGTAGACAGAAGTATAAGAAAGTTGTACATATACACAATGGAATATTACTCAGCCATTAAAAAGAATATATTTGAGTCAGTTGTAATGATGTGGATGAAACTGGAGTCTATCGTACAGAGTGAAGTAAGTTAGAAAGAAAAAACATCAATATAGTATATTAGTGTATATATATGGAATTTAGAAAGATGGCAACAATGACCTTATATGCAAGACAGCAAAAGAGACACAGTTATAAAGAACAGACTTTTGGACTCTGTGGGAGAAGCTGAGGGTGGGATGATTTGAGAGAATAGCATTGAAACATGTATATTACCATATGTGAAATAGATGACCAGTCCAAGATTGATGCATGAAACAGGGCACTCAAACCCTGTACACTGAGACAACCCAGAGGGATGGGATGGGGAGGGAAGTAGGAATGAGCTTCAGGACAGGGGGACATATGTACACCCATGGTTGATTTATATCAGTGTATGGCAAAAATCACCTCAATATTGTAAAGTAATTAGCCTCCAATCAAAATAAATAATTGTTTTTTAAAAAGAAGTGATTTATTAGAACAGGATGCTTGTGAGGTTTACAAGTGCATGAGTGAGCAGGTGCTGCACCCCAAGAACTTACTAGAGTTTTATAATCAAAGGAAAAGTGGGGAGGGGAGGAAGAAATTTTGTGTTTCTTGAGTAGATGTAATGCTTCCATCATCAGCTCCTTCTTCAGGTTGGGCAGAGGCGTTTTCTCGTTGCTACATGTTCAAGCTAGGTTCACAAATTATTGTGTTTTATGTGTGTAGAGAGCATGTCCTTGTAATAATTAACTTACTGAGCTCAGTGGGCAGGATGTGGGTCTCATGTCAGCATTGTTTTATTGCTGGGGGCATGTCTCATGCTTCTGTTACATGGTTTTGTGGTTAAGTAAACCTTCTTTCTTGAGTAATCTTTCATTTACAAGGGCCTCCCATATTTTTTCTACTTACAGTTCCCTAGTGGAATTAACTATTTAATCACCTGCTTTGTCCCTTTATTCTGTCCCTATCAGTATGACTGCAAATCTATTAAAAGAAGCCTATAAAATAGGAGTTTAATGTACTTTTTTTTAAATTGGAAAAAGATATCATACTGCCAATGATAAAAACATTAATCTACTGAGAATAATTTCCCAGCATTTGCTCTTAGAAAATATAAATGGAATTATTAAAAATCATGTAAAGCAACTTTTCAATTTTAATATATGAAAGTACATTCATTTATAAAAAGAGAAGCACGGTGACCTCTTAGAAGGAACAAGATGTATAAGATGAAGCATACATTTTAGAAAGTACTAACTGTCAGTATTTGGTAACTCTTAGAAAGTTTTTATGTCAAGGGAGGACAGAAAGGTTTTGAAAGCCATAAAATATCGTTTTTAGAAGAAGCAGTCTGTCTCTAGGTTGTTGTCAATGTCAGCAGTAAGTATGTTACTAAGGAAACCAATAAAGCTTAATAGTAACAGGATTATTTACAAGAGTTTCTTGGTGTTTTTTGTGACATGCATCTCTTGGCAGATACACTGAGAACCCACACATTTTAAATCTTGAACACAGCTAAGAAGCTAATGTATCAATATGGAATCAAGCACCAACAATAGTGACAAGTACTACTCCTAAAATGATTGCTTCATTTTCTACTAACTTTTGTATAAATGCAACCACATACATTCTCTTTAAAATAAAAGAATTCTGATTTTAGAGGATAACAGAGAAATTTGAGGAATAGGCACAGAATTTGGCATTCTTGGTTTCTACCTATACCCTATTAATTTTGTGATTTGGGGGGTTATTTTAAAGGTCTTAATCTAAATTTTATGTGATTCATAAAATTTTATCTGTGTGTGTGTCTGTATATATATATATATATATATATGACTGATTGCTTACTCCATATTAAGTAATCAGGTAATAAATATTATTACTAACAATATGTTAATATTATTTGAACAATTTTTTTTGAGTACTTGCTCCATGATGAGTACCATGTTAGGCTCTGGGATGTAAAGGGAAGCTAAATAAATGTATCCTTGAAACACACATATGTAGTGTAGAGTTATTGCAGTTATAAAAATAGATGTAAAATTACAAATTCTGCTAATTGAATATAGAGGACAACACCATGTGTTTTTAGAAGAATAACAAAGGTATACATAATTTAGATTTAAAAAAAAGAAGAAGAAAGAAAGAAGCAGAGGAACTATCTTCAGTAAGTGGCTCCTAACTAGTGCCCCATAAGATGAATAGAATATAACACAAAGGAGACATTCAACAGAGAGAATGATGTAAAAAAAAAAAAAAAATGCTTGAGATTAAGAAAGAGATGAGGGCAAGGAAGACACATATAGAAAGAGAAGATTGGCAGAAGGTGGTGTGGAACAGCTTGAAAGGACAGAAGAGGGCTACAAGAGGGAGGGGAAGCAATTTTATGTACATTTGAAGACCTTTCTCAGGATTGACATAATTACAAGTCAGATTGACTGAAGGAATTTTTAGCTGCGTTTTATAGATCAAATTAGGGTAATAAGATTAGAACCATGGAAGTTAGAATGTTTTACTCAAATTTCCACATTTAAAGAGTTCTAGTAAGTTTTTGCATGGAAGACATCATTACACTAAAGCTTGAGTAATCTAAGTGTACAGTTGTAGTAGTTCAACCAAAAGATGATGGGATTTATACAAAATAATGTCAGTAGAGATGTGAGAGAGAGGATATGTGTAACAAATGTTTAGAAAGGTGAACCAAAAGGGTAAGGTAATTGACCAGAGATTACTCATGTTACTAAACTAATTTCCAGCTAGGGAGAATGCTGCTGTTGCTAAGTCGCTTCAGTCGTGTCCGACTCTGTACGACCCCATAGACGGCAGCCAACCAGGCTCCCCCGTCCCTGGGATTCTCCAGGCAAGAACATTGGAGAGGGTTGTGAAAGTGAAGTCACTCAGTCATGCCCCACTCTTCGTGACCCCATGGACTGCAGCCTACCAGGCTCCTCCGTCCATGGGATTTTCCAGGCAAAAGTACTGGAGTGGGTTGCCATTGCCTTCTTTCACTATTTCAGACTGTTCCAGTCATGCTAGTTGGCTCTGCTATTGTGGTCATGCTTTACCCTGTATGCCTTTCACCAGATATACCAATGACTTCCCTCTATTGTTTCATTCAGTTTTAAGGTCAAATGATCATTTTCTCTATCTCCCCCTACAAAAACATAAATTACATGAGGGCAAAAATATTTGATGTTTACTTGTTTTTAGTTGTTGCTGCTTTTTTTTTTTTAAAGGATTATTTTAAGTTCCTAAAACAGTGCTTGGGTCTCACAGGCATTCAATGAATTATTGATTTGCTGTTGTTGGTAGATATGCACGTGAAAGAAAAGTTTTTTGGAAAGATAGTGTGATGAATTTTGAGTTATTAATCAAGATAACATCTAGGATTCAAGAGAGTCATGTAGAATACAGCTGTGATTTATGTAGAGGTAGACAATAGTAGTCAGGTGATAATTAGTTCCATTTGCATGAATATGCAATCTAGGGTATTGTAGAGATTATACATTTAAAATTACTGAAGAGACAGCATATTTGCATTTCATTGGCAGCCTTTTTAATAAGTGGCTGGGTTAATTGCGTCTTAAAGGTAGAATCTACTCTTTAGACTCGTTCATGCTACTGATAGCTTACAGTGAACAACGTTGGATTCAAGATCTCCAAAGAAAATTGATCTTCAGGACCAGAGACCATGTTTAACCACTCAGGGCTCTTGTATGGCAGAAGTTTTATTCCAGTGAAAAATGACAGAGAAAGCTTCTGACATAGACAGCAGAAGGGGGCAGAGAGTACCCCCTCACTAGTCTTAGCAAGGGAGCCATATACTTTTTCAATTGGTTATTACAGTAAATCAAAAGCATGTCTCAAAGTTGTAAAGGTCTTACTAGATCCACTTCCACAATTTACACTTTAAGATGACAGGTTTAGAACTAACAATAGAAAGATGTTATCAGATCCACTCCCATAATATACATTTTAAGATAACAAGATTAGTCAAAAGGTTCTCAAGAAGGAGAAACATGACCTCAAGCAGGATACATTGTTGTTATATAATCCTTGCTGCTGCTACTGCTGCTGCTAAATTGCATCAGTCTGACTCTGTGCGACCCCATAGATGGCATCCCACAGGCTCCTCTGTCCCTGGGATTCTCTAGGCAAGAATATTGGAGTGGGTTGCCATATCCTTAGTACAGAGTTAAAGGTGAGTTTTTTGTTGTGCAATCATCAGCTCTGGCCTTAAAGGAAAAAAAAAAAAAAAAATATATATATATATATATATATATATATATATACACATATGTGACTAAGACTAAGGTATGTTAGAAGAAAGCAAAAAACATTGGTACTTTTCTCCTCCTTGAAAACTGTAGATCCCTATCTCCTCCTCCAGTGCCCCAGACCCCTCTCTCCTCTTCAGGGACCCCGGACTTGTTATCAATCTGCCTAGGAATTGACTCTCTCACCACTTTCTATGCACATGTAATATGCTTGGTTGTTCTACCATCTGCTATAGATGCTACCAAGATTTGCCACTCTGAGGAAAGTTCGAGTAGTTTATTACTCTCTCTATCGTCTCTGTGTGGGAGTTATTGCTTACTTGAGGTCAGCCTGATTTACAGAGTCGGCAGTCTCAATTTCAAATTAAAACCTGCTGGAGGTCCTGGTTTTACATTTTGAACTGAGCTATGAGTTCCATCAAAATCTATTAGAATGTTTCCCAGGCATTAATAAAATAGCACTTCTTCCCATTTGTCTTCCATCCCCTGTGTTTTTATTTCATTCTGAATATTAGTAATGAGGATGCCTGCAGTGTGTGCATGCTTAATCGCTCAGTCATGTCTGACTCTGCAACCTATGGAATGTAGCCATCAGTCTCCTCTGTCCATGAGATACTCCAGATAAGAATATGGAGTAGGTAGCCATTCCCTTCTCTAGGGGATCTTCCCGACGCAGGGACTGAACCCAGGTCTCCCACGTTGCAGACAAATTCTTTACCATCTGAGCCACCAGGAGTGGATAGTTATAAAATATAAGTATCAAGTCCATTTTTAAACCTAACTTTATGATTAGAAATTATCTCAAAGGGAAGATTTTTCCTTTTTATATTCAAGAAATTATCATTAATAATGCAATAATAAAAAGAATAAAATAAAATAACTTCTATAGTGAAAAACAAAGAAAATTGGTGGAATGATATGTTTTCATCATAGAAAAATTAAGCCATAACCATAATGATGATAATGAAGAGTAATTCACCATGAAATAAGTAATTGGTGAGAAGTAATTCTTGGGATAAAAATGATATTAAAAGTTATAGGAACTTTGTTTTTGATAATAGCAACATCAAAGTGCATGTGTACATTGCTTCAGTTGCTTCAGTCTTATCTGACTCCTTGTGACTTCATAAGCCTTAATCTTCCATGTTCCTCTGTCCATGGGATTTTCCTGGCAAGAATACTGAAGTGGGTTGCCATGCCCTCCTCTAGTGGTTCTTCCCAATCCAGGGATTAAACTTGAGCCTGCCTGCATCTCCTGCATTGCAAAGTCCATACTGAATATTTCAAAATATTTATAGTATGACACTGTATGAGCTAAATATTTCTGGAAAAAACACAACAGAAAGAAGACATTTGAACAAAACTGTGTGAAATATATTTGTTTTAATAAAACTATTTTACTATATTATTTTATAATTTTCTATAAGGCTATTTGTCTAGTGAAATTAATAAATTAGCTTCTTATATTAGATGTGAGTTTCCTTTTATAATGGGTACTCATTGGTTAACTGCTATACATATAAACACAAATTTTCCTATTGCTATAAAACTCATCAACTCAATTAGATAACTCATGCCTTTGCAATCCATGCTGCAGTCCATGGTGTTACAGAGTCAGACACGACTCAGTGACTGAACTGAACTGAACTATGTCTGTTAACAAGGTGTTTTACATATTTAAATTAAGGGGTAAGTGTAAGTTTGTGTGTGTGTGCTCATTAATATTTTTCTTTCAAATGGAATAACATATGCATTTATTTTTAACTCAGTTATGGAAATTTTCAAAAATATGCAAAAGTAAATAGATTAAGATACTGAATCCCCAGATGCCTTTCACCAGCTTTAAAAAAAAAAATCAACATTTTTGTAAATATTGTTTCCTGCATCTCCTCCAAATATATTTGTTTTTCTGTGCATTTGTCATTCACCATATAAAGCAACGGGCTTCCCTGGTGGCTCAACTGGTAAAGAATCCACTTGCAAAGCGAGGGACCTGGGCTCAGTCTCTAGGTTGGGAAGATCCCCTGGAGAATGCAAAGGCTACCCACTCCAATATTCTGACCTGGAGAATTCCATAGACTGTATAGTCCATGGGATTGCAAACAGTCAGAAACAATTGAGTAATTTTCACTTTCTTTCACTTATATAAAGCAACAATCAGAAAGCATATTTTAACCATAAATACTTCAGAATGTATCTATAACACATAAGAAGTAGAAAGCTGCTGTAAAACACAGGGAGCTTAGCATGGTGCTCTGTGATGACCTAGAGGGGTACGGTGGGGGTGTGAGTAGGAGGGAAGCTCCGGAGGGAAGCTCCAGAGGGAAGAGACACATGTATACTTATGGCTGATTCACATTGTTGTAGAGCAGAAATCAACACAACACTGCAAACCAATTATCCTCCAATCAAAAATAAACTTGAAAAAAAGCATAAAAAGTAGCAAAGACAAAAAATAAAATAATTAAAATTTTAAAAAATTATTTTTTAATTTATTTTGTAAAATAATTTATTTTTAAAAATAACTGCCATGCGATTATCACACTTTTGACAATTCATGAAACTTCTATATCATGTAAGATACAGTCCATGCTATAAGTTTCGCAAAGTCTTCTAAAGTTATTTGCTTTAAAGTTGTGAAATATATCCATGATCTTCACATTGCAGCAGAGGGGACTACACCAGATTTTCTAACATTAATTCTAGTTTTGAAAAATTAGACTTGTCTCTTTCTTTTTGGGGAAGAAATGAAATTTTCTTGTTCTCATATGAAAATGGATATCATTAACAGGAACGGCATCTCTGAGACTACACTAGATGTATTTAGGTATCAACTCCATATTTCACAGGCATGTCTGTGGTGGCGTGACTTGCTTACTGTTCTTTGGAGCTCCCTCAGAGTTCATGCCATTTTAGCGGTTCTTGAGCTAGGTTATTTCAAAAACTACTACATTCTATACAGATGTAGACATTCTCTTTAGAAGCTGCACAAACTCCAGCTAATCAGAAGCTGCTTAAAAATGTTGGTACAAAATGCAGAAGGGAAGGAAACGAAATACGAAATGAAACACAAAATAAAGTTGGAGAACTTAGACACAGATATCAAGATTAAATGAAAGTGATTTGATATAAACCTTTGTATGTTAGTGCAAAGCTAGACAAATACAATAGAATAGAGTCCAGAAATAGTCTTAAACACACATAATCACTTAATTTACTATGAATGTGCCTATAAAACTCAATGGGAAAAGAAGATATTTTCAAAACTATTGATTATGTATAATGTAGCCTTCTTCACAGTCCAACTCTCATATCCATACATGACTACTGGAAAAACCATAGCCTTGACTAGATGGACCTTAGTCGACAAAGTAATGTCTCTGCTTCTCAATATGCTATCTAGGTTGGTCATAACTTTCCTTCCAAGGAGTAAGCATCTTTTTATTTCATGGCTGCAATCACCATCTGCAGTGATTTTGGAGCCCCAAAAAATAAAGTCTGACACTGTTTCCACTGTTTCTCCATCTATTTCCCATGGAGTGATGGGACCGGATGCCATGATCTTCGTTTTCTGAATGTTGAGCTTTAAGCCAACTTTTTCACTCTCCTCTTTCACTTTCATCAAGAGGCTTTTTAGTTCGTCTTCACTTTCTGCCATAAGGATGGTGTCATCTGCATATCTGAGGTTATTGATATTTCTCCTGGCAATCTTGATTCCGCTTGTGCTTCTTCCAGACCAGCATTTCTCATGATGTACTCTGCATAGAAGTTAAATAAGCAGGGTGACAATATACAGCCTTGATGTACTCCTTTTCCTATTTGGACCCAGTCTGTTGTTCCATGTCCAGTTCTAACTGTTGCTTCCTGGCTGGACTGTGAAGAAGGCTGAGCACTGAAGAATTGATGCTTTTGAACTGTGGTGTTGGAGAAGACTCTTGAGAGTCCCTTGGACTGCAAGGAGATCCCACCAGTCCACTCTGAAGGAGATCAGCCCTGGGATTTCTTTGGAAGGAATGATGCTAAAGCTGATACTGCAGTACTTTGGCCACCTCATGCGAAGAGTTGACTCATTGGAGAAGATTTTGATGCTGTGAGGGATTGAGGTCAGGAGGAGAAGGGGACGACCAAGGATGAGATGGCTGGATGGCATCACTGACTCGATGGATGTGAGTCTGAGTGAACTCCTGGAGTTGGTGATGGACAGGGAGGCCTGGAGTACGGCGATTCATGGGGTCGCAAAGAGTCGGACATGACTGAGAGACTGAACTGACTGAACTTATACTATATACATCATGTATAATGTATATACTGAAGAAGAGATGCTTTTGAACTTGGTGTTGGAGAAGACTCTTGAGAGTCCCTTGAACTGTCAGGAGATCAAACCAGTCAATCGTAATGGAAATCAGTCCTGAATATTCATTGAATGGACTGATGCTGGAGCCGAAACTCCAATACTTCAGCCACCTGATGCAAAGAACTGACACGTTGGAAAAGACCCTGATGCTGGGAAAAAATGAAGGCAGGAGGAGAAGGGGATGACAGAGGATGAGATGGTTGGATGGCCTCACTGACCCAGTGGATGTGAGTTTGAGCAAGCTCCAGTGGTTGGTGATGGACAGGGAAGCCTGGCGTGCTGCAGTCCATGAGATCGCAAAGAGTTGGACATGACTGAGCAACTGAACTGATCCTATTGATTACATATAATACACAAAAGTAAATTTAAAATGTATGATAATGGTGAACTAGAAAGTTAAAATAATAAGTATTTCAGGAGAAACACCCAATAATATATCTTTATAACTTTGGGATAGGGACTGTTTTTTTTGTTTGTTTGTTTTTTTGAAAGCAGGACACAAAATTTACCAACATTAAAGGAAAAGATTCTTGAATTGGACTACATTAAGATTAGGAAACATTGCATACCATTTAAAGTAAAAACAATGTCATAAAATAGGACAGAATATTTAATAAAGAACTGACAACTTATATTTAGATTTTATAAATAATATCTAAGCCTCAATAATAAAAAGACAGACAATATGAAAGAGAAATGTGCCAATAGACCCCAGTCAACACGCTACAAAAGAGCATATCAACATGTTAAAAAATATGAAAATATTAATACATTTAAACTCATTGCTCACCATAGAGATGCAAATTGAACCACAATGTGATACCCTTTTATGCCCATAGAATAGTTTATTTCTTTAAAAATTCATAATACAAAGTTTACAGAGTGTTAGCAAAAACTTGTGTGTGTACTTAGTCTCTCTGTCATTTCTGACTCTTTGCAATCCCATGGACTTATACCCTCCCAGTCTCCTCTGTCCATGGAATTTTCCTTGCAATAATATTGAAGTGAGTTGCCATTTCCTACTATTTAAAACAGTTCAAATTCTGATTCCCTACTGGTAGAATATAAATTAAAATAGTATGTCCATTTTTTAAAAACTTTTTTGTGGCATCTACCAAAGGGAAAAATATGCACAATATATAACTAGGAAATATCACACTTTGATGGGTATCTATGTCTATATCTGGAGAAGGAAATGGCAACCCACTCCAGTATTCTTGCCTAGAAAAAGTCCATAGATGAAGGAGCCTGGTAGGCTCCAGTCCATGAGGTCACAAAGAGTTGGACACTACTGAGCAATTTCACTTCACATGTCTATATCTATATATGAAAGATGTAAAAAATTTCAGAGTAGGATTCAGTTCAGTTCAGTTCAGTCACTTAGTTGTGTCAGACTCTTTGCGACCCCATTTATATTCTACTGTTGATGGACAATTGTTCATCAACAGTAGAATATAAATTGTGAATTATTCATACAATATAATCTGTATCATAATAAGAAAATAAAATACTATTACTACCTAAGGGGTAAAACTCAAAATATTTTGAAATGATAGACATAAAATAACATGCAGTGATTCAACACTTTTACATAAAGATTTAAACCATGCAAAATTGCGTAATGGTTGTAGGACTGGCAATTTCCTTTGAGGAGAAAAATTGGATTAGTTACTTGGAAAGAGAAATAAAGTGATTTTTCTGATATTATTCCATTAATCATGGTGGTACTCTGGTGTGTTTACTTTGTGGTGATACAATTTATACTAAGGGTTTTTCAACCTTATTATGTTTATGTTAGATAGAAATGAGTTTTAAATTATTTTAAATAATTTATCTGTTAAATTGTTTTAAATTCTGCTTACACAAAAATCTCTGTGTGAAAGGCATTACAGGAAAATGAATCTTCTTTCTTTCTTGATTTCAACACCATTCCAGGACATTCACATATATTCTTTGAGAAATGAGAATTTTTAAATGACTTAAAATTTTTGAAAAAAATGATTTTAAAGCTATAACCACAGACTTCCTCAGAAGCATTCCTTTGTAATAAATGTTGGTAACTTGAGGATTCAAAGACTGTTTGCTTTTCACCAAAAACTCAGTTTTATTACTTGTATATAGGCTTCTCAGCCTATATCTGTCATTTTACTCTTTCTAGATGACATTCAAGAAGACAATGGCAACCCACTCCAGTACTCTTGCCTGGAAAATCCCATGGATGGAGAAGCCTGGTAGGCTGCAGTCCATGGGGTCACGAAGAGTCAGACACAACTGAGCGACTTCAGCTTCACTTTTCACTTTCATGCATTGGAGAAGGAAATGGCAACCCACTCCAGTGTTCTTGCCTGGAGAATCCCAGGGACGGCGGAGCCTGGTGGGCTGCCATCTATGGGGTTGCACAGAGTCGGACACGACTGCAGCGACTTAGCAGCAGCAGCAGCAGCAGCAGCAGATGACATTCAAACAATGTTTGCCTTTTTCGGGTTGGGATACAATCACACCACTCTATTCCCTTAGACTCATCAATTGTCTCATCTAGTGATAAGCCTGTGAGTTGAACTATCCTTTTGATGAAATCTGGCCTGATATAAATTCTTCTTAGAATTTTTCAAAAAGAGTCTATTAAAAAAAAACTCTTTCTCCTTTCAAGATGTCAGACTATCAGCTCAAATATTCCTGTATTAGGTGAATAAACTTGCAACAACTTCAGTTCTTCCACATAATCATCAGCTTCAGATTTCTTAGATGGTGGAACTAAGTGGTGAAATTGATTGTTAATTTCAGACAAGATTCACATACATAAAGCAAAGTTTATGTAAAAAGTTAAAGGCAGAAAATACTTCTCAAACTAGGCATGTGTTTTTAATTAAATAGGTAACTCAAATACTCATAGTGTCTTTGCAGGATTTTTGGAGGAGCATGACTTTTTTTTGAGCAAGTAAACATTTTACAGTCTACTTGTTATTGGCCTCATTGCACCAAGCAGAGATTGAACCACACCTACTCCAGTGAAAGTTCAGATTTGTAACCACTGGGCCACCAGGGAAGTCCCTGAAGGAGCATCCTTAAATGATTTCTCTGCTTTATCTTCCATATATCATGAAGCTTTTTTAGAATACACATTTAACATTGTAAATTCTATCCTTATTTAAAAAATAAATATGAAAAACATAAAATTATGCTAACATAGTAAGTTATTAAAATTTATTGCTTATTTCTGCATGGAAAGGAGGGTTAAATTATTATATAAGTTTCAAATATGTAGGTATGCTACTGAAATATAGCACAATTTATATTACATTAAATATACTTCATCCAGAAATTTGAAGATGTATAAAATCTTGTAAGTTGGGAAAGAGTATTCACTAAAATCAGACACATTTTTATTCATCAGTAAGAAACCTATATATCTTTAAGACATCTAATCTCTCCAAAGTACACTTTTTAACACGATTCCAAGTAAAACACACTATGGGGAGTGAATTGGCCCACATAGTATGATTTACTATAATGCTGGAAATAAATTATCTCTATTCTCTTGTGTTTTACATTTGTTTCTATAAATTTCCTTTCTTTATCCCAAACTTTCTGGCCTCTGTTGATTTCTGCTTTTGCTATTTTTTTAAAATTTTCTTTCTTTAAATATTGTATTTATATATAATAATCATGTATGTAATTAAATTATAGTAAATATGAAATGCAATATATTTAATTATATTCAATAAATATAATTATAAATATATTTAATAATATTGAATGATGTTTAGGAATCATTTAATATTGATTGTTACTAAGGTATGAGCTTCCCACACAATGCTATGAGATGCACTCAACCACTTAAATTCATATATAAACTTCCCAGTGATTCTCAAACTCATGAAATTAATATATATATATATATGTTTTAAAAGATAGATATAAATATTTATCTTTGTCTAAAGTAAGGCAATACCAAAGAATGCTCAAACTACCAGACAATTGAACTCATCTTACACTCTAGTAAAGTAATGTTCAAAATTCTCCAAGCCAGGCTTCAGCAATACGTGAACCATGAACTTCCAGATGTTCAAGCTAGATTTAGAAAAGGCAGAGGAACCAGAGATCAAATTGCCAACATCTTCTGGCTCATGGATAAAGTAAGAGAGCTCCAAAAAATATCTATTTCTACTTTATTGACTATGCCAAAGCCTTTGACTGTGTGGATCACCATAAACTGTGGAAAATTCTGAAAGAGATGGGAATACCAGACCACCTGACCTGCCCCTTGAGAAACCTGTACTCAGGTCAGGAAGCAACAGTTAGAACTGGACATGGAACAACAGACTGGTTCCAAATAGGAAAAGGAGTACATCAAGGCTGTATACCGTCATCCTGCTTATTTAACTTATATGCAGAGTACATCCTGGGCTGGATGAAGCCCAAGCTGGAATCAAGATTGCCGGGAGAAATATCAATAACCTCAGATATGCAAATGACACCACCCTTATGGCAGAAAGTGAAGAAGAACTAAAAAGCCTCTTGATGAAAGTGAAAGAGGAGAGTGAAAAAGTTGGCTTAAAGCTCAACATTCAGAAAACGAAGATTGTGGCATCTGGTCCCATCACTTCATGGGAAATAGATGGGGAAACAGGGGAAATAGTGTCAGACTTTATTTTTTGGGGCTCCAAAATCACTGCAGATGGTGACTGCAGCCATGAAATTAATTAAAAGATGCTTACTCCTTGGAAGGAAAGTTATGACCAACCTCGATAGCATATTGAAAAGCAGAGACATTACTTTGCCAAGAAACGTCCATCTAGTCAAGGCTGTGGTTTTTCAGTGGTCATGTATGTATGTGAGAGTTGGACTGTGAAGAAAGTTGGGTGCCAAAGAATTGATGCTTTTGAACTGTGGTGTTGGAGAAGACTCTTGAGAGTCCTTGGATTGCAAGGAAATCCAACCAGTCAGTTCTGAAGGAGATCAGCCCTGGAGTTTCTTTGGAAGGAACGATGCTAAAGCTGAAACCCTAGTACTTTGGCCATCTCATGAGAAGAGTTGATTCATTGGAAAAGACTCTGATGCTGGGAGGGATTTAAAGCAGGAGGAGAAGGGGACGACAGAGGATAGATGGCTGGATGGCATCACTGAGTCTATGAACGTGAGTCTGAGTGAACTCCGGGAGTTGGTGATGGACAGGGAGGCCTGGAGTACGGCGATTCATGGGGTCGCAAAGAGTCGGACATGACTGAGAGACTGAACTGAACTGAACTGAACTGAATTCATGATGCTTGGATGACATTATAGATTCAATGTACATGAGTTTGAGCAAATTCAGGGAGATAGTGTAGAACAGGGAAGCCTGGTGTGCTGCAGTCCCTGGGGTTGCAGAGTCGGGCATGAGTTAGAGATTTCACAACAAACATGCTAGGCATTGTGAGCAACACAAAGATGAAAAAAGACATGCTTATTGCTCTTAGAATTTTATGGTTGCATTTAGAGGAAAGCAAAGCAGTTTCTCTTGGTTTTGAAAACAAGTCATTTTACTTACCATATGTTATTTTTCCATTTATTTTGTATAATTTTAACTCAAAATGCATGGGAGAATAATTTATAATTTGGGATTTTCTTTTTTTCTTTTTTCTTTTGCCAGAAATAACTTAGAGGCATTTCAGAGTATCTTGTGAAAATGTTATATGTTCTCTCCATGTGGAAAATATGACAGTCTTTGTGAATGAGTCGTTCTGGGTAATGTATATTAATATGGAAACAAATAGTTCATGAAAACTGGTAATTACCATTATTTTTATAATTTTTTTCTGTGTACTGTCAGAGAAAATATTCTTTGAAGTCTTTGCTGATAGCTGCCCATAAGCAAATTATATTAGTGCAATCAATTAGGCCAAACATAAATCATAGCTGCTTTTTAAGACAATCATTCTGGAGCTTTCATGACTATATTTAGAGTATGACAATCTATTATTTAGGAATTCTATTCCACTGATCCCCAATTCCATATTTAATGATATAGAATCAATATTGTCTTGCTTTGGAAATTAATTATGATACATACTTCTCAAAACTTTTTTCCTATGTATACAATTTGAGTATTAGTAACTCTGTTAACTCAGAGTTCACTGTTTTTAGCCCAAACATGTTGATGTAAAATACAGTCTCTACAATGTCCTCCACAATTCACCCCTGCCATAAGGAAAAGAAATAAAATCTAAAAATGCCCAAGTGAACTTCAGTTCACATAAACAACTCGTTTTCTAGTGAGCATTTTTCTACTCTCCTGCATAACTCCAATCTACATGCTCTCGTCTCTCCCACTGAGCATGTGGCTCTCACCACTAGTATGGTTCCTCTTTATCACTACAACAGTCTCTTTTTAAAATCATTGTTTTTCACTCATTCTTTCTCCCCTCTCTCTCTTTTGCCCCTTTCCACTCCTTTTCTGTACCTCTTTCCTCTCTCTCTTGCTTCCCTGTCATTACATTCTTCTATCACAAATAGAACTCCCCTGCAGTCTCTTAAAGGACAGTCAAGTCTCCCATTGTTGACTACTGCTGTGTCACTGCCCATTGAGAACAGTGGTATCATTGTGTCTGGCCTCTGGGTAGTTCTCAGAGAAATAGGAAAGTGCATCTTTACTTTCTTTTTTCCTTAGGCAGTTCCAACATAGTATTTTGTTGTTGTTGTTGTAGTTAAGGGTTTATAGTTTATGTTTGTGTTTTTTTTAAGTTTTGCTTACATACACCCTTTTATCCCAGAATGTTTTTTGCTGAATTACTGATATACTAACAGGCCCCAGGTTTTTATTTCCTGAAGTGGGTCTTTTCCTAGGAGACAGTACATTTGCAGTCACATCAGCTTTCTTGCTTCAATGTGCCAGTTTAGCATCAAGCCTTGTGCTCATGTGCAGTTGCTTCAGTCATGCCTGACTCTTTGTGACCCTATGGACTGTAGCCTGTCAGGCTCCCATGTCGATGGCATTCTCTAGGCAAAGATACTGGGATGGCTTATCATGCCCTCTTCTAGGGTATCTCCCCAGCCCAGGGATTGAACTGGAGTCTCATGTTTTCTGCATTGCAGGCAGATTCTTTACCCACTGAGCCACCTAGGAAGCCCCAGCATCAAGCCTAAATATACCTAAATCCTTCTATTGAACATAACTGACTCAATCTTTGATATCTTCCTACATACATAATTTTTTGGAAGGGGAAATATTAAAATATATCAATGTCAAATAGAGCATATGCTTAGGTATATTTTTTTAGGTAGATTTATTCTACTGTAATGCTCCAAACTGGTAGTTATCATTTCCTAAACAGTTTTCATTCCTCATATTATTTATTGCATAAATTTCTTGAGACAGAATAGAATATCACTAAGTTATAATCAATATCAAATTTGTCTTAATAAGATCATTATCATCTCAATATGATCATTATCATCTCAATAATGATAGTTTCAATTTGAATTTTAACTACTAAAAAATCACATTAGTGATATTCATAGAAAAATAAAATTTACCTTTGTCTCAGTAATATGAATTCTAATAGAAATAGTATAGCATATAACTCACTAGAAAATTATTGAGCACTCAAGATTCAGAAAAAAACTAAAATTCCTTAAATATAAATTGTAATAAATGATGAAAATTGGAATATATGTGTTGCATTTGTTTGATCAATGACACTTGAATATCTATATTATATGTTCAACATTTGTTAGCCTGCTTAAATCTCAAGAGAGGAAGAAATCATTCTAAGCTGCCTGCTTTCCTCCCACAATGGGATATCATATTACAAAGCCCTTAATTTTTTTTTTAATTGAATAACCTGCTATGGGGTTTTATAGTACAATTATTTTATTTAAAGTTTCTTACTAATGAATATTGTAACCATCTCAAACAGCTTTTTCAGTTTCCCCTTAAACCTTTAATAGGAACAAAAACAAAAAAAGAAAATGCAACAACAGCAACAACAAAACACTTCAATTACAATAGTATAATTCACACAAACTCTCAGGAAAAATATTAATAAAAAATAATTGGTGAAAATAATTGGTTTTGTAAATGTTTACAGCACTTGTTACCTAACAGTCAATACAAAATGGTCATATGCCTTAACTAATATAAAAATATGATTCTTTGTGTTGATGTTTTCATCATTTCTCTTTTTTAGTTGTTTCAAATTGATGTTCTTATGCAGAGTGTCTAAGGACACCAACTAAAAACAAATGTAAAGTGAAATGAAAGTATGAGTGTAAAGAAAGAATCATAGTTATATAAATGCACTAAGGAGACTGGGAAGAAATAAAGAGAACACTTATAGGCAGTAGAGAATCCATGGCATTCATTGCATGTTTTTGCTCTGTAAACTGCAGTGTTGAAAAGGATTTTGAAACAAATTCTTATATCAACTTTGAATTAAGGTTTATATTAATTCTTTTTCCAGGGTACTTGGAAAATGAATTTTTTATTAAAATTAATCCAGACTGTTTAGAATATTTGCTAAATTGACTGGTACTACATTTTGTCTTTTATAATGTGTTTTTTCTAGACATTTACTTTGTTTAGTATATTTACAGTATTCTGTTGTTTCTCTCCACCCATTAGCCAACCTAGTATAATAAACTTAATTTATCCTAATTCTAATTGTGTTTGAACATTTCAGGACTATATCACTTTCCTTTAAAACAGCATATTTTTTTTTAAAACAAGACACTCCTTGCCTTTTAGATTCAAAAGGAGAAAATATTTACTCTGTCAGACTTTACAGTATGGACACTTACCAAGCTACTTGAATGCAAAATATCAGTTTTTATTTTAATCTTATAAAACATAATGTATACTAAGCCTTTTGATTCCATAATAGTTTTTTTTTTTATTTTTAAGTTTTCTATCCACAAAGCTTAAAAGAGCACTTGAACAAAGATCCAGATACATCTGACTTAAATGTGATTGCTTGTAATTATTTCATTCTTTCTTCACATCTCTGGTTGCACATGATGATGTTGGCCTTTGTGTTTCATTGTCAGGATATGGCTTGATAATTGAAGAACTAGCCTGTGATGAAAAATTTTTATAAAAGTGAGAATACTTTAAATGACATAATTCCATGAAGACAAACATGGTGTGTGTGTGTGTGTGTGTGTGTGTCTGTGTGTGTGTGTGTGTGTGTGTATGTTCATGGATATATGTTTATAGCTTATTTTATATAGAATAAAATAAATCCATATATGAATATATACAGATATTGAATTTTAATGTATTGATTATTCAAATTAATTTTAAATTATGAAATTTAAATTTGGCAAAGTAAATTAGCACAAAACATACTGAAAGTAGTCATAGAAATAATAAAGACCTAAGCTTTAATTTCTGTCTATATACTAATAATTAAAAAGCTTTGTTTCAAGTGTTTCTTCTGAGTACCAACAATATACAATCAACTGTCACCAGATATACCACATAAACCTCAAAATAAATTTATAAGAAACCATTGTATGTATTGACATATTTTTACTTTATTATACATATCCCCAGCTTACTATTTATGATAAACTTTAGCAACTTTAGTTCTCAAGGGATAATCTCATTATTTTGCACATCTCAAACTGTTGACCTAGTTAGTCATTCCTTAGTCCACAGTGACTATTCCAGGAGATAGACACCTGGACTAAGTGAAAGTGAAAGTGAAGTCGCTCAGTCGTGTCCGACTCTTTGCGACCCCGTGGACTGTAGCCTACCAGGCTCCTTCCTCCATCGGATTCTCCAGGCACAGGCAAGAATACTGGAGTGGGTTGCCATTTCCTTCTCCAGGGGATCTTCCCAACCCAGGGATCGAACCAGGGTCTCCCACATTGCGGGCAGATGCTTTAACCTCTGAGCCACTAGACCAAATAAAATTCTTTTCAAAAGTTTCTTTTAATTTGGCTATTTTCCTCTGTGATCATGATCTCTGAATTGCAGGCAGCCATATTGTCACTTGCTGTTGGAAACTACTTAAGAATTAAGCCATATAAAAGAAATCAAATCCATGGTATGTAGAAAGAGAAACAGCGACTTGAAGATGTTGTTTCTAACAGTAATCATAGTTTGATAAAGTCTTTGAACGTACCAGAGACATGGATCACTGATTATACTCCAAGGGAGTCTATCACTTACAAATGAGAAAATCCTATCTTTATTACTCATCATTAGCCACAAATTTATTCCTCCTCCTTCATTCACAGTGGGGTGTAATACTGCATCCTTGTTTTCCTATTAACAACATATTTGATCTAAGACAGATTTTCTGTGCATAAAGCATTTCACCTACAAAAGAGAAATACAATATTTATATTGTAGCATTGTTTTGAGAATAAAATGAGTATAGTGCATGCACTGTAATAGTGATTAGTTATCCATTGCAGTGACTAAGAATCATCTTTGAGTTTTCTTATTCTTTGTCAAATTTTTTATCAACCTGCTTATATCTTTTCTTGATCCACTCTTTCTTCACTCTTACTGATGCAGTTTTAAGTAAGTGTATTTTATTAATATATTATGGTGGTAACAGGAAACCCGAAATTTCAGTGGTCTCCAACATAAACATTTCTCTAACTCTCATGTTAGCTGCCAGCAAGTGCTGGGAGACTTACAGCCTCTGCTGCACATGTTGCCACATTCTGATTTTCAGGCTTAAAAGGCAGCCTGGGTGTCAGAACTCTTTGGGACTTACTCTTATTATCACATAAGAAAATGGGTGAGTAAAAGGACAATATACCCATTGACTCTTAAAACATTTCCATGGAAATGATACTGTGTTATTCCATTTCCAGTTCATGGGTCCAAGCAAGACACATTGCCAAGCCAGTTAGCAGGCCAGCAAAGTCTACATAGTTTAGAGGGAATCACTGCAAGTCACATGGGGAGTAGATGTGTTATTTTCCTAGAGTGAAGAATAAGACAATCTATCACAATCAGGATTTATTCAAGTCTCATGTAACTTATGGCTAACAATCTTTTTTACAGGCTTTCATTGTATCCTGTCAAAAAAAAAAGGAAATAAAACACATCTTTTCATACCACTTCCTTTCTTAGTGCCTTACTCCAGTTTCTCTTCAAGAATAAAATTCAAACTTCTTTGTGGACCACAAACCTTCAGGTACTTCTACCTGTAGACACTGCCTCATATTTTAGATTCTATTTCCTAAGCACTTCTCATTCATCTCCATAGCATTGCACATGTTTTTCCCTCTGCCTGAAATACCATCTTTTCTTGTCAACTCCTTGTTTCTTTTCAAGGGGTGTTGGAGAAGAAAACAAACCCAAAAACAAAACAAATTTACTTCATGTATCTTTTATGATTATCCTTTCATCATTCAAACATTATGTTAAGCATTGGTACAATTAACTCTTTCTCCTTTAGCAAGCAAGTCCACAACCTCTACCATTAAAACTATTGCATAAATGTTTGCATTGATGAATATTTAGCACTAAGCTTAACAAATAAAATAATAGACTCCAATTTGGACCCTAGATGACAGTCTTGTCATTTTCATGGTATTATGTTGCCAGCTTGGATTGGAAATCTATTCATAGTCCTCCCACATTTAACTTGTCACCTTCCCTATAAACAACTTGGGAAATGAAGTAAAGAATAGCTTTTGATTTTTGATGTGCCATTTGAAGAATTATCTCCCAACTGAGTCTAAAAATGTCTGTGGTCTAATTGAGACTTTCTAAATATATATATGCTCTCTTCCTCTTTTGCCAATGGTTTTCTACCTTAGTTTCACTCACTTGACCCTTATTATGAATTTACATTAAAAAAGATCCTACATTATAAAGCGTTTACTAACTGGAAAACATACTTTTAATCAGTGTTAGATGTTCTTACTTAATTGAAGTGGACATTAATTTAAAGATATACTAATTAATTTGCCCCAAACTACACACCCAATAATCTTTAGGAGGAGAGCTATAATTTCTAATGAGATGTGTTAAGTATCTCCCTTTTCCCCATACTTTTGTTTTAGACCAAGTGACCACTAAGACAAAGGGGTAGTAGACAGAGGACACATCATTGATTTTATTTGCGAATAAAACCTAAGTTGGAGGACATATCTTATGTTTACAGGCAAGTTGTTGTTCAGTCACTCAGTTGTGTTTGACTATTTGCGACCCCATGAACTGAAGTACCCCAGGCTTCCCTGTCCTTCACCATCTCCCTGAGTTTGCTCAAACTCATGTCCATTGATTCAGTGATGCCATCCAACCGTCTCATCTTCTGTCACCCCCTTCTTCTCTTGCCTTCAATCTTTCCCAGTATCAGGGTCTTTTCCAATGAGTTGGCTCTTAGCATTAGGTGGCCAAAGTATTGGAGCTTCAGCATAAATGAATGAATATTAAGGGTTGATTTCCTTTATGATTGACTGGTTTGATCTCCTTGCTTTCCAAGGGACTGTTGAGAGTCCTCTCCAGCACCACAGTTCATAGGCATCAGTCCTTCGTCACTCCAGTGTTGGGCAGTGATGGACCAAGACAGATCTCAGCTTTGAAGGAGCTTTAACCAGTTAAACTGATGTCAGGTCATGGAGGAATGAAGGAGACAGCTTGCTCACTTCAAAGAAATTACTGTCAAGTGGAAACAGGTGTAACCAAATTATACCTTTCCACTGTATTATTTCAAAATTTTCCAATATGGCTTTCTACGTCTCTAGGGACAAAATGAGTAAAGGATCAGAAAAAAGCTAATGGAGTCAACCAAATAAGGTTCTTTATACATGGGAGCAAAGTGAAACTCCCAGAATAAAGAAGTGTTCCTTCTTAAGAATGATTATTTCACATTTTTTCCCCTTTTTACACTTTTCTGCCCTCCTATTGTGTTCCGCTAATGACTTTTTTTTGCTTCATATTACATCAAGAAATTTTCATAGCGAACACGTATATGTACCCGGGGCCAGACACTGTTCCAAAAGCTTTACATATATTAAGTCATTTAATTAAATGGAAGCAATCAGGCAGAAACTCCCTCTGTTGCATAATGCCAAATCTACAAAACTTCACTTTTTACTTAGGTAATCTTCTTTCTTTAATGTTGAAGTTCATAAACTTTTCTGCTTCTATAATGGGTTACATATACCACTCCAAACCCATGCTTGTGTTTGGATTGATCTGCTTTTATTTTTGCAAGAACAGTACTGCTGAAATTATGTTATTTTTTGACTGAATCTTTAATAATGTCCTTACTCCTCAATCATAACCATCACATCTCTGTCTATAAAAGTAATTTCCCTCAAAATTTGATATTTGAAGGGGTCATAAAACTCTGTTGCCATTTCCTCAACTCTTTTTGGTTTTTTTTGGCATTAATCTAGCCCCAGATTACTCCCCTGTCAACCAGCCCAGTGAAACTAACCTTGTCAAGTAGAGCAGGTTCCATAATGTAAATTCTGTTAGCACTTTTCTTTTGGCATATTCTTTCATCTTAGTATTGTTTTGCCTCACTTAGAGCTTGATGTCCCTCAACACTCAGGTTTTTCTTTTTTTGATATATGTTCACATGACAGTATATTCTCTCACTTTTTGTTTTCTTTTTTTCACTGACCACTTCTTAAACTTCTTTGCTGGATCCTCTATAATTAAAACTAAATGTTGAGATGCGCCAGAACACACTTTTAGGCCCACCTCCCTCTAATGCTTTTAAAGGCATCTATGTACATGTGTCTTTTTTTTTTTTTTGCAGGATAATCCTTCTTCTTGAGCTTTTCTCCCACCCCACCCTTCTAGGTCAGCACAGAGCACTGGGTTGGGCTCCCTGTGTTGTACAGCGGCTTCCCATTAGCTACCTATTGTTAATAAGGTGGTGGACACAACAAGGGAAGAGGGTGGGATGAATCAAGACAGCAGTATTGACATATATACATATGCCTTTAAGGTATTTGTCTCTTTAGGTCTTCTGCTATACGTTTCAAAATATTTTTTTCTAGCTATTTCCTAGTATCTCCAATTGCATTTTGATATTAGCACACATCATACCTTATACTTGTTTGCCCTTCCCTCAGCCCTACTTTTCCCCACATTCTTCATATCTTACCAGATGGCTCTACCATCAACACAGATGCTGAATGCAAATACTCATGAGACCTTCATTCTTTTTTTTTTTTTTAACTACACTGCCATGTCCAGTACAAACACAAGTCCTTTCAGTTCTATCAAAATATAACTCAAACTTATCTTCATTCCATCTCCACTGCTACCTTTTTAGTCTAAGTAACATGAATTAACTCAATAGCCACATAACTGGATTCTCTGCTGTGTCTTTGGTATTTTTGCAATAAGTCAGTTTTCCATACGATTTTAAGAATGACTGTTTACTAATGTATTTTTCTATGTCTCAAATAAAAAGCCTATTAATTAGAAAAAATATAAAAGACTTTTTATGTGCTATATGATTCCAATTATTTAGCCACTGAGTAAATTTGGGCTTTCACATGACCTCATGTTCTTTGGTGACAATATATGGTCCTAGAGGCCTTCCCTGGCCACTGATTCTGTTGTATTCCACCCAGCAAGTCACTCTGGTACATCATTAAGTTTCTTCACAGCACTTATTTACTCTCCAAAGTTAGTATTTTAGAGTATTTGCTTTTGTTTACTTATTTTGCTTGACTCCTCTGACAAGAATATAAGATCTAAAATGGATAGGACATTATCTGCTTTCTACATTATCATGTTTCCAGTGGTAAAATAGAGCTTGACACAGATAGGTACTAAATAATATTTTATTGGGCAAGTGGATGAATATGCATAGAACAGTAACTGGAAAAACAAATGCCAAAATAAATAATGAGAAAATAATTTTACTCATCTTTTGTTAATATATTAAGGATTTTACAGTAAAAGTATTAACACCCTACTTATATGCATCTGGAAGGCATATAATAATGTACTTGTAAACAAAGCTAGTGAAGGTGATGGGATTCCAGTGGAGCTATTTCAAATTCTAAATGATGATGCTGTAAAAGTGCTCCACTCAATATGTTAGCAAATATGGAAAACTCACCAGTGGCCACAGGACTGGAAAAGGTTAAGTTTTCATTCCAATCCCAAAGAAAGGCAATGCCAGAGAATGTTCAAGAGACCCCACAATTGCACTCATCTCACATGCTAGTAAAGTACTGCTCAAAATTCCCCAAGCCAGGCTTCAACAATAGGTGAACCATGAACTTCCAGATGTTCAAGTTAGACTTAGAAAAGGCAGGGGAACCAGAGACCAAATTTCCAACATTCGCTGTATCATTGAAAAAGCAAGAGAGTTCCAAGAATACATCTAGTTTTTTCTTTATTGCGTACGCCAAAGCCTTTGACTGTGTGGATCACAATAAACTGTGGAAAATTCTGAAAGAGGGGGGAATACTGGACCACATGACCTGTTTCTTGAGAAACCTGTATGCAGGTCATGAAGCAACAGTTAGAACTGGACATGGAACAACAGACTGGTTCCAAATAGGAAAAGGAGTATGTCAAGGCTGTGTAATCTTACCTTGCTTATGTAACTTATATGCAGAGTTCAGTTCAGTCACTCAGTCGCGTCCGACTCTTTGTGACCCCAGGAATCACAGCACGCCAGGCCTTCCTGTCCACCACCAACTCCCAGAGCTCACTCAGACTCACATCCATCGAGTCCGTGATGCCATCCAGCCATCTCATTCTCTGTCGTCCCCTTCTCCTCCTGCCCCCAATCCCTCCCAGCATCAGAGTCTTTTCCAATGAGTCAACACTTCCCATGAGGTGGCCAAAGTACTGGAGTTTCAGTTTCAGCATCATTCCCTCTAAAGAGTACATCATGAGAAATGCTGAGCTGGATGAAGCACAAGCTGGAATAAAGATTGCCGGGAGAAATATCAATAACCTCAGATATGCAGATGTTACCTGTATGGCAGAAAGTGAAGAAGAACTAAAGAGCCTCTTGATGAAAGTGAAAGAGGAGAGTGAAAATGTTGGCTTAAAGCTCAACATTCAGAAAACGAAGATCATGGCATCTGGTCCCATCACTTCATTGGAAATAAATGGGGAAACAGTGGCAACAGAGGCTGACTTTATTTTCGGGGGCTCCAAAATCACTGCAGATGGTGATTGCAGCCATGAAATTAAAAGATGCTTACTCCTTGAAGGAAAAGTTATGACCAACCTAGATAGCCCATTAAAAAGAAGAGACATTACTTTGTCAACAAAGGTCCATCTAGTCAAGGCTATGGTTTTTTCAGTAGTCATGTATGGATGTGAGAGTTGGACTGTGAAGAAAGCTGATCACCGAAGAATTTATGTTTTTGAAGTATGGTGTTGGAGAAGACTCTCGAGAGTCCTTTGGACTACAAGGAGATCCAACCAGTCCATCCTAAAGAAGATCACTCCTGGATGTTCACTGAAGCTGAAACTCCAATACTTTGACCACATGATGCGAAGAGCTGACTCTTCTGAAAAGACCCCAATGATGGGAAAGATTGAGGGCAGGAGGAGAAGGGGATGAAAGAGGATCAGATTATTGGATGGCATCACTGACTCAATAGACATGAGTTTGGGTAGGCTCCAGGATCAGTGATGGACGGAGAAGGCTGGCGTCCTGCAATTCACGGGGTCACAAAGATTCGGACATGACTGAGCAACTGAACTGAACTGATCTGAACAGTAGTTTCTGAAAAATATAGTATTTTAAATAAGATGAGGGATTACATAAAAGAATGTATAAAAAAAGAATAAAGTCAATCAAGATCAACAAGATTGTTAAATGCTTGAAAAAAAACAAAAAACCACTAAAGCATAAGATATTTACTTATTGGGTATGTGCTTTGAGCCTTCTGAGATTTTGAGTTATTCATGATATGTACGATGAAGAACAATTTTAAACTTACATCCACAAATTATAGGTGTTTCCAGTGCTGGAAATTAAACAGTATTATATTCATATTTGTGACATGCAACATGAATTTCTAATAGAAAAATCCATATAAAAGCCAAATTTCAACAAAACTGAACATAACTAACATTTTAAGATTAAATTTAAGTTCGGATTTTTTTTCCATTCTCTCTACTTTAGTTTCTTATATATAGTTTAAAAAACTGATTAAATCACAACTTTGTTTATATAAATTTCTGTAATAAATATATCTATATATATATATATATCACCTTCTTGTCTATCTATAATCTGTATGTATATCTAGCTATATTGTTTCTTATTGTTCTCTGTTTTTTTTTTTTTTTTAATAAAATGTAGTGTTAAGTTAAACAGCTATATTTCTAAAGGGGGAAACTAGTGATCTATGATTGACTGTAATGTTCAGCTTTTAGTGCTCCCATTTCTTTAGAAGTAAATAAATAAACTATAAATTTCCTCTAAGGAATTATCACCCCCATACTTACTCTTGCCTGGAAAATCCCGTGGACGGAGGAGTCTGGTAAGCTGCAGTCCATGCGGTCGCTAAGAGCCAGACACAACTGAGCGACTTCACTTTCACGTTTCACTTTCATACACTGGAAAAGGAAATGGCCACCCACTCCAGTGTTCTTGCCTGGAGAATCTCAGGGACGGCAGAGCCTGGTAGGCTACCGTGTGTGGGGTCGCACAGAGTCGGACATGACTGAAACGACTTAGCAGCAGCAGCAGCAGCATACACACTCACTTTCTGAGCTTTTAAGTGAAGATAACTAACTCTAGGAGTAGACTTAAATGCTGTATTCCATCACTACACCCAATCCTCCAGACAAAAATGATTGGGATGAATTAAAATCCAGTCAGAAGCAATGCTACCCCATGATGAATAAAGAGTTTTTTTTTTTTTTTTTGAAAATGAGCATAAAAATATGAGACATATGGAATTTTTTATTCCTTTGTTTCCAGGATATAGGAAAACATATCAATGAAGGAGGTGCCTGATTATAAATCATGAAAAAATCCAAGATGAAATGATGGAAGGGAACTTGGCTGCTGAGTAATTCTCCCTGACAAATTGACAAAAATGAAAACTGAGGAAATCACAGTAATATAATCATAAGGAAAATGAAGTAGAATTTCCTTATAGAATAATAATTTGAACTTCCATGTTGTAATGGAGTAGAGTACAGCATGTAGCTAGCAACTACATATTTCATAACATCTTCATCAATATTTTCTCTATTTACCTAATTATCAATACAAATTAGAAATGGGTTAGACTAAGGCATATAAGAAAGAAGGTTGAAATAAACAATCTTATTCTCAGAGATAGCTATTAAAGGCAATATTTTTTCTCCAGGTTTCATTCTTTCCCAGTAAGAGCATGACACATTGCATCCCTCTGTCCTATGACTTGCTGTCCATCCCAAAGATGTTGTATTTAACCTTGGCTAAGAACAGAATCTCAAAAATATACAAGCAACTTATGCAGCTCGATTCCAGTAAAATAAACGACCCAATAAAAAAATGGGCCAAAGAACTAAATAGACATTTCTCCAAAGGAGACATACGGATGGCTAACAAACACATGAAAAGATGCTCATCACTCATTATCAGAGAAATGCAAATCAAAACCACAATGAGGTACCACTTCACACCAGTCAGAATGGCTGCGATCCAAAAATCTGCAAGCAATAAATGCTGGAGAGGGTGTGGAGAAAAGGGAACCCTCCTACACTGTTGGTGGGAATGCAAACTAGTACAGCCACTATGGAGAACAGTGTGGAGATTCCTTAAAAAATTGCAAATAGAACTACCTTATGACCCAGCAATCCCACTGCTGGGCATACACACCGAGGAAACCAGAATTGAAAGAGACACATGTACCCCAATGTTCATCGCAGCACTGTTTATAATAGCCAGGACATGGAAACAACCTAGATGTCCATCAGCAGATGAATGGATAAGAAAGCTTTGGTACATGTACACAATGGAGTATTACTCAGCCGTTAAAAAGAATTCATTTGAATCAGTTCTGATGAGATGGATGAAACTGGAGCCGATTATACAGAGTGAAGTAAGCCAGAAAGAAAAACACCAATACAGTATACTAACACATATATATGGAATTTAGAAAGATAGCAATGACGACCCTGTATGTAAGACAGGAAAAAGACACAGCTGTGTATAACGGACTTTTGGACTCAGAGGGAGAAGGAGAGGGTGGGATGATTTGGGAGAATGGCATTCTATCATGTATACTGTCATGTAGGAATTGAATCGCCAGTCTATGTCTGACGCAGGATGCAGCGTGCTTGGGGCTGGTGCATGGGGATGACCCACAGAGATGTTATGGGGAGGGAGGTGGGAGGGGGGTTCATGTTTGGGAACACATGTAAGAATTAAAGATTTTAAAATTAAATTAAAAAAAAATTTAAAGAAAAAAAAATAAAAAAATAATAAATTAAAAAAAAAAAAAGAAAGTGAAAGAGGAGAGTGAAAAAGTTGGCTTAAATCTCAACATTCAGAAAATGAAGATCATGACATCTGGTCTCATCACTTCATGGGAAATAGATGCGGAAACAGTGGAAACGGTGTCAGACTTTATTTTGGGAGGCTCCAAAATCACTGCAGATGGTGATTGCAGCCATGAAATTAAAAGACACTTATTCCTTGGAAGAAAAGTTATGACCAACCTATATAGCATATTGAAAAGCAGAGATATTACTTTGCCAGCAAAAGTCCATCTAGTCAAGGCTGTGGTTTTTCCAGTGGTCATGTATGGATGTGAGAGTTGGACTGTGAAGAAAGCTGAACACCAAAGAATTGATGCTTTTGAACTGTGGTGTTGGAGAAGACTCTTGAGAATCCCTTGGACTGCAAGGAGATCCAACCAGTACATCCTAAAGGAGATCAGTCCTGGGTGTTCATTTGAAGGACTGATGCTGAAGCTGAAACTCCAGTACTTTGGCCACCTCATGTGAAGAGGAAAAGACCCTGATGCTGGGAGGGATTGGGGGCAGGAGGAGAAGGAGACAACAGAGGATGAGATGGCTGGATGGCATCACCGACTTGATGGACATGAGTCTGAGTGAACTCCGGGAGTTGGTGATGGACAGGAAGGCCTGGCGTGCTGCGATTCATGGGGTCGAAAAGAGTCGGACATGACTGAGCGACTCAACTGAACTGAACTGAAGAACAGATTTAATATATACTGCAACTGAACAGATAATTTTAGATTTTTTTCATGTTTCCACCCATTTTGCTCTTTTTCTTCAGGAATGAAAATATAACATGGAAAATAAGAATGTCTAGATTCTAGACAAAATACCAGCAGCTCATCCAGGGTAACCTTTAGTTAACATGCAACATTCTTCAATATATGTTGCAGATGTTTTAATGTTATTTGTTACCATAAATGAAATAGATGGCAATAGATGAATAGATAGATACATCTCTGTGTGTGTGTGCTCAGTCAATTCAGTCATGTCTAACTCTTTGCCACCCCAATGTGGACTGTAGCTGTAGGGAGAGAGCAAATTAGCCAAGATAGTGTGTTGAGATTTTCTCACCCCTCGACTATGTGACAGATCAGATCATTTATAGCACTGTGCATACTTGTCACAAGGTACTTGCTTGGTCAAGGACTCCTTTGTGTGGTGCGCATGTGAGTTCGACCTAAAAAGTGGTGGCATTACTGCTGCATCATGGGTGTATCCATTGGATCAACCATGAGAGGAGAGAATATAGAGTGTATGCTGCTATGGCTATTGCAGCAGCCAGGAGAGAATAAAAGTGTTTGCAGTCCCTATGGCTCCTCCAGGCTTCTTCCAGCTTTCCTGCTCACCCCTTGCCTACCATGGGTTCAGCAAACAGTGCGCACAGTGAGATACAGGAAGACAATTGGCATCATGAACAGGATCCGTAATCAGTAGCCCACCAGGCTCCTCTGTCCATGGGATTCCCAGGCAAAAATATTGGAGTGAGTTGCCATTCTCTCCTCCAGGACATCTTCTTGACCCAGGGATCAAACCCACATCTCCTGTGTCTACTGCATTGCAGGCAGATTCTTATTTCTGAGTCACCAGGGAAGCACAGATAGGTACATACATAAATAGATACATAGATAGACAGACATATAGATGACTGAGGACAAACCTAAGTACAACTGTGAATGGAATAAATTTTAACAGGTCAATTTAAAATTTTTTCATTAACTTCTTTAATCAGTCATGGATAGCCATCAACTATATTTACTTCTCCAATAAATTTGTCTTAGTAATTCTGGAAAGTTAAATAGTTCTTTAAAGTTAATTAAATAGTTCTGTTAGTTGCTCAGTCTGGTCAGACCCTTTGTGACCCCATGGACTGTAGACCCACCAGGCTCCTCTGCCTGGTGGAGAAAGAATACTGGAGTGGGAAGCCATTCTCTTCTCCAGGTGATCTTTCCAACCCAGGGATCGAACCTGGGTCTCCCACATTGCAGGCAGATTCTTTTTTGTCAGAGCCACCAGGGAAGCCCTGATAGTTCTGGAAAACTACATTAAATGCAAGTTATATGTATAACTGCATAACTGAGCGACTGAACTGAACTGAACTGAACTGAACTGAACTGAAGAATTTTAAGCTTTTGACAAGATCAGATTATTGAAGTGTTTTCTCGTTCCACAAGGAGAAAAATTAATTCTGGAGAAGAAAGACAAAAGACTGATAAACTAATCAGAAACTGTGTGTCAGTTGCTCAGTCATGTCTGGCTTTGTGACCCCATGGACTAGAGCCCTCCAGTGTTCTCGGCCCATGGAATACTCCAGGCAAGAACACTGGAGTGGGCTGCCATCATTCCCTCCAGGGAATCTTCCTGACTCAGGCATCAAACCTGGGTCTCCTGCATTGTAGACAGATTCTTTGCTGTCAGAGCCACCAGGAAAGCCCCAATTAGAAACTGTTACAATGCAAATTTTCCTGAGTGACTTAAAGATAGCACCACTGGGGACAGGTAGATGAATTTAAAAGTAATCTAAAGGGTAAGCACTGTTGGGATTTAATTTGTAGGATGACCTGTGAGGGAGGCAAAGAGGACACTTGCATAGGGCCCAGGTTTCTAGCTTGAGCAGTAAATTATGTCACTGAGCTTATACATTGGGAAAATGATCAAGTTTGAAAAGGCAGTTATAAATCACAGCTGTTTTGAATTTACATTTCTGGTTCCTGCAAAAGATTCCAGTGGAACTGACTAAAATTCAGAAGAGAAATCTGGTGAGGACATAACTGAAGCCATAGAAAAGGATTTTGTCATTTTTGGAGAGTGGATAAACTAGAGTGAAAGGGAAGACAATTTACAATAAAGCAGTTAGGAACAAGTCTATAATGACTGAAAAAAGAAAAATGACAATGAGAATAATTGTAAAGATTCAGGAGAATAAGAAAAAGAAATCTTTCAAGTTTGAGTTAAAATTGTAGCATAAGTTACTTTAAGAGGAGAATGGGTAATACTTCAAATGCTGTGAGAAAACTAGGGAATGTTTTGGGGTTTTTACAATAAGGAGGTCACCGATAGTCTTCCTCACACATATTTTGGAGGGAGGAAGATGATAAGTGGGACGACAGATTGCAATGGGTTGAAGACTGAGTGTTGCTTGCAGAGTAATTCTGAAATGCCAGTTGCAAGGATTCTCATGTCTTGGTATTTAGTGGAGCTCAGATTTTTATAGTTAATTTTTTTTCTTTTTCTGTCATATATGTAAGTATCAATTGCCACTTATGTTCTGCTATCACACTTAGTATCCATCTTTGTTTCTCTACTTTTATACATATACAAAACCATATTGTTGCAGGAAGGGGGATCCCTTCCAGGGTCTGAAACTGGGCTCTTGTCTAACACTTGGAAATAAATTGTCTGAGGAGACACATGTGCTGACAAAGAGATTTTTATTGGGAAAGGGCACCCAGGTGGAGAGCAGTAGAGTAAGGGAACCCAGGAGAACTTCTCTCCCACATGGCTCACAGTCTTGGGTTTTATGGTGGTTGGATTAGTTTCCGGGTTGTCTTTAGTCAATCATTCTGACTCAGAGTCCTTCCTGGTGGTGCACACCTTGTTCAGCCAAGATGGATGCTAGAGAGAAGTGTTCTGGGAGGTGGTGAGACCTGTGGTGTCTCCTTTTGACCTTTCCTGAACTCTTCCAGTTGGTGGAGGCTTATTAATTCTGTGTTCCTTACCAGGACCTCCTGTCGTAAAACAACTTATGCAAATGGTTACTATGGTGCCTGGCCAGGGTGGAAGGTTTCAATCAGTGTGCTTCCCCTAAAAATATGACTACTTGTGGTTTTATTCATTATCTCTCTATCTCATGTTTCATCTACCTATAGGTATTCCATTTCTAATGTAAATTGTGTATAATTATATTTAATATACAAAATTATTTTTAATTAACATAAAAATTTCATAGGCTCATTTAATCACAAATCAAAAGTGTTTTGATAGTTTAGGGATCATACTTCAGTTATAATTTTGCATATTCTTATGATTTCTTGCTATCTTTGTATTTTATTGCAATTTTCAAATGGTCCTGATAAGAATAAATATAACCAATAAATAATATCGGTTTAAGTGATATACAAATATACTAATACACATAGTTTTAAACCAATCATTAATATGAAATAAAAAATGTAACAGTCAGTTCAGTGCATGCACAGTTCTCAAGAAAAAGAAAATTAGCTCCATCATTTTTATTGGTCTGTTGTATTAAAATTGCCTTAATATTGTAATGGAGCCAAAACTTTTCCTCTGACTTCTTAGTGTTTCTGACTGGGCCTAGGAAGTAATGCAACATAAGACAGATTAAAAAAGGAAAAGCATACAAATGTTTACATGTATATGGGATTCCCCATAAAAATGAAGACGAAAAGAAATGGCTCTGCTTGTGTTTTTATACGAGGTTAATGAAGACAAACAATTGTAGATAGGTAACTAAAATGAATTAAGGGGGCAGGGTTAAAAAATTATTTTAACAAGTCCTGTTTGTACACGTTTCTCTTGGCTTCTATCCCCAAACTCTAGAAATGAGAATGTTTCTTTTTCCTCCTGGAATAAAGAAGTCATCTTTCAGATGAGAGTTTTATCTCTTACTTTTAGGTAAAAAGGGGAAGGTCAGAGTGTTCTTGAATATGCTCTTTTCCAAGTGTCTTTAATTGAAAATAATCCTTATGCCAAATGGGCATATATTAAGGTACCACCCTTCAGTATTTTACCCTTGATGACAGAGAAGAGATATTTCTTAAGCTAAATGTTGTTTATTTTTAATTTCACACTTTTGAAGGAATGACATTTTCCTGAGGGGTATTTTTAAAAATGTGTCCATGTTAAATTTCCTGGCCTGTCTTTCATTCTGCTCAGCTCTCTTAGGAGAAATCTCATTAAGAAAATGAAATTGCCCTTAATTCTATCACTGTAGATAGGTCTGGATGACATAGAATTAATGTTGTCCCAGTACACATCTGAAACGCAAACCAATCAAGCTTTTTTTTTTTTTTTTAAACTGGTGAGGCACATTCAATTGACAATATTTAACTACAGATAGGATGAATGATATTTGACAATTTTAATGTAATGCTTTGACATCCTTCAAGCAAAATAAGTAACTCTGATGGCTTCTTTTTATGTGAAACAGATTTTAAATATTACCAACATATGTAACTATGCATAATGACCTCTTTACCATCCTTCGTAAAGCATATTTTACAAGTGAATATTTCATTATTTTTGCTATATGTTAACATATTGAACTGCTAGTAAAAGTTACTTTTTAGAAAAACTCTTTCAGAAGGTATTATACTCTGTACATTACACAGGAAAAAGTGATAGGAAGGTGTTTTTGATTATCCATTCTACAATTCTACAATCCTCCAAAGATTCAGAAATGTTTCTCAGGTTATACTTAACTACACATGCAATATATGTATATATGTGTGTATGTAAAGTATATAATTTTATTTTAGATAATTATGCAAAAAAATCCACATGAGCATTTCCTGAATCATTTGTATAAGCAATTTAAATCAAAGCAATTTCTGTAGCTGCATGGGTTTTTCATTTATAGTTATACTGGTCTTGTTAATACTACCTTAGTGTATCTGGTAAAAGACATATACAAACAGAAATGGGAAAAGGACAGGGGTGATTTTTAATGTAAATACTATATTCTAAATGAGTAAGGTCAAAAGAAGCCATGATTTTCTAGACAAACATTTTGACTTGGCAGTACTTTGAGTAGGAAAATATAGTGGGAAAATTAAATTATGAACCAATATCAAGAAGTACTGACATATAAAATTCAATAGAAAGTACATTGCAGACATCAGTGTTATATACACAGTACAAAGTAATGTAATCACAGTAGAACACCCTCAGTCCTATTGAATTTAAGTTCATTTGATTTTTATCTTTTTTATTTCATGTGTAATTCATACTGTCAATTATAATTTTATATTTATGTATAATTAAGAAATATGATAATAAAAATAAAGTCATGCATACTGGGTGAGTAATAAAATACTTATCCCTTTAAAAAGTATTTCATACACTCAGTGAAGATAGCTTACCTAAATGTCAACATGAAATATTTTAGCAAATGACCTGATCTTTCCACTCTTCATTTTATAATAAAAACAAATAAAATAGGGTAATAGAGGGAATGGAAGGATGATTCTTGATCTGATTCTCGGTCTTACTATTATATATCTGCATTGGCTGAAGTCAGTTATTAATGGCCATTTCTACATCATCCAACCAAAAGTTCTCATCTTTGTGAAAAAGTGTTACTGCCCCATGCTTGAGATGTGCTAGAGGACATGAAAATGAACAAAAGTAAATGAACTGATTCAGTAAATGAAATACCACCAGGCATTATTCTTCTATTCACATAATTTCAGACTATCATGTTCATGTGAGGATAGAAAATTTTTTTCTTTTGTTTTTATTTTGTTGCAAACTCTATTAATTTTTCCTTGAAACATATTCTGTCCCTTAGTCTTTTATATTGGACCAGAAGAATTCATCCTAAATCAAATATATTGAATTTTTATATAGAGATCATGTTATGACAGACAATAAAATCATATTTCAAACTATTTCATATGCGATTCTCATTTAAACCCAACAAAAGCCATCATGTATACTTGACCTCCCTTCAAGAATCCCAATTGAATGGAGAAAGAAAATATGAAAATTAATGACACAATAGCACTGAAAAATAAACCAGGAAGCATGTCACTGGTAAATGAAAATGTTTAAGGCATTTCGGGGAAACAGGAAACAGATAACACTGATCGAAATCAGCTAGGACATAGTGGATAATGCTTCTTCCTAGGAGAACCCCCAAAGAAACTCATTGTCAAGAATCTAATGAACAATCAGCCTTAAGCTTATCACCAAGATATAATGGATGAATGGACTACTTGAAAAACAGGGTGGGACCTATGCCCACCTTTCAAACCCAAATCTCCAGTTAAAGCAAGCAAGTTCAGTTCAGTTTAGTCACTCAATTCAGTTCAGTCACTCAGTCGTGTCCGACTCTTTGTGACCACATGAATCGCAGCACTCCAGGCCTCCCTGTCCATCACCAATTCCCAGAGTTCACTCAGACTCACATCCATCGAGTCTGTGATGCCATCCAGCCATCTCATCCTCTGTCGTTCCCTTCTCCTCCTGCCCCCAATCCCTCCCAGCATCAGAGTCTTTTCCAATGAGCCAACTCTTTGCATGAGGTGGCCAAAGTACTGGAGTTTCAGCTTTAGCATCATTCCTTCCAAAAAACAGCCAGGGCTGATCTTCAGAATGGACTGGTTGGATCTCCTTGCAGTCCAAGGGACTGTCAAGAGTCTTCTCCAATACCACAGTTCAAAAGCATCAATTCTTCAGTGCTCAGATTTCTTCACAGTCCAACTCTCACATCCATACATGACCACCAGAAAAACCATAGTCTTGACTAGACAGACCTTTGTTGGCAAAGTAATATCACTCAGTCATGTCCAATTCTTTGTGATCCCATGAACTGCAGCACTCCAGTCTTCCCTGTCCATCACCAACTCCTGGAGCTTGTTCAAATTCATGTCTGTTGAGTCAATGATGCCATCCAACCATCTCATCCTCTGTCTTCTCCTGTTCCTCCTACCTTCAATCTTTCCCAGCATCAGGGTCTTTTCTAATGAGTTAATTCTTTGCATCAGGTTACCAAAGTATTGGAGTTTCAGCTTTAATATCAGTCCTTCCAATGAATATATTCAGGACTGATTTCCTTTAGAATTGACTGGTTGGATCTCCTTGTAGCCCAAGAGACTCTCAAGAGTCTTCTCCAACACCACAGTTCAAAAGCATCAATTCTTCAGTGCTCAGCTTTCTTTATAGTCCACATTCATACATGACTACTGGAAAAAAAGTTTTGACTAGATGGACCTTTGCCGGCAAAGTAATGTCTCTCCTTTGTAATACACTGTCTACGTTGGTCATAGCTTTTCTTCCAAGGAGCAAACGTCTTTTAATCTCATGACTGCAGTCATGACCTGCAGTGATTTTGGAGCTGGAGAAAATAAAGTCTGTCACTGTTTCCACTGTTTTCCCATCTATTTGCCATGAAGTGATAGGACCAGATCCCATGATCTCCATTTACTGAATGTTGAATTTTAAGCCAGCTTTTTTACTCTTTCACTTTCATCAACAGACTCTTTAGTTCTTCTTTGCTTTCTGTCATAAGAGTGGTGTCATCTGCATATTTGAAGTTATTGATATTTCTCCCAGCAATCTTGATTCCAGCTTGTGCTTCATCCAGCCCAGCATTTTGCATGATGTACTCTGCATATAAGTTAAATAAGCAGGATGACAATATACAGCCTTGACGTACTCCTTTCCCAGTTTTGGACCAGTCCGTTGTTCTATGCCTGGTTCTAACTGTTACTCCTTGACCTGTGTACAGATTTCTCAGGATACAAGTAAGGTGGTCAAACAAGCAAAGTACAGGGGAAAAGGGAAGGGTTGGTGAGAAGCAGGAGAAATTATATAGCCTGTGTAGGATTGGTAATCAAGTCTTAGATAAGTATCAGTTTTCAAAATTGATGTGCAATAAACAGACAAAGCTTTTTGTGCATAAATGAAACTACAGAGGTTTATGAATTAAAGTCATTGGGGACACTCATTTTCCTTTTATATGTATATACTTCCTAAAGAGAAGTATGCTAATAAGAATACCTTAATCATTCCTATGCAGAACACTATATTTATAATTTTCTATTTGGAGGAAATAGGGTCATGTATTGAGATTTATACACTTGTGGGGGGAATCTTTCTCTCCTTCCATTTTGTGTAACCTTATCCAATTATCCACAAGTAATGTACCAATGATGATTTCTAAATATTTGAGGCAAATAAGATCATAAACAAGTAATCCAGAATAAGAAACTAAACAATAGCCACACGAGATGATTTGAAAAGCAGTTATAATAAGAAAGGGAAAAAAATTTTAAAAATAAACTTGCAGGGTTAAAACAGCTTGAGATTGATAAAATTATTGTGAAGATAGTGTAGACATTTTTCCCTAAGATCCACACTCTTTTTATGTCATTAGTATTTTATATGGGTATGTTGCATTTGAGATTATTATTAACCTAAGTCCATACTTCATTATCATTTCTTCAATTTTTTCCTAATGTTCTTAGATTCAATTTAGATTACATTATATTCCATAATCATGTCTTATTAGGCTTCTTCACATTGTGAAATTTTTCAAAATTTCCTTGACATTTTGAATTTTTTGTTGACCTTGATAGTGTTGAGTATTACTAGTCAGATGTTTTATAAAATATCTCTCAATTGGGATTTGTATGATGCTTTTCTCAAGATTGGGCTCAGGGTGCTTTGTGAGAGAGACTATAGATGTACACTGCATTTTCATCACATCCTATTAAGTGTATATTCAATCAATATGACATTGCTGTGATGATAATGTAAATCATCTTTCTTGAGATAGATTTTGTCATGGTTCCTCTACTGTAAATTTACTGTTATTATTTCTCCATTCCATAGTGTACTTTTGGGAAGAAAGTCACTATATACAGCCCAAAGTTCAGACGTAGAGATTTACGCTAGAACTCTTAAAGGCAAGAGTATCAAAATATTATTCTGCAAAGGATATTTATTTATTCTCTCTCATTTACTTTTTCTGTCATTGATAGATATCAGTACAGACTCATGGACAGGAGAAAAGGAAAGATATTCCCATTTAAATGCAGAGTTCCAAAAAATACCAAGGAGAAATCAGAGAGTCTTCCTCAGTGATCAATGCAAAGAAATAGAGGAAAACAACAGAATGGGAAAGACTAGAGATCTGTTCAAAAAAATTAGATTTTACTAGAGCTAATCAATGAATATAGTAAAGTTTCAGGAAATAAAATTAACACACAGAAATCCCTTGCATTCCTATACACTAACAATGAGACAACAGAAAGAGAAATTAAGGAAACAATTCCATTCACCGTTGCAATGAAAAGAATAAAATACTTAGGAATATATCTACCTAAAGAAACTAAAGACCTATATATAGAAAACTATAAAACACTGGTGAAAGAAATCAAAGAGGACACCAATAGTTGGAGAAATATACCATGTTCATGGATCAGAAGAATCAATATGGTGAACATGAGTACACTACCCAAAGCAATCTATAGATTCAATGCAATCCCTATCAAGCTACCAACAGTATTTTTCACAGAACAAGAACAAGTAATTTCACAATTTGTATGGAAATACAAAAAACCTTGAATAGCCAAAGCAATCTTGACAAAGAAGAATGGAACTGGGGGAATAAACCTGCCTGACTTCAGGCTCTACTACAAAGCCACAGTTATCAAGACAGTATGGTACTGACACAAAGACAGAAAATATAGATCAATGGAACAAAATAGAAAGCCCAGAGATAAATCCATGCACCTATGGACACCTTATCTTTGACAAAAGAGGCAAGAATATACAATGGAGAAAAGACAATCTCTTTAACAAGTGGTGCTGGGAAAACTGGTCAACCACTTGTAAAAGAATGAAACCAAAACACTTTCTAACACCATACACAAAAATAAACTCAAAATGAATTAAATATCTAAACATAAGACTGGAAACTATTACACTCCTAGAAAAAAACATAGGCAAAACACTCTCCGACATAAACCACATCAGGATCCTCTATGAGCCACCTCCCAGAATACTGGAAATAAAAGCCAACATAAACAAATGGGACCTAATTAAAATTAAAAGCTTCTGCACAATAAAGGAAACTATAAGCAAGGTGAAAAAACAGCCTTCAGAATGGGAGAAAATAATAGCAAATGAGGCAATGGACAAAGAATTAATCTCAAAAATATACAAGCAACTCCTGCAGCTCAATTCCAGAAAAATAAATGACTCCATCAAAAACTGGACCAAAGAACTAAACAGACATTTCTTCAAAGAAGACATACGGATGGCTAACAAACACATGAAAAGATTCTCAGCATCACTCATTATCAGAGAAATGCAAATCAAAACCACAATGAGATACCATTTCATGCCAGTCAGAATGGCTGGGATCCAAAAGTCTACAAGCAATAAATGCTGGAGAGGGTGTGGAGAAAAGGGAACCTTCTTACACTGTTGGTGGGAATGCAAACTAGTACAGCCACTATGGAGAACAGTGTGGAGACTCCTTACAAAACTAGAAAAAGAACTGCCATATGACCCAGCAATCCCACTGCTGGGCATACACACTGAGGAAACCAGAATTGAAAGAGACATGTGTACCCCAATGTTCATTGCAGCACTGTTTATAATAGCCAGGACATGGAAGCAACCTAGATGTCCATCAGCAGATGAATAGATAAGAAAGCCGTGCTACATATACACAATGGAATATTACTCAGCCTTTACAAAGAAAACATTTGAATCAGTTTTAATGAAGTGGATGAAACTGGAGCCTATTATACAGAGTGAAGTAAGTCAGAAAGAAAAACACCAATACACTGTGTGTGTGTGTGTGTGTGTGTGTATATATATATATATATAGGAGAAGGAAATGACAATCCACTCCAGGACTATTTGTCTGGAAAATCCCATGGACAGAGGAGCCTGGTAGGCTACGGCCCATGGGGTCGCAAAGAGTCAGACATGACTGAGCGACTTCACTTATATATATGTAACTTAGAAAGATGGTAACAAAAACCCTATATGCAAAACAGGAAAAGAGACACAGATGTATTAAACAGTCTTTTGAACTCTGTCAGAGAGTGGGAGGGTGGGGTGATATAGGAGAAGGACACTGAAACATGTAAACTATCATATGTGAAAAGAATCACCAGTCCAGTTTTGATACATGATACAGGGTGCTCAGGGCTGGTGCACTGGGATGACCCAGAGGGATGGGATGGGTAGGGAGGTGTGAGGGGGTGTTCAGGATGGGGAACACATGCACACCCATGGCAGATTCAAGTCGATGTATGGTAAAACCAATACAATATTGTAAAGTAAAATAAATAAACAGGGGAAAAAATGAGAGAAAATTAGAGATACCAAGGGAAATTTTCATGCAAGCATGAGCTCTATAAAGGACAGAAATGGTATGGACTTAACAGAAGCAGAAGATATTGAGAAGAGATGGCAAGAATACACAGAAGAACTGTACAAAAAAGTTATTCATGACCCATATAATCATGATGGTGTGATCACTCACCTAGAACCAGACATCCTGGAATGTGAAGTCAAGTGAGCCCTACAAACAAACCTAGTGGAGGTGATGGAATTCCAGTTGAGCTATTTCAAATCCTGAAAGATGATGCTGTGAAAGTCCTGCACTCAATATGCCAGCAAATTTGGTAAATTCACCAGTGGCCAAAGGACTGGAAAAAGTCCCTTTTCATTCCAATCCCAAAGAAAGGCAATGCCAAAGAATGCTCAAACTACTGCACAATTGCACTCATCTCACATGCTAGTAAAGTAATGCTCAAAATTCTCCAAGCCAGTCTTCAGCAGTATGTGAACCATGAACTTGCACATGTTCAAGCTGGTTTTAGAAAAGGCAGAGGAACCAGAGATCAAATTGTCAACATCCACTGGATCATGGAAAAAGCAAGAGAGTTCCAGAAAACAACTATTTTTGATTTACTGACTATGCCAAAGCCTTTGACTGCATGGATAACAATAAACTGTGGAAAATTCTGAAAGAGGTGGGAATACCAGACCACCTGACCTGCCTCTTGAGAAATCTGTATGCAGACCAGGAAGCAACAGTTAAAACTGGACATGCAACAACAGACTGGTTCCAAATAGGAAAAGAGTATGTCAAGGCTGTATACCGTCACCCTGCTTATTTAACTTATATGCAGAGTACATCATGAGAAACGCTGGGCTGGAAGAAGCACAAGCTGGAATCAAGATTGCTGGGAGAAATATCAATAACCTCAGATATGCAGATGACACCACCCTTATGGCAGAAAGGGAAGAGGAACTAAAAAGGCTCTTGATAAAAGTGAAAGAGGAGAGTGAAAAAGTTGGTTTAAAGCTCAACATTCAGAAAACTAAGATCATGGTATCTGGTCCCATCACTTCATGGGAAATAGATGGGGAAACAGTGGAAACAGTGTCAGACTTTATTTTGGGGGCTCCAAAATCACTGCAGATGGTGACGGCAGCCATGAAATTAAAAGACACTTACTCCTTGGAAGGAAAGTTATGACCAACCTAGATAGCACATTCAAAAGCAAAGATATTACTTTGCTAACAAAGGTCCATCTAGTCAAGGCTATGCTTTTTCCAGTGGTTGTGTATGGATATGAGAGTAGGGTTGTGAATAAAGCTTAGCCCCAAAGAATTGATGCTCTTGAACTGTGGTGCTGGATAAGACTCTTGTGAGTCTTTTGTACTGCAAGGAGATCCTACCAGTTCATCTTACAGGAGACCACTCCTGAGTGTTCATCAGAAGGACTGATGCTGGGGCTGAACTCCAATACTTTGGCCACCTCATGGGAAATGTTGACTCATTGGAAAAGACTCTGATGCTGGGAGGGATGGGGGGCAGGAGGAGAAGGGGACAACAGAGGATGAGATGGCTGGATGGCATCACCAACTCGTTGCACAATAGTTTGAGTGAACTCCTGGAGTTGGTGATGGACAGGGAAGCCTGGCATTCTATGATTCATGGGCTCATAAAGAGTAGGACATCACTGAGTGACTGAACTGAACTGAACTCATTACTACAGTTCAAATTGTTAACTATTTGGTCATTTGGGACAATTTCAGTGTTTTTATGTGTCTTTGATATAATACTCCCTTATTTATTTAAACACTTTAATTTGCTTGCACTGCAAGATGATCCAGTCTCATCCTATATTTCTGCTCTAGTCATTGGCATTTTTTTCCTAACAGATATATGACTGCAAACTTACCTTTATGTATACAATACATATTAAATATTTCTGTATATTTAACCAGATATATGTATAGTAAACTAAACATGAGTTTATTCTAATGACTCTGAATCTAATCTGTTACTACATATGTCTTTTTACCTATTTTCTCCTTGCTTATCTGTAATCTCCAATTCCAACAGTGAGAGACTTGTCTACCATCACCCTCCCCCTCCCAACCATTTAGTTAATAGGTTAAATTCCCTTATTCAGGTATACTGATTGCAGAATTATTATCCCATACTCTGTTGAGGAGGTAGTGGATTGGGGAAAAGCATTTTCCACTAGAGCACAGTGTTTATATGCAGTTTTATTTTTCTTTCTTACCCCTTATTCTAAATTGCTTAGGTCAATACCTTATTCCCTCACTGTCTTCAGTAAGTTTATTTCATATATTTGTAATGTATTTGGATCATTTTGCCACAACTTGCATCATTCTAAGATACTCTGACCTCTTAAAAATATGTATTTTTAATTTAAATGGATTAAAGTTTACTCTTTGTACTAGAAATTTCAATATTTTTATAAATGCATAGGATTAAGTATCCACAATTTCAGTCTCACACAGAATGGTTTCACTACCTTAAAAAATCCTGTGCTTCAGTTATTTAAATTGCTCCTTATTTCCAAACCTTTGGTAACAAAGGCTGAGCACCAAAGAACTGATGATTTTGAACTGCGGTGTTGGAGAAGACTCTTGAGAGTCCCTTGGACTGAAAAGAGATCCAACCAGTCCATCCTAAAGTAGACCAGTCCTGGGTCTTCACTGAAAGCACTGATGCTGAAGCTGAAACTCCAATACTTTGGTACCTGAGGCAAAGAGCTGACTCATTTGAAAAGACCCTGATGCTGGGAAAGATTAAGGGCAGGAGAAAAATGGGACATCAGAGGATGAGATGGTTGGATGGCATCACCGACTCAATGAACATGGGTTTGGGTGGACTTCAGGAGTTGGTGATGGACAGGGAGGCCTGGTGTGCTGTGGTTCATGGAGTTGCAAAGAGTCAGACAAGACTGAGTGACTGAACTGAACTGAACTGCTCTGTTTATTATTGTCTTTTTGTTTTGTCATTTTATGAATGGCATATTACTGAAATCATAAACTGTAGCTTTTTCAGACTGTCTTGTTTTACTAGCAATATGAATTTAAATTTTCCCTATATATTGTCATGGTCTGATTCTTTACCTCTTAAAATTATTGACTAATATTCCATTATATGATTATACCATATGTTTATACATATATTAATGTTTACTTATACTGGAAGAAACACAAGTTGGAATCAAGATTGCCAGGAGAAATATCAATAACCTCAGCTATGCAGATGACACCACTCTTATGGCAGAAAGTGAAGAGGAACTAAAAAGCCTCTTGATGAAAGTGAAAGAGGAGAGGGAAAAAGCTGGCTTAAAGCTCAACATTCAGAAAACAAAGATGGCATCCGGTCCCATCACTCCATGGGAAATTGATGGGAAACAGTGGAAATAGTGTCAGACTTTATTTTTGGGGGCTCCAAAATCACTGCAGATGGTGACTGCAGCCATGAAATTAAAAGACACTTACTCCTTGGAAGAAAAGTTATGACCCACCTAGATAGTATATTCAAAAGCAGTGACATTACTTTGCTGACTAAGGTCCGTCTAGTCAAGGCTATGGTTTTTCCAGTGGTCATGTATGGATGTGAGAGTCGGACTGTGAAGAAAGCTGAGTGTCGAAGAATTGATGCGTTCGAACTGTGGTGTTGGAGAAGACTCTTGACAGTCCCTTGGACTGCAAGGAAATCCAACCAGTCCATTCTGAAGGAGATCAGCCCTGGGATTTCTTTGGAAGGAATGATGCTAAAGCTGAAACTACAATACTTTGGCCACCTGATGCGAAGAGTTGACTCATTGGAAAAGACTCTGGTGCTGGGAGGGATTGGGGGCGGGAGGAGAAGGGGACCACAGAGGATGAGATGGCTGGATGGCATCACTGACTCAATAGACGTGAGTCTGAGTGAACTCCGGGAGTTGGTGATGGACAGGGAGGCCTGGCATGCTGCGATCACGGGGTCGCAAAGAGTTGGACATGACTGAGCGACTGAACTGAACTGATTAACCTATTAATATTGTGAATGTTTCTGTTTTTTCTGCAGTTATAGGTAAAAACTATATACATATACATATTTGTTTATTTACAAGAGCAAAAATAACAGACTTTTATGTGCACATGAGTTTTCAATTGAATTGGGTAAACACCAAGGATGTGCAATTGCTGGATTATATGGTAATATAATTATTGTTGTTCAGTTGCTAAGATATGTCCAACTCTTTGTGACCCCATTGACGGCAGCACACTAGACTTCCCTGTCCTTCACCATCTCCTGGAGTTTGCTCAAACTTACGTCCATTGAGTTGGTGATGATATCTGAACATTTCATCCTCTGCTGCCTTGTTCTTTAGCCTTCAATCTTTCCCAGCATCTGGGTCTTTTCCAGTGAGTCAGCTCTAGGAATCAGGTGGTCAAAGTATTGAAACTTCAGCTTTAGCATCAGTCTTTCCAATCAGTATTCAAGGTTGATTTCTTTCCCATTTTCCTAATTTACATCCCCTCTCTCTCCCTTTTGATAGCATAGTATGGCTTCTATGTCTATGAGTCTGTTTTAGTTTTGTACATAGATTTACTTATATTAGTTTTAGAATCCACATATTTGTCTTTATCTGACTCACTTCCCTTAGTAAACTATTTTCTAGGTCCACTCATAATGCTACAAAATGCCATCATTAGCAACTGAAAATGTCTATTTATATGTAGAATAATGTCTAGATTGAATTTTAACATCCAGAAAAAAGCAAAAGTCAGAAAAACAAAGTCCCTATTAAGGCTAACAATCTAACTTTAACTACAAGCTAAATTTTTGTTAACCATTGCCCAATCTTGCCCCAATCATCATTACCATTATTATCTTAAATCTCTCTTAATTATGGTGCATTGGAAATCAGTTCCTGATTATTATTTTCTTCTAATTCTTTTCTTTTTACCATAAAAAAAATAGTTTTAAATCAATTCTTTACATTACTTAATCTTTCAAACTTAATTACATTCTGAAACACCATTGTCTGATTTGTGTTGTGTTATAACAGGGTTATCCCATGGGTTACATTGCTGCTGGCTATTTTTCCAAAACTATATCTATGGATAGTTTAAACTTACTTGCATTGTGAAAAATTGATTATATCTTATTTTAACAAAAGTTTGACAAGTGTGGTATTTTTTTCACAAATAATGCAATAAAGTACAGAATGGGATACAGTCTTTACAGTAGCATTGTCCAGGGTGCATAACAGGTAGAATATCAAAACCACAGAAATGCAAAGTGTGAATCAGGGAATTGTTTTCATCCTCAGCTAAATAATTAGTATACAGAATTTAAATTTATTGTTACAATTATATTGTTTACAGGGAAGTTTTCTTTTTAATATTTTTCATGATCCATAGTTAATATCATTGACATTTTAGGATCTTCCCTTTCATCCAGGACTGTTTTATTTTGAATGTAAAAAGCTGTTAGATCTATTTTGGCTGTACTCAACTATCTAATTATCTTTTGTTCACAATAGTTGAAAATTTTAAACTTACAGTTTATATGCCATCTTGAAAACTTTTATAAAGTTAAATATATCCACATGCATTTATTATTTTAATTAAGTAGTCCTTTTATTTACTATCTAGATTATATTTTCCTAAAATTAAATGTAACTGTTGCAATGGTCTATAAATTTTTGTAATCAGCATTAAAAATATACTGACATATTCTCAAGTTATTTGCCATACATAAAGCTAAAATGAAGAAACAGCACAAAAATCTAAATAAGTAATAGAATATAAATGTTAGAGACTATTTTAGCTGTCTTTGAAGTGATTAAAGTAGCACATAAAAGTATTTAAAGTAGAAATACAAGAATGTGTTTACTAGTCTTTTCATTGATATATTTCCCCTCTTAAACCTAAATTACTGTTGTTGTTTTTGGTTGCTAAGTCATGCTCAACTGTTTGCAACACTATTTCCTTCTCCAAGGACTTTCCCTGACTCATTGACTGAACCATATTTCCTGGAGCACCTGCACTGGCAGGCGGATTCTTTACCAGTAGGGCCACCTGGGAAGCCCAATCTTAAATTAACCTGGTTATAAATATTTAATTACTTCTTAAATGGATATAGTGAAGTCATATATATATTTAATTTCAAAAGGAAGTTCAGTTCAGTTCAGTCGCTCAGTGGTGTCCGACTCTTTGCGACCCCATGAATCGCAGCACGCCAGGCCTCCCTGTCCATCACCAACTCCCAGAGTTCACTCAGACTCACATCCATTGAGTCAGTGATGCCATCCAGCCATTTCATCCTCTGTCATCCCCTTCTCCTGCCCCCAGTCCCTCCCAGCATCAAAGTCTTCTCCAATGTGTCAACTCTTCAGAATGGACTGGTTGGATCTCCTTGCAGTCCAAGGGACTCTCAAGAGTCTTCTCCAACACCAATAAAGTCTGACACTGTTTCCACTGTTTCCCCATCAATTTCCCATGGAGTGATGGGACCGGATGCCATGATCTTTGTTTTCTGAATGTTGAGCTTTAAGCCAACTTCTTCCTTCTCCTCTTTCACATTCATCAAGAGACTTTTTGGTTCCTCTTCACTTTCTGCCATAAGGGTGGTGTCATCTGCATGACATCTGATATTTCTCCCGGCAATCTTCATTCTATCTTGTGCTTCTTCCAGCCCAGCATTTCTCATGATGTACTCTGCATAGAAATTAAATAAGCAGGATGACAATATACAGCCTTGACGTACTCCTTTTCCTATATGGAACCAGTCTGTTGTTCCATGTCCAGTTCTAACTGTTGCTTCCTGGTCTGCATGCATATTTCTCAAGAGGCAGGTTAGGTGGTCTGGTATTCCCACATCTTTCAGAATTTTCCACAGTTTATTGTTATCCATGCAGTCAAAGGCTTTGGCATAGTCAATAAAGCAGAAATAGATGTTTTTCTGGAACTCTTTTGCTTTTTCCATGGAAACTTATTTCTTATTTAAGTGTCCTCTGGGAGGCTTTTTTAGTAATGTCACATTTGTTTAGCATATGTGTGTGTTCCAAGGTTAGAGGTATTATCACAGTATCTAAAAATTCCAAACTAGAGATGCTTTGAGAAATAGGAAGTTTAGAGCTGGAATCAGCATTAGTGGTCATGTGGTCTACCTCCCTAATTTACAGTCTGTGACACTGGAGAACAGTGAGTATTTGATGTTGACCAGATTATAAGAGCAAATTAATCATAAAGCTAGGACTTGAACTCAGATCTTCTAGGAACCTGACACTCTGAACAAGCACTCCTTCCATTATACTAGGCAATGATAGTGATTCTGTAGCTATGTACCACTAAATTTACTTTGTATATTCATCTCACTGTCTGAGAACTATGCTTTTGATTAGAGATCTTGCATTATTTTAATATAAGTTTGCAATTTAAATTAACTTCTAGAAGCATGAAAGATTGATTGTGTGCTAAAGCAAAGGTATACTAGTTTTCAAGAAAGTCATAATTTGAAAAATATAGATTTGAATAAATCATATTTAATCCATGTTAAGTATACAATATGCTAAAATTCTAAGATTCACCAGCAGACCTTCTTGGTTAGTATTTGTATCAAATAGCTTGAGGACAATACCATATATCAATGAAATTCAATTTAGCACTTGGCACATGGGAAATATTGAGGTGAAACTGGGGAGAGGGCACTCCTTACCCATTATTTAGGGTTCCAAATGAAGGAACATTCTTTAAGAGAGTCATGTCTGAACTTACAGCATACCCTCTTCATTGTTCCTCCCCCTCAAAAAAAAGGGAATGATTAACATGTTTGATGAGTTTTCAAGAAACAACTTAAAATGTGTGTCTCTGTTCTTTCTCTTTTCTACCTTTGCACTTCTTTGGTCAACAGAGAATACCTATTTTCAGCTCGTTGGTATCAGAAAGTTAGGGGTGGGCCACTTTGGACCAACCTGTCCTTGCCAACATGCTCCTGTACTTCGGTGGATAAGTCTTCCTATATAACTGATAAACATTCACAAATTCATGTGCTTCATATGCAAAACCCACATTCCCCAGTCAATGTTTATTCATAATAAAGCTGACATGTAAACCCTATATGTCTAAATTCAGGGAAGAAAAGGAAATCATTAAGAGTATTATTTAATCACTATATCTAATGCGTCAGACATGAATATTGAAAATTAGTGAATAGAATTACATAATAGAAATAAAACTTGGAGGATGAATTTGGGCTTAGGTTTGGCAAGCTTTTGCCATAAGGAATTCTGATATTTTTCAGTTCAGTTCAGCTCAGTCACTCAGTTGGGTCCGACTCTTTGCAACCTCATAAACTGCAGCACGCCAGGCCTCCCTACCATCACTAACTCCCAGAGTTCACTCAAATTCTTGTCCATTGACACGCTGATGCCATCAGGCCATCTCATCCTCTGTCGCCCCCTTTTCCTCCACCCCCAATCCCTCCCAGGATCAGAGTCTTTTCCAATGAGTCAGCTCTTCACAGGAGGTGTCCAAAGTATTGGAGTTTCAGCTTTAGCATCAGTCCTTCCAAAGAACACCCAGGACTGGTCACCTTTAGACTGGACTGGTGGGTTCTCCTTGCAGTCCAAGGGACTCTCAAGAGTCTTCTCCAACACCACAGTGCAAAAGCATCAATTCTTCAATGCTCAGCCTTCTTCACAGTCCAACTCTCACATCCATACATGACCACAGGAAAAACCACAGCCTTGACTAGATGGAACTTGGTTCGGTTCAGTTCAGTTCAGTCGCTCAGTCGTGTCCGACTCTTTGCGACCTCATGATTGCAGCATGCCAGGCCTCCCTGTCCATCACCAACTCCCGGAGTTCACTCAGACTCACGTCTATTGAGTCAGTGATGCCATCCAGCCATCTCATCCTCTGCCGTCCCCTTCTCCTCCTGCCCCCAATCCCTCCCAGCATCAGAGTCTATTATAATGAGTCAACTCTTCGCATGAGGTGGCCAAAGTACTGGAGCTTCAGCTTTAGCATCATTCCTTCCAAGGAAATACCAGGGTTGATCTCCTTCAGAACGGACTGGTTGGATCTCCTTGCAGTCCAAGGGACTCTCAAGAATCTTCTCCAACACCACAGTTCAAACACATCAATTCTCCAATGCTCAGCCTTTTTCACAGTCCAACTCTCTCATCCATACATGACCACAGGAAAAACCATAGCCTTGACTAGACGGACCTTAGTTGGCAAAGTAATGTCTCTGCTTTTGAAATACTATCTAGGTGGGTCATAACTGTTCTTCCAAGGAGTAAGCGTCTTTTAATTTCATCGCTGCAGTCATCATCTGCAGTGATTTTGGAGCCCCAAAAAAATAAAGTCTGACACTGTTTGTACTTTTTCCCCATCTATTTCCCATGAAGTGATGGGACCGGATGCCATGATCTTCGTTTTCTGAATGTTGAGCTTTAAGCCAACTTTTTCCCTCTCCTCTTTCACTTTCCTCAAGAGGCTTTTTAGTTCCTCTTCACTTTCTGCCATAAGGGTGGTGTCATCTGCATATCTGAGGTTATTGATATTTCTCCTGGTAATCTTGAGTCCAGCTTGTGTTTCTTCCAGCCCAGCGTTTCTCATGATGTACTCTACATACAAGAGTTAAATAAGCAGGGTGACAATATACAGCCTTGACAACTCCTTTTCTTATTTGGAACCAGTCTGTTGTTCCATGTCCAGTTCTAGCTGTTGCTTCCTGGTCTGCATACAGATTTCTCAAGAGGCAGGTCAGGTGGTCTGGTATTCCCATCTCTTCCAGAATTTTCCACAGTTTATTGTGATCCACACAGTCAAAGGCTTTGGCATAGTCATAATGCAGAAATAGTTGTTTTTCTGGAACTCTCTTGCTTTTTTGATGATCCAGCGATGTTCGCAATTTGATCTCTGGTTCCTCTGCCTTTTCTAAGACCAGCTGGAACATCTGGATTTTCATGGTTCATGTACTGCTGAAGCCTGGCTTGGAGATTTTTGAACATTACTTTACTAGCGTGTGAGATGAGTGCAATTGTGTGGTAATTTGAGCATTCTTTGGCATTGCCTTTCTTTGATATTAGGATGAAAACTGACCTTTTCCAGTCCTGTGGCCACTCCTGAGTTTTCCAAATTTGCTGGCATATTGAGTGCAGCACTTTCACAGCATCATCTTTCAGGATTTGAAAGAGCTCAACTGGAATGCCATCACCTCCACTAGCTTGGTTCGTAGTGCTGCTTCCTCAGGCCCACTTGACTTCACATTCCAGGATGTCCGGCTCTAGGTGAGTGATCATACCATCATGATTATCTGGGTCGTGAAGCTCTTTTTTGTACAGTTCTGTGTATTCTTGCCACCTTTTCTTAATATCTTCTGCTTCTGTTAGGTCCATACCATTTCTGTTCTTTATCGTGCCCATGTGTGCATGAAATGTTCCCTTGATATCTCTAATTTTCTTGAAGAGATCTCTAGTCTTTCCCATTCTGTTCTTTTCCTCTATTTCTTTGCATTGATTGCTGAGGAAGCCTTTCTTATCTCTCCTTGCTATTTATTCTTTGGAACTCTGCAGTCAGATGCTTATATCTTTGCTTTTCTCCTTTGCTTTTCACCTCTCTTCTTTTTACAGCTATTTGTAAGGCCTCCTCAGACAGTCATTTTGCTTTTTTGCATTTCTTTTCCATGGGAATGGTCTTGATCCCTGTTTCCTCTACAATGTCAGGAACCTCCCTCCATGGTTCATCAGGCACTCTATCGATTAGATATAGTCCCTTAAATCTATTTCTCACTTCCACTGTATAATCATAAGGGATTTGATTTAGGTCATACCTGAATGATCTAGTGGTTTTCCCTACTTTCTTCAATTTAAGTCTGAATTTGGCAATAAGGAGTTCATGATCTGAGCTACAGTCAGCTCCAGTCTTGTTTTTGCTGACTGTATAGAGCTTCTCCATCTTTAGCTGCAAAGAATGCAATCAATCTGATTTCTGTGTTTACCATCTGGTGATGTCCATGTGTAGAGTCTTATCTTGTGTTGTTGGAAGAGAATGTTTGCTATGACCAGTGTTCACTGTAAATCACAGAAGGTTTGTGCAAAGTTGAAGAACTATTTTCTTTAGGGAACAGAGCTTTGTGAGTGTCAGTTTACTGGATGCTGCAGTTGTTACTGAAGTCTATAGGAACAGTTCTCACCTTAGCATGTATGAATGTAGCAAGAATTGGATTCTAAGCAAAAATTAGTTTTCTGTTTTTAGGGAAAACTAAAATAACACTGGGTGGAGGAGTCTGGTAGGCTGCAGTCCATAGGGTCGCTAAGAGTTGGACACAACCAAGCAACTTCACTTTAATTTTTCATTTTATGCATTGGAGATGGAAATGGCAACCCACTCCAGTGTTCTTACCTGGAGAATCCCAGGGATGAGGGAGCCTGATGGGCTGCCATCTCTGGGGTCACACAGAGTCAGACATGACTGAAGCAACTTAGCAGCAGCAGCAGCAGCAGGAACTTCATAATGGAGATAGTCATTTTAAAATGTGGTGAATTCTAATGCTATGTAATTTTTTCACAATCCCCATAATGACCTATATTCTACATATATGTTTGAACCGAATTTGGGATGAGAAATGGAATAGACAAATATAGACTCTTTGCAACTACATGGACTGTAGCCTACCAGGCTCCTCTGTCCATGGGATTTTCCAGGCAAGAGTATTGGAGTGGTTTGCCATTTTCTTCTCCAGGGAATCTTCCCAACCCAGGGATTGAACCCAGGTCTCCTGCATTGTAAGCAGATGCTTTACCATCTGAGTCACCAGGGAAGGTCAGAATAACTTTGGAGTTAGTTTATTAATGGACCTTATCAGTTGGTGGTTACATGGTTTAAAAGCAAAATTTATATTGCCATTAGCAGGCTCAGAAGGAGCCCCAGAGGAGAAAAAAGAGGGCTTTCATTTTTTTTTTTTCACATTTAACTACAACTAGAAGTTAAGTGTATCTAATTCAAGTCAGGATATCTTTAAATAAATGCATCCATTTAATTAAAATTTTCTTCTAAGTTACTTTTTTGAGTAATAAAGGTGGTAACTTGTTTACTATCAATTAGATTTGTTTTTCAGTTTTTAGAAATTAGGTTAAGAAAATGGGAGCCATGTAGGTATTGATTCTGTTTGATACACAAATGTTTGACTCCTCTTAAGTTTAAAGAAGTTATGTGTGTGCATGCTTAGTCATGTCCAACTTTCTGTGAATCCATGGACTGTAGCCCACCAGGTTCTTCTGTCCATGGGATTTCCTACGCAAGAATATTCAAGTGGGTTGTCATTCTCTACTCCAGGGGATCTTCCTGACCCTTGAGTGGTACCTGTGTCTCCTGGCTCTCCACTGTCGGTAGATTCTTTACCTGTCAGCCATTGGGGAAGTTCCTAAGAAAGGCATTGAATCAAAAATTAAACCCTTCAGCATATACTGATTACAGATGAACTGCATTTAATAAGAAGATCATGAGAAAGACTTGGAGTGACACTCACATATTTGAGGTTTGGAATTTGGAAAGTAATGGCTTTTCTACTCTGCAAGTCTACAAATTACTGGTACTTGTGTGCTACGTTGCTTCAGTCATGTCCAGCTCTTTGCAATTGTATGGGCCGTAGCCTGCCAGGCTCCTCTGTTCATGGCATTTTCCAGGCAAGAATACTGGAGTGGGTTGTCATGCCATCCTCCAGGGGATCTTCCCTACTCAGGGATCAAAGTCGATTTGCTTATGTCTCCTGCATTGGCAGTTGGGTTCTTTACCACTAGTGCCAACCAGGAAGCCACAGATTACTGGACTCCTACTCAGTTTTGAGAATGCTTCTGTTAGTACAGCCTTCTTTTTATCTGCAGTAGGAAATGGCAACCCACTCCAGTATTCCTGCCTGGAGAATCTCATGGATAGAGGAGCCTGGTAGGCTGCAGCCCATTGGGGTCTCAAAGAGTCAGACACGACTAAGTGACTTAGCACTTCTTTTTATCTATAGTCTCTTATTTATTAATTCTCTCCTGAAATTTCCTCTTTTAAAATTTCACTTTCTGTAGTGATTTTAAAAAATAAAATATAAGTTCTGACCTTTACTGGTTCTTTAAGCATTTGATCTCCCTTCCAAACAATTGAAAATAAGCAATTTATTGCATATTTTTCATAGTATAGCAAGGGTCATCATATTTCCAGCTGCAATGTCTATTTGTATGACCCGTATTATAGGATTTTATTATAGTAGAGCCTCAGTACCTCCAATATTAGAGTTCTTGTTACTTGAAGGAAATGCCATTGTAACAAAAAAAAATCTCAAATTTGATTTAAATAAAATATTTACTTTTCTTTTGTATGACAATCCAGAGGAGAGAAATTCAAAGCTAACTCTATCATCTTCAGCATATAGCAGTCATCTATGTATACTAAGTGTAAGTGCTAGGGCATTTCACAGTATCTAGAAAAGGAGAAAGAAACGTAATAGCTTACTTTGAGAGACTATGAAGAGATTTGACATAATTTCTGGCCATAAGGCTGTGACAAAAATTAAAAAAAAAAAAAATTAGCCACCAGCAGTGCTGAGGTGTGCTATTTTTAGGGAAACTGACATCTTCCCAGACAAAACTTGAGAAAATACAAAAAAAGAAATTAATAATGAATTGATAATTGGCTGTCTGCACATTCATTTTGAGTTTGTCTTTAGAATTCCTTCTTTACAAATATAATTTTGTGAGCATTGTTGGCTCAGACAGTAAAGAATCTGCCTGCAATGCAGGAGGCCAGGGTTAGATCCGTAGGTCAGAAAGATCTCACTCCAGTATTCTAGCCATAGAGAATTCCATGGACATAGGAGCCTGGAGAGCTAGAGTCCATGAGGTCACAAACAGTCGGACACGATTGAGCAACTAGCACTATAAAAATTATTAAATGACACATACAACTTAACAATATTATGAACGGAAATGCAAATAAAACCATTTTGAGTTGATATCTTTTATTATTTGTTGGCATTTGGTGAAAATATTAGCCTTTCCATAATTAACACTGTTGATATTATTTTAATCTAATGATTAAAAATTTCAGTTAACAAAGGTATTTCATTGTTTTCACACAGATCAAAATTCTGCCCTTTTTACAAGTATTAAATATCTCACTTCCCTGGACAAATAGTCAAATATCTTTTAGTTTCCTCTTTATCTTAGTTGACAAATATTGTGACCACTTTCATGATCAATATTTCTTTGCAATATACATTCTGAAGTTTATGAATTCTTGACTATACAGCATATCTTCTACTCACAATTTCTCTTGTAATGCAGATGCCTCCATTTTGGGGACCACACCTTGACAAACACTGACACATAGAATATAATTTCTTCAAAGTTCTCCTTTTGTTTACTTTCTCTGTGACTTTTTTCTTAACCAGTTGGCTTCCTCTACTTTGTAACCTCCCTCTTATGAGAATTGTCTCTCTCCAACAGAGGCTCTAAAATACCTCCTTTGAAGTAAAATTAACTGTTGAATTTAATACACAATGAGTCCTGGTACATCTGGGGTCATTTAGTTTGATATTGCCTACAAAAAAAATTGTTTGAAGTTTTGTGATTAAACTCCTTATTCTTTCAAATATGTTCTTACTTATTCTTAAGAAATAATTTATTAATTTTGATATAAATATAAATTTATTATCTGCAAGTAAAATACATTTTATGCTAAAGGGAGTATGTGAAGAATACAGAAATTGGCACACAAAATCAAGAGGCTTGGAGAACAAAATTTGAGTTTAGGATAGAGCCAGGCCATTAGAAGAGTAGATAAAAAAGAGTTGTCAGAAAAATCTCACAGCAGGTATGCGCATTTCGTAGTATTGAATCCTGGAGGGATTAAATAAGCCCAATATCTATCAGTCTTTTTGTCTCTCTACTTGGGCTTCAGTGAGAGTATGGGCTGGAAGTGGAAGTTTTATAAACATACTACCAAAATAAGAGGAGAGAATGAAGTTAAATATGACTTCAACCAGATAGCATACAATGCAAAGTGAATTAATTCTAGAGAGTAAATTAGGATGGCCTTATGGAAGAGAAGTGACTTTAGGGTAACAAAACAAAGAAGAAAATAAACAACTCAAGTTTCCACTACAGTCCATTCTTAGGGCCATTGTACCTAAATTAACAATATTTGCCTGCACATATACTTTCACAGTATTCCTATCTGATGCAAAGCAATTATGTCATATAAAACAGAAACCTATTCCTTTTTATAAAAGAAAGCAACCTAAAAATGATATTATATTTTGTTGCAGTGCCATCATTAGACAGGATGATATGGACTCCTGGAGTCTTCTCATCTAGTTGTCATAACAGGTGTAATAAAAATAACCATTGTTTACTAAATATTAAACATTTACCAGGAAATATTTATAGTATTTTTTACTGTAATAATCCTGAATCCTGTTTGATAGATATAAACTCTGAGATACAGAAAATTTTCTCAAAATAACTCATTCAAAGTCACATAACTGGTAAGTGTCAGGGAAAATGTAAAGTAAATTTTAATTGTAGCATACGTGCAAAACAGGATGTGTTGATAGGCATAGGAGAAGAGAGAAAATAAGTTAAATTTCATGGCTAGATAAGTGGCACCACAAGGTAGTAAATATTAAGTAGGCAGGCTAAGACTACAGTCTCCTGTCTTCAACTGACCATCTAAATGTAGCCAGTATTTGTTATATCCATCAACCCTACTTATCTTCTTTGTTCAGAACCTGAGAAGATTAAAATCTTTTGTCTAATGTTGTAACCTAAACATTCATTCTTGATGAATCTGAGCCAAAGTTTGTGCTATCTGAGTAGATCTGAAACTTCTGATGATTGTCTTGACTGAATGTTAATATAAAGTGAAACCTGGACCATGCCAAAATATTCACCTATATCCTTTCTACTTCCAACTTTATTAACGAAACTGTGATAATCAGAGTCAATTATGTTAATAAAAAAGTATAATCCATTTTCTGACCCAAATATCTTATGGTATATAACCACTCCAAACAGCCTGATGATAGCCTTGTCATCTAATCCAGTGGAGGATACCATAATTTTATTTTTTTAAATCTCTGGTAGAAATGTTTAATTTATATGCATTAAATCCTGTAATTGACTCACTGTGACTGGGACAATTTACAAAAAAGGAAGAAATCAGATATATTTGAAATATTTGGGACACCTGCCCTCCACATTATTCAGAGGATTATAGAAGCATTCCTCAGGACAGCGTCTGAAACTGACTAACAGTTGTCTTCCATTTAACACTGTTACTAAAACACTGAGCTGTCCAGTGTTTTAGAAAGCCGCTGCTTCTGGGTGATGAGATGCATGATAGGGCCATTAAATCACAAATGTATTCATCTATTGGCTTACATTCTTCACTATGAATGAGGTTCATGTTTTAGTGTTTTATTGGGTGTAATATAAAAATATAGAACTAAAAAAAATACATGAATGTCAATATTTGCAAAGGCAAAATATCTGGAAAAAGCAAACTCATGTTTCTACTAATTACCAAATTTCTTGCTGGACTTACTACATTTGATGCCCTACCTAGACTTAGAAATTTAAGGAATGAGATTTGAGGAAAATTATTAGGGAACCTTTTCAAGGAGCCATTATTAAACATTTCCTTATTAATATCCTTATTTTCACTAATGACATCTAGGAATTTATTAATTTCACTGACATTGCAAAGCAGTAACCATCAAAATTAAGACCCAAATACATTTTTTTGAACTTTGATACGTATTATGTAAGACAAGATTAACAAATTCAGAGTTGAACCTCAGCTCTTAAAGTAACAACTGAAATTTAAGCTTATTATTCTTTTGCTTATAAACATTGTCTCCACACACACCCCCCAAATAATCCATCATATTCAATTGCAAAAATCTATCTGACCATCCAGAAGATAGCCCTAAGTAAGGTGAAAGTATTAGTCGCTCAGTCCTGTCCGACTCTTTGCAACCCCACAGATAGTAGCTCGCCAGGCTCCTCTGTGCATGGGACTCCCCAGGCAAGAATACTGGAATGGATTACCAGTTACTCTTCCAGAGGATCTTCCCAACCCAGGGATCAAACCCAGGTCCCCCACATTGCCATTCTTTACCATCTTTCTTTACCGTCTGAGCTCCAGAGAAGAACCAATCCTAAGTAAACTTGGTTCAAATGACCATAGCTGGTTTTATTTTTGCAGTAGGATACCAGAGAGTGCTAAGTTCCCATTCAAGAAAACTGTGCTTTGTCATTTTGCTGCTCTGTTTACTCCATGCAATGTACACCAACACCACATAATTCCTGGAGGATTTTTAATCTTATTTATCTATCACATAATGATAAAAGAGCACTCAAATACCTGTAGACTCTCTGATAAAGTATAAAGAATAAGCTTCAAAATTGTCTTCCTAAGGGTTTATCCATTGCTTATCCCCATCTGGCTGAGGAAACTACTGCTGGATATACCTGCTTGCAGCTTAGAGATTCTCTGTGAGTGTCCCTAGTGGTTCAGAAGGCAAAGGTCTGCCTGTAATGCAGGAGACCCAGGTTCAGTCCCTGGACTGGGAAAATCCCCTGAAGAAGGGAATGACTATCATCCACTCCAGTACTCTTGCTTGGAGAATTCCATGGACAGAGGAGCCTGGCAGACTATAGCCCATGAGGTTGCAAAGAGTAGGACACCTTTAAGTGACTAACAGGTTTTTTTTTAGAGATTCTCTATAGCTTGAAGAAATTAAAAGTGCATGGAACTGTCAACAATATTGTAAGTTAATAATTGCTGCATTACAAATTATTCTAAAACTTAGTGGCTGGGAAAAAAAATATTATTTATTATCTCATCACTTCTGTGGGTTAGGAATTTGGATGCAGTAAACCTGGGCTTCCCAGGTGGCACTAGTGGTAAAGAACCCACCTGCCAATGCAAGAGACATAAAAGATATAGGTTTGATCTTTGGGTCTGGAAGATCCCCTGGAGGAGGGCATGGCAATCCACTCCAGTATTCTTGCCTGGGAAATCCCATAGACAGAGGAGCCTGGCAGGCTAGAATCCATAGGGTTGCAAACAGTCGGACATGATCGAAGCAACTTAACACATACAACCTGACCTCTCTGTTTCAAAGATCTCTCAAAAGGTTGTGATCAAAATGTCAGCCAAGGGCAGGATTATTGTGGTCCATCTGAGAAGTCTGTCTACCACACAAACTTTGCTTGAATCAGTAAGGCTGAAAAAACATGGTCCAGTGCATCAAACTGTTTGCAAGAGTTACTATAAAATCTTTAAAATGACATAATATAGTAAATGCATTTGAAGTTATGTCATTCTGCATAGACATATTAATGAAAAATACATGCAAAATGAGTTCTAAAGAAGACTTTATATTCATTTGTACTTTCCATACCCCCCCCCAAATAGGATAAAGGAAGTAATTATTATGTATATGTTTTTAGTAGAAGATGCTAAAAGTCCAAGGATTGACCATGTTTTTAAGCTGAGAGGTTTACAGGACAACAGAGACAAACTAAAATAAATAAATAAAGCAATTTTTCATTATCATTACTTGATTATAACCAAATTAATCATGACTAACAAAAACACTTATCAAGCCATGCGAAGCAAATTATATGCTAGAGAGATTTACAAATGAGTCAAACTTAGTCTCCTTTTCAAAATTTAAATCCTTATTAGAAGATCTTTATCCCAGCGGATTTAAGTAAAAGGCAAAAGTAGGACAATAAGTACTTCCTTCCTCCTAGAAACAGTTGATGGTTAATGGAGGATAGCACTTAAAATTTATTAATTTTAACAAGATAGGTAAATTAAAATGCTGACTATCACTTTTTTGAAAATGAATCATATAGCCATGCAAATAAATTTTCCTAGAGTTTGTCACAGGAAAATGTATCTCTTCTTCCTCAAATATTTCTCTATAGCCTTACAAGTATTTTATTCCAAGAAATAAAGAAGTATACAACTTACGTATATAATTTTGTCTTTGGGAATAATGATCTAGGAAATAATGATAAATACATGCAAAGTACTTGAAACATCAATTGCTTTCTAATCAACCTATTTACCACATTCTTAGATTTAAGAAACACTTTTAGATAATATGGTCATCCATGTTGGCTCAAATGGTAAAGAATCTGCCTTAAATTCAGGAGACCGGAATCGAGACGATCCCCTGGAGAAAGAAATGGCTGCCCACTCCTGTATTCTCCACTGGAGGATTCCATGGACAGAGGAGCCTGGCAGAGTCCACGGGGCTGCAAAGAATGGACATTCCTGAGCGACTAACACTTTTTTTCACTTTTCTTTAGATAATATAGATTAATAATTCCCAATAAACAATTAAAAGCCATTTCTTTTAAATCACAGAGATTTTGGTGTTCTATGTTTCTGTTATTTTGGATATTGTTCTCAATTATGTATTCTTATGGAGTAATCTCTTTTCATAGGAGAGATGCTAATATTTATTATTCTATTTGTAATGTAATTTTAAATCAGATCTCAGGTTATGATTTTTTCCTGTCTGGACCATGTTGTACTTTTATAGCAAACTAAGTCTCTTTGTGTGTGTGTACCTAAAACTCCAATATTCCATGGCTTAGAAATGCATTTAGGAAATAGAGAGGAAAAACTCAGTTAACTCAAACATTCTCTTCAGAGATGAAAAACTTTGTGACTTTTAGAGATAAGCCTGATTCTCTCTGACTTGAAGATATTGGGCCTTTAACAACATTATAAAGGTACATCAATCTTCACAAGTTTTCTCCAGTAAAATCACTTTCGTTCTATCACTCCAAAAGGCATATTGCCAGAGGTTGCTGCTCTGTAGAGTCTATCAGAAAACTTTTTCTTTTTTTTCCATGATACTAGTTGATATGGGCTGCAGATAGGGAAGAACAGATAGGAAAAAAATGAGGAAACTGACATGCGAAATCCATATTTTTCTACTTCATTTTTCCCAAGTTCAAAAGAAAAATGAGTCAGTTCAGGTACCTAGGGCTTCCCTGGTGGCTCAGAGGTTAAAGCGTCTGCCTCCAATGTGGGAGACCCGGGTTCGATCCCTGGGTCGGGAAGATCCCCTGGAGAAGGAAATGGCAATCCACTCCAGTATTCTTGCCTGGAGAATCCCATGGACGGAGAAGCCTAGTAGGTTACAGTCCATGGGGTCGCAAAGAGTCGGACACGACTGAGCAACTTCACCTTCACCTTCAGGTACCTATCATTTAATTTTTTGAAATATGAATTAACTCTTCAAAATACCTATAGGATAATAGTTTAGTTGAAATATTTCATTTCAGGGTTTAAATAAGTTTGTAAGATAGTATTTGCATGTACCAAAATATATCCTACTTAAATAAACTGTATTATTGAATGGAGTTTTGCCATTAAAATCGAGAAAAATTTTCATTGTAATAGTGTATATATATACATATATATCTTTCCTATGGGCAGCAGCCTTTCAACAAGCAACACATTGTTTTTAATAAAAATTATAAATTATTTAACAAGTAATAAATTGTTTTTCAACTTTTCTGAAAATTTTGTAGCTTTAAGGAGAAAAAATAGGAAAAATCTGCCCAAAAATAGATTTAGGTTAAGATTAAGAGATTATAAATCATGTTAATAACATGAAGTCTCTATTAATATTGAATCTGTTTTAAAGTGTATATATATTTGTATATACACACATGAATTTATACATATACATACACACAGTCCCTGTTTATGTGGAGAGATTGGTGTTTTGAAACTGGAAAGTTTTAACTCAATTACAACACAATGAATGTATTTATAATTAAATTCCACATATTTGCATTTTTCAAAATGCAGATTTTCATGCTCAGTTAAACACAAAATCAATTTTATAAATGATAATATAAAAACAAATTCATGAATTTGTTACTTGCTTTCTTATCCATAAACATTAGTCAAATACAAAAAAACACTGCCCCCAAGGAAGAATTTACCGTGTGCATACAGTAGTTAAATTTTTGACGTAACATAACAGATTCCAAGGAAAGTTTTAAATTGGGGATTTAAACTAGATATTAAATAAAGTTTTATTTGAATTATATAATCCTCTTTCATTTTTCAGTGGCCTAAAGCTAAAACTTTGTTTATGTGATTATTTCTTAGCTGCATGATTATAACTTTGACTCAATTCTGACTCATTCAAAATTTAATTTTGATAATATTAAACTTGAAAAAAGTACTCAGAAGCACAAAAGTAGAAAAAACATTCCACCATATGTAATTGGGTATTATAAAAAATACCTAAACTATTATTATCATAAAACTGAATCTATCTCTTAATGCTCTTCTTATTTTTTGAACAGATATATATTTTATAATCTTAATTTAATGAATTTTGAGATATATTAAAATATAATTTATATTATATACATTATGTATATATTTATTATTATATACTAAATTATATTCAATGCAATTTATATCAAAATTGCAATGACATTTTTCACAGAAATAGAACAAAAATTTTTGAAACTTGTATTAAGCCAAAAAATAACTCCAAATAGTTAAAGCATTCTTGAGAAAGAAGGAAAAAGCTGTAGACATCATGCTTCCTGATTTCAAACTATATCACAAAGCTATTGCAATCGAAATAGTGTAATATTAGCACAAAAACAGACCCATATAATGGAAAACACACATACACAGTGGAACAGAATAGAGAACGTAGAATTAAACCCACATATATGTGGTCAGTAACTTACAACAAAGGGGCCAAAAATATACAATGGGGAAAGGACAGTCTCTTCAATAAATAGTATTGAGAAAACCGGACAGCCACATAGGAGAGAGTGAAGCTGGAATATCTTACATCACACATAAATATTAACTTAAAATGAATTAAAGACTTGAATATAGATCTAAAACCATAATGCTAGAAAAATACATAAGTGGTAAGCTCCTTGACTTGATCTTGAAATTTGTTTTTAAAATCTGACACCAGTAAAAAGAAATCACCCACAAAATTAAAAGGCAAGATATGGAAGCAACCTAGTATCCATTGATAGATGAATAAATACAGAAATTGTGGCATATATGGGGTGTTATTCAGTCATAAAAAATAATTAAATGTTGCCATTTTTGACAACATGGATGGACTTTGTGGGCATTATGTTAAGTAAAATAAGTCATACAGAGAAAGACATTATGATCTTTCTTTTATGTGGAATCTAAAAAAATAAAATGAAACAAAACAATATAAAATAAGAAAGCTCATAAATACAGGGGATAGATCAGTGGGAGTGTGGGAATGGGAGAAAATGGCAAACTTGTTTTTTAGTTTTTGTTTATTTTGCTGAAGTAAACTAAATTTAGAAATAAATTACATTAACAGAGTTCATCCTATAAATGAAATAATTAGCTTGGCATGATCTTGGGGCATAATTAAAACTAAAATATTTGAGATTTAATAACCTTGTGTTTACACAAGGGCTTCCCTTGTAGCTCAGTCAGTAAAGAATCTGCCTGCAGTGCAGGAGACCAGGTTCGATCCCTTGGTTAGGAAGATCCCCTGGAGAAGGAAATGGCAACTCATTCCAGTATCCTTGCCTGGAAAATCTCATGGACAGAGAAGTCTGGTGGGTTGCAGTCCATGGGGTCTCAAAGAGTTGGGCACGACTGAGTGACTAACACTAACTAATTAACACTAAACCTTGTGTTTTATTAAACTAATTTTGAAAATCTTTAAGACTAAGGATACCTTTATTGTAGTGTACCACCTCAGGTCTAATATTCTTCACTCTAGTCTACCTTTTTTCACTTTGCTTTCCGAAATTCTGGGGAAACAAATGACATATGAATTAGAATAATTCAGAGAAACTTTAACCAAAAAACTACTTAGAAAAGTGTGCTTAGGTTGTATGAGAACCACAAGCTGTTATCATATTGAGAACTGAAGACCTTAGAGGAAAGAGAGAATACTAGAAACCAAAGAGGATTACCCACCTAAAAATGACATAGCCACCCAATGTGACTTACAGAGAAGAATCTAAAGCATTAAATATCCTGATCTTACCATTATCCCCCTCTTCTGTTGCAATATGAGACTACATAATGACTGAAATCAAGAGGAAGCCTAAGACAAAGAGCTGGATGATAGAGTTCATACAAATGAGTCACTGAGGTGGAAAAGATCGATCTAGAAAAAGAAACTTTTGCTATCTTCCATTTCATTGGAAATTCATTTATAGAAATGTTTTTTCTGAAAATAGTGATATCAAAGCAAAAATTGCACCAAAATTAAATACATAACAGGTGGGAGAAACCAGAAGATAAATCTGAAGTGAATTCTGCTGAAACAATGGGAGGGAGATATTTTTTAAGAGCTGGAGTCGATGAGATCACAGATGGCCTGTGTTTACTAACTAACTTTATCCAAAATAAAAGTAAAGTTCCTCTAATCTTCATGATCATAAGAAAGGGTATCATTCTAACATATTATTGACCAGGGGATTTTCACAGAAACTAATACCTGTGATGTTAATATATTTCTGGTCAATAATGTGCTAAATTGAGCCAGAGGATTTGAAATGGAGAATCTCAGGCATGTACCCTCAGAAGAAGGAAACTTAAGAACTGATAGATTGATTTCCAGTAAACGCCCGATTTACATAAGACTGATGAATACACATCCACCAAGCAACTCTCCCCATCCTCAAGTCAGTGAACTTACTGCTTGCACTCTGACTGGACTTGTCTCTCTGTACTCCTTGCCCATGAAAACTGCCCACCCCAAACCCTCAGTGCACTTTCCTGTAGCTTACTACAGCGTGTATTTCCTGAATTGCTGTTCCTCCGCTGTTCCCAAATAAATTCAATTTCTGGTACTGGAGCTTGCCTCAGTTTTACCTCTTATTTAGGCTGACAATAAGGTGAGAAGAAAATCAGGGCCCTAGAGGTAGGAGAAAGCTATCTAGTGTTCAGCCAACCTTAAGGAAAGACGGTCATATTAGTTAATGGCTCCTATTTCTTCAATGGTTGCTTTTATTTAAGTTCAGGGAATTTACTTTTTCTTTTTTTTTTTTTTTTTTAACATTTTCTGTTTTAGGCCTTACGTTCAGGCAGGTATGAACAATTCACTGGGGACCTTTCTCATTTTTCCTGAGCAGGCTCAATCTTATGCCTCTGTATATCCTTCCAAACCACCAAGGACAAGTGAGATTTTAGCCAGGCCTCTGGCTATCACTTGCTGGATCTTTCTGTTAAATTTTGGCTGGTCTGCTTTTGTGTTGCTTCCCCCAACTAGTACTATGACCTCTAGCTAACCTGTATCAGACTTTCATAATTATTTGCCACTGAGATCTCTATTGTTTCTGACAATGCCCTGGGCATGGATGTTTCCACACTCCACTCCGAGTGAAAGGAGCCCATCTGGCAGTACAGTAAGGCTGCTGGTGCGTGAGACCCGCCTTACATGTTAGGGGCACAGCAGCAGTTCCTGCCCACCCGCCTTACATGTTAGGGGCGCAGCAGCAGTTCCTGCCGACGTGCCATTGATTCCTCATTTCACCAAGCTTCAGTAGATTTTCTTAAAAAAATCATGTTTCTCATTTTGTTATATCTTGAAATGTTTATTTTGACAACTTTATGCACACTTCTCACTGTTTTGGGGGGATAGGATTAACATTAACTAGGCTCCTCACGCTGCCATTCTGGAAGTCTTAGCCTTGTTCACTTTCTACAGTTTTTTTTTTTTTTCCTTAGAATTTCTTTCTTTTTTTAAAAAAAATAATATTTATTTATTTATTTTTGGCTGCTTGAGGTCTTAGTTGTGGCATGAAGAATCTTTCATTGCAGTGGGAGGACTTCCTTCTAGTAGTGATTTGTGGATTCCAGAGCACACAGGCTCTACAACTGTGAGGTGTGGCCTTAGTTGCCCCATGGTATGTAGGATTGTAGTTCCCCAACCAGGAAGGGAACCCCCATCCTCTGCACTGGGAGATGGATTCTTAATCCCTGGACCACCAGGGAAGTCCCTCTCAGACTTTTCTTACCTCTAGCTGTATAGGGTATTTCTTATCCCCAAGGTGAGAAAGGTCATTCCTGGAAGTGCTTAAATAAAGGATATTTTATTTTCTTCTTTCTTCATGTCATTTATATCTACTCAAGCACAGACTGTCATCAGTCTTATTGATAAATGTTCTTTAATTAGGACTGTAATATTATGATTTACAATGACAAATATATGTTTGGTCTTGCTCTTAGTTTCTGCAACAAAGTTCCAGAAATACTCGGAATATCCTAAAGGATGGAGCAATAATTATGTCTTTTGTTATGATAATAAGATAATTTTTATATCCACACTTAAGATTGGGAGCTGACCACAAAGGTTCAGTTCAGTTCAGTTCAGTTCAGTTCAGTCTCTCAGTCATGTCTGACTCTGCAACCCCATGAATTGCAGCACGCCAGGCCTCCCTGTCCATCACCACCTCCCGGAGTTCACCCAAACTCACATCCATCGAGTTGGTGATGCCATCCAGCCATCTCATTCTCTGTCATCCCTTTCTCCTCCTGCCCTCAATCCCTCCCAGCATCAGTCTTTTCCAATGAGTCAATTCTTCGCATGAGGTGGCCAAAGTAGTGCAGTTTCAGCTTTAGCATCATTCCTTCCAAAAAGCACCCAGGGCTGATCTCATTTAGAATGGACTGGTTGGATCTGCTTGAATTCCAAGGGACTCTCAAGAATCTTCTCCAACACAACAGTTCAAAAGCATCAATTCTTCGGCGCTCAGCCTTCTTCACAGTCCAACTCTCGCATCCATACATGACCACTGGAAAAACCATAGCCTTGATTAGAAGGACCTTTGTTGGCAATGTCTCTACTTTTCAATATGCTATCTAGGTTGGTCATAACTTTCCTACCAAGGAGTAAACGTCTTTTATGGCTGCAGTCACCATCTGCAGTGATTCTGGAGCCCAAAAAATAAAGTCTGACACTGTTTGCCCTGTTTCCCCATCTATTTCCCATGAAGTGATGGTACCAGATGCCATGATCTTCGTTTCCTGAATGTTGAGCTTTAAGCCAACTTTTTCACTCTCCTCTTTCACTATCATCAACAGACTTTTTAGTTCCTCTTCACTCTCTGCCATAAGGGTGGTTTCATCTGCATATCTGAGGTTATTGCTATTTCTCCCGGCAGTCCTGATTCCAGCCTGTGCTTCTTCCAGCCCGGCGTTTCTCATGATGTACTCTGTGTATAAGTTAAATAAGCAGGGTGACAATACACAGTCTTGGTGTACTCCTTTTCCTATTTGGAACCAGTCTGTTGTTCCATGTCCAGTTCGAACTGTTGCTTCCTGACCTGCATATAGATTTCTCAAGAGGCAGGTCAGGTGGTCTGGTATTCCCATCTCTTTCAGAATTTTCCAGTTTCTTGTGATCTGCACTGTCAAAGGCTTTGGTATAGTCAATAAAGAACAGCAAGAAGCAAAAATAAAGAATAATAGCCCAAGGCCAGGGGCAGCACCCGAGAGGAACAACTCCATGTCCAAGGAGCGGTGGCTGTGTGGATGCAGGAGGGCCGAGAGGAGCTACTCCATGTTCAAGGTCAGGAGAGGAGACGGTGAGGAGATACCCCTCGTCCAAAGTAAGAGAAACCCAAGTAAGATGGTAGGTGCTGCAAGAGGGCATCAGAGGCAAGAAACACTGAAGCCATAATCACAGAAAACTAGTCAATCTAATCACATGGACCACAGCTTTGTCTAATTCAATGAAACTAAGGCATGCCCTATGGGGTCATGGTGGAGAGGTCTGAGAGAATGTGGTCCACTGGAGAAGGGAATGGCAAACCACTTCAGTATTCTTGACTTGAGAACCCCATGAACAGTATGAAAAGGCAAAATGATAGGATACTGAAAAAGGAACTCCCCAGGTCATTAGGTGCCCAATATGCTACTGGAGATCAGTGGAGAAATAACTCCAGAAAGAATGAAGGGATGGAGTCAAAGCAAAAACAATACCCAGTTGTGGCTGTGACTGGTGATAGAAGCAAGGTCCAATGTTGTAAAGAGCAATATTGTATAGGAACCTGGAATGTCAGGTCCATGAATCAAGGCAAATTGGAAGTGGTCAAACAAGAGATGGCAAGAGTGAACGTCGACATTCTTGGAATCAGAGAACTAAAATGGACTGGAATGGGTGAATTTAACTCAGATGACCATTATATCTACTACTGTGGGCAGGAATCCCTTAGAAGAAATGGAGTTGCCATCATGGTCAACAAAAGAGTTCGAAATGCAGTACTTGAATGCAATCTCAAAAACGACAACAAAAGTAACTAACCAGGAATAGAGAGTTGGAACTTTCAGTCCCACCCCTTGATTTTGGAAAGAGGAGAGGGACTGGAGAAACACTGAATTAATCACCAATGACCAATAATTGACAATGCTGCCTATGTAATGAAGACTTCATAAAAACTCTGGAGTTCTCAGTTTCCAGACTGGGGAGCCAGAATCCTTCCATATGCTACCAAACTCCTTTATTTGGAACCTCACCTATGGATATCTTCATCCAGTTGTAGAGTCATATCCCTTCACATCCTTTGTAATAAACCAGTAATCTAGTGAGTAAATGGGTTACCTGAGTTCTGTAAGCTTCTCTAACATATTGTCAAACCTGAAGAGGGTGCCCTGGGGAACTGATTTATAAGTTTGGTCAGAATGTAACCAAACTTATAAATGTAACCAAATTCAGAAGATGGTAAAAAGTAACAAACTGGACTTGCAGTGGATGTCTGAAGTCCACAGAGGGATTCCTGGGAACTTCCAATCTGCAGCTGGTTAGTCAGAAACAGAGATAACAGCCTGGTTTGTGACCAACATCTAAAGTAGAGGGCAGTCTTGTGAGATTGAGCTCTTACCATGTGGAATCTGATGCTATTTCCAGGTAAATAGAATCGGAACCCAGTGATATCAGGGCATCCAGCTGATATCCATTGAATTGCTTTCTTGTTGTGTAGGGAACTGTAGAAGGAAACGGCAACCTGCTCCAGTCTATGGGGTCACAAAGAGTCAGACATGACTGAGTGACTAATACTCACTTGTGTAGGAAAAACCCCCCTCCACACACTGGAATCGGGTGCAGAACCAAAATGAGGACAATCCACTCTATGTTATAACGCCTTATTTCAGAAAAAGTATAATATTGCTTAACTGATCTCCCTGCTTAAACCAGTGTTTCACTACACAGCCAGCATAGAATCTGACTGAAATATAATCTATGATACACAAATACTTGCTTAAACACTTGACCAGAACTCTAACACCTCTTCAAAATTATAATCTTTTGCTCTATCTAAACCCATCCTTCCTTTCTGCCTTATCTTTACTACCACCTATTTGTATTTTATCTTTCAGTAGCACGGAACATTGTGTAGTTTTGTAGTACACACCATACTGCTTTTTGTCTCTGCAAATTGGAATGCTTCAATTACAAATAAATGGATTACCTTTTCCTAATATTTATCTAATTATTGTTCAACTGACTGATACAACTGAAATTATAACTGAACAATAATTTTCAGAGTACACTGTCAGGATACCCACCCTTGAGACTTGGTTGATTGTCTCTTCCTCCTCTTGTAGCCTACCTGTAATATTTTACCAGGGCTTCGCAGGTAACACAATGGTAAAGAATCCACTTGCCAATGCAGGAGACTCAGGATAGATCCCTGGGTCAGGAAGATCCCCTGGAGGAGAAATGGCAACCCATTCCACTATTCTTGTGTGGGAAATCACATGGACAGAGGAGTCTGACAGGATACAGCCCATGGGGTTGCAAAGAGTTAGTCACAACTTAACGACTGAGCACACACAACTCTTTACCACAGTCTTAAAACCATTTTGTTAAAAGTATCTGTTTCACAGACTACTCATCTACTTATATGCCAGTTCCCCAAAGGCACATAGTCTTTCTTTTTCTGTTTTTAGCATAGTGCTTGGCAATGAGAAGGAATTTTATAAATATTTGTGAACAAAATCCAACTGATTCTGGCTGACAGAAATGCAAATTATAGTTTATTTTTCTCTATATAAATTTGCATATATCCCTTTACATCAATCCAATTTTTCCACATCAGTTCTGTGAACAGAAGCCCAATGACTGTGAACTTTGTTTGTAAAATGGTGAGGATAGACAGATGTACAACTCCATGAGCCCAATTATCTTCTGCCTCTGAGGGAAAAGCAAGCTGCCAAAAAGGGGCCTTGGATGCCCCACTGTTCTTTACAGTGGGATAGAGAAAATTACTAATTTCCTAATATGCAAGATCAAAACCACACTGTGCCACTATGTCACCATGTCAATGTATTTATGTGCTTTTCTTGTTTTTTACAATTTCTCCCCCAATTTATTTCCTGGAGCCAGTAAGACTACACACAGATGGTGCTTACCATACAAACAGAAGCCTGACCTCTGTTCATTTTGAGTATTATTGTTATGGTCAATTTGAAGAAGATTGATGACATTCTTATGAAGACAGGGCGGCCATTTTTAAATAGACATTTAGAACACAGAATATAGTACTTCATTTTATTATCTTCCAGATCCTCTGGAAGAGGAAATGGCAAGCCACTCCACTATTCTTGCCTGGAGAACTGCATGGACAGAAGAGCCTGGAGGGCTGTAGTCCACGGAGTCAGAGAGTCAGAGAGGACTTAGCCATTGAGCACACACATGCACACAGTTTATCATAGTAGCAATTAAGCTAAAACAAAGAGGCTTGGGAAATCAATGTCACAAAATCAACTTCATTAGTGATTCTTCAACTTTTGCATCACATTTTATTAATAAGAAAATAAGAAAAAAATGACACTGCTACAAGAAATATTTCAAAGCTCGTACTCTATATCACTTAGACTAGTTATCATTGTTTCTGATTTTTGAAAGATCATGAAATTGGATAAACCATGACAGGGTAGATGAATTTATCAATAAAAATCTTTAAAACCAGTAAATTGGATAGAGTAATTTCACACAGAAATGTTATGGAGAAATTCTCTTAAATAAATTTGTCTTTAGGATTCCTTAGTTCATTGTTTCCTCGCTTTATTTAATCACTAAATAGTTTGAGTACCTGAAACATGAGAAAACCAAATACAGGAAGTGAAAATTTGCTGATCTTTCAAATTAAATAATCTTCATTAATTTGTATTCTAATTGAGGGAAAAAGGAATTCAAATTAACAGCATATCAGTTCAGTTCAGTTCAGTTCAGCCGCTCAGTCGTATGCGACTCTTTGCGACCCTATGAATTGCAGCAAGCCAGGCCTCCCTGTGTATGACCAACTCCTGGAGTTCACTTAAACTTATATCCATCGAGTCTGTGATGCCATCCAGCCATCTCATCCTTGGTCATCCCCTTTTCCTTCTGCCCCCAATCTCTCCCAGCATCAGAGTCTTTTCCAATGAGTCAACTCTTCGCATGAGGTGGCCAAAGTACTGGAGTTTCACCTTTAGCATCATTCCTTCCAAAGAAAACCCAGGGCTGAACTCCTTTAGAATGGATTGGTTGGATCTCCTTGCAGTCCAAGGGACTCTCAGAATCTTCTCCAACACTACAGTTCAAAAGCATTGATTCTTCAGCAATCACCTTTCTTCACAGTCCAATTCTAACATCCATACATGACCACTGGAAAAACCATAGCCTTGACTAGATGGACCTTTGTTGGCAGAGTAATATCTATGCTTTTCAATATGCTGTCTATGCTGGTCATAACTTTCCTTCCAAGGAGTAAGCATCTTTTAATTTCATGGCTGCAGTCACCATCTGCAGTGATTTTGGAGCCCCCCAAAATAAAGTCTGACACTGTTTCCACTGTTTCCCCATCTATTTCCCATGAAGTGATGGGACCAGATGCCATGATCTTCGTTTTCTGAATGTTGAGCTTTAAGCCAACTTTTTCTCTCTCCTCTTTCACATTCATCAAGAGATTTTTTTAGTTCCTCTTCACTTTCTGCCATAAGGGTGGTGTCATCTGCATATCTGAGGTTACTGATATTTCTCCTGGCAGTCTTGATTCCAGCTTGTGCTTCTTCCAGCCCAGCATTTCTCATGATGTACTCTGCATATAAGTTAAATAAGCAGGGTGACAATATACAGCCTTGACATACTCCTTTTCCTATTTGAAACCAGTCTGTTGTCCCATGTCCAGTTCTAACTGTTGCTTCCTGACCTGCATATAGGTTTCTCAAGAGGCAAGTCAGGTGCTCTGGTATTCCCATCTCTTTCAGAATTTTCCAGTTTATTGTGATCCACACAGTTAAAGGCTTTGGCATAATCAATAAAGCAGAAATAGATGTTTTTCTGGAACTCTGCTGCTTTTTCGATGATCCAGCAGATGTTAGCAATTTGATCTCTGGCTCCTCTGCCTTTTCTAAAACCAGCTTGAACATCTGGAAGTTCATGGTTCATGCATTGCTGAAGCCTGACTTGGAGAATTTTGAGCATTACTTTACTAGCACGTGAGATGAGTGCAATTGTGTGGTAGTTTGAGCATTCTTTGACATTGCCTTTCTTTGGGATTGGAATGAAAACTTAATCTTTTCCAGTCCTGTGGCCACTGGTGAGTTTTCCAAATTTGTTGGCATATTGAATGTAGCACTTTCACAACATCATCTTTCAGGATTTGAAATAGCTCCACTGGAATTCCATCACCTCCACTAGCTTTGTTTGTAGTGATGCTTCCGAAGACCCACTTGACTTCACATTCCAGGATGATGTCTGGCTCTAGGTGAGTGATCATACCATCATGATTATCTGGGTCGTGAAAATATTTTTTGTATAGTTCTTCTGTGTATTCTTGCTACCTCTTCTTAAATATCTTCTGCTTCTGTTGGGTACATACCATTTGTGTTCTTTATTGCACCCATCTTTGCATGAAATGTTCCCTTGGTTGCCAGGAGCCAGCATGAGGAATTCCACCCATGGCAAAGGTCATGAGGAAGGAGGCTTGGCATTACGCAAAGGCAGGATCAAGCCTCTGACTTTATGGGGGGCTGCCCCGCACCACCGCTCTCAGAGAAGGAATTAACTTGCAGCTCCAGTCAATAAAAATTCCTGGGCGTGACAAGAGTGTTTCAACTTACTAACTCCTCTGAAGGTTCTCTAGCCTGCCTGAGCAGTTTCGTCCAGCCACATGTGACTGTTCACAGCCTCCCAACTGTGAGAGGCCTGAGATGCTTTAAACTTTCTAAAAACAGATTCTTTTGAGAAGTTAGATATTATTAGTATAGTGGGTTGATTAGAAATTATATTGGTGAAGGGTTTTTCACTTGTTGAGCCAATATTTGCTGCTAAAGCTCTATATTCCCTGCCCTTATAATGAATATAACTAGCACATGGGAGAAATAAGTATTAACCTTTGGTATTAATCATGTTAAACCTTAGGCTAAGTAAATTCCTTTTCTTGATTATAACCCCCTGCACCCTCACCCTATAGGAATGCAACTTTATCTGGTACCTTCAGAGGGTGGCACCTAGTTTAAGAAAAAAACCACCCCTGGAAAAAATAAGTTTTCTGGTTGACTGACCATTATCAGAAAGGGCCATAAAATGTCAGCAGGCCTCATGGCCAGATGATGATGTAAAACCCCTAAGACCTTTGTATACTTTTATATGAAGCACCTGATTTTGACAAGGGTCAGGTCTGCTGACCCCATGTGACTTTGTATTCATCCCTATGTATAACAAAAATTATATAAGCAAACCTGAAAATAAAACGGATCAGTTTCTGGAAAGACTGATTCCCCCATGTCGTTCTTTCTTTCCCCTTCTGGCTGAATTCCCGTCTGGAGCATGGATACTCACCAAGCCTGCTAATTTTGCCTGGGATTCTAAGATCTGACCGGGGAGGCCTCAGTGTCTCTTCTCCTTTGGGAGAACGGAAAGACTCCTGAGGCCTACGTAGGTGGTGCAAACTCCTTGTCTTGGAATTTTATTGGTATTCCATGTAAACCAAGTTATTCAACCTCTTTTTCTCCACTAATATTTCCTACTACACTATCCTTTTCTAATCTCTCTTTATATCTGTAATTAAATAAGTTCTTTCCCAGGACACCTACTCCATCTCCCCTTCGAATTACCCTGGATACACCGGGGCTGGATCCCGGCACTTGGTATCTCTAATTTTCTTGAAGAGATCTCTAGTCTTTTCCATTCTGCTGTTTTCCTCAATTTCTTTGCATTGATCGCTGAGGAAGGCTTTCTTATCTCTTCTTGCTATTCTTTGGAACCCTGCATTCAGATGCTTATATCTTTGCTTTTCTCCTTTGCTTTTCACTGCTCTTCTTTTCACAGCTATTTCTAAGGCCTCCTCAGGCAGCCATTCTGCTGTTTTGCATTTCTTTTCCATAGGGATGGTCTTGATCCTTGTCTCCTGTACAATGTCATGAACCTCAGTCTGTGGCTCAGATCATGAGCTCCTTATTGCCAAATTCAGATGTAATTTGAAGAAAGTAGGGAAAACCACTAAACCATTCAGGTATGACCTAACAGCATATAAACATGCCCATTTAAGTCAAAATTAGGGACATGCACTAACAGTGAAATACTAAATATTTTATTAGATATTCTAGATAATACAGTAAGAAAATAAATAAAGTATAAATATTAGGCTAAAAGTAAGAGCTAAAACTCTCATTTTCATAAATAGCATATTTATTTACAATCATTGACCAATGTTTGGAAAAATGTTCCAGAGTATTTTGCAACAGAGATGTAAATGGGTGTGTGTGTGTGTGTGTGTGTGTGTATTCATAGACTACTGTCTCTGCTAAAGTAATATGTGTACATTTAAGAGATGACATATTTTATGAATTAATAAATAATTTTTAAATTGTATTATCTTGATATAATAATGATTTATTTTACCAGCAAGCCTTATTCATTACACCCCATTAGATTTTAAATAGTCTATTTTTTTTTTTAATCTTACAAATGTACACACTCCTAAGGAGACTAGCATTGGCACTTTTTTTCATTAGGTCTTTAGCTTTCAGTCTCATGATTTTCTTCTCTCTACTGTCCATGTGTTAGAGCAGAGTCCAGGATTATTGATACTCTTCCTACATACAGCGACAATGCAATGCTTGGACAGTTTTCTAATAATGTTCACTGTCTTCTCCATTTGTGCTTTATTACACTCCAAGAAATATGTTTTAGAATGAGAAGCTAAAGTTTGTAATGACATATGATTTTTTTTTTTAATAGAAGCCTTGTTAGGCCAACTTCTTATATTCTTCTTTATTTAAAGAACTGGTGGTTTTAGAAGCTGAACTGCCATTGGAAAGAATGTTCTCGTCTGCACAAGCATATAAGCTTGACATATTCATTAATTTTGAACTTGAAAACTGTTTGTACTTGGTCAAGACTAAAGATAAAGCATCATCCTGAGCATAGTTTTCATGTATTAGAACTATCCAAGTATGGCAACAATGAATAGTACAGATAAACAGATTCTAATCTATAGCACTAAATTCAATAACTTACCAGGAAATATATAAAGAAGCAAAATTAATTATTTCTCTCTTCAATTCACCAAAATTTACCTGTTGTTTATCTAAGCTTGTCATTGTGTTATAAGCAATGGAAACATGATGCTCTCTGCCAACAATGCATTTTTTCTTTCTTTCTTTCTTTATGGGAGAACAGCAGTAGACAAAGTACACACATATTTTTTTTTAATTGCTGTAATTTTCATAACAGGAAACTGTAATAGAATATAAGAAGTGGCACATATCAGATGAAAAGGTCTGAGAAGTTTGTTCTGCAAATGAGCCTTTGAAGGTGGGGTGTGTTTTATGTTGTTGTTGTTCAGTCACTCAGTTGTATTGACCCTTTGCAACCCCATGGACTGCAGTACGCCAGGCTTCCCTGTCTGTCACCATCTCTCAGAGTTTGCTCAAACTCATGTCCACTGAGTCAGTGATGCCATCCAACCATCTTATCCTCTGTCATACTCTTCTCCTGCCTTCAATCTTTCCCAAGATAGGTTTGTTTGTTTTTTTTTTTCCAATGAGCCAGCATTTCACATCAGATGGCCAGAGTATTGGAACTTCAGCTTCAGCTTCAGCATCAGACCTACCATTGGATATTCAGGTATGATTTCCTTAGCATTGACTGGTTTGATCTCCTTGCAGTCCAAAGGGCTCTCGAGACTATCTTCAGCACAACAGTTCAAAAGCATCAATTCTTTGGTCCTCAGTCTTTTGTGAGTCTATCCAGCTCTCACATCCATACATGACCACTGGAAAAACCAAAACTTTGACTAGACAGATTTTTGTTGATGAAGTAATTTCTCTGGTTTTTAATGTGCTCTCTGCATTTATCATTCCTTCAGAAAACTAAGACAATGGCATCTGGTCCCATCACTTCATGGGAAATGGATGGGGAAACAGTGGAAACAGTGTCAGACATTTTGGGGGGCTCCAAAATCACTGCAGATGGTGACTGCAGCCATGAAATAAAAAGACGCTTACTCATTGGAAAGAAAGTTATGACCAACCAAGATAACATATTGAAAAGCAGAGACATTACTTTGGCAACAAAGGTCCATCTAGTCAAGGCTATGGTTTTTCCTGTGGTCATGTTTGGATGTGAGAGTTGGACTGTGAAGAAGGCTGAGCACCAAAGAATTGATGCCTTTGAACTGTGGTGTTGGAGAAGACTCTTGCAAGGAGATCCAACCAGTCCATTCTAAAGGAGATTGGTCCTGGGATTTGTTTGGAAGGAATGATGCTAAAGCTGAAACTCTAGTACTTTGGCCACCTCATGTGAAGAGTTGACCCACTGGAAAAAACACTGATGCTGGGAGGGATTGAGGGCAGGAGGAGAAGGGGATGACCGAGGATGAGATGGCTGGATGGCATTACTGACTTGATGGACATGAGTCTGAGTGAACTCCAGGAGTTGGTGGTGGACAGGGAGGCCTGGCGCGCTGTGATTCATGGGGTCACAAAGAGTCGGACACGACTGAGTGACTGAACTGAACTGAACTGAGCTAAACTGGGTTTATCATTGCTTTTCTTCCAAGGAGCAATCATCTTTTAATGTCATGGCTGCAGTCACTATCCACAATGAATTTGGAGCCCAAGAAAATAAAGTCTGTCACTGTTTCCATTTTCTCCCCCTCTATTTGCTATGAAATGATGGTGCTGGATGCCATGATCTTCCTTTTAAGAATGTTGAATTTTAAGCAAGCTTTTTCACCCTCCTCTTTCACCTTCATCAAGAGACTCTTTAATTCCTCTTCACTTTTGGCCATAAGGGTGGTATCATCTGCATGCATGTTATTGATATTTGTCTCAGCAATCTTCATTCCAGCTTGTGCTTCATCCTGCCTGGCATTTTGCAAGATGTACTCTGCATATAAGTTAAAAAGCAGTGTGACAATATACAGCCTTGACATACTCCTTTTCCAGTTTGAAACTAGTCCAGATTATAACTGTTACTTCTTGACCTGCATACAGGTTTTGCAGGAGACAGGTAAGGTGGCCGGGTATTACCATCTCGTAAAGGATTTTCCACAGTTTACTGTGATCTACAGTCAACAGCTTTAGCGTAGTCAATAAAGCATAAGTAGATGTTTTTCTGGAATTCTCTAGTGTTTTTTTTTTTTTTTCTATTTTCCAGTGGATGTTGGCTATTTGATCTCTGGTTCCTCTGCCTTTTCTAAATCCATGGGATTTCCCAGGCAAGAATATTGAAGTGGTTTGCCATTTCCTTCTCCAGGGGATCTTCCTGACCCAGGGATTAAACCCGGGTTTCCCACATTGCAGGCAGACTCTTACCATCTGAGCCACCAGAGAAGCCTGTGTTTTTTGAGGGGAGAACATATGTGAAAAGGAAGTACTGCAATACTATTGAAAAACAAAGCAACTCTAAGGGTTGTTTTTATGCTTCCAAATATCACAACTTTTATGATTGTATTTTTTCCACATGGACATGTAATTTGTTGTTACTCCCTGATCATATTATGCAAGCTTTATTCCAGGGTACATGATAGAACATTTAATTTATTTTTGAATAACAGTAAGTTATGATAATGACTAGTTGTTTTTTTTTTCTCTTTCTAGTTAAACTCTAAATGCCCCAGATATTTTTACTAAGCATGTAATCTCACCAGTCTGCTATGATAGTTTTCCTTTGTGCAAAACATATTATACATGTTTTCATACTTTATAGTCACATAGCCCACGATGGATATTCCCTGTGGGGGTGGAGTACTAAAACAAAGAACTTAAACTGAAACTCTAAAGAAAAAAGATGTATTTTCTCATATGGTAGTGTTAGGTGAAGTTGAGGAATAAAGAAAAATAGTAGAGAACTTCAGAGAAAAGAGATATTTCTGCTTGGGTAAATTAAAGATAATTTTTTTCTCATTTGCTTCAATAACTTAGGACATTGTCTTGGTAAAGGGCAGAGTTGAGGAAATGAACAGAAAAGCACACTAAATAAAACACAAAACACATTTTACATTGTATATTTCTGAGACAGTGAATTTACTAGTGGAAAGCCAGGACATCTAGGACAATAAAGTGAAATTTTCCAACAGAATTATCAATAAGTAGGATTAAAAAAATAAATGAGAAGAATGGGGAAGTTAGATATCAAGTATATTCATTTGCTTTACAATTGATACATTTCAATTAGATATATATTTTTAGAGTATGTTTATTCAATTAAGTGGGTTTATAATATTTTATATTAGAGTGCAAGATACAGTGTGGATATTTTCCAGGCATATTAATTTCAGCTGGCACTGGATTTAGGAGGAACCTCTGTAAGAGAATGGGCTTCCTTGAAAGCTCATTTGGTAAAGAATCTGCCTGCAATGCAGGAGACCCAGGTTCGATTTCTGGGGTGGGATGATTCTCTGGAGAATGGAAAGCCTACCCACTCCACTGTTCTGGCCTGGAGAATTCCAAGGACTGTAGATTCAGATATGACTGAATGACTTTCACTTTTCTGTAAGTAAAAAGGGTGGTTTTTTTTTTTTTCTTTTAGAATCCTCTTTCTTATCTATCCCATATTAACTGACCACACTGAACATTCTAAATACCAGACTCTAGACACTTGTTTTTTATAGGTTTACTTTATTATTGCAGTAGGAAAAGGCATAAGTTAAAATACCATGTTGTCATTTTCCCTAAGCTCCTATGTTTTTTCCCAGGGTAGGCCATACTCTTGGATGGGTGTTCAACATGATGGTGGAGATGCCTGCTGATGGCTAATAATATGTGACTCCTTTTATACCCTAAACTAATCCTTACTTGTCAGCTCTTTTACTCTTTTTTTCTTCAAAGAGACAAACCAAAATGTTGAGTAGGATGTGACATGCTCCCTTAATAAGGAGGATCTTCAGACCAAAAGAACATGTGAGAGAAAATCAACTAAAACACCAACAGAATTAATATGGAGGCCCAGCAAGTTAGAACACTATGTAATCAAGATACAAAATTCATAATTCTTCCAATTAATCAGAAATTGCAAGATACAATGTCTCATGGGTAAATACTTTTTTCAGATATAGCAAAACACCAAAATCAAAACATTAATGAATAAAATTAATATGTGTAAAATCTCTATGAAACTACTGATGATAATTTGTTTAAGAATACAAAGAAGAAAAAAAAAGAAGGAAAAAAAAGAAAAAAAAAGAATACAAAGAAGCTTTACAATGTGCATAGAAATGCCATGTTAATGAATGGAAAGACTCAAAATTGTAAAAATTTCAGTTATCTCTAGGTTTGCTAATGGTAGTATATAAGTAACCATAATATAACAATAATAATAATAACTTAGTAGAAAGACTAATAATACAGTATCACAAAATAGACATTTATATGGTAACTTAACATGATGAAGTTATTCTAAATCAATGAATAGAGAATAGAGTTTAATGGTATTATAAAAATAAATATTTATATAAGTATATATGTTTATCTATATAAAATGAAAAAATCAGAGAGAAAAATATCAAAACATTTTGCCTTAGATTTTAAAATTTTCATACATATGGCTACAACATGAAAAGAAAAGCAACATACTGGAAAATAATTGCCATATATGTACATATGTACATCCCATGGACAGTGGAGCCTGGAGGGCTGTCCACAGGGTCACAAAGAGTCAGAGACACTGAAGTGGCTTAGCATGCATATATTACATATCATATCATGAATTAACTTTAATTAATGTATTAAAAATTATGCAATGTTAGGAGAGTAAGGACCATTGCATAAGTTTGGTTAGGCTGTACCCTGTATAAGGGTGATTGCATGAAAACCTGCTAAGTCACTTCAGTCATTTCCAACTCTTTGTGACCCTATGGACTGTATAGCTCATCAGTCTCCTCCATCCACGGGATTCTCCAGGCAAGAATGCTGGAGTGGGTTGCCATTTCCTTTTCCAGGGGATTTTCTCCACCCAGGGATCAAACCCGTATCTCTTATGTGTCCTGCACTGACAGTTGGGTTCTTTACCCCTACTGCCACGTAGGAAGCTCCAAATAGATGTGGATTTTAGTAACAATTCAGGCTATTTTTAAAGATAAGCCATGGGTACATGCATGTTCAGTCATTTCAGCTGTATCTGACTCTGTGACCCTATGTACTATAGCCTGCCAGGTTCTTCTGTCCATGGGATCTCTAAGCAAAAATACTGGAGTCGGTTGCCATACCCTCTTCCAGGGGCTCTTCCTGACCTTGGGATCAAACCTGTATCTCCTGCATTGCAGATAGATTCTTTATCCACTTAAGACATCTGGGGAGCTCATAAGGGTGATTATCAAGTTGAAGAATTCCAGTAGAATTGCAGTCTACACTATGCTCAACAAACCCTGCCAGCAGGGCTGTTGTATCTAATTGGAATAAGACCTTTTTTTTTTCTATTTTCAACAAAGTGCCCAGTGGATTATAGTGACCCTGATGAAGGCAAAGGATATAGACAATTCACAGAAGAAATACACTGTATTTTTATTTTCAAAATCCACTTGTTCATAGTTGGTATACAGGGAAATAATTAACTTTGTATGTTAACTTTATATACTATAACCTTGCTAAAATTACTTATTCTAAGAGATTTTTTGTTGATTCTTTCAAGTTTCCTATATAGTTAATCGTGCCATCTGTAAATGAAAATAGTTTTATTTCTTTCTTCTCATCTATATACCTTTTATTTCATCCTCTTGTCTCCTTGCATTAGAAAGAACTTCTAATGCAATGTAATAAAGGAGTGGTGAGAGGATACTTCCTTGCTATGTACCTGATTTCTCAGTGTGAAAGCTTTGAGTTTCTCTGTTAAGTATGATGTTAGTTGTAGGTTCTTTGTGGATGGTCTTTATCAAGTTGAGAAATTTCTTTTCATAGTTTACTAAGAATTTTATCATAATAGATGCTAAACTGAGTTTTATGAAGGAGAAATAAATATATATAATCAAGATAGAAGTTTTGTACTTGAATCCAAATATTTGTTTACCTATCCATTGTTATGCTCTTATTGGAGGAGTATACGTCCCACCCTACTAATTTTGGCTGGACCATTGTCTATGGAATGTGACTGAAATAGCACACATGTTATCTCCAACCACAACTTTAAAAGTGCATGATTTGTTAGCTCCTTTTGCTCCTTGTTGTCTATTCCATGAGAATACCATGTTCCAGAAATGGAGGTTACACTTTCAGCCTGAGTTGTGGAATGAGAACATGTGGTGAGGAAACCTGCAGCATTACCCAGGATGTGAAGCAAAGTTTGGTCCTGGAAGAAAATCTGTTGAGTTTATTGCTATTGCTCTTAACCTTCTTGCCAAAAGTAGCACATTCTAGATCTAAGAAAAGGAAAGTGAGTTAAAGAAGACTGAAACTGTTGATGATTCTGATGACCCCTCTATATAAGAAAATATTAGAATTGTTTTGCTTCTTATGCAGATAATCTAATACTTAACTTGACAACATAAAACTTATCTAAGTTGTATACATAAACTATCTAGGGACATGAAAATGTTCCTTTAAACTTAAAAAAAAAAAAAAACCCTTTCAGGAACATGAAAAGATAATTAGTTTTATTATGCCTTAGGAAATTTCATAGATCTATTTCTCAAATATGGAAGGTTAGAAAACAAATAAAGGACATGAAAATGTTAGCACTTAGATGATTTTCAAAATGCACACATTTTACCAAATTGGATTCCTTTTTAAAAGGCCATCTATTCCATTTCTTAAACAAATTTACTTTCTTTCTTTATTTTTGTCTATTCTAAACAATAAAAATTACTAGCTATTAATTGGAGTATGTCAGCTGTTATTAGAGGGAGAAAGATGTAGATTAATTTTCTTTATTTCTCTTAGCACAATTGCATAAGTGTTATTTGATTGATTTATTGATTTCCTCAAGCTAGTATTAAGAAAATATTATGAGATGAGTCTGCTACTGGAAACTTGAAAGAAATCTTTCCAAAACTTAAATATCAGAAAAGCAAAGATCGATAGCCAGAATAAATTCATTTTAAGCATCATACATGCATGTGAGATATAAACTCTAAAGCAAATTAAATTCCCTAGAGCTGCTCATCAGCCAGCTATGACAGGTTTGAAGGTCATTGTTGCTGGCTATTTGGCAAAATTTCAACTCAATTTGAGCCCTGATCAGTGATTCAAAACTGACCCACACAGATGGGCAACCATGTGTTGCCCCAGTGCATTTTAATCAGAAGATTCCCATACTCCAAAAAGGAGTAGATCCAATGTTTGAAAGGAAACAGTGGGAGAGCAAAATGTGGAACACTGGAGTGATGTGCCAAATAATTCTGAGACACTGTGCATATTGACTCTTGATTCTGTGGTGTCTTTTTGCCTTTAGGGAATTGAGATCCTAAGTCATTTTTCTATGTATGAAAGGAGCAATCAAGGAATAAACATTTGGTTCAAAGGATTTACAGAGATTTTAGCTCTATAGAATATAGGACAAGAAGTTCCTTGGTGGTCTGGTGGTTAGGGTCTGGTGCTTTCACTGCTGGAGCCCAGGTTCAATCCCTGGTCAGGGAACTGATATCCCAAAACCCACACAGCATGGCCAGAAAATAAGCCTGCAAGACATCCAAACTTGCAATTATTCATTTATCTTGTGCCTGATCCTCTTGATTCTCTAGGGGCTTAGTGAACTGGAAGTGTGACATAATCAAAGCATGAATGTGTGTGACTTTGAGAATGTTGTTTCATTTTTAATCCAAATTTAAATAATGTCTATGCTGGCTTAAAATATTTACATCTTTTCCATTATCTAATTATAGATTTCTGAAAATTTTTCCTATTTTCCTCAGTATGCTCTTTAAAGCCAAACACATGATAGATGTAAATTAAAAACATAAAGTATAGTAAAGTTATTTGAATATATTCTATTTTGATATATTCTTTTATTTCCCTTATAGATACACTTATAAGAAAAGAAATAACTGGAATAATTTTATGACCAATCAAAAATACCTAATAAAGCAAAAAAAAAATTGTCATGTCTTCACATTATAGATAGAAAGTTTAATAAAAAAAATACTGACTTGAAAAACTCACTTAACGATCAGTATCTGATCCTCAGATTCCGACAATCCCTTGCATTTAGACAAAAATTCCTTAAAAATGCCTAATTTTGATAATTTAAATGAGCCTTAGAGAGCAACTTTACTTCTTTTAGTAACCAGATCAACCTTATCAAACTTTTCCCCCTTTTTAATCATTGCTCTTGAAAAACAACAATAACATCACAGCAGCATTTGTAAATGTAGATATATAACCACTTCAGTAAAACCTAGAATTTCTGACTTGGCACTTTATCTTGTATTATTATTATTTTTTTTTTTTGTTATACCCCTTTGTTGCTATTTAATTTGTATGGCTATTTCTTAGTTTTCCACAACATTTCAAAATGCCTGTGATTTATGTCTTTCTTGAAAATCACAATTTTATGTCTCTCTAGTTTTATATTTCTCATTTTATAGATTTAGATTTAAAAAATAATATCCTCAAATCAAATGTGAGTAATCAAAACTTGTTTCATCCCTTGAGATCTTTCTCTTTGTGGAACGGTTGAATTGGTGCCCTGAATTTCCATTCAATGAGGAATCATTCAAACATTTTTCAGACTCAACCCTGTCTTGCTGCTGCTGCTGCTAAGTCACTTCAGTAGTGTCTGACTCTGTGTGACCCCATGGACTGCAGCCCACCAGGCTCCTCAGTCCACGAGATATTCTAGGCAAGAATACTGGAGTGGGTTGCCATTTCCTTCTCCAAAACACTGTCTTCAGTTCGGGTCAGTTCAGTTCAGTTGCCCAGTTGTGTCTGACTCTTTGTGACCCCATGAATCGCAGGACGCCAGGCCTCCCTGTCCATCACCATCTCCCGGAGTTCACTCAGACTCATGTCCATCGAGTCGATGATGCCATCCAGCCATCTCATCCTCTGTTGTCCCCTTCTCCTCCTGCCCCCAATCCCTCCCAGCATCAGAGTCTTTTCCGATGAGTCAACTCTTCACATGAGGTGGCCAAAGTACTGGAGTTTCAGCTTTAGCATCATTCCTTTCAAAGAAATCCCAGGGCTGATCTCCTTCAGAATGGACTGGTTGGATCTCCTTGCAGTCCAAGGGACTCTCAAGAGTCTTCTCCAACACCACAGTTCAAAAGCATCAATTCTTCGGCGCTCAGTCTTCTTCACAGTCCAACTCTCACATCCATACATGACCACAGGAAAAACCATAGCCTTGACTAGATGGACCTTAGTTGGCAAAGTAAGGTCTTTGCTTTTGAATATACTATCTAGGTTGGTCATAACTTTTCTTCCAAGGAGTAAGCATCTTTTAATTTCATGGCTGCAGTCACCATCTGCAGTGATTTTGGAGCCCCAAAAAATAAAGTCTGACACTATTTCCCGTTTCCCCATCTATTTCCCATGAAGTGATGGGACCAGATGCCACAATCTTCGTTTTCTGAATGTTGAGCTTTAAGCCAACTTTTTCACTCTCGTCTTTCACTTTCTTCAAGAGGCTTTTTAGTTCCTCTTCACTTTCTGCCATAAGGGTGGTGTCATCTGCACATCTGAGGTTATTGATATTTCTCCCAGCAGTCTTGATTCCAGCTTGTGTTTCTTCCAGCCCAGCGTTTCTTATGATGTTCTGCATATAAGTTAAATAAGCAGGGTGACAATATACAGCCTTGACATACTCCTTTTCCTATTTGGAACCAGTCTGTTGCTCCATGTCCAATTCTAACTGTTGCTTCCTGACTTGTATACAGATTTCTTAAGAGGCAGGTCAGGTGGTCTGGTATTCCCATCTCTTTCAGAATTTTCCACAGTTTATTGTGATCCACACAGTCAAAGGCTTTGGCATAGTCAATAAAGCAGAAATATATGTTTTTCTGGAACCCTCTTGTTTTTTCCATGATCCAGTGGATGTTGGCAATTTGATCTCTGGTTACTTGTCTCCAAATACAAACAAGTTCTGAATTTTCCTGGAATTGTACTATAAACTTTACTTATGTTATCTGTTATATTAATCCTCACAGGGATCTATTGTATGCTACCATGGCACCTTTTTTCCACCTCTTTTCCAATATTTATTACACTTGAAAGTATATATTTAGTTTCTATTTTTTCCATTTAATTTGTAAGTTTCACATTAAAGACTGTCTTGATGTATGTCTGTATTTTTAATGGGAAAATCCATAATAATATGCCTGTCACATAACATTTGGTCAATAAGCATTTGTTGAACAAGTTAATGATTAGAAGAATAAGATATTGTTATTGTTACAAGTGCAGAATCTGAGGCTAACCAGGTTTCAATAACTTGTCCACCATCACACAGCTGATCAGTAGCTGAGCTAGGATTCTAAGGTTCATATATACCTTTATACAATCTAAATAGATTTCCCTCAAAAGCTCCTAGACTTATCATAATAGTTTATGCAGATACATACCATCCTTCTTAGTAATGACTTACCCTTGTCATAGCTATCTAGTCATTTACTAAGACTCACTCGATCTTCTTTAACATTTTTATCTTATTTTCTCTCTTTTTTAATGTCCATTTATCCAATAACTATTTTATCTCAGTAGTTAGGTAATTGCTTTTTTGTGCTTTATTTTTCTCTCTGATACTATAGCCAAACACAAGCACTAGCTTTAACCACTTAAATACTTTCATCATTGTTTTATAACAATTTTCAGCATAGTGTGTCATCACACAGAGATTCCAAATTGTACTCCATCTATGCCTAACAGTTTTCCTGGAGTGTGGTGAGTGGTAGGGCTGCAGGAGGCACACATATAATTCCTTCATCCCACTATTTTAACAGAATAGGTATGCTTTGTCAGTTTTATATATTGGTTTTAACTCTTTTAATTTGAAGAAAGGGTTCCTATATTGTCATCAACACCACTAGCAGTAGCAGTGGAGAAGTAGTAGCAGTTGCAATAGTAATAATAGTGGAAATATTTATATTTTGTTACCCTACTACCTCATAATGCAAACTTTGAGCCAAAGGCTATATTTTAACTTCCTTAATTTCAATTATACTCTTATTTTAAAATATTTTATTTATTTATTTTTTAGTCGTGCCCCAGGATCTCCATGCTCTGCCCAGAGATTGAACCTGGGTCATAGTAATGAACACCCTAAATCCTAAACATTACGCCACCAGAGAACTTAAAACATTTAACTTTGTTGCTGGGTTCCTGTGCTCTAGCTCGCTGTGTAAAACACATTTTTACTGCATTGTAAAGTGCTCTCAGAGATGGATGATTATTGCAAAGATATTTAGGAGCTTGAGATGTCAAATAAAGTTATCATTTAAATTATATACATTCTCAGGATTTTATTATCCTTAAATCTGAGCAGATGTCATAAAAACTCTATTAAAAGGCATAGCAAGGATCCTGGGAAATCCAAATTCCCTCTACTCACCTAATGTGAATTCTTCCTGAATTGTGTGTTTGGATTGTATGGTTTCAGTGGTGCTTGTTTGTGAGCTCAGTTGTGTTAGCCATGTCTGACTCTTTTCAACACTATGGACAGTAGCCCACCAGGCTCCTCTGTCCATTGGATTCTCTAGGCAAGAATACTGGAGGGGGTTGCCATGCCCTCCTCCTGGTATTCTTCCCAACTCAGTGATCCTACCCATGTTTCTGTTTATTATCTACCAACAAATATATCCTTTATTTAAAGTGCTAATATCATTTTATCTTCAAGACTTGTCCTGCAAGAGTAAAGAGGAACTTCTACTTGTTCTGAACTTCTATAGTCCTTGTCATTACCAATCCTATATATATATATTTTTTTTTTCTCTAAATTTGGGGGACAATAGTCTCATCTTGGAATGAAAAATATCTAGATACTATTGTGTTTATTTCATTTTGAGGAGAGGTAAATTAAAAGTTGTAATAAAGATATTCAATCCTTCAATTGGAGGATTATTTTGATTATAACCTAGGATGAGTTATTCAAAAAAATCAAACCTTTAACATGGCATATAATAGTTGATCATACCAGTATACAGTATGGTAGATACTACTAATTTCAATTTGTATCTTTAATAAAAGTAAAGCAATTAATAATAATTACATCTCAACTTTCCATGTGAGATTTTGGAATAAATAAGTTAATTGTACATGCAATAAACTCTGACTTCATAAACTTGGAAAAGAAAGATTCAGAAAAACCCTCATGGGATTTCCCTGGTGGTCCAGTGATTAAGACTCCATGCTTTCCTACAGTCATCAAGATAGTATAGTACTGGCACAAAGATAGAAATATAGATCAATGGAACAAAATAGAAAGCCCAGAGATAAATCCACACACCTATGGACATCTTATCTTTGACAAAGAAGGCAAGAATATACAATGGAGAAAAGACAATCTCTTTAACAAGTGGTGGTGGGAAAACTGGTCCACCACTTGTTAAAGAATGAAGCTAGAACACTTTCTAACACTATATACAAAAATAAACTCAAAATAGATTAAAGATCTAAATGTAGGATCAGAAACTATAAAAATCCTAGAGGAAAACATAGGCAAAACACTCTCTGACATAAATCACAGCAGGATCATCTATGACCCACCTCCCAGAATATTGGAAATAAAAGCAAAAATAAACAAATGGGACCTATAAACTTAAGAGCTTTTGTACAACGAAGGAAACTATAAGCACAGTGAAAAGACAGCCTTCACAATGGGAGAAAATAATAGCAAATGAAGCAACTGACAAATAATTAATCTCAAAAATATACAACAACTCCTGCAGCTCAATTCCAGAAAAATGAATGACCCAATCAAAAAGTGGGCCAAAGAACTAAACATACATTTCTCCAAAGAAGACACACAGATGGCTAACAAACACAAGAAAAGATGCTCAGCATCACTCATTATCAGAGAAAGACAAATCAAAACCACAATGAGGTATTATCTCAAGCCAGTCAGAATGGCTGCTATCCAAGTCTACAAACAATAAATTCTGGAGAGGGTGCAGAGAAAAAGGGAACCCTCTTACACTGTTGGTGATAATGCAAACTAATACAGCCACTATGGAGAACAGTGTGGAGATTCCTTAAAAAACTGAAAATAGAACTGCCATATAACCCAGCAATCCCACTGCTGGGCATACATACTGAGGAAACCAGAATTGAAAGTGACACGTGTACCCCAATGTTCATCGCAGCACCATTTACAATAGCCAGGACATGGAAGCAACCTTCATGTCCGTTGTCAGATAAATGGATAAGAAAGTTGTGGTACATATACACAATGGAATATTACTCAGCCATTAAAAATAATGCATTTGAATCAGTTCTAATGAGGTGGATGAAACTGGAGCCTATTATACAGAATGAAGTAAGTCAGAAAGAAAAACACCAATATAGTATAGTAATGCATATATATGGAATTTAGAAAGATGATAATGATGACTTTATATATATGTGAGACAGCAAAAGAGATACAGATGTAAGAAACAGACTTTGGGACTCTGTGGGAGAAGGTGAAGGTGGAATGATTTTAGAGGGTAGCATTGAAATGTGTATATTATCATATGTGAAGCAGATGACTGGTCCAGGTTCAATGCATGAGACAGGGTGCTTAGGACTGGTGCACTGGGATGACCCTGGGGGATGAGATGGGGAGGGAGGTGGGAACGGGGTTCAGGATGGGGAACACATGTACACCCATGGCTGATTCATGTCAATGTATGGCAAAAACCACCACAATATTGTAAAGTAATTAGTCTCCAATTAAAATAAATAAATCAATTTTAAAAAAAGATTCAATGCCAGGTCCCTAGTTTGATCCGTAGTCAGGGAACTAGATCCTGCATGCCACAATTAACAGCCCACACGCCTTAACAAAGCTCCTGTGTTACCACAACTAAGACCTGGCACAATCAGACAAATAAATAATAAAATAAAATCAACACATTCCTTGAAAAAGAAAAACTTTCTTCGCTCAGTCAGGTTAGAGTGGGTTAGATAAAGAAAATGAAACATAAGTGGAGAAATGTTATTGAAAGACTCCCTCTTGTCACTAGCTGAAAGCTACCATATTTGGACCACAATTAGCATTCTGAATATGCACTAAACCAACAATTGTCATCAAACAACACCCTGCTTTTGAGGTATAAGCTAACTAATCACAGCAAATCTGTGAGGGGAAAATTCAAAGCAGGTCTATTGGAGCCTACTGTCACTATTTTTAAATTTTAGTATTTTATAATTGGAATTTCTATTGTAAATTTTTTACTTTGAAATAATTATAAAACTCACAAGAAACTGCAAAGAAATCTACATGGAGGTCTTAAAGATTCTTAACTACACCATCATCACAAGACTTTCTATGCTATCTCTTTATAACCATATCCTCCCCTCCATTACATCTCTAAACTCTGCAATCACTAATGTGTTCTCCATATTCATAATTATTTTGTTTCACAAATGTTATATAAGTGGAATCATGTAACATTTATCCTTTGAGATTGCCTTCAGCATAATATCCTTAAGATTTGTTGAAGTTATGTTCAGTCTTTTTAATAGCTGAGTTTTATTTCATGCTATTTATTGATAAACCACATTTTGTTTTTCTTTTTTCACTCATTTACCCACTGAAGAATAGTTGGGGACTTTACAGTTTTGGGTTATCACATTTAAAGCCACTCTAAGTGTTCATGCGCAATTTTTATTTGAAAATAGATCATTTTTTTCTGAGATATATGCTCAAGTGTGCAATTGCTGGGTCATTTGGTAAGTCCATTTTTTCATTTAAGAAGGAATTATCAACCATATTCCAGAAGTCTGTATTTATACAAAGCTTCTAAGAAAATAGAAAATTTGAAGAACTTGAGATTAGGCAAAGACTTAACACCAAAAGAAAGATCAAATAAAAGTTAAAATATGTACATTGGACTTCATCACAATTAAATATTTTTATTCTGTGAAAGATCCCGAGAAGAGAATGTAAAGACAAACTACAGAACTGAGAAGAAAATATTTGTTAATCATATAATTGATCAAGATCATGAATATAAAATAGATACAAAAGTCTTAAAAGTCAGCCTTTTTTTTTGTTAAATCCTTGAATCACACAGGTGCTTTACTTCCAGGAGGAGGGAGAGAAACCTGAGTTTCTCCAGAGTACAGGATGTAAAGACCATACGGTTACACAGGACTGTATCATGAGCTGCTCTCTACTGAATTCCTCAAAAAACTTATTAGTTTTAATTAGGCTATGATCTAATTAAAGGGAAAAATCTAAAGCTTAACAAATAAAGTATAATAGGTAGAAACAGAATAGTTGCAGAATGTGTAAACATTATTGGCTCCTTGCTTTTTGCGAGACAGTACAAAGCATCAGTGGGGGAAAATTTTTCTGGAGTTCTGCATTCTAAAAAGTGAAGCAGATATTTCAAAAAATATATGATCAGTTGTATGTTTGTATATAGATATAATGGTATAACTATATATTTATATACATAAACTCTGTATGATCAAAATATAATCAATGGTGTAAAACAGGAATGATCATAGTGTTGCAAGATGATTTGCATGCTTTCTTGTTTCTAATTCTAGTCTTTAGGAAACTTTTTCCTTTCTCCCTCAGGAAACTACTTATATACCACAAAATGGGGCAGAGACTGCTTATGACAATGACATATCTAAGCAGAAATATTAAGTGGGGAATTCAAAAAAGAACCCAGTTTGAGAAATATATACTTAATTGGCTTCCCAGGTGGCTCAGTGGTAAAGAATCTGCCTGCCAATGCAGCAGACAAGAGAGGCAGGTTTGACCCTGGGCTTCAGAAGATTCTGTGGAGTAGGAAATTGCATGCAATTCACTCTAGTATTCAGGCCTGGAAAATTCCATGGAGAGGGGAGTCTGCTGGGTTGCAGTCCTGCGGTCAAAAAGAGTTAGACAAGACTGAGTGACTGAGCACACACACACACACAGACACACACATACTGAGTTAGTAATAAAAACAATGCAGGAATTATTGCATAGAAAAGCTGCAGAGATCTAAAGGGAGATTAGATCAGGACAAGGAAAGCATTTCAAGAAGTTGAGATATTTTTAATAAAAATTGAGAGGAAAAAGTCAGTCATCAAGATTTAAAAGAATGATAGAAAAACGTTTAGATAATACGTATTATCTAAATTATCCAATTTAATCATATATTTGTGTGTTGGTAATTTATGCCATTATCAGGTAATTCTTGTGAATCTTTCCATGGATCTTGTTTTCAACATTATGCTATAATCAAAGTTCTTTGGCAGATGGTTTACAGAGGAGAGAATTGGCAGAAGGGGGCATATTTTCCATCATGCAAACCATTGTGTACACAGACAGCCAAATAATTTGCCGTATAAATCCAGAACTGCAAGGAAATAAGCTATTTTTAAACTGTTAAGTCAAATAATCTTACTAGAATAAAATTACTACAAATTATTAATGCAGAGAGTGACACAGCATGAACAAAAGTCTCTTTATAAAACTTCTAAACCATATGGTTTATTCATTTGTGTACATACTCCTACAAATGGGTCTTTCCAAAATGACTTTATTCTTTCAATATTTTTCACCTATATTTCATAAAATTTTATCAGAGTATACTGACTTTGTAGATGAGTTCTATATGTCCCTTTGACTAATTTTTTAAAAAAATGCCATTAAAAACCATGAAATTCCTTGCCATGTTAAAGTTATCCTAAGTAAACATTCCTTAATCAGCTTCATTTTTTTGCATTTTATGTGAGTTTGTAGGAGAGTAAAATATATCACAGAGTGGGACAAATATCAGCTTTCTCCCACTCAATGACTTTTTGTGTAGTCATCTATAATTTATTTAAAGAATTTCATTCTGGCATAAAAATGATTCATCTGTTCTCTTAACAGTGGCTGAAGATACTCAACAGAATCGACAGATTGGGATTATTTCCCAAAATTGAACTTTAAAATGTTGTGTAGAAAACTGTATCAGATATAATACTGTTCATTTGATGGCGATTTATCTTTTATTCTTCATAAATTTACTTATTTTTCAATTATTTCACATTGATATTGAATCACTCTAAATGATTACATCTTTTCAAGATATTACTGAAGGCACTTAAAAGGATAAATCAATGGATAGGTTTAGTGAGTTAAGAATAAGTAAAACACTTCCATTGTCTTCACATTTCAAACAATAAGCTGCAAATTTTTTAAAGAAAATTGTCAGCACTCACATAATTGAAAGGATCATATATCTGACAGAATGATTCAACTTCACATATATACAAGACATGCAAATCAATGGATAGCAGATAGAATTATACAGACATACAAGTATGTATGTTAGAATAAATTTTCCCAACAAAACAAATATATTTAACCAATGTATATATAACACTGTAGTGAGTTATTGTTGAAAAATTAGCATTTTATATTTAATATTCAGAGCATCTATACCTTTTCTGCATTCCCACCTGCCATACCTATCTCTACAAATTTATTGTTAATTATTTTCTTCTTATAATCTTTTCATTCTACTTCCATTCAAATACAAGCATAGGTATATAAATATATGGATATAGGTATAGGTATTGATCAAATTGTCGATCCATTCTTCTCAATTTGACACACAACAGCAGTTTGATCATTACTTTTAATTATGATATATAAAGAACCTCCTTTGAAACCGACTTTAAAACTTCACACTGCCCATGTATAATTACTTATTTTCTCTTACAGATTATTTAAACAAATTCATTCCTTATATGCTTAAATCGTGTTTCAATTTAGGATTGATGACTTTTTGTACAATAGATGTCTTCATATTCATTTGTTTTTATATAGCAATGCTCTAACTTGAAATGGACCCCAGATTTTGGAAACTTCAGTAGTTAGTGGAGAGGACTTCCAGAATGGTGTAAGAGGAGATTGGTGGACACAGACCCCAGCAAAACAATTACCAGTGAAACAATTCAACTCATGAAAATTATCAAAACAATCTTATATAGGTAGATATTTCACTAATAGGAAGCAGTAAATAGAGAAATATTTATTCAATAATATATATTAGTGTTTGGGTTTCCCAGGTGGTAGAGAGATAAAGAATCTGCCTGCTAATGAAAAAGATGCAAGAGATGTGAGTTCAATCCCTGGGTTGGGAAGATCCCAAGAGTAGGAGATGGGAACTTACTCCAGTATTCTTGCCTAGAAAATTCCATGGTCAGAGGAACCTGGCAGGCTACAGTCCATGGGATTGCAAAGAGTCAGACATGACCAAGCAAGTAGCCCACATACTAATTCTCAGTAAAATAAGTGAGAGTATGTGGCATGTGAGCCACAGCTTACCCCAATTTCCTATTCTTCCCTTCTTCACAGTCACTCTCCACTGGCCAAATGTAACCAAAAGACCAGACTGTCCTTCTCCATGAATTTCTAGAGCCATAGTTTCAGTCCAGAACTATAGTTTTATCCCGGGAGAGCCCGGTGCCAATGTTTATCTCCAACTCTGCTTTGCAGGCACTCTATCCCTAGTAAATGTGGCTAAGATGACTGTGGTTCCCTTAACCCACCTTCAAGCGCTCATAGGGCCAGTGAAAGTGAAGTTGCTCAGTCGTTTTCAACTCTTTGTGACTCCATGGACTGTAGCCTACCAGGCTCGACCATCCATGGGATTTTCCAAGCAAGAATACTGAAGTGGTTTGTCATTGCCTTCTCCAATCTCTATCCAAAACAGGCTGAGAATACTGGGTCCAGATTGCCCCTTACTACAGGTTGCTCATAAGGTGGAGGTTCCCTATTCAGATGAGCAAGATAAGAGGACCAGTTACTATCATCCCTGGCTAGTTCCCTGTTTAAGCAAAATATGCCACTCAGCAAAAGAGGCTGTGTGTTCAACCTCAGCCCCAGGGCACTGGTACATAGGTTCTGTCCAAGGTTATCGAAAAAGACTGCTTTTATTTTAATAAAGAATGGGAAGTTCATGACTAAAATGGGCTTTAAGTTCATGGCTAAGAGGGGGCTGTTAGTTCTATGATACAAACACTAAGATAACAAAAGACCATGTGGAAGTTTAACATAGGAAAAATTAGGGCTAGAGAAACCTAAAATGAATCCTCTGGAATCAGTCTCAAAAAGTAACATCTTTTCCCCTGCAAGAGGGCCCAAATTGTATTGGATAAGACTGCGGAGCAATTTGGGCTCCATGGCACTGCCAAAGAGAAAAAGCATCAGCTGGCTATGAAGGGGGCTTCTCTGGTAGATCAGAAGGTAAAGAATCCGCCTTCAATGTGGGAGACCTGGGTTTGATCCTTGGGTTGGGAAGATCCCCTGGAGGAGGGCATGGGAACTCACTCCAGTATTCTTACCTGGAAAATCCCATGGACAGAGGAACCTGGTGGGGTACAGTCCGTAGGGCTGCAAAGAGTAGGTAAGACACAACTGAGCAACTAAGCACAGCACAGCACAGCTATGAGGGAAGAGTTCAGTTCACTCTCTCAGTTGTGTCTGTTTGCGATGCCATGAACCTCAGCAGGCCAGACCTCTCCTGTCCATCACCAACTCCCGGAGTCTACCCAAACTTATGTCCATTGAGTCAGTGATGCCATCCAACCATCTCATCCTCTGTCATCCCCTTCTCCTCACCCCCTCAATCTTTCCCAGCATCAGAGTCTTTTCAAGTGAATCAGCTCTTTGCATCAAGTGGCCAAAGTATTGGAGTTTCTGCTTCAATATCAGTCCTTCCAATAAACACCCAGGACTGATTTCCTTTAGGATGGACTGGTTGGATCTCTTTACAGTCCAAGGAACTCTCAAGAGTCTTCTCCAACACCACAGTTCAAAAGCGTCAATTCTTCGGTGCTCACCCTTCTTTATAGTCCAACTCTCACATCCGTACATGACCACTGGAAAGGGAAGAGTAACTGAGTGCAGTAAAATAAAGTCCTATCAGCACGATGTTTAAGATTGATCAAGGAGAACTGGGAGATGAGGGAAAGAATTAGAGGGAGCCAGACAAAAACCACAAATTTGTCCTTAACATTTACTATTTAGCTATTACAGTGTTACAAATCACACAAATACTTATACTTTGAAACCACAACAGTTAACTTAGCTGACAATTCTATGGGTTGATTGTGCAGGAATTTTTGGTCTCAACTGACTTAAATGATGTCTCCTAGGCTCTCTCATTAATTTGAAGGTGTAATTTGTATGCTGGTTGGTGCCTGGATACCCTAAGATGCCTTCTCTCATATGTTAGGTGTTTGGCTGAATAATTATTTTATGAGGCACCTCAGTTCTCTGACATTTGATGTTTCTTCATGCATCAAGCTAGCTCTGAGTGTTTACCTGGTGATTTCTGATTTCTGAAAGCAGCAAGAAAAATCCAAATTTAATACACAAGCCCTTGTCAAGCCTTTGGTAATGTCTCATTAATCACACTGCTTTAAAAATTTAAATTTGTTTCCACTCATCTTGATGTTGTTTTGCTACTCAAACTATTGTTTGCAGGCAACAGCAAGGATGACTCTGTGTACATTAAAATAGCATTATCCCAGATGTCTAGGCTATCCTAGATATAATGTCAGAATCTGTATTTTAATAAGATTTTGTGTGGTTGATATCTACATTAGAGATTGAGAAGAATTATTTAAGCTTATTTAACATAAAAGTATCTATTTAAAGCTTTTTTATTTATAGTTAATATAAGAACAGATGCTATAACCATTTATATTATAAAGAGACCTATAAATGTGTAATACATTGAGTGGGAAAAATGTGAAATTTTAGCATGAAATCTTATACTCGATTCTTACAATTTTAAAATTGCAATATATAATATGTTTATTTTTTCTAGAATACTTAATAGGTATTACTATTGGGTTAATTAACTTATTATTCAAAATGTACAATCAAAAAGACACTATAAAAAAGCTGTTTCATTACATTATGCATTTTAAAAGCATTAATTGATTTATCAAATTAAGCACAGTAGATTACTAAAGTATTTCTCTACTATTTTTTTTATCACACTACCAGTCTCTCCAGACCATTTTTTTTTTTACTACTGCTCACATAAAGCATTTTAATTCTATCTAATTTTCCAATATCTGGAATCAACTTTGAGATTATAATTCCAGAGCCTTTTTCTGACTCCAAACAGTTTCTGGATGATGACAATGATTTTTACATTTCTCTAAATTCCCTCCCCCCTCCAAAATTTATAAGCCTTAACCAGATTGCTTCCTTGGGCACATTCCAGTGCATTTTGGACATTTTAAATCAAAGTCAAACAATTCATTACCAATCTTATTTCCTGCAATTAATCTTTCCTAGCAAGTCCCCTGACTGACTCCCTCTTCCTCACTGGAATAAACATATTCCTTCAATGCATATTAATCACAAATATTTCTTTACTACATTATTTTGCATTATCCTTTTACATTTTAGGAGAGAAGGTATTTAAATATTCATTAAAGCAAGACATATTTTAGTCTCTGGTATATATTAAAGGTGCTTGCACTATGTTACCTTATATCTTCATTATCTGTACATTTAGTTAAAGCTGAATAAAGCATACATGCACCAATATGATACAAAATTCAAAAACCTTACTGGCTTTAAAGGGTCAACTGAATAAATTATATACTTTTCCATCTGTTTTTCAGACTTTTCATTGGTTCAAGCCTGTTTTTATTGCTTTATATTGTCTATTTATTTTCACTCAATCTAATTAAAGCACTTTACTTGCAGTTTTCTTTTATCTCTTGATTTCTTTTCTTTCTGCCTCATCCGTTTTCTTTCTTTAGGATGTGTTCTCCATCTCCCATATCCTATGCTTTCTTAAGACGTTATTTTTTCTACCAGGGGTGGAACCCATTCCTCCTGAAGTGGAAGCACAGTCTTACCTGTGGACCACAAGTAAAGTCCCTCATTCACTTCTACTCTTACTAGGAACTTCAAGAGTCCTCTGTTATCTATTTACTTTCCAAGTAGTAGTAGTAGTAGCGTTAGTCGCTCAGTAGTGTCTGATTCTTTGTGACCCCATGGACTGTAGCTCACCAAGGCTCCTCTTCTCCAGGAAAGAATATTGGAGTGGGTTGCCATTCCCTTCTCCATGGGATCTTCACAACCCAGAAACTGAACCTGGGTCATGCACATTGCAGGCAGATTCTTTACCATCTGAGCCACCAGGGAAACCCTTACATGCTAAATCTACCCATGAGTGACAGTTGTAATGTTATGAGACCTTTGCTCCTCTCCATAGAAACAGTGTCACACCATTCTTCCTTGTGTTTCCCTTTGAAACTGTGCTTATTTTCATTAGGCTTATATTGGCAATAAGTTTTTCAAGTTTCTCATATTTTAACACATCTGGAGCTCTTTATTTTTGTTCATGTCTAACCTTCTATTTAGTATCAGTTTTTTATTTAATATTCCTTATAACACAGATCTGTTGGCAATGAATTCTGTTTTAATATGGCTGAAGATCTTTTCTTCCTTCATTTTCTAAGATATTTTTGCACAGTGTAGAATTCTGAGTTGAGAATTATTTTCCCATTATTTTCAGAATTTTAAAAAGTCATTCCATTGTCTTTCATTTACATATTTTCAGATTGTAAGCCTGATCTACTTATTATCTATGCATGAAATGTGTCTTTTTTTTTTTTAGTCTGAACACCTTCAATACTTTAAATCTTTAATTTTAGCAGTTTAAATATGAAATGTCCAGATGCTATCTGTGTGTGGGTGTCCATGTATGTGTACTGTACATCTTGTTTGGGTTTTTCTGTGATTGTTGGACTTAAAAGTTTGATCTCTTTTTCATTATTTTTGAAAAATTCTCAGTCCTTACCTTTTTAAATATTTATTTCCCATTTCCTCTCTATTCTTTTCTGAGATTCCACTTATGTACATGTGTTTTTTGCTTTTCTTTAAATTATTCCTCAATTTCTGAATGTTCTCTTTTATTTGTTTATTTTTTTAACAACTCTTCTTCCCTGTGAGTTAAATATCAAGTAGTCTCTAATGACCCCTCTTCCTCAATCATGCTGAACCACTCATGGGCCATTTAAAACAATTCTTCATCTTTGTTTCAGTAGCTTTAATTTCTAGCATTTCTATGTGACTTTTATTATTTCCATTACTTTCTGAAATTTCCCATTAGGTTATGTACATTTTCCATTAGTCCCATTAGAGAACTTAATGCTCATGTTGTACATTATACATTGTATACAATGTAAGAGTAATTTTAAATTCTCCATATTGTTATTCAAACAACTGGGTCCATATCTGAGTCTAGTTTTATTGTTTGCTTTATCTTTTAAAAGTGGACTGACAATTTTTTTTCTCTTTGTATAGTCTTATTTGGATATTGGACATTGAAGTCTGGATATAGAACAGCAGAGAATGAGGTAAATAGAATTCATGCCTGGAAAAAGGCAAATTTCTTTCTGCTTAATGGATATTGTTGGGATTTAGTCAATCTAGAGTTAAGATGGGCTTGATTTTGTTTAGTTTTGTTTCCCAGTGTTTACCTTTCTTGCATCAGTGGCATAACATTCCTCTAGAATGTCCTCGTGCAACTAGATATACTAAAATATGATTTAATTAATATTTCCATTCCACTCTGAGTGTTCAGTCTTCCATTTATAACTCTGGGCCAAAGTGGGTTTCTGTCTCTGATTCCTTCTGGATTAGAGTGTGATTTCTTGTGACTCTATTCTTGATAATTTATTTATTAGCCATAGCTGGAATTTTGTGCTGTCCACTTTCCTCCTCTGTTTTAATCAAGCCCTGTTCCCTAGTCCAGATGATTATCCAAGGTCAAAATTCAATGCAAAATTTTTCATGAAGATCATTTTTTTCCTTCCTTCAGATGAATTTCTACTTTTTCTTGTTATTTTCCCATAGAACTTAATTTATTCCTTTTATTGGTGATGTATATTTTGTGGTATACCTGCATACATTTATCTCTTCTATAAAATGTTGAGACTCTAAGTCTTTATGGTGTCTTATAAATCTTGAAATTCTGAAAGTAGGTAGAACACAGTGAATTATCAATAAATATTCAAAGAATAAAATCAATGTATAATATAATCCATGTGAGATGTATATTTGGAGCATATGCATATAGAGCACCATATCAACAGCTTATAACTTAAAATAACCATTCTAAAATGAACATTATCATGTATAAAAAGAAAATAAATAAATAAGAAGGGGTTTAAAGATAGAATCACAGACTTCCCTCCTAAGTTGCAGGCTTCATGTGAGGTTATTTCACTAAATTAAAACTTCTGGGTCATTCAAGGTAGGATGTAGATCTAACTTTTTTGAAGGCATAGTCTCACAAAGTTTTGATGACTCTGTAACGGTGATATATTTTATTTCTTTGGAACACATGCTATCCAATGGGAGAAAAAAAAAAGGATGATCTAGTGGTGCTATTGGATTGATATTGAAGGGGCATTTGAACTGCCATAATAGTAAGAGTCTAGCACTTTCATTATGGCTTAATGCCAGGATTCTGCATAATACATTGGAAATAATGTCTACTTTCTTAAGTCCTTTCCATAAGCATTCACATACTATTACATTACTCATCATATAGGAAATTTAACTTTCAATTGACAGTGAAGGAATTTTTGGATTATGCAAAATTTGCTTTTAATTCTTTGTCAATTTTAAAAGTCTGCATTATTTTAGTAGGTAATTCGCTCTGCCTTGAAATGCTATGGTTGTTTGAGAAATAGACTAAATACACTTTCTTCTTGTGGGAATTGACAGTGAAAATCCCATATTTAGAATATTTTCAAAATTAAAACATGAGATCATTATAAAATAATATAAGAACCAAAATATTTAAAAGTTAATTTATATAATATTACTCTGTTTATTTCTTATGTAAAATAAATGTGTCCCTGGGAAATAAAATAAATGATTCTAATAAAAGATTAGTATACATAGTAATTGTGATAAATGATGAACTAATTCCTATTTAAGGTACATTAAAGAAAATATATTTAGTGAATTTCTCAAGACAATTCTTAGAAGAATTACAAACTAAAATATAAATTATAAATAAATTATATTAATTTATGCAATCTTTTATCTGACTGAAGTCTTTTGGAGTGTTTACTTCCAAAACGTTATTTATATGAAACCTCAAATATACTATTTCCCTGAAGAAATGCACATACATACACATGCACACATCTCCTTTTCCCTTTCTCACTATTAAAATATTTATTATATTGAAATTGCCCTTTGGAGAGATATCATCATTATTTAACAAGTATAACTGCAATTTTAACATTATTTTATGTGGATAAACTTACTTTTAATGTGTCCTGGACTTGTTTATCTGTATGTATGCTTCAAAAATTCCTTTCAAGACTGGTATGTAAATTATATCAACATTTTGGGTAAGCTGAAATGTCTCTGCTACGCTTTTCTTTAGGGCCCCACTTCAAGAGATTAGATGGCCTCATTATCTGTGACAATATAGCACTGAATGTGAGTTTCCTATAGATGCAGCAGCAGTTGGTGAAATATATAATCTGCTCTTTTGTAGTTATTATTCTTTGGCATTTTTGCCCTGATGAAATAGTCCAACTAATTTATGAATAGGCAGTTTGCCACTCAGACAGATGGCTCTGACTGCAGCCCAGAGGCCATGTATAGTCCAAAACTGCCGATGTTGACAGGATTTTCAGGCATAAAAAACCAAATGTCTGTCAGTCTCTTCTTAAGATGTGTCATCACTAATACACTATTTATTGTGCTATGTTCTAATACAAAAATCTTTCATTCCCATAAGAGATATAAAAGAAATATTTTAATGGGAAATTCAGAGTAGAACTGCCTGCTCCAAGAAAAATAAAAAGCTGCATTTCATCTTCATCTTAAAAGAACAATAAATTCAAATATAAAGTGTAATTCTATTGAATATTCAATACCTTTTATACTACTGGACTAAATTTGGCCATGCCACCAAAATATTTAAATAGGTTTATTGACTGGAAAATTAAAAATTTCATCATAGCCTGAAATAGTTATTTGTTGATTTTATCAACATCAGCACCAACAGAGCTAATAAGCCTATTTTCTGGCCAGTCCTCAGTTAAGCTAAAGCATATCAATCACATACTGTTTGATACTATTATCAAACAGTATTTATAGTAAGTCATATTGATTTAAATGTCAATATTATGGTACATGTAGACACTGATCTTATCATGTTATCTTAGTATAAAAGGGTATCATTTTGCTAAAATATCTCTGACATGGATAACAATGTTGGACACAAAATTTTATTTTGTTGCAGTCTTCTTTAGAAAAAAACCTTTTGTCATGATGTTGTAGTGAATTCAGAGGAAATAGCTGTTTTATAATACAGAGAAAAATGACTCCATCTAAATATCACCCTATCTAAATCCCAAATTCACTTGAAAAGTTATTTGATTCCATTTTAAACAGCCACTTCTTGGTCATTTTAAAGCTTTATTGAAAACAAAGAGGGATTAAATGAAAATATAGAATTTACTTAATAAATTATATTTATAATAATTATTTGCAATTTCACTATTAAACACAATAATGGGGACTGAATACTGGCAAATTTTGAAGTCACATGGTAAGGTTATCAACTTTTTAGACTTGCAGCTTTAAAATAGGCTTCCCTGGTAACTCAGACAGTAAAGAATCTGCTTACAATGAGGGATACCTGGGTTCGATCCCTGGATTGGGAAAATCCCCTGGAGGAGGGCATGGCAACCTACTGCAGTATTCTTGCCTGGAGAATCCCCATGGACAGAGGAGCCTGGAGGGCTAGAGTTCCTGGGATCGAAAAGTGTTGGATGTGACTCACCATAGCACTGCACAACTTTAGAATAAATATATTAACAGGCAGCAGTTATAGAGACTTCTTTTATTAATCACAGTTTTAAGCTTTCTCCAAGGTGCCAAATTACCAGTGTGAGTCAGCTTGGGCCTCTTTAGCAAGAACTGCTAACATAAAGATAGGTGACTGGATGGTTAATGATTTATAGATATTCCCACATCGTCATTGTGCAGAACCCTGTGGCAGAGGAAAATTATAAAATATAGATCTTATTCTTTAGAAGTTCAATACACAGTTTGTGAGACAAGGCACATATCAAAATGAAGATGTAACAGAGTCAAATCCAAGTGAAGAGATATACTGAGTTTGATGAGTTGTACCAAAATAACAGATTGATTAGAAGCCAGATATAAGAAGAAAGGAAATTCAAATATCTTATGAAAAGAGGATATTAAAAGGTTTTTTTTTAGAATTGGCAGTTTCTGAACCATTGTTTAATGTGAGGTTGATAAAAATCTTATTTGCAAAAGCAAAATTTCTGAAAATATCTTTGATACTACTTTCACATTCTTCACCATATCATGTTTCCATTCCTTTTTCTTTTTCAAATGGAAACTGTTTTTGTCATACAGCAGAGTATATTTATGTAACTCAGATGAATATATTGACTAAGATCTCAAAGAGCATGGAAATCCTACCCCAAAATTCAAGATTAACAAGGAACCATACTATGTCATTGATCAGTTGCTATGTCATATTTGACTCTTTGTGATCCCATGGACTACAGCACGTCAGGCTTCCCTGTCCTTCACTATCTATCTCCTTGGGTTTGCTCAAACTCATGTCCATTGAGTCAGTGATGCCTTCTAACCATCTCATCCTCTGCCACTTCCTCCTCCTCTTAACTTCAATCTTTCCTAACATCAGGGTCTTTTCCAATGAGTCAGCTCTTCCCATCAGGTGGTCAAAATATTGGGCCGTCAGCATCAGTCTTTCTAATAAATATGCAGGGTTGATTTTCTTTAGGATTGACTGGTTTAATCTCTTTGCAGTCCAAGGGATTCTCAAGTGTTTTCTCCAGTATCAAAGTTTGAAAGCATCAATTCTTCCATGTTTAGCTTTCTTTATGGTCCAAAACTCACATTCATACATGACTACTGGAAAAACCATAGCTTTGACTAGACACACTTTTGTCAGCAAAGTGATGTCTCTGCTTTCTAATACATTGTCTAGATTTGTCATAGCTTTTCTAAGGAGCAAGCATCTTTTAATTTTGTGGCTGCAGTCACTGTACACATTGATTTTGGAGCCCAAGAAAATGAAATCTTATACTGTTTCCACTTGTTCCCCATCTATATGCTATGAAGTGATAGGACCAGAAGCCATAATCTTTGTTTTTTTGAATGTTGAGTTTTAAACCAGCTTTTTCTCTCTCCTCTTTCACCTTCATCAAGAGGCTCTTTAGTTCCGCTTCACTTTCTGCCATAAGGGTGGCGTCATCTGCATATCTGTCTCCATGGTGGACTGTGACTCATTGGTGGCTGATCAGCTCCAGGGCAGCCCGTGGCCACAGTGAGGCTGGGGGCCCTCTGCTCCTGGGCATCCTCCAACATTGGCTCAAGACTTCCCTGGATCTCCTTCCCAGCCACTCCAGCAGGGCCTTTGACTTGACATCCAGCCACATGTTGACTGACACACGATGGCCAGTGAAGGTTTACATGCTCAACCAGGACCAGCAGTGGGACAACCAGGGCACCAAGCATGTCATCCAACTACGTTGAGCAGCTGAAGGGCATGTCCCTGTTAGTGAAGGCCTGACAAAACGTGGTCCACTGGAGAAGATAATGGAAAACCACTTCAGTATTTTTGCCTTGAGAACCCCATGAACAGTATGAAAAACCATGCTATAGTGTAGGCGAAAAAAGTAGCCTCAGAGACCAGTTTTCTTGATGAAAATGCCATGCAATAGTAAATCTCAGAAAACTACTAGCCAGCAAGAAATACACTTACTAAATAAAATATGTAGTATCTAAGGTGAAGAAAGCTGAGCCCGAAGAATTGATGCTTTTGAAATGTGGTGTTGGAGAAGACTCTTGAGACTCCCTTGGACTACAAGGAGATCCAACTTCTGAAGGAAATCAGCCCTGGGATTTCTTTGGAAGGAATGATGCTAAAGCTGAAACTCCAATACTTTGGCCACCTCATGCGAAGAGTTGACTCATCGGAAAAGACTCTGCTGCTGGGAGGGATTGGGGGCAGGAGGAGAAGGGGACGACAAGAGGAAAAGGATAAGATGGCTGGATGGCATCACTGACTTGATGGACATGAGTCTGAGTGAACTCTGGGAGTTGGTGATGGACAAGGAGGCCTAGTGTGCTGCGATTCATGGTGTTGCAAAGTCAGACATGACTGAGCGACTGAACTGAACTGAAGATGAGGAAACAGATATCTGCCTCTCATCAGCTGATTTAAGGAGTAGAGTAAACAGAGCTATGCCAGTATTCCACAGACTTGATTTGATTCCAAGTATTCCAGGAAATAAAGTTACATAAGAACACAGACAGCCCATACTTACAGAAAGCAGTAAAAGTTGTGACTTATGATAAGTGACTCTTTCCATGTAAAAGCCTATCATAATGCCCTGTGATACCACTTCTTCCCAAACTGGGATATTCTAGAAAATAACTGATTCAGAAAAACTCAACTAATTCAGTAAAAGGTCACGATAAAAGGAACTAGCCTAGCATCTTATAAAGATTTGAGAGAGTCAATTCCTAGGCATGTTGATAAGAAGTCCAGTGATCCCCAAGGAGAGAGGGGTCTGGAATTCTCAAGGAGAAGGAAAGGACAAACTTTTTTTTTTTTTTCCTCTACATTCCTTAGGATTATATAACAATAATGTATTCTGGAAAAAAACCTTCTGGCTAATCCTGTTATCTTAAAATGGAAATTATGGGAGTGGGTCTAGTAAGGTCTTTACAACCCCCAGACATTCTTTTAATTCATTGTAATAACTAATTAAAAGGTATATAACTCCACTGCTAACACTAGAAAGGGGGCACTCTTTCTGCCCCCATCTGATGTCTATGTCAGAAGCTTTCTCTATCTCTTTTATACTTTAATAAAATTTTATTACACAAAGGTCTGAGCAATCAAGCCTCATCTCTGGCCCTAGATGGAATTCTTCTCCTCCAGAGGCCAAGAATTCCAGCATCTTTCGTGGTTCAGCAACAACCGTTCAGATTCAATAACAAAACAGTAAGCTAAACAGCATCAAAGACTAATAGTTGAGGAACATTTACCAGAGAAAATACACACACCTAACAAATAAATGTTTAAACATTTCTCATAAATTCAAAATAATCAATGGAATCATAATCAGTTATGCTTTCATATATGTTAGTAACAGGTTCACTTTATTACAAAAAGAGCTATAAAAAACTTAATAAATTATTAAAACAAACAAACAAAAACAATTCAAATATCAATCAGACAAACAAAGGATAATTTAAAAGAAAAGCCCAACCCATGTGAAGACATTAGAGAATAACCAAAAAAGTCAGGAGTTGAGAAATGAGATTAATTGACAAGAAAGACTCTCACTGAAGTGTGCCAGATGTTTTCACAGCCTTGCTCTCTGTTCCTCCAGAGAATATGCCCATTTGTGAGGCATAGGATGTTGAGCTGTGCCCTGCAGGCCTGCAGTCCTTGCAGATGCCCAGTCATGAGACCAAAGAAAGAACCTGGAGTCAATGACAGAGTCACTAGTGGTTTATTGGAGAGAGACTGTTACAAGTCAGAGGCAACGGTCCTGGAGCAACACCCCACCGTGTATGGCCAATGGCAGGTAGGACAGGGCATCAGTCTTCTCTGCACAGGGAAGAAAGAGGCTGCAGATTATAGGGAGCATGACCACTGAAAAATTACTTGGTTTCTGGGGAACTGCTGGAATGCAACCCCCACAGCTCTTTGGGTTAGCAAACTTTGAGAAGGCTGTTGATGGCTGAACATAACAGAGCCATTCTGGTCTGAGTGCTAGAACAATTGTTTTCTGGAAGTCAAGCCAATCATACAGGTAGCTACTGATTAAACTTTTAGCTTAGGAGAGGGAGGTAGTCATGTGCACAAGTACCAGGTCGGGCAGAGGATGTCCAGAGAGCAAGGGAGCAGCCATCTTTTGAGTCCTGACTACACACTCCACCCCTGCATACCCCACATGAGCCTCACAATCTATCTGCCTTTTGTCTGAAATATCCCTGGAGTCAGGCTTGTAGAGGAGCAATGCAATTAGATACCAGAAACACAATATAGACAGCAGCAGCTAGACAGTTTTACCAATGAGATGCCAACTATATCGAAAAGTGATTCACCAAGAGGTGGAGAGATTTTGTTGCTAGGCACTAACAGAGTCAGTTGAGAAAGTTTACAGAGGTGATATGCTGGTCTACGGCTTTCATAGCAGAGGAAATGTGTGAGAATCATCGAGTGTATATACATAGCACTGGGCTTTGACCAGGGCACAACTACCAGCTTGTTAGCCTATCTGAGACTCTGAAGTTAGTGTGATATCATCAATGTAACAGAAGAGGAAAGCATTGTACAGAGAGTCCCACCTAGTCAGATCCACAGCCATGACAAATTTTGGACTGTGTGATAGCCCCAGGGGAGCACAGCTTTTTTCCTCCCAAGTGAATGAAAATTGGTCTTGGTGTTCAGGGGCCAAAGGGATGCTAAAGAAGGCATTGGAAAAATCAATAACAAAAATAAGTCCCTAAATGTTCATCATCTGGAGAACAAAGAGGTGATATTAGGCACAGTTGTATGTAAGATCAGAGTTATTTATTTAATCCCCTGTCATCTACAGTTGTTCTCCAGGAGGCATTTGGTCTCCCTCTTAGCCACATGTGGCTGTGAAAGCTCCTATGATGCTCCTGTGCTACTTCTTTCCTGGTGTTAATGATTTCCTCCTTTCCTGCTGAAAGTCTATATTGTTTGTGGCTGGGATAGCTTGGCCAATGTTCATTTGGCAAGGCCTCTTGTTTTATCAGGCATTCTCCTAGGCTGAATTCTCCCACAGCAGTTTATGAGACAAAGCCCACTATCACATTCACTCTTTGAACGGATTTTGGGATTGGAGCTATGATGTGCCATATTCCCTGGGGTCACTGTTGCAATGGGCCATAACCATTTTGACTCTCTGACTAACAAGTTATTGACCCTTTAGCTGCCTTACATGATGGGCAAAGGTCTGTCATTTCTCTTGCTCCCACAGTGTAGTCAGTAACATTTCAGTAGTTTAAGTTTGGGTTAACTTGATATGTCTCCTAAGTTTTAGATATTTAAAAATATCAAAACAGCCACAAAACAAAACTAGAAGGAAAAGAGACGGTGGGGAATGAAGGGAAACAAAGTTTAGAAAAAAGGAATAAAAAAATTTTTTTAAGCATTATAAAACATTCCAGAAACATTTAATAGATAAGAAAAAGACTGAAAATAAATCCTGAACATGTGTTAATATTACTTTCTGGTAAAAGAAAACTAAAACAAATAAGGCATAATTTATAGAATATTTTCTAAAATTAATGGTTTGAATTTGCATATTAAAATGATACTTCAGTGAAAAGACATTCAGGTATTAGAAACTGAGAAATAAAAAATATACTTTAATGGATTTCAAAGTTAAATAAAAGAAGCATTTTGAACAAATACATTTTGGATAGCTATACAGATATAAATATAAAATCACTTAAAAATAAATAGTCTGGTGTTTCAGATTTATCCTTAGAATTGTTTATCACCAATAATTACAATATCATGTAATTATGATGAAGAGATGAAGAAAATATGGTATTTATACATAATGGAATACCATTCTGCCCTGAAAAAGAAGGTTATGCAGTCATTTGCAACAACATGGATGAAACTGGACATTACGCTAAATGAGATGTCAGTCATACTTCAATGAGGTGTTTATTTAAACAAACAAAGAAACTTATGTACTTATAAAAGCAATACCTTTAAGCTGCATTTTAATTGAGAAAAGTTAGTTGAGGAACAGCATATATATTATATGACTATATGTTAAATATGAATAATTATATATATCGCTAAACTTTTTCAAAAAGGACCCAGGAGAAAGTAATAATGAGAGTTATGGACAAAGATGGAGAGAATTTTTCATTACTACTATTTTACAGTAAACTTAAACCATCCAAATATATTCTAAAAACCAAATAAATATTTTGAAAATAAGCTCAAATATCAGCATTAATAATCTCTTAATGATTTGAATTTTTAATTTTGATATTTTTGTTGTTACTCTGTGCTTTTATAATGTGAAATACTTCAGCACACTCCTTTTAAAAGATATAAAGTCAAAACTAGTCAGAGTTGAATTCTTAAAAGACTCTCAAATTTGAAATCTCAGGCTTAGACCAAGGATCTCTCTTTATATATGATATGCATTTTCATGCTGCATTATTCTAAGCCAGAAAAATGTGCAATATATCCTCATGTATGAATTGTACACTCCTCTCTCCCCCATCCCCATATAAGTCCTCTATGCTTTCTTGAATTATTTCAAGCTGGGCACTTTATTTCTTTTTCAGTCTCACTTCAATTAAAACTGTCAGGTCCTGTCTTTATCCCAGGATTTTGTTCTAGTCTATTTAACCTTTGAAACACTTTGTAACAGTTTTCTCACAATTCAAAATATTTTTTAAAAAATCAATGAAACCCAGAAATCTGAGGTTGGGGCACATTTCCAGGCACATGTATCACTGCCCTTCAGATCACTCTGTTTGTACTGATACTGCTTCCTGCACTGTCATTTGTATTAGTTCCCCAAAAAACCTCGTAATCATATGTGAGGAAGAAACACAGCAGCTAATTTTCTCTTTGTTTACAGTCATTTAGAAATTCTATTTAATCAGGGAAAGCAAACTTTCTCAGTGTGAAGCCCCATTTTGCACTAAGGAAACTGGGCAACTTAATTCAAACAGTGGCATACACATGCTGAAGGAAAACCAAGCACACAATATTTCACTAACTTAGATGTATTGATGGACAGGAAAAGATATTTTATTCCTTAGCACTTAATTTTACTGTAATTAATGCTGACTTCCTTTGTGTTGCTTTTGAATCTTTTAATTCTTCAATTATGCCACTCAAATTCTTGTATCTAAAATTGTGTCAGAAACACAAAAAGACTGATTGCCACCAGTGGATAATCAGCATCTTTCTGTGTGAATGTGAATTCTGAGAACATGATTCAGAATTTATCTGAAATCTCCAGACCAATTCCATATTGTTTGAATAATTAAACTCTCAATAGCTGTGGAATATCAAAAGCCCTGTGCATCTGTGATTTAGGTTCTAAATATGGTGTTATAAGCCCTTTCCTCATATGCACAACAGCAGAGTGCCACTATCACAAAAAGTAAATTTGCCAGCTTGTATCATTGTTCTAATGACTTTGAAAACTCTTCTAACAAAAATATCATTGGATGGTAAAGAGGGCAGTTAACTAAAGTTCCTGTAGCTGTGAACCTAGTTAAGATACATTCCAAGAGCACAATAGTAAAAAGAATTCCTGAGCTCTTTGTGTGTACTCTTGGATGCTCATCAGTTAGTTGTGCCACATTATGCTTGGTTGTCATTTGTATAAACTTCTGCATCTCATAAGCACATTTCCTCTGCTTTTGTGGCTATCACCTCATTTATATCTCCAGTAGTGCAGAATGGATTCTGATTGAAACCTCTCTCTCATTCTAAGATATCTTTAGCAACAGTTACATATAGCTCATATATGTCTCATACTCCTATCACATGATGTGTGTAGAACATTTCTAACATTCTAATGTAAATCATTTCTAATGAGGCATGTATCCTGCTTTGAAAACAAATGTGTACAGATTCTATTGTCTATGTTATTTATCTTTTATTTAAGCCATTCTCATAATTGGTATTCCCTTACTCTTTATTTTTCACACAGATAAAGATGGTTGGAAAAGTATCATCTTGTCTGAGCTATTAAATTTTACAATCCTGTGAAAAGAGGGCTTTTGATTTGGGGTCTGAAATGATCATATCTTAACTTTCAATAGAATCATGAAGAATATATGTTACTTAAATTGATTTTTAATGTAGTTTCACTTATTTTGAAACATGGAAGTTTAAAGAATACATTTCAATTATTTTTTCAAAAGTAAGCATTTTATATTGTTTCTTGAATAATATTAATAGTACCATACTCAATCTAATCTGACTTCATGTAAAAGATAATACTAATTATGGATATATATTCAGATTAACTCCCTGTCAATATTGATTATGTTCTAAAAATTCTCAAAATGTTTCATAATCTTTTATGAACCAACGATAACTCAAATATTTTTATAAATCTAAAATATATATGATAATACCCAAGTGAATAAGGTGAAAGCAAAACACTTCAAATTTATCTAGAGATGTTAAGAGTTATGAACAATATGAAAACACCAGTTTATTCCATTTCAGGAGGCATTTTAGTCAAAAACTTCTGTACGTGTCCAGTATAATGTATTTGACAAATACCACAAGGGCTGATGTCATTTTACTGTTATCCTTAAGCATGTGCCACTGTCCATGTACTATTCTCAAACACAGCTAAATGTGTACAAAAACAGAAAATCAACTAAAGCATAACTAATTGTTGAATATGTTTTTTAGGGTGATAATTGGGAGATAAAAATCCAAGATGACATCAAAATAAAAATAAGTGGAACAAAGTGGAAAATATGTTTCTAAAATTACTGTTAGAGTTGTTGACTATTGTTTATACGTAGCAAGGATCACAAAAACACATGTTTAACACATTCGTTCATATACATACATACATACATCTTGTCTAATTCTAGAGATCATTAAAGAAACAAAAGTTAAAATGTATGACAAAGTGTTAAATACAACTAAAAAAAAGAGAATAACACACATTACTTTTAACTACTTGAAGAAAACAGTAAATAAAAAAAGCTAAGTCAGTTCAGTGATAAATATTTTAAGACAAGAGACTGGAAAAATAAAAACATAAGAGTGAGAGCAATATGAAACTGAAATGTATCAGTAATTACAATGAATATGGATAAATTAAATTTCTCCCTTTAATATAGAAGCTTTGGTTTATATAAAATATCAAAATCAATATGTTACTTTCAAGAGAAATTCTGAAATCATAAGGAGGGTAATGTGGTAAAGACAACCATGAAAATGAAATTAAATCAGTTTTAACTTTAATAACTAATAGTAATTAACAAGTCAGATATTATTTGATTCTACTTATTCAAATATTTCTAATATTATATGCAATATAGCAACTTTAATATCAGAATAGAATTCAAAGTTTAAAAATCTTCAAAAAGCAAAATATAGATATTAAACTTTGATAAATATATGAGCTTAAGTACAGGAGATTATAAAACTGATGATAAAAAGGAAACTAATCAGAATAGGTACAGTGCATAAGTATATACATACAAATTCAGAAATATTCAAAAATTATACAATCTTTGGTAATAAAAACAACAGTTAGATTGAAGCTTAACATAAATTTGTTTCTTTATTAAAACCTTTGCAGAATGAATTAGCTAACATGAAAGATTAGTCAATGAACTCTTCTACTTCAATTGTAACATATAGTAATTGTTCCCACTGAATGAAGAATAATCATGGTTCCAGGTTAAATTCTAGAGTGCTTCATAAGTGGTATGCTTATCATTAGTCACCAGATTTTATCTGCACATGCAAATGATACAAATTGATTAATGATCAATAACTGAGATGAGAGATTTGCATCTGTGAAAACTGAGTTAAACTCTGATTGATTTATTTTTTTAAAGATTTTGAACAAGATTTGGTCAAAAGGATTGTGAGAATTTTACAATGAAATTAAAATTATTCCAAAACTAAGATTTCTTTAAGTGTGTATTCAAGTTTTAACTCCATTGTGCAGAAAATTTAACTGGAAATTGTAGGTAATGTATATGATATTTTTATGGAAGGTAGACAAACAAAACTATAATCATGATCAAGTAAGTGCCAAACCAAAATTAAAATATTGGAGAGTAATATAAGTGTATCAAATTTCTGGAAAAATAGACATTGCAAGTTATATAAATAGTAAATTTCTATGAATTTTCACTGTAACTACTTTTACATTAACTAACAAACCATAAATTTTTAGTGAATTTTTTTTATTATAATAATACTCTTTGCTAAAAACAATGTAAGTAGTTCTTTAAAGTTTATATGATTGCTGATGAAAAAAGCACAGATATAACATATGCATAAGTTAGCTTTTAGCAGTATATACCCAGAAACTTTGTGGGTTTGTCTTAATGCTTAACCTTCTTAAACTGTATTCCTAGGAAAACATTATGAACTTTAGACCAAATATCATGAGCAAAGTAATAAAACATGAAAATTGAAAACAACCTCCATAATTTCGGAAATTACTAGATAAATTCGATATGGTAAAATAAGATGCAATCAAATTAAACATATTTAGAAAAAAATTCAGAAAAAATATATTTATGAAAATTCACATCATACCATTTAGTGAAGAAAAAGAAAGAATTGAATGTATAGTAGCAGTTGGCAAACATTTTCTGTAGAGAACCGGATAGTAAATGTAATACACTTTGCAGACTGTGCAGTATCTTTTGCAGCTACTCAACTCTGCTCTTGTACTACAAAATCAACCAAAATAAAACATAAACAAATGGTCAACTCTGTTCTAATAAAACTTCATAAATAGAAAATAAATTCAGTAACTGGATTTAGCCCTAATTCATAGTTTGCCAGCCTCTGATCAAGATTACTATTTGTACTGCTAAAAAATTCATAGAAAAATACCAATTATCAATTTTTATTGCTCAGAGATGTGAAATAGGTATTGATTATTTAGACATTTATTGACATGTAATATACACTTTGAAATGTGCATTTATAAGTACACGGTTTAATAAATTCCCAAACTAAATATATCTCTATAATCAGATAGTAAGGAATCTGCCTGCCTCTGCAGAGACGCAAGAGATGTGAGTTTGATCCCTGGGTTGGTAAGATCTCCTGGAGAAGGGAATGGTTACCCACTTCAGTATTCCTGCCTGAAAAATTCCATGGACAAAGGAGCCTAGAAAGCTACAGTTCATAGGGTCACAAAGAGTTGGACATTACTGAGACTAAGTGTAATTCAAGAAACAGAATGGATTCATATTTGTCATTTATGTATACAGAACTTCCCAAAATTTACATATTGCACATATATTTCATATGTATGATGCAAAATAAAGTATAAAAAATAAATGTTTTTAAATTTATATTTATTTTAATTGGAGGCTAATTACTTTACAATATTGTATTGGTTCTGCCACACATCAAAATGAATCCACCATGGGCGTACATATGTTCCCCATCCTGAACCCCCGTCCCACCTCCCTCCCTATATCATCCCTCCGGGTCATCCCAGTGCACCAGCCCCAAGGATCCTGTATCGAACCTGGACTGGTGACTCATTTCTTATATGATATTATACATGTTTCAATGCCATTCTCCCAAATCATCCCACCCTCTTCCTCTCCCACAGATTCCAAAAGACTGTTCTATACATCTGTGTCTCTTTTGCTGTCTCACATACAAGGTTATCATTACCATCTTTCTAAATTCCATATATATGCATTAGTATACTGTATTAGTGTTTTTCTTTCTGACTTACTTCACTCTGTATAACAGGCTCCAGTTTCATCCACCTCATTAGAACTGATTCAAATGTATTTTTTTAATGGCTAATACTCCATTGTGGATATGTACCACAGCTTTCTTATCCATTCATCTGCTGATGGACATCTAGGTTGCTTCCATGTCCTGGCTATTATAAACAGTGCTGCGATGAACATTGGGGTACACGTGTCTCTTTCAATTCTGGTTTCTTCGGTGTGTATGCCCAGCAGCGGGATTGCTGGGTCATAAGGCAGTTCTATTTGCAATTTTTTAAGGAATCTCCACACTGTTTTCCATAGCGGCTGTACTAGTTTGCATTCCCACCAACAGTGTAAGAGGGTTCCCTTTTCTCCACACCTTCTCCAGCATTTATTGCTTGTAGACTTTTGGATCCCAGCCATTCTGACTGGCATGAAATGGTACCTCATTGTGGTTTTGATTTGCATTTCTCTGATAATGAGTGATGTTGAGCATCTTTTCATGTGTTTGTAGCCATCTGTATGTCTTCTTTGGAGAAATGTCTGTTTAGTTCTTTGGCCCATTTTTTGATTCAGTCATTTATTTTTCTAGAATTGAGCTGCAGGACTTGCTTGTATATTTTTGAGATTTGTTGTTTGTCAGTTGCTTCATTTGTTATTTTTTCCCATTCTGAAGGCTGTCTTTTCACCTTGCTTATAGTTTCCTGTGTTGTGCAGAAGCTTTTAATTTTAATTAGGTCCCATTTGTTTATTTTGGCTTTTATTTCCAATATTCTGGGAGGTGGGTCATAGAGGATCCTGCTGTAATTTATGTCAGAGAGTGTTTTGCCTATGTTCTTCTCTAAGAGTTTTATAGTTTCTGGTCTTACGTTTAGATCTTTAATCCATTTTGAGTTTATTTTTGTGTATGGTGTTAGAAAGTGTTCTAGTTTCATTCTTTTACAAGTGGTTGACCAGTTTTCCCAGCACCACTTGTTAAAGAGATTGTCTTTTCTCCATAGTTTTGGAAGTTTTGACCACAGCAATCAGAGCAGAAAAAGAAATAAAAGGAATCCAAATTGGAAAATAAGAAGTAAAACTCTCACTGTTTGCAGATGACATGATCCTCTACATAGTAAACCCTAAAGACTCCACCAGAAAATTACTAGAGCTAATCAATGAATATAGTTAAGTTGCAGGATATAAAATCAACACACAGAAATCCCCTGCATTCTTATACACTAATAATGAGAAAATAGAAAGAGAAATTAAGAAAACAATTCCATTCACCATTGCAATGAAAAGAATAAAATACTTAGGAATATATTTACCTAAAAAAACTAAAGACCTATATAGAAAACTATAAAACACTGGTGAAAGAAATCAAAGAGGACACTAATAGATGGAGAAATATACCATGTTCATGGATCAGAAAAATCAATATGGTGAAAATGAGTATACTACCCAAAGCAATCTACAGATTCAATGCAATTCCTATTAAGCTACCAACGGTATTTTTCACAGAGCTAGAGCAAATAATTTCACAGTTTGTATGGAAACACAAAAAACCTCGAATAGCCAAAGCAATCTTGAGAAAGAAGAATGGAACTGGAGGAAGCAACCTGCCTGACTTCAGGCTCTACTACAAAGCAAGAGTCATCAAGACAGTATGGTACTGGAACAGAGACAGAAATATAGATCACTGGAACAAAATAGAAAGCCCAGAGATAAATCCAACCACCTATGGACACCTTATCTTTGACAAAGGAGGTAAATAACCTTTTAAAATTTCCTTACTATGTATCAATTGCATAATATTTCTATTATTATTTCCCTACACATTTTTTCCTTTTTTGAAATTGGAAGATATTCTAATGAGAATTAGTAGCAATTTTTTCAGAGGATGTCTTAGTAAATATCCTCAATATCATAAGATGAATTTGGGTGACTTCTCTATTCCCTGGATACCACAAAATTGAATATTTTCTCTCTATGTAAACTCTTTCAAATTTGACTACCAACTCTACAAACCTGTCCATATTTAAACCCACTCTGCCCTCTCCTGTAATGACAATAACTTCATATTTATTTCCTGCAATTCTTTTACATGGCTTTGCAGAAACTTTAAATTCTCAAATAATCTATTATTCCTCTTGAATATTCAAAATCTCTCTCGATGGCATCTTTCTCATTAGCTCTTATGCACAACTAATTCTCTCCTAAACTGAATAAAATATGTATCTTTATCCAACCTCTAACCCAATCTACTTTACAGATACCACCTTACTTCTTGCTTTCTATTCAAAACATTTTCCTACAGTTGTCTCAAAGAGGTATAACTTGTTCATCCACTAATTCAGATTTAGAAAATGAGATATTCTTTATTTTTAGAACTGACTTCTAATTTCTGACTCTCAGCCCCCAGTCTGTCTAATGACAGATAACAACTGTTTTCAGTTAAATTTAGTCCAATCCAATTATTAATTAATCAATTGGAGATGTATAAATTTGTTACAGTCTAGTTAAACTTTTCAATTTTTATTCTCTCCCTCAGGTTCCGGATTTTATATTCAGAAGTGAGGGAAGTGGATAGGAAGGGAAGTAATACACTCACTGTTGACAGCAGCACAATATCTGCTGTCCCATTTTATACACTACAATCTATTATTTCCTCTTCCAAAAATTAGAAGAAGCTCTCTAAGACTTCTGTAGAGTATCAAGTAAGAGTCTCATGTAGTCTTCTGGTCAAGGTCATCTCACAAGCTACTCCCTGTCCCTGCCAGCTAAACCTATTACATGGTCTTTTAATCAAGAAGAACTCTTGAGCCCATGGAGACTTCTCACTTGCTCCCCTGGCACCAAGGCATTCTTTTAACTAAGTACACCAAGATATGGTTTTTCTACTAGTCATGTACAGATGTGAGAGCTGGACCATAAAGAAGGCTGAACATTGAAGAATTGATGCTTTTGAACTGTGATGCTAGAGTAAGACTCTTGAGAGTCTCTTAGACAGTAAAGAGATCAAACCAGTCAGTCCTAAAGAGAATCAATACTGAATATTCATTGGAAGGACTGATGCTGAAGCTGAAGCTCCAATACATAGGCCACCCAATACAAAGAGCTGACTCATTGGAAAAGACTCTGTTGCTGGGAAATATTGAGGGAAGGAGAAGGGAGCAGCAGAAGGTGAAATGGTTAGATAACATCATCAATTCAATATACATGGGTTTGAGCAAACTCTGTGAGATAGTGGAGGGCAGAGAAGCCTGGCATGCTGCAGTCCATGGGGTTGCAAGGAGTCAGACATGACTTAGCAACTGAACAACACCATCAGCATGCCTAAATCTCTCTTGTGTTTCTCTCATTTATTGACATGCTATACATAGTTGCAACCTGAAAAATAGTGGGAGTGGTTCCTTTTATTTCAGAGATTCTAAATTTTGGAAAGCAAGTATGTGAAAAAAAAAAAAGTCAAATTGATTCTCTGTTTATCTTTTTTTCTAATATTGTACTTTTGTTTCTCCAGTAAGAAAGTAGGGAATAGGTGTGAAAATAAAATCCATTCTTCTAGCTAATATAAGATATCCAGTCTTCCTGTCTATACTCTCAAAGTTAACACATTAACATCTTTGTTTTCTGGTCTTTAATAAGTATACATGCCCCCTCACACATGGTGAGCATGCATCTTGTGCTCTGCATGTGTATTTGTTAATAGGAATAAAAGGAATTTAGGGCATATGTTGTCTCATTTATCTACTCTTTGTTTTTTTTTGTTTACCATTTGCATCTTATTAACTTGAAATTCAGCTAGTTCTGTTATATAATTGCTATAAGATGACATGAAACACAATACATACATTTCAGTGGCTCTGAATATATTTTGGTTGATCTTTCATCATGCTGTCTTCCAAACTTTTCAACTTTTACATGGAAAATTTCCAACATATGGAAAAATATGGTACTACAAAAAACCTTCATGCTTCTATTATTCAGTTTCAACAATTATTACCCATGATCAGTCTTGTTTCAGATATATCCTCAATGCTATCCCCCTCCATTGTCTTATTTGAAAGCAAATTGCAGACTTCATATTATTTCATCAGTAAACATTTTCATATATATCTCTAAAACAAAAAGCCTCTTTTTAGACATGTGATTACAAAACTCTCTTATTACTTTATAAATTTCTAATACTTATTTTGAATCAAAGGCCAAGAAAGGGGCCTATTTTTCAGTGTGTTGATCCATCCCTTAAGTTTTTCTTAAACTATAGGTTGTCTCATCTTGTCTTTAAGATTTTCTTTTGCAATTTATTTATTGCAGAAACTGGTCACTTTCCATCCCTTCCTTAGATTCTTCGTACATTAGTCATTTTGGTTTTGCCCTATTTTCTGTCCACTCCTTCTCTTTGTATCTTAATATTTTTCTACCTAAGCTTATAGGGCATTACTGCTGGTGTAGTCAATGGGGTTGCAATCACATTCAGGATCCAGAAAACAAAAAGTTGAACATGGATGTAAATGAAGCAAAAATGTATACTACTCAGCAACCATGAGCTGAGGGATGAAGGAAAATATGCTTTGGTGGACTCAGCAGCAGCATTCGCTCTCTGCCAAGTTTGGTCAGGAATATCTACACATACCTTTCTTCTCACAGATGACAAAATAGAAAAATATACAAATGACTCATAATGCTTATATTTCCTACTCATAAAACAATTTTAAAAATTAAAAGAAAATGTGTGGTTTATAGATGAATACTGTGGAGAAAATTAATTCAGGACACATATAGGAATGATGGGCTGGGAATGGGGGTTTCACTGAGGATTTGACATTCATGGAGAGATCTAGAAACAGGTGATAGAGCAAGACAGTGTCAATCTACATAAATTGTATTCCAGCCAGAAAGTAAGACCATGCAGGGCATGTTTAAAGATCGACAAAGTGGCCAACATTATAGTAAACAATTAATGAGGAGGAGAGTCTTGAGATAGAGATCGAAGAAGTAATTAAAAATAGGGATAAAAATTTTACATTTTAGGGATAAAAAGTAGGTTGCAGATTTGGTACGAAGTTCGGGATGCCTATTAGACATCCAGATGAAGAAATCAAGTAGGTAATTGGATTGTTCTTGCCTGCAGAAGTATTTTTGAAAAATGTAAGCATATACATGTTACTTAGAGCCAAGAAGCTGGGAAAGATCACAAAGAAATTGGAGGGAGACGGACAAGAGGTTTAATGACTTATTCCCAACGTCGTACAGGAGCTGAAAGATGTAAGATATGAATAATCAGCAAAGAATAACAAGGACTAAGCATATAAGAAGAAAAATTAAAAATTGCTTGTTCTGGGGGCAAATAAAAGGACAGAAAAAAGTGTCAAAGTGAGACACAGAGAGAAGCTAATCTCCATGTCAAATGCAAGCAATGTTGTGAATTTTTCTGACTAGAGTACTGAGAATTGACTATGTGGTTTAGCAATATGGAGATTTACTTTTTAAGACATTAAGAACAATTTCAACAGCTTCATAAGTGTGAATGGCTATTTGGCGTGGGTTCAAGTGAAAATAGAAAAGGAATAGAAAAACATGAATACAGAAATTTTCTTTGAGTAATTTTTTTCTATAAACAGAATTGAGAAACAGAGTAGGAGTTACAGAAACTGGTGGGGTTAAGTGGATTTTCATTTTAAGTCAGGAGTTTATTGTGTGATAATTTGAAAGCTCTAGTGGAGAGGGAAAATTGATTATTCAAAAGAGGAAAGTCATACAATTTTTGTTCAAGTCTTTGAGTTAAGGATAAAGAATAGTTTCTAGTAACCAAATGTACTATACAAAAAAGATCTTCATGACCCAGATAAACACACTGGTGTGATCACTCGCCTATTGCCAGACATCCTGGACTGTGAAGTCAAGTGGGCCTTAGGAAGTATTACTAGGAACAAAGCTAGTAGAGGTGATGGAATTCCAGTTGAGCTATTTCAAATTCTAAAAGATGATGCAGTGAAAGTGTTGCATTCAATACATCAGCAAATTTGGAAAACTCAGCAGTGGCCACAGGGCTGGAAAAGTCAATTTTCATTTGAATCTCAAAGAAAGGCAATGCCAAAGAATGCTCAAACTACCACATAATTGCACTCATCTCACATGCTAGTAAAATAATGCTTAGAATTCTCCAAGCCAGGCTTCAGCAATACGTGAATGTGAACTTCCAGATGTTCAAGCTGGTTTTAGAAAAGGCAGAGGAACCAGAAATCAAATTGCCAACATCTGCTGGATCATGGAAAAAGCAAGAGAGTTCCAGAAAAACATCTATTTCTGCTTTACTGATAATGCCAAAGCCTTTGACTGTGCGGATCATAAGAAACTGTGGAAAATTCTGAAAGAGATGGGCTTACCAGACCAGCTGACCTGCCTCTTGAGAAACGTATATGCAGGTCAGGAAGCAACAATTAGAACTGGACATGGAACAACAGACTGGTTCCAAATAGGAAAAGGAGTACGTCAAGGCTGTATATAGTCACCCTGCTTATTTAACTTCTATGCAGAGTGCATCATGGGAAATACTGGGCTGGAAGAAGCACAAGCTGGAATCAAGATTGCCAGGAGAAATATCAATAACTTCAGATATGCAGATGGCACCACCCTTATGGCAGAAAGTGAAGAGGAACTAAAAAGCCTCTTGATGAAAGTGAAAGAGGAAAGTGAAAATGTTGGCTTAAAGCTCAACAGTCAGAAAACAAAGATCATGGCTTCTGGTCCCATCACTTCATTGGAAATAGATGGGTAAACAGTGGAAACAGTGGCTGACTTTATTTTTCTTGGCTCCAAAATCACTACAGATGGTGATTGCCATGAAATGAAAAGACACTTACTCCTTGGAAGTAATGTTATGACCAACCTAGACAGCATATTAAAAAGCAGATACGTTACTTTGTCAACAAAAGTCCATCTAGTCAAGGCTATGCTTTTTCCAGTGGTCATGTATGAATGTGAGAATTGTACTATAAAGAAAGCTGAGTGCCAAAGATTTGATGCTTTTGAACTGTGGTGTTGGTAAAAACTCTTGAGAGTCCCTTGGACTGCAAGGAGTTACAACCAGTCCATCCGAAGAGAAATCTGTCCTGGTTGTTCATTGGAAGGACTGATGCTGAAGCTGAAACTCCAGGATTTTGGCTACCTGATGCAAACAGCCAACTCATTTAAAAAGACTCTGATGGGAAAGATTGAAGGCGGGAGGAGAAGGGGACGGCAGAGGATGAGATGGTTGGTGGCATCACTGGCTCAATGGACATATGTTTGGGTAAAGTCCGGGAGTTGGTGATGAACAGGGAGGCCTGGCATGCTGCAGTTCATGGGATCATGGAGAGTTGGACACAACTGAGCTACTGAACTTAACTAAACCAAATGAAAGGATTGGCATTGGTTTTGAGTATGGACAGTTCATCCATAGTACAATAATAGAACAGAAAGCAGAGGTTACATGCAAGTAGGTTGATAGATCTAGTGGAGGAAATGATTTAAAGTTGTTTTCTGATTACTTTTATTTTCATAGTGAAATAAGTCAAGAGGTGAATTGATGTTTGAGGAAATTTGGATATCATATGCAGCAGTTATCCCTAAGAGTAAGAGTGAAGGGACTAGAACACTAGTCCCTAATTTTTTCGGCACCAGGGAGTTGTTTCATGGAAGACAATATTTCCACAGACTGGAGCCCAGGAAGGGGTGGTTTCAAGATGATTCAAGCACATTACATCTATAGTTTACTTTATTTCTATTATTATTACATCATCTCTACCTCAAATCATTAGGCATTGGATCCCAGAGGTTACAGACCCCTGGACTATAGGAATAGAATATGATTGTGAGTCATCATAAAAGATCTATCTGAAATTAGCAATCACAGAATAATTTGTAAGCAGTTAGTATGGTTGTATGATTTTCCCCATCTCAGTCAGTTACATATTTCAAGTGTAGATAAAGACAGAGTTGGATAAAACAGCTGTGGTTTTATCAAGCTAATTTTAAAAACAAGCAATGCATGGATGAAGAAGTTCAGGGCACCCTCAGTATGTGAGTACAATTGACCATAAATATTTTGGTCATAAATATATACTAGGAAAGAAAAAAAAAAAAGGGAAGTTAAGCATTATATAAAAGCAAGATTGGTGTGTTATAAATCCCAATGAAACAGAAAGATTGTTAGGTATTAAACCAAGGACTCGTTAATAAAGTTGATTGGTAATTGACATTATAGGGAGATTATGATGATAAATTTTAGGGCAAGTTGTCAAAAAGTGTTTTCTGTAATGATGGAAATGTATCTGTGCCTTCTCATACATTAGCCATTAGCCATATATGGCTACTAAAAACTGAAATATGCAGGATTGATTTTTAACACCAAATCTAGAAACTCAGTTTGGCTCCTTATTCAGTTATTTTGCACATGATGCTCCCTGTCCTAAAATAGCTTTCCTTCTTTTTCTACATACTTGCAACAGTAAGTCTTAAGCTTTAGTACAGGCACGGCTTTGATTTATTTTCTTCCCTTTCTCACAGCTGCCTGCTTTTGCTGTGTGTTCACATCATCAATAAAATCCACTATATTTTTCCTATCACTTATCTCTCTTCTCAGTTGGGCTGAAGTTATTGGAAGGAAAGGCTCAATTTCAATCACACCGTACATAGCACTTGTCATGGTGTCTAATACCTAGGAAGATATGTGTGTGTGTGTGTGTGTATGTGTGTGAAAGACAAAAGATATAATTAAAGAAGGAAGAAGAAAGGATGGAAAAAGAGAGGAAGGGAAGAAGAAAGTGGGGAAGAAATGAAAGAGGAAAGGAAGGAAGGAAAATGTAAAAATGTTAGTTAATGGGAAGAAAAAGGGAAAATAAGAGAAGGGAATTATGGGCACCTCGTTATAAAAAAGAAATACCTTTCTAAAATCAGAATGTGTCAATATGTAGACTAGACTGTTCTGTGAAGGAGTAGTTTGTCACTGACTAAAATATTTAAAAAGAATCTGTAAGTGTCTGTGAGGAATATATAAAAGATAGTGCTGCACTAGGCAACAGGCATTACTGAATGAATACCAAGGTCCTGGAAGACACTTAATATTTCAGAATTCCTTTTTGAAAGTTACCCACTTTGAATTAGAGGTTATTATGCAAATTAAGAAAGTCTTAGAAAATCTTCTAGTGCTCTTTTTCACTTTCCGGTTTTGCTACATGTGAAGGTAGTCATATGATGTACATTCTTATTTATGTATGAATGACCAGCTATATGAGTGCTAATCGGTAACATGAAAATCTAAGCCTCACTAGTATACATTCTAATAAAAGACATACAGAAATAGAAAAATAACTGCACATAAGTTTTCTGGGTATAAAATATTAAAATATTTTAATACAACTGTAAGATAACTTTTCATCATTAGAATTTAGCTAATTTCTGACATTAAGTTTCTTATGACTCATAAATAATTGGTTCTACACAGCTATTGTCAATCAAACACTTAAGTCATTGGAAATTATTGAGTAGAGTGCCAAGGAAAAGGAATTTTTATAAAGGTTGATGATTACACTAATTTTAACATCAAAATGACAGGCATTGGAACATTTGTCCTCACAAAACAGCTGAAATATCAGAAAAACATACGTGCATAGAGACAACAGAAGGATCAAGAAGGAAGAGCAGCTCTCAACGAAGCTGAGAATTTATAAGGAACAGGGTAACCTCTATTAAAATCTTCCTAGATTCATAAATTTAAAGCAAAAAAAAAAAATTCTCTTTAGTCCAGTAAGAAATTGGAAAAGGTGCTTACTAAAGACACTCATTTTAATATGATAGTTCTACATTTGTTGTTAAATTTGATACTACTGACCTATTCTTGATAGAATCTAAAATTACTTTCTGAATGGAGGGGATGGAATTGTCCAAAACACCCTATTTTCACTTTTTCATTCTTCTTATAATTATTGGAAGAATCTGGAAAAGGCAAAAGTGACCCAAAAAAAGAAAATTGAAAAATCAGATAAACCTATTACTGTGGAATTTTCAATGGCATGTTCTCACTGACATGTGTGTGTGTGTGTTTGTGACATCATATAATCATTGCAGCTTTAACACGTACATGTATATATTAAATTAGTAAGTGAAAATGCTGAGTATTGTCTCAGGGTATCATCATAAAAATATAGGCATTCTTAAACCTTTCAATTTGAGAGCCACTACTGATATCAGAACTTCGTGCACCATCAGCAAGTGATTATAGGGTGAAAAGTACCCTTAGAATGATGATGAATTTGAGGCAAAGCATGGGCCAGAATATCAGCAAGGGAGATAGTACAAATAAGTCAGATCTTGGAAATCATTTGAAGTTTGGACCATTGGGAGCTGCTGATCGATTGAACGTAATGAGGTAGACAAAGTGAGAAATTAAGAATAAATTCAATATTTAGGTCCTTTGTAATGATAACTATCTTAAAAGTGCTATTCAAAGAGGTTGTCATTATCAAAAATATCAAAGAATCCCAGTCTAAATATGCATTTTAAATGTTGACTTACTATACATTTTCTGAGAAAATATCCTTAAATGAAGTCCAGTGTAATTCTTCTACTTATTGTTCCATAGGTAAAAGTTTTTTGTTTGTTGATTTGTTGTTTCCTTCTATCTTTCCAGATTTTATTTTTGTCCTTGGTTGAATATGATATGCCTAGCATAGTTTATTTGTTATTTAGGCTTCTTGTTCACTGAGTTTCCTGGATTTGTGGTTTGGTATCTATCATTAATTTTGGAAAACTCCTGGCCTTTAGTACTTCAAAAATTTATTCTTCTTCATTCTCTCTTTCTTGTCTATTTATTCCAAATACATATAGGTTATGCCTTTTGATGTTTCACTATATTTTTTTTTTTTGCATTTCATTTTCCTAAGTACCCGTTGATATCTTCAAGTTTACAAATTTATTTCTCATTCATGGTCAGTGTACTGATGAGGCTATTAAAGACATTTCAAATTTAGTTACAGTGTGTTTTCTTTTTTATTTCTAGCAGTTTCTTTTGATTCGCTCTTAGGGTTTCCACCGTTCTGCTTAAACTGTTTTCTGTATATTTTTTACTTTTTCAGTTAAAGTTTTCAGTTCACTTCAGCTCAGTCGCTCAGTCGTGTCCGACTCTTTGAGACCCCATGAATCGCAGCACGCCAGGCCTCCCTGTCCATCAACAATTCCCGGAGTTCACTCAGACTCACGTCCATTGAGTCAGTGATGCCATCCAGACATCTCATCCTATGTCATCTCCTTCTACTCCTGCCCCCAATCTCTCCAAGCATCAGTCTTTTTCAATGAGCTAACTCTTCGCGTGAGGTGGCCAAAGTACTGGAGTTTCAGCTTTAGCATCGTTCTTTCCAAAGAGCACCCAGGACTGATCTCCTTTAGAATGAACTGGCTGGATCTCCTTTCAGTGCAAGGGACTCTCAAGAGTCTTCTCCAACACCACTGTTCAAAAGCATCAAGTCTTCGGCACTCAGCTTTCTTCACAGTCCAACTCTCACCTCCATACATGACCACAGGAAAAACCATAGCCTTGACTAGACGGACCTTAGTTGGAAAAGTAATGTCTCTGCTTTTGAATATGCTGTCTAGGTTGGTCATAACTTTCCTCCCCAGGAGTAAGCGTCTTTTAATTTCATGGCTGCAGTCACCATCTGCAGTAATTTTGGAGCCCCCAAAAATAAAGTCTGACACGTTTCCACTGTTTCCCATCTATTTCCCATGAAGTGACAGGACCGGATGCCATGATCTGAGTTTTCTGACTGTAGAGCTTTAGGCCAGCTTTTTCACTCTCCTCTTTCACTTTCTTCAAGAGGCTTTTTAGTTCCTCTTCACTTTCTGCCATAAGGGTGGTGTCATCTGCATATCTGAGGTTATTGATATTTCTCCCAACAATCTTTATTCCAGCTTGTGCTTCTTCCAGCCCAGCGTTTCTCATGATGTACTTTGATCATAACCTTATATTCAATTCCTTATCTGATAGTCCCAAAATCTGTGTCACATCTGTGTCTGGTTCTGATCCATGTTTTGTCTCTTCAAACTGTGTTTTTTCTTTGCCTTTTAACATGCCTTGTTTTGCTCTGCTTTTGTTTTGGTTCATTTCATTTTTTAAAGCCAAACTTGACTATTGGGTATAGGATCCAAAGGGAAGGAAACTTTGGGGTCAAGTTATATGTTCATGTGACTAAGAGCTGTTCAAAGGTTTTTGTAACTCTTGGTACCAAAGACTTCGACTTTTCTCCTGTCCTTGGTTTTATCACTCCTACTGTCTTGAGATACCCAGGAAAAGTTGTTAATTTTCAGTTTGTCCAGATTTGCTCCTGTTCTTAGATTTGGAGGGATAGCTTTCAAGCTCTTTAATGTAGGGCCTACGTCTGGAAATCTGTTCAAAGTATTTCATCTGGTATTTCCAAATCCAGGAATATATCTTTAGAACCTTACTGCGTATATATACAACATTTAAGTAAACAATTTTTATTGTGGCTTTATTTGAAATAGAGATAAATAGGAAATAATCTATAGACCAAGAAAGGCATGTGAAGCCATTGCAATACAAATACAACATACTATACTTCAGTTAGCATCAAATATGTGTGATAAGCTTCATTATATCCTGTTAGTGCCTTAAAAGGGCACTTATAAATCAATTTTTAATGTCATATTACTTCCCTTAAAGTGTGTGAGTAGCCAAAACAAAAAAAAAAAAAAAAAGAAGGTGCAAATGGACTTATATACACAATAGAGAGTCACTGATGTACAAAACAAACATGATTACCAGGGGATGGAGGGGGTAAAGTAAGTGGGAAATTGGGACTGATGTACACACACTACAACATATATAAAATAGAAAAATAATAAGAACTTGCTATATAACATAGGGAATTCTACTCAATACTCTGTAATAGGCTACATGGGAGAAGAATCTTAAAATATATATATATGTATATATATATATATAACAGATCCATTTTGCCGTATATCTGAAATTAATGCAACATTGTAAATCACTATACTCCAACTGAAAAAAAAAAAACAAGAAGGACATTCAAATGTAGTTACCACCAAACAGAAGTAGCTTATATTTTGCCATTTATGCTTTTCTATTCTACTAGTTTCTTAAGTATTAAACAGTGTTGTTTTTAAAAGATTAGGGAGAACAGAGTGATTAAAAACTGAATCAGTGAGAAACTCAGGAAGACTGCATTATTTTTAATTTAGATCATATATTAATTCTCCCTTCCAAAATCATATTTCTGTTATAATAATTTAGAACTCCCAATGTAGGTGTCCTTTTATCTTATTCAGTATAAAACAAATTATTGGTAAAAGAATAAGCAGAGGATATAGTAAAACTATATATTATTTCTAAAGATATAATTATTTGAAATTTTATGTATCTATGGTAAATAAAATTTCAGTTATTGAAACAAAACCCATTAAATGTTCTAATAAATCTTTTTTCATTCATATGCCTCAGAATAATTAATTTAAAGATTTAGAGATTATTTTCACTGTATATATTTTATAATTTTCACACCTATGAAATTGTACTTGAATACTTCACTGTCTGAGGGAAATCACTCATGGCCTTGATTGTTATTTCTCAGATTATCATTACCCTCATCATAAACATTCACATTTTATAAATCAAGTCAATTAATACTATAGAATCATTTTCCCAAAATTTGTACATATATACTAAATTGATCACTCATCTTGGTAGCCATTTAATACATTACAGAATATATTATTTTTAAAACTATCATGATAAATAAAAAGATTTTTCTTTCTCTTTTTAAGTTGAAATAAGGTATTGAAATCTCAGCATTTTTATTTGTTCTTTTTGCAGTTATACATAAAATAAGGTGCTGAAATATTTCAAAGACCAAGTATTACATAAGTTTACTTAAATATTTTTGACTCAGGAGTCAGAAACCCTCTAGTTAAAATTCAGTGTTTATACATTCTATGAACATATTTTTGCAAACATATGCAAAGCTCAAGCATTTGAAAATAATTTACTGTTAGTGAATCTTTGGTGTGGCATATTGCAAATCAATACTTTCATTTTTAGGGCATTATGGGTAAATTACTCAACTAAGGAAAATTTTTCTAAGGCCCTGAAGGACTGAAAGGTTAATGGCAAAATGAAGTCTAACAAAATAAACAGTAAGACTTTTACTATCTTTCTTCAACCAGTATGTTGTAAATTAGCAGGTAACAATGTTTACATATGATCTGCATTCACATGTCAATAAGCTATATTAAGAAACCACTTGACAGCATGATTAATTGAACTGTATGGTTTCTGTGCAGCTAACAAAGCAAAAAATTCTGGATAGGCAAGAAGGAATATATTATTACACCACTAACTTCTACATAGTTATTTTATGACCCAGGCATGTATTTAACATCATGTGAGGGAAAACTGGGAATACATGACAAAGTCATGGAAGGAGAGGAAACCTGATATTAAAAGAAAGCAGAGCTGAGACCATTAAGGCGTTAACTCAAGACCTGTGCTGATAAGGCTGCAGCTACAAACACCAACTAGTTGGCACTTGGATTTAATATCATGAAAACTCTACAGGATATAGCAAAGACTAGAACCTAAAATGTTAAGGTTTAGCCAGAGAAGCAAAATGTTCTTGCTTTATATAGATATATAGCAATTTGTAGTCCTTAAAGATATAGGGTCTCAATTAAATCTCTTCCAAGGCTTGAGAGAGGTATTTTATTAAAAATTTTTATATGGGAATTTTTTGTTTTAACAAAAGTCTGCTCTAGCAAGAGTGCTTATATAATTGTATCAATAGTGACTTTTGAAACTAAAGGATACTGAGACCAAGAATCAGTGATCTGAAGGGTCATTGTTAAATTCTGTGTTAAATTAGAACATGAGACAAAAGTGGATAAACTGAAGAACATGGCTCAGGCTGCCTTGGTTAATTCCAAGGGCATTAGAAAGGGGAAATGCCATATTTTTGTCTGAAAGATTTCTATGGGATGTACTGTATGTGGACTTTGGGTCAGCATAGATCAAGCCCAAAGTAAATCTTAGTATCGATGTACATTATAAAATTATAAATTTAATACATGGCACAATAATCTATATGAGAAATTTTTGTTTTGATTATAATGCTAGCCTACTCTTTTTGAGAGTTTATGTTATAGATTTTTATGAGACTATTACTAATTAACATTTAATATTTACTGAAAAGAGAAGAATAACAAATAATAATAAATCATGAGGATTTTGAAAGTGTTTAGGAATCTGGAATGCTGTATTTTCAAAGAATAAAGTTGCAAAAAGTTTGCATGTGAAAAGAGCTATTTCCTTTTTTCTAATTTAAATATGTTAGATTGCTTTTTGTGCAAGAAAAAAATATATATGAATAAACTAAATTATTCTTCTTCCCCATTATCCTGTTTCTAATGCACATTCTTGAATATAAATAAAACAGCTAAGAAGAAATAAAGAATCTACATGGAACAGATCTCAACTTCTGATAATATTAAAAGAAAGCAAACATATAGAGGGCTCAGTGGTAAAGAACCCACCTGTCAATGCAGAAGATGAGGGTTCCATCCTTGGTTGGAATGATCCCCTGGAAAGAAAACGGCAACCCACTCCAGCATTCTTGCCTGGGAAATAGCATGAACAGAGGAGCCTGGCAGGCTACAGTCCATGGGGTCACAAATAGTTGAAAACGACTTAGTGACTAAACAATAACAAAACATCATATACAGACTGATCCATGGTTGCATAATCCTTCTTGTTTAGATGATGCTATCAGTTCCAATTCAACTCCATGGTTTCTTGTATCTTGCATATTCACAGAGAAGCACGACTGCAGCTGTACCCTTCTAAAGACAGAACACCTAGGCAGGAGGATATTCCAAGTTAGAATCAAGGAATGAAGATTAGGAGGAGTGTATGGTTGCTGTCTTTACTTTTTCCTTTATACTATACACTCTCATCTGCTGGATCATGGAAAAAGCAAAGAGAGTTCCAGAAAAACATCTATTTCTGCTTTATTGACTATGCCAAAGCCTTTGACTGTGTGGATCACAATAAACTGTGGAAAATTCTGAAAGAGATGAGAATACCAGACCACCTGACCTGCCTCTTGAGAAACCTGGACAGGTCTGGAAGCAACAGTTAGAACTGGACATGGAACAACAGACTCGTTCCAAATAGGAAAAGGAGTATGTCAAGGCTTTATACTGAAACCCTGCTTATTTAACTCCTATGCAGAGTACATCACGAGAAATGCTGGGCTGGAAGAAGCACAAGCTGGAATCAAGATTGCTGGGAGAAATATCAATAACTTCAGATATGCAGATGACACCACCCTTATGGCAGAAAGTGAAGAGGAACTAAAAAGCCTCTTGATGAAAGTAAGGAGAGTGAAAAAATTGGCTTAAAGCTCAACGTTCAGAAAATGAAGATCATGGCATCTGGTCCCATCACTTCATGAGAAATAGATGAGAAACAGTGGAAACAGTGTCAGACTTTATTTTTTTGGGCTCCAAAATCACTGCAGATGGTGAGCGCAGCCATGAAATTAAAAGATGCTTACTCCTTGGAAGGAAAGTTGTGACCAACCTAGACAGCATATCAAAAGCAGAGACATTACTTTGCCAACTAAGGTCCGTCTAGTCAAGGCTATGGTCTTTCCAGTGGTCATGTATGGATGTGAGAGTTGGACTGTGAAGAAAGTTGAGTGCTGAAGAATTGATGCTTTTGAACTGTGGCGTTGGAGAAGACTCTTGAGAGTCCCTTGGACTGCAAGGAGATCCAACCAGTCCATTCTAAAGGAGATCAGTCCTAGGTGTTCTTTGGAAGGACTGATGCTAAAGCTGAAACTCCAGTACTTTGGCCACCTCCTGTGAAGAGCTGACTCATTGGAAAAGACTGTGATGCTGGGAGGGATTGGGGGCAGGAGGAGAAGGGGATGACAGAGGATGAGATGTCTGGATGGCATCACCGACTTGATGGACATGAGTTTGTTTAAACTCCAGGAGTTGGTGATGGACAGGGAGGCCTGGCATGCTGTGATTCATGGGGTTGCAAAGAGTCAGACATGACTGAGCGATTGAACTGACTGAACTGATACACTCTCAACATGCTAAACTTTGACTTAACAGACTACATTTTTTGGTTTTAAATTTTTTTAGTTTATATCGGGTTATAGCTGATTGTGAATGTTGTGATAGTTTCGAGAGAACAATGAAGGGACTCAGCAAGACACATATATGATTTCATCCATTCTCCCCCAAACTCCCTTCCTATCCAGGCTAATGATCCTGTGTTTTCAATGGGGTTTATTTGATGAGCCCATTTGAATGGCCAAGAAAAATTGAGATAAAATTTTCCCCCAAGTTTGTATTTAGGCAATTCTGTCATCACCCACAGAGTATTATTCGTATTTAATCCACTAAGCAGTTCTATAAGGTAAGCACTAGTATCCTAGGTAAGGGCAGTGAAAATTAGAAAATTTCAGTAATATGCCCATGTTACAGCCAGCTAGTAGTAAACCTGGGATTTGAAGTCAGCCTTAATGTTTGGTGTATTGCCCTTTTATTGATTAATTCAGTAACTTGTGAAATCCTCTGAAAGCCTGAAAATAAAAATAACACTTAGGTATTTTTCCAAGACACAAAGTGAACTAGAAATAAAGACAGTCTAGGAGAAGCATTAAGACTCATTGAGGATAAATGTGGGTTGTCAAATAATGTGAGAGGGCAAAAAAAAAAAAAAGAGAGAGAGAGAAATAGTTTGTTGTTGCAAACTGATATATAAGTTTAATGGAAATTAATATTCACAATTCTAATTAATTAAAATATTTTCAATTACTTAAGGTTATTGTTTTAATCCAGATACATAACCACGTTTGAAAGAAATGTCTGAACAATTTGCAATTCAATAATATTTTATGATATTATACCCAAAGATTATAAGTGAGGCTAAGAAAATTATTTGATAAATGTGTATTTTAGTGTTTTATATATCTTCTAAATAAATTTTAAATTAATTTAAAAACACAGTATGATATACATTGATTTTTAGAGCTACAAAATTGAAATAAGTCTTCAGAAATGTAAAATGCATTTTGCTATACTCAAATCAAAAGTATCTGTTAATTAATATTTTCTTCTTACAACATTTCTGGAATTGAACTATTGCATTGGTATCTATTATCTGTATTTGTAAAATGGAACATATATTTAGAAGTACCTTAGAAATCATTGCATTCAGTCTCTGACATAATGTAGGAGTAACTTCTACAACACCCCCAAAATGTGTCTTTGTAAGTATATGGGGAGATAAGGTTTATGAGTTGTTGCTGTTCAGTCACTAAGTCATGTCCAACTCTTGAGACTCCACAGACTGCATCACACCAGGCTTCCCTGTCCTTTACTCTCCTGGACCTTGCTCAAACTCAAGTCCATACGGTCAGTGATACCATCCAACCATCTAGTTCTCTGTTACCCCCTTCTCCTCTTGGCCTCAATCTTTCCCAGCATCTGTCATTCCATCTCTTTCTTAATATTATAAACTTGAAAACTTCAAATGAAAACCAAACAATATCAGTCATAAAGCTGCAAAAAGTTTTTTTCATAATAAAGCAAAAAATGTTTCTGTGACACATATAATCATTTGCCCTATTTCCTGCCCTTTGGAGTTTTAAAAAAAAAAATCTACTCCCTCTTTGCATGATTCTAATAAAAGTATTTATTAAAAAGTGGAAATTTTTTATTTTCTTGAACTGTAAGGGAGAGCCCAAGGGAATTTCTTTCTGCTGTTTGCCTGCATGCAAACATAAACTGCTTTAAAAAGCTGAGCTGAAACATGGCCAGGGATCAACGTAATGAATACTGCCTCTGTAAAAATGACTAGTACACAGGAAACACAAAATAAAGAGCAGGGGAAAGTATCTGGGGAATTCAAAATAAAAGGAATTCTGGTTACAGAAGAAAATTTAAGATTTCTTCAGGGGATTCATACAAAATTTCTCTTATTATTCAGAGACAGAAATCCAGGAAAAGTTTATAAGAAAAATTTATCAAGGTACATTTTTTTTAAAAATTGCTGAAACAGAATAAATATAAAATATTTATTGAAAAATCTATGTAGATATAACTCTCCTGTGTTCTAAGTAGTATTTCTAATGTATTTATTTTACAAATTATAAAAAAGTACACAAACCAAAAGACAATAACATGAACATATGAAATATCTAGATATAGATAGTATTAACATTTTGTCAAATTTGCCTCATATTAGTTTATATCAAGAGTAGAATATAATTAATACCGTCTACTTCCCATGGTATTCTCTCAGCATCTTATGGCACTTCCTTCTACCAAAGTGACTAAAAACAAGTACTTTGAAGTTTATTATAATTATTCTGAAGCATATTCAGTTCAGTTCAGTTCAGCTCAGTCACACAGTCATGTCCGACTCCTTGTGTCTCCATGAACTGCAGCACGCCAGGCCTCCCTGTCCATCACCAACTCCCGGAGCTCACTCAAACTCACGTCCATCAAGTCGGTGATACCATCCAGCCATCTCATCCTCTGTCATCCCCTTCTCCTCCTGCCCCCAATCCCTCTCAGCATCAGGGTTTCAGTGAGTCAACCAGTCCATTCTAAAGGAGATTAGTCCTGGGTGTTCTTTGGAAGGAATGATGCTAAAGCTGAAGCATATTACTACATGTTATTTTTATATTTATATATTCATCAAAATGCATATTTTAACATTTGAATTGAGTTGTGGCAGCAATATTCTTTGCATATTTATGAATATTAATATATTTTGCTCAAATTCATTTATTTTCATTATTCCATATAATTATAATAAATAGATTTCTTTATCCATGTATTTTCTGATGAGTGGACAATCATTTCTAAAATATTGTCACTGCAAATAGGGTTTTAATATAATTTTTCGAGGTTTTATATATATAAATCAATAAATTTCTTTCTATAGGAATGGTTTTCCAGACATGTCTTACAGTTTTTAACATGGGTTAGGTAACATGCACTATAAAAGATATGGTTACACATTTATTTGCACAAAAATGATTGTATTAATACATTTATGAAATATTCTATACAATCTAGAAATTTCTATCTAGGAAAGATAAACTTTCAACAACCCTAATTATCCTGGCTTCCTGTTTTTTTAATTTAAATTTATTTATTTTAATTGGAGGCTAATTACTTTACAATATTGTATTGGTTGTGCCATACATCAACATGAATCCGCCATGGGTGTACACAAGTTCCCCATCCTGGACCCCGCTCCCATCTCCTTCCCTGTACCATCCTTCTGTGTCATCCCAGTACACCAGCCCCAAGCATCCTGTATCCTGCATTGATTTCTGGTTTTGAAATTATAGTATGGTAGTAACTTTCACATGCCTTTTGCATAGGGTCTTCTGCTTCTGCATTTTATGCATACTAGAATATTAGCTTCATTTTATTTTATGTGTTAATCTAGACCATGAGCAGAGAAGTGAATGGATTTTATGTAACTGTGTACAAAGGCAGCAATGATGTGAGAATTGCTCATCCTCAGTTTTGTAGTCTTGAACCTCTGCATCTGGCATGATCATGAACCAGGCAAATCCACTTAGAATACCTTGTGGGTTAGGGATTAATAGGTTCCCAGGATCAACATAAATAGCTTGAAGTGAGTTGGAGGGAAAGCAAATCTTGTAGCTGATGGAACAGAGCATAATCTTTGAATATTTTTCATTGTTATTTCATTGTTCAAATTATGACCCCAGCAATTATTTGTTATGTGACCGGGGGTAAATTCTTTAATTTCAAACATTTAGTTTCTTTATACATGAAAGAGGAATAAGAGTTTCAAGTATGGATCATTGATAAATTGTAATGATGTATGACATGCATTGACTGTTCATTTGTTTCAGACATTATAGCATATGCTTTTAATACAAATATTCACTTAATGCTCTTATAACTCAATGAAGTAGCTGAATCTAAAGTTCCCTTTTAACATATAAGGAAAGGGAAGTACATACAAATGAAATAAACTGAATAAAGTTACAAAGCTACTTTATGACAGAGGTGAAATATGACCCAAATCATTTTGGATCCACGGCCATAACTCTTAACCCATTGAGGAATGTTGTCTCTTAACTTGTACCTTGTATTTCATTTCATTTTCTATATTGAAATACATTGTTTCCAGCTGCTTCCTTCAGAAGTCTCCAAAGTAGAGGTCTACAAAAGTATGCTTAAGTTATTCAAATAACAATAGGAAAATTAATATTTTAGTAGTTCTAAACCAGATTTTAGCCTCACATGTGCTGTGTGCTAAGTTACTTCAGTCATATCCCACTCTCTGTACTGGAGTGGGTTGCATTGCCCTCCTCTAGAGGATCTTCTGGACCCAGGGATCGACCCTTCATCTCCTCTGTCTCCTGCATTGGCAGGTGTGTTCTTTACCACTAGCGTCACCTGGGTTTAGCCTCAGGGTTGCTCTAATTCACAGAAGGCCTTGAGAAATTCTGTTAGCATTTATGGATCTCAGATATTTTCATTTATAAAAAACACATGTTGAAAATTTTTACATTCAAGCTAGCTTTACTTCAGTTCAGTTCAGTCACTCAGTCATGTCCGACTCTTTGTGACCCCATGAACCTCAGCACACCAGGCCTCCCTGTCCATCACCAACTCCCAGAGTCCCCCTAAACCGATGTCCATCAAGTTGATGATGCCATCCAACCATCTTATCCTCTGTCATCCTCTTCTCCTCCTGCCCTCAATCTTTCCCAGCATCAGGGTCTTTTCCAATGAGTCAGCTCTTAGCATCAGGTGACCAAAGTATTTAAAAATGTTCAGTAAAGTCATAGGTGTTTTCATAAAAAATATGTACTCAATATGTAGTCTTTCTGTTCTTTAAACTACTCATAATTCACAAAAATAAGGCAACAAAAATCAACATTATTATATATATTTTGAAATTGTCTTATAATCATTTGTCTTATGTGAGCAAATTCTATTTATAAAAAGATGTTTATATCAATATGTTAAAAAATGAAAGCTTTTCAAAAAAGATTATATAGGTATAGAATGTGAGATTAGCTGAATATGTGTTATATTATTCTGTTTATTATGAAGGATTTTGTTCATCTCCTTACTACTCCTGATTTGACAAATTCATTGATGCCAAGGTATAGACTTTCAAGAAAAATAACAACCCTGGCATTGTTGGCCTGAAATTCTACTCTCAAACATACATACTGGATACTCATCTATGGTCTTCTGGATGCCCACACATGAATAACATTTGTTAACTGATAATATATTAAATAAAGTGATTTTATATTTTGGCAATTTACACAGAATCAGGACTCTATAATAGACTGTTTTATAATAGTGAAGTCATATTTTTTTTAATTTGAGGGTATCTGCAGATTCTGCAGAAAATAATAGCTTATATGGAAAAAATAGAGAAAGTGATTTGGGAGATTGTTTAGTTTCCTGGAAACAGGTTTATGAAAATGCATTCAATTATTAAAGTTGCATACAGTGTCAAATAAAAAGGGCATAATGAATCTGACTTGTAAAACATGTAACTTTGGTGAATTCCTAATATTGGGACTTCTAAATATATAATAAAAACAAAATAAATCCAAAGGCGAAATAAAATTAAATATAAATAATGAAATATTTAAACAAGAACCATATATATTTTCAAGCAGAGATATTTTGACAGTAAAAAAATATTGCAACTTTGGGAGACATCATCAAAATGGCAGACTAGAATACTTCTAACTTTTCCTCCTTCCATGGATGTACCAGATTATAGCTACTCATGAATCTATTCTCTCTTAGATAATCCAGACAGTTGAGTTACTTCTACACTTTGAGCAACTAAGAAAATACATCAAAACAGGTAGAAAAGGGTGAGACACAGTCTTATAAACACCATCTCTATAGTCTTACAATAAGGAAGGAACCCTGGACTGCCAGTATTCCCCTAAGGAGCAAAGGATTTGTACCACACATCGAGCACCTGAATTTTTAAGATGGCCATCCCAAGAACAGGCCCCCAAATCACCTAGATCTTAGAGGCAGCTGAGCTTAGTATTTGTGAGTTGCACAGGACCATAAAAGCAAAGAAGTAATTTTCTTTTTTTAAATGGGTGTGTGAGCATTTCCCATAGCTTTCCCTTCCAGGCTCATACTTAGCAGTAATTACTCTAAATGTAAATGAACTAAATTCTCTAATCTAAAACATCAAGAGTCTTCATGGATGAAAAAACAAAACAAGACCCAGAACTGTGCTGTCTACAAGACACTCACTTCAGATTTAGGAACACACATAGCCTAAAAAGGAATGTAAAATATATTCCATGAAAATACAAACCAAAAGAAAGTAGAAGGAGCTATATTGATATCAGTAAAAGAGATTTTATGCCAAAAACAACATAACAAGAGACAAAGAAGGTTATTATATAATGATAAAGTGGTCAATTCCTCAAGAAAATACAACATTTGTAAATATTTGTGAATCCTGCATCTAAATATTTAAAGTAAATATTAGTGTGTATAAAGGGAGAAATAAACAGCAATACAATAATGGCAGAAGATTTCATTATTCCACTTTTAACAATAGGCTGATCATCCAGATAGAAAATCAGTATGAAAACATTTGACTTTACACATTAAACAAGATAGACCTAACAAACGTGTATAGAAAATCCTGCCCAATAGTAACAGAATACACCTTTTCAAGCACAGCAGAAAATTCTCCAGGGAAAATCAAATATTTGGCCACAAAACAAAGTCTTAACAAATTTAAGGTTGAAATCATAGCAAGCATCTTTCTGACCATAAGTATTAAATCAGAAATTAATTGAAAGAGAAAAACTAGAAAATTTACAAATGTGTGTAAATTAAACATACTCATGAACACCCAAAGAGTCATAATAAAAATGCAAGTTAATAAAAAGATTATATATCATAAGCTTTTGATATTATAGCTACTACTGATGGGTTTTAGTTTTATTTACATACATTAAGATAAGCAAAGGTGTAGTGAATGTTATTAACTAATTACTAACAGACTAGATAATTCAATGTTTCTTATGATCCAAATATTTGGAAAACTTCATCAGCTGTATATTTCCTTTAGTTTTATATAGTCAATATTAATTAAACATGCTAATGTATTTCTCCTAGATCACTATTTGGGAATATATATTTGGCTAATAGTCTTTATTAAAATACTAGTATAATTTTTGCTATGGTAAAATCATAATCAAATAGACACCACCACATTTCCTTTGCAGAAGGCCTTATTTTCAGATTCTCTTCAAATGTGTCACTTCATAAATTTAGTTGCAAAGCCAGTCTGACCAGTATGAAACTGTTTGGTAATATTTTTATAACCAGTGTAAAGCCCTTAATACATGTGTGTGTGTGTCTGTGAGAAATTATATCAAAAAGTAAATCATAGTCTATCTTGCCAGATGTTTCAGGACATATTAAGAATGAGCACAGGGTTCTGGGATGTATAATTTCAAACCAGATATTTAAAAATTGAATAAGAAACAAAATTTTGCCTCATTCCTTACTGCTTTTTATAAATCAAAGTTAACTTCAACTGTGGGAGTGTTGATAGAATCAATATCATCAGTAAAATTGTTTCCACTATATGCCAGTAATTTTCACAATTGTTTTTTCTAGACCAGCAGCCTCAGCATCCCTTGGAAATGGGTTGGAAAAGCAAATTCGTGGGTCCTAACCTCAATCTTTTTGAATCAGAATATCTGGAAATGGATTCAGGAATCTATGCCTTAACAAGCACCACATATGTTTTTTAAGTCTGTTCTAGAGTAAGAATAACTGCCCTATTCTATTCCCTAACCTCAGAGATAACAGCTTTCAAAAGGGGACTTCCCCAGTGATTTTGATATACTGAACTATGAAATGGTAATGTTATGCAAATATCTTAGTTTTTCTACTTATTTTCATAAAAAAGAGGATTGTTTTTCCTTACTTTATATTTATTAACACATTGAAGGATATATGCATGAAAATTTGAACTTTGTATCTGTTTATTTTCAAATCAGAGTTCTTTCTGAATACAGGTCCTATTAGATAATACTAAAATCATGAATACTGCACTTAAGAAATATGGTAATCTGTAGTCATTCAGGTGACTTCTGAAAACTCTCAGCATTAGATAATTTTAGTAACGGGTTTGAACAGATATGGCTGAGAACATTTTCTGCATTCACCTGCAAATTGAATACTCCAGATCATTGTTCTGTCCTCCTTTCCTCCCAATAACACTTTATGAACTGAAAAAAAAAAATTTTCCTCCAAAGTAGCCTGACCAGTTAATTTCACACCTGGCCACACAGAAAATGCAGAAATAATAGAGAGGATCTCTTTAAGCAGTAAGTACAACAACTATAACATACTGGCAATTGGTGTCATTTACCTGAGCCCAAAGAAATGGGGCATAACTTTGCAAGGAAAATTTGGTTTAATTGTCATTTATATTACATGGTATCATAACCTGGAGTGTGTAAAATATAAATAAACAGAAACCTCAGTTGAACAGAGTCAGTAGATAAGAAGGGGGAGCTCTCACAGAACATGATAGCAGAGCCCACAAGGGCTTAGCCAATCAAAAGCACAAATTCTTTGCTATAGCTCCACAACTTCTATTTTCCTTCTGTAGAAGAGTCTCCTTCCTCTGCCCTGTGAGGACTTAACAAGTAGCTTGCATGGTGACAGACACTGAATTGCAATTCTCAGCTGATCCCAAATAACCCATCTTTCCTGAAGAAATATCTGGCAGTCTATTTTTCTGAAGTTAACAGGTTGTAACAATGATGAAGCAATGAACACTGAAGATGAATGGCAAGTATAGTGTAGCTAACCATATCTGAAAACATTATTTTTCTGCTAAATCCAAAAGATTGATTAAGCCAAATGTGAACATCTACTTCTTATGTCACACACGTTAATGGTTAAGTATATTAATTGAGAATACATGCTTATTATTAAAGTAACTTGAGAATAGTATTTTAAATATTGGGTCTATTCAGGAATACCTAATTATATTTTAGAATTCATTTGCTTCAGCTCTAGTTCCAATAGTGACTATATCACCTTTTATGTATACATATAAGATAGGAACAGAAATTCAAGAGTCCATAAAATATTAATACTTGTAAGTCATTCACAGTGTGTGGGGATGTAAATGTAGCCCAGAGGAAAACACACACAAATTAGATAGCCTCTACCTTCCATTCTCACACTTGCTTGATCAGCCACTGGATGCTGCCCCACAGTAGCCTGTGGAAACACACTCTTAGTAAGTATTTCATTTCACTGCAAGTGATGTGAATGAAAAGAAAACTTTTAGATGTCACAAAATGACTTAAAACCATAATTCAAAATACTTTATATTCTTACCATGACAGATTTTAGGATGATAAGGAAGTAAGCAAAAAATCTTAAAAAGAGAAATTTTTAAAACTATGCTTCAGTCTTTAAGGATATTTGATTGAGGAACAGAAAGACACAAAGTAGAGAGAAAAATAAAGAAACAGAAGCTGGAGTTTCATATAGGATTAACTGTTTCATTGTTCTTGCCACTATCAGTGAGGAAAAACTTTTCCTCTACCCACTTAAGATTAGTGATTGAGTCTCATAAATTAAATTGACAAAAAACATTAGCAGGAAAAAGGACAAAGTTTATTCATGTAGGTTTGTGGAAACTCACAAAGAAAGTGACACATAAAAGTGGCTAGGATTTAGAGTTTATATACCCTCTTAATAGGGGAAGGACAAGAGAGAGAAAGGTCAGGTAAACGATGTTAGAAAAGACAGAGATTTAGTAGTTTATATGGGAGGTACAGTTATGTCATGACTATGCTCGGTTGTGAGATTTCTCGATCAGCGGCTGGCTTCTCAGTTCCAGTTATAGGAGTTAATTTCCCTTGAAGAGAAATTTATGGCAGTTAAAAACTTTTTGGAAGTCTCTGCTTTTTGGCAGATAAGGGGAAAGAGTGTTCAGGAAAATCATCATTCTGCATCTGTTGATTCTCAATATTTTTAGCTCAAAATAATTTTTATGCCACAGTAGTACTTTCTCTAGGCTAAGAAAGTATGGAGAAAGAGTGTGCTACTCATACTTCTTGGTGTCATCAACCTGGGGTACTTGGCATTCACATTTCTTGTATTCCTAAGGAGATATCTAAGCCTACCTGTTAATTAATCATTTTATATTTATTACAATCTTTTAACATTGACCTCTTCTGCTTTCCAAATATCTAGTCTGCAAAAATCTAATAAATGATAACAAAACTCTTTAAATTTCTTCTAACAGTGGATAAATATCTAAATAGTTATGTGAAGAAGAATTTCTAATCAGTGGAAGAAAGTAGCAACAAAGGTATAAACTAACAAAATATACTTGAAAAAAATAGAATATACTTGACTTTATCAAGAGTTTTGTAAGGCGTAAGTCACTTGTATTATTCTCTGAAAAATCACTGACCTTATAGTTCAGTTCAGTTCATTTCAGCCACTCAGTCATGTTCGACTCTTTGCAATCCCATGAACTGCAGCATGCCAGGCCTCCCTGTCCATCACCAAATCCTGGAGTCCACCCAAACCCATGTCCATCGTGTTGGTGATGCCATGCAAACATCTCATCCTCTGTCATCCCCTTCTCCTACTGTCCTCAATCTTTCCCAGCATCAGGGTCTTTTCAAATGAATCAGCTCTCCGCATCAAGTGGCCAAAGTATTGGAGTTTCAGCTCCAACATCAGTCCTTCCAATGAACACCCAGGACTGATCTCCTTTAGGATGGACTGCTTGGATCTCCTTGCAGTCCAAGGGACTCTCAAGAGTCACCTCCAACACCACAGTTCAGAAGCATCAATTCTTTGGTGCGCAGCTTTCTTCACAGTCCAACTCTCACATCCATACATGACCACTAGAATAACAATAGCCTTGACTAGAGGGACCTTTGTTGGCAAAGTAATGTCTCTGCTTTTTAATATGCTGTCTAGGTTGATCATAACTTCCTTCCAAGGAGTAAGTGTCTTTTAATTTCATGGTTGCAATAACAGTCTGCAGTGATTTTGGAGTCCCCCAAAATAAAGTCAGCCACTGTTCCCACTGTTTCCCCATCTATTTGCCATGAAGTGATGAGACCAGATGTCATGATTTTAGTTTTCTGAATGATGAGCTTTAAGCCAACCTTGTCAAATCAGAATTAAGACATCAATATGTTACTTATTTATTCAAAAATGTCTTGACATATAGAAGCAAAGCTTGGGTGAAAATCCATTTCAGTCTCCTGGAGAGAAATCCATGAGCTAATAAAATAGTCTGTTAATTAAAACTGCTGAAATGCCCAGCAAAGTATTTAGTCCCAAAGTACATAATTTCTAGATTTGAGTCAATATTATAAATGCAATATGGTAAGAAATTCTCCTTATTTTGTCTCTCAGTTGTTTTTGAACACAATCAATTTGACAAGGATCCCAGGAGTTACTACTCCAGCAGATGCTCTCTATACTGTCTCTATCAGCTGTCGAGAGCTCCAGAAAATTAAGATAAAACAATTTCACACTTGTCCTTAAGAATCTCAGACACAGTGTTCTATTGAATTATTTTCAAGTGAATTATTTTCATGAAACAGATGTTGTTCTAATATATATACATACACATATATATATGAATAATTGCATAGGGTTTCAAAGATTGCATTGGTGCTTTTAGAAAAGTCTTTAAAAATCTGTAAGATTTTTGTATCTTTCCTTTAACTTTAATATGTACACTTTACTAAATATAATATCATGAAGAACACTAATCTACTGAGAAAATTAAATTGCTCTAAAAAATAAGCTTCATTTTCTACTGTGAAATAATCCATTAAACAACCCATAATTTACTAAGGTAAATGCAAGAAAATTACTACATTTTGCTGGAAACACTTTAATAATCTTGAACATGCACTATTTTAATATCCTTAACTGTAGTCCTACTAGTTTAGTTTTACTTTAGCAGACACAATAATGAGAGGGGAATTAAGAAGATGTCTTGAATTTTTCTATAATTCTCAGAGCAATATCTTACATTTAACCAAGAGCAGTAGATAGGGGGTGAGGATAATTTTCAAGGAAGGTAGACTGGATTTCAAGGGGAAGAAAACAAACAAAAAATTTTAAAATGTAATCAAATCTTCAGTATTCAGCAATTTGAAAATGCTCTTAGTAAAGGTATATTTGACATTAAATATACATTACAGAATAACCTTATGCATTGAAAGAGAATGAATAGTGCACTGAACTGAGTAAGATTATATCATACTTGAATATACATTAAGAATAAATAAAGTGCACTGGTAAAGGTAACTCCATCAGTTCAGTTCAGTCTCTCAGTCATGTCCGACTCTTTGCAACCCCATGAATCGCAGCACGCCAGGCCTGCCTGTCCATCACCAACTCCCGGAGTCCACTCAGACTCACGTCCATCGAGTCAGTGATGCCATCCAGCAATCTCATCCTCTGTCATCCCCTTCTCCTCCTGCCCCCAATCCCTCCCAGCAGCAGAGTCTTTTCCAATGAGTCAACTCTTCGCATGAGGTGGCCAAAGTACTGGAGTTTCAGCTTCAGCATCATTCCTTCCAATGAAATCCCAGGGTTGATCTCCTTCAGAATGGACTGGTTGGATCTCCTTGCAGTCCAAGGGACTCTCAAGAGTCTTCTCCAACACCACAGTTCAAAAGCATCAATTCTTCAGCACTCAGCTTTCTTCACAGTCCAACTCTCACATCCATACATGACCACTGGAAAAATCATAGCCTTGACTAGATGGACCTTTGTTGGCAAAGTAATGTCTCTGCTTTTCAACATGCTGTCTAGGTTGGTCATAACTTTCCTTCCAAGGAGTAAGCATCTTCTAATTTCATGGCTGCAATCACCATCTGCAGTGATTTTGGAGCCCAAAAAAATAGTCTGACACTGTTTCCACTGTTTCCCATCTATTTGCCATGAAGTGATGGGACCAGATGCCAGGATCTTCGTTTTCTCAATGTTGAGCTTTAAACCAACTTTTTTACTCTCCACTTTCACTTTCATCAAGAGGCTTTTGAATTCCTCTTCACTTTCTGCCATAAGTGTGGTGTCATCTGCATATCTGAGATATATAATACTTCTCCCGGCAATCTTGATTCCAGCTTGTGTTTCTTCCAGCCCAGTGTTTCTCATGACGTACTCTGCATAGAAGTTAAATAAGCAGGGTGACGATATACAGCCTTGACGTACTCCTTTTCCTATTTGAAACCAGTCTGTTGTTCCATGTCCAGTTCTAACTGTTGCTTCCTGACCTGCATAGTACATTACTTAACCTCTTTATTTTCCCTCAGAGTATATCCAGAGGCAAGGTTTCCAGTGAAAGTCGTTTATTTGGAAAATAATCATGGGAGAAACTAGTAACAGACTAGGAACCATCAGTACCTGTAGGTGTCTATAACTTAATTCCACTCAAGAACTGAGAGGCAGCCTGGAATGCGTACCTTACATTTAACTTGCCTAGGCTGTGAGAGAACTGTAGTACTTTCCATCAACACTCATTTAACCTTGGTTGAGGACTGTTGATCCCTGATTCTGCTAGCCTGGCCCACAAGGGTACAGATTGTTCTTTTTCCACTAGAGAAAGTCCTCTGCTATGGCCTTTTTGATTTGTCAGCTTGACCAAGCTCTTAGTCCCCAGTTATTCAGTAAAACATTAAGAACAGCTGTTAAGAGATTTTGAGATGTAAAGTCCCTTTAAATTAAACGTAAGCAGGAAAAAAAAGACACAGCTGTGTATAACGGACTTTTGGACTCAGAGGGAGAGGGAGAGGGTGGGATGATTTTGGAGAATGGCATTCTATCATGTATACTATCATGTAAGAATTGAATCGCCAGTCCATGTCTGATGCAGGATACAGCTTGCTTGGGGTTGGTGCATGGGGATGACCCACTGAGATGTTATGGGGAGGGAGGGGAGGGGGATTCATGTTTGGGAACACATGTAAGAATTAAAGATTTTAAAATTTAAAAAAATAATAATAAATTAAAAAATTAAAAATAAAAAAATAAAAATAAATAAAAATAAATTAAATGTAAGATCATCCTAGATAATCTGGCTGCTACTGCTACTGCTGCTGCTGCTGCTAAGTCGCTTCAGTCATGCCCAACTCTGTGCGACCCCATAGACAGCATCCCACCACGCTCCCCCATCCCTGGAATTCTCCAGGCAAGAATACTGGAGTGGGTTGCTATTTCCTTCTCCAATGCATGAAAGTGAAAAGTGAAAGTGAAGTCACTCCGCTGTGTCTGACTCTTAGTGACCTCATGGATTGCAGCCTACCAGGCTCCTCCGTCCATGGGATTGAGTACTGGAGTAGGGTGCCATTGCCTTCTCCGGATAATCTGGCTAGTCCTGACTAAATCTGTTGAAAGGCTCTACACGTGGGCCTGAAGCTTCTCTGAGAAATAGATGAAATTCTTCCTGTGTACAAGAACTTTAACTCCTGCTCATGTGTTTCGGCCTACCTCTTTCCTCCTTTCCTGCCTCTGCTTGCTCTAAGGATTTCAGACATGCTTAGTCAACTCCTGTGATTATGTAAACTAAGCCAATGCTTTGATGTGTGTGTGTGTGTGTGTGTGTGTGTGTGTGTGTGTGTGATTTGTAGGCATATTCTGCTTCTGCTTCTCTGGCTGAAACCTGACTGATATGCCCCAAGATGCGGTGGCTGGCAACTGAAAAGAGAGCTGATGTGCATGGAAAGGATGTGTCAAGTAGATATAGGCAGGGCAGTGATAGAATTCTGTCTGCCCAGACACATTCACAACCCATGTTAAATTCATTCCCTCGTATCACTGATTTCCTAAGGTGACTTCTAATGACATAATCTAAAAAAATAAAAAGATTTAGATATGGGAGTTTAATAGAATGAACTACAGTGGCTGCACCTGATTTGGTCTTGAGGCTGCAATTGATATTTATCATCTCCCTCCTCCATGGTCTATTCCAGACATTCCTCATCTTTAAGTTGGTTGCCAATTTCAGCTGTATGCCTCATAGGGTAACCCAAGTGTTTTTTTCCTGAGAAGTCTGAGGCCCTGGTTACTGTGCTCTTGTCATGCTGAAGCTGACTTGGTCCTAATCATTGCTCTAGAAGTGGTAGCAGTGGGAAATGAGGTCAGATTTTTTTTTAAATATAAGATAAAAATTTATTTCTTTTGACAATAAATTTATCAGTAACTTTAAAAGCAAAAAAAAAAAGTTAAGGAGATCTTAATGAGGCCATCTGCCTCATGTGTTACTTTTTCATGGGCTCCAATCAAAGGAATCTTAACATCATCTAGCAAGAGAAAGAAAATCATTTATAATAACCTAGAGGATTCACGGAAATCTCATGGTTCAAGATTTGCAAGTGTATCCATTCAAGTGTCTTTATGTCATCAGTGCCATTAGTTTTGCATAGAAGATGTCTCACCCCTGTGCATGGAGGTTCTTTTATTAATTCTGTTGGAAGAAGTCATCAAGAGGACCTAATCTGCCGGTTGACCCATGGGCTGGACTCACAGGCCCCTTATTTCCTCCTCTATTCTTGGAATAGCCTGTCCATTATTCCCACAGTAGGAAATATTTTCAAGAACACAGCCTTGAGAGAGCAATATGGTGTTGAGACCACCTGGACTGAATACATGCTGAACCAAGCTAAGGCCTCTGATATACCTTTAAGATTTCAGTGAGCATGTGAAGAGACCCACTCGTCTCACAACCACCCAAAATAAGTGTCATGTGTGAGTTGCCTTGCTTATTAAACCAGCCTCTTACCCCATCTAGCATGGTCTGACTCTTTCTTCTGTCTTTCCTTGCTACTAATGTACTAGGGCTGGTTTCTGAGTATGGGTGGGAAGCTCTCAAGCATAAAAACCAGCAAATTCTCACAGTCAGATTTTAGGCCAATTTTCTGCACAGTTTGCCCTCAGCTGCAGGAGATCAGGGTCTTGCTGCCACAGAGCCTTGTGACTTTCATACTGTGCTCTGTTTGTAATTGGCCACCTAAATCCTACTTGGTTGTTCACTTATTTTCTTTCTTACAGGGAATCAATAGCAGTTATCCATTCTGAAGGAGATCAGCCCTGGTATTTCTCTGGAGGGAATGATGCTAAAGCTGAAACTCCAGTACATTGGCCACCTCATGCAAAGAGTTGACTCATTGGAAAAGACTTTGATGCTGGGAGAGATTGGGGGCAGGAGGAGAAGGGGAAGACAGAGAATGAGATGGCTGGATGGCATCACTAACTCGATGGACGTGAGTCTGAGTGAACTCCGGGGGTTGGTGATGGACAGGGAGGTCTGGCGTGCTGTGATTCAGGAGGTCGCAAGGAGTCAGACACGACTGAGTGACTGAACAGAACTGAACTGAACTGAACAACAAACTCTATCCCTTTAATAATTTCATTGTTATGAAACAATGGGAAAATAATTGGAAAAAGAATAGATACAAGTACATGTGTAACTGTTGCTCTCAAATATTGGAGATTCTAAATAAGACCTCATCCTTTTTTACTTGCATCCAGTTTCATATTGCCATGCCAGAGAAGTTACTACTTAACATCTTACTGTTGATACGTCCTCCTTTTATTTATCTATTTATTTTTGAACTGCAAAGTGATCAAATTCCAGATTTCAATCCTGAGGTTTTGCTTTTTCTGCCTGTCAGTGCAGGAGACACGTGTTCGATCCCTGGGAAGATTGCATGAAGAAGGAAATGGTAACCCACTCCAGTATTCTTGTCTGGAGAATCCCGTGGACAGAGGAGCCTGGTGGACCATGAGGTTGCAAAGAATAAGACATGACTGAGCAACTGAGTACCTATGAACAATGCTCTCTATCTTATATATGGTTTCTGCAGACACAGCCTAAGACAAAAAGATAAGTGCTAGTAGTTATTTAAGAAAACAGCATAGAAATATTGATACAAATAATATGTAGACTGGAATTATTAGATAGAATTAGGATAGAACAAGGAAAATATCCAGCAAAGAATGTATTACCAAGTTATATTTGGGAGGTTATATAGAACATATTCCTCAAAATCTTTCTACCAGATATGTAAAGGAGCTCCTGAAATATGCACCAACTCTGTCAGTCATTGATTATGCTGATGACAAAGGTTTCCTATTTCTCAAAATTTCTGGCTTGTAAATCACATAGGTAGGTGGTATATCCTTCAATTTAAAAAAAAGCTATTATACACTGCAGCATAGGTGCTAACAACTGGAAGGCAGGCAGACATGTAAAAATCAAAACACAATAAAAGATAATTAATAACTAAGAGATATGGATGGGCAACAGCAACTTCTATCACATCTACCTTAAGAAATAATGTTTTATGGTGGTGGTGATGGTTTAGTCATTCAGTTGTATATGACTCTTGAAACCCCATGGACTGGAGCCCACCAGGCTCCACTGTCCATGGAATTTCCCAGGCAAGAATACTGGAGTTGGTTGTCATTTCCTTCTCCAATAATGTTGTACACCCAACATAATGATTGCCAACCTCTGATTACTTGGAAAGGTAACATGTGCATTTGTACTCATCATTAAGGAAGCACATTTTTAACTTTTTATTTTATTTTGGAGTATAGTTGATTAACAATGTTGTGATAGTTTTAGCTATACAGCAAAGTGATTCAGTTATATATATATACATGTATCTGTCCTTTGTAAATTTTTTTTCCTGTTTAGATCATTTTATAATGTCAAACAAAGTTCCTTGAAAAGCACAGTAACAACTTTTGAGACAATAATTGGGAAGCAATATTCATGATTAGTGCTCTTACATCATGGGTAATGATATCTTTATTCAGCAGCAGGGAAGCCCTCAATGGACATGAGTTTGGGCAAACTCCAGGAGATAGTGGTGTGCTGCAATCCACGGGATAGCAAAGAGTTGGACAGGACTTAGGGACTGTACAAGAACAGCAGTCAAGGTGATCATCATGCAAATGATCCATCAGTAACATTAACATTACTTTTTAAAACATCCTTCTTATCTCAGATTCATAAAGACATTCTTTTTTATCTTCAAAAATATAAAGTATGTAATTTATTTTAAATAGATTTTATAAAGGATGAAAATGTAAAAAATGGAAATTGTTGTTATTCCTAATATGAATATCTTTCTTAGCAAAATACAGGGTCAGTCCTAGGATATGAAGACCCTGGGTGAGTATTTACAATGATGTTCTCAGAAGTCATTATTATGCTTTCTTAGTAATGACCACAAATGAACATTTTACCAAGAGTTAGTAGGAAAATGTGAATGAAAATTCCTTTTTTGCTATGTGAAATTTACCATTTTATAATGTGATATAGAACAACACATTTTCTAAACATGTTTATTCTTGAATTCTCTAGGTCATAATTACTTCTAGAACATGATCTCTTCCAGTGATGACCACATACCAGCTGTCCAGACTCCATTAGAGATGATAGGTTTAGTAGCTGTGGACAGAGAAGTGTGAACCCATTAAGGAAGGAATATCATCCCTGTTTTGGCAAGTCTTAAGATTGACTTGCTATAGCTCAGGCAGTAAAGAATCTGCCTACAATGCAAGAGACCCAGTTTCGATTCCTGGGTCAGGAAGATCTCCTGGAGAAGGAAATGGCATCTCACTCCAGTATTCTTGCCTGGAGAATCCCATGGGCAGAGAAGCCTGGAAGCCTACAGTCCGTGGGATCACAAGAGTTGGACACGACTTAGCGGCTAAAGAGAGAGAGCAAGAGAAGACTGACTAGGGAGAAAATAATATCACTGCATCTATCACTAGTGCATGCATGCATAGTTGCATCTGCCTCTTTCAAGACCCCATGGATTGTAGCCCACCAGGCTCCTCTGTCAATGGGTTTCCAGGCAAGGATACTGAAATAGTTTGCCATTTCCTTCTCCATGAGATATTCCTGACCCAATGATGGAAGCCATGTCTCTTGCATCTCCTGCATTGGCAGATGGATTCTTTACCACTGCAGCACCCATCAAAAGGGCTTCCCAGGTGGTGCAGTGGTAAAGAATCTGCTTGCCAGTGTAGGAGATGCAGGTTCGATCCCTGGCTCTGGAAGAGTACGTTGGAGTAGGAAATGGCAACTCACTCTAGTATTCTTGCCTGAAAATTCCATGGACAGAGGAGTCTGGTGGGCTATAATCCGTGGGGGTCACAAAGGGTCTGATGTGAACATACAGCACACCCATCAAAGACAAGAGACGATATCAATTTAAAGAGTCTTTTGGCTTTGTGGAACTAGAGTCTTGAAAATTCTCAAAATAAATGTTACCATGACAGAAAAAAAAAAAAAAAGCCTGAACTGTGGTATGGAGCCTATTGAGTGGGTGGGCTCTAGGTATTACACAAAGAGAGACCAGGTGGCCTTAAAGGGAGACCAGGTCCTGGGTGATTAGGTCTTAATACTCCTATTGATCAGTCATTATACATGAGGATCTGGGAAAGTGTGTGAGCCTGACAAAAGTGGTTTTCTTTGACTGAGGCAATCTGTGAAAGGAGATGAAAGCAGAGGCTCTCTTTGAGCACAAAAAACTCATTAGCTGGGCTATTTGAGTGCTTCATTCATGCAGGGGAATATGGACAGTATATTGCAGCATCCCTCACAGGTGTTTTTCCTAAATATATTTTCTAACTATTGCTTGCAGGTGTACAATAATGAAATTGGCCCTTTCATTTTGATTCACATCCAGTATATTTGCTAAACTTGATTATTAAATAACATAAATGGGAAAATTTTGATCTGAAAACTATGAATTACTTATTTTACATTGAACCAACTTTGAATTCTTTAAAAAATATCAAATAGTCATAATACATTTATTTTTATACATTTTAAAATTTATTTTGCTCTGTGTTTATGATTGGGCTTCCTTCATAACTCAGTTGGTAAAGAATCCAACTGCAATGCAGGAGACCCCAGTTTGATTCCTGGGTCAGGAAGATCCCCTGGAGAAGGGATAGGCTAGCCACTCCAGTATTCTTGGGCTTCGCTTGTGGCTCAGCTGGTAAAGAATCCACCTATAATATGGGAGACCTGGGTTGGGAAGATCCCCTGTAGAAGGGAAAGGCTACCAACTCCAGTATTCTGGCCTGGAGAATTCCATGGACTCTATAGTCCATGGGGCTGCAAAGAGTCAGACACAACTGAGTGACTTTAACTTCACTTCACTTCATGTTTATGATTACTATTTTCAATAATTTATACAGTATTATAAGCATATTCTTTTAAAACTTTTTAGAATATTTCCTATTTATATTCTCAAAAAGAAATATGGTGTGAAATATTATAATCATCTGTCTCTGATTATTTGTGGGAGCTTACAAAACAGCAAGGGTTGATTTTTTTATTCTTTGTTAGAGTAGTAATCTTGAATCAGTGTAAGACACCATGCAACACAAACACTGTTATGTAAAATAATTGTGTTTTAATGTATTTAATTATAATCCAGTTGTTATTTAGTTGCTAAGTTGTATCTGACTCTTTGCAACCCCATGAACTGTATCCCACCAGGCTCCTCCATTAGTGGAGATTTATGGGCAAGAATAATGGAGTGGGTTGCCATTTCCTTTGCTAGGAGATCTTGCCAGACTACGTGTTGAAAATGTGTTTTCTGCATTAGCAGGTGGATTCTTTACCACTGAGCCTCCAGGGACGCCTAATCCAGGTATGAGACATTTACAAATAAATTAGGCATAATTTATTTTAATTGCAATCTAAACATGTTTTATTTATTTGAAATGATTTTCTTTTGTTACATTTATAAAAAATTTTTTAAAGTTTTCGCTCACAAATCATCTTTTATTAGAGCTAATTCATGAAACAATTTGAATAAGTCAGCACACTTCTTAATGCTTTCAAGATGTAAAGCAACTGAGATGTTTAGTGAATTAGTTTCTTGAAAAGTATTATAGCATAAGATAGAATGGTTTAGATTATTCAATTTGATGCTATTACTTAATAGAGCTATGTGAAAACGATTGTCAAAAGTTGAATCTTCTGAAGCAGTAACACTCAGAAAAAAGCTGTATAAATCCATTTGATTTACAGTTCTAAAATGTATACAAATTTAGTGAAATGAATTTTAATCACATTTCTTCCAAACAGCAAATATAAATAATTGTGGATCAAAAATTATTGCGTGACTAACAGATGATGCAATATTACTATCCTAATTATTTTAAAGTAGTATCACTTAATAATAATCTAAGTGAAGTCAGAATAGTATAAATCTATAGGAAAATGAGTTTTATGCTGCATAATAAATACAAAAATACTTTTTGTTGTTTATAAATGCCTGATTTTAAAAAATTGTAACATTGTGGAAAAAATATGAAGACATTTTTAATAGCCACCTAAGAATCCAAAAAAGATACTTTAAGCAAAATATCCCTAAAAATGCATTTAAGGTATTCTAAAAAATAAAAACTAGATTATTTAAAGACAAATAATTGGTAGAACTGATATTAAATGCATACACTTGGAGCTGTGCAATATGCTCCAAGTTCTTACATAGCTGATGGTAGGTAAGTCTCAGCCATGACTAGCAAATCTTTTAAAAATATTCTAATAGAATTAAAACAAAGTTTAAACTCATAAGTAAACCAAGACCTGGAATTGCCATGCCATTGTAATTGCACAATACAGTAAGTTATTTGAAGGATGAAATAACTCCAAATTCTATCTGGAAACAATTAAAAATTAACAGTGAAATTCCAGATAAAATGATAATTGCCTTAATATCTGCAACAAAAATATTTTGTTGAAAGAAAAATAGCTTTTTTTCTGTGATTTAAAAGGACAATTGAATAATCATATAATATTAAAATATTAGCTATCCAAATATTATAATAATTATAAATGAAAACTTGGTCATACTTTCACATGTAATAAAAAATACAGTAACAAAATCTCTGAATTAAATATTCTTTATTGGCGACTTGGTGACTTAAAAAAAAATAATAAATAAATCTAGTTTATCCTGAAGTATAAATAACAGGCTATAATGACAACTAATCAACATGGGATTGAATAAATACACAATTAGCTTTTAAGAAGCACTCAAGTCTTCTTTCATCTTCCTCCACTCCTCATTAATTGCCCCCACTCTAATTCATCCCCAGTGAAGATCAAAGGCAAATCCTCTCCATTTTAAAAGAGAAGTGAAGAACTAATTTTGATCAATTTGATTCAAGCACAGGTGGTCAAATCAGTTTTTTAAAAGGTAGAGATCTTGAATTTGTTACAAAGTCAACACGTATTAATTACATATTTTTTCTTAGTTCTCTTTATTATACACATCTATGGTAAAAGATCTTGCTTAACAGTCAGGCTTGGTTCAGGCTTAGGCTTGGTTCAGGCTTAGGCTTGGTTCAGGCTTGGTTTTTTTCTCCTTTGAACTCTGTATCATTCAAGAAGCTACTGGTGTATGCCTGCTGCCTATACTTGGTTGAAGATTGGCACTGACATCTAAATTATCCATTTGGAAGCATTAAATAATACTATTTGCCCACACATTCTTTCCTTTCTGATTTCAATGTGTTTTTTCTGTTTGTTTGTTTTGTTTTTTCAGAAATGTGAGTACTTGGTCTCTGAGGAGCATCTGGGAGTAGCTAGGGACTCTGGAAAGACAGACAAAGGTACGTTGTGCCTTTTGGTGACCTGTCCCATATACCTAAAGCCCATGGTAGATCCTGAGTCTAGAGAACCTTCACTAAAAGAAAGGAGGGTGTGGGATTCCCAGAGACAGGCTTCCACTCAGACAAGAAAGGCCAGAGCCCAAGGGGTTGGAGCCAGGATTCCCTTGTTAACAGTAGCCATGCCTGTCAACATGAGCTTCAGTTATCTGGCCCTTATGGTGGAGTCCCTGACTGGATAACTCTGTGTCAGAGATGCTGCTGCCACAGGATCTCCTTCCAAGGAGACACTAGGAAACTCCTCTCCGAGTCCATTCTTAGTAGTTGAGATGGAGACAGGTTAACTGCAGAGCCCTGTTAGCTTCTTCCTCTGCACTTTCAAACAGCTGAGGTCTCTGCATTGGGCTGAAGGAACTGTGGGCTCCTTCTCAGGTCCTGGGAGGGATGGTGCCGAGGAGACAGGCTCTTCTGGCTGGTTCAGAAGTTGGTTATCAGTTCCCTGTGAGAAGGCGCTGCTTGAGGTCTGGGGATCTCTGGCATCCTGATGTTTCTGTCCCACCTGGATCTCTTATCTGGTGACTGCCATATCCAGACTCCGCAGATTTGTGACGAAGGATCTTCCATCACCAACACTGCATGCCTCTGGTAGTTTCTCCACCATAAATCGTTCCAAGAAGAAAGTCTATTCAAGTGGCTCTGTCTTCAACCAGTTTTGGCTCAGCATAGCCACACTCTCCTGGTAGTCCTGGATCTCTAGATTTATCATATGAAGCATCATTGTTAGGTCACTCACCTGGCACTGCAATGCCAGACTCGTGCCCATCAGAGGACAAATCAAACATTAGGAGACCACCAAAGGGCTAGCTAGGATGCAGTGGAAATTCCAGTAGAATGGGAGACCAGAACGCTTACTCTGCCTCCATAGTGTCAGTGCCTCTGCCACACAGTCACAGGAGAATGCAGCTATGCCAGGGCAAGAAGCATCCTTCAACAATGGGCAAAGCAGATCATCCAAATGTCAAAGAAAAGCCTCGGGAGGAGCAGTCAGGTGCTTGTTCAGTTCCTTGGCTAGCTGACTAATCACACTAGTGTACACCTGTTATTGCCACACTTGTTAAAGATCTGAAACCAGAAAGGCATAGCCCTGCCTGGTGATATAGGCCTTGGCCAGGAGGGAGTTATCAGCAAGTTGGAGCCGTGCACACGGCTGCATCTGAAACCTTGCTCCAGTTCCTCCATTGTGAGTGGCTGCGGGAGCTCTCACCCACCCTCCCCATGGCAGGCTGGCCCGCCAGCACAAACGAAAAGGTCAGTGTGTTTTTATTAATTCAGTTTCATTTCAGTCACTCAGTCATGTTCGACTCTTTGGGACCCCATGGACTGCAGCATGCCAGGCTTCCCTGTCCATCACCAACTCCCCGAGCTTGCTCAAACTCATATCCATTGAGTCATACCATCCAACCACCTCAGCCTCCATCATCCCCTTCTCCTCCTCCTTTAATTTTTCCCAGCATCAGGGTCTTTTCTAAGGAGTCAATTCTTTGCCTCAGGTGGCCAAAGTATTGGAGTTTCAGCTTCAGCATCAGTCCTTCCAATGAATATTCAGGACTGATTTCCTTTAGGATTGACTGGTTTGATCTCCTTGCAGTCCAAGGGACTCTCAAGAGCCTTCTCCATCACTCTTCTCCAACATGACAGTTCAAAAGCATCAATTCTTCCGCACTCAGCTTTCTTAGGTCTAACTCTCACATTTTTATTAATAGTCATGCTTGCTTTTTTCATTGAGTAAGTTTTAACTCTCATGTTTGATTTAGCAAAATCTATAAATTGGGGAATTGTACTACTTTTACTTTTAGGACATACAAACTGATTAAGTTAGCTAATTAAGGTTTCCTTCAAGTGGTCTAGACAAATTAACAGTGCTCTGGAATTGGATTATGAGACTGAAAGCAAACCAGTAATAAAGTGCTGACTTGTTTTGTCATTGTTCCCATACCTGCATTTTCTTTATGTTGTAGAAAGAGGGGGGCATGACTGAAATCATATTAGGCATGTATCCTAAATTCTTGTAAATATCTAAGAATAGCCACATAAGTATTTTACTGGAACACAACAAATAATATTCATAGAGAAGAGTGATGTTTATACTAAGATGGTAAAACAGGTTTGTAATAAAGATATTGACATAAAGGAGACTGAAACTTGCTAGGCAACATGAGAGACACATACTATGGGGAATTACCTCTGTCTCCCTTCCTTCTGTTAAGCCAAGAGCTGGGGGAACAAAAAGAAGAGGAAGAAAGAAATGTTTCTATAATATTGTATGGTCCAGAATGGTATGGTTATGAAAGTGCTGAAAGATAACAGTACTGGTGAGAATAGGAGCGGTTGGTAAAGAAAACTTGGAAATTATAAGTCTTTGGATAGGAAAGACGGTGGAAAAAAGTTCTGATCATGGAAACATAATGAAGAAAACTGATTTGGTGGTAGTTGAAAATCAGGCAAATAAATGGAGGTTAGCTGTTGTAGAAATCAGTAGTGACTTTTTAAGCCAGTGAATTGCATGAATAGAGCCCAATATTAAGGTTCTTGTTGGACATAGGATGAGTTATAGGAAAGACAGATTCAAAATTTCTTTTCTAAATGTGTTACTCTTGAGGGAAATTCTGGAGTTAAACTGTTTGCTGTAATGTTTCTATTTGAAAATTCAAGTGACAGGTACAATAAAATATTTATCATTACTTATGTTTATTTTTAAATGTTCAGAATAGATATTTTTAAAAAGTAAAATCTGTAACACCTCTACTCAAAACCCTCAGCTATTTCTCATTTTATTAGCAGTAAAATCCCTTAAAAATTGCACAAAACCTTACATATATTCTTTCCTTCCCATGCTCTCTGACAACATCTCCTATTTCTCCACTCTGTTCTAAAAATCAGCTTCCTTGTTCTTCAACACAAAAAGCATGCTCTTGACTCAGGTCCTTGAGACTGTGCACTGGGCCTGGAAAATTTTTCCAATAGTCATGTGGTTTTCTTGATTATCTTTTTCTGCAGGTCTCTGATCAAAGAATGTGTTCTTCAGTTACTCTATTTTAACACTTACTCTTCTCTCAAACCAACATTACCTATCCTCTCTTGGTTGTTGTTTAGTCATTAAATTGTGTCTGATTCTTTGCGACTTTGTGGACTGTAGCACACCAGGCTCCTCTGTTCTTCACTATTCTTTGGAGTTTGCTCAAATTGATGTACATTAAGTGGGTGATGCTATCTATCTAACCATCTCATCTTCCATAGCCCCCTTCTCCTGTAGCCTTCAATCTTTCCCACCATCAGGGGCTTTTCCAATGCATCAGCTTTCTTGGTAATTGGCTAGTAAAAACATAACTTGAAAATATGGTTTGAAGTATTTCCAATAGGTTTCCAATCACCAAGACTGATACTTTGACTGTAGAGCTGTAAACTAGTCAAATTCTGTCTTGTTAGTTTTCAGTTTCTATACTCAAGAATAATCATTAAGAATTCCCATCATTCAGATATATTCCTTTTTCTTCTGTATAGTTAATGAATACTTTGTTTTTGAACTTTGTCTGAATCTAACCCTTTTTTTAAAAGAGTCTTTTCTTATTCTCAGTTTCTTTCATACATTAAAGCTTCATATGGATTAACACCAACTTTAATCTTTGCTGAAGTTCACTAACCACACCTCTGTTAAGTCCACATAAATTCTGTGTGGTATTGATATACCAACAAATAGCTACTTATTTATCCTGAGATTTCCAATTTTTTATATTTGATTTTTAATCATTATTTTCTTATATTTAGTGAGTTCTATTCAGGCACTGTTCCTAAGAGACAGTCAAACTATCCCATTATTTAGGTGAATGGACAGCAAATTTAAAGTAATTTTTAATTATAACTTTGCACTTTTGATACATTGTAAAAATTCCCACTCCCTTTAACATGGAGAGCTGGTAAGATAATGGTTCCTGAACAACAATGGCTTAAAGATATATTTGCTGTATTAGTTAAGGCTCATCAGAAAAACAGAACCAGCAAGATGTGTTTTCATAGAGAGATTTATTTTAAGGAATTGGCCGCTTACATAATCGTGAAGGTCAAGTCTAAAATCTTCAGAATATATTGACAGTTTTGACTTCCAATGAGGAGTCACAGTCCAAGTCCAAAGCAAAATGAAGGAAAAATTCCCTCTTGCTTGGGAGAGGGCAGTCTTTGTTCTGTTAAGGCCTTCATCTGATTGAATGAGCCCCACTCACATAACATAGGCTAGTCTCTTTTATCCAAAGTACACCTATTTAAACATTAATCTCACTCAAAAACACTTTCACAATAACATCCAGAAAAATGTTTCCCAAACTAGTTGACATTCCCTGGTGGCTCAGTGGGTAAAGAATCTGCCTGCAATGCAGGAGACCTGAGTTTGATACCTGGGTCTGGAGGATCCCCTGGAGAAGAGAATGGCTACCCACTCAAGTATTTTTGCTGGAGAATTCCATGGACAGAGTAACCTGCTGGGCTATAGTTCATGGGGTCCCAGAGAGTTGGACATGACAGAGTGACTAAAATTTCACTTCTTCCAATAGTTGGTAATATGGCCCAGGTAAGTTGACACATAAAATTATCCTTAGTATTCCTCTGAAACCCTTTACACCTTAAAAATATACTGTGTAGATAATTATGTAAATATGGCAATCATATGTATCTACACACATTAGTTATTCAAATAATGTGAATCATAGGACATAATAGTTCATCTATTCAATCTTAAAATGGCAAAGACTGTTTTTTCATAGTCACACGTTGAAAGAGCACAAATTTTGCAAGCATTGTTTACATATGTTAGCAGGCTGTACTAGATGACTGAGTAATATGTAAAATCACAGGTAAGAGGTTATTGAGAATCACACTGCTGCCTTTTCTATCTTTTCCCATGAAAATGACCCAAGCATAAGCATCCAATATTTGAAAGCTTAGGAAATGGGTACCATTAGAATCAGTTTGAAAACAAACAAAAAAACAGGAAGTGAAAGTGTTAGTCACTCAGTTGAGTCTGACTCTTTGTGACCCCATGACTCCTTTGTCCATGGAATTCTCCAGGTAAGGATACTGGAGTGGGTAGCTGTTATCTTCTCCAGAAGATCTTCCCAACTCAGGGACTGAACCTGGATCTTCCCCAGTCCAGGCAGATTCTTTACCATTTGAGCCATCGGAGAAGCCCCAGAATCAGCCTAGGTGAAGGTATAAAATGCAATATGATTTGAGCAATCATCAGATTGTTGGACATGACTGAGCGACTAACACACACAGACACACTCAAAATGATGACTTAGAAGTCATAAAATAAGTCAAGAAAAAAAAACATATCATTATATAACACTGCTGTCTTGAGATACAGATATATATTTCTCATGTACTGCCATATATGCCTATCACCTAGATGATTGTTTAAATCATCAAGTTTTATTAATGTCAATGGATTTCAGTAATTTTCACTGTGTTTTTTTTTTTTTTTCTTCAGTGAAAAAACTGACTGGTTTCATTGTAGTTTTCATTGAGTGTTTTTTTTTTGTTGTTGTTGTTTGTTTGTTTGTTTTCTGAAAAATGCATGCCCTGTGTCCCAGGAAACCACTCAGTCTTGGGCAAGTGGTTCATCACCATAAGACCAATGACTGATTAAGACAGTGACTCTCAATATGAAAGGCATTTATAGGAGTGGTAATAACACTGAGCAATAATGGCCAAGCTTCAAGTTTCACAGCTTAAAAAAAAAAAAAATGATTGAAAAATAGGGCATGGCTTTTCTTTAGAATTTTACCATGAAAGTTAAAGTCGCTCAGTCATGTCCACCTCTTTGCAATCCCATGGACTATATAGTCCACAGAATTCTTGAGGCCAGAATACTGGACTGGGTAGCTGTTCCCTTCTCCAGGGGATCTTCCCAACACAGGGATCAAACCCTGATCTCCCACATTGCAGGCAGATTCTTTACCAGCTGAGCCACAAGGGAATTTTACCATATAAGAGTACAAAAATATACAAAAAACCCTATACAACTATCTTCACTATCATTCAATTAAAGGAATCAGAATTTAAATTTTAAATACAGCAAACTATAATCTCAGATTAAAAGACAGTCATTAAAATTGAGAACATTGTATTTTCTCATTTTATTGCAGGATGCTAAAAGATTCCACTGACATTATTGACCTGTATCAGTGAATTCTGCCTTATGAAACTAACAACCACTCTCTCTCTTCCTTTCTATCAGATAAGCCTGCTCATTCCCCTCAAATATATGTCACATCTATTTTTTTCTTTGAAAATGCAGATAATTTTTCTCTAATTCGAAAAAATAAGAAATAACAAGGGGAGTGGTCCTTAATACTTGGAGGAGGGTAGGATATATAACAGTAATACTTATTTGGGGACATCTTAATACTTCAGGATGTACATAATTCAAGGGAACCTACTTCTGAAAAAAAAATAGACATATGTACAAAAAATATTACCTATAATTTCAGAGGCTTCAAAGAACCTCTAGAGCCCAGAAACCCTGGGACCAGAAATCTTGTTTAAATGTGGCTGACAAATGTTTAATTATCTTCTAGTCAAATACATTTCACTGGCTTCCTTCTGCCTCACAAACAGCAGTGATGAGAAAATGTGTGGGCTTCTCTGAGGTCTCCACTGACACAGATTCTGATATCTGCCACATCAAATACACCAGCCAGGTTAAGCTCATAATACCACAGTATAAGACAGAGGGAACGAGGCAACCGGCCTGGATAGGTTTTGCAGAGGACATTACAATGAAGGGACTTTAAAACATTTAAATTTCAAACAAATATTAGTCTAAGGCATACAGAAGCTTTACATGTGAGTGAACAGAGCTTTGCTTTCTGTGAGAAAGATTCTGGTAGGTATTTGCTATTTAAATCTTTTCAGGTAATTAGTCCCTATGGTGCCTTCCATTTCAGGCTCCAGCTGTTCATGCTAATGAGATGTCACTTGGTGTCAGGAATTCCCATCCTCCAGTATTAAGCAGTTAACCAATAATGGGGTGCTTGTGAAGCTGCACACATAAAGAGAGGTGATGAACAACTTAAACTTAATTATCTCTTCTTTTATCCACAAAAAAGGGCAAAGGATATTTATAGTATTAGTGTTAGTAGAAAGTCCCCTCTCTGATGAAGCATATTTCAGAAAGAAGAAAAGGGAAAAGTTTAACATTTCAGACATAATCATAGACAAGTTATTTCTTTAGATATACAACCTGATTGCTGAAAATATCAGAATCTACAAAAAGGATCAAATGTTTATCAGGTATCACCTTTTATCTCTCACATTTGCAGTATTTACATGAAAAGTACTAGTTGGTCATCATAAAGAGCTCTAAAAATAAGTTAGAAGTTCCATAGTATTTTACACTGTACCTCTGGAATACTGTTTTTACTGACTTGGCAGAGGATTGAGTGCATCATAACTTTATAAATCATTTGTATAAAAATCTTGATTTTGGTATTTAATTTATAATTTAAAAATCATAGACTGTCACAAAGATACACTTAGTAAGTTCCAAATAAACATGTTGCAAAGACCATTCTGATCAAAATGTAATAAAACAAGAAGCTCAACAAGAAGCTCAATTTAGAGATATATAAAAAATTGAGCATCATTTTTCTAAAATAATTTCTGCATGAAAGAATAAATGAATATTAAAAACACAAGGTGAAAGCTGGAAATTATCATGGCTTAAATTCAATTTATGGATGTCAGGAAAACGGCCTTTATTCCTAAAAAATAAATGAATAAATAAATCCATTAAATTTTAAATGAAAGAAACAAGAAATATTAAAGTTTAAGAAGCTAATGAATATAAAAGAAAAACTAACATATTACCATATATTAAAAAAAATTGACCAAGAAAGACAAAGATAGAGATCCTCAAAGCTGGTTGTAAAAAGCTACAAATGTAACAGAATGCAAAAGCCTGTGCTCAAGTGAGGTCACACAAACAAAAACTTAGGCATTTGGGACAGAGAAAAGCTTATTGCAGGTGAGAACCTCTGGCGTGTGCCCGCAAAACCCCAAACTCTGTGATGGTTTTGGGAGAAATTTTTATAGGCAAAATTTGGGGTGAAGGCTGTAGGGTGTGTGACTTCCTTCTGATTCCTTGGTGGTAAGGTAACGGGGTGATGCTCCAGGAATCTTGGACTCAGCCTGAAGTTTTCATCCTCCACTTGGGTGGAGGCCTTAGTTCTGCCAGAAGAACCCAAAAATATTGTTATGCATGTTCCTTCAGGAGAAACAGGATCCTTCTTTAATCTCTGCATTATATTTTCTTTTCTCTTGTGGATGGTCTTGTTCCCTGTCTCCTATACAATGTCACGAACCTCTGTCTATAGTTCATCAGGCACTCTGTCTATCAGATCTAGGCCCTTAAATCTAGTTATTACTTCCACTGTATAGTCATAAGGGATTTGATTTAGGTCATATCTGAATGGCCTAGTAATTTTCCCCACTTTCTTCAATTTAAGTCTAAATTTGGCAATAAGGAGTTCATGATCTGAGCAACAGTTGGCTCCCGGTCTTCCTTTTGATGACTGTTTAGAGGTTGTCCATCTTTGGCTTCAAAGAATATAATCAATCTGATTTCAGTGTTGGCCATCGGGTGATGTCCATGTGTAGAGTCCTCTCTTGTGTTGTTGGAAGAGGGTGTTTGCTATGACCAGAGTGTTCTCTTGGCAAAACTATATTAGCCTTTTCTCTGCTTCATTCTGTACTCCAAGGCCAAATTTGCCTGTTACTCCAGATGTTTCTTGACTTCCTACTTTTGCATTCCAGTCCCCTATAATGAAAAGGACATCTTTTTTGGGGTGTTAGTTCTAAAAGGTCTTGTAGGTCTTCATAGAACCATTCAACTTCAGCTTCTCCAGAGTTGCTAGTCAGGGCATAGACTTGGATTACTGTGATATTGAATGGTTTACCTTGGAAACGAACAGAGATAATTCTGTTGTTTCTGAGACTGCATCCAAGTACTGGATTTCGGATTCTTTTGTTGACCATGATGGCTACTCCATTTCTTCTAAGGGATTCCTGCCCACAGTAGTAGATATAATGGTCATCTGAGTTAAATTCACCCATTCCAGTCCATCTTAGTTTGCTGATTCCTAGAATATTGATGTTCACTCCTGCCATTTCCTTTTTGGCCACTTCCAATTTGCCTTGATTCATGGACCTAACATCTCAGGTTCGTATGCAATATTGCTCTTTACAGCATTGGACCTTGCTTCTATCACCAGTCCTATCCAAAACTGAGTGTTGTTTTTGCTTTGGCTCCATCCCTTCATTATTTCTGGAGTTATTTCTCCAATGATCTCCACTAGCATATTGAGCACCTACTGACCTGGGAAATTCATCTTTTAGTGTCCTACCTTTTTGCCTTTTCATACTATTCATGAGTGCCTGATGAACTATGGACAGAGGTTCATAAGATTGTACAGGAAGCAGGGATCAAGATCATTCCCAAGAAAAACAAATGCAAAAAGGCAAAATGGCTATCTGAGGAGGCCTTACATATAGCTGTGAAAAGAAGAGAAATGAAAAGCAAAGGAGAAAAGGAAAGATATACCCATTTGAATGCAGAGTTCCAAAGAATAGCAAAGAGAGACAAGACAGCCTTCCTCAGGGATCAATGCAAAGAAATAGAGGAAAATTAGAACGGGAACGACTACACAGAACTGTACAAAAAGATGTTCATACCCCTATAATCACGATGGTGTGACCAATCACTAAGAGACAGACATCCTGGAAGGCGAAGTCAAGCAGTCCTTAGGACACATCACTGTGAACAAATCAGTGGATGACTTTGATTCCAGTTGAGCTATTTCAAATCCTAAAAGGTGATGCTATGAAAATGATGCACTCAATATGTCAGAAAATTTGGAAAAACAGCAGTGGCCACAGGACTGGAAAAGGTCAGTTTTCCTTCGAATCGCAAAGAAAGGAAATGCCAAAGAATGTTCCAGCTACCACACAATTGCACTCATTTCACACACTACTAAAGGAAAGCTCAAAATTCTCCAAGCCAGACTTCAGCAGTACATGAACTGTGAAATTCCAGATGTTCAGACTCATTACAAAAAAACAGAGGAACCAGAGATCAAATTGCCAAAATCCGGTGGATCACTGAAAAAGCAAGAGAGTACCAGAAAAACAACTATTTCTGTTTTATTGACTATGCCGAAGCCTTTGACTGTGTGGATCACAATAAACTGTGGAAAGTTCTGAAAGAGATGAGAATACCAGACCACCTGACCTGCCTCTTGAGAAACTTGTAAGCAGGTCAGGAAACAACAGTTAGAACTGGACGTGGAACAAGACAGGTTCCAAATAGGAAAAGGAGTACATCGAGTCTATATATTGTCACCCTGCTTAATTAACTTATATGCAGAGTTCCGTTGAGTTCAGTTCAGTCACTCAGTCGTGTCCGGCTCTTTGCGACCCCATGAATCGCAGCATGCCAGGCCTCCCTGTTCATCACCATCTCCCGGAATTCACTCAGACTCACATCCATCGAGTCTGTGATGCCATCCAGCCATCTCATCCTCTGTCGTCCCCTTCTCCTCCTGCCCCCAATCCCTCCCAGCATCAGAGTCTTTTCCAATGAGTCAACTCTTTGCATGAGGTGGCCAAAGTACTGGAGTTTCAGCTTCAGCATCATTCCTTCCAAAGAAATCCCAGGGCTGATCTCCTTCAGAATGGACTGGTTGGATCTCCTTGCAGTCCAAGGGACCCTCAAGAGTCTTTTCCAACACCACAGTTCAAAAGCATCAATTCTTCGGCGCTCAGCCTTTTTCACAGTCCAACTCTCACATCCATACATGACCACAGGAAAAATCATAGCCTGCACTAGACGGACCTTAGTCGGCAAAGTAATGTCTCTGCTTTTGAATATGCTATCTATGTTGGTCATAAATTTTCTTCCAACGAGTAAGCGTCTTTTAATTTCATGGCTGCAGTCATCATCTGCAGTGATTTTGGAGCCCCCCAAAATAAAGTCTGACACGGTTTCCACTGATTCCCCATCTATTTCCCATGAAGTGATAGGGCCAGATGCCATGATCTTCGTTTTCTGAATGTTGAGCTTTAAGCCAACCTTGTCACACTCCTCTTTCACTTTCATCAAGAGGCTTTTTAGCTCCTCTTCACTTTCTGCCATAAGGGTGGTGTCATCTGCATATCTGAGGTTACTGACATTTTTCCCAGCAATCTTGATTCCAGCTTGTGCTTCTTCCAGCTCAGCGTTTCTCATGATGTACACTGCATAGAAGTTAAATAAGCAGGGTGATAATATACAGCCTTGATATACTACTTTTCCTATTTGGAACCAGTCTGTTGTTCCATGTCCAGTTCTAACTGTTGCTTCCTGACCTGCATGCAGGTTTCTCAAGAGGCAGGTCAGGTGGTCTGGCATTCCCATCTCTTTCAAAATTTTCCACAGTTTATTGTGATCCACACAGTCAAAGGCTTTGGCATAGCCAATAAAGAAGAAATAGATGTTTTTTTCTGGAACTCTTTCGCTTTTTCGATGATCCAGCAGATGTTGACAATTTGATCTCTGGTTCTTCTGTCTTTTCTAAAACCAGCTTGAACATCAGGGAGTTCACGGTTCACGTATTGCTGAAGTCTGGCTTGGAGAATTTCGAGCATTACTTTACTAGCATGTGAGATGAGTGCCATTGTGCGGCAGTTGGAGCATTCTTTGGCATTGCCTTTCTTTGGGATTGGAATGAAAACTGACTTTATCCAGTCCTGTGGCCACTGCTGAGTTTTCCAAATTTGCTGGCATATTGAGTGCAGCACTTTCACAGCATCATCTTTCAGGATTTGAAATAGCTCCATTGGAATTCCATCACCTCCTCTAGCTTTGTTCATAGTGATGCTTTCTAAGGCCCACTTGACTTCACATTCCAGGATATCTGGCTCTAGGTGAGTGATCACACCATCGTGATTATCTGGGTCATGAAGATCCTTTTTGTACAGTTCTCCTGTGTATTCTTGCCACCTCTTCTTAATATCTTCTGCTTCTGTTAGGTCCATACTATTTCTGTCCTTTATTGAGCTCATCCTTGCATGAAATGTTCCCTTGGTATCTCTAATTTTCCTGAAGAGATCTCTGGTCTTTCCCATTCTGTTATTTTCCTCTATTTCTTTGCATTGATCACTGAGGAAGGCTTGCTTTCTTGTCTCTCCTTGCTATTCTTTGGAACTCTGCATTCAGATGCTTATATCTTTCCTTTTCTCCTTTGCTTTTCACTTTTCTTCTTTTCACAGCTATTTGTAAGCCCTCCCCAGACAGCCATTTTGCTTTTTTGCATTTCTTTTCCATGGGAATGGTCTTGATCCCTGTTTCCTGTACAGTGTCTCGAACCTCCATCCATAGTTCATCAGACTCTCTATCTATCAGATCTAGGCCCTTAAATCTATTTCTCACTTCCACTGTATAATCATAAGGGACATTTTAAGTCATACCTGAATGGTCTAGCGGTTTTCCCTACTTTCTTCAATTTCAGTCTGAATTTGGCAATCAGGTGTTCATGATCTGAGTGACAGTTGGCTCCTGGTCTTGTTTTTGCTGACTGTATAGAGCTTCTCCATCTTTGGCTGCCAAGAATATAATCAATATGACTTCAGTGTTGACCATCTGGATACGTCCACATGTAGAGTCTTCTCTTGTGTTGTTGGAAGAGGTTGTTTGCTATGACCAGTGTGTTCTCTTGGCAAAACTCTGTTAGGTTTGCCCTGCTTCTCCCGTATTCCAAGGCCAAATTTTCCTGTACTCCAGGTGTTTCTTGACTTCCTATTTTTGCATTCCAGTCCCTTATAATGAAAAGGACATCTTTTTTGGTGTTAGTTCTAAAAGAACCATTCTACTTCAGCTTCTCCAGAGTTATTAGTCAGGGCATAGACTTGGATTACTGTGATATTGAATGGTTTACCTTGGAAACAAACAGAGATAATCCTGTAATTTTTGAGATTGCATCCAAGTACTGCATTTCAGATTCTTTTGTTGACCATGATGGCTACTCCATTTCTTCTAAGGGATTCTTGCCCACAGTAATAGATACAATGGTCATCTGAGTTAAATTCCCCCATTCCAGCCCATTTTAGTTCACTGATTCCTAGAATGTCGATGTTCGCTCTTGCCATCTCCTGTTTGACCACTTCCAATTTGCCTTCATTCATGGACCTGACATTCCAGGTTCCTATGCAATATTGTTCTTTACAGCATCAGACCTTGCTTCTATCACCAGTCACATCCACAACTGGGTATTGTTTTTGCTTTTGCTCTATCCTTTCATTCTTTCTGGAGTTATTTCTCCACTGATCTCCAGTAGCATATTGGGCACCTACTGACCTGGGAAGTTCCTCTTTCGGTATCCTATCATTTTGCCTTTTCATACTGTTCACGGGGTTCTCAAGGCAAGAATACGGAAGTTGTTTGCCATTCCCTTCTCCAGGGGACCACATTCTGTCAGACCTCTCCACCATGGCCCGCCCGTCTTGGGTGGCCCTGCAAGTCTTGGCTTAGTTTTATTGAGTTAGACAAGGCTGTGGTCCATGTGATCCGATTGGCTAGTTTTCTGTGATTATGGTATCTGTGTGCCTGCCCTCTGATGTCCTCTCACAACACCTAACATCTTACTTGGGTTTCTCTTACCTTGGACAAGGGGTATCTCCTCACCACCGGCCCCTCCTGACCTTGAACCTGGAGTAGCTCCTCTCAGCCCTCTTGTGCTTGCGCAGCCACTTTCCTTGGACATGGGGTAGCTCCTCTCAGCCACTCCTGCGCCATCACAGCCTGACACTCTCGACTGCCGCCCTGACCTGGTCGAGGGGTAGCTCCTCTCGGCCACATTTCTGTGTGGTTCATCATAGCTGGCACGCTTACCCCTACTAGTGTACTATTAATTAAGTAATGTACTTTTGTGTGAAGATTATATATGTGTATGTGTGTCTTGTATATATGCAGAATCAAATATAGATATATAGGCACAAAAGCAACAAAAATTATCTTAAATACTTGACAAGTGGTAAGTTTTTTAAAAAATTTATTTACTCTTAATTGAAGTATTAGTGGTAAGTTTTGATGAGAAGAACTGACCATTACATTTTGTTTTCTATATTAAATGGAAATTTTATTTTACTTTTTTAATTCATAAAAAGGCACATTAACAACAAAAATAAATCTAAAAAGTATAGCTAAATTACTCAGTGGCATTTTATATGCTTAGAGATGTTACTTTTAATAATTATTATTAATATTATAATTTCTTTATGAGTAATATATTACACATAGAACCAACAGCAAAAACCTCTATAAAAATTAGAAAAACTTTACAATGGCACAATATAATTTGGGAAAAAATTATGTAGTAAAAGTAAAAACTTCTCATTATTTCATAAGTATCCAGAGGAAACTCCATTTTTGAAAAGTCAATTGTCATTTTCCTAAGTGATAGATACAACTAATATCATAGCAGAATCATTGTTTGCTATAGAAATCTATAGTTCATTTACAAGATAAATTCTACAAATTAATCTTATTCAAAACTCTTTCAAATGTTAGAAACTCACCTGCTGAATCTGAGGCAAAGAACCAAAAGATTCATGTCTTACAGGAAAACATTCAGATGTTTACTGCTAGGCAATCATCTTATAACTGTTCTTTTATAAAAAAACAAAAACATATAATAGGACAACTCTGTCTTTGGGAACTGAAGCTTCATTCTTCTATTCACCTGTCCTCTTTTGACTATATTCTAATATAGAGATTCTCAATCCACATTGCATATTAAAATTACATGGGCAAAGTGTAAAAAATGTACTTGGTCAAATCACATGAAATTTTACTACTTCAGCAAATTTGAGTACTCAATGTCTACAATACCCAATCAGTCCTAGAAATTCCCTAAGTTTTTATCAGTTTTGGATAATTTTGAATAGCCAGCGATCTTTAATGTACATCTTCCATGAAAGGGAGTTTTTCAGGTGGCACTAGTGGTAAAATACCCCCCTGATAATGCAGGGGAGACAGAAGAGATGCAGATATGTTCCCTGGGTCAGGAAGATCCCCTGGAGGAGGGCATGGCAACCCACTCCAGTTATCTTGCCTAGAGAATCCCAAAGATGGAGATCGGTGGGCCACATTCTGTGGGGTTGCAAAGAGTCCGACATGACTGAAATGACTTAGCATGTGCACACACAGGCACACACCTGATGAAACTTCCATAACAATCCCATAAGTACAGGGTTCAGAGAGCTTTGGGGTTGATGAACACATCCACGTGCTGCAGGGGTGGTACGTCCCAAATCCATGGGAACAGAAGCTCCTGTGTGCAGGACCTTTCTGAACCTCATGTGTGTTTCTCTTCATCTGATTCTTCATTCATATCATTTAATATCCCTTATGGTAAATAGTAATCTAGTAGGTAAACTGCTTTCCTGAATTTTATGAGCTACTGTAGCAAAAAATCAGACCCAATTAGAGGGGTGTGGGAATCTCTGATTTACAACCAGTTGCTCAGAAACACAGATAGGAACCTGGACTTTCAATTGGCATCTGAAGTGGTGGTGGTAGTGGGGCAGTCATAGGGGTCTTTACTAATTCCAGTTAACATCAAAACCGAATTATAAGACACCTGGTGTCTGAGATATGGTCGGTGTGGGAATAAACCCACACATTTGGTGATGAGAGTTAAAGCAGTATTGAGTGTTTGGATGTATTCTGTGTGTAGTGAGTAAATGAGAAGCAGGGACTTTTTCCTAGACAGTAGTTTTGTGCCATTATACCTTTTGTGCTTTGTCTTTCTAATATAGAGTATTGGCTCTTTCAGAGACAGAGACATTTTTCTTGCAATATTTGTAAGTACCCTCAGTTCAGTTCAGTTGCTCAGTCGTATCCAACTCTTTGCAATCCCATGAATTGCAGCACTCCAGGCCTCCCTGTCCATCACCATCTCCCAGAGTTCACTCAAACTCATGTCCATTGAGTTGGTGATGCCATCCAAACATCTCATCCTCTGTCTTCCCCTTCTCCTCCTGCCCTCAATCCCTCCCAGCATCAGAGTCTTTTCCAATGAGTCAACTCTTCGGATGAGGTAGCCAAAGTACTGGAGTTTCAGCTTTAGCATCATTCCTTCCAAAGAACACCCAGGACTGATTTCCTTTAGAATGGACTGGTTGGATCTCCTTGCAGTCCAAGGGACTCTCAACAGTCTTCTCCAACACCACAGTTCAAAAGCATCAATATTTTGGCACTCAGCTTTCTTCACAGACCAACTCTCACATCCATAGATAACCACTGGAAAAACCATAGCCTTGACTAGATGGATACAATGATCTTTATATATATTTTTTTCTTGTTTTATTTTGTTGTTGTCAAGACTTTGATTTTGTTCTTAATGTGTTAGTTTTCTAAGACCCTCAAAAAATATTTGTCTTTATGAGGGACAATGATTATTCAAGTCAGAATATTTCTGTTCCAATTTATTTTCCTATTAAATACTTTATTTCTGGTCTCTGTCTGTTTATGAAAATGGAGGACAGTGGTTACTTTTATGTCAGCTCTCAGAGATACCTTAAAATATTTTTTGAAAGTCTTCTGAAGTCAACCCTAAGGTGGGATCATTCTGTAGAAAATCTTGAGTAAAAAGGTAGTTCCCATGTATATTTAGGAGAGTAGGAAAAGGGCCATAAGCCATACGAATAGGATTAAAGTAGGGTATAGAACTTGGAACATGAGACATGTTCCAAATGATTTAAAGGATAAGGGTTTCTTTTCTTTGGTCCTTACTAGAAAGTCTTTGAGGGAAGATATTCTAGATTGAGAGCTTCATTTTAAAGCCTCAGCTTAATAACAAAAAATTAACTTTCTTTTGATACTTGCTCTCCCTTCTTTTCTAAGGGTTTTGTTAGGTGTCTCATATGTGAGATGCCAAAACCGTACCAGGATGGCCACTAAAATGTTAAATTATTGTTGCGCCATATGTCAAGATAATCACTGAATTTGGAATACAGTGAGAAAGCATCTTGCATTAGACATTCTGCAGAGGTGGGAGAGAGACAAGTTAGAGGCCAAAAAAATCACTTTCTCACACACCCATGCACATATCATGACAGTCAGTTCCTACTAATACTTTATGAGACAGCATCTTGGATTCTTGATTATTTCTATCAATACTATATGACTAATAACTCAGAAAGTTAGTCTACAAGCTATTGAAATAGAGAAGAAAAATCCTTTATATTATCAGAGTGAAATTTCTTTGGGCAAGCAAGGCAGAAAATTTCCTCATTAGATTTTGTAAGGGACCCAAGTAATGTTTATAAATCATCATTACACATATTTGTAATGTTTGTAATTCGTTGTTACATATGTGAAAACTTCTTGTTGTGTAGGAAACCTCTTAATTTTAAAAAACACAGATTTATTTTTTATAGATTACTTCTACAACACTGTCCTAGGATCAAGTGCATAGCAAAATGACCCAGTTATTCTTTCTTCAAATCCTGTTCCTTTATAGGTCATCACAAGATATTGAATTTGATTCCCTGCTATACCGGAAATCCCCACCACCCATCCACCCTATGTATAGTAGTCAATCTGACACTCCCCATCAGTCCCTCTCTCCTTCCCCACCCCACAGCCACAAGCCTGCCCTCCATGTCTCCAAGTCCACTCAACAGTACACACATTCATCTGTATCATTCTTAGACTACACACACACACACACACACACACACACACACACACACACACACACGCAATATGACACTGCACTGCTCCTCTTTTTCTGACCTATCCCACCAAGCAAATACACTTTGGGTCCATTCATGCCCCACAAACAGCAATACCCCATTCCCTCCCATGGCCAAGTAACATTCCCCTTACGCCTATACAACATCATCCCCAGCCCACCATGTACTGAAGAGTTCTGGGCTACTCCCATCCCACAGCCCCTGCTAACACTGCCACAGGAACACCGGGGTGTATGCATCCCCTAAAGGTAGAGTCCTCTGTTACTTTAGGATGTGAACCAAGGATTGGGACTGCTGGACTACATAGCAGCTTCACCTTCAGTCTTCTAAGGAACCTTCACACTGCCCCACAGTGACTACACCAGTTCACGCTCACCACCAGCAGTACACGACTCCCCCAACCCTCCCTAGCACCTATCATCTGTGCTCCTCTAGATGACAGCCATATGAGCTGCATGAGGTGATATCCCACCAAGGGCCAAAAACTAACTTTTCCAAAAATCAGCAAAACCAAGCATTCCCCCAAGTACCTGCTGGTCATCCTCATCTCCTGCTCCCGAAAAATGCCAATCTGGATCCCCCACCCACCGTCTAATCAGGCTCTGCCCCTTTAACACAGAGCTGCAGGACACTTCTGGCCACCAACCCCCTGGCAGTGGCTCTGCCCTCATGTCTCCCTTTCTGCAGGCTATCCCTTAGACAGGGGAAGGGTGGAGAACACAATTTTCTTTATTTTAAAATGATCATCAGAGAATATCTAATTACTAGATTGTTAATAAAAGAATTGAGATGACAAAAAAGTCTAAGAAACAGATGATTCTTAAACATACAGTAGAAATTTGGTATAAATGGAAAAAGAACAATGAAAAATTTAGCAATTTTTCATTGCTTACTCTGTCAGGAATTAAAAAAAAGTAATTTGTGAAACTATTCAACAAAATAGCCCATGACAAAAAATAAAATGTGTGAAAATTGATAAATAAATGATTCTCAACAGAATTGTCCAGATAGGTATGGATTTTATATGAATATGCAGACTTTCAGGAATTTAGAGATTCAGTTATTTCTTCCCATACATACTCTTCATAAATGTTTATGTCTAGCTATGAACGTGTCCTTCTTTCTTTCTTTATAGTGGATACAACAGAAAGGAACATTGTTAAACACGGCACTCACAGGAGAAAAGGTATTAAAAAAATTTTGATTTTAGCACTGAAAAAACAGACTTATGGTTAAAATATGTCAATAAGAGGAAAACAATATATGAAAGAAATAACATAATGCTCTTTTATATATAATCTAATAATTCCACATAATGTTCTGTGCTTAGTCCCTCAGTTGTGTCTGACTCTTTATGACCCCATGAACTGTAGCCCACCAGGCTCCTCTGTCCATGAGGATTCTCCAGGCAAGAAGACTACAGTGGGTTGCCATGCCCTTCTCCATGGGGTCTTCCCAACCCAGGAATCAAATAGGATCTCCTGCAGTACAGGTGGATTGTTTACCAGCTGAACTACCCAGGAAGCCCTTTCATATAATGGTGACTTTTAAATCAGAAATTATGTAAAAATTACATTATAGTTTTCCTGAACTTATCCTTTAGGAATTATTTCATCTTCATGACACATTGTAACAATGAGAGTACAACCAGAAGACATAAATCCCAAATTCATATGGGGATAGTTTAATAAGAAAAAATATTTAACTATAACAGGGGTGGACTATGAAGTTTCTCTAGGGGCTCTAATGAATAGTCTAGGAATCCCAGAGAGTACTTCAAAAATGGAACAAACTTGGAGTGGAGTCCCAGTTCCAAAGCTGGGATTCAGACCTCATTGGAGAAGTGTGGCTGCAACTTAATACACTAGATGCTTTCTGACTTGTTCCAGGTAAGAACTGGTGTGCAGTCATCAACAAGCAGGAAATAGCTTCTAGTGTGCAGATGGGTCAAGGCTTATGTACAGGAAACTAATTGGAAAATAGGAAAAAACCTTCAGGCTATAGGTGGATTGTTGCTGGGATGCAAGTGAGATGCCAACTAGAAGAAAACACTTCCAGGCTGAGGTAGGCCAAGGTTGGAGGGCAGGTGCAAGAAAGAAATGGAAGTGTCAAGAGCTCATGTGCTGGCTGGGTGACATATAGTATGTATGTGCAGCATCAGTTCAGGGATAGCTTCATTGAGGGTGTCAGTGAACTAAGGCCAAAGCTGTAATTTCACTGAGGGACTACTTTCTCTAGGCTTCCAGCCAGGTGGAATGTAACAGAATGTTCCCCAATATGCAATACTGGCAGTAGTGAGAGGAGGAGGAAAAATAAAAATGGAAGTACACTGGAATAGGAAGAGATGCCCTTTCTTCAGTTCTATATCTACATCACCATGTGCTGACAAAAGTAAACATCTTGCTCTATGCCAAGGAAAAAGGCTCGGAATCTAGCTCCATTATTGCAAAATGGGGAGAAAACACTGGATTTGAAGCTGAGATAATAAACTGATATTTGGCATGCGCATGGTCCTTCTGGGATGCCAAATATCATGCTTCATTTCCCATTCTACTAGGGTAGCAGAAAGAAATCCCTAACTATGGTGCTTGAGACAAGGACTCCAGTCAAGCCTAATATAAGCTTAGCCTTGGGACTTCCAAGTCATATGAAGAATACTGACCTTTGACTATAGCTAACTGAGTTGTCTTTGTGCAACAGAGGATAAAATGGTTGGATGGAATCACAGATTCAATGGCCTTGTGTGTGTACTTAGTCACTCAGTCATGTCCAACTCTGCAACCCCATGGATTGTAGCCCACCAGCCTCCTCTTCCACGGAATTCTTCAGGCAAGAATACTGGAGGCGCTTGCCATTCCCTTCTTCAGGGAATCTTCCCAATCCAGGGATCAAACCCAGGTTTCCTGCATTGCAAGCAGATTACTTACTATCTGAGCCACAGGGAAGCCCATTTACTCGCATATGATTTCTTCATGAGTTATTGGGTATAGTTTCACCACTGATAAACAAAACTGAGATTAAACACCCTTTTACAGACTTCTGGCTTGAGCTCCACCAATTTAAAAGTTGGAAATTCTTGTGGTTTGATAACAATCTTTAGTGTGTTTTTTTTTTAGTTGCTTTTTCTTTTCGTGTGTATGTATCTTCACTGTCATTCTCACAACAAGATAAAAATTCAGCAGACCCCAAGTCACCAACTTTTGTTTAGATCCTCTGGAGAATTGAGGCCATGGGACAGTCTTCCAGAAATCTAGAGAAGCAGCCAGATAAAGACAAGAACAGCTACGATCAGGATAAGCTTACCTGGAACTGAAGCAGCTGAAGCCACGAACTGGTGGAACACTTTCACAGTCATGTTGAAGAATTTGTGCAGGCTGAGGATGTACTGACTTGACAGTGTTGGTGTTACTTGGTTAGTCATGTCCAACTCTATGCAACCCCATGGACTTGACAGTAACTTGACTAGAACTTCTCGGGGCCCAATCTTAGAAAGGTCCCCCTGAAACTGTATAAATTTTACCTCTAGCAACCCCACCAGTAGCTCACTGTAAAAACTGGAGAAATATCTCTAATATTTTGGTCAGGAGGAGGAGAAAAGTATCCATTTTGAAATGCACCTAGAAAATAAGTAAGCATTTTGAAATATGCCTAGAGCTGTCTCTATAACAAAAGTTTTCCCTTCAGGGGAAACTACTTTACCAGAGCATTATCTGACCTGGAAGAAGGGCAATTAGACAGCTCCCAACTCCTCTGTCCATCATAGTTTATGTACAGGGGGAAGAAAAAGGTTTTGAAATGCTTCTGCATCTTATCCCAGTAACTCAGGCCAACTAAAACTGAGATTTAACTATAAGACATTTTTATGCTTCTCTTTGACCATATCTTAACAACACATCAACAGGGCTTCAGAATAATAACAGTGGATTATTACTGAAAGAGCTGTAAGATACAGACTCCATTTAAGAAGTTCTTAAGGAAATTCAAAGAAAATAGGGAGATAAAATTACACATGAAGAGACTGAGTCCTCTGGCACCTACATCTGTAGAAAATATTAAACACAGTTCAGCACCTTCCCAGATTAACATAAAGTCTCACATTACCTGATAAATCATGTGCAATTCTCAACAATAACAGCAACAGCACAATATAACACATGATAAAAAGACATGAGACAAAGTATCAGAACCAGAGTGAGATATGAAACTGATTTTAGAATGAATTTAGAGAATTTAAAATCATTATGATTAATATGCTGAAGGTGCTTATGAAAAAAAGTAGGCAACATGAAAACAAACAGGTAATGTAAGCAGAGAGCTGGAAACTCAAAGTGAAGATCAGAAGGAAATGCTAAAAGAGTCAAAAAACGTTTAATGGAAATGAAAATATGATGTTTATAATCACAGTAGTAGGCTGGAAATGGCAAAAGAAAGTACCAATGAGCTTGAAAACATGTCAATGGAAAATTTTGAACCTGAAACATGAAATATAAAGAGATAAAAGATGGAGAAAGATGAAGATTAAATCCACTACTGTGCTACATTTATTTAAAATAATATAGATAGCATCATAATTAAGGTGAGAAACAAGATGCTTTCCCCCTAAGATCAGGAACAAGTCAAGGATAACCCCCTCTAGGACTTTTATTCAACATTGTATCACTAGTTCTAGATAATGCAATAAGGCAAGGAGAGGAAGTTAAGATATGAAGATTGGGGAAGAAGAAATAAAACTTCTTGCTCACAAATGCCGTGATTGTACATGTAGAAGATGCTTATCAATCAAAAAAACTCCTGGTTCTAATAAATGATTGTAGTGAGATTGTAGTGTATAAGGTTAGTATATAAAAGTCAATTGCAGGGGGCAGGGAAGATGAGGGTGGGACGCATGGAAAGAGTAGCATGGAAACATACACACCACTATATGTAAAACACATAGCTAGTGGGAATTTGCTGTACGACTAGGGAACTCAAACCAAGGCTCTATGAAAACCTAGAGGGGTGGGATGGAGTGGAAGGTGGGAAGGAGGTTCAAGAGGAGGAGACATGTATACTTATGGCATATATATGTTGATGTCTGGCAGAAACCAATGCAATATTGTAAACCAATTATCCTTCAATTAAAAATCAATAAATTAAAAAATAAATTGCTTTTCTAAACACCAGAAATGAGTAACTGGAATTTGAAATTAGGAGCAAAACATCACTTATTAGACATCTGGGTCATCATAACAAAATACTACATGGAAGGGCTTTAACAATATAAATTTATTTTCTCATAGTTTTGGAGGCTGGAAGTTGAAGATCAAGGTGCCAGGAGAGTTGGTTTCTCCTGTGAACTCTCTCCTTGACTGGGAGGCATCTTCTCATGGCCTTTTCTCTTTGTGTACATACTCCTGACATTTATTCCAATTTTTATAAGGCTAAGTTGGAAGAAGACCCAATCCTTATAGCCTCATTTAACCTTAATTATTTCCTTAAAGGTACCATCTCCAGATACAGTCACAGTGTGTGTTAGAGCTTCAATCTATGAATTTGGAAAGACATGATTCAGTCAATAGCAATTACTTACATTAGCACAATACAAATAGAAATATCTGTGTATAAATTTGACAAATAAATACAGGATTTATAGATGGGAGTTACAAAGCCCAGTTTAAAGAAATCAAGATGGTCTAAATAAATAGGCTTTTTATATTCATGGGTAGGAAGACACATTATTTAGATGTCAATTTCCCTTTCTTGATCTATAGATTTAGCACCCTGCAATCAAAATACCAGCAAGTTATTCTGGGCATATTGACAATGTTGTTCTATATTTTATATGGAAAGCAAAAAATCCAGAATGGTCAGCATGATCCTGAAGAAGAAAATTGGAGAAATGACTACTTGACCTTAAAGTGAAAGTGAAAGTCCCTCCGTTGTGTCCAATTTTCTGTGACCCCATGGTCTATGTAGTCCATGGAAATATCTAGTACAGAATACCGGAGTGCGTAGCCTTTCCCTTTTCCAAGGGATTTTCCCAACCTAGAGATCAAACGCAGGTCTCCCACATTGTAAGCAGATTCTTTAGCAGTGGACCCACAAGGGAAGACCAAGCATACTGGAGTGCATAGTCTATCCCTTCTCCTGGGTATCTTCCTGACCCAGGAATTGAACTGGGGTCTCCTGCATTTCAGGTGGATTCTTTACTAACTGAGCTATCAGAGAAGTGCTACAGTAATCTACATAGTGTGGTACTGGCAAAAGAACAGACATATAGATCAATAGAACAGGATAGAAAGCCAATGGAGCTGAAAAGCTCTGTTTATACAAAAACCTGCATGTGAATGCTTACAGCAGTATAATCACCAAAAACAGGAAGCAACTAATATGCCCTTAGCTATATAAACAGACCCTGGGTGTCAGGAAGGACCCCTGGAGAAGGAAGTGGCAACCTGTTCCAGTGTTCTTGCCTGGAGAATTCCATGGACAGAGCAGCTTGTCAGGCTACAGCCCATAGGGTCTCAAAGAGCAGGACACAACTGAAGCGACTTAGCACGTGTAAACAGACTGTGGTACATTCATATAATGGTGTGTAAATCTCCCACATTGCAGCCAGATTCTTTACTGTCTGAGCCACCAGGGAAGCCCTTTCTTGTATAATCTGCGGTCAAACAATCCATGACTTCTAGGCATTTATTCAAAGTGCACTCCTGAACAAAACAATATATCTTTTACCTATTTATTTTTCTCCAGTATTAGAATGTTACCATACCCATGCCATATTTGACATCATTTATTTAGCAACTCGCCTTAATTTGGAATTTCTTAAGTATTAAATTTCATTGTTGTGGGGATAAACTTGATCTCTATCTACTCAAGTTTCATCATTTGACTTACCACTGAATTAAATTATGTACTTGTAGTAATAAATGCAACATGCACAAAGCGATTTGAGAACAAATAAATTTGAATCTTGGTAAGCAAATTATCAACTACAGTGAAGATAACTACAATGGCATCATGTAGAATAGCTTCCCATTATGCCTTGGGCTTCAGTGTCATAGAAAATGAAGAATTTAATCACTCTGAGATGGAAATACGGATCTTTTAAAAGAGAAACTGCTACACAGGTCTAAGGTTCAAAATACATATCTACTAAAAAATTCTCTAGAAATTTTCACCCTGATGATTTTAATTAAAGTCTTGGAAGTCTTGAGATTAGCCCCAAGGAGAATGTATAAAGAGAGAAATGGATCCTGAAATTAGAATAGAAGCACTGTTGAAGCTTGGAAAGAGGAAAAAGAAACTATGGAGCAAACAGAGAGGATTCCACAGAGGTAAACTAGAGAAACATAGTACCATGAGAAAAATGGCAAAGACAATTTTAAGTAACAAATAAAGTATGCTTAGAATTGCCAGTATCACTAGGTGCTTATGTAAAAGAGAACCATGAATTTTTCATTTAATGGCCTAAGTCATTTTTGTTTATCAGTATTAATACAGCAATTTTACTACAATGGTGAGCCTAGAAGGCAGATTGCACTAAGTTTAAGAGAAAACTGTGGGCAAGAAATGGTAAGCAAATGCTTTTGGAATATCTATGAAATGCAAAAAAAAAAAAAAAAGATGCAACTATGGTTGTAAAGACTATTAAAAAAAAAAAAGATAGGCCATTCTGCATATTATCAGAAGACAATCCAATTGCAAATGGTTATTTTTGATTAAATGTATTTTTTATAGATTCATTGATTTTCATTATATAATAATGAACCTATGTAAAAAACTATAAAAATAGTTTTAAATTTTATAGAAGAGTAAGTCCTAGATTATGATAAATAGTTGAAAAATTGGCAGTTTGTCAATTAATTATGTCATATATTAGTCAATTTGGAGCTGGTGATGGACAGGCAAGCTGGCATGCTGCAGTCCATGGGGTTGCAAAGAGTCAGGCACAACTGAGCGACTAAAATGAACTGAACTGAACTGAATTGTTTGCAATTTACATTCCTCACATGGGCTTCCCAGGTGACTCAGTGGTAAAGAAACTGCTTGCCAATGCAGGAGACACAAGAGACATGGGTTTGATCCCTGGGTAGGGAAGATCCCTTGAAAAAGGAAATGGCAACCCACTCCAGTATTCTTGTCTGGAAAATCCCATGGACAAAGGAGCCTAGCAGGCTACAGTCCATGGGGTTGCAAAAATTTGGGCATGACTGAGCACCTGAGCACACAACGTTCCTTACATACTAACTTAAAGATATGAATGCATGTTTGGAGCATCGCTGGGCTCAAAGTCTGTGTTCTTGGACACTTTACAGCAGTTCATCAGAGTAGCCTCTGCTCACAGAGCTACATCTATTGCAGCATGCAGGAAAGTTGGGGACCTCATTAGAAGCCTTCAAATATCCATCCTTGCACCCCCTACTGAAGTATATCTACACTGGAAATAAGGGAAAAAGAGAAAACACAATGAGAGTATACAGCAAAAAACAACATTGGAACACTGAAACTGAATTTACAAATATTTTCCAATATATCACTATATTAGGATAAATTAATATCTATTTTAAAGTATTAATTGCTGCTCTCTTTCACTTCCTTTGACTTTCCATAATTCAGTTCCATGATGCAATCGCAGTTCTCTGTGCTGTATAGAGAACTCTTCCCATCAAAACCTGTAGGTTTAAAACTAGTAGATCTGGATTTCCTATAAGCTTGACTCAAGAATTCCTACCTCTTGGTGGACCCAAGGATTCTTGCATTTTCAGTCACCATAATATTTGAGGAACACTGATTATAAAATTGCTCTTAGTTGGAGTATATGACTATAGAATAGAGTGACATCAGTAGCATCTAGGAAGCATTATCTATGAACAGAGTCACTGCCAAAAATACCTCTGTGGGCATATGCTTGACTGTTAATATTTTAACAAAAAGGTTCACGAAAATATTATTCAGAGCTGCTTTTTTAGCTCAAGAGCAAAATTCAGAAGAATGAAATTTAAACTAGATTTCCTAATCTCCATAGCATTTGGACACACAGTGGATGAAGATGGCTTTGGAACTGGGCTCTACCACTTACAATCAATGGGACTTGGGCAAATTAACCTCTCTGAATCCCTCTTTCTCCTAAGTAAAATGGAATAATAATACCTACCTCTCAGAGTTGTTATGACAATCACACCAAGGGCTTACACAGTGTTGGAAAATAATAAGCAGTCGGCAGTCCGACACGACTGAAGCGACTTAGCATGCGTGTATGCCTTGGAGAAGGAAACGGCAACCCACTCCAGTGTTCTTGCCTGGAGAATCCCAGGGATGGAGAAGCCTGGTGGGTGGCCGTCTATGGGGTCGCACAGAGTCGGACACAATTGAAGCGACTTAGCAGCAGCAGCAGCAGCAGTGGTAGCTAATAATGGACATGACTAATAATGGACATGAAATTGGGCAAACTCCAGGACATGGTGAGGGACAGGGAAGCCTGGCATGCTGCAGTCCATGGGTCGCAAAGAGTTGAACGACTTGGTGACTAAACAACAAGCTCTCATTCTCTTTAATCTTTCCTCCATGCTTTGGCATAGTTAATAAGAAGTAAAATCTAAAACAAAAATTCTTGTGAAGATGATTTACTAAAAAAGTGCTCTCAGGAGAACCTAGGAAGGTAATGGGGAAAACATAAAGGGAAGTAGAAGTTAGAAAGAATATTATTTCCAGAAAATCTTATGGAGGGCAAATATAGCTGATCCCTCAGGCAAACTTGGAAGTGTAGGCTTCACTTCAGTGTTTTTCTTGATTAGCAGCATAGTGAGCTTTCAATTCAAGCACCAGTCAATCACTGGCTAAGAGCAGCCATCAGGAAACGCAAACTCTCAGCCTCTTTCAACTCTCTGAAAGTGGAGGCAAAGTGGCATCAGTATCCTAAAGGAAGTTTTCTGAAAATCATTGCTAGTGCAGACCTTTAGAAATAAAATTACAGAGAAGCCAGGGGAGTGGTACATATAAAGAGGAAAAGAAGAAATCCCAGTGTCTGGAACACTGATTATTTTTTCTTTTGTAGCTTACCTCATTAGAATCGTATAACACTACTTATTCTTCAAGTGGGATTTCTTTGACTTTCCCACTCTCCGCGTCCAAATGTTTCAAAGAATTGCTTTATCTTAGAAGGAGGTCTTAAGAAAACATTTGTATAAGGTAGAAGGTGTTGAAAAACAATTCTCCAGGTATCTCTCACATTTTTGTATGCCTTATAAGTGAGGTAGAGAGTGCTTTTGTTTCTGATTTTTTTTTTTTTTTAAATAATGTTTGGAGAGTGAACAAACTTGGAATAGAACTATACTTCCTCTCCCTGGAGAAAAGAGTAAGCATGCTTACTGTTGATCATTAAAAGAGAATCTGTTTCTCTAAGCTCAGTGTTCTTCTTCTTCAATGCAACCAACTATGAGCAGATAAATCTGTACATCTATGTTTCACATGAATCTGCCAGGATGGGGAGTGGGAAAAGCTGCAACAAAATGCTGATACTCAGGCTAATGCTATTGCCCTGAGTGAGAAGCATTGCCCTTCATCTCTAACCTAACAGTCTCCTATCTTCCACCAGAATCCATGAACCTGTTACAGGCTACCCTGTCATCTTTTAAGTAGGTTAAATCTCAGACCTTTCACAGCCCTTGACTGAAAAGATTTTGTGTAAACAATTTTATTGTTGGTTTGCATTATTCTTGTTTATTTTAGTCACTTTCTCTAATCATCTTTGCTCCACTTTCCATGAATAAAGTATAATTAAAATAAAGAAAATATGAACCTAAAATATTTGAGCAAAAATTATTTCTGTCTTAGAACAAATACATTGCTGATTCACAAGAGGAAGAAACTTACAAAAAAAAACTTTATTTAATGTAACTTTTTCTTTAATTGCATTTATATGTTTATAAATAACAGGCCTAATAATTCCAAGGTGTCAAGTAATGTTGAGCCCATGGCAAAATATTTAAAGGTAAATATTTATCTTATTTATAGATAAATAAGACTCTGCTGTCCATTACTATGGGCTTCCCAGGTGGCTCAGTAGTAAAGTATCCACCTGACAATGCAGGAGATGTGGGTTTGATCCCTGTGTCAGGAAGATGCCCTGGAGAAGGGAATGGCTATCCACTTCAATATTCCTGCCTGGACAATCCCATAGACAGAGGAGCCTGGCTGGCTATAGTCCCTGGGGTCACAAAGAGTCAGACACGACTGAGTGACTGAGCACACAGCTCACATGGCATCCACTGCTGTGTAGAGGCTGGCAGACGTGTCAGAACAGATTGTGTTCAGATTCTCTTTCTTAATGGTCACTTCTGAAGCCTATTGAAGAACTCTCACTTTTTAAAAATGCCAAGATATATGAGAACAGAGATAGAAAGAGGAAATAACACATAAAAACAATGAAAGAAAAGGCAAAGATAGTTGAGATGTTTGGAAAGTTCCTTTACAGACCACTGACTACAAATTAATGTATTTTCTTCATTCATTTTTTAGTATGGTAGGCTATATTCTTGTAGGGAAACAAACAAAAAAACTAACTTGGCAGTGGGTCAGGAACATAATGTTTATTTTCTAGCTACTACAGTAACTTATCACATGATATTTAACAAGGAAATCTTCCTTTGGTTTAGAGATTTTCCCTATTATAATCAAACAGCTGAATTAAATGATCTTTAAATGAATGACCATATTTTGTAAGGAATTACATTATTTGCTCTAAATTATATCTCCATCCATCACTGTATGTCCTAATTCTGGAACACTCAATAAGAAATTTTAAATTTAAAATAACTGACCGCAGTTTTTTTTTTTTTTTTAAAGAGAACATATGTCTGGAATAACAGCCAGCACATAATACATATTATATTCTGATACCCTGCAGATTCAAGATATGAGCTACCTTAGAAGCTTTGTACAATGATTACTTGTATACAGTAAATATTAAGTGATTTTTTGTTGACATTTATAATTTATAAATATAGAATTTAACAGTGATTCAGTTCATCTGAAATATAAATATGTATTCCACAATTTCTAACTTGTTAACTTTGACCTGAAGCAATTTTGTACCCTGACAGTCTGGGCATAAAATAGATTATGAATGAGTGGCAATAATAGCATTGGTCATAGTCACTTAGAAAAATTATTGTTTATAAGAAAAGCAAAATAGCTTTTACTCTTTTTATCTGTAGTCTCATGATCCTCCTAGAAAAGTAGAATGGATTTAATAATAATTTCTGTCTTTGCCATAAATCCCTGGTACCCCCAACGGAGATCCTGCAGAAATAATACGATTGAAAATCAAGTACACCCATGTGTCAACAAAAGCACTGTTCTCTCTCTGGTGGCAAAAATAGATGGGGATATTAAAATAAAGAACATTATAGATATTCTGACCCTACAAAGTTATCAAGCAAGGGGCAAAATATATTCATTCTTGAGCCAATTTTAAAACAAATTATAGTGATAAAACCATATTTCACATAATGCCAAAAGGTTGGATGAAACAAAAATTATTATAAGATACCTCCTAGATGTCTATCCAGTAGCCATTTTTTTATGATGAACAATTCTTATCCATGTTAATTCTGCTTTATGAGATAATAAATCTTCCTTATTGTTTGTATCTTATGAAATTGAGTTTTTAAATTTTTGGTATGGTAACTTTCAGTTGAATAAATTCTCCATGATAGAGATAAATGGGTGTAATAAGAATATGGACCTGTATGGAGTGAATTAATATTAACTGAAGTTCAGTAATTTTCTATTACATTGATGTATTTAATATTCTTACATTTTAAATTAATCTTCACATGAAATCTGTTTTAACAATCCAAGTTTATTGACAAGTAAATTGCAGTTAAGAGAGATTTGTCCAAGATCACATGCAAAATTAGTTGTAAAGGTGTGCGTGGTGTGCTTGTGTGTATCTGTACTTAATTAATGGAGTTTTTATAAAACAGGTAAATAATTACAGAAAAATTGAGCAGGTGATACAGAGAGTTCTCATACAGATCCCTTCACTATCACACAATTTCCAATTATTAGCAGCATGAATTAGTGTGGTATATTTCTTACAACTGATGAATCAGTAACGATATACTATTATTAACTAAAGTCCATAGTTTACAATGGATGCTTCTCTGGTGGCTCAGACAGTAAAGAATCTGCCCGCAACACGGGAGATCCAGTTCAATTCCTGGGTTGGGAAGATCCCCTGGAGAAGGGAATGGCTACCCACTCTAGTGTTCTTGCTGGAGAATCCTATGAACAGAGGAGCCTGGCAGGTTACAGTTCATGGGATCACAAAGAGTTGGACACGACTGAGTGACTAACACTTATATAAGAGAAGATGACTTCATAACTTCAATGGGTAGAAAACATATTCAGAGAAAATGCCTTGGGCTTATAATACAATATTGGTGAATTTATTATCCAATAAGATAATGGATTAATATATGATGTTTGGACTGTTCCAGTGTGCATCCATTCCATAATGTGTGCTTTCCACTTCAGTCAAATAACTGACCACAAGCCAGCTCTGATTATTTCAGATATGAGAATTTTTACTACATATTTATGTACTTGTAAGACTGCTCAATTTGGATATATTCTAGGTGTCTCAAATTTAATGTATCAAAAAATTGAATACGTTATTTTCCTTTCTGCTAAGCTCTCCAACTTTTGTACACTTTCTTCCAGTCCTGTATTGTCTTTTTATTATAGGTTAACGATCACATTGGCCAAATGGAACAAACCTGAGACTCAAATTTTATTTTTAAATCCTTTCTTACTCTTTTTGAAAACTTCCCTTATAAAGTCAACTCTTAAATAGCCTTAGGTTATCTAACTGCTAGAATATCCATTCAACATTATTTGCTTGCTGCTGCTTGAAACTTTGTCTTTCTGATATTCTCAACTATAAAGTCCTAATGATCTGTCTTTTGTTTATCTCTCAGCCTCATCTAGCAAAAAGATCCCATTTTGCTCTTTTGTTTCCTTAATGTGGCTTAGTCTCTTTCATAACATATTGTTTATTATATATGCAGCCCATCATATTAACATTGCCAATTTACTTATCTACTTCCTCCTTTCAATTCTAAACTCATTATTGAAAGTTTGTTTTTTTCTATCTTTGCCGGTCCAGCACTAGTAGAGCCCTAGAACATAGTAGACATAAATGATCATAGGAGACACATCAGCCTAAACAAGTTAAATTGAAGGAGTATCTCAAAGAATACTGAGGTCACAGCCTGGAATTATATTAGGCAAAAATCGATTAGTCAGCCCACTCATTGCTGATCAATACTGAAGACAAGCAGCTTTACTAGCTATTTATTCAATAATTTACTAGAATAATTATCATGGCATGTTCCATGGAAGACCTAAAGAAACAGGAGATTTATTGATAACATGGAAAAGGAATGCCTCTTACCATCCTCCAAGGAGTTAGGAAAATTTTTCTCATCTTCACCTTATGTATCTGAGATTATATCCCTTCTCACCTCCTAATTGTGACTGTGGAGAGACGAGAGAATAGCATCTTGCTTAGGGGCAAATATCTAGGAATGCCAGGCAGCAACCATTAGGCAGTTCTTGAAAGGTGTATGGTATGTGTGTGTGTGTGCATGTGTGCACGTGTGTGTGTGTGTGTTCCACAATGTATATCTGGAGACATAAAACTCATCCTCAGGCCTGGAGTTTGGAATACCAATGTCTCCAGCTCTGTGTTCTTGTGGAATTAGGAGTGATGACCATCACAACCAGCTGAAACTGTCTGCCAGTGCCCTCCCTGAGTACTAATCCTAACCAAATGATTAGAACTTCAGAAAACGTAGTCCCTGCTGAAGCAGGAATGACAGTGTTTTTCAAAACAGGATAAAGATTTGAAGGGAGTCTGAGAGGAATGCAGCATATCTGAGTGCAAAGAGCCTGAGTAGGTACTAAAACACTAACCTCTTGTTAATGGCTGAATTTATTTCTAAGGAAAGTCTATTCAGCACTTGATTTTAACATTTGCATTCTCACTTTGTAACCCCGCCACCCCTTTAAAATGTCCCAATATTTCCATTCAGAAAGTTCCATGTGTTCTTCTTGGAAGGCTTGATAGGAGACCATGACATAGAATCAGTGTGGCCTGTTCCACTTTTCCTCTTGACTGTGACTGAAAAGAGAGAGCAGCCATGTCCAAGGGACAATGTCTAAGACTTTCAGAGAGAGACTAGAATGCTGGACAATGTGCCTGGGACCAGAGGGAAGGGAAACACATTCAGTACTGTACAGAGCTTCCAAGTTTCCAAGTAACTCGATTAAAAAATAACATGAGGTTAAAAACCAAAAATACATTCCCTCACTAAACTCTGAGCTCAGAGTTTGTGAGTGAGTGTTAGTCACTCTGTCATGTCCGACTCTTTGCAACCCCATGAACTGTGGCTTATCGGGTTCCTCTGTCTATGACATTCTTGAGGTAAGAATACTGGAATGGGTTGCCATTTCCTTCTTCAGGGAATCTTCCTAACCCAGGAGTCAAACCTGGGTCTCCTGCATTTCAGGCAGATTCTTTACCATCTGAGCCATGAGGAAAGCCCCAAGCAGAGAAGGCAGAGTTTATAGGTGGATTCAATTTAAATTTGTGTATAGAAACACTGCAGTGTATTACTTTCATGTAGAGAGAGTATTATATTTATACTCCATCTAAAATGCTATGTTCATAGCCCCTTAAGAAGCATCTCTACTCTTAGTAAACTATGATTGCAGTTCATATAAATGGGGACTCTAACAACATGACAGTATAACTATAATGATCTTTACTGGCTACCCTAAAATAGTAGCTACACTTATCAGTATACAAAAGCATTTCTGTAGAATCCTTTCTATGCTGGCACATTTAGGCAAAGATTATCTATATAAAAAAACATTGCTATATTATCTGAATACTAGAGAAACCCTCTGATTTCAATTTTACAAATAAATCTTTGTGTAGCACTTGAAAAAGATAGCGTCAAACTACTATTATCTATTGGAAGAGCAGATAAGCAAGTACACTGAGAATTTCGGAAATGCAAGATGCAATTAAAATTGCTAAAGTTTAAAATGTATTTAAAATATTATGTTTCACGCTATCTATCAAATGGTATGTCTTCTCAAAGGTCATGGTCAGGAGAACTGCATTTCAAAGTAAAAAAACAGATTTCTCATCTCAGTAGAACATATTAATATTTCTATCACTTTTGTTTCAGTACAACTGTTCTAGAGATAGAAGCCATTTAATAAAATCTATAATCAGTTTTAGGTGTATCATTTTAATATGAAGATTAATGACATAAACTTATATAACCTAAAGTGATATCCACTTGTAAAATCATTTAGATTAAAACTAAGTTAAAAACATCAGCAGATTAGCTGAAATTCAAAGCACTAATTTGAAACTTAGTTGTTTTCAAAAGTATATGGCAAATTTAATAGAACCCACAATAGTAACTCAACTGAAATGCTGGATTTTAAAAAAATTCCCTCTCCTTGAATTTACAACTTGGGCAGGCTCAGACCAAGAATATGTTGGAATTTGCAACAAAGAAGGGAACATGATACGCAAGTCAATAAGCATTTTGGACTCCTTATAAGTTACTCAAGTACAGAGTTTAGCTTCAACAAGCACAACTAGAAGGATCAAGGTACAGTGTTCAGGTAGCAAGTTTAGGGAACAACAAAATGTTGAATTAATTCAGATAACAGAAATAGATAAACACCAGAACATGATGTAGTGCTGATAAAAGTTAGGAACAAGCTTAAGATCTAGTTTTGTATGTGCATATATCCCTCTTTTCTTGGATATACGCAGAGCTGATTCATTTTGCTGTACAGATGAAACTAACACACCATTGTAAGGAAAGTACTCTCCAATATCTTTTAAAAGAAAATCTAGTTTTATTCTAAAGGAGATCATGGGCTAAGTAGGGAGACCAAGAAGTTTATGTGTTGAGAGGATTTTCCTGTTAGAAGCCCAGTTGTTGAACTAAGCCCATAAAGGAAGATGAAACGAGCTGTTTCCAAGAGCATTAATCCTAGTTCTTGTTGGTAAAATGAAAATTCAGTTCTGGGTATAGTTCCTGGTTATAGGAATTACATACTGAAGAGAATAAGACACCTTTTGGAAGAGCTTGAAGGATTAATGTAAGTCATGTCATCGAAGCTCCTTATCAATAAATATACTGAAGAATGAAGTGAAATTAATATTCCATGAGGGAATTAATATAGTCTTGGAGATAATCAATACAAACTAGATATGGAAGGTAATAATACTAAACCACAAAGTGTAACTAATTCAATTGAATGTAATGAGACATTTCTTAAAATTAAAATATATTATATAATATTCTAAATAGCATAAATATATTAAAAAATAGAAAATATACCCCATAAAAATGTTAGGAAGTAATTTACAAAAAGTTTAAACATAGCAGTTAAAACCAGAATCCTAAAAGGGATAATATTATGAAATATGTAAGTAATATATTCAAAATATTAGCACAAAAAGGGTAAAAAATGAAAATAGTTAGGTTACTTAAAAATAAGATTTAGGAGAGTAAAAGAAAAGAAAAGCTTGTTATAGTTTTATACCAGGAGCTTCCAGGCTCATGTATGTTCCATAGTCTATGTTCCCAAGTGTTGAAAGCTCTGAGCAGGTGTTAATCTAAAAGATGGCTCTATGAATAAATAAAAGGGCATCCCAGCTGGTGCAGTAGTAAAGAATTCACCTGCCAATGCAGCAGACGTAGGTTCAGTCCCTAGGTTGGGCAGATCCCCTAGAGAAGGAAATGGTAACCCAATCTATTGTTCTTGCCTGGAAAATCCCATGGCTAGAGGAGCCTGACGGGCTACAGTCCATGGGGTTGCAAAGAGTTGGACACAACTCAGCAACTGAGAAGGCATGCACACATGAATAAATGAAAGGATATTGCCGTAGGCATTTGGCTTAGTGAGCAATGGTGCCTTTGAGTGAAGGAAAATTAGTTGCTTTCTCTGTAGCAATGTAGCCCATGCTAGGTCTAGGGAAGGGGACAGAATCCACAGGGCTGCCAGATGGTGAGCTAGGTTTTAGGCATACGCAACACCTCAGAACAAATTGCACGGCCGTTTACTGAAGCCTCTAAATCAGACTATAGAGCACACATAAGGAAGTAACTACTGGCTAGCTTGCTCTCTCCTCTTTTGATCTCACCGCATCTCATTCCAGTTACCTCTAACTACCCCCTCCATCTTCTCTTCTCCTTGTAACTCAGTGAACCTCTCTGAGTGTCCCTCAATGTGGAGAAACTTTTCATCTTTAACCTAGATGTTTTATCATTGGTGCTGTATAGATGGAGAAGTCTAGAGGCTACTGTAAAAACAAAACTGAAGACCAGAAGCAGGAGGCTTAAATCCAAAGCCTGAAAACATTAGAGAACTCTTGAATTCAGGGAACATTAAGCAATAGGAGCTCATCAAATGCCTTCATACCTACACTGAAACCAAGCTCCACCCAAGGGCCAACAAGTTCCAAAACAAGACATATCACTCAAATTCTCCAGCAACACAGGAACACTCCCCTGAGCTTCAATATACAGGCAGCTCAAAATTATTCCAAAACTTTGATGTCTCATAACCCATCACTGGTCACTCCACTGCACTCCAGAGAGAAGAAACCCAGCTCCACCCACCAGAACTCCAACACAAGCCTCCCTAACCAGGAAACCTTGACAAGCCACTGATAGAACCCCACCCACAGTGAGGAAGCTCCATAATAAAGAGAACTCCACAAATTACCAGAATATAAAAAGACCACCCCAAACGCAGCAATATAACCAAGATGAAGAGACAGAGGAATACTCAGCAGGTAAAGGAACAGGAGAGTTGCCCACCAAACCAAACAAAAGAGGAAGAAGCAGGGAATCTACCTGAGAAGGAATTCCGAATATTGATAGTGAAAATGATCCAAAATCTTGAAATCAAAATGGAATCACAGATAAATAGCCTAGAGACAAGGATTGAGAAGATGCAAGAAAGGTTTAACAAGGACCTAGAAGAAATAAAAAAGAGTCAAAATATAATGCATAACGCAATAAATGAGATCAGAAACACTCTGGAGGCAACAAATAGTAGAATAACGGAGGCAGAAGATAGGATTAGTGAAATAGAAGATAGAATGGTAGAAATAAATGAATCAGAGAGGAAACAAGAAAAATGAATTAAAAGAAACGAGGACAATCTCAGAGACCTCCAGGACAATATGAAACGCTCCAACATTCGAATTATAGGAGTCCCAGAAGAAGAAGACAGAAAGAAAGATCATGAGAAAATCCTTGAGGAGATAATAGTTGAAAACTTCCCTAAAATGGGGAAGGAAATAATCACCCAAGTCCAAGAAACACAGAGATTTCCAAATAGGATAAACCCAAGGCGAAACACCCCAAGACACATATTAATTAAATTAACAAAGATCAAACACAAAGAACAAATATTAAAAGCAGCAAGGGAAAAACAACAAATAACACACAAGGGGATTCCCATAAGGATAACAGCTGATCTTTCAATAGAAACTCTTCAGGCCAGGAGGGAATGGCAAGACATACTTAAAGTGATGAAAGACAATAACCTACAGCCCAGATTACTGTACCCAGCAAGGATCTCATTCAAATACGAAGGAGAAATCAAAAGCTTTACAGACAAGCAAAAGCTGAGAGAATTCAGCACCACCAAACCAGCTCTCCAACAAATTCTAAAGGATATTCTCTAGACAGGAAACACGAAAAAGGTGTATAAACCCGAACCCAATACAATAAAGTAAATGGTAACTGGATCATACTTATCAATAATTACCTTAAACGTAAATGGGTTGAACGCCCCAACCAAAAGGCAAAGACTGGCCGAATGGATACAAAAACAAGACCCCTCTATATGCTGCTTACAAGAGACCCACCTCAAAACAAGGGACACATACAGACTGAAAGTGAAGGGCTGGAAAAAGATATACCACGCAAATAGAGACCAAAAGAAAGCAGGAGTGGCAATACTCATATCTGATAAAATAGACTTTAAAACAAAGGCTGTGAAAAGAGACAAAGAAGGCCATTACATAATGATCAAAGGATCAAACCAAGAAGAAGATATAACAATTATAAATATATATGCACCCAATATAGGAGCACCGCAATATGTAAGACAAATGCTAACAAGTATGAAAGGGGAAATCAACAATAACACAATAATAGTGGGAGACTTTAATACCCCACTCACACCTATGGAGAGATCAACTAAACAGAAAATCAACAAAGAAACGCAAACTTTAAATGATACATTAGATCAATTAGACATAATTGATATCTATAGGACATTTCACCCCAAAACAATGAATTTCACCTTTTTTTCAAGTGCTCATGGAACCTTCTCCAGGATAGATCACATCCTGGGCCATAAATCTAAACTTGATAAATTCAAAAAAATCGAAATCATTCCAAGCATCTTTTCTGACCATAATGCATTAAGATTAGATCTCAATTACAGGAGAAAAACTACTAAAAATTCCAACATATGGAGGTTGAACAACATACTTCTGAAAAACCAACAAATCACAGAAGAAATCAAAAAAGAAATCAAAATATGCATAGAAACTAATGAAAATGAAAACACAACAACCCAAAACCTGTGGGACACTATAAAAGCAGTGCTAAGAGGAAAGTTCATAGCAATACAGGCATACCTCAAGAAACAAGAAAAAAGTCAAATAAATGACCTAACTCTACAACTAAAGCAACTAGAAAAGGAAGAATTGGAAAACCCCAGAGTTAGTAGAAGGAAAGAAATCTTAAAAATTAGGGCAGAAATAAATGCTAAAGAAACAAAAGAGACCATAGCAAAAATCAACAAGGCCAAAAGCTGGTTCTTTGAAAGGATAAATAAAATTGACAAACCACTAGCCAGACTCATCAAGAAGCAAAGACAGAAAAATCAAATCAATAAAATTAGAAATGAAAATGGAGAGATCACAACAGACAACACAGAAATACAAAGGATCATAAGAGACTACTATCAGCAGTTGTATGACAATAAAATGGACAACGTGGAAGAAATGGACAAATTCTTAGAAAAGTACAATTTTCCAAAACTGAACCAGGAAGAAATAGAAAATCTTAACAGACCCATCACAAGCACGGAATTTGAAACTGTAATCAGAAATCTTCCAGCAAACAAAAGCCCAGGTCCAGACGGCTTCACAGCTGAATTCTACCAAAAATTTCGAGAAGAGCTAACACCTATCCTACTCAAACTCTTCCAGAAAATTGCAGAGGAAGGTAAACTTCCAAACTCATTCTATGAGGCCACCATCACCCTAATACCAAAACCTGACAAAGATGTCACAAAAAAAGAAAACTACAGGCCAATATCACTGATGAACATAGATGCAAAAATCCTCAACAAAATTCTAGCAATCAGAATCCAACAACACATTAAAAAGATCATACACCATGACCAAGTGGGCTTTATCCCAGGGATGCAAGGATTCTTCAATATCCGCAAATCAATCAATGTAATTCACCACATTAACAAATTGAAAAATAAAAACCATATGATTATCTCAATAGATGCAGAGAAGGCCTTTGACAAAATTCAACATCCATTTATGATAAAAACGCTCCAGAAAGCAGGAATAGAAGGAACATACCTCAACATAATAAAAGCTATATATGACAAACCCACAGCAAACATTATCCTCAATGGTGAAAAATTGAAAGCATTTCCCCTAAAGTCAGGAACAAGACAAGGGTGTCCACTTTCACCGCTACTATTCAGCATAGTTCTGGAAGTTTTGGCCACAGCAATCAGAGCAGAAAAAGAAATAAAAGGAATCCAAATTCGAAAAGAAGAAGTAAAACTCTCACTGTTTGCAGATGACATGATCCTCTACATGGAAAACCCTAAAGACTCCACCAGAAAATTACTAGAGCTCATCAATGAATATAGTAAAGTTGCAGGATATAAAATCAACACACAGAAATCCCTTGCATTCCTATACACTAATAATGAGAAAGTAGAAAAAGAAATTAAGGAAACAATTCCATTCACCATTGCAACGAAAAGAATAAAATACTTAGGAATATATCTACCCAAAGAAACTAAAGACCTATATATAGAAAACTATAAAACACTGATGAAAGAAATCAAAGAGGACACTAATAGATGGAGAAATATACCATGTTCATGGGTCGGAAGAATCAATATAGTGAAAATGAGTATACTACCCAAAGCAATTTACAAATTCAATGCAATCCCTATCAAGCTACCAGCCATATTTTTCACAGAACTAGAACAAATAATTTCAAGATTTGTATGGAAATACAAAAAACCTCGAATTGCCAAAGCAATCTTGAGAAAGAAGAATGGAACTGGAGGAATCAACTTGCCTGACTTCAGGCTCTACTACAAAGCCACAGTCATCAAAACAGTATGGTACTGGCACAAAGACAGATATATAGATCAATGGAACAAAATAGAAAGCCCAGAGATAAATCCACTCACATATGGACAACTTATCTTTGACAAAGGAGGCAAGAATATACAATGGAGTAAAGACAATCTCTTTAACAAGTGGTGCTGGGAAAACTGGTCAACCACTTGTAAAATAATGAAACTAGATCACTTTCTAACACCGCACACAAAAATAAACTCAAAATGGATTAAAGATCTAAATGTAAGACCAGAAACTATAAAACTCCTAGAGGAGAACATAGGCAAAACACTCTCCGACATAAATCACAGCAGGATCCTCTATGATCCACCTCCCAGAATTCTGGAAATAAAAGCAAAAATAAACAAATGGGATCTAATTAAACTTAAAAGCTTCTGCACAACAAAGGAAAATATACGCAAGGTGAAAAGACAGCCTTCTGAATGGGAGAAAATAATAGCAAATGAAGCAACTGACAAACAACTAATCTCAAAAATATACAAGCAACTTATGCAGCTCAATTCCAGAAAAATAAACGACCCAATCAAAAAATGGGCCAAAGAACTAAATAGACATTTCTCCAAAGAAGACATACGGATGGCTAACAAACACATGAAAAGATGCTCAACATCACTCATTATCAGAGAAATGCAAATCAAAACCACAATGAGGTACCACTTCACACCAGTCAGAATGGCTGCGATCCAAAAATCTGCAAGCAATAAATGCTGGAGAGGGTGTGGAGAAAAGGGAACCCTCCTACACTGTTGGTGGGAATGCAAACTAGTACAGCCACTATGGAGAACAGTGTGGAGATTCCTTAAAAAATTGCAAATAGAACTACCTTATGACCCAGCAGTCCCACTGCTGGGCATACACACCGAGGAAACCAGAATTGAAAGAGACACATGTACCCCAACGTTCATCGCAGCACTGTTTATAATAGCCAGGACATGGAAACAACCTAGATGTCCATCAGCAGATGAATGGATAAGAAAGCTTTGGTACATGTACACAATGGAGTATTACTCAGCCATTAAAAAGAATTCATTTGAATCAGTTCTGATGAGATGGATGAAACTGGAGCCGATTATACAGAGTGAAGTAAGCCAGAAAGAAAAACACCAATACAGTATACTAACACATATATATGGAATTTAGAAAGATGGCAATGACGACCCTGTATGCAAGACAGGAAAAAAGACACAGCGGTGTATAACGGACTTTTGGACTCAGAGGGAGAGGGAGAGGGTGCGATGATTTGGGAGAATGGCATTCTATCATGTATACTATCATGTAAGAATTGAATCGCCAGTCTATGTCTGATGCAGGATACAGCATGCTTGGGGCTGGTGCATGGGGATGACCCACAGAGATGTTATGGGGAGGGAGGTGGGAGGGGGGTTCATGTTTGGGAACACATGTAGGAATTAAAGATTTTAAAATTAAAAAAAAAAAAAAAAGACTTGGACCTCAACTAATAACCTAAGTAAGCCTTAAACCTTTACTATTTTATTTGTAAGAGAAAGTAAACAGCTTATTAGAAAGCATCCCTGGTGGCAACTTTCACTCGCAAGGACAATGGCTCAGCTAGGCAAATAAACAGAGGGGAAAAAATGTAAAAACAAAAATAGAATTGGAAAACACAGTACAGTGGGGTGGGGGGAAGGCATTGGTAAATATAAATCAACACATGTTGACAGAGCACACTTTGTGTAGCTCAATATAAGATTTTGCCTGTCAGCTTCTTTTACTGGATTTGAATATCTGAGTAGTAGTATGTTCTCATTTATTTATACCAATATCTAGTTTTGTGTCTGACAAGATATGTTAATGTCTAGTGACAAGTACAAATAGAAAGATGACAAATATGTAGAAGGTTGTGCTTTCTTCCAAGGACAGGAAAAGTATTCAAATCATGCTTTCATGATTGCTTACTTCTATTTTAAATAATTCAAAATTCCATTAAAAATAAGTTCTTCATTCTAAGTGGTGTTTTGAAACCCTAATTATTTTGGAAAAATATATTTTAACTTAGACTTATGACTGATTTAGGACCAGCTTGGAGTAGAAATGGGTAACAGTTCTGGAACTTTGCAATACAATCTGCATAGCTTTTAATTACATTCTTCCAACTCATTTAAAAAATTTATTGAGTGTTTACTATGCATCAAATGCACTTGGACTTAAGGAACTCTTAATCCAGTACATTTCAATAAGAAGACAATATATTGAGCACTGAGAATACTTCATAACAATATCTGAGCACAAAAATTCCAGGTGAAGATAGAGGATGGGAGGGTAACACGTGGAGACAGCCAAAATCTGGGTAAGAATCCCTTAAAAAAAACTGACACAAATTGTTGCTCATTAGTAGTTAGCCAAGTGAAGAGAAACAGGCAGGAAGGCACTGCAGGACAACAGAACCTGCTCACACAAACTTGAAGATGATTGTAGAGTGATTAGCCTAGATGAATTCTGGAATGGATGATGCTAAGTAGGAAAGCTAGCACCTGCTTCCCCAAGGATTTTATGTGACATACTAAGAACCTTGAGGAGGAGGCAATGGCAATCCACTCCAGTACTCTTGCCTGGAAAATCCCATGGATAGAGGAGCCTGGTAGGCTGCAGTCCATGTGGTCGCTAGGAGTTGGATACGACTGAGCGACTTCACTTTCACGTTTCACTTTTATGCACTGGAGAAGGAAATGGCAACCCATTCCAGTGTTCTTGCCTGGAGAATCCCAGGGACAGGGGAGCCTGATGGGCTGCCGTCTTTGGGGTCGCACAGAGTCGGACACGACTGAAGCAACTTAGCAGAAGAACTTTGATGTTTATCTTGAGAATAATTGAGAACTCAAAGTAGAGGAGAGTCATAATACGATTTTGCTGTGCTCATGTGCTCAGTTGTGTCCGACTCTGTGTGACCTCATGGACTGTAGTTCATCAAGCTCTTCTGTCCATGGGATTCCTCAGGCAAGAATACTGGAGTGGGTGCATCTTCCCAACCAGGGATTGAACCCATAACTCCTGTGGCTACTGTATTGCAGGCAGATTTTTTACTCACTGAGCCATCAGAGAAGCCCAAAAATTGGAGCCCTGGCAGCAATGGGGGACAGAGTGTATGAATGGAAAATTGGGAAAAGAGACATTAATTTATAAAAGCGATTCAGCTATGAACTACTAGGACTAGAACTATATAGAATATACTAGTGAGAAGTATCTGAGAAAAACTTAAGGAAACAAAGCATAAGTCTTCATTGATTGACTTTATATGGACATACTAACACCCTGGCTTCTGACTTGGAACAGTTTTCATTTATTATAATAACATTCACAGAGCTTTGGAACACAGGACAAATAATAGGTTCAAGTGGTACCTATAATGGAAGATCATGGATTTGAGTTATGGGTTCAAAATACATAGCAGATATGTAGGTTGAGATGTCTGTGCACATGTTATACAGGGCTTCAACACTTGATATGCAAATGTCTGAGAGAGAGGAGGGAGGGAGACAGAAAAATTGTACTAGTTGTGGATGAGTTTCCTTGTTTCCTTCCTGTCATACAATGTGAGTTCTTTGTTATTTGGCTACAGTAGTTACTTGTTACTTTCCATGTTAAGGTTTTATTCTCTTCAGTATACCCCAAATCACTCTTCTTTATGATAACAAAAGCTGTTAGCGATTCCTATAAATAGCAGACCAGATATAAGTGAGTAAGAGATTGGTTCAGTTCAGTCACTCAGGTATGTCCAACTCTTTGAGACCCCATGAACTTGTAACATGCCAGGCTTCCTTGTCCATCACCAACTCCCAGCACTTACTCAGATTCATGTCCATGGAGTCAGTGATGCCATCCAACCATCCCATCCTCTTGTCATCCCCTTCTTTACCCACCTTCGATCTTTCCCAGCATCAGGGTCTTTTCAGATGAGTCAGATCTTCACATTAGGTAGCCAAAGTGTTGGAGCTTCAGCTTTAGCAACAGTCCTTCCATTGAATATTCAGGACTGACTTCCTTTAAGATTGACTGGTTTGATCTCCTTGCAGTCCAAGGGATCCTCAAGACTCTTCTCCAACACCACAGTACAAAAACATCTATTCTTCAGCGCTCAGCTTTCTCTATAGTCCAACTCTCACATCCATATATGACTACTGGAAAAACCATAGCTTTTACTAGACGGACTTTTCTTGGCAAAGTAATGTCTCTGCTTTTTAATATGCTGTCTGTGTTGGTCATAGCATTTCTACCAAGGAAAAAGCATATTTTATTGTCATGGCTACAGTCACCATCTGCAGTAAATTTGGAGTCCCCCCAAATAAAGTCTGTCACTATTTCCATTGTTTCCCCAACTATTTGCCATGAAGTGATGGGACCAGATGCCATGATCTTAGTTTTCTGACTATTGAGTTTTAATCCAACTTTTTCACTCTCGTCTTTCAATTTCACCAAGAGTCTCTCTAGCTCTTCTTTGCTTTCTGCTCTAAGAGTGGTGTCATCTGCATATCTGAGGTTATTCATATTTCTTCTGGCAGTGTTGATTCCAGGTTGTGCTTCATCCAGCCTACCATTTTGCATGATGTATTCTGCATATAAGCTAAATTAACATGGTGACAATATACTGCCTTGATGAACTCCTTCCCCAGTTTGGAACTGGTCTGTGGTTCCATCTCCAATTCTAACTGTTGCTTCTTGGTCTGCACACAGATTTCTGAAGAGACAGGTCATGTGGTCTGGTATTTCCATCTCTTTAAGAATTTTCTATAGTTTGTTGTGATCCACACAGTCAAAGCCTTTGGTGTAGTCAATAAAAGAGAAGTAGACGGTTTTCTGGAACTCTTGTGCTTTTTCGATGACCCAATGGATGTTGGGAATTTGATCTCTGGTTCCTCTGCCTTTTCTAAATCCAGCTTGAACATGTAGAAGTTCATAGTTCAAGTACTGTTGAAGCCTGGCTTGGAGAGTTTTGAGTATTGCTTTGCCAGCGTGTGAGATGAGTGCAATTTTATGATAGTTTGAGCACTCTTTGGCATTGCCTTTTTTTGCGATTGGAATGAAAACTGACCTTTTCCAGTCCTAAGGCCCCTGCTGAGTTTTCCAAATCTGCTGGCACATTGAGTGCAGCACTCTCACAGCATCATCCTTTAGGATTTGAAATATCTCGACTGGAATTCCATTACCTTCACTAGCTTAGTTCATAGTGATGCTTCCTAAGGCCCAGTTACCTTCTCATTCCAGAATGTCTTGCTCTAGGTGAGTGAACACACCATTATGGTTATCTGGGTCATGAAGATCTTTTTTGTATAGTTCTTCTGTGTATTCTTGCCACCTCTTCTTAATATCTTCTGCTTCTTTTAGGTTCAAACAATTTCTGTCCTTAATTGTGTCCATCTTTGCATGAAATGTTCCTTGCGTGAAATGAAAACATTTCATCTTGCATGAAATGTTTGCATGAAATGAAAAGAGATGGTGTTAGAATAAAATTTCCCAATCAGATAGAATGTAAAGTAATTTATACCTGGATGGGACTGGTATTTTGGCTCCAGGATTTATGGACAAGCCATCAGACAGTGCCCAAACCTACTCCCAGAATATTGCTGCTATACTGGCTTGACTCCTGCCACCACTAATATGTGCTTGACTGGTAATCTTCTCATTGCTTCATTGCTTGACAAGTCCATGCTGACAAACCTGTGTAATTGCCTACTGATGACTGATCTTCAGTTGGCTTATAAGTCCCTTTATTTTGGAGTTGGTGTTATCAGAACAGATGAACAAGTGTGTCATTTTGAGTCCTGAGAGTATAACAAATGCCCAGACTATATAAGCAATATCTTATCAAAGATATCAAGTATCTAAATGACTTCTTAGTAGTGAGAATGGCTTCAACATACTCAGCTAACATTCGTTTGTTGTTCAGTCACTGGTATCCATGAAAACAAAGCAGTTTGTCTACCAAGGTGAGTTTCAATTAGTCTTAAGTGAGAACATTCCTCATCAAACTTTCTAGAAATATCTATTATATAGAAACTAAACATATATTCTGCTACAACAACTAAAGTTAGACTAACTAAATGTGTTATTTAACAAAAATAAATGTAAGTGAGCAACAGAATTGAAGACAAACTAAAAGGGTGATAATGGAGAAAGAAGCAGAGGATACCCACACAAATACAAATGATTTATATAGTGACATAAAGAAGGAAAAGATCAGAGGGAAAAATAACTAAAGAATAAGAACAAAAGGTAAGAGGTGAATGTGTGGGATGATTGTCAAAAGATGACAGAAAGAAAGGGAAAATCTGCATATTTTGAAGTGAAACACTTGGTTTGATTTTAAACAGCAGAAGCAACAATTCTGCTCTGTTATTAAAAACAAACTGGGTCAGCATTCCTCAGTAGATATTCCCATCTCTTAATATATTATCTTCAAAGATAGTTTCAGATATTTTGCTTGGGGAAAAAACACCCATTCCAATTTTAATTATCATTTTTAGAACATGTTATCTTAGAGTGTTTGAAATAAAATTTTTTCTCATTATTTTTCATTCATACTTGTCAATCACACAATCTTTCACAACCATTTTGCAGCAAAACCTTTAAATCAATGATTATTAGTGCACATAATAAAGGAAGTAGACAACAGATTTTTTTTTTCTCTCTTTTTTCTCTAGTTAAAGTAGAATTCAGTATATTAATCTGCTATGGGAATATATGCTTGCACTAAATATTTTTATGGTAACCCACTTTTTATAGAGAACTTATGAAATAGTGTTTCTTCAGTGCAGGCTCACTTAAAAGTTGTGCTCCCTTTAAATGGACTCATTTGGCCTCTCTTTTCCTTGGATTCATTGCTATTGCTAGGCTACCATAATCCTTCATTGTTTGCCCTTAGTGAGTTGAATTTTCTCTATCAGGCAAGTAGAATTTGTCTTAACAAGTGGCATGCACTGGGGCATGTACACATTAGAAAACTGTCATGGGAAGTGTGATATTCTCTATTTTTCTATTAAATAATTATATTCTTGAGTACACATAGAAGCAGCATTTGAGTGAATGAAAATGCAGAGGTCATTAAAAATAGAACAGAATCTGGAACAGTAATGTGAAGACTTTCTAATTGTTCCTAGGTGATTTGGAAATATGATAGAAACATGTCTACTAGAAAGATTTGCAGAAGGAAAAGCTATTTATTTACTTCTTTTCCCACTTCCAGATTCTCAGTTAAGAATACATCCAGGTTGTGTTTACTCCATTCTTCACAAGATGTTATATAATGGTTAGTGATTAATTAAACTTATTCCTTAATCCATGCCAACATTCTTATATATGTATATTTCCTGCAATAATTAAAAATAAACACAATACATTTGGTAATTTTCGACATACAAAAATGTCATAAGAACTTATATTGGTTATCTATGTCTTATCTACTAGTACTGTTTTATAGTCCCGGGAAGAATACTAAATGCTTTGCATATTGTAGTTATTTGCTTCCACTCCACCAAATACTAACATTACTTTAACAAGAATTTCCATGGCTCTTTATATAGTTCAAGCGTTCATGAAATATACTAAACTCTGAGTATATGCAACATTATGAAAAACAGAAAAGCAAAAAGACTTGTTATACTTATTCTGAAAGACAGTATTATAGTATAAGTACCGATAGAGTGGCAAAGATGCTTTGCTGAGCCTCTAAGGTTCAGAGAGGTCAATAAACAAGAGGAAGCAATATAAACTCGAAATCTATTGTTACTATACAATCCCCAGTGAAAACCAACTAAAAACAAGGGTTTGATTTACTTAAATATTTAACAAAAATTTATTGCAAGAGATATTTTTCACTGAATTTACAGTTTCAGGGAACATGGTACAAAACATAGTGCCATCAGCTTTGTCTAAACATTAAATAGGTGCAAATACACAAAGATTAAAAAAAATGAAGGGCATACTTTACAACATAAATTACAGTACTATAAATATATTTTATATACATTATACATACTCTTAAGACATCATTTTGATATACAGCATAGATTATATTGATTTTCAAACTATTCAGTGCCTTAATAATATTATATATCAGAAGCTTAAGAATTTATTTGCATCATTACACTTATAGTAAGTGATTTCATATCAATGAAGCCATATTTTTACTAGTTTATTTCCACCATTTAAATAGGCTATTATCCACTTAATGAGCATTAACACATATGGCAGTAGTTTTCACATGGATATTTTCTTTCCCTCTCATGGTGATGACTAGAATAGGGGCTGCAGTGGGATGACTGTAGGGTGCGGGGAGAGCAGCGAAGGGAAGAGGGCATGGGGCAAAGGTGGGAAAGCAAGATGGCTAGGATGAAGGACTGAAGCTGGAATGATTGGCACCTGAGGAGGAGCAACAAAAGTTGGCTGACTCCCAGGACAAAGCCTCGGGCCTATTGGTCCTACTGAGATCTGAGGTAATGATGTTCTGGCGAGAGCTGGGACCTGGGACAGAAACTGTTGGTGTGGTTGAAGCACTTTGAAGGTTCCTGCAGCTGCCGCTGCCGCTGCGGCTGCAGCAGCTGCCGCATGCTGTTGTAAAACAGTGTGGTGGATAGTAGTGACAGAGGTAGAGCACAGGGGCTGCTGCAAAGGCAAAGGCTGCAAAGGTGTGCTGGGGGGTGCGAGGGCGGCTGGAGGAGAAGTGAACTTGACCTTGTTGGCCAGCATGTTTGGTGGTATGATGTGCTGGTATACTTCACATGGTAGATTTTTGAACTTGTCATGGTTTTCTATTGGAATCAATAATGCCTGTTCTGGTAAAGCTAGTGGAGCTAGGATCTGCTCTGTTGTTACAAAGGTATGGCCACTGACATGTGCTTCTTTGAATGGCAATGGTGGTTGTGCATTAAGGATTCCTGAATTAAAACACAGCCACTCCGTTGATGCCTCATTCATCTTGCCTTGTGGAAGGGCTTCAGCCAGTTCATAATGACAAAGGTATGATTTAGGTTGTGACTGTCTAAAGTTCCTTTCAATATTAGGCACCTTGAAAGGAATTTGCTTTTCACTGACATTTGTATCCTCACTTCTTTCTTTGTGTTCAAGCAAGGTACTGTCTATTTCTCCTTTTGCTGGGGCACTAACTGTATAGGCTGATGTGGTGGGTTCACTGGAAATCTCTGACAGTTCACCAGAAGTGGTCTCCATTACAATTTGCTTAGTTTCATCATTGGTTTCAGAAGGAAGAGGGCTGCTGGTGGGCAAAGCCAGTTTATTTTCTGCTTGGTCTAGTTGTTCTGAGTACCTTTGGACGTCTGCAGTTTCCTGTGCCTTTACTTCTTCTTTTCCGTCTTCACTTATTATTTTACCCTGGTGATGTAAGGAAGAATTGACTTTCTTGGGATAATCTGTTTTCTCTTTGAGTTCCAAAGCTTCAAAACCCATGTGGAATCGATTTCTTTTTCTCCTCTGTTTCCTCTTAGGTTTGCAAGGAGCAGAAGCACGACGTGACCTCAAGAATTCTTCTGGTAGATAATTTTGTCGATTTAAACTTTCGTCTGAAGAATAAGAATATGAATGTTGTCTACGTTTTCGATGGCATCTTTCTGATTCATTAATGAGAGAATTATAGCCTCTTTTAACAGCCTGGCTCTGATTCATGCATTTCATTTCATTCTGAAGAACTAGGCATCTGTGATCATGACTACAGCTGGACATTTTAGCTTTCCAACTACAGTATGTTCTGGAATATGTTAAATTACGTTTTGCAGAATGTATCATTGTTGAATTGGATTGTCCATTTAAGACAACTGAGCTGTTTTTACAGTAGTTTTTAGAACTGATGATATTATTGTATTCAGTGTTCCAGGTTTTACATGATTCTTCATTTTCACTGAAGTATATGGATGTAGATTTGGGCCTTTTATCAGGTAATTGCTGTGAGTCCAATAGTTGTTCTGCAGCTAAATACTGTTTTTCTGAAATTGTTTCCAGTAGATTTTTCCTAGTTGTATCAGTGTAACTATTTTCTGTTTCCATTTTGAAACGAGTTTCTGATTCTTTGGTTTTCTCTCCATAATTATGGTGACGTAACTTTCTTTTTTTCTTTCTTCTACTTTTATGGAACCAGCATTCATGAGTATTTTTCAATCTTATTTTGCTGTATTTCCCATCTAGAGCATCTGGCTTTATCTGATTTTTAGTAAAAGTATATTTTTTTGTTTTTCTGATCCTACAGGAAATATTTTTATACCTCTGAACCATTCTCTCATTTTTTCCAGAATCACAGCTATTGGAGACAGTATCATCACTCAAATGAGAAATGACTTGGGTATGTCCATTAGTGCTACCTCCAATTTCATAATCAGTGAATCCTGCCATAGATGTATCCTTGCAATCCAAAACTGGGTTCTTGTAAATTTCTTCTCCCTTCTGCTGAGAAGAAAGATCACTTAAGGGTAGTTTATTTTTATCTAGCTTGTTGTTTAATTTTGTGGACTTGAAATCAAAACAGAGAGGATTACAGCTATAGGAAATTGATGGTTGAGTGGTGGTATATGTCAGCATTTCTGATGGCCACTGAAGAACTGTGGATCCATCTTTGTTAAGTATGGGTATAAATGGCTCACATGGTCTTTTATATAAATCTTTTTTTTTATGTAAGGTTATATTATCCTCTTCAGAATTTACAGGGGTCAACACGTCCAGACCGTGATTTTTATTTTCAACTTCAATCGTGGATGTCACATTACCCTTAACAGTTTCCTTGATGGTAGCCTGCAAAGACACATTGTCATTAGCCATATCAAGAACTATGGATTTATTTCCCAGCAATTCAGAAGTGTTACCATTTATAGGTATGTCTTCATTAATAAGAATATCTTCTGGTGAAATCTGATCTGCTGAAGGGACTGAAATTTGACAATTATCTGCATCAGATGATGAAGGGAGCTGAAACTGGCAAAATGGAGGTAATAATAATGGATCTTTTTCACTAGAAACTTCTTTCATCACTTGAGTTTTAGTAGTTTCTTTGTCAGTGCACATTCCCTCTGGTGGATGCAAAGAGTTTGCTTTCTCCACGGAATTCAAAAGCACATCTGTTGGTGAAGATAGTTGAAGATGACAAGCACCCGGGACAAATCTACTTTTTCTGCTAAATCCTTTTTCCGCAGAGGCATCATCATTGTATTCAGAGAAGGCTGCAGCTGAGGACTCCAGTTTCACGGATGCTTTCTTTGGAAATGCAAAAGAAAAGCCAGTTTTGTGTCTGTGAATCCCCTGGGCTTGATCTTCAAGTTGGTTATTTTTGGCCATATAACTCCTTGTGTTTTCTGGATCTGCAGCAAGAGTGGTAACATCTTTAGCCTTCTCTTGGCTATGAATCAAAGTGCATTTAAAATCTTCCTGGTTATTAACTGAGTCCACAACAGCTCTTTGGGAAATTTCATTACAATTTTCTCTCACAGTAACAGTCGTTGACTTGAACATAGGACCGCTTCCAGGAGCGCTACAGAAAGAAACAAAAATATGTTTTCAGATAAGGCACTTTTGAGGAAAAACAAGCATTTACATCTTAGAAATGTCATCATAAGATTTCTTTCAAGTTCTTAAATCTTTGTAAGATAATTACATTCATGTAGTGCAATTGACTTCCATAGTATCGCAATTTAATTTAGTTATTGGATATTGTTTGGGACCGTTTGGAGATGACCTCTTGAAGTTACTTTTACAGCTACTAACAGCAATGGTCAAAGACTTTTAGCCAGTGTTTCTAGAATAAAAATGTTTCTTTACCCCCATCAGTGACACTTTGGAATATATAATTCTCTTAAGAAATACTTTTAATTCACAAATACTTAATATCATTGGTCCTATATGGAGAATATGAAGGAAGTTAAAACAAAAACTCTCAGTCATGATGTAAACAAGACTGGGAATTCAGTTTCAACAATTCAACCAATGCTCATCGAGTGTCTATCAAGACTCAGTGATATGCTCAATGAGAGCTTTAAGTCTTTTGGAATTGCCATTCTTAATAGTTAAAAATTATCCTGAAGTTATTCTTTATACCATTATATAGAATAAATATGGGTTGTGTTTTCCATTTATTTGGCATCACAGGATACCATAAATAGTGAGTTTTTATAAAAAAGAACTATACTGTCCGGCACATAAAGAACTAACTAAATATCATCTTTGCCCCAAGAGAATCATGCTGTGCAGAATTTCCCCTGCTTTTCTAAAATGTTAGTTTCTGAGAAGTAATAAATGGTCTCTAATTTTTTAATCAAATAGTTTCTTTAAACTTTAACACAATGTACTGGTTCATTGTCTTGTATGACAGAAAGAAACATCACTAATTCTTAATTTGCATCTCATTAGAGGCACCAAATTATTGGGAAAAATGTGTGCGTGTGTGTAAGGTGAAATATGTACTGTATGCTAAGAAAAGTAACTTAGATAAGAAGTTTTGCTTCTTCTGTACATGTCTTATTATCAAGTCTATTTCTCTTAAAATATTATACTTTACATTTGCAAAGGCTACTTATAGGACATTAAATTACATATGTACTATAATAGTCTGAAATGTAAACTTGCACTTGTATAATTTTTCATTTTTTACTGCACAGAATAAAAATACCTGGTTGGTATAACTGAACAGCAGTTATGTTTGGTATTAACAGTTCACTATAGGATTCCAGATATATTTATACTTTACTTTGACTTTTAAAATCTGACATCTCAAACAATGTTTTCATATGTCATTATTCCCTAACACTATTTCTCTTTCTCCTTCCATATGTATTCTTAAAGATCATTTCAAATAAAAGTTCTCTAAATTTTCAATTAAAAAATTACTTCCTCTTAGAACTCTACTTATAACAAGGGCTATGAGATGGTGCTTAAACCTTTTCTTCAATCAAATGTTTTGAATTTCACTGAGATAGAATGGCTTTCTATTAACACAACTTGATTAATGATATAAAATTAATTTTTAGAAACTAAAGTTGCAGCAATTTGGCTTTTTATTGAAATGTACATTAAACAGGTGTTTGCCTAAATCTCAAATTCAGTTTACTGTTCACAGGACACAGAAAGTTATGAAAATGTGATTGTCTTATTCTGGGTACAGAAATAAATATATTTGTGTCCTTTATTCATTGCCTTTTTTGTCATCATATTTTAAGAAAACATTTTACTGCACACTCACCATACAGTTTCCTTTCTTAGCTCAGCCAGCTTGTGCAGGCGTTGGAGTGCCTTTTCCTGTTTTCTTTCATCTTTCCTGGATTTAGATGCTACATTTCGAGCAAATTCCCTTTGTTTCAGTTCTTTGAGCCTCTATTAAAAAATATGAAAATGATTAATAGCATTTGAGTCTATAGTAACGTCAAAGTCACTATTATTGTTATTGAAATTTTCTAATGCATCATCTTTGATCTCATCTAAGGAAAGTACAGCATTTGTGACAATCTACTTCTAACAAGATATGTTCTTGCATTTTTGGCTTGTAAAAAAAGTGCCAAAACACATCATTACATGGTATTAAAAGGTATACCTATGCCTTAATAAACTGGAAAGTTTATCTTTGCTTATTGATTGTTGCCTGCCAAGGCTCCCTGCCTAATTCAGATGAAGTGTTGGAGTCTTGTGCATGTATGTGTGCTAAGTCACTTTAGTCGTGTCCGACTCTGTGCCACCCTATGGTCTGTAGTCCCCCAGGTTCCTCTGTTCATGGGCTTCTCCAAGCGGAATACTAGAGTGGGTTGCCATATTTTCCTCCAGGGGATTGTCTCAACTCAGGGATTGAACCTGTATCTCTTATGACTCCTGCATTGGCAGGCAAGTTCTTTACCACTAGCACCATCTGCGAAGCTGTTAGAGTCTTAAAAAAACAAACAAACAAACAAAAAAAAAACCCCACCTAACTAATTTTTTAAAACAAATCCAATTAGCTTGTGTATTTTAGTTATGTGTAATAAATTCCATCATTTTAAGATTTGTATTAGAGTACAGCTGCTTTATAATATTGTGTCACTTTCTACTGTGCAGGAAAATTAATCAGCCATTTGTATACATATGTCCCCTCTTTTTTGGATTTCCTTCCTATTTAGGTCACCAAAGAGCAGTAAGTAGTTTCTTGTGCTATATGATAGGTTCTCTTTAGTTATCTTTTTATACATAGCAATGTGTATGTATCAATTCCAATCTCCCAATTCATCCTTTCTTGGCGTCTTACATTTGTTCTCTATGTCTGTATCTCTATTTCTGCTGGTATGCTCTATATTAGAAAGGTATCTGATCTTTTTCTTATTTTCTAAGAAGAGTAAATGTCTTACATGAATCTACAAGGCAAATTCCCACTAATAATGTGATTTAAAATAATCCCATCCCTCAAATATCAGGAATATTTTTCAAATAACTCAAGATCTAGGAAGAAAATTAACAGTATTATTGTGAAAATTCTTTTTACATTGAGCATATGTTTCATCCTTATTAAAGGAGCTGAGGTTTGGGATTGAAGGACAGAAAAATAACATGTCAAGTTGAATAGAACTGATAAATAGCCATGTATGTGGCATTATTTAAGAGATACCAAAGCGGTCCCATGCCTCAGATATTTTCACTATAGTCTTTCACAGAAACAGTATACAGCCATTAAAAACTTTAAAAAAATTTTTTTAAGTGCTGTATTTTACTGTGGAATTCATGTTATGCCATCATGACACATCAGAGTCTTAAAATACAAATTTAAGAGAATAAAGCATATACTAATCACATTTCCATGAAGTGACTGAACAAAAACTTTTGAGATAATTTGCATTGACATATTTGTGGAGTTTATTTAGAGCTGAATTTAAATAAAATAAAGACCATGACATAAATGTCTAACTTGTGCTGCAGCTGCTGCTGCTGCATCACTTCAGTCGCGTCCGACTGAAGCCCACCAGGCTCCGCCGTCCCTGGGGTTCTCCAGGCAAGAACACTGGAATGGGTTGCCATTTCCTTCTCCAATGCGTGAAAAGTGAAAGTGAAGTCATTCAGTCAAGTCCAACTCCTAGCGACCCCATGGACTGCAGCCTACCGGGCTCCTCCGTTCATGGGATTTTCCAGGCAAGGGTACTAGAGTGGAGTGCCATTCATAAAAGTAAAATTTTGATATATTATCACATTGATATAACAAAAGTAGCTGCAATTTTATAACACAGATTCAACCATTTATTGTTTTTGAAAATATGTAGAATTAGAGTATAATAGGGCAAGAAAGTTTTAATTCTAAATTTTAAATGTTCATGGTCTTGGTTATCTCTGTCTCCTAAAATCTTGAGGTCAAATCAAAATTCATTCAACAACTTATTGATCATCAGCCGTGGTTACTCTGTTAAATAGGCTAGGATATTTTTAAAAAGGTAAAAGATATGTTTTTACCTTTATCTGGTGTGTTCGTGTCTGTGTATGTTTGTGACTGTATGTGTGGACAAGTGAGTGTATATTTACATACGTTTCACAAAAATAGGGAGAAAAGGCACACAGGAAAAGATAATGGCAATCAGTGGTTGAGGAAATCTTTTTGTGACCTATGAAGACAGTACAGGGGTGCACCCAAAATCCCTGGTCAGGCTCCTGAGAAAAGCCACACCTGATCTGGGTTTTAAAGGATGCAAAAAAATGAAGAAGAAGGGTTGAATGTTGGAAGTGGGAGGATATTTCAGGGGAAATAAAACAGTTTTGTATAACACAGAATAAGAGCATGCAGATTCTGAAAAAATGCATGATTTAAAGAAGCATGGCTACAGCAGATTGTATGTGTGGAAGTAGCAAGACTTAATGAATTATAAGGTCCAACCATTTCCTGGGGGACCCTGTCTAACATATGACTTAATGTGACTATAGAAAACATTAAGGGGAGTTTAAACAATTCAATGTCACAATAGGATTTTATTTTTATTTTGTTTTGCCATGATACAATTTTCATTTTATTAAGATTCTTTTGGCATCGGTATGCATGAAATTTTGCCATGGAGTAAAATTAAAGACAAAGTGACCAATAAATAGAATTTTACAATGAACCAGCTAAAAACATTAAAAACCTTTTCTAAAGGAGTTGCAGTGGAGAGAAAAAGTAGAATTAGTGATTTATTGGGTATGCATAATTGAATGACCTGAAGGATATGCATTACCTTTACTGAGAAATAACACCTGCCATTTTAACAAACAGACAGTCAATCAAGAGAGGGTTTGGGTTAGGAGGAGGGGGCTAAGAGAGAATTTGAAGAAAACAGAAGATAAATTCTCTAAAATAAACATTTTAAAAATCAAAGTGCCAAGTGAAATAGAGCAAGAATGCTGCAATATCAATGAAAGAACTAACAACTAACATTCAAAGTTTTTAAGTTCTATTTATATATAGCAATATTTTAGCAATCAGACATAATTTTTCCTACTAGATCCTTCAGGAAGCTGTTACAATTAAGAAAAATAGATGACTATTTTTAATAAAATTTTTAGAATAAGTGTTAATTTCTGTTATATATGTTTTCTATATATATATATATATATATATATATATATATATGCAAGTTAAAAGTATAATGCTTGTAACAAAAAGTAAAGCTTCTCTAAAGCAAATGAAATTGTGAGGAATCCCTTGTTTACAGTTTCAAATTAACCATTATGATTTTACTTAATCCATTTCTACTGATATAATAATTAAATATCAAGGAGTCTGTCAATTTTCAAATGCCAGAACAGTTGTGGTATAGCTGTGAAATAACTGAGTGATTGACATGGCAGAATCAGCTCCTAAATGGTGATTTAGAGAAGAATGCAAATGTTGTTTTTGTATTGCAGAGGTTGTCAGTTCAGTTCAGTTGAGTCACTCAGTATGTTTGAATCTTTGCGACCCCATGGACTGCAGCATGCCAGGCCTCCCTGTCCATCACCAACTTCCTAGCTTGCTCAAACTCATGTCCATTAAGTTGGTGATGCCACCCAACCATCTCATCCTCTGTCGTCCCCTTCTCCTCCTGCCTTCAATCTTTCCCAGCATCAGGTTCTTTTCAAATGAGTCAGCTCTTCACATCAGGTGGCCAAAATATTGGAGTTTCAGCATCAGCATCAGTTTTTCCAATGAATATTCAGGACTGATTTCCTTTAGGAAGGACTGGTTGGATCCACCAAATTACATTCAAGTGTTCCTATTGATCTCAATCTCCCTCTATATACATAAAATTTTTCTTATCTCGGTGATAGCCTTGCTAATATCAAGGTAAATAAACGAATAATATTTAGGGACTACTTAGTTGTAGAGGTTATATATGCTGTGTGTGCTCAGTCACGTCCGACTCTTTCTGACCCTATGGACTGTAGCCTGCCAGGTTCCTCTGTCCACAGGATTCTCTGGGAAAGAATACTAGGAGTGGGTTGCCGTTTCCTTCTGTAGGGGATCTTCATGACCAGAGATCAGCTTGGAGTTTCATCCATCTTCTGCATTGGCAGGCAGATTATTTCACCACTGAGCCAACTGGGAAACTGCAGAGGTTATAGGTCTGGCCAAATACTTTGGTCAGTTTTAGGATAGAATTTATCAGTCTTTATAGCCTTTCTTGCATTTTTCTGCAGCAAAATAAAGTCCTACATAATATTTTATAACTACAAGAGTAATTTTGAAAGGTAAAAAAATAGAAACCAAGTGAATTCTTCTGAGAATGCCAAATGGAAAGAAAACTTAAGTTCCACACAAAGGAATATACAAGATTATACCAGTGAGGCTTATGGAAATATCAATGTTATTTCAAAAGCTTCCTCAACAATTTATTGAGAATCACTCCTAAAAAATTCTTGGTGATAAATGTCAAGACAGGAATGACAGTCAGCAAGAATTAGAAAATTAAAAGTATGTTAAAAGGAATTGGTGGGTGGATGTGGTCTGTCTACTACATTGCAAAACAAATTGTAATGTATGCTCACATATAATTCAACATATACTTTGAAAATATGCACTAAAGAAAGAAAAAACAGAAATCAATATTCTTTGGTTATAATACCATCTCAGAGGCTTTATTCTACTTTCCCACTGATTTACTTCTCTTAGTCTATAGAGAAACAGAATGTCACGAGGGCAACACAAGGTCATTAATCCTCAGATATGGTCTCAGGAAAACCCATGGAGTTGGATGGTTGGGAAAGTTATAACAATCCTGGCCTCAAGTTAGTGATGGTGTTTAGAGAGTGGCAAAGTTTTAATCAATGTGAGAAACAGAGAAAAAGCAAGAGAGAGAAAAATAGCACTTAAAAGACTCATCAGTTTCTGTGCAAACATTTAGATAAATTACATTGTTTTACAATTGCAAACCAAACTTTCATGAACATTCTTATATGTATATTGTGTACACCTGTCTAATTACACCCAAAAGACAGGTTCCTACAAGAAACACTAAAATAAAAGATCAAAATGCACTTTTTGAGATTTTCCAAACCACTGTACATAGCCTTATACCATCATTGTACTGCTCCCAACAGTATATGAGAATATATACCTTATCCAATACTGGGCAGCATCCCTCAAAATTTGTTTAATTTAGAGGGATGACAGACAATAAGTAATATATTATATATATTATGATATACTTATTGACAGTCAATAAGTGATATATGATTTAATGTTTTGCTATAATTCATTTGCTTACTAGGAAGTAGAAATATTTTTACATACATATCAGCCACCTGTATTTCATTTAAAATTAATACTATTCCTTAAAATTTATTACACAGTATTATATACATTACTTTGAAAATAAGCATGAAAGCAAACAGAGCTAGCCTTATTATCCATATTTAGAGATGACAAAACTAAAGTCAAGCAAATTTTAGACTTGTTCACAGTTGTGTGCAAGTGGTAGAACCGAACTGGAATCAGGATTTCCAGGAAAATTTCATATGATTTATCTCCTATGTTTATTCTACAATATGTTATTCAAGATGCCTAACTCTTTAGGTCAGGTTCATTGGGATATATTGCAAATATTCATTTATCTTTCAGCAAATACTTCTTGAATGCCCATTACCTGTCAGCTGTTATTCTAAACACTGTTGATATATCTGTGACAAAGGAGGATAAAAGCTCTGTTTGATGCATGAATTTTTTGTCATAGTTGAGAGAAATGTACATTAAAATTTATAAATAAGTCAGTTGTAAAGTACAGTAGATAGTGAAAAGTGCTATGGATGAAATGAATTTAAGCTGAGGGTGTAGGAAGTAAGGGCTTCCCAGGTGGCTCAGATGGTAAAAAATCAGCATGCAATGGGAGAGACCTGCATTCGATCCCTGGGTTGGGAAGATCCCCTAGAGGAGGGCATGGCAACCCACTCTAGTATTCTTGCCTGGAGAATCCCCATGGACAGAGGAGCCTGGCAGGCTACAATCCATGGGGCCACAATTTCAAATAGAGTGATTAGAGAAGGTTTTTTATCAGGCTTATTCTCTATTTCTGTTTAAAAAATTACCACAAATTTAACAGCTATAAACGGCATGCATGATTATCTCCATATTTCTGTAGATGAATATGCCTGTTCTGTGCTCAATCAAGTTGTTGATCAAGATGTTTTCTCATCTGGAGACTTGTGTTGGAAAAAAATCATCTCACAACCTCCCTAAGGTTGTTGGTAGAGTTAATTTCCTTGTGTTTGTGGGACTGAGAACCCCAGCTTCATACTGGCTGTGAGCCAGGGCTACTCTGGTTAACACTCTGCCCACTCTGCTGGTAACAGAAATCAACACTGAGTCCCCAAGATGACATTGTCCCCTGGAGTGATCAGCCATTAGCTGGTGGCAGGTTAATTACACTGGGCAGCATCCTTCCAAGAAAAGAAAAAGGCAGTAGTTTGGCTCTTCCTGCAATGACATTTACTCTGGATATGAACTTACCTTCCCTGTAACACTTCTGGCAAAGCTACAGTCTATGTGGACTTCTTTGGTTGTCCAGTGGTTAAGAATCTGCCTTGTAATGCAGGGTATGCAGGTTTAATCCCTGGCTGGGGAACTAAGATCCCACATACTGCAGAGCAACTAAGCCTGTGCATCACAAGTAGAGAGTCTGTGAGCTGCAAGGAAAAGATGCCACATAACGCAATGAAGATCCTGTGTGCCTCAACTAGGACCCAATGCAGTCAAACAAACAAATAAAATTAAAAATAACAGCAACTGCAAACTATGGGCCTACAGAATGCCATTTCCATCATTATGGTACTCCACATTTGTGATCATTGCTCTGATTAAGAAACTCTCTTCACAGCAAAGAAATAAAAAGTGTGGAAGTGGGCCCATGCTCATAGAATTCACTGGTCTTACCATGTTCCCCACTGTTTTGAAGTAGCTGGTTTGAAAGAAGGGAGGTATGACCTTTAGAAGGCTTAGTTATATCTAGAGTTATATCTAGAGTTAAATATCTAGGTGTCAATACCTAGCAGGGCTGGAGCAATGTTCTCCAAGAGGTTGTATGTCCTCTGAATTAGTGCCCAATATATACTGCTTTTTTCCCATAACCAGGACTGAAGGATTCAAAAATCAAGGGGTGGAAACTGAGGTGGCATCACTTACTACTACCCCTAGTGGTCCACTAGCAAAATCTTTGATTTCTGTACCCACAAACTTATGTTTTTCTGTCCTAGAAGTCTTAGTTCCAAATTGGAGAATAATCCCACCCAGGAGATATATCAATATTCCATTGAATTTGGAATTAAATTTTTTACTTTGCTGCTTTGGGCTTTTTATACTGAATCAACCTGCAAAGAAGGGTGGCGCTGTGCTGGGTGAGATGGCTTTTCCTGATCACCAAGGAGACAATGAACTACTAGCCACAATAGTGGTGAGGAAAGTTGTCTGGAATACAGGAGCTCCCTTTTGGGGTCCCAGAGTTATCATGCCCTGTGATTAAAGAAGGTCAATGAAAAACTACAACAACTCAATTCAGACAGTACTAGTAATGGTCCAGTCCCCTCAGGAATGAAGGTTTGAGTCATTTCATCATGGAAAATACCATGATCAGCTAAGATGCTTGTTGAGAGCAAAGGGAATGAATAGTGGAATAAAGCAGTTATAAATATCAACTATGATCACACGACTAGTTATATTAATTAATATAATTGTCATGGGTATTTCTTCCTCATTTAGTTATGAAATATATATACATTTTCTTTCTTCATTTATTCTGTTATCATGAGATATATTGAATTTATATCATAGTATATAACTAACAGGATTGCAAGAAGAGCTAACATTACCGAAGAATTTTAATCCTCTTCTGGGGAGAAAATTAGTGCATTTTCAGTTGTATAAAGAATGTGTTTATTTTAGGAAGCATATTACCTATTGTTGTCTTTGTTTAGACATTACATATAATTTAAGGGGAGAAGGAAATGGCAACCCACTCTAGTACTCTTGTCTGGAAAATCCCATGGATGGAGAAGCATGGTAGGCTACAGTCCATGGGGTCGCAAAGAGTCCAACATGACTGAGCAACGTCACTTTCACTTTCACTTTCAAGGGGATATCACGAGTTTGAGCAAGCTCCAGGAGTTGGTGATGGATAGAGAAGCCTGGGCTGCTGCATTCCATGGGGTAGCAAAGTTGGATGTGACAGAGCAAGTGAACTGAACTAAAGGAGATATCTATGGGTGCCAAATTGATGAGGGAAAGACTTAAGATAGTTAACTGTGTTTGTCAAGCTGGCTAGGCCACAGAACCCAGATATTTGGTCAAATACCAGACTAGATGTTAGACACCACTGTGAAGAAATTTTTTAGATGAGATTAACATTTAAATCAGTATATTTTAGATACTAATCTCATCTAAGATCATTTTTACATGAGATAAACTTTAAATCAGATAAGTAATAAGATTTATTCCTTAAATCCTAGTAAAGCAGATTACTCTCCATAATGTGGGTGGGCTTCATTCAGTCTGTTGCAGACAGCCTTTAGACTTTAGACTACAACATCAGCTCTTTCTTAGGTTTCCAACCTGGCAGATTTTGGACTTGTCATCTCCCACAATGTGTGAGCCAGTTCTTCAAAAGAAGTGAACAGACAGAGAGAGACTGATAGATAAATAGACATATTCTATTAGCTCTATTGGCTTCCCTCATAGCTCAATTGGTAAAGAACCTGCCTGCAATGCAAGAGACCCCGGTTCGATTCCTGGGTTGGGAAGATCCCCTGGAGAAGGAAATGGCAACCCACTCCAGTATTCTTGCCTGGAGAATCCCATGGACAGAGGAGCCTGGCAGGCTACAGTCCATGGGGTCACAAGAGTCAAACATGACTTACTGACTAAAGAGAGAGAGAGAGATTAGCTCTGTTTCTCTGGCAAACCCTGATTAATACAGGTTTTCATCAGAAGATGGGTATCTAGATATGATATTTGTGGTGAACAATGCAAATTGCCTTCACATTATATCCTGAAAGTGAAAGTGAAGTTGCTCAGTCGTGTCTGACTCTCTGTGACCCCATGGACTATAGCCTACCAGGTTCCACCATCCATGGGATTTTCCAGGCAAGAATACTGGAGTGGGTTGCCATTTCCTTCTCCAGGAGATCTTCCCTCCCCAGGGATTGAACCTAGGTCTCCTGCATTGTAGGCAGACACTTTACCATCTGAGCCACCAGGGAAGGATACATTATATCCTACATTCTTCTAATTCATTAGGTGAATTCCAATGTTGGGGGAGGGACAGGAGGATATTCAATTAAAATAATAAACATTTCAACCTCCCTGAAATGTGTGGTCATGTGACACAAGCCTCATTAACGGAATTGTAAGCAGATGCCTCTGAGGAGCATGCACCTAAAAAACAAGTCTCATTAAAAAATATATATATATATATATTTTAACTATGTTATTCACTTCATACCCATGTGTAATTGTGAGTCTTAGATGAGAAACAACCATCTTTTCAGCTGCAAGGCTATCAGCTTGACAGAGAAGGCCTAGATTCTGAAGATAGCAAAGCAAAAAATAAAAAAGACTCCCTGTCCCCTAATAGCATCTTTGAATTATGTATTATACTAGGATGGATTACCTATGTAGCTTGTAAAAAAAACAAAAGCCAACTTTACCTGATTTTACTTTCATTTGCAGCTGAATGAAATCTTAGCTTTATATACTGACTTACTAGATGTATGACTGGATAATTAATTTCATATTCTTAGAAATTTGTTCCCTCAGATGAAGTTGCTGATGATATCTAAAGTTCATTCTAGTTTCTACATTCCAAGATTGATGTTTTCAATGTCATCTTTTAAGATGAACTTAGTTTTTACCAAATAAAATGTGTATTTAGAACAATAATAATAATTACTTTGCTAAGTGTTTTCTTCACTACACGTAAACCCATTACTCCTTTAAACTGGTTCAATACTTCTGTTCCTATTTTCATATACCTTAGTAAGTCAATATTTTGCCCAATATTACTGTTTCCACAGACTTAAGATTTCCTTTAAATTCCTGAGAGTTGTTTCTATCAAGAACTATTTAATGGTTTTTGAAAAATCTAAGTATGTTTTCTATCTTATACAGAGTAATACCTTCAAAGAATTACAACTCAATCACCATCTCTATTTCCTGAATCAATTTATCTCTCTTGGAAGACACTACACACTGGGTTCTATTAGAATGTTAGCAAATATATTTCTGCAGGGAGGTTAAGATATTCAAGTGAATGGTATCACACTTCAATGTATAATTTCTTTCTAATCATTATCTAATCAATGGTTTTAAGCAGAGTGAACCTGTGGAAGCTTCTTTTTAAAATTTATTTTCCCATTACTATGATGAATGCATATCTTTTGGACTTTTCTCTTGGCAGCTTTAGAGGCATCTAATCTCTTAATGGCATATCAGATCGGAACAATATCTTTCCCCAAGGCCTCTCATTCTTTGGATTCCATTAACTGAAGTTTCTCTTTATGGACAAAAACTCATTCTATTTCTAATATAAAAGTCTTTGCAATCTGTATGTGTTATATCTAAAACTGATTTTTCCAACCATTCAGTTCATTTTCTTAAGTGCTGGATCAGAAGTGTCTTGCACATTGTAAGTACTCATGAATGCTTGTCAAATTGAATTGGCACAGGATTGCAGTGATTAACTTCTCATACAATAGGAGGCTTTGAAAATTTGTTAGCAAAAATCTCAATAAGATCTTTGGTATACAGACAAAGCGATGGAAACTTGAGTCTAAGAAATATTGATACTTTTATTTTAAAATATACACAAACAACTTCAGTAGCCAAAAGTACATTTAGAATTATGGTTCAATTTCATAAGGAAATACCATGCAGCTACTAAAGACCCTCTTTTTTATTATTTAAATTTATTTCTTTTAATTGGAGGCTAATTACTTTACAATATTGTATTGGTTTTGCCATATATAAAGAACCTCTTGATGAAAGTGAAAGAGAAGACTGAAAAAGCTGGCTTAAAGCTCAGCATTCAGAAAACAAAGATCATGGCATCTGGTCCCATCACTTCATGGCATATAGATAGGGAAACAGTGGAAACAGTGGCTGACTTTGTTTTTCTGGGCTTCAAAATCACTGCAGATGGTGATAGCAGCCATGACATTAAAAGATGCTTACTCCTTGGAAGGAAAGTTATGACCAACCTAGACAGCATACTGAAAAGCAGAGACATTCCTTTGTCAACAAAGGTCCATCTAGTCAAGGCTATGGTTTTTCCAGTGGTCATGTATGGATGTGAGAATTGGACGGTGAAGAAAGCTGAGCGCTGAAGAACTGATGCTTTTGAATTGTGGTGTTGGAGAAGACTCTTGAGAGTCCCTTGGAATGCAAGGAGATCCAACCAGTCCATCAGAAGTAAATCAGTCCTAGGTGTTCATTGGAAGGATTGATGTTGAAGCTGAAACCCCAATAGTTTGGCCACTTGATGTGAAGAACTGACTCATTGGAAAAGACCCTGATGCTGGGAAAGAGTGAGGGCAGGAGGAGAAGGGGACAACAGAGGATGAGATGGTTGAATGGCATCACCGACTCAATGGACATGGGTTTGGGTGAACTCCAGGAGTTAGTGATGGACAGGGAGGCCTCACATGCAGTGATTCATAGGGTCACAAAGAGTCGGACATGACTGAGCGACTGAACTGAACTACCAGTAATGCTAAGAGTTTAAGATATCTGGAATATTGTTGTATTATAATGCTAGTTTTTAAAGTGGCATGCTCATGATTTTACAATATAAAGCTATCTGTAGCTATAGTGGACTTCCCAGGTGGCCCTAGTGGTAAAGAACCCATCTGCCAATGCAGGAGATGTAAGAGACACAGAGATGTAAGAGACACAGGTTTGATCCCTGGGTCCGGAAGATCCCCTGGAGAAGGATATGGCAACTCAATCAGTATTCTTGCTTGGAAAATTACACAGAGAGAGGAATCTGACAGTCTACAGTCCATGGGGCTGCACAGAGTCAGACACAACTGAAATGACTGAGCACAGCACATCAGTAGCTACAGAAGACTAAAAATGCTAGAAATACATAAATGTTAATGAATATTTTTCTTTGTAAGGTAAAATTCGAAGTATTATACTTTTGTTTTCCATTATATGCTATTTTGCCATTTTTTTCCTTGTTAGGCTGTTTTACTATGGATTTTTAAATTTCAATTTGAAATATAAATAATAGATATACTTTAAGGCTGAAACAAAAATTATCATTGCACATATCTTCCTATCATACATTCATGTTTACATGCTTAGTCATTTAGTTGCATTCAATTCTTTGTGACCCTGTGGAATATAGCCCGTCTGGCTCCTCTGTTCATGGAATTTTCCAGGCAAGAATAATGGAGTTGATTGCCTTTTCCTTCTATAGGGTATCTTCCCAATCAGGGATTGAAGCTGCAGATGGTTTCTTTACCACTAGTGCTATTTGGGAACCCCACATTCATGTTTATGGCCTAATAAATAGTGGTGCTAGTGATAAAGAGCACACCTGCCAAAGCAGAAGACATAAGAGACACAGGTTTGATCCCTCGGTTGGCACACTCCCCTGGAAGAGGGCATAGCAATCCACTCCAGTAGCCTTGCCTGGAGAATATCAGGACAGACGAGCCTGGCAGGCTATAGTCTGTAGGGTGGCAAAGAGTCAGACATGACTGAAGTGACTTATCACACAAATAATTAGTGTTCAAAATACTTCCAAGATCTTTGAACATGCACAAGTAAATCATTATATGCAATACAAAATGATAAATCTGGTGGAGTTTTACATACAAGATCTTTAACATCATGGAATAATTGTGGGTTGGTTAATATTTTAATCATCTTTTTGGCATATATATGGTGGGAGAATAATATGCAGGGACCGTAGGACTCAAAATCTGTGAGAAATACAGTATCACATTATATAGAAATAGATATATACTTTTTTGATTTCTCTGTTAATAATATTTATATATACATAATTATGAAAGATTTACCATGTATTTATAATAAAAAATGATCAAATAGTAGACAAACATTCTCTCTATAGAGTAATTTAACATTGATGTAACTTATAGTGGTTTCTTAGGCATATAATAAAGATGGAATATTGTGTTATTAGACAATTTTGCTTATAACTGGAAATAACTCCTATTTTGAAAACTGCATTTGAGCTGAGGAGAATGTGAAGAATTTATTAATACTTGGTGGGAAGGCATTACTGGTGACTTCCTTGAGTGCAAACCAGGTTTGTCCCTTGCCAGGACCATAGAAATTATACGCACAGAGCCTTTTAGATATAATTGTTCCGATCTGTGAAATATGCAAACTTCTAAGCCACAGTGGGTTTCACATTCACCCCTGTGATGTCTCTTGGCAATAAAATGGTAACTTGAAATTCCAAGGGATAGAGCCTCCAAACTGTGTGGAAATGTAAGGACTCGTGTTGGAGAGAGAGAGAGGAAAAAAAAGCACCTGGTTTGAGATACTGGCTTTTAACTTTCAAAGTGAACCTAATGCTGAATAATAATTCAAAACTTCACATGTGGCAGGACAGGCCTGCCCAGGATAAGCTATGTTCTAGGCACTGAGACCAGAGCTGGGCATTGTGATCTTGCTGACCTCCACCCTGGGGGCTGCTTGAATTCTGCTTCACATCTCAAGAGCATGGAGATCTTGGCAGAGGCAGCCAAGAGCCAGAGAACAAACATGAAAGCAATACTTGAGTATCTGGGATGAAATCACCTTGAGGAGTCCTAAGATGAGGGATCTATGAGACCCTAATTGACGGCAGATCTCATAGAAACAAGCACTGGCCACGGTTAGATAGTAGGAGAAACATTACAGGAATGTGATGCCAGGATTTTAGAGCTACATGGCTACATGAAGATTGTTGTTAATCACTCAATCCTGTTGAACCTTTTGGTGACTCCATGGACTAACCCACCAGGCTCCTCTGCCCATGGGATTTCACAGGCAAGAATACTGGAATGCATTGCCATTTCCTCCTCCACAGGATCTACCCAATCCAGGGATCACACCCACGTCTCCTGTGTCTCCTATATTGGCATGCAGATTCTTTACCACTCAGCCACCTGGAAGCCCTCTACATGAAGATACAAGTTAAAAATCTTTCCAAATGTTCAGAAACTATTATTGCGTGATGTCAGTGAAAATGGCAGAGTAAAAGTTCTGGGAAGCTGACCCTATGCAGAAACAAAAAAATTAGTAAAAATTTTCAGAATCAACTTTGTCAAAACTCTGGAAAACAGTCAAGGTTTAATAGCAACCAAGCAACTGGTGAATTAAGAAAAAGATGATTTAAACATGGTAGGATCCATGAACATGGTATATTTCTCCATCTATTAGTGTCCTCTTTGATTTCTTTCATCAGTGTTTTATAGTTTTCTATATATAGGTCTTTAGTTTCTTTGGGTAGATATATTCCTAAGTATTTTATTCTTTTCGTTGCAATGGTGAATGGAATTGTTTCCTTAATTTCTTTTTCTACTTTCTCATTATTAGTGTATAGGAATGCAAGGGATTTCTGTGTGTTGATTTTATATCCTGCAACTTTACTATATTCATTGATGAGCTCTAGTAATTTTCTGGTGGAGTCTTTAGGGTTTTCCATGTAGAGGATCATGTTGTCTGCAAACAGTGAGAGTTTTACTTCTTCTTTTCCAATTTGGACTCCTTTTATTTCTTTTTCTGCTCTGATTGCTGTGGCCAAAACTTCCAGAACTATGTTGAATAGTAGCGGTGAAAGTGGACACCCTTGTCTTGTTCCTGACTTTAGGGGAAATGCTTTCAATTTTTCATCATTGAGGATAATGTTTGCTGTGGGTTTGTCATATATAGCTTTTATTATGTTGAGGTATGTTCCTTCTATTCCTGCTTTCTGGAGCGTTTTTATCATAAATGGATGTTGAATTTTGTCAAAGGCCTTCTCTGCATCTATTGAGGTAATCATATGGTTTTTATTTTTCAATTTGTTAATGCAAATGGGATCTAATTAAAATTAAAAGCTTCTGCACAACAAAGGAAACTATAAGCAAGGTGAAAAGACAGCCTTCTGAATGGGAGAAAATAATAGCAAATGAAGCAACTGACAAACAACTAATCTCAAAAATATATAAGCAACTTATGCAGCTCAATTCCAGAAAAAATAAATGACCCAATCAAAAAATGGGCCAAAGAACTAAATAGACATTTCTCCAAAGAAGACATACGGATGGCTAACAAACACATGAAAAGATGCTCAACATCACTCATTATCAGAGAAATGCAAATCAAAACCACAATGAGGTACCACTTCACACCAGTCAGAATGGCTGCGATCCAAAAATCTGCAAGCAATAAATGCTGGAGAGGGTGTGGAGAAAAGGGAACCCTCCTACACTGTTGGTGGGAATGCAAACTAGTACAGCCACTATGGAGAACAGTGTGGAGATTCCTTAAAAAATTGCAAATAGAACTACCTTATGACCCAGCAGTCCCACTGCTGGGCATACACACCGAGGAAACCAGAATCGAAAGAGACACATGTACCCCAATGTTCATCGCAGCACTGTTTATAATAGCCAGGACATGGAAACAACCTAGATGTCCATCAGCAGATGAATGGATAAGAAAGCTGTGGTACATATACACAATGGAGTATTACTCAGCCGTTAAAAAGAATTCATTTGAATCAGTTCTGATGAGATGGATGAAACTGGAGCCGATTATACAGAGTGAAGTAAGCCAGAAAGAAAAACACCAATACAGTATACTAACACATATATATGGAATCTAGAAAGATGGCAATGACGACCCTGTATGCAAGACAGGAAAAAAGACACAGCTGTGTATAACGGACTTTTGGACTCAGAGGGAGAGGGAGAGGGTGGGATGATTTTGGAGAATGGCATTCTATCATGTATACTATCATGTAAGAATTGAATCGCCAGTCCATGTCTGACGCAGGATACAGCATGCTTGGGGTTAGTGCATGGGATGACCCACTGAGATGTTATGGGGAGGGAGGTGGGAGGGGGGTTCATGTTTGGGAACGCATGTAAGAATTAAAGATTTTAAAATTAAAAAAAAAAAAATAAAAAATAAAAACATGGTAGGAGAGCTTTCTGGCATTTTAATTCACCTTTGTCCTTCCTACCTATCTGCAGAAAAAACAAACTGTTGATCAAAAATACAGTATCTGGTAAAACAATATTTCAGAAATAAAGAGTAAAATTAAGGTATTACCAAATAATTAAAAACTAAGGGAGTTGCTGCTAATAGACTTGTCTTATAAGAAAAGCTAAAGGGAGCCCCTCAGTCTGAAGTTAAAACATGAAAGAGTAACCTAAAGTCATATGAAAAAATAAAGTGCACTGGTAAAGGCAACTCCATAGGTAAATATAAAAGCCAGTATGACTGTGTTTTGCTTTGTAACTACTCTTTTACTTATATGTGTTTTAAAGTACAAATCATAATTCAGTAATTATAAATCTATGCATTGTATATATAATATAGAAAAATGTAACATAAAAACTACATGAAGAGTAAGGCACAGAGCTCTATCAGGGCAGCATTTTGAACACAATAAAAGACACCCAACACACCTTTTATAAAAATTAGTTCAATATGGATCAAAAACTAAATATAAAAGCTAAATCTACACAACTCTGAAGGAAATCATAGGGCTAAATCTTCACAACCATAGTTTTGGCAATGGTTCTTGCATATGACACCAAAAGCAAGATCAGCAAAAGAAAAGCACAGACAAATGGGAATAAATTAAGATTAAGCACTTATGTGCATCAAAGAAAGTAAGTGAAAAGATAACCTACAGACTGGGAAAAATACTTGCAAATAAAATAACATAACAGTCAATTATCCAACTATATATGGAATCTAAAAAATACAGCAAACTAGTGAAAATAATAAAAAAGAAGACTCATAGAGAATAAATTAGTAGTTACCAGTGGGAAGCAGGGGAGGGGCAGTACAGGGTGGGAGGGATGGAAGGCACAAACTTTTGGGTGTAAGTAAGATAGGCTCAAACATAATGAACACATGTAGCTAATGTTTTATAATTTTAAAATTTCAACAACCAAATATTTAAAAATGGGCAAGATGTTTGAACAGACATTTATCTGAGGAAGCTATGAAAATGGCAAACAAGGACAGGAAAGTATGCTTAGCAATGAGATGGCATTTCATAATTATTAGGATGGATACTTTTTTAAAAGGAAAATAGCGTATGTTGGCAAAGATATGGAGAAACTGGAACTCATTTTAATTGCTATTGGCAATGCAAAATGGGCAGTTGCTATTGAGTATTCTCTGGCAGATGCTCAAAAAATTAAACATATAATTATCTATAATCTAGCAATTCCATTCCTACATATATACATAAAGTGTTTCAAAACAAATTTAAAAAAATACTTGCATACAAATGAACACATAAGCACTATTTGCAATAGTCAAGAGAGGAAAATGATTCAAGTGTCCATCAATGATAAATGGACAAACTATGGTATATCCATACAATGGAACATTATTTACCCATGAAAAGGGATGTACAATATGGATATACTTCAAAAATGTTGTGCTAAGTTAAGCCAGACATAAAATGACACAAATCATATGATTCCATTTATATGAAATTTTTATAAAGCAAAACCCATAGATATAGAAAGCAGAGTGACTTTGGGTTGGGGTAGGGGAAAATGGGGAGTGACTCTTTAAAGTGTATGGGGTCTCTTTTTTGGGTGATGAAAATGTGAAGCTAGATAGAGATGATAGTTTCACAGAATTATGAATGTATTAATACCACTGAATTTACAAGCAATTTGTATAATAAAGTGAATTGCTCATTTTATTATGGTGAATTTTATGCTATGTGAATTTCACCTAAAAAGTAAAACATGAATTGATTTTTTCATATTATTTATATAATCAACATTTTATTCAAAATTTTCCTTAATTGGTTAAAACAAAATGAGTTAGTTTTAAGACCCTCAAGCAAAATTGCCAGTTGGGAGAAGGTAGAAATAAGAGGATCAAAAGATATGAAAAAGTAATAATAAATATAAAATAAAAAATTTTGTTTTGGCTTACTCACTCATTTATCTATTTAAAAATCACTGACATTAAAACTACTACATTGTTTTCTTTTCTTCTTTTTAATAAATAAGCATTTTACACTCCAAAGTACTGCTTTTCACTAGCCTATGGGCAGTTAATTTAAAATGCTCAGGATAATATCTAATCTAATAACTATAGATATCTCTTAGTTATTTTCAGAAGACTCCTGAGAACTACAGATGGATTTTAGGGACTTCATTTCCTGTCACTTTGTCTTAAGAAAATATGGGAAATCTCCAGGAGGCTAGATTTTCAGTATTTAATTGAGTACATCACTATCCCCCCAAAATTGGAATTTAAGGTATTCAGAAAACTTCCCAAATTCCACACTCATGGTAATATGTTAACACTAGTTTCATTGTAAACATATGTCAGTATTATTCTACAGGAAGGATAAATTATTAGTTTGAGGACACTTCAAGAGATGAAATTTGACTTCACGATTTGCTGTCTGTGTGACCCTTGGTGATCCTTCCACCATTTGTAAAATGAAGAAAACAAATATGCAAAGCACATTTATTTCCTTTCACTCAGTAAATATCAATTTTTTTTCTCTTCCTTATTCTAATCCAAAAGTTAAAGGGTAGAAGTTTGTCTATTCTATAGGGATCTCATTTGAGATTGAATTCAATGACCTAAAGACTACTTTATCTTGCAAACCTGCACCAAAAAACTTTTTTTAAAAAATGCTAATTAATCAAGAGGCATAATTGTATAAAGAAATATCAGAAAGTTTATTTAAGCCAGTTTAATGTAAAATAAAAGTTTTATAAACAAATATGATATTTAATTGTGTAACATAAACACTAAATAATTTTTGAAGGTAGATCTTTATTGCATCATGTGGGTCTTTCACTGTGGTGTGCAACTCTAGTCATGTTTCATGGGCTCCAGAGTATGTGGGCTTCAGAAGTTATAGTGCAAGCTTAGCGGCTCCATGTCACATGGACCTTAGTTCCCTGACCAGGGATCAAACCCCTGTCCCTTGAATTGCAAGGCAGATTCTTAACTACTGGACCACCAGGGAAGTCCCTAAAGTCTGCTAATCTTAATACTAGATAAAACCATTGATACAGCTCTCATAATTCTAATCAAAGGTACCTTTGATAGAAAGAAAACTGGTTCCCTAAAATGTTTCTATCTTAATCCCCGGAATCTGCAAATATACTACCTTGCATGGCAAAGGGACTTCACAGATATCCCTAAACTAAGGACTGTGAAAGGGGGAAATATTCCTGGATTAGCCAGGTAAGGCCAGATATGATCACAAGCATCCTTAGAAATGAAAGAGGGGACAAGAAAGCCAGAGTCACAGGACATGTGATCATAGAAGCAGAGGTGATGGATAGGAAGAGAGGGAAAGAGAGAGAGAGAGATGGAGAAATTTGAAGATAGTATCCTCTTGCTGACTTTGAAGATGAGGGAAGGGGTTATGATCCAAAGAATAAAGGCAGCTTCTTAAAACTGGAAAAGGCAAGAACATTGATTCTCTCCCATAGCCTCTAGAAGAAACAAAGCCCTGATGACATGTTGCTTTTAGGACTCTGACAATTTGTGTTAAATTGGTAATAATTTGGTACAACAGCAATAGAAAATTAACACAGTACCTAAGAAATAATTATTTTTTTCTAGCAGAAGCTTACCAAAACAGGGGATATAAGATATGTGGGGGAAAGATTAGATTTAAGTTACAAGATACATTGGGAGGATATGATTTATTTGTAGTTATCTGTATGACTTTATGAATCATATTGTTAAAAGTTTATGTCCTCAACTATTAAATATGAACTTTCCAGCTTTTAGAATTTTAAAAAAATCAAAATAATAAATATGTTTTTTAACTACTAAATATTATATGTTTATATGACATAATATTGTTATTTTATTATTTAGATGATGAAATGTCTGATAGTTTGAATTTGAAAACCTAAACCTCTGACATCATTCATTTATTTGTGAGTCAACAATATGATATTTTCTATTAAAATATTTCATCCATTTAAAGGAGTATTCTTAGTTTGTTAGTGTCAGTACTTGGAGTGTCACAAGTTAATTTAAGAGTATAGTTTGCTCTCAGCAATATAAATTCTGGCAGAATAAAATACATCATATATGAGACACAGAGCCATTTTTTTTTCAGAAGATAAGAGATTTCAAGTTTTCCAAAAAGGATTTATGAAGAAATGTAAAAGCTTTGTATACTTGTCAAAAACAAAATAAAAGAAACAAACAAAAAAACCCCAATATAATGAAATATAATGAAAATCTTTAAGAGATAGAAGAAAGAACATCACAGGTACTTTAAAATCAGAAACAAAGACATGGAGCTGTAGAAGGAATGTTTAGAGTTTATAATAAGAAATGTAGAATGATGAGAGAATGTGTTAATTTTGTATATCTCTCTGAAAAAAAATCACACAAACCAAGGGATTAAAATGACACACTTTTATTTGTTATGGTTCCTACGGTTAAATGTCAGACTCAGTGATTGTGCTCTCAGCTCAGGGTACACAAGGCTGAAATCAAGGTGTCAGTTAGCACTGAGTTTTCATCCAGAAAGAAGTGTGTTAGTCACTAAGTTGTGTCTGTCTCTTTGCCATCCCATGGACTGTAGCCTGCCAGGCTCCTCTGTCCACAGAATTATTCTCAAGGCAAAGATACTGGAGTGGGTAGCCATTCCTTTCTTCAGTGGATGTTCCCAACCCAAGGATCAAACCCAGGTCTCCTGCATTATGGGCAGATTCTTTATCATCTGAGCCACCAGGGAAAAATGTGTTCCCAAGTTAAATCTTGTTGTTGGCAAAATTCAGTTCTTTGTGACTACAGGACCGTTTCCTTGCTGGCTGTCACTCAGAGACCTCTGAACTATTAGTATTTGCTGCATTTCTTTCCATAGAGCCCCGTACAACTTCAAAGCCAGCTGGCTATCACTGTCCTCCATTCTCTCCCAGAGTTTCATCAAACTCATGTCCACTGAGTTGGTGGTGCCATCCTATGATCTCATCCTCTTTCACCTCCTTGTCCCATTGCCCTCAATCTTTCTCAGAATCAGGATCTTTTCCAATAAGTCAGCTCTTCACATCCAGTGGCCAAAATATTGTAACTTCAGCTATAGCATCAGTCCTTCCAGTGAATATTCAGGGTTAATTTCCTTTAGTATTGACTGGTTTGATCTCCTTGTAGTTAAGGGACTCTCAAGAATCTTCTCTTCTGCCATTAGAGTGGTATCATCTACATATTGAAGTTGTTGATATTTCTCCCTGCAATCTTGATTCCACCTTGATTCATCCAATCCAGCATGTACTCTACATTTGGGCTTCCTGGGTGGCGCTAGTGCTAAAGAACCTGCCTGCCAATGCAGGAGACCCAAGAGAAGTGGTTTCAATCCCTGGAATGGGAGGAAACCCTGGAAGAGGGCATAGCAACCTACTCCAGTATTCATGCCTGGAGAATCCCCATGGACAGAGGAAGCTGGTGAACTACAGTCCATAGGGCTGCAAAGAGCTGGACACAACTGAAGCAACTTAGTACATAGGCACTCCCTGTACATATAGGTTAAATAAACAGTGTGACAATATACAGCCTTGACATAATCCTAACCCAATTTTGAACTAGTTTGTTGTTTCACGTCTGATTCTGTTGCTTCTTGACCTGTATAAAGGTTTCTCAGGAGACAGGTAAGGTGGTCTGGGACTCCCATCTGTTTAAGAATTTGGCACAGTTTGTTGTGATCCACACAGTCAAATGCTTTAATATAGTCAATGAAGCAGAAGTAGAAGTTTCTCTGGAATTCCCTTGCTTTCTCTATGATCCAACAAATGTTGGCAATTTATTCTCTGGTTCCTTTGCCTTTTCTAAATCCAGCTTGTATGTCTGGAATTTCTTGGTTTGAATACTGCTGAAGCTTATGAGATTATGTTAAGCCTAATGAGATCATCTTAAAGTCAACTAATTTGGGATCCTAATTGCACCTGCAAAATCACTTCACAGTAGAACAGAGATTAAATTGTAATTGAATAACAGGGAGAAGATGTGTATACATAAGGGGCTAGGAATTTTGAGGGTCATTATAGAATCCCACCTGTCTAGGAATAAAGCACTGAAGCTATAAAGATATTAAAATGGAATGCACTGTTCTTAAAGGCAGAAAGTCTTAAATGTTATGTTAATATGCTTAGATTATACAATTATACAAAATTGGGGCAACGACCCTTCTATATATTATTTTATGAAGTTTTTAAGGAAAACCAGAAATTTCAAGTAAGTTGAAAAATGTGTGATCCAGCAACTATTTTCCTTCCTTGTCGTTCCAGTGATCAAATGGAGATGACAAAACACAATTAAGAAGAAAGAAAAATAATAAATGTTCCTCACACCCAGAAAATGAGTCAGAATTGGAACTGAATATTTGAAGAAATCCAGATTATAAGGCCAAAGAGATTGGATTGACAGGAAATACATGTAAGGAACATGGCAGCTCAGAACACTGAGATAATAGGGGTGATTCCAAAGGGAAATTATGAGAATTTGCAGTGGACAAATACAAAAGAGAGGAGTGAGCCCTGATGTAGCTATTAGACTAATTTAAACACTGAATTCTGAATAGCTAGGCCATTGGGATTCATCCAGCAAAATAAGGACCTCCTACTTCAGCAGTGAAAGGGGCACCTATCTCTTCCAGCTAGATTGCTATGCTATGCTATGCTAAGTCACTTCAGTCATGTCTGACTCTGTGCGACCCCATAGATGGCAGCCAACCAGGCTCCCCCGTCCCTGGGATTCTCAGGCAAGAACACTAGAATGGGTTGCCATTTCCTTCTCCAATGCATGAAGGTGAAAAGTGAAAAGTGAAGTTGCTCAGTCATGTCTGACCCTCAGCGACTCCATGGACTGAAGCCTACTGCGTCCTCTGTCCATGGGATTTTCCAGGCAAGAGTACTGGAGTGGGGTGCCATTGCCTTCTCCACCAGCTAGATTGCCCACCACAAAATCACCCCCATGAAAACATGCCTATAAGCACTCTTTGCCAAAAAACACAAAACCCACCAAGAATCTGCACTCAGCTTTCTGTACTGATTCTGTACTAAGGTCTTTCTGGAGGAAAAAAGTAACACATTACCTATGAAAAGTGATACTGAAACTGACATAAACAATAATACTGAATGACAGAAAGTCAAAAAACAAAAACAAAACCTAAAAACCTACTAATTCAAATTTCTAAGGGACGATTATTTGAACCCAGAATTTTATATACTTAGGCAAATGTAAAGAGAAAAAAAGTACTTTTAAACATGCCAGAGCAAAAAAAAAAAATGTCATCTGATTATCATAAATATGATCTTTTGTCAGGATAAACCACAGTAAAAGAAAAAGAAATACCTAAGAAAGGACAACATGAACCAAATGAATCAGCAGCAATTGAGTATTATCAAAAAGAATCAAAGAAAGCTTACAAGAAGTTAAAAGGAGGCCTTTGAAACTTGAAGGCAGAGATGATCGCTTTCAAGCAGCAGGATTTAGTAGCAAAGGATTATGTTCCCTTCTTTATGTGTTCAGTCAAGACTTGGTTCTGTAAAAAGTACTGACTTAATCATAATAATGTATACATTCATGTGGGGCATAAAGTGATTCAACAGAAAAACAGTGCACTGAAGACTTAATTGCAGCTGTAGGAACAAAGTAAATTTTATGGTATTCTTTTAATAGTTTCAAATTGTTTAACTTGCAAAAACACTGAAGTAAGGAAAAAGTTAAAATGCAGGCAGACTAAATTCTTTATCTTTTACATCAATGGGGCAATATACAACACCTAAAGTTGATATGAAGAAATCAGTAAGGAAGAAAATATTATTTAAAATTACAAGAAAACTACTAGGTATCATATGGATAATAGTATATTTCATAAAAATTATAGGTGAATGGGCAAAATAGGAAATAAAAATACTAATTTTTTTATCTTTCATAATAGTACATCAGTCTAAATCAACAAAAGGTATATAATACTTGAATATATACTTTTAATAAGAATGATCTATAAATAGTTAAATTTGCTTACCTCTTAGATCTGGAAATACAATGAAGAGATAAGGACAGGATTTTTATATACAATTCTGGATCATTCTATTTGTATATATTCCTCTATTCAAACTTAAAACTTGTTTTACATTTTAAAAAATAACTCAAATTTAAAAGGACAGGAGAAAACATTTAACATATAATTAAAATAAACTGAAAGATTTTATAGGAACACAATTTAATTGTCCCTAATAGGAACCAGAGATCAAACTGCCAACATTCGTTGGATCATAGAAAAAGCAAGAAAATTTCAGAAAAACAGCTACTTCTGCTTCATTGACTATGCTAAAGCCTTTTACTGTGTGGATCACAATGAACTGTGGAAATTCTTAAAGAGATGGGAATACCAGACCACCTTACCTGCCTCCTGAGAAACCTGTATGAAAGTCATGAAGCAATAGTTAGAACCGGACATGGAACAACGGACTGGTTCAAAATTGAGAAAGGAATACATCAAGGCTGTATATTGTCACCTTACTTATTTAACTTATATGGAGAGTACATCATGTGAAATGTCAGGCTGGATGAAGCACAAGCTGGCATCAAGGCCTCAGGTATGCAGATGAGTTATACATGATTATAAAACCTGAACTCTTTCTAAGCTGATAAAGCCTTTCGTCATTGACTAAAAAAAGTACTATCTACACCTCTAAATTATATTTAGACAATAGTTGACAATATGAGACTGGAGTCAGACCTTTGTTCAAGCTCCCCATTCTACCACTTTTTAGCTGTTTTATCAGTTTCCTTATTTATAAGATGGATATAATAACTAGTTGATACAGTTTTGGTAAACATTAAATGAACTAAAGCATCCGAAATATTTAGTATAATTCTTGCTTAGAATAAGAGCCCTGAATTATTGCAAATTTTTAAACTATGTGTCTGCATGTGTGCTCAGTTGATTGCTCAGTCATGTCCAACTCTTTGTGACAGGATCCTCTGTCCACGGGAATGTCCAGGCAAGAATACTGGAGTGGGTTGCCATTTCCTCCTTCAAGGGGTCTTCCCAACCCAGGGATCAAACTCACATCTCCTGCACTGGCAGGAGGATTCTTTACCACTTTACCACGGTGTCACCTGGGAAGTTTTAATAACCTTTATAATAGCCTTTAATAACCTTCATATGTCATTAGCATGAGTATCTAGTTATTTGTATTTAATTAGCATTAAATCAGACATATGAATTGCTGGCATGGTGAAATACAGGACAAGAAAAATAGAAGGACCTGGTAAATTCAAAAGAATGTAGATCTTTAGAGTCAGGAAACTGACCTGCTATGGCTTTGCAATTTGGCCAAGCTATAGCTAGTGGTAGTTGACAACTCTTATGAAAATAGTGTCTAATAGCAGGGATTCCTTCTTCATTATAGCTGGATAATATTTTATTGTTTCTCACTTTTTTTTTTTTTTTTTGTCCATTCATCTGTCAATGGACCCTTAGGTTGTTTCTATATATTTTGACTATTGTGAATAACGCTGCAATGGACAGATGAAAGACTGATTTCACTTCCTTCATATATATACTCAGGAGTGGAACTGCTGGGACATATGGCAGTTCTATTAGTTTTTGAGGGACCTCCATATTGTTTTGCTATTGGCTGCACCAATTTACATTTCCATCAACAGTGTACAAAGGTTCCCTTTACCTCACACCCTCTCCAATACTTGTAATCTCTTGTCTTTTTTATAATAACTGTCCTCACAGTTGTGAGATGATATCTTATCATGCTTTTGATTTGCATTTCCCTGATGATAGTGTCATTTGCAACAGTATAGATAAACCTGGACATCCAAGACATGATGCTAAGTGAAGTAAGAAAACACAGAAAGTCAAATACTTGTATGTATGATATCACTTCTATATAAAATCTAAAAAGATGTTTAACTTATAAAAGCAAAGAGAAGAATGTTGGTTGAAGGAAATGGGGAGATGTTGGTCAAGGGGGGCACAAACATTCAGTTATGTAGGATGACTATGTTCTGAAAATGTACAGCATGGTGACTATAGATAAATAACATTGAAATAATATATTGTATACTTGAAGCTTCCTAAGAGAACAGATCTTAAATGTTCTCACCACAAAAAAGTAACTGTGGTTGATAACTATAATTATATTTGATAATGTATGTGCTAATTAACTTGATTTGGTAATCATTTTCAATAAATACCTACATTAAACCATCATATTATATAATTTAAAAAACATCATGTTACACAACTTTTTTGTTAATAATACTTTAAGGAACCCAGAAAAATTCCAAGTGAAGTTTCTCTGACTAATTTCTAGAGAATACTGCTTACTACTCAGGGGGCACTTAAGATATAAGAACATCACCAAAACAAAACAATACACTTTCAGGTGACCAAATCTGTCTGAGCCACATTCTGGTACTGTCTTTAAGTACAATTGAGGGGAAAAGGTAGCCAAATGTGCATATACTTTGTAGATATTTAATAAATCAGTATATGTATACAAATGGAAGATAAGCTAAAATGTCATGCAATATTGCACAGCCACACACATTTATAGATAAATGAATTACCCCAAATCTCACTTCTAATTTGAAAATATGCCATTGTAACAGCAAGATCCAAGTCAATGGTTTATATTGGACAAACCATAAAAAAGTAAACAATAATAGGATAAAGAAAGCTCATTACTTCCATGATTATTTATGGGTATGAACAGTTTTATAGAATTTACAATAACATTTAGAGCAAAAATAATCATGGATATTTTATTAAATCACAGAATCTTTCATAAAAACCTATTGACACCTTTAGGGACTAGTAACCAGAGTGATAGGCTCCCCAGGTAGTGCCGTAGTAAAGAATCCACCTACCAATGGAGGAGACACAAGAGACGTGAGTTCAATCTCTGGGTTGGGAAGATTGCCCAAAAGAAAAAATGGCAACCCAATCCAGTATTCTTACCTGGAAAATCCCACGAACCGAGAGGTCTGGCGGGTTATAGTCCATGGGGTCATAAAAGAGTTGGACACAATTTAGCAGCTAATCAACAACTAGATGCCACTACACGCTATTTAGAAATGCTAAAATACTCAAAACTGACAATACCAAATACTGGAAAGGATATAGAATAATAAAATCTCTTTTTCACTGCTGGTGGGAATTTACAATTGTGTAGTCACTTTAGAAGGCAGTTTAGTGGTTTCTTATAACACTAAAGACACTCAAAATGCAATCCAGTACTTGTGTTCCTAGGCATTTAGCCCCAAAATTGGAACTCTTATTCACTGCTGATGGGAATGCAAAGTTGTACAGTCATTTTGGAATACAGTTTGCAATTCCTTAGAGAGTTAAACATAATTTACAATTCATCAATAATACTCTTAGATATTTAACAAATTCAGTTGCAGTGTATGTTCACTTTAAAATCTACATACAGATATTTGTAAGGAGATTTATTTATAATTACCCAAAATTGGGAGTAACCAAAATGTCTTTCTCTGGCTGAATGGATGAAAAACCGTGTTATGTCCATATAACACAGTGTTGAGTGAGTGAGTGACAGTCGCTCAGTTTTGTCCAACTGTTTGTGACCCCATGGACTGCAGCCTACCAGGCTCCTCTGTCCATGGAATTCTACGGGCAAGAATACTGGAATGGGTTACCATTTCCTTCTCCATAATAGAGTGTTATTTCACAATCAAAAAAAAAAAAAAAAAGAGCCATCAAGTCACTAAAAATGTAGAGGAGACTTAAACGTATACTGGTAAATGAAAGAAGTCAGTTGAAAAAGACTATATACTGTTTGATTCCAATTATATAAGATGCAAAAGACAAAACTACAGAGAGAGTAAGAAAAAAATCATTGGTCACCAGGCATTCAAGGGAAGGAGGGAAGGGATAAACATAGGGGACTTTTAGTGCAACAAACTATTCTGCTTGATACTGTAACAGTGGATACATGACATTATGTATTTTCCAGAACAATAGAACTTAAAACATAAAGAGCAAATCTTAATGTATGCAAATTAAAAAAATGTTTAGGAAGTTAGAGATCTTATAAAAGAATGCAGACGATAATAAGAAAAACTAACTGTTTTATACATACATGAAACCTCACTGAAGAGGCGTGTGAAAAAATGCTGACCCAAGTAACTTTGATAATTGACAAATTAAAGGTAAAAGAAACTATAAGTACTCTATTCTAGATACTACAGATCCCCATAGAGTATGAGTTAGCAATTCTGACACTACCATACTTGTACTTGGAACTGAACAAATATGTAAATAGATTACAGATAGTGGGAACCAATCTCTCAATGTGGAATGGGAATATACAGACAAACCAGAGGAATAGTCTAGAACAATCCACATCTTAATAGACTGTAATTGGAGAGAGTATAAATGTATATTCAGCTTAAAATAAATACAGATGATTATATAAAGTAGAATATGAAAAAAGTATAGGAATTTATACTTAAATAATTAAGCATGCATTACTATATACAAATATATCTTTGTTCTGTAGCTGAAATAGTTAGGAACATTCATGGTCACCTGGCAATGAGTAGAACTAGAGCCCAGATCTTGCTTTCTAAAACTACTCTCCAAAAACAGTAATCCGGTCCCTCGGGGCAATGGTTGACTCTAGGTTTAGGGCAATAAATATAAGAGAAAATATGGATATTAGAAGGTTAAGTAGTATTAAAAACAAAGGGAGAATCCCACAGGAAATTTTAAAAAATGAATAGGGAGAATGGGGGTATGTGGGGAGAATACAAGAGCCAATTGAAAAAAAGAGTTCCCAATCTTCAAAGCTGGAATAACTTGAGCTAGAACATAAGATAATATTAGATTACCACCCAAAGTATAAAGTATCCATACTGATGCAAATAAATGACTGCATTAAATAAATTAATGTGGAAGAAGGCTCAAGTGTCCCAAGAAGTAAATTTCCAAAATAATTTATGTAGATACTTTTTCTCAAGGAGGTGGGTCATAATACCTCATTCATTAGATGTAGGCTGCCCAGGGCTATTACATCCAAAAAATTAAGGTTTGAGAAGGGGGAAAAAAGAGTAAATTTACATTGGAAAAATCTGACAAACCCAGGGATTAAGTTAAAATCAACTCATGATAATTCATGATGATAAAATGTACCATTGGAAAAAATTACACTTTATATTTGTTATATACCCCCCTCCAAAAATAACCCAATGTAATCATTAAAAATAATAAAAGAATATAACAAATCCCAATTGTGGGACATTATACAAAATATCTAATCAGACCAACCTAGATAGCATACTGAAAAGCAGAGACATTACTTTGCCAACTAAGGTCCATCTAGTCAAGGCTATGGTTTCTCCTGTAGTCATGTATGGATGTGAGAGTTGGACTGTGAAGAAGGCTGAGTGCCAAAGAATTTATGCTTTTGAACTGTGGTGTTGGAGAAGACTCTTGAGAGTCCCTTGGACTGCAAGGAGATCCAACCAGTCCATTCTGAAGGAGATCAGCCCTGGGATTTCTTTGGAAGGAATGATGCTAAAGCTGAAACTCCAGTACTTTGGCCACCTCATGCGAAGAGTTGACTCATTGGAAAAGACTTAGATGCTGGGAGGGATTGGGGGCAGGAGAAGAAGGGGACGACCGAGGATGAGATGGCTGGATGGCATCACTGACTCAATGGACGTGAGTCTGAGTGAGCTTCGGGAGTTGGTGATGGACAGGGAGGCCTGGAGTGCTGCGATTCATGGGGTCGCAAAGAGTCGGACACAAATGAGCGACTGCACTGAACTGAACTAAACTGAACTGAACTCTTCAAAACTGTAAAAATCATTATAAACAAGCAAAGTTCAACAAACTGTTGCAGCCAACTGATGCCTAAGGAGACATGATAACGATATGTAATGTGGTATCTTGGAACCAAAAAATAACATTAGGTGAAAACTAAGGAAATTGGAATAAACCAGCATATCTACTGTTCAGATTTTTAGCTAATAGTGGTATATCAACATTGATTCATTAATTGTAGCAAATATATTGTGGCAATGTAAGACATTAATAATGAGAGAAATTGCAAGAATAATGCATGTATATGGGAATACACTGTACTATCTTGTTAATTTTCTTTGTAAATCTAAAACTGTTATGAATAAATAAATAAATATATATATAATATAGTAATGATAACAAATGAGGAATAAAGATAATCAGAAGAAAATATGTTATGTATGGAAATTGTAAAACATATAAATAAATTATGTGTAAGAATCAATTTTATTAGAAAATATTCAGAGATGAAAATGTTATATAATAAGTAGCAAAATGTTCAGTATTAAGCAAAAGCAGTAAGACAGTTTTTCACAATTGTCTATGTTAGAAACTGAGAAAGGCTAAAACTCTCTAAGAAGTTTCTAAAAAAGTGATAAATTAAAAAAAAGAAGAAATGATATCTCTCCAGTATTCCAATCACATGTGCTCATGGTAGTAATAACACCATACATTTTTATGTTACCAGAAAGTATTTCTCATTGGCCTGTGTTACATCCCTAAAGAATAGAGGATTACAGATTTAAAAGAGCAATTTAATGTTCACATATACTAAAGAGTATAGTAAAAATAAATGCACTTTGTTAAGAGGACATTTTTAAGGAATTGGACTGAAAGTATAATTTTAGATTTGCTTTACCATAATGAGATTACTAAACATTTAAAAGTTGGACACAGAAGAAAATGAAGGTGTAAGTTAAGTTTCTTGGTATTTCTTTGTGAGAGTTGGAAACTTTAAAAACATTTTCTTTCACTAGTTCAGAATCATTTTAATTAAATGACCTGAGAGCATACTGGGAAAGATTAGCCACCAAATTAAAACTGCTTTTAGACTAGCATTGGATGAGAAAAGTCAGCAAAATTCTCTTCGAATGAATATATCTTGTTGTTTACATCTATTTCTTTTTTAATGAACACCTAGCTGCATAATTTTTTTTTCTATTCTTTTTTTTTAAAGTAATCTCTCTTCTTTCGCTAATGATTCAGCATTCAAAATGAACATTTCACTGGGATATTCAAACTTAAAAATCTTTGCAAATGATTTAGTAGCCTTTTCAGCTCATCATTATTGCTATGTGTCAAACAGAGCATCTGGAAAGATTGCTTAATTCCAACTTTAATCATGTTTCTGTTTAGTTTGATGTTATTTTTAAAATTCAAATGAAATAATATTTTATCCACATTAAGACTCTGTAAAAGGAAATGAGGGTCATTACCACAGAAGAAGAGATTCTGTGTGAATAGGAAATTAGATAAATCCAATATGTATTTACATTATTTTGAAAGTTAGATAAAAGGAGGTACTCTGATAAGAAACAGAAGAAGAAAAAAATGATCTGCATTTTAGTACCAGACTGTTTTTGTTTGTTTGTTTTTTCACTACAGGAACCATACTGTACATTACATCTCAAGGACTCATTTGTTTTATGACTGGAAGAAACTTTTCATGTATTTAATGGCCCAGTGAACTAATGAAGAAAAAGAAGTAATTAAAAACCACATTACAAAAAATTTTGGAAATAATTTGAAAGAGTTGATTTTAGATGTTTGCAGAAATATTTTGATCAGTTCATAGGATGAAGAAGGATAAACAATGAAAGACTTTAGAAAACAGCAAGTTAATACATATAATTGAACTAACTGTTGTGTGTTAAAGGTAATGTTTTCCATTAGGTTAGCTGAGCAATCAGAAAATCTGGGAGAGATTGAAGGCAGGAGGAGAAGGGGACGACAGAGGATGAGATGGTTGGATGACATCACCGACTGGATGGACATGAGTTTGAGCAAGCTCTGGGAGTTGGTGATGGAGAGGGAAACCTCAGGAGCAGCAGTCCATGGGGTCTCAAAGAGTTGGACATGCCTGAGCGACTGAACTGAACTGAACTAACCAGTCAGAATGCTTCTCAGTGTACTAATAGAAAGGCAGGAACAAGATGGTGTAGTAGAAGACCCAGAGCTCAGGTTCTCCCACAGACACACAAAAACTACAACATACAGGAGGACTCCCTCTTAGAACAATCTAGAGATTAGCAGAATGGCTCTTCCACAACTAAGGGTATAAAGAAAAAACACAGCAAGATGGGTAGGGGGGAAAGAGAAGCAATCTAATGAGGACCCACAACTCCAGCAGGTGACTCACAAAAGGAAGGGAAATCACAAACTCAGATATACTCCTGAGAAGTGAGGCGTTTGAGCCCCTGGAACATGGTATCCAGCCCTGTGAAGATGAATTCCCTTAACTGGTCTTGAAAACCAGCAGGGCTCAGGACCTGGAGAATGGAGGGCTGTAGGAAACTGAGTCTCTACTCTTAAATGGCACATGTACGAATTTACTTGCTGCGTAGTCAGCACAAAGCAGACTGAAAAGTCCCTGGTGCTCTAGGCAACTGCCCCTAGCACACCCTTAGCCTTTAACAGGCTCCAGCTCCAGCTCCATCTCCCTTGAGTAAGGTGACAGCCCCAGAGGCCCCACCCCACCTCTGTCTGTGGCTCCACCCCACCCCACCTTCAAGTCAGCCACTTCCAGGGTACTGGGAGAAGCTCTGGCCAGTGCTAAGTTCCTGTTCCAGCCCCTCTGGCTTCAGCTCCACTATTTCCAGGAGCGATTGTCAACATCTCCCAGTAGAAGTCCCTGGGGGTTAATTTCTGGCTCCAGCCCCTCTGGCTCTATCCCTAGCCAATCCTCGCAGTCACTGGGGACAATGTCACACTCTGCAAGGGCGCTGACCTGTGGTCACTTCAGCTGTCACTCACCTAAGAAAATTACTTAACACACAAAACTGAATAGGGACTTTTCTGATTAACAAGTTAACTGATTTGGCTAATTTCATTCAAACAAAATGAAAATATAGAGAATTATGTTTCAAATAAAAAAAACAAGATAAAACACCATAAAAACCCAATGAAACAGAGATAAGTAACTTACCAGATAATTTATAATTTTTGTGAAATGAATCAGTCCAGTTCAGTCGCTCAGCCATGTCCGACTCTTTGCGACCCCATAAGTGAAACACGCCAGGCCTACCTGTCCATCACCAATTGCCAGGGTTCACTCAGACTCATGTCCATCGAGTCAGTGATGCCATCCAGCCATCTCATCCTGGGTCGTCCCCTTTTCCTCCTGCCCCCAATCCCTCCCAGCATCAGTCTTTTCCAATGAGTCAATGCTTCCCATGAGGTGGCCAAAATACTGGAGCTTCAGCTTTGGCATCATTCCTTCCAAAGAAATCCCAGGGTTGATCTCCTGCAGAATGGACTGGTTGGATCTCCTTGCAGGGACTCTCAAGAGTCTTCTCCAACATCACACTTGAAAAGCATCAATTCTTCGGCACTCAGCTTTCTTCACAGTCCAACTCTCACATACATACATGACCAGTGGAGAAACCATAGCCTTGACTAGACAGACCTTAGTCGGCAAAGTAATGTCTCTGCTTTTGAATATGCTATCTAGGTTGGTCATAACTTTTCTTCCAAGGAGTAAGTGTCTTTTAATTTCATGGCTCCAATCACCATCTGCAGTGATTTTGGAGCCCCCCAAAATAAAGTCTGACACTGTTTCCACTGTTTCCCATCTATTTGCCATGAAGTGATGGGACCAGATGCCATTATCTTTGTCTTCTCAATGTTGAGCTTTAAGCCAACTTTTTCACTCTCTTCTTTCACTTTCATCATGAGGCTTTTTAGTTCCTCTTCACTTTCTGCCATAAGGGTGGTGTCATCTACATATCTGAGGTTATTGATATTTCTCCCAGCAAACTTGATTCCAGCTTGTGCTTCTTCCAGCCCAGCGTTTCTCATGATGTACTCTGCATAGAAGGTAAATAAGCAGGGTGACAATATATAGCCTTGGCATACTCCTTTTCCTATTTGGAACCAATCTGTTGTTCTATGTCCGGTTCGAACTGTTGCTTTGTGACCTGCATACAATTTTCTCAAGAGGCAGGTCAGGTGGTCTGGTATTCCCATATCTTTCAGAATTTTCCACAGTTTCTCGTGATCCACACAGTCAAAGGCTTTGGCATAGTCAATAAAGCAGAAATAGATGTTTTTTCTGGAACTCTCTTGCTTTTTCAATGATTCAGCAGATGTTGGCAATTTGATCTCTGGTTCCTCTGCCTTTTCTAAAACCAGCTTGAACATCTGCAAGTTCATGGTACACGTACTGCTAAAGCCTGGCTTGGAGAATTTTGAGCATTACTTTACTAGCATGTGAGATGAGTGCCATTGTTCAGTAGTTTGAGCATTCTTTGGCATTGCCTTTCTTTGAAATTGGAATGAAAACTGACCTTTTCCAGTCCTGTGGCCACTGCTTAGTTTTCCAAATTTGTTGGCATATTCAGTGTGCCACATTCACAGCATCATCTTTCATTATTTGAAAGAGCTCAACTGGAATTCCATCACCTCCACTAGCTTTGTTCATACTGATGCTTTCTAAGGCCCACTTGCAGGATATCTGGCTCTAGGTGAGTGACCATGCCATCGTGATTATCTGGGTCGTGAAGATCTTTTTTGTACAGTTCCTCTGTGTATTCTTGCCACCTCTTCTTAATATCTTCTGCTTCTGTTAGGTCCATACCATTTCTGTCCTTTATCGAGCCCATCTTTGCATGAAATGTTCCCTTGGTATCTCTAATTTTCTTGAAGAGATCTCTAGTCTTTCCCATTCTGTTCTTTTCCTCTATTTCTTTGCACTGATCCCTGAAGAAGGCTTTCTTATCTCTTCTTGCTATTCTTTGGAACTCTGCATTCAGATGCTTATATCTTTCCTTTTCTCCTTTGCTTTTCGCCTCGCTTCTTTTCACAGCTATTTGTAAGACCTCCCCAGACAGCCATTTTGCTTTTTTGCGTTTCTTTTCTATGGCAATGGTCTTGATCCCTGTCTCCTGTACAATTTCATGAACCTCCATCCATAGTTCTTTAGGCACTCTATCAGATCTATTCCCTTAAATCTATTTCTCATTTCCACTGTATAATCATAAGGGATTTGATTTAGGTCATACCTGAATGGTCTAGTGGTTTTCTCTACTTTCTTCAATTTCAGTCTGAATTTGGCAATAAGGAGTTCATGGTCTGAGCCACAGTCAGCTCCTGGTCTTGTTTTTGCTGACTATATACAGCTTCTCCATCTTTGGCTGCCAAGAATATAATCAATCTGATTTCTGTGTTGACCATCTGGTGATATCCATTGTAGAGTCTTCTCTTGTGTTGTTGGAAGAGGGTGTTTGCTATGACCAGTGCATTTTCTTGGCAAAACTCTATTAGCCTTTGCCCTGCTTCATTCTGTATTCCAAGGCCAAATTTACCTGTTACTCCAGGTGTTTCTTGACTTCCTACTTTTGCATTCCAGTCTCCTATAATGAAAAGGACATCTTTTCTGTGTGTTAGTTCTAAAAGGTCTTATAGGTCTTCATAAAACCGTTCAACTTCAGCTTCTTCAGCATTACTGGTTGGGGCATAGACTTGGATTACTGTGATACTGAATGGTTTGCCTTGGAAACAATCAGAGGTCATTCTGTCATTTTTGAGATTTCATCCAAGTACTTCATTTTGGACTCTTTTGTTGACCTTGATGGCTACTTCATTTCTTCTGAGGGATTTCTTCTGGCAGTAGTAGATATAATGGTCATGTGAGTTAAATTCACCCATTCCAGTCCATTTTAGTTCGCTGATTCCTGGAATGTTGACGTTCACTCTTGCCATCTCTTGTTTGACCACTTCCAATTTGCCTTGATTCATGGACCTGACATTCCAGGTTCCTATGCAATATTGCTCTTTACAGCATCACACCTTGCTTCTATCACCTGACACATCCACTACTGCGTATTGTTTTTGCTTTGGCTCCGTCCCTTCATTCTTTCTGGAGTTATTTCTCCACTGATCTCCAGTAGCATATTGGGCACCTACTGACCTGGGGAGTTCCTCTTTCAGTATCCTATCATCTTGCCTTTTCATACTGTTCATGGGGTTCTCACAGCAAGAATGCTGAAGTGGTTTGCTATTCCCTTCTCCAGTGGACCATATTCTGTCAGACCTCTCCACCATGACCCGCCCATCTTGGGTGGCCCCACGGGCATGGTTAGTTTCACTGAGATAGACAAGGCTGTGGTCCTAGTGAGATTAGACTGACTAGTTTTCTGTGAGTATGGTTTAAGTGTGTCTGCCCTCTGATGCCCTCTTGCAACACTTACCAGCTTACTTGGGTTTCTCTTACCTTGGATGTGGTGTATCTCTTCACGGCTGCTCCAGCCAAGCACAGCTGCTGCTCCTTACCTTGGACAAGGCGTATCTCCTCACCACCACCCCTCCTGCCCTTGAACGTGGGATAGCTCCTCTAGGCCCTCCTGCACCTGTGCAGCCACCGCTCCTTGGACGTGCGGTTACTCCTCCCGGCTGCCGCCCCTGGCCTCGGGCGTGGGGTAGCTCCTTCCAGCCGCTGCCCCTGTCCTCGGGCATTGGATAGCTCCTCTCGACCACCGCCCCTGGCCTCCGACATGGGCTAGTTCCTCCCGGCCCACCACCGCCCCTGACCTCAGACTGGGGTAGCTCCTCCTGGCTTCTGCCCCTGACCTCGGACTAGAGTAGCTCCTCTCTGCCGTTCCCGTGCCGTCGCAGTCTGGCACTCTCTGCTGCTGCCCCTGTCCTTGGACATGGGGTAACTCCTCTTGGCTGCTGCCCCTCAGGCCTAGGGTCTTCCCAGCTTCTGCCCCTGACCTCGGATGTGGGGTAGTTCCTCTCCGCCATGCTAAGTGCGTGGGTTGCAGCCGCCTGCACTAAGTGCACTCTTATTTTATAAAACCTTTATTCTATTGGTTCATGCTCAAAATGATGGATGAAATGAGAGAAAAATCACATTAAGGTCATAGTATTTAACAATAACTGATGCATAATCTTTTTAAATTTTCACTACTCATATTATCATGTAGTGAAATGCCTTCATTATAGATAGGGGGATATAAAATTACTGTGTCCTACAACCAAAGTTTTGCTGTAGTTCAACTATGAATCTTTGTAGGTAAAAACAATCAGTCTAAACTTCAAATATTTTGAATACTTATATTGGCTTCAATAGAATTCTACACAGAATACATTTTCAATATTAAAATTTCCCCCAAATATACTAATGAGAAGGAATAGCTTAACATATTAATTGCAGGAGCCAGGAAGAATAAAAGAAGATCAGGCTCCAGCAAGGGCAGCAAAAGAAGTTTATATTCGTTGATATAAGGCATGAGACTCTTGGAACAAGTCCAGAGGGAACAGTTCATAATCTTGAAAACAAGATTTGATCCTGGGGTTGGAAAACCGACCCCAAACTATTTCTCAACTGGCATCTCAGAGTCACATATTTTACATATCTGGTGCAAAATCTATAGATAAGAATATTAGTCTTAGTTATTGATTTGTTATTGATTAGTTTCCTAATTACTCAATGGTTAATGATCATTTTGTTCTTTGGCCCTAAAGGCCACATGAGTTACAGTTTAACTCCCCGCTTATTTGTTCATTCAAGCTGAAAGTATAATAAAGCTGGCTTGAATTCAGTTTCGGCACCTTCACCTTGGAGCGTTGTTGGTACCCTGATCCTTCTTTTCTCTGAATTCTTGTGTCTCCTTTCTCATTCTCTTGTGTATCACGCTTTCGGAAACCCTGCTTCTCGAGCTGGTCTCGAAAAGTGGCGACTGAACAGGGACCCGAAAGTGAATCCAGTCTCCGAGGGTAGCTCCTAGTTACAGAGAACACAGAAAAATCTGGCCAGCTCCGCGGATGAAGAAAGTACTTGGTAAGTACACCCGTGCGGATTTGTCAATCAGGGTAACAATGGGGCAAAATCCTTCTAAACATAGTGACTATATGCAAGTGTTAAAAACTTTGTTAAAAAGTTCGGGGGTTGAGATTTCTCACTCTTCTTTTAAAAATTTGTTTTCTGCCACTGAAAAATATTGCTACCGGCTAGATCCAGATAAAGAGACTTTGAGGCATGAGGAATGGCAGTTATGCATTGCCTGCACCATGCCTAAAAATGTGGCAAAAAGATTCCTTTGTCTGTATGGTCAGTAGGAAATCTTATTAGCATTGCTTTTAAGACCACTGCAATCCAAAACCTCAGATTCAGGAGATTCTGTAGAACAAATGGAGGAAATGAATTTATATGATAACATAGGTGATGAGAAAGAGAATCAATAAAAATGAAAAATAAGAGCCAAAAGAATGATAGAAGTCAAGAACAGATCTTTCTCTCTCAACCAACTGCACCTTTGGTGGAGCCCCCTCCTTTCAATCCTGAAACCCCTTGGGATGATGGATTTGCTTTTAAACCACAGATAACTGTGCCTAATAAAATGACACCTTTACAAGAGGGAGTTCGTATGACACAGTTGCAGGGGGATGAAGACGCTTTAGTTCTCCCTGTGGCTGTAACTTAAACCCCACCAGTTCCTCAATTCCCACAAGGAGGAGTGCACTATGATTATAATGCCATACCATTTAAAACTATAAAGGAGATAAAACAGACATGTACTCAATAGGGAACTAATTCTCCTTATACCATGGGACTAATTCAGGGACTTTCACAAGCTGAAAGGTTAATTCCTTATGATTGAGAAAAGATAGCCAGAACTTGCCTCTCCACCTCAGAATTGTTACAATTTATGACCTGGTGGCAAGATGAGACAAATCAACAAGCTCGCAGAAATGCGACAGCCAACCCACCAGTTGATATAACACTTGATTATTAATGGGTAGTGGGGCACATTTTAATATTCAAGCTCAGTTACAATTTGATGATCAGTTACTCACTCAAGTGAGAATGATATGTTTAAAAGCCTGAGAGAGAATAAAACCACTCAGACAAGCCTTGATTTCATTTACCCAAATTAGACAATTAAATGGGGAACCTTATGTAGATTTTATTGCCAGGCTAAGTCAAAATTTAAATACAATAGTCTCACAAACTGGTTTGAAAGATATGCGATGTAAGTTCTTACTTATGACAATGCTAACTCAAAATCTAAAAAGGCAATTCAGCCTCTCAAAACACAGGGTGCCCCTCTAGAAAAATATCTTAAAGTTTGCCAGGATATTGGGTCAAAACCATATAAAATACAACTTCTGGCTCAATCATTGTCTAAGGCTAATAAAAAGACAGATATAAAATGTCACCAATGTGAAAAATTAGGACACATTAAAATAGACTGTAAAGAAAAAAGAAGGTAGTCAGTTGATAAATTACACTGTTGGCTCTGATGCCACTCCTATTTGTACTGGTTTTAGAGGTATATGTCTTAAAACAGGGTATCAAAAGTGGCTGTCAGTTGTCAAAGAATCAAATGAGGATAAGAATTCCCACTTTCTGTTAGCTGCCCTTATTTTTTTTAAAAAAAGAGGAGACTTCCAGCATGATAAATCCACCTGACTTTCCTGATTGTGTTGCTGAAATTAGCCATGGTATTGAAAATTGGTTAAGATGAAAATTATGTAAAAGATCAAAAGGTCACTTATTATTAAATGTTTCAGAAGGCTCCATTATTGATTGGGGACCCTGAAGAACCCCTAAACTTATAGAGTCTAAAGTGTCTTCCCCATGGGTATTTAATAAAAAGACAATTAGTACTTATGGTAGCCAACCCCTCATATGACACAGGGTAGGATTAGCTCCCCCTCTGCCTCGTCTAGATCATTATTCTATTCATGATGAATTACAGAAAATACCCATGACATTAAAAGAACTAATTGCTTGGAAGAGATGATATACTGAATATATTTTAAAAGACCCAAAAGGTACCTTTAATTTTACAAAAAACTCTACTCACACTATTCAGACTTGTGTAAGAATTTTTTTTGTTTTTATGATTAGACCAACAAAATATGATCCCAACTTGGGATTAGTAACATGTATTAACTGTTCATGTTATACATGCATAAATAATACCATTCCTTTTGATGAAAGTTGGTAGAGTATTTACATTCCTAAAACCAGAACTGACATATGGGTTCCAGTTGATTTACAATGACCTTGACAAGAAAGCCCTACATTATATGTTATTGAAAAAATATTGAAAAATCTTAAACATGTTAAACATTTTCTGAGATTACTAATTTGCTGCCATCTTAGACATTATTGCTATTACCACTACAGCAGCAGTAGCTGGAATGGCTCTTCATAAATCTGTGCAAACTGTTCATTTTGTACAGAAATGGCATAAAGACGCCAATGTCCTTTGGACCACTCAACAAAAGATTGATAGAAAATTGGCCTCCCAAGTGGCCAATCTTCAACAATTTGTTATTTTGTTAGGAGATCAGTCAGTCTACAAAAACAGTTGGGACTAAGATGTGATTAAAACTATACTTCCTTTTGTGTAACAGCTTTCAAATACAATAAGACACAATTCAACTGGAATAAAGTTAAACAACACCTGTTGAACCAAGATAATAATAATATTTCTGTAGATATTCAAGATCTACAACAAGATAATTAAAAGCTTTTAATAAACATCTTGATATAATTTCTAGATCAGATTTTCTTGATACTGTTGCTGATAATCCTTCTTCACTTAATCCCTTAAAACAGATCAGGACATTTGGATACGAAATTGCTCTGGTTATGAGAGTGTTATTAATTATGTGTCTTTGTTTCTGTATAGTCTGGAGAAAAATGATCAAGAGACAATGAACCCAAAAACAACAACTAACATTTCTCACCATTTCTCATCATATACAATATCAAAAAGAGGGAGATGTAGGAGACAAAAAGAATAAAACAAAAGTAGGCCCTGGCAAGTGCCACAAAAGAAATTTATAATTATTGATAAACTGGATGCTATAAGGCATGAGACTCTTGGAACAAGTCCAGAGGGACCAGTTCATAATCTTGAAAACGAGATATGATCCTGGAGTCAGAAAACCGACCGTAGACTGTTTCTCAAATGGCATCTCAGAGTCACAAGTTTTACGTATCAGGTGGAAAATCTATAGATAAGAATATTAGCCTTAGTTACTGATTTGTTATTGATTGCTGCTGCTGCTAAGTCACTTCAGTCGTGTCTGACTCTGTGAGACCCCATAGATGGCAGCCCACCAGGCTCCCCCATCCCTGGGATTCTCCAGGCAAGAACACTGGAGTGGGTTGCCATTTTCTTCTCCAATGCATGAAGGTGAAAAGTGAAAGTGAAGTCGCTCAGTCGTATCTGACTGTTAGCAACCCCATGGACTGTGGCCCACCAGGCACCTCTGTCCATGGGATTTTCCAGGCAAGAGTACTGGAGTGGGGTGCCATTGCCTTCTCTGTGTTATTGATTACAGTTTTCTAATTACTCAGATTTAAGGGCCTAGATCTGATAGATAGAGTGCCTGATGAACTATGGAATGAGGTTCGTGACATTGTACAGGAGACAGGGATCAAGACCATCCCCATGGAAAAGAAATGCAAAAAAGCAAAATGGCTGTCTGGGGAGGTCTTACAAATAGCTGTGAAAAGAAGAGAGGCGAAAAGCAAAGGAGAAAAGGAAAGATATAAGCATCTGAATGCAGAGTTCCAAAGAATAGCAAGAAGAGATAAGAAAGCCTTCTTCAGGGATCAATGCAAAGAAAGAGAGGAAAAGAACAGAATGGGAAAGACTAGAGATCTCTTCAAGAAAATTAGAGATACCAAGGGAACATTTCATGCAAAGATGGGCTCAATAAAGGACATAAATGGCATGGACCTAACAGAAGCAGAAGATATTAAGAAGAGGCGGCAAGAATACACAGAGGAACTGTACAAAAAAGATCTTCACGACCCAGATAATCATGATGATGTGATCACTAATCTAGAGCCAGACATCTTGAAATGTGAAGTCAAGTGGGCCTTAGAAAGCATCACTACGAACAAAGCTAGTGGGGGTGATGGAATTCCAGTTGAGCTATTTCAAATCCTGAAAGATGATGCTGTCAAAGTGCTGCACTCAATATGCCAGCAAATTTGGAATACTCAGCAGTGGCCACAGGACTGGAAAAGGTCAGTTTTCATTCCAATTTCAAAGAAAGGCAATGCAAAAGAATGCTCAAACTACCACACAATTGCACTCATCTCACATGCTAGTAAAGTAATCTCAAAATTTTCCAAGCCAGGCTTCAGCAATACATGAACCGTGAACTCCCTGATGTTCAAGCTGGTTTTTGAAAATGCAGAGGAACCAGAGATCAAATTGTCAACATTGCTGGATCATGGAAAAAGCAAGAGAGGTCCAGACAACCATCTATTTCTGCTTTATTGACTATGCGAAAGCCTTTGACTGTGTGGATCACAATAAACTGTGGAAAATTCTGAAAGAGATGGGAATACCAGACCACCTAAACAGCCTCTTGAGAAATCTGTATGCAGGTCAGGAAGCATCAGTTAGAACTGGACATGGGACAACAGACTGGTTCCAAATAGGAAAAGGAGTACGTCCAGGCTGTATATTGTCACCCTGCTTATTTCACTTATATGCAGAGTACATCATGAGAAACGCTGGACTGGAAGAAGCACAAGCTGGAATCAACATTGCCAGGAGAAATATCAATAACCTCAGGTATGCAGGTGACACCACCCTTACGGCAGAAAGTGAAAAGGAGCTAAAATGCCTCTTGATGAAAGTGAAAGAGGAGAGCGAAAAAGTTGGCTTAAAGCTCAACATTCAGAAAACAAAGATCATGGCATCTGGTCCCAGCACTTCATGGGAAATAGATGGGGAAACAGTGGAAACAGTGTCCGACTTTATTTTTTTGGGGCTTCAAAATCACTGCAGATGGTGACTGCAGCCATGAAATGAAAAGACACTTACTCCTTGGAAGAAAAGTTATGACCAACCTAGATAGTATATTCAAAAGCAGAGACATCACTTTGCCGACTGAAGTCCGTCTAGTCAAGGCTATGATTTTTCCTGTGGTCATGTATGGATGTGAGAGTTGGACTGTGAAGAAGGTTGAGTGCTGAAGAATTGATACTTTTGAACTGTGGTGTTGGAAAAGACTCTTGAGGGTCCCTTGGACTGCAACAAGATCCAACCAGTCCATAGTGCAGGAGATCAACCCTGGGATTTCTTTGGAAAGAATGATGCTAAAGCTGAAGCTCCAGTATTTTGGCCATCTCATGCGAAGTGTTGACTCGTTGGAAAAGACTCTGCTGCTGGGAAGCATTGGGCGCAGGAGAAGAAGGGGACGACCGAGGATGAGATGGCTGGATGGCATCACAGACTTGATGGATGTGAGTCTGAGTGAACTCCATGAGATGGTGATGGACAGGGAGTCCTGGCATGCTGTGATTCATGGGGTCGCAAAGAGTCGGACACGACTGAGCAACTGAACTGAACTGAACTGAATTACTCATTGGTTAATGATCATTTTTTTCTTTGGCCCTGAAGGCCACATGAGTTATAGTTTAACTCCCTGCTTATTCTTTCATTCACGGCTGAAAGTATAATAAAGCTGGCTTGGATTCAGTTTTGGCACCTTCACTTTGAAGCGTTGTTGGTCCCCTGATCCTCATTTTTCTCTGAATTCTTGTGTCTCATTTCTCATTTTCTCCCATATCCTGCTTTCGAAAACCCTGCTTGTCGAGCTGGTCTCTACAGTTAATATCACTTGATAAAAGGTGAAAAATAAAATATTTCAGTCTAAAAAGAGTTGAAAATGATAAAGCTTGGATGATGGCTTTATTTGTATTTTAAAATATTTTAAAAATATTATCCCCAAATTTTTACTAACACGAATTGTCCCTAGTCATACATTTTAGCTAATTGTTCAAGCTCTGAATGAAACAATCCAATGATTTTAAGAAATCAAATGACCAATATCATCTTTTATAAATTAGCTTTATAAAGCAAACTCTAAAATTCCTTAATTACCACATAATATAAACAATGAAAGGTTTTCTAAATGTCTACTCTAGATCTGCATTTCATTTACTTGTCTCCTCTAAAGCATTCTTCTTGTTTTGGGTAATCATGGTAAATACTGAATACTTTTATCCCTAAATGAATAAAATAATAAATCTAATAATTAAAATATTTTGATTTAAATTATTTTCCAAATTTAAAAAAGTTACTCTTTCAAGTAATATTTCAAGTTAATGTTTACAAAGGCTCATATAATATGGTATCAGAATTAAACACTTTTTCATGGTTTATCCATTATTATGTAGTTGTTTTAAAATAAAACTATAATGAATTTACTAGATAGTCAAGAATATCTTAATTCTTGTATCTATTGTTGATAAAACTTATTCCTTCATGGTTTTATAAGTCATGTTGGGCAAAGGTTAGAAAAGCATGAGTTTATAAGTAATTAATGTGCAGTTGAAAAATTTAACATGATACATGATATGCTTTTAGACAAGTCTAGGATTTAACTTAACCTGGAAATTTATAGACAATAAAAACCATTATATGGTATACTTCTATACAAAAAGAGCAGATAATCTCAGTGTTTGAAAGTTTAGGATGTAATTAAGAGATGTTAATCTAAATATTTAAACTATAACACTAACAACTGAGTATGTAAAAAAGTAACAAATAACTTTGAGTACATTATTTCTAATGTCAAGGCATGTTACATTATTGCCAAAATTTTCACATTTTCTGGAAAAAAACACATATTATTAGATAAATACTCTTACCATTTAACAATTTGTAGTATTATGTTGGATTATTTTAAGAAACAATTGTTGATGCTGTACCTTACATATTAAATTGAAAACAAATAAAAAATGAAAATGTATTCTTAACTGCCTATTGGGGCACTTTTAAAAAGTGTTTCTGAACTTTAAACTAGGTTTGAAAAATTAGTAAAGATACAGTTATCAAAACAGTGTGGTATTGGTGAAAAAATAAGACAAATAGATCAATAGAGCATAGGAGAGAGTCCAGAAACAGGGCCTCCTGTGCTGTGCTATGCTTAGTTGCCTAGTCATGTCTGACTCTTTGCAACCCCATGGACTGTAGCCCGCCAGGCACCTCTGTCCATGGCATTACTCCAGACAAGAACACAGAGTGGGTTGCCATGCCCTTCTCCAGGGAATCTTCCCAACCCAGGGATTGAACCCAGGTATCCTGCATTGTAGGCAGATTCTTTGCCATCTGAGCCACCAGGGAAGCCCAAAACATAGTCATCTGCTCTTTGACAAAGGGAAGATAGCACTGTGGAACAAAGATAGTCTGTTTAATAAATGATGCCGAAACAACTGGACACCCACATGCAAAAAAGAAAACTCCAGACACAGACCTTTTATAAAAATTCATCCAAGATAAAACATAGACCTAACCATAAAACACATAAGAGAAAACTCCTAGAAGATAACATAAAATAAAACCAAGATGATTTTGGTAATGCCTTCTTAGATACAACATCAAAAACACAATTTATGCAATAACTCATTGATAAGCTGAACTTTATTAAAATCAAAAGAGAATTACAAAGCAAATCACAGACTAGGAGAAAATATTTGTAAAAGACAACACAGCTAATAAATGATTGTTATTAAAAATACACAAATAATTCTTAAAACTCAACAATATGAATACAACCAAACAGGCAAAGAGTTAAATAGACACCCCACCAGAGATATATAGATGGCAGATAAACAAATGAAAGATGCTCTACATCATGTATCATCATAGCAATGCAAACTGAAACAATGAGAGAGATAGAACCTCATAACCGTTAGAATGGCCAAGACCCATAATATTGACAATACAAAATGGTGGTGAGGATATGGCACAAAGGGAACTTACATTCATTGTTGATGTGAATGTAAAATGGAAAAGCCACTTTGGAAGACAGTTTGCTACTTTTCTACAAAATTAAGTATATTCTTACCATAAAATCTAGTAATGAAACACTCCCTATTAATTACTCAAAGAAGTTGAAAACGTACTCAAGGGGAAATCTGCCTACATAAATATATAGCCACTTTTTCATAATTGCTAAAACTTGGAAGTAACAAAGATATCTTTCTGTGAGTGAATGGATAAATAAACTGTAATACTACCAGACAATGGGATATTAATCAATGCTGAAAAGAAATGAGCTATGAAACCATAGAAAGGTATGGAGGAAACATAAATGCAAAGCTAGTGGAGGTGATGGAATTCCAGTGAGCTATTTCAAATCCTAAAAGATGATGCTGTGAAAGTGCTGCACTCAATATGCCAGCAAATTTGGAAAACTCAGCAGTGGCCACAGGACTGGAAAATGTCACTTTTCATTCCAATCCCAAAGAAAAACAATGCCAAAGAATGCTCAAACTACCGCACAGTTGCACTCAGCTCACACTAGTAAAGTAATGATCAAAATTCTCCAAGCCAGGCTTCAACAATATGTGAATTGTGAACTTCCAAATGTACAAGCTGGATTTAGAAAAGGCAGAGGAACCAGAGATCAAATTGTCAACATCTGTTGGATCATCGAAAAAGCAAGAGAGTTCCAGAAAAATATCTATTTCTGCTTTATTGACTATGCCAAAGCTTTTGACAGCAAACTTGCAAAATTCTTAAACAGACTGGAAAATCAGACCACCTTACCTGCCTCCTGCGAAATCTGTCTGCAGGTCAGGAAGCAACAGTTAGACCTGGTCATGGAACAACAGACTGGTTCCAAATCAGGAAAGGAGTACATCAAAGCTGTATATTGTCACCCTGCTTATTTCACTTATTTGCAGAGTACATCATGAGAAATGTGGGGCTGGAGGAAGCACAAGTTGGAATCAAGATTACTGGGAGAAACATCAATAATCTCAGATATGCAGATGGCACCACCTTTACGGCAGAAAGAGAAGAAAATTAAAGAGTCTCTTGATGAAAGCGAAAGAGGAGAGTGAAAAGGTTGGATTAAAGCTCAACATTCAAAAAACAAAATCATGGCATCTGATCTCATCACTTCATAGCAAATATATGGGGGAACAGTGGAAACAGAGACAGACTTTATTTTGGGGGGTTCTAAAATCACCGCAGATGGTGCCTGAAGCCATGAAATTAAAAGACACTTACTCCTTGGAAGAAAAGTTATGACCATCCTAGATAGCATATTTAAAAAACAGAGACATTACTTTGCCGACAAAGGTCCATCTAGTCAAAGCTATGGTTTTTCCAGTAGTCATCTATGGATGTAAGAGTTGGACTATAAAGGAAGCTGAGCACCGAAGAATTGATGCTTTGAACTGTGGTGCTGGAGAAGACTCTTGAGAGTCCCTTGGACTGCAAGGAGATCCAACCAGTCCATTCTGAAGGAGATCAGTCCTGAATATTCATTGGAAGAACTGATGCTGAAGCTGAAGCTCTGACACTTTGGCCACCTGATGCAAATAACTGACTCTTTTCAAAAGACCTTGATGGTGGGAAAGATTGAAGACAGGAGGTGAAGGCAACAACAGACGATGAGATGGTTGGATGAGATCGCCAACTCAATGGACATGCATTTGAGTAAAGTCTGAGCTTGGTGATGGACAGGGAGGCCTGGCATGCTACAGTCCATTGGGTCACAAAGAGTTGAATATGACTGAGCAACTGAAGTAAACTGAACTGAAGTGAAAGAAGCTAATCTAAGAAGCTAATCTGAGAAGCCTTCATAATGTGTGATTCCAACTATGTGACATTTTGGAAAAAGCAAAGTTACTGAGGTATTAAAAAGATAAATGGTTGTTAGGATGGAATGAAAGATGAGTATGCAGAGCACAGAGAAATTTTAGGGCAGTGAAAATAATCTATATTATATATAAAGATGAATATATGTTTTTCACTTTTTTCCAAACTCATAGAATGCACAACACCAATAGTAAACCCTAATGTGAATTATGGACTGTGAGTGTTGATGATGTATCAATCCTTAGTAAAAAATGTACCATTCTGATGAGCAACATTGATATAGGGAAGGTGCGATGTGCATGGACAGCAATATATGAGAAATCTTCATACTTTCCTCTCAGTTTTACTGTAAATCTAAAACCAATGAAAATAGTCTTATAATTATATTTATTCAATTAAAACGAAAAATAATGTCCTAGTTGTGTTAACTCAATAGGTTCATCTATAGTGTTCCTGTTGGTCATTTTCACTTTATAAGGAAAGAATGAAACCATCATTATCAATTACAACTTAGGGAATAGTGAATTAATTATAATGAGAAATAAAACCAGGTGGAATTAAAGTCCCCTTATGATGGCAGGCAAATATTTGAGACAAGAATTCCAGGTTTGTTTTCAAAGAAACATATGAAAAGCAGAAGGTGGAGAAAAAAAATATTCTTACAGCATTTTTCCTTTTGCAATATTTCTCATCTTCTTTCATTCAATCCATACAGCTTTTTGATCAACAAGGAACTATATTAACCTTGTCTTTCTCTGACTCTAGCTACAGGCACACCATGTGGTTTGGCTTCACTAATTATAATGTGAAGGACATTTGATAGAAAATGCCCTTTCATGTCAAATGCCAATATTCTTTGGAATAGAATCTCACTAAAAGACAAAATTTGTGTGAAAATACTGTTTTGATGTCCAAAACAAATGATTATGAAATAAACTGATGAAAAGAATAAATAATTTTCTTCAGATAAAGATGACCTGCTGAGAATTCATGAGTAATCGGTCAAATATTGTTTGTTTGTTCTCTTTATTTCTGTTCTGCCCAGAATTTCAGCAAATTTTTCATCTGTCAGCAGTTTGAGTTTTCCTGGAGGTATTGATTTCAAGTCGTTTTTTATTTTAGGAAAAGCACTGCAGTTTGCCATGTGTTTTGCCAAAGTCATACAATGTATAACTTTGAATTAGCAAGCTTCTAGACAACCAAAAAGGATACTATTCTGCATGTCAATGTAATTATTAATCTTAGGTATACCTTTGAAGATTGTTAGGAAAATGTAAAATCTGGACAGAACAAATAAATAAGAAAAAAATTTATTTCCATCCATTTGATTTCAGTACCTAGATTTTGGGAACAAATAACATGGGAAACTGCCTTAAAATTAGAGAAATAAAATGAACCCCTTTCCTGAAAACAGAGGTCAAGAAAAACAAAACAAAACAAAACAATAGGAGGTCCTTGTAGAGGATAATGACTTATAGACATCAGGAATTGTGTGTCAAATAAATATATTAGATATACGAGAACTCACAAAAAAAGTGACTTATATTACTCTATTCCAAAGCTAGTGAAATCTAAAACTGCACTAAATCTTATAAAAGCTCTATCTGCTTTCATTCTCTTTCTTTATTGCTAATATATTCTGCAGGCCATTCAGCTCTAAGAAGTATTTGAACAGCAGAAACTGAACTTACTGTATAAGTTAAACCTGCTATAGTCAGGCATTTGTCTTCAAGCATTCCATAAAACTTCTCTTGTCAAGTTTTCCACATTTCCAAATTGAAAAATCAATTAATCATCTCTCTTTGACTCAACTGTTCATCACTGCTCTTGACTGCCTTGTTTTCCTTTGGCCCCACTGCCACAGTTGTTCAAGTCCCAAAGCTAGGTCCTCTTTATTTTCTCAACTTGTAAATACATACCAAGGACTCATTCTTCTTAGCACGTTTCATCCCTCTCCCTGTTTATTCCCTCCTAACCATCAGTTTTATAGTTTTAAATTCTAGATTACTATGTCTAGCGACATAATCATTATCTCCATTTAGATGCTTAGTAGGGATCTCAAACCTGATATACCCACAATGAAATGCCTGACTCTGACCCTACACTATTTTTTGGTTAGGTCCCTGGTGGCTCAGAGGTTAAAGCATTTGTCTGCAATGCAGGAGACCCGAGTTTGATCCCTGGATCGGGAAGATCCTCTGGAGAAGGAACTGGCAACCCACTCCAGTATTCTTGCCTGGAGAATCCCATGGAGATGGACGGAAGAGCCTGGTAGGCTACAGCCCACGGGGTCGCAAAGAGTCGGACATGACTGAGCGACTTCACTTTCACTTTTCTTCACCACCATTTACTTAAATGTTCTCATAAGAATCTTGAGGGCTTTCTTGAGCTCCTTCTTCCTTTTACACTCAAAATATAATGCAACAGCATATCTGTCGGCATTTCCTGCTGCTGCTGCTGCTGCTGCTGCCGCTGCCGCTGCCGCTGCTGCTGCTAAGTCGCCGTATTTAATATTCAGATTCTGACCACTCTTCACAGTAAATACCACTATTCCCTAACTTAAGCAACTGCCATCTGTATCCTCAATTGTAGCATTAGCCTCCCACTAGTTTCCTTTCTGGGTTTCCTAAGTGGCTCAGTAGTAAAGAAATCACCTGGCAAGGCAGGAGATGTGAGTTTGATCCCTGGGTCGGGAAGATCCTCTGTAGAAGCAAATGACAACCCACTCCAGCAGTCTCGCCTGGAGAATCCCATGGACGGAGGAGCTACATGCAGTCCATAGGTCTCAAAGAGTCGGACATATCTGAGCATGCCAGTTCGAGGGTTTCCTTTCTACCACTTTTACTTTTGTTCTCCCAGTTTACTTTACACATAATAACCAGAGGGATTTCTTTTTTAAAAAGCAGATCACACAATCTGACTTTCCAGATGGAAACTTATCAACCTAGAGCTTTAAAAGTATATCCCATAATCTCTACTATGGCCTACGAATTTTTTTTTTCTTTTTAAAATTAATTTTATTAGAATATAGTTGATTTACAATTCTGTATTAGTTTTTTCTATATAGAAAGTATTCAGTTGTACATATAGGCTTATGTACCACTCTTTTCAAAGTTCTTTTTCCCATAGAGGTCATTAAAGAGTATTAAGCAGAGGTTATTAGTTATCTATTTCATGTATAGTGGTGTGTATATTTCAGTTCCAATCTCTTAATTTATCCCTCCTTTTCCCTATGGTAACCATAAATTTGTTTACTACATCTGTGACTCTTTCTATTTTTTAAATAAGTTGATTTGTATCTTTTTTTTTAGATTCCACATATAAGTAATATCATATATTTGTCTTTGTCAGACTTCATTCAATGTGACAATCTCTAGATCATCAATGTCACAGCAAATGGCCTAACAAAATTTATCTAATCTGGCCCTAAGCATCTTTTCCAAATTCATCTCCTATAGATTTCCTTAGCTTAAACTTTTTGCCAGTCACATAACTTCCATTTTTTATTGAAAAAAGCCAAACACAATCATGACCCAGTCTATTTTGGGAAGTATTCATAAATATATCTCTGTCACTTGTTCACTCACTTTAAATGTCTACTTGACTGTCATCTCCTCAGAGAGGTCTTTACTCATTTACTTATGTAAAATAATAGCTGCACCTCATTTAACTCCTATATTTTTATTTTTCTTCCAAGATGTAAATATCTAAACTTAAATAGTGAGTTTTGAGTCTGCTTCTTGACTCACCAAAATTAAATTCTATGAAAGAAAAATCTTTTCTTTTTCACTATTGATATTCACCTAGATTAGTTCCGCATATCTATGTACAGTTAAGATCTGAACCATTTATGATTTAATCATTGCATTGTTCCTGTTTTCCTTGCCAGTTACTTTTATAATTTTAGAAAATACATATAATCAATATAGTTACAATAAATTTATTAGACATATGGATTATATTTACAGCAAATTAAATAAAATCATATGTAAATCATATTTCCCCTTCTCTTATCCCCTAATGACAGTCTTAATATTATTGTTCTTACATGAAGGAAAAAGAAAAGATAATTCCCTTAATAACTATCACAGTGTAAAATTATAAAAGCTCAATTTCAAAATGAAGTTTTCTAAATTATAGCACAGCTTTCATTACAGTGATGCTTTGTGATATATCATGCTACTGATCTGAGAGACATTGCACATACCATAAGTGAGGAGCATTGTAAAAACTCACAGTAAATTTTTCTTTCAATTACTTGAAAAGCCTATAATGTGGGTGTTAATGTCACTCTTGCACTCAAAGTTATGATTTCCAAAACTTGGAAAGTTGAAAGAGTATACAGTATTTTTTAGTTAAATGCTGGTCATTATCTAACGAACCTTTCAGGAATAATCTGATATCTATAACGGTCATCTTTGTTTTTGTTTCCATTGATAAGGCTATTTTAGAACTTATGAAGTTAGTTGTAGAAAATGGAGAGAAATGTCAATTATTATTGTCCATTTAAATGCAAATATATTTTATCCAATAAAAACACAGTTAATTCTTGTCATTTAGAAAAGATAACCCCAATATATTTTATTTTCCTACCAGATATAAACCAGTTTAGATATATTAAAATATTAATATCAGCATTCATGCCTAATTATGTAGTATTCAACTGTATAGAAAAGCTATATAGTTGTTCTTTAAATGATTCTTTGAACCAGTATTAATTTCTTACTGCTTTTTAAATTAATAAATAAAATGTTTAAACCCATCATTTTATATTTTATGATGGTCACAATTTTACTTTTTTGAGGGAAAGAAGGTAGCAGATATCCAGATTTCTATACACATATACATGCATATGTTAATTTACATATGACACTTTCCAAATAAAATTTTTGTAATTTTGCTTGTTGTATTTCTTTCTCTTATCTCTATAAAAACATTGGGGCCAATGATAAGCTAAATAAAAGCTGTGTGGTGTTTTCTTTAAAATATTTTGTCTTGATACTTTTTGACATCATGCTTTATTTCTTTTTATATTTCCCCTTATGTGAATCACATTTAGATTGCAATGTTGATAATAACTTTTATTACAGATTCAAAGGCAAAAGAGTTTCTTTAGCCCACAGAAATATTGGGTAAAAACAAAGTTGGGGTTAACATCTAGCATATTCTCTTTTTATCAGGCACCACTTAAGCTTTGAACACACATATTTATTGATATAAGACAACAGTGACTTATTTTGATATTAAATAAATACAATGATCTGCTGAGAAAAGCAGTTTTAAATACTGTTTAGAGGGTTTTCATAGCAGATTTTGTGCCATGGATCATGCTTCCCTGGTTTGAAAATATGCTGATGATTTGAACTTTACCTTTGGTTGCCCTTGGGAAATATCAATAAGAGATGTCAACTGTTTCCCCATTAACATCCCTGTTTATCCTACAAATACACGCAGTTGACTCTTCCAAATAGCTACAAAAACACCAAGGTAACTTTTGAACAGGAGTAAAGATGAGGGGGTATTGCACCATACTATATCAAAGTTTCCTAAAGAGTAAACTCTGTATAAAGAAAATTATTTGGGAATTAATATATTTATTTTGATAGATTTTTAAATTAAACATATTTTATATGCATTGTAATGCCTATTAGATACAATGCATTTAGTTAGGCATGAAACTGAATATGAAATAACATTAAATAACAGTGACAATGGTTTTCTCATCAACACACACAAAAAAAACCCAAACATATAGACATACATATTTGTGTGTGTATACTTTTAGTATTGTTGTGTTATTGTTTAGTAACTAAGTCATGTCTGCCTTTTTTGCTGCCCCATGGACTGTAGCCCACCAGGTTCCTCTGTACATGGGATTTCCCAGGCAAGAATACTGGAGTGGGTTGCCATTTCCTTCTCCAGGGGATCTTTCCAATCCAGGGATTGAACCTGCATCTCCTGCGTTGGCAGGCAGATTCTTTACCACTGAGCCACCAAGGAAACTGCACACCTACAGTGATATATATCTATATCTATCTATCTATCTATCTATCTATCTATCTATCTATCTATCTATCTATCTATCTATACTTAAATAGAGAAGGAAATGTGTATATATATACAAACATATATGTCTATGACATTGATCTCTATTTGTAAGGCAGCTATTTTTACCTGTAAGAAGCTCTGGACCCCAAGATTTTGACACAATGCTATTCAAAGTTTAAAGCAAAACAGCACAGGTTCAGGTTAACCTCTTGAAAATTTGTGTACCTCATTTTGGGTTTAGGTGCTTATGGTCAGAATACAGATCAGAAAACAGAAAAGCAGAGAATCAACAAACAGAAAAATTGAGCAACAGACTTGATAGAGCAACTTGCTGTAGTGGGGCTAGGAGGATAGCAGACTCTATCTTAAAATGGGTTCTGCATACATTCTCCAATGGACGTGCACATAATATTTCTTATGCATTTGCTATTCAACATCTGGGTAGGAGATGGAGATGAAAGGTAGGATATAGGGTGGAGGCTGGGGGAAATTCATGAATAATTTCACTTTACTTAGAGCAAATTTCAGCATTACTTTTATGTGCTAATTATCATAATGCAATGTTAAATAATGGTATCTGGATATATTCCAAGGTACATTTTATGCAGATCTAGCTTTACATAGCATCAACTATTTTTAAGTTGTCTTTAGACAATTTTTTTACATATTAGGAAAATAGATTTTGAATATTCCTGATTGCACTCAGAGAAACGAAGGCAAAGCCATGGTGACACACATACTACAGAATAAGGAGGTGTTAAAAAAAAATCCTTCTCTACAATCCTTCTCTACTAGGAACAGAACATCATCAGTAGGAAGATGTACTATTTTCAAATAGATTAGATAATGTTGAAATTAGAAGGGGAAATATTGGAAAATACAAAGAGTTAAAATTCCCAGTGATTAGCCTTATGTGTTTTAGAAGGAAAAGATCTACTTAAATGCTTAGAATAAAATAGTGGCAAAATGATTAGAACCTTGTTTTATGGAATATGAAAAGAGTGACTACTATGTGCAAGTCATGGTCATTTGAAAGTTTCTAGCATTCTGAGATACAATCATGGACAATCTATATTATTTTAGCCTGTTTCTTGTCTTTCTTGGAATAAACACTTCTATTAGAGTTACTGTAACGTCTATATAACAATGTATGATAATCATACATGACATCTCAGAAGTTGTCTGTCCATAGAGTGAGCACAGTGACAATAAAATTTCAGCATATGAAGAATGAGTATACCAGCTTACCTAATAACTTGTCTTGGCCATTAATATGACTTCTCCAAAGTTCATATTTTAAAAGAAAAAGGTGCCATAATGTTAGCAACTTGAAAAAGCAGAGATGATCCATATATGCATTAAAATAAGAGCCATTTGTTTCAAAACAGGAAATATTTCCTAGAGATAAGGTTGCAAACATCACCATGTTCTGCTATAAGAAGGTATAATCATAATAAAAACCAATCTTACAAAAATTCAGTGAGTCAAAGATTGCCAGAATTATTCTTTGTCAAAGAGATTTTAATTACTTAGTATAAATAACTATAGATATTAATTACTCATAGTGTTACCAACCTCAAATAACCAAGATAGCAAATATTTATATTCCTGGATAAGGGAAGAATGAAGATGAATTGAAATATATACAACTACACTGATAGCTCAGTTGGTAAAGAATCCACCTGCAATGCAGGAGACCTTGGTTCGATTCCTGGGCTGGGAAGATCCACTGGAGAAAGAATAGACTACCCATTCCAGTATTCTTGGGCTTCCCTTGTGGCTCAGCTGGTAAAGAATCTGGCTGCAATGTGGGAGACCTGGGTTCGATCCCTGGGTTGGGAAGATACCCTGGAGAAGAGAAAGGCTACCCACTCCAGTATTCTGGCCTAGAGAATTCCATGGACTATATAGTCCATGGGGTTGCAAAGAGTCAGACACAACAGAGCAACTTTCACTTCTTTCAACTTTTTCACTATATATATACAAATATATATGTATATAAATATTTTTTGTGTCTCTTTAATAGTTCTTTATTTTTGTGCTAAGTCGCTTCAGTTGTGTCTGAATCTCTGAAATCATATGGACCATAGCCTGTCAGGCTCCTCTGTCCATGGGATTCTCCAGACAAGAATACTGAGGTGGGTTGATTTGTGCAATAGAGAAATTATTCATTCTTACACAAATTATCAATATATTGAAATTGACTTATTTTCAAGATACTATTTGGTGATTTCTAAATGTAATAGTTCATTTTATCCTTAAATATAGGTATGTATGAAATGGAAATCACTGCTTATAAATGTGATTTTTTTTTTGGGTGCATTTCTCTACTGTATCCTACTTTTTTTAAACTCTTTTTGGCATAATTATATCTAGGTGACATGGAGCAGAAACCTTTGCTTAAAGTTGTAGTATTTCTCACCTATCCTGAACATTAACTGACTCAATAGACAGCCAGCAACCTAATAGATAGTGGAAGACAGGAGAGAAAGAGACCGAGCTCCACTAGGGAAAGTGTAGGACAATGACATTAGTTCAGATACTAGAAATAAGTATTTTATCCAGTCTGGCACAGACTCAAGAAAGGACAAAACTCTCAAAACTCTCTTTAATTCTATTCAAATCATGGCTTTGAATACGACATGTCAAGACAGTACTGTTCAATGAAGATGAAGACATATGTGTATCCTTCTCTTGGGACAGTCATTTTGGGCAGTGAAGATGCTCTGTAGAAGGAACTTTAAAATTTTTCCTTTGTTCTGATACTCCAAATGGTTAAAAATAAGTGCAGTTATATCGAAAACACCCCACAGGAAGAATTCCAGGAAGGATGTGTGAGAGGATTGAATCATGAATTGCTTTATCTATTATCTTATATCTACTTACTAACCTTTCAATATTATTTTGCAAGCAAAAATTGACACCCAAATATCAAGAAGTGATCTTTTCCCTCAAGTGTCACATTACCGAACAGAAACTTAAATGATTAGTAAATGTTCAGACTTGAGAACAAAGCGGCTCCATTTTTATAGCATTCTTAAGTCCCTGCAGGACACTGAATTCCAACAACCTGGCCTGACAGTGACTTCCTCTGGAGCAAAATGAAACAGCAGGCCATAAAGCAGAGAATCTTGACTTGCTGGGTGAAGGTCACTTCGAAGCCTTTTGGGAGATATTTCAACCACACTAAAACCGGTAAAGTAAAAATCAAAATGTTTGAGGGGCAGCAGCAATAGGGCAATCATTCCCTTTTCTATCTTTTCATAGAATCAGCGTGACAAATCTCTTACAGTGAAAATAACTCTGAATTGCCCACAGCTGCCAGGTGAGAAGACAGACAGTATAGCTTTGGTTTCGGGCAGATGAACAAGTAAAAGGGTTTATAGGAAAACGTTTCTTTTTTTACCTGTTAGTGAGTTTTACACTTAAACAAACAACAACAACAAAAAAACTCAATGACTAGAATTCAGAATAACAATGTCAGTGAAAATATTCTAATAATCTTTTTTACATGAGAGAATCACTTAGAAAAATGTGGAAGTGAGAAAGGAGTATGTATGATTATTTATGACAAACACATGTTTTAACTATGTGTTGTATTTGATACAAAATCCTCAAAATTTAGATCCAGAAAGGCCAATGAAGTCATCTGGTTTAAACTCTCTGTATAGAGATGCAGAAATGGAGGCTTGGGATGATTAAAAAAAGGTAAAAAACTTTGTCCTTACCAGAAGTTCATGATGGAGCTTGTCTGGCCTCCTGACTCTTAAGTGCACTTGCATATATTTATATAATTTCCTCAAGCATAAAATGTACATTCTAAGTATGCATTCTTTTAGACTTTTTAAAAGGTTCTGTTTGACATTTCCGAGTTTGGGTAAATATATAACTAACATGAAGGATCAGGCTTCCTATGGCATTTCCTTTAAACTTTCATCTTTCCAAAATGTAGCCAAAAATGTTACTACTGTTCAATAAACATGTCTATTGTAATCATGTTATTTATTATTTAAATAAAGACTTTATGAAAAATTAAACTAGGATGACAGATATAAAGTGAGACAGTCCTAGGATAATAGGATGTTAACTGTCCTTAACCACTATATTTTCTGTTATGAAAAACTAATTTCTATGTTTTTAAAATAATAAATGAACTATTATTTTGTTTGTTTATGTAGCTTAAAATAATGATTTGCATTTGAACTGTCACTTATCTGTATATAATTAGGTTTTATGTATGCTAATAAAATCCTGTGCTTCTCTGGGCTTTTGAATAAAGCATTCAATAAAAACATAAATATAATTTAAAATGTGTGCACTTTATACATTAATATTAAGGTGTGTTCTGGTCAAATGATAATAAGAAAGAGCAATGGAAATGTATCTCTATCTTATTTATCTTTTCCTGGAAAACTGATACTGTTTGAAGTTTAACAAAGAAGAAGATTCTGATAAATTACTAGAGGAGATCTGTGCTTATTAAAAAAAAAAAAAGGTGAAATATTTAAATGGCACCTGGAAAAGCTAACAATAACTTCAGTTATAATTCTCTATTTAATATTGGATGATTTCATTGCAGTTAAAACAGTTCTGTAAATATGATAGAATAATTTCAGAGACTTTAATAACATAATATTTGTTTGACTACGATATTTCTTTTTTAAATGATTTAGCCTGTAGTATTTCATATGTGCAATTATATGAAACATAATACTAAGTTGAATAATAATGATCCCATCATTCAGTTTAAGAATTAGAACATGTTAATACTTAATATACTCATGTAATATACTCATGTGGATCACAGTAAACTGTGGAAAATTCTGAAGGAGATGGGAATAACAGACCATCTGACCTGCCTCTTGAGAAACCTGTATGCAGGTCAGGAAGCAACAGTTAGAACTGGACATGGAACAACAGACTGGTTCCAAATAGGAAAAGGAGTACGTCAAGGCTGTATATTGTCACTCTGCTTATTTAACTTCTATGCAGAGTACATCATGAGAAACGCTGGGCTGGAGGAAGCACAAGCTGGAATCAAGATTGCCGGGAGAAATATCAATAACCTCATATATGCAGATGATGCCACCTTTATGGCAGAAAGTGAAGAAGAACTAAAGAGCCTCTTGCTGAAAGTGAAAGAGGAGAGTGAAAAAGTTGGCTTAAAGCTCATATTCAGAACAATAAGATCATGGCATCCGGTCCCATCACTTCAATGCAAATAGATGGGGAAACAGTGGAAAGAGTGTCAGACTTTATTTTGGGGAACTCCAAAAATCACTGCAGATGGTGATTGCAGCCATGAAATTAAAAGACACTTACACCTTGGAAGGAAAGTTATGACCAACCTAGACAGCATATTAAAAAGCAGAGACCTTACTTTGCCAACAAAGGTCTGTCTAGTCAAGGCTATGGTTTTTCCAGTGGTCATGTATGGATGTGAGAGTTGGACTATAAAAAAAATTGAGGACCGAAGAATTTATGCTTTTGAACTTGGTTGTTGGAGAAGACTCTTGAGAGTGCCTTGGACTGCAAGGAGATCCAACCAGTCCCTCTTAAAGGAGATCAGTCCTGGGTGTTCATTGGAAGGACTGATGTTGAAGCTGAAACTCCAATACTTTGTTCACATGATGCAAAGAGCTGACTCATTGGAAAGGACCCTGATGCTGGGAAAGATTGAGGGCAGGAGGTGAGGGGGACAACAGAGGATAAGATGGTTGGATGTCATCACCGACTCAATGGACATGGGTTTGGGTGGACTCCAGGAGTTGGTGATGGACAGGGAAGCCTGGCATGCTGCGGTTCATGGAGTTTCAGAGAGTCAGACACGACTGAGCAACTGAACTGAACTGAATCCTTTGGAATCCTCATACTCTTTAAAGGAAACACCATCCTGAGTTTCATAGTCACCATTTCCCATTTCCTGAAGAGGAATAAATCACATTTATAATCTTAAAAATAATGACATCAAGTTTTGCTTTTTTCTCTGGATAAAATAAAAAGTGTGTAGTCTTTCGCATTGTTTTGTTCAACCAATATTACATGTGCAAGTTTGTTTCACATTTTATTTTCTATAGTTAATTTATTTGTGCTGCAGAATAATTTTGCATTGCATGAATATATCACAATTTATTTAGAAATTTTGTAGTCCACTTATATTATTATTATTATTAATAAGAGGCTTTTTGTTTCAGTATGTTACAAATTTGAAAGATTGTTTTCCTGAGCGGCCAAGTCAATTCACACTTTCACAAATGATGTGTAAGATTTTCTACTGATATACATCATTACTTGATATCATCAAACTTACTGTATCAAATTTGGTGGGTGCAAAATTATTCCTCATGTTGAACATCTTATAATATATTTGTGGTCTTAAGTTTTTCCTTTTTTGCAAATTTCCCCCCTATTTTGGTCCAGTTTTTTCTGCGTAGTTTTCATTTTTCTTATGCATTCATATTTTTAATAAGATTTGAATGCCAAGTTTTTCTTAGTACGTATATTATATTTTCCCAATTTCTTTTATGAAAATTTCTTATAATAAAAGATTTCAGCATAGTTAAACTTATCAATCTTTCCTACAAATTTTGTGCTTCAATGCCTTATTTAATATATACTTGTAAACTGCTCTGAAGTGATAAAAATATTTTCAACACTGTTCTAAATTTTAAGGTTTTATTTGTATTTCTACCTCTTTAATTCACTGACGTTAATTTTGCTTGTTATATGAAGAAGGAATCAATCTCTTTTTAAGGAAATATAATGAATCACCAAATACTATTTTATGAAAAGTACATATTTTTAACCACCAGAGTGCTTCCTGCCTTTGTTATTTAACAAATTTCCAAAAATAAATGGATTTTGTATCACAGATTCTGTTCCATTAATCAATCCTTCCATCTCCGTACCAATAGAGATGTATATAATCTTGATATCCAAGACAAATCTTCCCAATTTTAGTTGATTTTTTAGGATTTTTTTCATTCTTACATATAAATTGCACAATCAGTTTGTAAAATTCAGTATTAAAAAATTGAGATTTTGATTAGAGCTTCTAAAGTTTGATTATGATCCCTTATTTTATAATCACATTCAGTGGACAGTCTATTTTAAATTTTTTTTTCAAGGGTTTTATATATGTTTCAATCAATAACTATGGGAAGTATTCATTTTCATTCAAAAGTCTTAGTCAAAGTTTACCAACTGCTGTCCATGGTTCATTTCCAGAGTACAAAGCTCATAGTGGGAGTTTCTCTTCATTGAGTTTCACATTTAGTAGTATTACTATATGCCCAGGTTTTAGCCAGTAGCTTCCCCGTCAGCAATCCCCCACCTTGTGGTGGTGGAATAACTCTTCAGAGGTACCATCTTTCCTAGAAACTCAGCAATTCAATAAAAATTTTATATTGTAGAGGATCTATTTGTTTTATGTACAAGAGTACAAGAGTCCGTTGGAGCATTTTGTGTGTTATCCTATTGAAACTGAAACCTCTGAGGTAGTTCTAAAAGTATTACTTGCTTTTGATAATTTTCTCACATAAAAAATACAATACAAATCCAAAATACATTGATAGTAAAAAAGCTTTATATATAGGAAAACTTTAGAGGAAATACACAATATATGCTATTTAAGTTGTTGATATATTATAATCAGCAATATTATTTTTATAAAGGAAAAATACTCATAAATGAGGAAGAGTTTAAAATACTCAACCAATTTACAAGTCACTTCACCCTCCTATATAATATTCTCCTTACAATTAGTTTCATCTAAGTATAAATCTATAAATAATTAATTTTTTTCTTTTGAAACTCTTACCTACCTCAAAGCTGTGGTAGTACAAAACCTCAAAAGGAATTTGAGTTGAGCCTTTTTTACATTTATTTATATGGTAAGTGTTGATTCGGTGTGTAAACTGTACAAAATGCTGCAATAAATGCTGTGAAGAAGGAATATATAAGGGAAACAATCCTTGCCATTAGAAGGTAACAATCCAAAGGCTTTCAAGTTTTAAGGTAAAGAGAAAAAATATTTCAAAAATGAACTCTAATTCATGAGCTACTGTGATCATCTCCATACGCTCGTGCCTCTTCCTCTTTTTAACTCCTGGGCTAGCGAGTCTTAGTGATAAGTGCACAAGAGAAAGCGTGCAAGTTATCCAAAGAGTATGTTGATGAGACAAACATACTTTTCTATGAAGCTTAGAATTTGAATGCAAAACATCCTGTCATAACATTAATTTGCAAATCAATATACGTAAAGCAGGCACAAAAGCTCTGAGGTCAAGATTATCTGCCTATGTTTCAGACTCTATTAACCTTAATGAAGTAAAAATAGATCCTTTAGGGAAGTCTATATAAAGAGAAGTCTCAAAGGCAAACTATCAGTGTCCCAAACATTTTAGGGGAAATGAAATTTTGGTAAGTCGTATAATAAAAACTAATTTAATGTTTACTATTCTTTTACACTTTGAAAAGTGTGTTAATGTGATTCTCTAATTTATTCTTCCTAAGAATGAACAATCAAGTTAACTGAGGCTTTGTTTATTTCACCCAAGGCAGTGAGTGGCAGGGCTAGGGCTCATTCTACCAGTAATCCCTCTGCCTTTCACCCTGCATCAGGTGGCCCTGCAGAAACATCTCTGGAGGAAGAGAATGTATCACATGTGAGGTCTCTTTGTCTGTTTCTAATTCTATTGAAGAAGTGTCCTAGTCATGTGTAGCTTTTCTTACCTGAAAGTTAAGTTACATGGACCTTGAGTATAAATATTTCTCATGTGGGTGTTTTCTACAACAGGAGATCAAAAATGTTGCTTTGCCACTGAAACAGGTAAATATTTTACTAAGAGGTTTTTTGTTTTTGTTTTTTTGCTTTTTAGGTCACAATTAATAGTAAGTATTAAGCTAGGGTTTGGTTTTAGGGTTCCCTTTTAAGTTCATTTATTAATAGCAAACTGAAGTATCTCTCTGAATCGAAGCAAAGGATCTGCATATAAGTTACTGGAAAGACTGTTTGGTTTTTTTTGTTTTTTTTTTCTGAATGCCTTTCAAAATCAAAACTGCTATTTCCATACTAAGTTTCCTTCACTTGTCACATGGCCACACAGATCTCATTTTCTGTGTGCTTGTTTTGTTCTTTCTTTAAGCAAAGCAGTGTTTTTAATTTTTCAATGCATTTAGCCATAGCATAGGATTACATTTTTCAAGTGTGAGGTCCAGTCATAATCAAAGAATAGAAAGATTTTTTGTTTTGTTTTATCTTGATTGCAGTTTTCAAAGGAAAAAAACTCTGAATTGCTCATCCCTAAATTTCGTTTCCCTCTACTCAATTTGAAGTGGCCAAGGTTTGGCAATCATGCAGTCAAAACAGAGCTAGCTGTGATGGGATGAGGTCTCCGTTCAGAAAAGACAGTGCATTCTCTAGGAAGATTGCCTCAAACATGTACCACTATCGTATGGGGAAGGGAAACAATCATCACATAGATTTTAAGTATTTTCTGCTACTGATACATAACCTTACGTTAAATCAATCAGTTAAGTTTCTGCTATCTGCCAGAATTCATGGTCATTTAGATAGTCTGTCTCTAGAGCCTTATGTCCCTGAGAAGTATCAAGTGACTGGACCTTCAAAAGAACAAACCAGATTTATTCTGAATTTCCTTATCTGTGTACAGTGTATGGTATCTTAACTTCATTAAGAATATGGAGCTGGAAAGGTCCTCATGATAATCTAAGTGAATTTGATTTTCCAGACAACATGTGGCTGAATGAAGTATTCTTTGGCAAAGGATTTAATACATAGTTGGTAAGATATTCTTAAAATATAGGCATACATAAACACATACATTCCGAAATACCTAGTTTATACCATGAAACATACACGTTTGCTCTTAATTGCTAACATCAGATGTTAATTCATGAATGAAGCTGAAAAGAATTTATAAACACATTTCAATACCCTGCTAATAATATAACACTGTATCTTTGTACTCTTGTAAGGAATACTGAAAGATATTAGGAAAAATCAGAGGAATAACTGCTTTCAATTTACCACATCAGGAATCATGTTCCAGAATCGTTTTATAAAACAAATGCAAGTTACAGTAGAATGAAATCCATGCTATTTCCGGATGGATTTTAATGTTCAAATCAAGCAATGATATACTTATATGTATGCATTTTTTATATAAGAAGAGGAATGATATTTCCATCAAAACCTTTTCCTTAACTAGCGTGCCAGTGGATCAACTAGCAGGGAAAGAAAGACAGGGGCAGCTCATTAAGTTTGGTCTGCATTAATTAGTGACATATGTAAATAGAGGCTAATGTTCTCCCTGCAATAGTTTCCCCAAGCACAGTTTTGTTGGTATGAGAAAACAGAATTGACAACAATAGAAAATACATATCGTTGGTCCGTAAGCACTTAATGTAATCATTTCCCCCTACGCTTTTCACATTTACAATAAATGTTAATGGAAAGTTAGTGCAAATTCAAGGGTCAAAATGTACTTTTTATTAATACCAAAATGACATTTGGATGATATTTGTGAATGATAGCTAAAAAGGAAAGTATTTTTAAGTTGATAACTAAGCCCACTGTATCATATCAAGTAAGCTAAACAACGTATGCTATTGCATTGATAGAAGTAAAGCATATGAGGAAAATAGAATCTATATTATGAATGTCATTTCTGATGTCACTATCTATTTTAAACTAAACTTTACACATAGAGTGTTGAAACAACAACAACAACAACAACAACAAAAAAAAAACCTTTGATTCTGTATCAATAGAGAAATGATGAAAACACCCCTGCATGGAGAACCTGAATCTGATTTTGCAGGAGACTCAGAGCCATTTCTAGAAACATAGTCCCCAAGGGCAGAGCCAGCTCTGCAGCCACCATCCCCGTCTGTTCTTGATGTACACTATCAATATGCTCCCCCAGTCAAAACTGACTTCCCTCACCCTGTTGTTTTTATATATTCATTTTTGGTAATATTGTTTCATTTCACATTGTTAATGGTATTCTGTACTTTGTTTTTAAATGTAAGTAATAAAATATATGTTCTTTCCATTAAAAAATAGAGAAATGGAATAGTATTAAAATAAACTAAATCATATACTTATTATGTATTTATTTAACTAGTAACCCTAGATTGCTTTTAACCATAGTGAAACTTCTTTCGTTTGTTAATGGTAGCTTAAATGAGAAATGCCTTCTCTAAAGAATTATAAATAAATTCATTTATATTTGATAAATGTCTTCAGCTGATTGACATATTTAGAAATTAATAAATTTTAAATTATTTAAAGGATCACCACCTGAGGAATACAATTTTCAAACTACTGTCAATCACTAAAAGGCAATTGAATGGCATTTCTTTACATCGGTTATTTATTTCAGACTTTAGTTTTGGTGGTTGTTCTTTTTTTTTTTTTTTTAATGTCTTTTATGTAAGTCATAAAATTATCACCCCAGACTGGCATCTTTAAAAATTGCATAGCAAGATAAATATATTATAGTCATACAGTCTACATAATTCAAATTATTACAAAAGTTCAGGAATATTAGAGGTTTTTTGGCACCTCTTTCTTACCTGCTTGTGAGCATGGTCATACGAATTAATGTGATTGTCAAATTCCTGATGCTTGTAGTACTGCTTGTCACAGAGTTCACAGTAAAAATTGGCCTTCAGATCTTCCAGTGCTTTGGCTATGGTGTTCTCCTTCTCAGCATAATCCTGGAAAATAAAATTTTGAAGAAGGAAGCAATTAGTTTTCCTTTGAGGTTCCTTTCTTCTGACAGTTGACAGCTTAGTATAGTCATTAGAATTAAAAATCATATCACAAAGAGATATATAAAGCAAATCCCAGCAAAGCAAATTAGAATAAATTATCAGTTATAGAAAATTAAAGATTAACAGAAGAAATAAAAATAAATAATAGAAAGAATATAGAAATATGGAGAAGAAAAACAAATCACAGAAGAAATAGAAGCCCTTGCTTAACAAGTTCCTATGCCATGTTAGCACAGAAGAAATATGAAACTCATATAACTGTTAATTTAACTGTCAATTTATAGCTAACCTATGTTTAGTTAACATAAAACTTCTAAATTCTGAACATCTAAAAGATGTCCTCCATATTCGTGTGCAAATATTCAAGCTTGGTATTTTTGTTTGCTTCCCTAAATATCTGTACAGCAACTTATTCATCCCAAGTAGATTTCATTTGACTAATGTTTTCATCTTGACCCACATCTGTTTAGGCTGCACTTTTAAAATTCACTAGTCTTTGGAAAATGAAATTCATTCCTGCAAGCTATTTACCTAAACTGAAAAGAATTAAACTGTATAAACAGATTGCTTTCATCATGCTGATGGTAAATAAAGATCACTATACAATCAAACTCCTGAAAATATGAAAAATTCAGTGCGTTATCATAGCTTTCATTTACAAAGCATAAAACAGGAAAATGTTTGTAGCACTTAGATTTTCTTAAATCTAAATTTAATTGCTATTTCATGCTTCCTTAAATGTTAATGATGTCAGACATGAATAAACATTGCATGTTGAAACACTGTCCAAGTGTTTCACTGAAGTACTGATATAAAGAAGACCTACACTTCAATCCCTACCATAGAATATATTTGTTTCTACTTTACAGATTGTCTCATGTTCAATGTATTTAAATTCAAAACAACTATACATTCAAGCCTCTTATGTGCTACACTCCCTCAGGCACTAGGATGTGGAGAAGAAATGACACAATCTTTTCTATGTCAATGGCAGCAATCCTCTCACTAAATATACAGGATAGAAAAACTCATAGTTTGAATATTTAAATTCTACAAAATTTGAAGGTGATTTACTAATTGTAATTTCACAAGTGATTAATATGTTTGTTACCTTATTGTGCTATGTATTTGTATATACATCATTTCATAGTATTCACCATCATTCATAGATGTAACTTGTAGTATGTCTTGTAGCAATGTGTAATACATCTGCCATAATCTGTATATACATAGTCCTCTTTCTTACTTTAAAAACAGTGATTTGTCATTATGTTTGATTAATTTTATCAACTTCATAGCAAGAGGTAATAAATTGCAAAATCACTCAAATTGTTCATATATGAGTTGTCAATTTGAATAATTTACCATTTTGCAGCAGATTTCAGAAATATTCTCCATTATTCTTTTGACTGCATCCAATATGACTTTTTTTAAGTTAGTTTAAAATGATGAAAATGACTCATACTGATCTAAACTGCTTACTGAATTTTTACAAAATCTTCAAAATAATAGTTTGTGGATCATCCAATTTAAATAAAACAAAAATTAAGTACCATGATTTCATGGCAAAAGTGTGCAATGCAGAGATAAAATTCTAATCAATATGAGTTGCATTAATATTATAATGGCAACAGTCTGGTTCAAAGCAGAATTAACTTTCAAAACAATATTTTTGAACAGCAATTTCTTTGCAAACTAGTTGATTTTCTTTATTAATCATAATTACAGTTAAGCTACTTCCTCTCTCTAAACTTTTGGTTATTTCTTATTATGGTGTTGTTTTCTTCCTTCCTAAGACTGATCTTTTTCCAGAGAACAATAATTTTTCTTAATTTTTCTTTTCTCAAAAGTGGGCAATTTTTGAGTAAAGCAAACCGAGATTCTTAGGTTAAATTGCATTCTTCAAGAGTATAAGCCTTAGCCTCAATTTGAAAGAGGAAAACAAATCTAAAAATAATAGTCAAGATTTATTCAGTACTTTTTTAGGACCCATTCAATCATGATTAAAATGATAAAAATGTGCATTCTAGACATTTCCTCATTTTACATGTGAGAGTACTAAAGCAAAGGGAAGTTAAATATCTAGCTTAATTATATATAACAAGTAAATGTGCAGCTAATATTTGAGCACAAATAATTTGATCCATAGCACTTCATTATGTTTAAGCTTTTAAGCAGAAAATAAAATAGAGAGAACAATATAAGAGCTCCCATATACCCATCACTTGGCTTCAACAATTATCTTTAACTTAGGGCCAATCTTGTTTCATTTTATCCACTCCTACCTCATATCCTTTCCCCTGCCTCAGATAATTTTTAAAGACAGTTCTAAATTCATATTATGTTATCTGTTAATCTTTCAGTGTGTATCTCTAAAATAGAAGATTATTTTTTAAAAATCAGAAAACCAATAACGGACCTAAAAAAAACAAACAAATAAACTACATTCGATTCTTACTATCATGAAATAGCCAGTTAGTTTGTTCACATAACTGCAATTGTCTAATATTTTTAAAACAGTTTGTTCAAAACAAGATTCAAACATACATTACCTTCATCTGATATGATTCTTAGTCTCTTTCATGCTATAGGTCCTGCCATTCTTTGTTTTATTCCTCATGGTATTTTAGTTTTCAGATTTTTTTTTATTATACCTTACATTTTGTAAAACTTTCAGAACTATAGAAACATTACAAGAAGATGACAATAAACTTTTATAAGGCCTTCTCTTTAATAAAATCATTGTTAATATTTTGGCATGTGTTTGTTCCCTTGCTTTATCTCTATACCTTCCTCTTAGATATTAAAAGCAACAAGGCATAACTGAAGTTAAGGTTGCAAATAGTTTCATAGTAAGAAATATTTTTAGGCTAGAACTTTCAACTTGATATAAACTGCAGGAAGAAGTCAGGGCTGTGTCTTATAAAACATCAGTAGAATAGAATGACTGGTTATTGCATGTGTCATAAGGGAAAAGAGTCATATGTACTTTCACTGATTATACATTTTTTAAAATGTATGTAAACTGATGAATCCTGAAAGATGAAGAGAGGGTAGCTGCTGTGTGTGGAAACAGGGAGAAGGAACACGGGGAACAAGGCTTCCAGTATCTAGAAAAAAAATTTAAGTATGTATGTAGACAAAATCAGCCCTCATTAGGTTGACATGCCCAGTGCCCACGACCCCTCTCCTTCTCCAGTGTGGATGATATTGAAAGGACCTTGACTGGTATCATAAAGCATAGTATACAGACATTCAACACAGCTACCTCCTTGCATAAGTTAAGAAATGCATTGAATAAAATCAAAGAGGAACACAGCTGCTCGTATTTCCTCCTCAAACCCAAACTCTTCCCTCTATCTGGCAAACACATTCTGTTCAATAATGTAAACATTTCCCAATGCTCCACTAAGTATGATGGTAGAAAGTGAAGAAAGGATGAATTGTTGTAGCTATTAAGTCATCCAAACTCTTCACAGTTTACATATATCTAAAAACAGTAAAAGTTGAATCCTTATTTTCAGGGAAGCAGCATATAATCCCCAATTTACAAAGTCAAGAATCTTTTCACATGAAACTATAGCAACTCTGCAGGGCAACAGTTTTTGCAGAACAGCAAATTGAAACAAGTTAACAGTTTATCTAGAGTCGCAGGGTCATTCCACCTATCCTATAGTACAAATGAATAGTACCCAGTAGGACTTTGAAGGGAAAACCTCTCTTTTCCAAAATGATGCAACTTATGTTGGCTTCAGCATAACACATGGCATCAAATGCTATTCAACCTCTCTTAAGAGTCAACCGTCAGAGAAGGCAATGCAACCCACTCCAGTACTCTTGCCTGGAAAATCCCATGGACGGAGGAGGCTGGTAGGCTGCAGTCCATGGGGTCACTAGGAGTTGGATACAACTGAGCGACTTCACTTTCAATTTCCACTTTCATGCATTGGAGAAGGAAATGCCTACCCACTCCAGTATTCTTGCCTGGAGAATCCCAGGGATGGGGGAGCCTGGTGGGCTGCTGTCTATGGGGTTGCACAGAGTCAGACACGACTGGAGCGACTTAGCAGGAGCAGCAGCAGCAAGAGTCAATGGTAGCTCAATGCCATCAGTAACCTTCCCTGAGGAACATGAACTCCAGAAGAGCAGGGATTCACTCCTGCTTTGTTGACTGTGATATCTCCAGAGGTTATAACAGAACCCAGCACTAGCAGACACTTGACAAATAATTATAAAGAATACCAGCACTGTCCTTTTTAATTAACATGTGTGTAAAAAACAAATATGACAAAAATGAGCAGCACTAAGAGAGATACACTGTTATTAAAGTAGCTATGTTCATGTTTGGGCTTTCAGTACCCAGTCATTTGGGGGACATCTTTAGAGCTAACAGCAAATAATATATAAATTATCATTGCTAAGTAATAGCTGTGATCACATATTACATCCAAGATTTCTGCCAGGAATGCTCTATTTAAAGTAGCTAAAGTTGTGAAGGTATAAATAGATTGAGCACTGTTAGTATATAATTATTTTCAATACTAAAAAAATATTTGTATGTAATTAACACTTAAATACTTTGGGAAAACTCTCTTCTCTGTCTCTATCTCTCTTATTGCTCCCATCAAGAATAAAAGTATCCTTGTGATTTATACCCAGGATAAATTTCACTATAGGTTCTCTAAAGAGAGAAAAAGTCTTTGCTAAAATTTGATTGGAATGAAAACATTAACCATGGAAGAGGTCACAAAATTGTTCTAGTTTAAGAAGATATTTGATAGAAGGCATTTCACCAGAAAATCCAAAGTTTACACATTCTGTAAAATACTGCAGATCTTCTGGGCCATATCTCTTGTCCCAGTTAGTATCAAAGTGACAGGTTCTGAAACAGTCTCCAGCAGCCTTCTATAGTGCCACTTGGCTACAGTTGGCCCCAGGCTGTGTTGAGGCATCATATCCCATCCAGTGGCTTCTCTGACTCATGACATGGGAGCTTGCAGATTCCCTCTTAGCACTAACAAATATACAACCCAGGAATGTTGAGCAGGTAACAGCATACAGGTCCACCCTTGACCTTCGTGGACAGTAAGAACTCAAGGATAAATTATTTCCCATTTTATCTATCAGACAGATATTTTTGAGACACATTTCTAAGATTCCACAGAGATTCCCAGTGGGAAGGAACACCAGTTACTTGCACTAATGATAAACAGTAAGTATATCTTTATATTAGCTTTTCTTACCTGTTCTACTTTTGTGGAATTTCACTTCTGCTTCCTGGGCTCATGTCCCAAGTAAATAAGTGCTTGTCTCAGGGGAGAAGGATAATGGGAAAGGGGACTTAAGAAGTTTGAGATCGACATGTATATACTGCTATATTTGAAATGGATAACCAACAAGAACTTACTGTATACCACAGGGAACTCTGCTCAGTGTTACATGATACCCTGGATTGGGGGAGGGTTTAGGCGAGAATCAGTTCAGTTCAGTTTAGTTCAGTCGCTCAGTCATGTCCGACTCTTTGCAACCCCATGGACTGCAGCACGCCAGGCCTCCCTCTCCGTCAGCTTCAGCATCAGTCCTTCCAATGAATAATCAGGACTGATTTCCTTTAGGAGGGACTGGTTGGATCTCTGTAGTCCAAGGGACTCTCAAGAATCTTCTCCAACATGACAGTTCAAAAGCATCAATTCTTTAGCGCTCAGCTATCTTTATAGTCCAACTCTGAGGAGAATGCATACATATATACATGAATATATATATATATATATGAGTCCCTTTGCTCTTCACTGAAAGTATCATAACATTGCTAATTGGCTATACTCCAATATAAAATGAAAAGTTAAAATAAAAAATAAATAGTTGCATAGAAGCCTTTGTCCTGGGTTTGACTTTAAGATGAACTGGGAGAAGATTATCAATTTCCTGGTATTTTCTATGAATGTCTTTCTGACAAGACACATTTTCTAGAATAAAATAAGATGATACCATATTTCAGCTCAAAATTCTCTAATAGCCCATCATCATTATTAGAATAAATGCTTTTATAATGACCCACAAGTCCTACTCCACCTGTTACTTGCACTATGTCTTTGTCATCAATTTCTATCATTCTCTCTCTTTTACTTTGCTTTCAGTTCACTTCAGTTCAGTCATTCAGTCATGTTCAACTCTTTGTGACCCCATGGACTGCAGAAGGCCAGGCTTGCCTGTCCATCACCAAGTCCTGGAGCTTGCTCATACTCATGTCCACCAAGTCAGAGATGCCATCCAACCATCTCATCCTCTGTCACCCCCTTCTCCGTCCACCTTCAATCTATCCCAGCATCAGGGTCTTTTCAAATGAGTCAGTTCTTCACATTAGGTGGCCAAAGTATTAGAGTGTCAGCTCCATCGTCAGTTCTTCCAATGAATATTCAGGACTGAATTCCTTTAGGATTTACTGGTTGGATCTTCTTGCAGTCCAAGGGACTCTCAAGAGTCTTCTCCAACACGACAGTTCAAAAGCATCAATTCTTTGGCGCTCAGCTTTCTTTATAGTCCTACACTCACATCCATACATGACTCCTGGGAAAACCATAGCTTTGACTAGATGGACCTTTGTTGGCAAAGTGATGTCTCCGCTTTATAATATGCTGTTTAGGTTGGCCACAGCTTTTCTTCCAGGGAGCAAACATCTTTTAATTTCATGGATGTAGGTACTTTGCTTTAGCTACCCTTATTTCCTTAAGGTTTTTGAAACTTTAATTATACAATTACTTTGACACTTGAACTTACACTTACTTTCCCTTGAATGTTCTCATACCAGATGCTTGCATGAAATACCCATTCACTTCTTGCTGATCTCTGCTAAAATGTTCTTTCCTCAAAGATGACTTCTTTCATCATCCTTCTACAAGAGGAACACTTTATTCAGTTCTTTCCTTCTTTTATCTTTCATTTTAAATTTAGGATGAGAATGTTTATTCAGGAAGAAAACAGTTATAGAACACCTTTGGGCACTGTAGACTGAAGGCTATATTAACAGCATGAGAGAGACATGGTACATGCAAGAGTAAACAGGTTATGTAAAGAAAGAAATGGAAATTCCAAGAAGGAATTTTAAAAATGCTAGAAATAAAAAAAAAAAAAAATTCTAACTAAAATGAAGATTACTTTCAGGGGACTCATCAATAGACATGGTACAACTGAGAAAAATGAAATTGAAGATGTGCCAACAAAATCTTAAACAAACTGAAATTTAAGGAGGAAGAAAGGAAAGAAGAAGCCAGAACAGACGAATGTATAAGCAATATGGGATAATATCACAAGGTATAATTAATTTTTTTAAATACCAGAAGGAGAAAAGAGAATGCAGTGGGAGAAATATTTGAAGAAAATTGGCTGAAAAGTTTCATTATTAACAGAGATACCAAAAAACAGACCTAGGAAGCTCAGAGAACATTGAAAGGATATAAACAGTACAACAACAAACACCTGCTGCTGCTGCTGCTGCTGCTAAGTTGCTTCAATCGTGTCCTACTCTGTGCCACCCCATAGACGGCAGCCCACCAGGCTCTCCCATCCCTGGGATTCTCCAGGCAAGAACACTGGAGTGGGTCGCCATTTCCTTCTCCAATACATGAAAGTGAAAAGTGAAAGTGAAGTCACTCAGTCGTGTCTGACTTCGAGACCCCATGGACTGCAGCCTACCAGGCTCCTCCGTCCATGGGATTTTCCAGGCAGGAGTACTGGAGTGGGGTGTCATTGCCTTCTCCAACAAACACCTAGACATATCATATTTACACAACAGAAAGACAAAGAGAAAATCTTCAGATTTAGCCTCTATCAGATATACTAACCAAATCATCATCAATGAATCTTGCCTTCTTGAAGAAGAAAAGAATATGGGAAAAGTTGGAGAAGAAATAAATTAATGTAAAATAGATATATCCAAACATCTAAAAAGTTAACTTTGTTTAAAACAACAACACCGTCAATGAATTGGGTAGTTACAACATATAAGTAAGCAAAATGAGTCACAGCAATGTCAGAAAGGAGAATGTGTGCTCAGTTTGTCAGTCATGTCTAACTCTTTGCAATCCTTTGGACTGTAGCCCACCAGGCTCCTCTGTCCATAGGATTTTTCAGGCAAGAATACTGGAGTGGGTTGCCATTTCCTCCTCTAAGGGATCTTCCAGATCCGGGAGTTAAATCCTGCATTGCAGAGTCACTGGGGAAGCCTACTGTACAGCACAAGGCACTCAGTGATCTGTGGTGTCCAAAAAAGAGGGGATACATGTATACATACAGCTGATTCATTTTTCTGTACAATAGATACTAACACAACATTGCAAAACAGCTATATTTCACTAAACATTAATTTAAAAAGCACTGGGGTAAAGGAATCCTAAAGGGCACCTACACTACCTGTGAAATAGTATTGTGTTATGTGACACTGGACTTAGATGAGTAAGAATGCATGTTCTAAACTCCAGACAGACCACTAAAAAGGTATTAAAATGAAGTATAATTGATACACTATGGGAAGAGATAAAATTGAATAATATACATTGTTTAATTGCTTAATTAAAACTTGAGAAGGCAGAAAAAAGGCCAAAAGAGAGAAAAACAAAGAATAAATTTAACAAATAGAAAAGAAAGACAAACACGGTAGTTATTACATCAGTTGTAAAAAAAAGGCACTTTAATTACATCAATTAAAAGAAAAAAACTGCATTAAAAAGCAGGCTAACTATCATGTACAAGAAATCTTCTCTGAAGACCAGGATAAAAGTAAAGGGATGAAAGTCCATAAAGACTGTGTTATGAAGGAAGTTGCTACAAGGGCAAATGAAGCTTGTTCATGTTGGAAACCCTGAACCCTAGTGGAGAGCACAAACCTGGGAGTTTTGTATTCATGGGGTCAGGGACCAAAGCTATTTATCCAACAAATCCCCTTAAGTATTAGCCCATGGCAGTTTTTGGAGGGCATTTACACCTGACAATATATACAGAAAACACTGTACCTATATTATAAACATATGTATGCAAATAGAAACACACTCACACACACACATATATGTATATACTCACTACTTATAATTACATGAGATATCTGTTGTAATTGTTCACTATTATACTTTCTATGAAGGCCAGGTATTTATAGTCTGTTTATTACCATATCCTCAGTGCCTAAAGAATGACTAGAACAAATAGATATTAAAAAAGGTTGTTTAATAAATGAGTGAATAAACTAACTATATTTTTGGAGGTTGTACATATCATTTATTGTTTACAGATTTGAATCACAATTTTGGTGGTGTATACTGTTTGAATGGATGGAAAAAATATGTTTGAAATACCCAAAATGCACATATTATTTTTCTAATATAATTAATACTTATAATTCTTGCTATCTAAGTACCTGTGCAAAATTCAATGCTTCTTATACTATAATTTTCTGAAGGATAATTTGTAAGATTGTAATCTAGATTCCCTAAAACTACATATTAGTTATTTAATATTTTCTGTTATTTAGACTTAATTTCATCCAATTATGTTTTCCTATCAATAACTTCAGATATGCAGATGACACCACCCTTATGGCAGAAAGTGAAGAGGAACTAAAAAGTCTCTTGATGAAAGTGAAAGAGGAGAGTGAAAAAGTTGGCTGAAAGCTCAACAGTCAGAAAACGAAGATCATGGCATCCGGTCCCATCACTTCATGGGAAATAGATGGGGAAACAGTGGAAACAGTGTCAGACTTTATTTTGGGGGGCTCCAAAATCACTGCAGATGGTGACTGCAGCCATGAAATTAAAAGATGCTTACTCCTTGGAAGAAAAGTTATGACCAACCTAGATGGCATATTCAAAAGCAGAGACATTACTTTGCTGACTAAGGTCCGTCTAGTCAAGGCTATGGTTTTTCCTGTGGTCATGTATGGATGTGAGAGTTGGACTGTGAAGAAGGCTGAGCGCCGAAGAATTGATGCTTTTGAACTGTGGTGTTGGAGAAGACTCTTGCGAGTCCCTTGGACTGCAAGAGGATGCAACCACTCCATTCTGAAGGAGATCAACCCTGGGATTTCTTTGGAAGGACTGATGCTAAAAATGAAACTCCAGTACTTTGGCCACCTCATGTGAAGAGTTGACTCATTGGAAAAGACTGATGCTGGGAGGGATTGAGGGCAGGAGGAGAAGGGGATGACAGAGGATGAGATGGCTGAATGGCATAACGGACTCGATGGACATGAGTCTGAGTGAACTCCGGGAGTTAGTGATGGACAGGTAGGCCTGGCGTGCTGTGATTCATGGGGTCGCAAAGAGCCGGACACGACTGAGCGGCTGAACTGAACTGAACTGATACATCAGTTTATTCTATTTTCATTGTTAGCTACTTTAAACATAGCATTATACAATAGATCAAAAAGGTCAGAACTATGATTTTGTTACATAATAATAAAATTGAAAGGAAACAATAAACCTTTTAAAATTCCAAGTGCTCGGAAGCTTATAATACCAATACAGATATCCAGTTTCCCTATAATAATTTGAACTGGAAGCGTCCACTACAACACTCAACAAGGCTATTTAGGGGCCAAGATGGTATAATTAATTCTTTTGGATTAGATGAGAAATTTGTGTATTTTCTCATACTGCATTTTGAGAATAGAAGATCTAAGAAGTTTTGCATTTTTGTTAACATATGTATTACTTTAAAAGATGGCCACATGGAAAAGAGGAGATAAGAGCACCTAAGAGTATATGTGTATATTATTGCGTACTGCTGCTAAGTCACTTCAGTTGTGTCGGACTGTGTGTGACCCCATGGACGGCAGCCCACCAGGCTCCCTCGTCCCTGGGATTCTCCAGGCAAGAATACTTGAGTGGGTTGCCATTTCCTTCTCCAATGCGTGAAAGTGAAAAGTGAAAGTGAAGTTGCTCAGTCTTGCCCGACTTTGCGACCCCATGGACTGCAGCCTACCAGGCTCCTCCAACCATGGGATTTTCCAGGCAAGAGTACTGGAGTGGGTTGCCATTGCCTTCTCCAGATATGTATAAACTGCAGATTTTTGGAAAGAAAAGGAAAAGGTGAATTTTTAATTAATTTTAGACTAGCTCTACTTATTTCTAAAGTCAAACAGTTTTCTCTCCTTTTCTCCCTTTTCTTTTCGTTTCTTGGCTACAAAATGAAATTGTCTTGCTGAGAAGAAAATAAGGTAAAATAATAGTCCTGGAAACTTTTAGCCTTATGCATTTTTAGAAAATATTTTCTCAAAAAGCAAGCATGACACTGTAGGTGTCGCATCGGAGGAGTTCCCCAGATGCCTTGTGAAGATCATAACGCAACCACAGCTTCCATAATAAGAGGAATAATACATGGAGACCTGCTGTCCCTCCCATTAGTGCCTGCAGGTTCTGCCCCTGTGGTTAATTCTGCTTTGTCTTGAACTCCAAATGGGAGTGATATTCTGTGTGTTTGATATATTGTTAGCACAGCAGGGAAAGCCCATTTGAAAATAATCATATGTTTCAGGTATCCGAAAGAAAAGGGACATTTTGCAAAGAGCAGCATTTTAACTTGAAAAACTTAGAACTAAAATTTCGGTGGAGAAGACACAATGAAGAAGGTAAGAACATTAACACATATTGATTACCTCAAATGAGCAATACATGTAAATTATCTCAGGCCTGACAATATTAATCCTCAAGTGAATACTATTAGGCCCATTTTACATATGATGAAAACAAAACTAGAAGGAAAGAATAATTCTCCCACAATCCTGTACAATATGATGGGGAGTCTGACATTTTGTTTACTCTTGCTGAGCTACCCATGAACTTTCTTTCCATGCCTGACATTGTTTTCTTTTAGGAGAAATCAATAGTGGCCTAAAAGAATTAACCCAGCAAAAAAGAAACATGAGAAATACAGATTTAAAAGACATTAAAATTTTAAAAAGAAAGTATATTTTGTTAAAATATAAATTTAGTTAAAATTTAAACACCACATGATGATGTAAAACATTTAATACTACTAGGATTACTTAGTGAACATATATACTTAAAACTATGAGAATGCTAGTTTGAATAATAAAATGAGAAAGATATGTCTTCAGTGATTGAGGCTCTGAACAATGTAAGGAATGGGGAAGGAAGTGACCATGTAACCTACATGAAACCCACACCAGGTGACTTGATCACATCACTGGATAAAATTTATACTCTAGTTTTCTAATATAAGGGAAATACTATGCAAACAAAGTTTTTGATATATTCAGTTTCTAGAAAATATAATACAAGTGCATTTTAAGAATAAATAGTGAATTCGCTAGTTAATATTGAAATTTTTCTACCATTGAGATGATATCTCTGCTTTTTATTTTAAAAATCCTAGGCTGCTATTTATGGCTGTAATTTGATAAAGATATCTATAGAGTTCATATTCATGCTATGACAAAAGATTTGAGTAAGGCAAAGAGAATATCAAAAAGTTCTAAATTATATCTGATGAGGAAATGAACCTATATATTCTGGAACTGGAAGAAAAATTCTATTACCAAAAAAAAAAAAAGGAAAGAAAGAAACTTTCTGGAGATAGCTTCAGAATAAGTAACGACAACACTAATAACTGAATATTTCTACAGTACGTAACAGCATCCCAGCCTCATTTCAGGATACTTCATGTATTTCACATCATGTAATTCTCACAACTTAATGTGGTCGGTCCTCTTATTATTGTCAACTCACAGATAAAGGCACAGGGACACAGAGAATTTAAGAACCTGCCCAAGGTCAGACAGTTAGTGGGTGACAAAATCAGTACACAGGAAATTTGTACATAGGAAGCTTGGCCTCACTGTTGTATTATAATGATAGAAGCTGATGACAATGAGCTATAAAAACAAAAACACAGCACAATTCATGATTGTCCAAATGACTGTGCTTTAGAGTTAAAAATGGGATCATAAGTACAATAATAAAAAAGCATTTTTGTTTTAAACTCCTACCTGCTGTTTCAGTAGCCTGACTCCCTGCAAATACTTCCCAGAGAGAAACTCCTGTGTGCCCAGGCATGCTCTTTTTCTCCATTGCAAAGTCCTGCCCCGAGAAAGGTCTGCTGCCAGGGCTCTCTGCCCACTGAGCCGTGTGACCAGCCTTTTCCTGCTGTTCTTCCCCAGGCAGGTTCCCAAAGGCCTTAGTGATCATACTAAGGGTAATAACTCCTGTCATGACCAAAACCACTACGGAGGCCTCCACTGCTGTGGATTAGAGCAGAGTCGGAGGTTCCAAGCACGTAGTAAGTTTAGAAATGTTTTCATACCTTGTAAAATATGATCTGAGCTTTCATCTACAGCTTTTTTTTTTTTTAACACAGATGACATTCAAGTACAATTAAGTATTTACAAGTAAATTCAGCATGAAAAGTACATAATATTTTTCTTCAGACTATTTTTGTTCTTTTTTTTCTAATTTACAGCATTTAAATCTTTTTCTGTAGAGAACTGCTAACAACTTTGCTCTGTCTATCTCTCTCTGTCTTTAGGAACAAACCACTAGGAAGATGGTATCTTTTATTCTATCAGTATATGCCACAAACAATTTTAACCTTCTCTTTTTAAATATCAAGACTATAAGACTGAAAAACCATAAAAGTCTGAAGAAAACACAAGAATGGTAGTAAATATGAAATGTGAAAACTATTTCTAAAAGAAAATAAACTGTCATTTCTGATGCAACCATAAAAAATATTAAAATAAGTCAAACTAACGCTGGAAATGGAAGCACTGATGGCTCAGTGGTAAAGAATCTGCTTGCAATGCAGGTGACACAGGAGAAATGGGTTTGCTCCCTGAGTCAAGAAAACCCCTTGGAGGAGGAAATGGTAACCCACTCAAGTATTCTTGCCTAGATAATCCCATAGACAGAGGAGCCTGGCGAGCTACAGTCCAAAGGGTTGCAAAGTGTTAGACACTACTGAGCAACTGAGCACACAAGGCTGGAAAACGTGTTATAAATTTGGAGACTAAATTAGATATATTACTCAGAAGCTATACTACTCACGACACACAACTATCCAGTTCTGTGCGTGATCTATTGTTGACCAAGAAGTATGCTAAGGTGGATTATTTGCTTATGAAGAAGGAAAAACAGGGTTCCTGGAGTAGAGGAATACAAGAGCTAGTGAGCTAGAGGGCCACATAAAGAGATGGTGTCAACCTAGTAACATTAAGTTCTATGGTAAAGATTTCACAGGACCCTTTGGAGTACTTTAGGGTCAAGTGAGTCTTCTGGGGAAGGTGACAAGTGAACTGAGCTGTAAAGAAGCAGTAGCAATTATTCAAGAAAAGAAATGTCTGAATAGGTTCCCAGAAAAAGAGATACAATGTACATAGTCACAGAGGTTTGAACAAACTTGATGAGGTCAGGGAACGAAAGCAGGGTATTATTAACAGGGTTTAAAGCACTAGGTAGAGTGTTTAAAAGAAAAAGCATGGAGAGTAAGTAAAAGTGTGTCCACAAAGTCTGTAGCACAGGAAGGACCTGGCAGCTGTTTGGGTTACTTATGATAATTAATAAGAAAAATTGGGACTAGGGATCTTGGTAACACACTTACAATTGCTCAAACAAGAGATGGTGAGAGCCTGTGTTACAAAACGTATAGGTAAAAAGCTGTTTGATTCTAAGATCTAAAGTCACATTGATTTTAATAATACAATTCTATTTGTATTGTATAAATACAATTCTATATTTATACCTAAACAATTTATAAACAATGAATTTATCAAGTCTTACTTTGAAGACTCCATCTAATACTTCTATAGATTTAATGTACATAGTCACCGGTTTTAATTATGAAGTCCCACTATCAATCAACTCGACATTACTTTTCTCTCTAAAGTACTGACTCTGCATCCCGCCGGCCATGAGTCACTCCCAGTGTCTGTAACTGTACATGTACACAAGCAATTCTCTCAGCTTTGTGAACATGGGGGGATTTCAGGCCTGGGTGGCTACTTTTAGTTAAGGAGCTCCTTGTGTTTAGTAACAGGCATCCCAGGAAGTGCATGCTCTGCCACACTGTCAATCATTGTCTAGCCTTGTTCTCTTTCCTTAGGAGATATTTCACTGTTACTAAACAATTCCATTGTAAAGAACAGCTACAGGGTGCTAAGAGCCATGCTAGGCATTTCTGAATTGTTTTTTATGAAAATTCTACAAGATTGATATTCTTAATCTTAATTTATAGATAAGGGGAAGGAGGTCCAGAGATTAAGCAGCTCTTCCAAATTTCAGAGGTACTGGGTCTCAACATTAAGATTTAAAACCACACCTGGTTATCTCAGCTTTGAAGCCCTGATGATTAATATATAAGCCTGAAGGTATGCAATTCAATTTAATACCAAAAGTTGTTCAGAGTTGCCAGAGAGTTTGTGAAGGTATACTCAGAAAACAAAATTGGGACGACCCTGCTCTAAGGCTCGGAAAGACTGCATGTCCTGATAATATAGATCTTTGTTCTATAGACAATGGGAAGACTTCAGAAGTTTTAAACCACCAAAAAGAAATGATTACAACTACCTGGGTGGGTAATATAACTCTCAACACTTCTTTCCTCAAGGTAATTTTTTAAATGCACATATATCCTTAAGATAATCATATAATATATATATATATATATATACACATACATACATACATCTTAAATAAAATAATTTTTTCAAGATAGTTTCAGGTTTAATTTGATTCTGTTGTCAATTGACAGAAAATGTTTCATAATAATTATAGTTCAAAGGAAGGGAAAGTAACAGAGAGGAGCTAACTGCATCCTCAGCTTTGGGTTCAGTTGCACTCAACCTTTTCTGCAGAGTGAATAGAGAGCTCATATGCTTAAGTTCTATCTTCCTTTTATATCAATGTACCATTTTTAAAAATTCTTCATGTGTTGTCCTCAGTACAGCATGATTTTACAGTTTTATGTTTTTAAATTAGAAGAGAAAATCACTGAAAGCAATTTTTGACAAGCAAATAATTGTGGTATTATTATTACATGACCCAATCTCTTTATTTTAGAGAGAAATAAATCTAGACATGTAAAAGGATTTTGCAAAGGTTATTATTGGTTTCTTGTTACAGAGTTCTAAATGGTTCTTATTTACTCATTAAACAAGTATTTACTAAGTGCTTGTACTATGAGGTCTTCTCCTCCTCAATGGCACCCCTCAATATTCCAACAACCACAAGTAATAACTTTTCCTCTTAAAGTGAAGCAGAGAAAACCAATAAACTTTGCCTCTTGTCAACTTACAAGAAAAGTAAACAAGAAAATGATGATTTTTTATCTGGCAATAAACTATATAATAGTTATAAAGAAGTTTTTAAAAAAGAGAAAATAGTTATGAAGCAGAAAGAAGGTATGAAATGACTGAAAATTTCTTGATAAAGTACTTAAAAAAATTAAAAAAAAAAATTCTGCTAGCTTATTGCTGGGTCTCCATCTTAGAAAAATAGAACACTTACCCAAGAATGTCCCCAGTGAGTTAAGAGAGATATGACTGTGTTATCAAAGACACAGGTTTTGACCTGTGTAATGGAAGAGTCTGAACTTCTCCCCATTTTGACTGTGGGACTGAACTGCAAGGCACAGGTAACTTATTCTTTTTGCCAGCTTTTGTTTGCCAAGTAGAAATGAGATCTCGAGGCCACAAACCATTAGAGAAGCAAATTAACTAACAAATACTACCTAGTATTACATTTGTCATAAGAAAAGGGTAATGAAATCTTTTAGGCCAGTCTGTTCCTTAGTATTCTGAATTGTCCCCTCACTGCAATGATGAAAACAAATAGAGAAAAAGTTACACATGGTCCTTGTCTTTATGGAGCTTACAATCTCATGGGACTGAATGAATGAAAAAGAAGAAAATAAGCTCAAAATTGCAAGAATAAAATAATTACAAACTTACATTTTCTAAAACAAGAGTTTGTAAGGAAGAAAGATGTTAAACCAGACAGATATGAGGAAACAGCAAAGGTTAATGCAGAATTAAGTGAATAGAAAATAGATAAAGCATAAAAAAAAAAATCCCCCAAAAGTGGTTCTTTGGAAAAAAAAAAGAAAGAAAGAAATTGGCAAATGTTTAGCTAGATTTACCAAGAAAATGGAGAGGAATGAAAAAAAAGACATCACTACTGAGTTTACAGAAACATCAAAACTTATAAATTCATATAACAAACAAAATTACCAGTATATTAGGTAACATTGTTGAAATGAAAAAAATCTTGTGATGACACAAACTGCTGCACCTTATTCAAGAATAAATAGAAGATTTAAATATATGTAAAACATAAAGAGATTAATCAGTAATTTTCAAACAATAAGTAAAGAAAAACTCAGACCCAGATGGTTCCACTGGTGAAGGCTATCAGACATTGCTGGAATTACACCACTTCACAAATTCTTCCAGAAAATAGAAATGAAAACTTCCCAACTTATTTCATGTGGTCAGTATTACTCTGACCCCATAGCAGAGAAAGACATCAAAGAAAAATACATTCTAACATAGACAGCATATTAAAAAGCAGAGACATTACTTTGCTAACAAAGGTCCGCCTAGTCAAGGCTGTGGTTTTTCCAGTGGTCATGTATGGATGTGAGAGTTGGACTATAAAGAAAGTTGAGTGCAGAAGAATTGATGCTTTTAAACTGTGATGTTGGAGAAGACTCTTGAGAGTCCCTTGGACTGCAAGGAGATCCAACCAGTCCATCCTAAAGGAGATCAGTCATGGGTGTTCACTGAAAGGACTGATGTTGAAGCTGAAACTGCAATATTTGGCCACCTGATGCGAAGAGCTGACTCATTTGAAAAGACCTTGATGCTGGGAAAGATTGAAGGCAGGAGGAGAAGGGGATAACAGAGGATGAGATGGTTGGATGGCATCACCAACTCAATGGACATGGGTTTGGGTGGACTTCAGGAGTTGGTGATGGACAGGGAGGCCTGGCGCGCTGCAGTTCATGGAGTCGAAAAGAGTCAGACACGACTGAGCAACTGAACTGAACTGAAGTTAACTCAATATTTCTTAGGAATAGAGATATAAAATTCCCCAAAAAACTATGTAGAAATAAACAGAATCAAATATATAAAATGGATGGAACACTATGACCAAGTAGGTTTTATCTCAGGAATGTAAGATTGGTTTAAGATCATAAAACCAATCAATGTATTGCATCAGTTTTAATAGAATGAATAACAAAAATTGCAAGATCATCTCAATAAATGTGGAACAAAGATTTGACAAAATTTCATACTTCATCATAAGTACATTCCTCATCTTGATTTTCTACAAGAGTGCAGAAACAATTCATTGGAGAAAAAAAGGTTTTTCAAGAAATGGAACCACCAGACATTCATGTGCAAATCAGTGAAACAGTACTGCTGTGTTATATCATACACAATAATAAACCAGAAATAGATCATAGACAGTAATGTAAGATTTAAAACTATCATTTCAGTTCAGTTCAGTCACTCTTTGCGACCCCATAGTTTAAAACTATAACATATTAGCAAAAAAACAGCAGGTAATAGATTTCTATGATCATGATTAAAACCTTTTTATTTACAACAGTAAAAACTCAAGTAACAAAAAAATAATAGGTAAGCTGGATATGAGCAGAATTTTTAAAAATTCCTTTTTTATTGCAAAAATTAAACCATAAGGGTAAATGTAAAACGATAACCTATAGAATATAAGAAAATATTTACTAAGTGAAATGTCAACAAAAATAACATATTGTATAATTCCATTTATATGAAAAGTCTAGAGTAGACAAATTTACAGAGAAAAAATTTGTGTTGTTATTGCCGAGGACTGGGTAACTGGTAGGAGAGGATACCTGCTACTATAATTTCTTTTTTGGATGTGAATCAAAAGTTCTAAAATTTGATTATAGTGATGGTTGTATAACACCATGTATATACTAAAAACCACTCAATATAAACTATAAATGTATGGTGTATACTATCCATACTTTGTATGGTATACAAAGCATATACAATAACAAACTTTGCACGGTATACAAAGTATTACTCAATGAAACTATTAATATGACAATATAATTTTAGCTGCGGTTTTTTCAGTCTGTCATGTACAGATATGAGAGTTGAACCATAAAGAGTTGGTTGAGTGCCAAATATTTGATGCGTCTGAACTGTGGTGCTAGAGAAGACTCTTGAGAGTCCCTTGGACAGCAGAGAGATCAAACCAGTCAATCCTAAAGAAAATCAATCCTAAATATTCATTGGAAGTATTGATCCAATAATTTGGCTACCTGATGTGAAGATCCAACTCACTGGAAAAGACCCTGATGCTGGGAAAGATGGATGGCAAGAGGAGAAGGGGGCTACAGAGTATGAGATGGTTGGATGGCCTCACTGACTCGATGGACATGAGTTTGAGCAAACTGCAGTAGTTGCTTATGGACAGGGAAGCCTGGAGTGCTGCAGTCCATGGGGTCACAAAAAGTCAGACACAACTAAGTGACTGAGCAACAACAACAACAAACTTTAAAGTATCACTTTGGTTCTGCTGATAAAAACTTTATTGTGTAAGACGAAAATTAAAGTACAGCCAAATATTGTCTTGGATTGTATAAGAATCCAGTTTCATTCAGAGGTAATTTTTTAATCATGTAAATAGAATAGGTTTATGTAAATAGAATTTCTTTTAATACAAGTTCATATAGAAGAATTAAGATCAAAACTTTTCTTTCTATGAGTAAGATTATCAAGTTATTAGGGCTAATGCTTCCAATGGAAATGAATTTAAAAGTTGAATAAAATATCAAAATCTCCTCTCAAAAGTATTGCAAAGCTGAGAGGATGATAGGAAATCTCCAGAAAAATAACTTGAGAACCCAGAGAGGAAGTAAATGCAAAAAGCTACATTTGCTATGAATAATTTCTGGATATTTCATGACCTTAGATTTAGTCTCTGATCCCTCAGCAAGGTATGCAGGTAGAAATCACCACTCTGGCTCTGCCTAGTTTAAAGTCTCACAGGTTACCCACCACCCACAAAGACTGGATTCAAACAAGTTTTATCATCAGTATCAGAGTTAATCAGAAGTTATCTTAGTCTTGACACCAATAAGGAAAAGAAAATCATTAACATAAAGCAGGACTGAATTTTAAAGAATATGGACTAAGACATGACTGAGCCCTCTCTTGTTGGATATTGGACTAGAGTTCAATATATCTGTAGGAACTGAAGAGAGATAGAGACATTAGAAAGAAAGAAAGAAATAGAGATAGAAAGCGTGCATTTTCTAGCTCTGTCCTGAGAAGGCTTAGAAGCAATGACATTCCAGTAGAAAACAGCACACTTAGATCCCAGATATTTGTGCCTTTATTGATCATCAGAGTATCTTGAGTAAATGAAGGATTCTAGGATGGAGAGAAGAAAAGGAAAGATAAGACTGGAAAATCATGTGGAGTTGGCCAGAGAGGAAATGCCTGAAGAATTATGGGACACATCAGAATAAACAGAGCCAAACTGAACAGTCACCCACTGGCTAAATATTGAACACGTTTAGCATTAAAAAAGTAATGAAATTTAATAGTAAGCGGTGATGGCACCCCACTCCAGTACTCCTGCCCGGAAAATCCCATGGATGGAGGAGCCCGGAAGGCTGTAGTCCATGGGGTCGCTGTGGGTCGGAGACGACTGAGCGACTTCACTTTCACTTTTCACTTTCGTGCATTGGAGAAGGAAATGACAACCCACTCCAGTGTTCTTGCCTGGAGAATCCCAGGGATGGGGGAGCCTGGTGGGCTGCCATCTACGGGGTCACACAGAGTCGGACATGACTGAAGTGACTTAGCAGCAGCAGCAGCAGCAGCAGTACATAAAATAGGAATCCATAACTATATATTAATATAAATAGGTATATAATTATAAAATGTTGGAGAAGAGAAAAGTGTTTTTAGATAGTGTGATGCTGACTGCTAAATGAGGAAATGATTTTGGATTCAGGAAAATCACCACATCACAATATTCACAGTGATAATTGGTTTAGGCAAGAATCATTTACAGATGCTAAAATAAGGAGATGAAACATTAATGAAAATGTGATTAGAGCTAGGATATGCAATAATGGGACCAACTGGGCTCATGTGTCTTCTGATATGATGCAATGAGAAGAACATTCCATCACTTCCATGACTCCTGTGAAAGATTCCAGGATTATCAAAATAAGGGATTTCTACTTAAAAGGGAATGATTTAAAATTAATAGATGATAAAATAGAAACTCTTCTTCTTTCCCATCTCTCAGCTTTCATAGAATTGAAGACTGTTAAGGTCTTGCCCTGGATTAGACTATGGCTTAAGGAAATATTGTGGGGGGTTTCATCTTCTATCCAGACCACTGAAACTTTCTCCATAACAACAATAAGCTTCCTTCTCTGTCTGATATTTCATGTGTTTACTGAAGTAGCACTTTTCATTTCCTTCAAAATCTTCCATTTGCCTTTACAACTTAGTTAACTGGTGCAGAAGGTCTAACCTTCAGCCTATCTCATCTTCTGACATGCCTTCACTAAGCTTAGTCATTTCTAGGTTTAGATTCAAAGTGAGAGACATGTAACTCTTCTTTTTATTTGAACATTTAGATGCAACTTTAGGGTTATTAACTGGCCTAATATCAACATTGTTGTGTCTCAGGGAAGCGGGAGGTCTAAGAAGAGGGAAAGAAATGGTTGGTCACTGAAACAGTCAGAACGCTTACATTTACCAATCAATGTTGCCATCTTATATGGATGGTTTGTGAAGCCTCAAAACAATTACAATAGTATCATCAAAGATCACTGATCATAAGCAAATGTAACAATATGACAATGGAAAAGTCTGAAATACTGTAAGAATTACCAAAATGTGATGCAGAGACATGAAGTGAGCACATGCTCTTGGAAAAATGGTGCTATTAGACCTGCTCGCATCAGGGTTGCCATAAACCTTCAATTTGTAAAAAATTCAATGTCTGAAAAGTGCAACAAAATAAGTTATGTAAATGTACCTGTATTGTGCACACGTGCACATTTAAGAACATTAATTAAAGGAGGTAGAATTAGATGCCTTTTGGAATTAGGATCAAAGATAAAAACAATAGAACAAAACAGTGAGCTCTTAAATGAATGATAAAAATGTGCTATCAATCAGGAGTATGATTAACTCATTTATTGACATCTAATCTCAAAATTTAAAAAAAAGAAAATAACTAGATTCAATATTTAGGCCAAAACCCCTGTAAAGATTAAACAACCTACATGCTATCTGCATTAACTGATTTTATTAGAGTCTGTGGTCACAATAAAAAGAAAAAGTATTTGTTTTACTGATAGAAATATGCAGTAAAAATGAGCATTTAACTAAGATGGTATAATAACTTCTGGAAAGAACTTGGCATTTCTCTAAATTAAGTTCTAATTATATTTTTCCTACTGATCTTTTGTACTGTACAGACTTAAAATAGGGTTGAATCCTAAAGGAACCATTTAAGTCTACTTGTTTTTAAGTCCTGCTGTGTCAATAATTACCAAAATAGGAGCTCTTTGGCTAGTAGGACCCCCCACAGGTCAAAGTACCAGTTTGATAGACTCTCAATAATTTCTTAAGGGCTGAAGGAATGGATGTAATGATTATGATGTGGATAACAGAGAGGGACAAATTGCATAATTAATTGGCATGGCCCAGTATACTTTGATTAATTGATAGGTCATTGAAATGACAGAGGCTGCTTAAAAGCCTTAAGAGTATAATGAATTCTTGATGGACACTGTATCCACGAAACTGGTTAGTTTTCTATATGTAAGATTAAAAGCTGAGGTTTCTCTCCAGTCAAGTGTAGCTGTCAGTGTCAAAAGTTTAGAAAGAGTTATTGACTTCCACAATGAGATGCCAAGATTCCACTTTTGTTCATGGCATTATTCAGGAATCTGAAACTGATAGGATACTATCATTGGGAAGCAAAATGTTTCCAAAACGGATTCTTCCCATCCCCTCACTGCCTTTTTGCTGGCATGGTGGTTGTTTAGTGTTTTGGTAATGGCAGCTTCACATATGAAGATATCCCTTTTCTTCAGATGGCAGTTATTCAGCTAACTAGAGGCTACAAAATATGTGTACTTCAAATCTGAATAACATGCATTTGAAACAGCTATCAAAGTCCAGACTTCGACTGAATAGGTTTAGTTGAGGCTTGGGATTCAGAATTGTTAAGACATTCTCAAGCAACACTAATGTGACTGTAATGCAATTTGAGTGGAAATTTAAATTACTCAAAAATTAATGCTTCAAATATAACATCAATGTCTCCCTTAGCTGAAACCCATGCATAATCAGTAGTCAGTTCCATTCAGAGAAAGAGCAATTAATTGAATAATTAGATGATGTTTTTCTAAATTTTAAAAGTATAACACAGTAAAATATTTTTAAATTAATATTAGCCCCCAAATTTAAACAAAAGAGGTTATTAGCATTACACTAACCATTAAGATGAATACAAGTTTACTTGTCAATAATTTGCATACACGAATATTCAGGTATATAAATAGGTGGTGATGTACCTTTAAAAGAAATCTGGTTTTTCACCTCTCAACTTTTAAAACCAAATACCCTCTATAGTCCTTTATCATTTTGAAAGTAGCTTTCAAAACTGTATGAAATACACCACTTTTTCCTCTAGATGTACTCTGAAGATTGTAAAACATACTTTGTAGCAGAGTTTTATTCTAGAAGAATAACTACATATTTGCTTCTTTACTTCCTAACTTACTCCTACAAATTGAGGCTACTACTAAAGATAATTTATATTTTATTGTGTCATGTAAGTTTTTCAGGAGCATCTAGTAAAATTTACAGCCATTTGTCCACCCAAACTGGATTCCATTCCATCTAGTAAAAAGGTTCATTCCAATGGAAAACTTTTCAGTGCCTCAGAGAATCAATTTAGTTCTTTAGGAGAGGATGGAGGATAGAAAGTGACTGTCCATGCAAGCCTGATATTAAAGTGACTAGATGCTGCTCTCAATGGTATACTAACAGTTTTCTTTTTAAATTCAGTTCACTACTCATGAATTGCCAGATGGATCAGACTTACTTGACTACTAACTAAAACAGGAGGCCTATCTTAGCATTTCACGGCATCACTGATGCACATAAATTCCTCACCTTAATCACCTCACAAAGAAATAAGTCTGTCTCAAATGATAAAATATTCAAGTTAACTTTAATGAAATAACCTCTCTCTTTAATCATGTGTGTGTGTGTTAGTCCCTCAGTCGTGTCTGATTCTTTGTGACACCATAGACTGTAGCCCAATGGCTCCATGTCCATGGAATTTGCCAGGCAAGAATTACTGGAGTGGGTAGCCTATAGTTAACAGTTAAACTTGGAACCAATACTTTGTGAAAAGAATCTTTATGCTAATCTTTATGCATATACTTTATGCTTTATGAAAAGAAGCTTTATGCTTGGAAAAACATTTTTCTATTATTAAACTTTAGACTTGTGAGTTAAGTAAACATATGATATAATTCTCCAGGTATACAACTGGTTTATAATATTTTAAAGCTTGTTTCAATATAGAATTCTCATAATAAAAAAAAGGCAGATTGCAAAAATTATCTATTAAATTGATAAAAAATCATTAACTGACACATTGTATCAGCAAGTAAATTCTGAAAATATATATTAGCTCCATAGACTTACAGTTATACTCTGCATAATTAATATTTGCAAAATATAAAATTTTGTCAAGTGGATTAAAAAAGGTTATTTTCTTATTTTGAAAAGTTAAAAATGAGAAAAATTCTAATTAGTTGGCTGCCAGAGATTAAGATTATCTATGAATTGCCTAATATAACTAAACTTCACTAAAATAATTTGTCCCCTAAAACTTGTTTTTTTGTCTATGTCTGATATAAATCTAGATTTTCTTCTAATTGCAATTTGAATGGTAGCCAACTGAAATTCTTTTGGAAGCAAACTAAAAATAAGTATTATCTTCAAAGAGAGAGTAGATATTTTGTATGGCACTGTCTCAACTGTCTCAGGAAATGCCTTCTGATAGATGGAATATGTTCCTTGAAAAATCCAATATGACAGTTCTTATACTTTTATCTTAAAAATAGAGTGACAAGATCAGTAAGAAATTCAAAAGGTGATTTACAATCTCTATGTCTATTAATATGAGAGTTTTGTGATACTTAAATCTTTTAAAATGCTTTATTTTAAAATATATTTCACATTATTGAAAATATTATATAAAGGATTTTAATTTTATTGTAGCTACTTAATTAGATCCTGTCATGGACAAATAATCTAAAGTGAAATAAATATGTTAGAAATGAGGAATTTACACAGATTCCCCATTTATTATATATAGTATTATAGTTTATAATATAATTTTGTTTACAGTTTACTTATAACTAATGAACTTAAGTTTTATCATTATTTTTACATTCAAATATTTCTTAATAAAAATTACTATCAGTAAATTTTGTTTTATAGGCAGTATGTATAGAAAGTATTCTGTGATAATTAAGCACATATGTTATATAATTGATAAAATTTAAGAAAAGCAAATTCATTTGAATCTAATGTTTATATTAATGTTCCTTTAACAAACATAGTTTTAGTGAGTTAAGGTGGTATTTTCTTTTTTTTACAGGGCCACTACTTTTTTCAATAATAAATATTTTCATAATGCTGCTGAACAGAACTAAGTTGTGTCAGACTTTCCATGACTCCATGGACTTCAGGCCAAATTCCAAATCCTTGGGATTTCCCAGGCAAGAATATTGGAGTCAGTTGCCATTTCCTTCTCCAATTTTTCATAATAATAAACTTTGTTGATAAAAAAACTTTTAGATTCAAATTAGAAATAATGAGAAAAAGATGTTACTATAATCCCACAACAGAATATAAATATAGTAAAGTCTAAACATGTAAGTTGCTTGTTCCTTGGAAGAAAAGCTATGACAAAACTAGACAGCATACTAAAAAGCAGACACATTATTTTGCCAACAAAGATCAGTATAGTAAAATTATATATTTCCAGTAATCAAGTATAGATGTGAGAGTTGAACCACAAAAAAAGCTGAGCACTGAAAAATTGATGCATTCCAACTGTGGTGCTGGAGAAGACTTTTGAGAATCCCTTGGACAGCAAGGAGATCAAACCAGTCAATCCTAAAGGAAATCAACTCTGAATATTCTTTGGGAGGACTAATGCTGAAGCTGAAGCTCCAATACTTTATCTACTTGATGTGAAGAGCTAACTCATTGAAAAAGACTCCAGGAGATAGTAAAGGACAAGGAAGCCTGGCATGCTGCAGTCCATGAGGTTGCAAGGAGTCAGACATGACTTTGCGATTGAACAAGAAGAAAAACATATAAGCATAGACCTGATGAAGCTGATAAACTCTAATTTCATCATTAATTACAGTTTATATAACTTTTACTTTATTTTTGCTTGACTATTAAATGAAACAGATAATAAGAGAATATGGTAATAATGTTGGATTTTCTTAATACAAACTGTTTTACTGTGATTATGCACTCTGCAGTGAAGAAACAAAATAGTATAAGATATTGGGGATAACAGGCAGGTGTAGTTTAGATGCATAAGAAATCTAGTTAATCAAATTTAAAGGAAATAAAATTGGCTTAAATAAAATCACATCATTGCAGTAGAATATGTGTTGATCAGTATTATCTTGAAGTTCATTTGCTTTCGGGAAAAGGAATTTTTCACACAATGTCACTAACTGGGACAAAAAGGAAAATCAGAACATTTATATATTCACTTATGAGATGATGTGTCCAAAGTGTGTGTGCCTGTGTATGCAACATGTGCATGCACATACTATCATATACCATTAAAAGTGAATGAACAAAGTGAAGTGAAACTGAAGTCATGTCTCACTCTTTCCAAACTATGGACTGTAGCATGCCTGGCTCCTCCATTCATGGGATATGCCAGGAAAGAAAATCCAGTGAAGAGACACTGAATTAGATAGTGAACAGGGAATAGACACATTTATTTTGGTATTTTCATACAGTAGAATATCACTGGATCATAAAAAGGAACAAATTACTGATTTATTCAACAAAGAGAATGAATTTCATATATATTGTATTGAGTAAAAGATAGTGAACACAAACTAGTAAACATTATCTGATTAAACTCTTCCCTGGTGGCTCAGATGGTAAAGAATCTGCCTGCAATGCAGGGGACTGGGGTTCAATTCCTGGGTCAGGAAGATCCCCTGGAGAAGGGAATGACAACTCATCACAGTATTCTTGTGTACAGAATTCCATGGACAGAGGAGCCTGGGAGGCTACCGTCCATGGGGTCACAAAGAGTTGGACATGACCAAGTGACTAACACACACACACACACACACACACACACAAATTGTATGAACATCTAGAGCATGCAAACTAATTGCTTATCACCTGGAGTGAATGGTCAGGGGATAGTGGGAAGACTGAAAACATCTGAGTAAACGTAGGACAGAGATTAATATTCTATATTAAAACTGGAGTGGCATCTACACAAAAGTTTGTATTTCACAAAAGTCATGAAAAATTAAAATATGTTATTATTGAGGTATATAAATTGTACCTACATGTTAATTTAAAAAGGAGCTATATATGTGGGGGATACTGACTTCTACATAAAAATACACAAGACTTCTCACATTTAACATTATATAAAATTATCTAGCCTCATGAAGCAATATTATAGTCTTATATATCTCACTTATAATAAACTAGATCATTTACTTTTCTATAGTTTAATAAAATTAATTCTGTACTCCGTCAGACACATTGACCACTTTCAGATTGAATATTTAAGACATTTGCTGTAGAAACTGACTTAATGTTTAATAGTTTAAAGATATTCAGATAAATTAACAGTATACTTTCGTAGGTGAATTGATTGAATCTTTGTAAGTAGGACAAATTATATGAACAAATTATATGAAGTACTTCATGAATACTTGCTAAGATTAAGTGAAAAGAATATAGAGTTTAAAAGTCTGAAAGTTTGATAGTTGAGACTTAATTGTTTCCTATGTAGTTGCATTTATCATTCTTCAACAGATTAGTTTTAATGCTGTTTCCAAGTGAAAACATGAATTTGGTGTGAAAGAATACAAGGATAAACAATCACAGCAGGTTTTGATGATATAATGCCTTTTATAGGTTTTTCTGAAACTCTTCAGTTCATAAGTTTCAAACTGGGACTCCAAGTGCCTATTAATAAAGTTTCAAGAACCTATTAAAAATAAAAATAAATATCTCATTTTGGAGAAAGTCAATTAATAAAAAGCAATCTCACAATTACCCTATTTACTTCTTTGCTTGCAGTGTTAAGAATCACTTAAGAAAGAAGCCATGGAAAGGCAATAATTTTGATTTTATTTAAGGACTGCCCACACATACGCACACACAAAATGACAGAATAAACTGTTCATTTAGGCAAGCCATGGAATATCACAGTAATCCAAGTCTGTGTGACAATCACTAATGCTGAAGAAGCTAAAGTTGAATGGTTCTATGATGACTTACAAGGCCTTCTAGAACTAACATCAAAATAACAAGTCCTTTTCATCATAGGGGACTGGAATGCAAAAGTAGGAAGTCAAGAAATACCTGGAGTTACAGGCAAGTTTGGCCTTGAAGTACAAAATGAAGCAGTGCAAAGGCTAACAAGTTCTGCCAAGAGAACGCACATCATAGGAAACACTCTCTTTCAACAACACAAGAGATGATTCTACATGTAGACATCGCCAGATGGTCAACACAGAAATCAGATTGCTTATATCTTTGCAGCTGAAATGGAGAAGCTCTTTACAGTCAGCAAAAGCAAGACTGGGAGCAGACTGTGGCTCAGACCATGAATTCCTTACTGCAAAATTCAGATTTAAAATGAAGAAAGTGGGGAAAATCACTAGACTATTCAGGAATGACCTAAATCAAATCCCTTATGATTATACAGTGGAAATAACAAATAAATTAAAGGTGTTAGATCTGATAGAGTACATAAAGAACTATGGACGGAGGTTTGTGACATTCTACAGGAGGCAGTGATCAAGACCATCCCCAAGAAAAAGAAATGCAAAAAGGCAAAATGCGTGTTTGAGGAGGCCTTACAAATAGCTGAGGAAAGAAGAGAGGCAAAAAACAAAGGAAAAAAAGGAAATATAAACCCATCTGAATGCAGAGTTCCAAAGAATAGCAAGAAGAGATAAGAAAGATTTCCTCATTGATCAAGGGAAAGAAATACCGGAAAACAATAGAGTGCGAAAGACTAGAGATCTCTTCAAGAAAATGAGAGAATCCAAGGGAACATTTCATGCAAATACAGTCACAGTAAAGAACAGAAATTGTATGGACCTAAGAGAAGTAGAATATATTAAGAAAAGGTGACAAAAACACACAGAAGAACTATATTAAAAGGGTCTTCCTGACACAGATAACCATGATCATGTGATTACTCACCTAGAGCCAGACATCCTGGAGTCTGAAGTCAAGTGGGCCTTATGAAGCATCACTACAAATAAAGCTAGTGCAGATGATGGAATTCCAGCTGAGCTTTTTCATATCCTAAAAGGTGATGTTGTGAAAGTGCTGCACTCAATATGCCAGCAAATTTGGAAAACTCAGCAGTGGCCGCAGGATTGGAAAAGGTCAATTTTCATTCCAATCCCAAAGAAAGGTGATGTTAAATAATGTTCAAACTACTGCACAATTGCACTCATCTTACTTGCTAGTAATGTAATGTTTAAAAATCTCCAAGCAAAGCTTCAATAATGCATGAAATAAGAATTTCCAGATGTTCAAGCTGGATTTAGAAAAGGCAGAGGGACCAGAGGTGAAATTGCCAACATCTGCTGCATCATAGGAAAAGCAAGATAATTCCAGAAAAACATTTACTTCTGCTTTATTAACTATGCCAAAGCCTTTGACTGTGTAGATCACATCAAACTGTGGAAAATTCTTAAATAAATTAGAATATCAGACCACCTTACCTGTCTCCTGAGAAATCTGTGTGCAGGTCAAGAAGCAAGAGTTAGAACTGGACATGGAACAACTGACTGGTTCCAAATCAGCAAAGGATTATATCAAGGCTGTATATTGTCACCCTGCTTATTTAATTTATATGCAGGGTACATCATGTGAAAAGCAGGATGAAGCACAAACTGGATTCAAGATTTCTGGGAGAAGTATCAATAACCTCAGATATGCAGATGACAGTGCCCTTACGGCAGAAAGCAAAGAACTAAAGAACCTCTTGACTAAAGTCAAAGAGGAGAGTGAAAATGTTGGCTAAAACTCAACCTTCAGAAAACTAAGATCATGGCACCCGGTCCCATCACTTCATGGTACATAGATGAAGAAGCAATAGAAACAGTGACAGACTTTATTTTGGGGGGCTCCAGAATCATTGCTGATGGTGCCTGTAGCCATACTTTAAAAGCTGTACTTTTAAGTTAAGCCACGAAATTAAAAGATGCTTGCTCCTTGGAAGAAAAGCTATGACAAGCCTAGACAGCATACTAAAAAGCAAAGACAATATTTTGCCAACAAAGTTCTGTCTAGTAAAACCAATGGTTTTTCTAGTAGTCATGTATGGATGTCAGAGTTGGTCCATAAAGAAAACTGAGCATTGAAGAATTGATGCTTTTGAACTGTGATGGTAGAGAAGACTCTTGAGAGAGTCCCTTGGACTGCAAAGAGATCAAACTTAGTCAATCCTAAAGGTAATAAGTCCTGAATATTCTTTGGAAGGACTGGTGCTGAAGCTGAAACTCCAATACTTTGGCCACCTGATGCAAAGAACTGACTTATTAAAAAGACCCTGATGCTGGGAAAGACTGAAGGCAAGAGGAGAAGGGGATGACAGAGGATGAAATGGTTGGATGACATAACCGACTTGATGGACAGGAGTTTGAACAAGCTCTAGGACTTGGTGATGTACAGGGACGCCTGACATGGTGCAGTCCATCAGGTTACAAAGATCAGACACTACTGTGCAAATGAACTGAACTGAAGGACTGTGCAAATAAAAACAAAAAAGATATTCTGGTTCACTAATATCCATATAATTTAAGGAGAAAATGTTCTCCCTCACAAGCAAAGAAATTTCATGTTCACAGATTGAAATAGAAATACTATCTTAAAGTCTATCTTTAGAAAGTGTTTTTCTCCTAACAGAAGCTACATTAAATATGCTCATTTAATTTTATAATGCTTAACTATGTTTATCTTCTAAATTATAAAAGTTTTCAAAGAGGAAACTGCTATATGTTCAAAGAACTGTATAGTTCTGAAATATATTACATCTGCAATATTCAGTTATTAAATAAAAAATAAGGTAAGGATACACACATACACATATATACATACATACATGTGCAGGTACATAATATATAATCTATTAATTAATTTTGAGGGTTTTCCTTGTGGCTCAGTTGGTAAAGAATCCACCTGCAAGGCAGGAGACCTGTGTTTGATCCCTGGGTTGGGAAGTTCCCCTGGAGAAGGGAAAGGGGTACCCACTCCAGTATTCTGGCCTAGAGAATTCCATGGACTGTAGAGTCCATGGGCTTACAAAGAGTTGGACATGATAAGCCACTTCATTTTGAAAATATTAATCTGTTTCACCTCCTCCATTCCTGAACACTTACTCTTCCTAATATAGCCTTTGAATATAACTTTCCCTGGGTCTAAGATGCCTTTGAACCTGTTTTTCACCTGACTTAGCTGGATAAGAATTCCTTGCTCAAAGAAGTCTTTTTATAACAACATCTTTGACCATTTTGAGATACTATAATATGCTAGTCCTTTCTCTTAGATCCCTAGTATCAAATCTGTTTGAGAAACACATTATTAAAACTATTATTATTTTTAGCAAATCTGTCTCTCTCAATGAATTATAGGGTACAAGAAAGCAGGGGGTGTGACATTTTCATTGTTATTGCTCACCAGTGAGTCCCTTGTACCTAGCAAAAAAAGGATGAACACAATCAGAGTCACATTCTGATCTATAAACTTCTCTCTTTCACTATCATAGGTACATCAAAAAGCTATTCTGGTATTTCTACCAAAAATATTTATATCTCACCATATTCTCCTTATCTATAATGATTAATAAACTTTATTGAACTATACTTTTAAATTAAGCTTGACTGCCTCACTTCACATTTTAGTGACTATCCAAAGACAAGACCTTTAATTGTTTAAAATGTAGAAATTGTAAAATAAATGGGATCTACATTATGTATAATTACATGAATTGCCCCCATTTGATGAGATTTTTATTTAGAATCTATTTGCACTGTGGCATTGAATGTAACCAGATACATCTCATTTATGCTTGGTTTTTGAATTATAGACCACAATGCGTTTGAAAAGAAATAGCCACAAAGTGCAGGGATATCCTGTTTACACACTGCAAGAACTTGCCAAACATGTCTGTCAAACATTTTCAAGAGTTCATCAAAAACAAAATATTGAAATGGGGAAAAGAAGTCATTTACATTTAAAATGAAAATATCTTATATTTTATAAGTAAATATACCTGTAAGAACATAAAGTGTGTTATGTTCTTTATATTTTAATGTAATATTTGAAAAGCAATTTATATGAATCTTTCTTATTCACAGGATATGTAGAGAACCATAAATTTCAGAAATGTGCTCACCTAGTTTAATAGACTTTTGCATTTTTACAATTTTTTAAATTATGGATAATGCTTTTAAAATATAAGGAAAATATTTTTTGTTACTAACTACTTATAATACAGGAAAGAGTAAATTTCACTAGAAAGGAAAACATATATTAAAAGCAATGGATTAATCACTTATGAAGCTAGAATGAAAGCCTTAAAGAAACAGTAGTAAAATACAGCTGTCATTACAAAAATTAGTAAGGATATACAAATAAAAAGATGTAAAACATGACACCCAATTTGAAAAATGAAAGGGTAGAAAAATGTTGAGTCTTAGAAATGATAAAAAATCATGTTGTTATTAACATAAATAGACTGTTATAGATATAAATAATTATATGAAAGCCTTATGGTAACTACAAAGCAAAAATCTATAGTAAATGCACAAAGGATGAAAAGAAAGAAATATAAGCATACCACCAAAGAAAGTCATCAGACCACAAAGAAAGAGAGCAAGAGCATAGGGAAGAACACAGAGAAATTATAAAACAGCCAGAAGACATTTAGCAAAATGAAAATAAAGTACAAACCTACCAATAATTACCTTAAAAGTAAGTGGCTTGAACTCTCCAATCAAAAGACATAGAAGAGTTGAATGGATTAAAACAATAAGACACATTTACATGTTGCCTGCAAGAGACTCACTGTAGATGTAAGGACCCATGTAAACTGAAAATAAAGAGATGAAAAAAAGATATTCCACGTAAACGTAAATCAAAAGAAAGCTGGAGTAGCTATATTTATATCAGAAAAAACAGACTTTAAAACAAAAATGTAATAAGAGATAAGGATGAGTGTTACATAATGATAGAGGGGTTAATCCAAGAAGGGGACATAAAATTTGTAAATTTTTATTTGTCAAACATTGGAGTACCTAATACATAAAGCAAATATCAACAGACCAAAAGGGAGACATAAATAGCAAGACAAGAAGAGTAGGGTACCTTTAATACCCTACATACATCATGCAGATAGAAAATCAATAAGGAAACACAGGCCTGAAATGACATATTAGACCAGATAACTTAGAAACTTAAATGGCATTCCATCTAAAAGCAGCAGAATATAAATTCTTTAATGCATGTAAAACATTTTCCAAGATAGATCACATGGTAGGCCACAAATTAAAATTCTTAATAAATTTAAGAAGATTGAAATCAAGTATAATTTCTAACCACACTGGTATGAACAAAAAATTAATTGCATGAAGAAAACTATAAAATTCACAAATATGTGGAAATTAACACATTACTGAACAACTAATGGGTCAAAGAAGAAATAAAAAAATAATTTAAAAAAATACCTAGAGACAAATGACAGTGGACATTAATGAGAGAAACTGAAGAATGCACAAATAAATGTAAGGATATTCCAGTCTTATGGATAGGAAGAATAAATTGTTAAAATGTCCATACTACCCAAAGCAATCTATAGGTTCAATGCAATCCCTATCAAAAAACCAATGTCATTTTTCACAGAAATGGAAGAAACAATCCTAAAATTTGTGTGGAACTTCAAAAGATCCTGAATATCCAAAGTAATATTGACAGAGGAAAAAAAAAAAAAAAGCTAGAGGCACCAGAAGCCCTGAATGGAAACAGTATGGCACAAAATCAGAGACACAGATAAATGGAACAGAATAAAGAACCAAATATAGACACACAGATATATGGTCAATTAATTCATGAAAAAGCAGCCAAAATATTCAATGGGAAAAGGACAGTCTCTTAACAAAAATTACGTTAGGAAAATTAGACAGCCATACACAAGAGAAAAAAAAAAAAGACCATATTTTAAACCACATGCAAAATTAACTCAAAATGGGTTAAAGGGTTGAATGTAAGACCTTTAGTCATAAAACTCTCAGAAGAGAACACAGACATAAGTCAAGCAAACTCCTTGACATAAGTCTTGGCAATAACTTTTTGAATGTGATTCCAAAAGCAAAAGCAACAAAAGCAAAAATGAACAAGTGGGACTATATAAAACTAAAAAGCTTTTGTATGGCAAAGGAAACCATCAACACAATTAAAATGTAATCTACTAAACAGGAGAAAATATTTGCAAATCATATATCTGATAAGGGGCTACTATCCAAAATACATAAGAAACTCAAAAAATCTCAATAGCAAAGCAACAAGCAATCTGATTTTAACATAAAAGAGGAGAAGATCTAAATAGACAAAGAAGACATACAGATGACCATTAGCTACATAATAAGATGCTCAACATCATTAATTATCAGGAAAATGTAAATCAAAACTACAATGAGATATCATCTCATATCGGATAGAAGGGCTATTTTCAAAAAGACAAGAAATAAGTACTTGCAAGCACATGGAGAAAAGTAATCCTTTTGCACTGTTTGAGGAATGTAATCTGGTGCAGCCACTGTGAAAAGCAATATGGAAGTTACTCCAAAAAATAAAAAAATAGAACTATTAATACCATATGATTCAGCAATTCTACTGGGCATTTACCCAAAGAAAGCAAAAACACTAAAGATATATATAAACCCATGTTTACTGAAAACATTATTTACAATAGCGAAGAGAAGAAAACTACTTAAGTGCCCTTGAGGAAAAAATGGAGAATTAAATAGTAATATGTAATATTATTTATATAATAAAATCTTGCCATTTATGACAATATAGAATGGCAACCCACTCCAGTATTCTTGCCTAGAGAATCCCATGGACAGAGGAGCCTGGTAGGCTACAGTCTACGGGGTCGCAAAGAGTCGGACACGACTGAGCGACTTCACCTTACCTTACCTTACCTAGATGAACCTTGAAGGCATTAAGTCAAGTAAGAGAGAAAGAGAATATCATATGTTCATTTGTTACTGCTACATTCTTTTGTGCTCAGTCACTCAGATGTGTCTGACTCTTTGCAACCTATGGACGGTAGCCTGCCAGGGTCCTCTGCCCATGGAATTTTCCAGGCAGGAATACTGGGGCAGGTTGCCATTTCTTACTCCAGAGGATCTTCCTGACCCTGGGATCAAACCCACGTCTCTTGCATCTCCTGCAATGGCAGGAGGATTCTCTACCACTAGCACCACCTGGGAAGCTTGCTATAATATTAAGATCATTTTGATATCAATAATTTTAGTGCTGATTCATGACTTACATATTTTAGATGTGGTATATGTTGAGGATCTAATTTTTATTAACATTCAGCTTAACATTCCAATCATAAATCTTAGAAATTAATAAAAATAACAAGCCATAAGAAATATTTCCAAGTCTGATTTAAACATATTTTTCTCATAAGAGGCATACTGACAAGATGGGAGCTGTTTCCTTCAAGTGTGCCACCAATGCTGAATTCAGAAATAGATATATCTGGAAGACCAAAGAAATAGAGCACCATTGGGAAAACACAGTGTGTTTCCTTCCTTTTATTCATTCAAAGACTCTTTATAACAAAAGAACAAAAATACTTTGTCTGCAACAAATACCCCATTAGTGTGTGATATATATATTTGGAAAATAAGGAATTTAATAAACATGGGTAATCAATCACATGTTACAGTGTAGCATTTTCCATTTGGTTTTACATTATCAGTGGTTTTGGGACATCCCAATGGTTGTGAGTGAGGTGCTGGAATAATCAGCATCAGGTGTTCAGAAACTCCTGAAATTTGAGAATTATGGCTCTCTGATCAGAGGACTTCTATAACTTTCGATCATTATGCTCTTCTAAAACACATGTATTCTTTTGATGTGTACTACAGAACAGGCACACCTACAAGCTGAATTATCTTATATAATCTTTACTGTGACTTTTTGATAATATGAAATATAACAGTAGGTTGAAGCAGCAATGAATTTATCATGAAATACACAGATATATCTAGTTGATTGCTAAATATTTAGACTTGTATGTTCCATAGGACTATTAAGTATAAATCTGCTAACTAGAATTTATCACCTTCCTTCATCCAAATATCTTTCTCATCCTCTAAAATACATTGTTAATGAAAATGCAAAAAAATCTGCCCAAGAGTTTAAGCAAGAATCAAGAGGTAATATTAGCTATTACTTTTTCACTTACTTCTTTAAATAGGGTTTTGTATATCCAACCTATGCAACATTTTCCCACTCAACTTCCTCCTTTCAGTCCCTACTTGTGATGGCCATTTTTCTACTTCTCTCATGGATTAATTGGTTTTATAATCTCTCTCTTGTTCTTCCTAACACAGTATTAGCAATGTTAACAACACATTTTCTTAACTGCAAATCTTAATTATTCACTGCGGTAATGTTTTTAATTACCCAGAATATTTAGAATACATTTCAAGATTTAGAATACATTTTCAAGATCATTGTTTGTTTGTGTTAGTCTCTCAATTGTGTCCGACTCTTTGTGACCCCATGGACTATAGTCTGCCAGGCTACTTTGTCCGTAGAATTCTCCAGGCAAGAGTACTGGAGTGGGTTGCCATTCCCTTCTTCAGGACCCAGGGATAGAACCCAGGTCTCCTGCATTGCAGATAGGTTCTTTACCATCTGAGCCACCAAGGAAGCCCAAGATCATTAGTTTGTCACAAAAATAGCCTATAATCTCACCCTTCCTGATCTGAACACCCCCTCTAAACACTAACTATGCTCAAATGATAAGAATGTACTTGTAGCTACTCAAAATGATCCATGAATCCATAATATACTCATCCAAGTAGAAGAGTGAGGAAGAGATTTTAAAAATGAAACAAAACAACAAGAATAAAACAAGACATAGCAGTGGGAGACTATATTTTCAAAATTTTCATAAAACTTCGGTAAAATAGCAACACTGGGAATTTAAGGAGAGCTTGATTGGTAAAGGTGGCAAATCTGAACAAATTGAATCTGGACATAAATTAATCAATTTAAAAATCAAATTCTAGAGAAGTCATGAAGAATGTAAGAAAGAACATGTTTGCCAACGCACAACTATGTTATGTGACTGTTTTGTGCATTGAAAACTGAATAATTGAAAAATAAATAGAAAAAGCAGAATTTTTATTTTTATGAAAGAACAGTAAAATATTATACTTTCAGAATCTTACAAGTACCTAAAAAGAAACAGAATTCACTTCTCTTAAGTTTTGAAATCCTCTGCAGAAAGTGCCACTATACTATAGCTGCTGCTCTCCCGGGAGTAGAACTGTAAGATAGGACTGATAGCCCATTTCTCTGTGTACAAGCCAATTTTATCTTAAAAGAGACATCAAACAGTCACTTGAGGGAATTAGGTATCATTGCTGCCTAGTGCCTTGGTGAATCCATCCGGGGACAATTTCCATGTTCTTTGTTTAAGCTAATAAAGTTGTGACCTAAAGTTGTATTCCATTAAGGAATCTCTAGAGTCTTTTATTGCCTGAGGGGACCAAGAATCAGTAGTGAAGAAAATGGGATGGTGAAAGATGTTATGTTCCTGGCTCTGTGTTCACAACGCATTTATCAAATGACAGCTTGTGTACTGTACTTGTATATTTGAAAATGACATTTTAGAGATTTAAGGCATTTGGTGTTCATATGAATCAAAACCAGAAAAATTGACAAGGGGCCATAAACTAACATGCTATAGTGACACAACAACAAAAATCAAAGCAAATGCCTGGCTTTCTTTTACATGCACCCAGATCTCATTTCTTCATCTTAGTAAAGTCAAGGTGACAGCACTTCATTTACTGTAAGGTGTTGGCTGTCCATATTACATGGTATAATTATTTTAAGATTAGATTACTCTATATAGCAGACACTGTTATAGTTTCTATTCCTGAGACTCATCACTGTATCCTGACATTTTGGACACAAGCAAATTTAAAATAAATGAGCAAATAAATGACTGCTTTAAAATGAACAAGCTAATAACTGCTTTTACATTAGATATTAGAAAATAAGCTACCATATACTATGATTTTTTAACATCCTTATTTTAGAAATATTTTTGAAATATGAATTGTGAAAATAATATCAAGTAGCAATACAGGCATACCTCATTTTATTTCATTATTTTTCACTTTGTAGATGTGCTTCTTACAGATTGTAAGGTTTGGGGCATCCTTGCATCAAACAAGTTTATTGGTTCAGTTTTTCTAACAGCGCTTGCTCACTTTCTATCTGTGTGTCACACTTTGTAACTCTTGTAATTTTCAAAACCTGTGCCAGCAAAAGATTATGACTCACTGAAGGATCAGACTAATGGCTAGAAATTTTAAGCAATAAAGTATTTTTAGTGAAGATATATACATTGCTTTTTTGGGCAGAATGTTATCATGTACTTAACAGACTATAACACAGTGTAAACATAATTTTTATATGCACTGGGAAACCAAAGTAATTTGTAAATTGCTTTATTGCGATATTCGCTTTATTGAAGTACTCTGTAACAAAATCCACAAAATCTCAGAGGTATGTACGCCTGTATATTATATTGCTCTTATTTTGATAACACTTTACTGCAATATATCTTAACCTGTAATTCTTTCTCTGATATATAATAACATGTATATAATTATGACCAGAGCAAAATATCCTCATTATTTATTAACTTTTCTCATGAAGGCAATACTTTAAAATAAAGTAAGGACTATCTAGGAATAACAAACATTTGTGTACTCCAAGTGAGGTTTTTACTCTTAGCATATACTATTTGAGAAAATATCACATGACAAGGTCTATTAAAGATTTAATATTAATAATTATGTATTTTACCATTTTAAAACAGCATCTATACATATCTAAAAATATGAATGTAGATAATTATTTTGTGTGGATTATATGGGTTTCCCAGGTGGCACAGTGGTAAAGAATCTGCCTGCCAATGCAGGAGATGCAAGAGACAGACACGGGTTCAATCCATGGGTCGGGGAGATCCCTGGGAGCAGGAATGGCAACCTACTCCAGTACTCATGACTGGAAAATTCTGTGAACAAAGGAGCCTGGGGATACGGGCCATTGGGTTGTAAAGAGTTGGAAATGACTGAATGACTGAGCACACATGCACGCTGTGGACTATATGCATCTCTGGACTTCTCACAACACTGAATTGTGTCTGTGCATTTTATTTTTATTTTTAATGATTTATTTTGTATTGGGGTATAGCTGATTAACATTGATGTGACAGTTTCAGGGGAACAGTGATGGGACTCAGCCATACATATAAATGTATCTGTTCTCCCCAAAACTCCCCTCCCATCCAGGCTGCCGCCTAACACTGAGCAGAGTTCCATGTGCTGTACAGTTGGTCCTTGTTGGTTATCCATTTTAAATATATGTTAGTGACTTTTGAATTCTACAAATTAGTAACCGCTTATCAGACCACTGATATGAAGAGCCAATGGATTGCAAAAGACCCTAATACTGGGAAAGATTGAAGGCGAAGGGAGAAAGGGGCGGCAGAGGATGAAATAGATGGTTAAATAGCACTACTGACTCAATTGACATGAATTTGAAAAAATTCCAGGAGACAGTGAAGGACAGGGAAGACTGGTGTGCTGCAGTCCATGGGGTCACAAAGAGTTGGTTATTACTTGGCGACTGAAAAACAACAACAATCTGACCATTAACATTTATGCTGCTGCTAAGTCACTTCAGTCATGTCCGACTCTGTGCGACCCCATAGACGGCAGCCTACCAGGCTTCCCCGTCCCTGGGATTCTCCAGGCAAGAATACTGGAGTGGGTTGCCATTTCCCTCTCCAATGCATGACAGTGAAAAGTGAAAGTGAAGTCGCTCAGTCATGTCCGACTCTTAGCGACCCCATGGACTGCAGCCTACCAAGGCTCCTCTGCCCATGGGATTTTCCAGGCAAGAGTACTGGAGTGGGGTGCCATTACCTTCTCTGACATTTATGCTAAAACACTTTAAAATGTTACATTGTTTGGATTGGAAAATTTCTTCAAGCATAATTTTAATTTTCTGTAAAGAAGTTCCTATACACCCCAAAGTGGAACTCAGAGCTGAGACTAATAAATATCTGTCCCTTATAGTAATGATCTAGTATAGACAGGACTTTAAAACGTTAGGTCCTTGATAGAAGAGATTATCCTTTATATTCAGCATTCTACCTAAACAAAAGAAATGCTCAAAGCCATGCCTATTAAACCAATAGTTATGCAAGAGCAACCACCCAGGTGAAGGAGATCTCATTTACATATGTCAAATTAAGTCCCCATGTTCCAAAAAAGATGCCAAAAATTTAAGTGAGTTTTAAATAGGTCAAGAAAATCTACTCAAGTTTAGAAGGGCCTCTCAGCTACTAGACAAGTGATTATATCCCAGGCAGCACTTGAAAGCCAGAAACTGCCATGCTGTGCTGAATAAATTCTCCTCAATGACCTTTCCATGACAGTTTTCTCATTTCCTATAATGTGGAGACAATTAGGTGTTAAATTACGTGTTTGTGGAGCAAAGAAGCAACCTTTGAAGTAAAGGTTTTGCTAAGGAATGTATTGGGTCAACGTGTAAAAATAGCTCCTAACAAGTAACATAGTTGTACAATGTCCAGTTCCTTAATTTAACAAATGAGAAAACTGATGTCCAAATAACTTCACTGACTTGATGAGTGTAACTCAGCAATTTTGAGTCAGAATAATACTAGAACTGACAGTCAAACTCTCAGTTTAGTGATCTTTCTATCAAAATGTTAGTTTTGTACTTTCAAGTGATTGAAGTTAGCTCTTTATCTTTCTAATCATTCATCCACCTAACAGCAATTTACTGATGTAAATTTACTGATGAGGCAAACCCCAAACCTGTGGTACTGCATGGCAGTTTCTAGATTTTCAGAGATTAAAAATACTCCCTCAAAAATATCATACTCATCAATCAAGACATATAGAATTTTGAGAAATTTCTGTGTTTAAGTACCATTTCAGGTGTTGGGCATAGAGCAGTGCAGGAGACAAAAAACCTGCCTTTTTTATTGAGCATAACCAATAATTACAAGGGTGCAAACGATCCTATATTTAAAGTGTACATTAAGTGTTTCAAGCATATAGAGGTAAAGAACCCCCATATACTTTAGCATCTGAGAAGGGAAAGGGTCAGAGAAAAGTTTCATCTTTGTGGGGCCAATAGAGGCTAAAAGAAGAAAATAACAAAGCAAAGCTAGGAAGAACAAAAGCAAAGCGAGGGAGAACAAAGTACTTTTTGGGACTTTTGGGAGATTAGCATGGAAGAAAGTGGAGGATGCTGGGAAATAGACCTGTAGAGTTAGGCAGATGCACATATCATTAAAATTGCTTTCAAAAGTTCTTCAGTTCAGTTCAGTTCAGTTGCTCAGTCATGTCCAACTCTTTGCGACCCCATGGAATGCAGCACACCACAGATGGTTAAATAAAATGATAAATGAGAAAGTAAACTACATAGTTTCATTCACTTCATAAACTTACATTCAATGAGAATAAAAATTATCTTTGCTCAGCCCCTTTAATTTTCCCCTGACAGTTTTTACTACATTACTAAATTAACACCCTGTCAATTTAGGCAAAATCTAGTATAAAGTGGCTAACAAAAATTTGTTGTTTCTTTTTCCAGAAACATTCTAACTTCTGTCATTTTAAATTCTATCAAATTTTCAACAGCCAACTCACACCCAGTTTTCCCAGAATTTCTGATTTCACCATTCAGAAAATAGCATTTTGCAGTTTTGTTATAGGTCTTTTCATATTGGCTATCTTTATTTCCCCAAATAAATTCTAAACACAAGGAAACTGAAAACTAATCTTATACATTAATTTTTGCATTATCATAGGAGCTACCAGAGTGTCCTATAATGATTGAAAAATAAAAATAAAAAACAAGTAATTCCTCTCCATGAATAACTTACTGGCTAAAATGCACATGGAAACAAATTGGGTTGGGCCAAAAGTTCTTTTATTTTTTTAAGTAAAAGACATATTTTTTCATTTTCACCAAGAATTGTATTGAACTACATATTCACTGTTTTGTTCCATTACCTCCTGCCATTTTTCAGGCAGCTTCATAATTCTACCTTTCCAAAGTTTTTTTTTTTTTTTTTTTTTTAATCTTTTTGAGCAGAGAACCATTCCAGGTGCATTTTATAGTTTTCCAGAAAATTGAATTTTTTTTTTTCTATTAAGAGAATTTTGTAAACACCAAAAGAAATGAACATCCAAAGATGCAATATCTGGTGAATATTGTGGATGAACCAGAACTTACCAGCCAAGCTGGAACAGCTTTTGCCTGGTCATCAAAGAAACATGGAGTCTTATGGTATCCTGATGGAAGTTTATGTGTTTCTTGTCAACTAATTTCAGACACTTTTCATTGAGTGCTGTTTTCAGTTGGTCTAAGTGGGAGCTGTACTTGTTGGAATTAATCATTTGGTTTTCTAGAAGGAGCTAATAATATGGGACTTCCTCCCAATCCCACCATATGCAATACATCACCTTTTTTGGATGAAGACTGACCTTTGTATGGTTGTTGGTGGCTCATTTTGCCTGCCGCACAATCTCTTCTGCTCCACATTATTATACAGTATCCAAGTTTAGTCACCCTTCACAATTTGTTTTAAAAACAGAACATTTTCCTTATGTTTCAGTAGAGAATCATATGCAGAAACATAGTCAAAGAGCTTTTTTTCACTTAACTTTTGTGGACCCAAACAACAAAGTGATTAACTTAACCAAGCTGGTGCAGATAATTTTCAGTGCTTGATGTGGATATTTTGAGTATGTCAGCTATCTCCCACATGGTATAACATTAATTGTTCTCAAAGTCCTGATTTGACTGCTATTGATTTCAACTGATCTACCCCTCCTTGGAATGTCACCCAGCAAGAAATCGCAATCATGAAACTTTGCAAAACGTTTTTTACACTTTCTCCATATACAGAACAAATCTTTTCTTTTTTTTGCATTTCAGTTTGCATTTCTTAATTAAAATAGTGACACTTAAAATGTTGCTTTTTTCCCTTCTGTCTTCAGTATTAAAATGCTTACACAAAAATTTACCAATTTTGATCATTTTTTAAAAATGCATGCTGATATGACAGCTATCACAATACATTCCAACAAAATTGTTTTGAATGAAGTTAAAAACAACTATTGTTTTCTTCTAGAGGAAAACAAACCATGGTAAATTTTTCGAGAGACGGGAATAACAGACCACCTGACCTGCCTCCTGAGAAATCTGTGTGGAGGTCAAGAAGCAACAGTTAAGAACTGGGCATAGAACAACAGACTGGTTCCAAATTGGAAAAGGAGTACGTCAAGGCTGTATATTGTCAATCTGCTTATTTAACTTAGAGGCAGAGTACATCATGTGACATGCCAGGCTGGATGAAGCACAAGCTGGAATCAAGACTACTGAGAGAAATATTAATAACCTCAGATATGCAGATGACACCACCCTTATGGTAGAAAGTGAAGAACTAAAGAGCCTCTTGGTGAAAGTGAAAGAGGAGAGTGAACAATTGGCTTAAAGCTCAACATTCAGAAAACTAAGATCATGGTATTCAGTTCCATCACTTCATGGTAAATAGATGGGGAAGCAGGAGAAACAGTAACAATCTTTATTTTGGGGGGCTCCAAAATCACTGCAGATGGTGCCTGCAACCATGAAATTAAAAGACCCTTGCTCCTTGGAAGAAAAGCTATGATCAACCTGGACAGCATATTGAAAAGCAGAGATATTACTTTGCTAGCAAAGGTCCGTCAAAAGCTATGATTTTTCCAGTAGTCATGTATGGATGTGAGAGCTGGACTATAAAGAAAGATGAACACCAAAGAATTGATGCTTTTGAACTGTGGTGTTGGAGAAGATCTTGAGAGTCCCTTGAACTGCAAAGAAATCAAACCAGCCAATCCTAAAGGAAATCAGTCCTGAATATTCATTGGGAGGACTGGTGTTGAAGCTGAAGCTCAATATTTTGGCCATCTGATGTGAAGAACTGGCTTATTGGAAAAGACCCTGATGCTGGGAAAGATTGAAGGCAGGAAGAGAAGGGGATGACAGAGAATGAGATGGTTGGATGGCATCACTGACTTGGTGGACATGAGTTTGATCAAACTCCAGGAGCTTGTGATAGACAGGGAAGCCTGGTGTGCTGCAGTCCAAGGGGTCACAAATAGTTGGACATTTCTGAGTGACTGAACTGAACTGAATTGAAAGACAACTAAGCACTACTAGCGTCACCATATAGAATAAACTAAAGGAAACTTTTGGCTCACTCAGTGATAAAATCCAACAATAATGTGATTTTGGATGTTATTCCCTGTCAGTTGACTCTCAGACTTCTGGGTCTTTCATTCCACTTCACTGATGTTTACCTCACAATAATAGAAACATGCAGTTTATATGACTAAATATTTATATTAGTCCTCACATATATTATTGGCAAGATGAGTTGCTTGGTATAAACATTAGTGTTTCATTTTAAACATGTTACTATTTTTATTACTTATTTGTTTCTATTTATTAATCCACCAATGATACTAAATATAAAAAGATCAATGCTGCTTGCATTTTCTGGAAAACAAAAACAAAACAGCCTCCAATATAGTCAGAGTAATGGCCTCATAATCAACAATATTTTTCTTAGTTTTTGCATATTAATATAGTTTTATCTCTTTTTCCTAGAAAAACATTTCTTTAGAATATCAAGGACAGACCCACTTCCAGAAAGTGGAACCATGTCTTGTCTTGATTTTGGATGATGCTGCTAGAAATTATATTCCCTTTGTTCCTTGCAACTGAAAGCTTTACTTGCTGTTGCCTATGTTTCCTAAAGAGTATTTTTCTAGACTTTCCCTCTTTATATCCCAAGGTCAAATCTGACAGAGAGCTGTCAGAAAAGAGAGAAAGAAAAAAATTCATTCCACTGTTTTTTGTTTTTTTTTTGAGAGGTTCAAAATTTATTTTTTAATACAAATTTATTTATTCTAAATGTCTTTCTTTTTTGTTTTGTTTTTGGCTAGCCTTAGTTCCATAACCAGGGATGGAACTTGCATTTCTGGCAGTGCAAGTGCAAGGACTTAACCACTGGACTGCCAAGGAGGTGCCTCCACTGTGCTTTTTCCTTCATCTGAACTAGAAGTATTAAGAGGGAAGGGATTATTTTGTTCTTTTTATGGTGGAGTAATATTCCATTGGCTCTATGTACCACACCTTCTTTATCTATTCTTCTATTGGTGGGCATTTTGGTTGCCTTCATGCGTGGCTATTGTAAATAGCGCTGTAATGAACATTGGACTGCATGAATCCTTTTGAATTATGGTTTTCTTTGGATATATGCCCAGGAGTGAGAATGCCGGATCATAAAGTAGCTCTATTTTTAGTTTTTTAAGGAAACTCCTTACTGTTCTGAATAGTGGTTTTGCCAATTTACATTCCCAGCAACAGTGTAAGAGGGCTCCTCATCTCTTCTAAAAGAATAGCAATCTATTTGTAATGCTTTTTTGTAATTCTCTGCTGAATTACTCTGCAAAGCTAGAATGCAAATTCCTAAGATGATTATTTTGACTGCCATGTTATAATTTTTTTAAATTGGAGCATAAGGGAGAATGGCATTCTATCATGTATACTATCATGTAAGAATTGAATCGCCAGTCTATGTCTGATGCAGGATACAGCATGCTTGGGGCTGGTGCATGGGGATGACCAACAGAGATGTTATGGGAAGGGAGGTGGGAGGGGGGCTCATGTTTGGGAACACATGTAAGAATTAAAGATTTTAAAATTAAATAAAAAAAATTAATTAAAAAAAATAAATTCTAAAAAAAAAAATAAATTGGAGCATAGTTGATTTTCAATATAGTTTCAGGGGTATAATGTAGTGATTCAATATTTTTTTTAGATTATACTCCATTTAAAGTTATTAGAAAATATTAGCTATATTCATTGTACTGTATAACATATATCCTCATAGCTTATTTAGCTTGTACATAGTAACTTGTGCCTCTTAATTTTCTATCCCTATCTTGCTTGGCCTCCCTTCTCTCTCCCAACTGGTAACCGCTAGTTTGATCTTTATATGTGTGAATCTGTCTCAATTGGGCGGACCAAAAAGTTCATTTGGGTTTTTCCATAAAATGTTATGGAAAAATTTGAATGAGCTTTTTGGCCAACCCAATATTAAGCTATATACATTCATTTGTTTCATTTTTTTAGATTCCACATATGTAACATCACATAGTATTTGTCTTTTTCTGTCTGACATTTCATTAAGGATAATACTGTGTTGGTCCATCCACATTACTACAAATGACAGAATTTCATTCTTTTTATATCTAAATAATGTTTCATTGCATATGCATGTCACATATTCTTTATTCATTCATCTTTTTGTAGACACTGGGTTTCTTCAATATTTTGACTATGATAAATAGTGCTGCTAGAACACTGGGATGCATGTATCTTTCTGAAGGAGTGTTTTTATTTTCTTTGGATGTATACTCAGGAGGGGAATTGCTAAAACATATAATAGATAGTTCTACTTTTAGCTTTTTGAGGAACATCCATACTGTTTTCCATAGTGGCTGTGCTAATTTATATTCCTACTAACTAGGGTTCATTTTTCTCTATACCCTTTCCATATTTTGCAAATTTTTATTACTAAATATTTATTAACTTAGAGGCTGACATTCCATACAGATTTAGATATATTAAATTTGGCTATTTTATTTCTAATATAATCATGATACTACAATGCATATAATATTGTGCTCTATAAATCACAGTAAAATCTTAAAAAGGACATTGATAGTAGACTACATATCTAGAAAATCATGATACTCATATACCCAGCAAAATATGCACGTGTGTGTGTGTGTGTGTGTGTGTATGCGTATGACCAGGGCTTTCCTGGTGGCTCAGATGGTAAAGAATCGCCTGCAATGCAGGAGACACAGGAAACCCAGGTTCGATCCCTGAGTTGGGAAGATCCCCTAGAGAAGGGAATGACAGCCAACTCCAGTACTCTTGCCTGGAGATTCCCATAGACAGAGGAGCCTGGCAGGCTACAGTTCATGGGGTCACAGAGTTGGACATGACTGAGTGAGTAACACATGCACACACATGAAAGGTTTATAAAAAATGAAAACAAATGGTTACCATTTGGTCTTGAGTCAATTTACTAATAAATTGAGCAATAAATGATTTTATATTTGAACAATATAGAAAGTAAATTACTACATGAGGTTAGTGACAATATAAAGGAATGAAGAGTATGACATTAGTATGCAGTAAGCTGATGCTAATGTGTCTTTCCCTCATCAGTGATTTTGATTTTATGTAAGTGATGGGCTTGGCTAAATCCAAAACATTTAACATTTAATTGTGGTCATAATTTGCCAGTTCTATAGTATGCCGTCCTTAAAACAGAACATCCAACAAATGCAAAAGCAAATTTTTTACTGGAAATTTGTAACACCTCAATGCCTAGCGTTGAGAAATTCATTTGCAAATCTGGTATTTCATTATTTTCTAATTTAAATGCACTTAGGAAAAAATAACACTAAGTGAGGAAAGAATTATATTGTAAAGAAAGTACTAGTAACATTTGACACAATGAAAGTTTCCCTTGCATATGCAGGCATATTTCAGAGATTTTTTGCAGTAAACACTATTTCTACATTTCTTATTCTTTTAGAAATTTACATAGTACAATGATCTTCAGTATATTTAATCAATTTTATGGGGAAAGAGTATCTCCAATTTTAGGGAGAACTAGTGATATTGATTACTTTTCCAGTGGTCATGTATGGATGTGAGAGTTGGACTATAAAGAAAGCTGAGCACTGAAGAATTGATGCTTTTGAACTGTGGTGTTGGAGAAGACTCTTGAGAGTCCCTTGGACTGCAAGGAGATCCAACCAGTCCATTCTGAAGGAGATCGGCCCTGGGATTTCTTTGGAAGGAATGATGCTAAAGCTGAAACTCCAGTACTTTGGCCATCTAATGCGAATAGCTGACTCATTGGAAAAGACTCTGATGCTGGGAGGGATCGAAGGCAGGAGGAGAAGGGGATGACAGATGATGAGATGATTGGATGGCTTCACCGACTCAATGGACACGAGCTTGAGTAAGTTCTGGGAGCTGGTGACGGACAGCGAGGCTTGGCATGCTGCAGTCCATGGGGTCGCAAAGAGTAGGACACGACTGAGTGACTGAACTGAACTGAAGTGATAATGCTTATTATTATAATGAAATAGTTATATGTCTGCACAATTTGAGTGTTAAGGAAAATATTTAGAGAGCATGTTTGTGTTCTTGTGACTGTGTGACTATGTATATGAATGTGTATACTGAGTATAATTGGCTTGCTAATAACCTAAAAACCAGACAAATCTTACAACCCTGTATGATAATCATCTATAGCAGAGGCTGGCAAGCTCTGTAAAAATAGTGAGCATTTAGACTTTATGGACCATATGGTATTTGTCGCAACTCCTCAACTCTGTTATTGTCGTGGGAAGAGTACTCATAGGCAATACAGAAACAAACCGGTATGGCTGTGCTTTAATAAGATTTTATTTACCGAAACAGTTGGCAGGTTGGTCTTGACTCATGAGCCAAAGTTTGCCCATTCTTGATCTATGAACAGAAAAGCTAATACGTGTTTGACTTAACAAATTATTTAAGCTGAATAATTATAAGAACTGATCATTTTGATCCACTTTACTACCTTATTTCACTGGGGAATTTAATGTGCGATTTGTTGAAAATCAATAGATAGCTAGTGGGAAGATGCTATATAACACAGGGAGTCCAGCCCACACAGAGTGGTGGGATGGTGGGGGAGGGAGGCTCAACAGGAAGGAGCTTGTTGGATGGCAGTTGTATGGCAGCCAACACTTCATTATAGAGCAAATACTTTCCAATTAAAAATAAAAATAAACCTGCCTATATTTTGCAAAAGGATTTGCGATTTTAAGCATTTATATTGTATTTCTGATACATAAAGTATAAAATACAAAAGATACCTGGAGAATCAAAGTATTGATATTATTTTAATACCTTATATAATATATATTTAAATAAATATATACAAATCAATACACATGTATATATGCACAGTGATAATTTTATCAGCAAATTTTTAACCTTCACCTTAAAAACTAAACACTCAATTGACTATATTACTATGAATATATATACTTGTATATTAAATACATATATATTTTAAAAAATCCTCAGCACAATATTTATAAGTACAATATTGATATGTAGAAGAAAGTATCTATAGCTATATCTTGATATTTGTAGAATACTTTAGGTGTGTCTTCTAAGTTACTAAACGGTATCTAAAACAACATACATTTGTTTTATAATCCCCCAAAATATTCAAACTTCAGGAATTCTGAGTACTATTTTTTTCCAGAGAAAGACACATGTCTAGAGCAGATCATCTTAAGGAACATTCTTATAAACATATATGCCAGAGGTAGAAGATAAAAATTTATTATTGTAAATAATGTTTTAAACTTTAAAAGTCACTGTGCTGCCTTTTGTAAAGCATTTTGTTAAATTTTAATGCTTATTTCTGAATTCTGAATTAGGTCTTTACAAAATATTTGGGGTCTTTTCTAGTGGGTCAGTAGTAAAGTATCTGCCTGCCAATGCAGGAGACTTGGGTTAATCTCTGGGTTGGGAAGATACCTTAGAGAAAGACATGACAACCCACTCCAGCATTCTTGTCTGGGAAATCCCATAGACAGAGGAGCCTGGCAGGCTAGAGTTCATGGGGTCCCAAAAGAGTCAGACTTAGACTCTACGACATGACTTAAAGACTAAACAACAACAAATATGTAGGCTTCACATTTCTACTTAACTTTTCAAGTGGTATTTAATGCCCCTTTAAACATAAAAGTTTATTAATGCACAAAATGTTATAGTTTTAAGCTATAACTTAAAACACTTGAAATAATTTGTGAAACATGCAATATATGTTTTAGTACTAAGCTAAAACAAGCTACAATTCAAAATTTCATACCTGCATTATGCTTTACCGGGATATTAAATTAAACTTTATACCTTTCTTTAACTATATGGGCTTCACACTTTTCCCTGAAAGTTACTTAGCTTTTCAAATTTTAATTATTTAGCATCACTTCTGCCAAAAAAAAGTGCACAAATCAATTCAATCTTCCAACAAATAAAAATTAGACAAAAAATAAAATGTAGTTTCTAGAAAATAAAAATTTAAGCTGTCAGTGAGCAGAGGAAACATATACTTAAACTATTTTAAAGCATACTGTGAGATAAAAAAAATCTATAGTATAAAATATTGTAGAAAATATGAGATTACATATAATTATATATGATCACATTATTAATAATTCTGTAATATTTACATAAATAACTGACTATGAAAAGATGCGTAACATCATTGATTATTACTGTTACTGTTAAGTTACTTCAGTCGTGTCCAACTCTGTGCGAGCCCACCAGGCTCCCCCGTCCCTGGGATTCTCCAGGCAAGAACACTGGAGTGGGTTGCCATTTCCTTCTCCAGTGCATGAAAGTGAAAAGTGAAAGTGAAGTCGCTCAGTCATGTCTGACTCTTAGCGACCCCATGGACTGCAGCCCACCAGGCTCCTCCATCCACGGGATTTTCCAGGCAAGAGTACTGAAGTGGAGTGCCATTGCCTTCTCCATCATTGATTATTAGAGAAACGCAAATCAAAACTACAATGAGATAGCACCACACACCAGTCAGAAAGGCTATCATCACAAAATCAACTAACAATAAATGCCGGAAACAGCATTAAGAAAAGGGAAACTTCTTGCACTGTTAGTGGGAATGTGAATTGTTACAGCCACTAAGGAAAACAATATGGAGTTTTCTTAAAAAAAAAAAACCTAAAAATAGACCTACCGTATGACACAGTGACTCCACTAGCGGGCATATACCCAGAAAAATTCACAATTCAAAAATTTATACCTATGCTGATTCATGCTAATGTTTGGCAGAAACTAGCACAGTACTGTAAAACAATTATCCTTCAGTTAAAAATGAATAAAGTTAATAATGAAAAAGATATATGCAACCCTAATGTTCACTGTAGCACTATTTATAATAGCCAGGACATGGAAGCAACCTAAAAGCCCATCAACAGAAGACTGGATAAAGAAGATATAGTGTATATATATATATATATATATATACACATATATATATATGAATATAACCCAGCCATCAAAAGGAACTAAACTGAGTTATTTGTAGAGATATGGATGGACATAGAGACTGTCATACAGAGTGAAGTAAGCCAGAAAGAGAAAAATAAATGTCATATATTAACACATATATGTGGAATCAGAAAAAAATTGGTACTACGTTCAAAGCAAAAGCAGAGACACAGATGAGAATAAATGTATGTTGTTAGGTAGTTAGAATAGGAAAAAGGAGTCCAGAATGGCGGTGGCTAACAGCCTGCGAAAATAGAAAAAAGGAAGGTCCAAGGACTGGAGTGAGGACCTCAGGTAAAACAAACAGCACTCCTGGCTAGCCCAGTTTACACAGGGCAGGCCCAGGGGGAGGAGAAAAAACATATAAAACAAGGAGCCAAAGGGCCGGGGGTCTCTCTCTTGTCTTCGCATATTTGGATCACATGCCCTCATGCCTCAAGGTTGTATTTTCCTTTATTTTCTAAATAAAATGGAGCTGTAACACGGAGCTGTAGCAGTGTTCTGTCTGATGGCTATAACAGTGGTTTGTCCAAGGGCTGTAACACTGGTCCGTCGCTTCAAATTTTTGTTGTGATGAGACAGGACTGAGGAAATGACACACTGCCCCAACATATGAATACCAAAGGGGAAAGAGGGGGTGGTGAATCGGGAGATGAATTGGGAGATTGGGATTGACATATAGACACTACTGATAGTGAAGTCACTCAGTTGTGTCCGACTCTTTGTAACCCCATGGACTATAGCCTACCAGGCTCCTCACTCCATGGGATTCTCCAGGCAAGAGTACTGGAGTGGGTTGCCATTTCCTTCTCCAGGGGAACTTCCTGACCCTGGGATAGAACCCAGGTCTCCCACATTCCAGGCAGATGTTTTAACCTCTGAGCCACCAGGGATGTCCATGTATAAAATAGATAACTAATGAGGACCTACTGTATAGCATGGGGAATTATATTCAGTGCTCTGTGGTGACCTAAATGGGAAGGCAATTCAAGAAAAAAAAGAGTGTATATGCATATGTATACCAGATTCACTTTGTTGTACAGGAAAAACTAACACAACATTGCAAAGCAACTATACACCAATAAAAATGTGAAAAATAAAATAAAATAGAACTGGCTACTGATAGCTTCATATTACCTGCAAACATTAATATTGATTTAAACTTTTCCCATGAAATTAAGGTATGTGACCTTTCAATTGGTAATTCTGCACTTTTTAGAAAATGAATTTTTACATATATAATTATAAAATACAAAATTTCACTTTAAAATGAAAATATAGATGAATAAAAAATAATAATTCCAATTTAATATTTATATTCTAAATCAAATATTGAATTCAAGTTTATTTCTTTTCCTTCTCATTAAGTAACATTGATTTCTGCACAAATATTCAAGGCCAAAAGGGGCAGCTGGAAAATTGAATGATTTTAATAAGTGTTTTTCATAGGCTGCACTACTATATTGGACACTTAATTACAAGCAGAACAAGTTATATTCTATAGAGACAATCCTACTCATCAATCAATCACTGAAATAGACTCCAAAAAAAAAAAACAGTATGTTTTTTTTCTGTTTAATTTTAAAAGTAGAAACATTGTACAATATCAAGGCAGCTGTCTTACACTTTTTATTTAGTATTTTCTGAGCTTTCCTTCAAGCTTTGCAGGTAATTAGGTACTTCTATTTTTTCCCCTCATATGTGAAGACAATAAGAAATCTAAGTTCAACAAACAAGATTTCATATGTTCAATATTTATGATGAAAATTAGTTTTTCATCTAATTTTGATAGAAGGAGGACTTTACAAGTATCTTTCAAACATACAGCTTTATCCACTCTCATCTCCCCCTCCTTTTCTTTCACTCAAAATAAAATTGTGAGCAATTAAATCAAGTTTCTATATTTGGTGCATCCAAACTTCAGGAGTTGATAGCTTAATGATTTTAATAACTACTTTAAGTGTAACATGGTGACAAGTTGACACCTGAGGTTTGTGTCCTGCAATTTTATTTTCTAGCATTCTATTGTTACACTACAGGAACAGTAATATGATTAGAGTGAAGATTACAATGTTCTATTAGCCTCTCATTTAGATATGATATACAAATGTGGCATATGTTTTTTTCAAGACATTCAAGGTAAAATATGTATTAAATTGGAAATGGACCAGCTAGAAAGAACACAGGTAATATTTTGTTATAAGACTACTCAAAGTATTGTTTCCTCATTATTGAAAGCAAAACATATAAACATGATTTCCTTCATGATTTTGATAATTCATTCGAATTTCATTTGAACATAACAATGTAATTTTTCTCTATTTAAATAAAGGTTTTAATATATTTGAACTTTAATTTCCTTTTTAGTCACTGATAATCCTATGGGAAATTTTTATTTTTCATTCAGAAAAAAACTATTTTTAACCATCTTAGTGAGACACAGCAGGTCCCTATGGCACTTGCCCCCAAGTCCTTCACCTGCCTTTTGCCTATAGAAAAACTTAGGTCAAAGAATAAGTTTAATCAGGGAAGTTAGAAAATGCAGAAATAAAGGAAAACAGTCAAAGGGACAAAATAGTAATAGTTTAGTCATTAAGCAAAGTCAGGGACCTTCAGCTTCTTCTCAGATAATATTCTGAGCTATATCTTGTGAGCTATTTTACAGATACTGAAACTCCCACCTAGTGGAGAAGTTAACTAGATGATGACCAGACTGTAACGATGATATAAACTACCACAATTCCAAGAAATGGCCTCAAGAAATGGAAAAAAATCAACCCTGGAACTGAATATTAGCTGTATGTAAAAAATCAAGAGGACGCTGGTCAGACTACTGATGACCAACTTCCTAACAGTCAGAGCTGACTGTACTGTTTCCTCTTGTAGTCCCCTCCCTCAGCCTATAAAAGCTCTTGTCCACTGATTATTAAGGGTCTTTGGACAGGAGTCTACCCTTTGCATCCCCCCTCCCCAAACCTCCCCTTTTGCTGATGTCCAGAATAAAGCAAACATTCCTTTCCACCAACCTTACATCTTTACTGGCTTTGGAGTGGCAAGCAGCCAGACTCTACTTTTGGTTACATTAGAACCCAGGCTAGTACAATAAGCTTGCTTTTTTCTAAATTTTTTGAAAAATAGAAATAACAATTTTGCCTAAATGTACAGCAACTATAAAGATGGTGTATCATATATACATATATTTTATATTACATATACAGCATATGTTAAAGAACATATCTGCTATTATTACATATATGTCATGGCAATCTGTCCTATTTTTAAAAACTTGTTTGTAATCCTTGCTTATCATCCTGATCATAATCAACTAGCAGCATTTATCAAAATATCACAAAAATTATTTCTATGTGAAATATGTTTTTAAAAATCACTAAAATGTTGGTAAAGTCCATCCAAATTAAATATACACATGTTTATTTATTTCACTAAAATTTTGTGTATTATAATGGACAACAATATTATATTTAACTATTTCTATTAATAATCTCCCATTGGAGAAAATAAAGTCAGGGGAAAAAGGGACTTCAGTTCAGTCGCTCAGTCGTGTCCGACTCTTTGAGACCTCCTGAGTCGCAGCATGCCAGGTCTCCCTGTCCATCACCAATTCCCGGAGTTCACTCAAACTCACGTCCATCGAGTCTGTGATGCCATCCAGCCATCTCATCCTCTGTCGTCCCCTTCTCTTCCTGCCCCCAATCCCTCCCAGCATCAGAGTCTTTTCCAATGAGTCAACTCTTAGCATGAGGTGGCCAAAGTACTGGAGTTTCAACTTTAGCATCATTCCTTCCAAAGAACACCCAGGACTGATCTCCTTTAGAATGGACTGGTTGGATCTTAGGAATGGATACAAGAATGGAGCTACTCTGCTAGCAGTAGTGGCCTCACAAGTGTTTCTTTTGTACTGGTTTGGAGAACTCATTCTATTCTGAATTGCTCAGAAATTGCTTACTTGCTTATTCAATACCATTTGTTAAGTGCTTTCTAAACCTGTTAGTGATAGATACACAAAATAATCACTAGTTGTACTATAAATATTCCAGGGAACCAAAGTGGACATTTTCTAATTCCTTTTGATATGAATATATCTTCTGTGTCTGTTTGGTTAGGAAATGATTAAAAATTCAAATCCTTTGTTCAGCTTCTTTAGCCTCTAGAGAATTGTAGATAATATATGCAAATACTAAAAATCCTATTTATTGATATACTTTTATATATCAGCCAGAAACATGATTTCTTATAAGAGACATTTGCTTCCTGGATATTTCAGAGCAAGCAAATGTCTTGGCTTGAAAATTCACTGACTACTTTTTGAATTCTTGACTGTGAATAAAGGTTAAAACTTCAAACTCAAGAAGTATTTCCACATCTCTCCTTAGTTCAATTTCTAATGGCTCCTTATCTTGAAGTCTGAAATACCCTTACTGAAATAAAGGCTAAAACATTTTAGAAAAACAGAAGGTCTAGTTGACTTCAAAACAATTCAAATATTTTGACCAAAATAATGAAGCGCCTATATTTCCACCATTGAGAGCTCTTCAACTTTCTATTAGGGACATCTTTGAAGGAGGTTTGGAAATATTTAGAAAAAAATCTCAAAATATATCTCTGAAGGCTTGAATTATCTGCTATGGGCAACTAAGCTATGGTAGGTTACTTAAAATTATATTCAGCAACATTCATTAACAGCCACATTCCAAGGCTAGGTCTCCATTTATAAGTATCTGAAAACACTATTTAAGTGCTTACCAAGACATCATGGCAGTTCTTACAATAAAAGACAGAAAACACTGTTGAACAATAATATTAACAATTTTGATTGCTCAAGAAAGTCCTACCTTTATAAGCCCAGATCTTCCACATCTAAACATTGCTTTCATTTCTACAACCATCAATTTCTCTTATAAGTAGGAAAATATTATGTCATATTTTGTTTAAAAGAAATATGAAAAGAAGGAGCTACTTGAGGAACTTTGGAAACTCAAGAAACTTAGGTGTTTTTCCTTTATGAGCATGTTTATTTAGATGCTTTAAGTAAATCTCAGCAGAACTTTTTCAGTGTGGTCCCTGCACACATCTTGACCTGGGACCATGTTAGTACTAAAACCTATGGGGCCTGCTCCACACCTACTAAATCAGAAACTCTGAGGGTGCCCATCAAAATATCTCATTTACCAAGATCTTCAGGTGATTCTGAGGCACTTCAGATCTGACTGCAGTTTAAAAGATGCAGTTGACCCCAGCAAAGTTCACTGCTTTATTTATAGGATAGGTTTCTTGTTCTTGTATAACTCAGTTGATCAAGTTTTCCTTCCTCTATAGATTGCCAGAGTTCTGCACTCTGAATTCATTAAACTATTCACCTTCCTTCGCTTTTCAATTTATGTAAATTGCCTGTCACTTATTTTCATAAGACTTGTAACACTTATCTTCTTTTTGTTTCCAATTTATATAGATACCTAATTTCTCTGTTTATCTAGATTCTGTTCCACTCTTTGCTACGTTCGAGAAATCATGATTTCTTGAGCTTGAATGTGCATATTAACAAGTAAAGATTTTGTTAACATACAGATTGGACTCAATTACATGAGTGTGGGACCTGAGATTCTGGATTTCTAAAATGTTCCTGGAGGATGTTCATGCTGTTGACACAGAGACCAGACTTTGAATAGCAGAGAAAGTATTTCTAATATATCTAGATGCAATTCAGCAAGAGTCAACAGTGACACCAAATGATACTATTTAGAGTGGATTGAATGTTTGTTCCCCAAAAAGATATGGGGAAAAAGATCTTTAATTACATCTGCAAAGACTCTTTCCTAGTAAAGTCATATCTTATAATTAAGGTTTCTATACCACACATTAAAGTTCACTCTGTGCTATACAATCATATGAGTTTAGACAAATGAATATTGCTATATACCCATAGTTGGACTTCCCTGGTGACTCAGACAGTAAAGCGTCTGTCTACAATGTGGGAGACCTGGGTTTGATTGCTGGGTCGGGAAGATTCCCCTGGAGAAGGAAATGGCAATCCACTTCAGTACTACTGCCTGGAAAATCCCATGGATAGAGGAGCCTGGTAGGCTATAGTCCATGGGGTCACAAACAGTAGGACATGACTGAGCAATTTCACATATATCCACAGCTACACTATCACACAGAATAATTCTACTGCTCTAAAAATTCCTCTGTGTTCATCTACATAACCTCTTCCTTTTACCCAGAATCAATGCAGTAATTTTGGAGCACAAGAATATAGTCTGTCAGTTTCCCCAACTATTTGCCATGAGGTGATGGGACCGGAGGCCATGATCTTCATTTTTTGAATGTTGAGTTATAAGCCAGGATTTTCACTCTTCACTTTCATCAAGAGGCTCTTTGAAGTTCCTCCTCACTTTCTGCCATAAGGGTGGTGTTATCTGCATATCTAAGGTTGTTGATATTTCTCCTGGCAGTCTTCAATCTGGCCTGTGCTTCAACCAGCCCAGCATTTTGCATGACTTCACATATACTGTATATATAAGTTCAATAAACAGAGTGACAATATACAGCCTTACCATACTCCTTTTTCAATTTGGAACCAGTCCAATGCATATCCGGTTCTAACTGTTACTTCTTGACCAGCATACAGGTTACGCAGGAGATTGGTAAAGTGATCAGGTATTCCCAAATCTTGAAGAATGTTACACCATTTGTTGTGATCTACACAGTCAAAGGCCTTAGCATAGTAAATGAAGCAGAAGTAGATGTTTTTCTGGAATTACCTTATTTTTATATAATCCAATGGATGTTGGCAATTTGATCTCTGGTTACTCTGCCTTTTCTACAACCAGCTTGAACATCTGGAAATTCACGGTTCAGATACTCTTCAAGCCTAGCTTAAATAATTTTGAGCATTACTTTGCCAGTGTGTGAAATGAGTGGAACTGTGTGGTAGTTTGAATATTCTTTGCATTGCCTTTCTTTGGGATTGGAATGAAAACTGACCTTTTCCAGTCCTGTGGCCACTGCTGAGTTTTCCAAATTTCCTGGCATATTGAGTGCAGGACTTTCAAGCATCATCTTTCAGGATTTGAAAAGGCTCACCTGGAATTCCATCACTTCCACTAGCTTTATTTGTAGTGATGCTTCCTAAGGCCCACTTGAGTTCACATTCCAGGATGTCTGGCTCTAGGTGAGTGATCATATCATCGTGATTATCTTGGTCATGAAGATCTTTTTTGTACAGTTCTTCTGTGTAGTCTTGCCACCTCTTCTTAATATCTTCTGCTTCTGTTAGGTCCATACCATTTCTGTCCTTTATTGTGCCCATCTTTGCATGAAATTTTCCCTTGGTATCTCTAAATTTCTTGAAGAGATCTCTAGTCTTTCACATTCTATTGTTTTCCTCGATTTTTTTGCATTGATCACCAAGGAAGGATTTCTTTTCTCTCCTTGCTATTCTTTGGATTCTGCATTCAAATGGGTATATGTGTTCTTTTCTTCTTTACCTTTCACTTCTCTTCTTTTCACAGTTATTTGTAAGGCCTCCTCAAACAACCATTTTGCCTTTTTGCATATCTTTTTCTTAGGGATGGTCTTGATCACTGCCTTCTGTACAATGTTCTTCAAGCACTCAGTCTATCAGATTTAATCCCTTCAATCTATTTCTCACTTTCACTGTATAATCATAAGAGATTTGATTTAGGTCATACTTGAATGCTCTAGTGGTTTTCCCTACTTTCAGTTTAAGAGTGAATTTGGAAATTAGGAGTTCATGATCTGAGCCACAGTCATCCCCCAGTCTTGTTTTTGCTGACTGTATAGAGCTTCTCCATCTTTGGCTGCAAAGAATATAATCAGTCTGATTTCGGTATTGACCAGCTGATGATGTCCATGTGTAGAGTCTTCTCTTGTATTGTTGGAAGAGGGTATTTGCTATGACCAGTGTGTTCTCTCGACAAAAATCTATTAGGGTTTGCCTTGCTTAATCTGTACCCCAAAGCCAAATTTGCCCATTACTCCAGTTTCTTGACTTCCTACTTTTGCATCCCAGTCCCCTATAATGAAAAGGATATCTTTTGGGGGTGTTAGTTCTAGAAGCTCTTGTAGGTCTTCATAGTATGGTTCAACTTCAGCTTCTTAAGTATTACTGGTTGGGGCACAGACTTGGATTACTGTGATATTGAGTGGTTTGCCTTGGAAATGAACAGAGATCATTTTTGAGATTGCATCCAAGTACTGCATCTCAGACTTTTTTGTTGACTATGAGGGCTGCTCCGTTTCTTCTAAGGGATTCTTCCCCCAGTAGTTGATATAATGGTCATCTGAGTTAAATTCACTCATTCCAGTCCATTTTAGTTCACTGATGTCTAAAATGTCGATGCTCACTGTTGCCATCTCTTGTTTGACAATTTCCGGTTTACCTTTATTTATGGACCTAACATTCCAGGTTCCTATGCAATATTGTCCTTTATAGTTTTAAATTTTACTTCCATCACCAGTCATATCCACAACTGGGTGTTGTTTCCACCTTGGCTCAGACTCTTCATTCTTTCTGATGCTATTTCTCCACTCTTCTCCCATAGCATATTTAGTACTTACTGACCTGGGCAGTTCATCTTTCAGTGTCACATATTTTTATCTTTTCATACTGTTCATTAAGTTATTAAGGCAAGAATGCTGAAGTGGCTTCTTCATCATTCAGCCATTCCATTCACCACTGAAGTGAATTCCCTTCTCCAGTGGACCATGTTTTGTCAGAACCCTCCACCATGATCCATCCATCTTGAGTGGCCCTTCATGGCCTGGCTAATAGTTTCATTGAGTTAGACAAGATTGTGATCCGTGTCATCAGTTTGGTTAGTTTTCTGTGACTGTGTTTTTCATTCTGCCTGCCCACTGATGGATAAGTATCAGAGGCTTTCAGAAGCTTACTTGTCGGAGGGACTAGCTATGGGTAAAATGGGGTCTTTGTCTGATGTGAGGGCCATGCTCAGTAAATCTTTAATTTTCTGGTAATGGGTGGGGCTGTGTTCTCTCCATGTAGTTTTGCCTGAGGCCACTATGGTAGGGGTTATGGGGGTAATTTTGTCCTCCTTCAAAAGGACTTATGCCAGCACACTGTGGCTCCCAAGACTGTTGTAGTCAGTGCCCCTGATCTCGTGGCAGGCCACTGTTGACCCACACCTCCACTGGAGACTCCAAGGCACTGACAGGCAAGTCTAGCTCAGTCTCTTGTGGGGGCTCTTCTCCTTTCTCCTCGTACTGGTATGCACATGGGTTTGTTGTGTCCTCCAAGAGTCTGCTTCCCTGCATGTTCTCAGTCCTTTTGCCAGATCCATAGGTAGGGAAGTCTGTTGTGGGCCCTAGAACTTTTTCAACAATTGACAACTTCTTTGGTATAATTGTTCTGCAGATTGAGGGTCATCTGCTCAGTGACTCCATAGTTGGGCTAATGGCAACCTCCTTCAAGATTACTTATGCCACATGCCTTGCCTCCCAGGCTGCTGCAGCCAGAGCTCCTGTCCCCATGGCAGGTCACTGCTGAGCCATGCCTCCGCAGGAGACACTCAAACACTAAGACAAGTAAATGAGTGAATAGGAGATAAGCAGGCTCTAGAGTCAATTGTTGATATTTGAGAATATATGTACTGAATGGTGGTATCCCTGCCAACATTTATATACTAAAGCCCTAACCCCTCAATGTAATAATATTGGAGGTGGGGCCTTTGAGAGTAATTATGGTTAGATTAGGTCATGAAAGTGGGATACTTATTGTGGTATTAGTGCTTTTATAAAAAGAGGAGACACTTGACTTCTCTCTGTGCAGGCACAGCAATTTGATAACCATCTACAAACCAGGAGGTGTGTCCTCACCAGAGCCTGACCATGCAGACATTTTTTCTAGAAATGTGAGAAATCAATTTCTAATGTCTAAGCCATATAGTCTATTGTGTTCTGTTGTGGCAGCCTGAGCAACTGAGATGGAGTTTTGTTTATGGGGACAGAAACTCTAAGAATGCAAATTTGTAGGGATACTGTCCAATGATTCCCAGATTTTCATGAACAGTTCAAATCTTTATGTGACAGCAACTTTTATGTATGTAACATATGTAGAATAAAAGTAGCAAAGGTGAGGAGATGGATAAGGTCAGGGAACTGAACAGATAATGAAGCCCACATCTCCAGCAACTTGATATGGGAAGCCCCAGGAAAGCTTCTACCTAACACCCAACTCCAAGTTTATCCACCACTGATGGAGGTGTTGGATTCTACTCTTAGAACTTCTGATACTGTTGTTTTTCAAATATAAATATTCTTGATAAGGGTCATATTTAGCAGAAATTTGTTAAAAGTGGTAAGTTAAGAAACTGGAAAAAAATTCCAATCATTTCAGAGAGAAAAATCTGACAACATGTGTCTCTGGAGGGCAAAATTTAGAAGAAAATACCAGAAGTTTACAAAAGTGGAAGACTGGGGTACTGAGAAACTTTCTCTTATTCTACATTTTTGCCTGATTCCAACTTAGAATCACAAGGGCATGCTACTATGTTAGGGTGGTTTTTCATACATGCTGTTAAAACACATAATTTCACTTGATGAGAATCAAACCTATTCCCCACAGCCTTAGATATTTAAAATAAAAAAGACTTTTCAGAGATCACAATGAAGAATGAAATAAAAAACAGGGTAGTAAGTATAAAGCAGAACTTCAAGAATACCCCACATTTTTATTATAAGTGAAATATACAATATAATATGTATTCCTATAAAAAAGGATAGAGATATGAATATCTACTTATTTAAGATTTTGGAGCTTCCCCCAGAGACTTGGTGGTAAAGAATCTGCCTGGAATGCAGAAGACACAGGAAACATGGTTTTAACCCCTGGATTGGGAAGAACCCCAGGAGGAGGGCATGGCAACCCACTCCAGTATTCTTGCCTGGACAATCCCAAGGACAGAGGAGCCTGTTGGGCTACACTCCATAGGGTTGCAAAGAGTTGGACACAACTGAAGCAACAGAACATGTATGCATTTAAGATTTCATGTAGCAAAAATATTTTGCTGCTAAAACGAAGTTTGAAATCAAATACATTTTTAGAATTATCATCTTAAGTCATTCAGGTTAAGACTGTCTTCAATGCTTAAAACTCAATATAGAACACATTTCCAAAACTGTATTGAGCCACTTGGATGACATGAAGTATTTGAGCACCTCATTTGTGTTTCTTTGTGAATCAGTATTATACTAACTTTCTTATAACCAAACTAGACATTTTCATAATGAGAATTTCACTCATAAACACTATTTTGAAAGAAAATTAGAACAATGACATCCTAGATCTGGCAGTCATGTGAAAAAACACTTAATACTCTATTTCATCTAAATGAAATAGTTATTTTAACATTACTTCTGAAGGCAATATACCACTGCTGAAGAGGAAGCCTGCTATTTTAGAAACTGACAAATCTCTTGTAATTTCAATAGGTACAGACAGCTTCTTGCCTAATGGGAGGAGGAGCAATAGTGATGTCATCTCTTAAGGATCCACTTGTGGAAAATAAATGAGAGACCCTGACTCCAGAGCTGAGGCATGTCATGCTGAGGACACTGTGGCACTGACAGAATAACAAAGAACATTCTAAAGCAGGGTTTTATTGACTTACAGAGGAAAACAGAAGTTGACGCATGTGAAGGTTTCCTATTTTGAGATATCCGATAATCATAGCAGAAGATGGAAAAGAGAAAAGAAATGGAAAGGGAGACAGACTGGTTATCAAATTTAAGTGCATTTATTATGTAATAAGAACCTTTAGCTCTGTAGCCCTATCTTCTTACAGAGTAAAAGGGAGGGAGATAAAAATAACAAAACTTACAATTTATTTTATAGTGATTGTTTAGTGTATGATAAAATTTCTATTGCTTTTCAAGAAAAAATTCCTAGAAATGTATTATCTTTAATTGTTGTGGTTATATTTTAAAGGATACTTAAAATTTAACATATAGGGTAAAAACATGTTTATTTAACAGGAAAAACTTGGAATGTTGTGATAACCATTTCCCTCATTAATTTTTCTATGGATTCCTTGAGCTTTTATGGCTATGGTATTTTTCTGACTCATTTTGTTTCCAGTCCCCATCCTCCCCATCGCAGCTGTGGCAGTTCACCTACATAAAGTGTGAGTTGTGTGCATGTGTGCTCAGTGCTTCAGTTGTGTACAACCTTGTGACCCCATGGACTGAAGCCCACCAGGGGCCTTAGTCCATGGAATTTCCCTGCCAAGAACACTGGAGTGGGTTGCCATGGCCTCCTCCAGGGGATCTTCCTGACCCAGGGATCAAATCTGGGTCTCCTGTGTCTGCTGTATTGCAGGTAGATTCTTTAGTGTTGCATCCACGAGGGAAGCCCTGTGGGGTAGAATTATTCATCTTTAAAAATGTATTACCTTAAAAAAAATCAATTTACTTACAGAAAGCTTTTTGAAAGCATGGAATAAGTCACTATATATATTCCAAAAATTAAGACTTTGCACATAAATATCACAATTTGGGGAAAAACCAGTAATACTGTAAAAACAAATTTGAACAAAATATAGAATGAGGTACTGGGGAATGTGCTAGATTGTCTACAAGGTAATCAATGCAATTCAAATTTGTGTGCTTATTCTACAGTTGAGACCAAGAATAGAAAGAAGGAGAATAGTCCAGGAAAAAAGCTCTTTAGCTGTAAAACTAAATGGTAAAGGCTTTTTGTAGATTTTTTTTATCAGCTAACTTGTGCAACCTCCCTAACCCATAAGTTGAAGTTTTAACCTCTTTATCTCAAAATGTGACTATTGAAGACAGAGCTTTTAAGGAGTTTATTAAAGTTAAGTATGCTCATAGGGATGGGCCATAATCTAACAGTACTGATGTACTTTTAACAAGAGGAGATTAGAATACGGACATGCACAAAGTGAAGCTGCTGTGAAGACACAGGAGAAAATGGCTATCTACACATGAGGAAAAAGGTCTCAGAAAAAATCAATCCTACGGATAACCTGATCTCAGACCTGAAACTTCTAGAACTGAGTAAATACACTTCTACTGTTTAAGCTACCTAGTGTCTAGTACTTTGTTATGGCAGCCCTAGAAAGCTAAGACAAATGCTTTCATGTTTCTACTGTGCTGGTCGTGAAAAGGGAACATTTCAGAAAGACGTTTCTCTTGTACAAAGATGATGCAAGGAAGAATTTAGAGTAAGCTAAAGTCCTTCTTAAAAGTAATATGATGTAGTCACTGATGAGCTTAGTTTAACAGGGAAAATAGAGTCAGTAATAGAAAACCTCTCAATTCCAGGCAGCCAAGGTGTAGCATGTTAGCTCTAGAAACTTATATAACACAGATATCCAAAAAAGATTTAAAATTTTTTCCTTAAAACAGAATGAGTACTTAAACCAGTGTGGTATTATCAGAGATCATTAATAGTTGAAATTTACTGAAGTGATAGTTTATCTTTTTCTTAAGGTACAATGTTGTAGGAAAATATAAATGAAGCACGTATTAGATATTCTTTAACAGTTATTTTCTCCTAAGGAAAAGCATAGCCAGTTGTCCCTTATTGTCCCAAATTGCCATTGAATGACAGAGGCATAGTGTCCAAGAGAAAATAAAGCCACATTTACTTGGACCATTACAGAATCAAAATATAATAGAAATTGCCCATTAAGTTTTTAAGATAAATTAGTGCACATTCACATGCATGAGTTCATTTCCTGTAATGACATCTCTGTTTTCTCAAAATCCTTAGCATTCTGGAGGGATGAAAATGCATATTTTGACTGGCAAGATCTAAGTCTCAGTGAGGAGGGCTTCCACTAATCCTCAAGGAGGAGTGGCTTTATTTCCTAGATTCTCAGGAAGAGAAAGCAAAAGACAAAGAAAATACCTACTCAATCAAACTTCACAGAAGTTATGTTTTTCCCCTGTAAGCTTTATCTGAAAAGAACATAGGCAACTGGCATTTCTGGATTTCAGAAGACCAGTCCTCTCCTGGGGAATAATTTGAGATGCAGTTGTGTTTGAGAGAAGGCCAGAGCTGATTGAAATCTCTACCTTTTAGTTCTTGTTTTACTATATTACTTTTGCATACCCTTGAAGAGAATTTTTAAAGCATAACAGACCTTTTGGACCTGGATTCCTGGTTTCATGACGACTGGGGAAAGGCACAGTTTCTCCACCGCAAGTTTTCTTAGTTCTAATTCAGTCATTACAGAAGCTCTGGAGTTAAAACTTTGTTCAGAGTTTGTCTTGGATCCTATTAATGTTTCACCTCTGAATTTTGAGTCATTTTTAAACTTTTATTTGATTCCATTACTCCAATCTATGATTAAACTTTAATTTTTCTCTGAAAAGCAATAAGCAAAAATGGAAAATAAATCCAGGAAGCACTCTCCTGAATTGTTCCTCAAATTTTTCACATTTAAAGCAGAGAATAATGGACAACCTCATCATCATCCAAGTCTATTTTAGTTAAATAAGAAAGCTTTAAAATTCAGTATATAAACTATTATCTGCTAATTCCGCTAAGAATTAAATCCTTTTGTTGCTGACTTAGCCTTAGCTTTGTCAGCAACTTTGATTAATACAAACTTTGGCAGTATCAGCATGACTTCTGGCATGAAATTTTTGCTCAGATATGACATAATATAACCAGTTCTTCTAAAATTTGAAATAATATATGGGAATCCTTTACTGGACTTGTTCTTAATCAGGATTAAACTCGATTTTGTAATATAATGGATATGCCACAGTCTAAACTATATACACTGTGAACACATCCACATTTGGGGATGTCTAGAATGCAGATGGTGACTGCAGCCTGAACTTAAAAGACGCTTACTCCTTGGAAGAAAAGTTATGACCAACCTAGATAGCATATTGAAAAGCAGAGACATTACTTTGCCGACTGAGGTCTGTCTAGACAAGGCTATGGTTTCTCCAGTAGTCATGTATGGATGTGAGAGTTGGACTGTGAAGAAGGCTGAGCACCGAAGAACTGATGCTTTTGAACTGTGGTGTTGTAGAAGACTCTTGAGAGTCCCTTGGACTGCAAGGAGATCCAACCAGTCCATTCTGAAGGAGATCAGCCCTGGGATTTCTTTGGAAGGAATGATGCTAATGTTGAAACTCCAGTACTTTGGCCACCTCATGTGAAGAGTTGACTCATTAGAAAATACTCTGATGCTGGGAAGGACTGGGGGCAGGAGGAGAAGGGGACGACAGAGGATGAGATGGCTGGATGGCATCACTGACTCGATGGACGTGTATCTGAGTCAACTCCGGAAGTTGGTGATGGACAGGGAGGCCTGGCGTGCTGCGATTCAAAGGGTCGCAGAGAGTCGGACATGACTGAGGACTGAACGGAACTGAACTGAGAATGGTAATGATGGAGAAGGCAATGGCATGCCTGGAAAATCCCATGGGTGGAGGAGCCTGGTAGGCTGCAGTTCATGGGGTCGTGAAGAGTCGGACACGACTGAACGACTTCACTTTCAGTTTCACTTTCAATGCATTGCAGAAGGAAATGGCAACCCACTCCAGTGTTCTTGCCTGGAGAATCCCAGGGTCAGCAGAGCCTGGTGGGCTGCCGTCTGTGTCGCACAGAGTTGGACCCGACTGAAGTGACTTAGCAGCAGCAGCAGAATGGTAATGAATGAACTTATGGAGGCTTACTTACTGGACGAACCACTGTATTTAACGGGAAAAATTATTGCAAAATTTATTTATACTGGAGGCAGTTTCCCAGAATTAAGACTCTTGAATCAGTCCACAGGATAGAAAGGAAAAGGTGGGATGAATTGAGAGAGTAGTGTTGACATATACATATTACCATGTGTAAAATATCTAGTGAGAAGCTATCTGGCACAGGGAGTTCAGCTTGGTGTTTTGTGATGATCTAGAGGGGTAGGATAAGTGCAGGGAGGCTCAAGAGGGAGGGGCTACATGTGTACATACGACTGATTCACATTGTTGTATAGCAGAAACCAACACAACATTGCAAAGCAATTATGAGAACTAAAGCAATAGTCACTCAATTACATTCTACTCTTTGGGACCCATGGACTGTAGCCTGCAAAGGCTCCTCTGTCCACGGAATTCTCTAGGCAAGAATACTGGAGTGGGTTGTGATTCCCTTCTCCAGGGGATCTTCCTGACCTAGGGATTGAACCCAGGTCTCCAGCACTGCAGGCAGATTCTTTACCTTCTGAGCCACCAGGGAACTATATTTCAATTAAAAAGCAAACAAACAAACAAAAAACTTTTGGTAATGCATTGGTTTCCTTTCCTTTGCTATAACTAATTACCATAAATTCAGTAGCTTGAGGCAACCAAATGTATTATCTTACAGCTCTAGAGGTCTGAAGCCCAAAATGGGTCTCACCAGGTTAAAATAAAGGTGCTTGCAGAGCTGTGTTCCTTTATTGAAGCTCTAACCGAGTTCAGTTCTCTATCATTTTCAGCTTCTAGAGGCTCCCTGCATTCCTTGGCTATGGCTGCATTCCTTCAAAAGTAGCAAAGGCCTTTCGAGTATTTCTCCCTTGACACCACTCTGACTCTTCTTCCTCTTCCACATTTAAGGACCCTTTTGATTACAATTAACTCAACTAGATAATACAAGCTAATCTCCCTATCTAAATGTCAGCTAATTAGCAACCTAATTCCATTTGCTATCTTCAATTCTCTTTGCCATCTTCATTTCCCTTTGCCAAGTAGCCTAATATATACACAAGTACATGTGTGTACGCTAAGTCGTTTCAGTCATGTCAGACTCTTCTTGACCCTCTAGACTGTAGCCTGGGGTTTCCCAGGTGGTGCTACTGGTAAAGAACCTACCTGACAATGCAGGAGATGTAAGAGACATGGGTTTGATCTCTGGGTTGAAATGGTCCTCTGGATGAGGGTATGGCAACCCATTCCAGTATTCTTGCCTGGAAGAGTTTGGCAGGCTACAATCCATAGGGTTGCAAAGAGTTGGACACCACTGAAGCGGCTTAGCACACACACACACACACGGACTGTAGTCCAGCAGGCTCCTCTGTCCATGGGATTCTCCAGGCAAGAATACTAAAGTGGGTTGCCATGCCCTCATCCAAGGGATCTTCTAGATCCTAGGATTGAACCTGTGTCTCCTATGGCTCCTGCACTGCAGGTGGATTCTTAACCACTGAGCCCTGGGGAAGTCCATATTTAAAGGTACTTGCAGTAAAGATGTAGGCATCATGGGGAGTCATTCTTCCTTACTCTTGTGGAAGAATCTTAGTAAAAAGAGAACAAATGCAACAAATAAATATATCAGTTGCTATGAAACTAAACTTCTTGCTTGAAAAAGAAGACAGAATGGCAACAGAAGAGGTTTGTGGCTCAGAAATCATAGATGAAAGGCCAATATGAGTTCAGAGTCATAGAGGTTGTCAGGTCACATACGAAAAGCCTGACTTATAAAACTTCCATTTGCAGCTTCAGAATACTGCATTCTAGTGTTCTGAAAACTGTGCGGATATTTTTGGAATTGCAAGAGAAAGGAGAATATTGTCTTATGGTAGCCTTAGGAACTACAAGTGAGAAACACTGGTGAAATTTTGTTGGTAGATGCTGAAACAGTAATTTACCACTGCATTCCTCTCCCAGTTATTCATTCTTAACTCTGACTCCACACCAAAATAACCTACAGGGACTTTGAAAATGTTTAATAAAAAGATTTAACTTCTTTCCCAGTGATTATTCAGTAAACTTGGGATGCTTAGATGCACATGCCAGGTTTGTCCGACTGTTCAGTTCCTGAACTTAAGTGTAAGGTTTATATTGTTTTTCTCTGTACTTTTAGCATCAATCACAGTGCCCAGCACATTCCACATACCAAGCAATGTTTGTACAATGACTACATGTAGAAGCATATTATTCAAATCTCATGTGGCCTGAGAATCAGGTTACACTTTGAAAGCTAATCTCTTGCCATAGTGTTTCTTATTAACTAGCAGGAATCCTAGCTATTAGGTGGATATTTGCCAGCTGATTTTGAGATTTTTTTTTAAATGGTATCAGAATTATGAAGGTGGTACAAACAGCAGGTGTTCCTGACACCCTATCTAGAGTAACACCCATAATCTAGTCCCTCTCATTCCCATTTTCTGTTCTATTTTGTCTTATAAACAGCTTACACATATAAATTAGACGGTTGACAGACTTTCTATCATCTCTCCATTAAGTCCAGTAGCAGGTGGGGTATTATTAGGCTTTTTTGCTATAATTTCCCTAGCATCTAGAACAATGCCTCCTGGAAATTATGCGCCCAATAATATTTATCAAATGAAAAAAAATATGTCATGTGAAAATAATAAATCATTATAACAAAAAGAATCTACCACTAATTTGGTCAAGTCAAAAGCTTTTTATCTATAGACAAAGCAAGAACATATTCAGGAGTCATGGGAGCTTAAACATAGTTTCTTGGCAGCTTAATGCTAGAATTAGTTGGAAGCAAAGGGTGTATATTTTTATTCAAATGTAGATTCCTCTAAACTGTAGGGTAAAGTCACACTAGAGAATCTAACATAATCCTGTAAAACACTGTACTTTGATTATAATTTTGTAAATGAATTATTAATCACATACATCAAAATATGCTATTCATCTATTGTATTTTGATGCTCACTGAATATACTCAAAGATTTTCAGTTCAGTTCAGTCGCTCAGTCATGTCCGACTCTCTGCGACCCATGAAGCGCAGCAAGCCAGGCCTCCTTATCCATCACCAACTCCCAGAGTTTACCCAAACTCATGTCCATTGAGTCGGTGATGCCATCCAGCCATCTCATCCTCTGTCGTCCCCTTCTCCTCCTGCCCTCAATCTTTCCCAGCATCAGGGTCTTTTCAAAACACTTAGCAGTTTGCATCACGTGGCCAAAGTATTGCAGTTTCAGCTTCTTTAGCTACCGTTTTAAACAACTCATCAACATCATTTTTAGGGAAATGACTGGCTGAGATTTTGGAAATATTTCTTTTACAAAGGGAAAGTTTAAAAAGAAATGGGCATCAGTTTTCCCTAAAATCAGATACTCTCCTTCCTCAAATTAGAGGAAACTAATTTTAGGTTTATTTCATTTTGTGAAGCTTTAACGAAGTTTTGCAGCTAAGATTGAGTGTTTAAGTTCTATGAGTTTAAGATCTGCAGTTCTGCATTGAATGAGTTATCAGCATGAATGCACCCTGAAATATTCAAAAAGAAATCAAATAATACATATTTGCTAACTCTGCCCACTTAAAGACCTAGAAACAATTTAAAAAATACCAGTAGCAATCAGCACAACTGAAGTCACAGACTGTGGTCTTTAAACATTATTTCCATTAATAATAACCTAAGAATGAGTCTGTAAGTATATTAGAAGAGCAGAAAGCAGGAAAGTTATAAAGTATTATCAAGGTCATCTCAAAAAAAACTCAACAGCCATTTTAAAGAATCTCCACTGGCCAAAGATCTTCTAAATGAGCATGAAAGCTTTAATCGATTTAAGCATATCAGATATGTATAAATTCATAAGTTCATAATGGTAAAATCATGTACACACACACACACAGCCCCATTATCCCTTTTGAAGGATTCAAGAAACCAAATGATAACTCGGAAACTGGTAAATAGAGGGGAAAATATTGCATTTATTCCACTTTTCTATTTGAACTGCCTTTATGTAGCAAAAGAGCTGGTGAAGAAAGTTTCCTTTTAGAAAGTATTCCAAATAATAAATGAAGAGGAGCACTAGTATTGCATAATCACTCAGTCATGTCCAACTCTATACAACCTCATGGGCTGTTGCTCACCAGGTCCCACTGTCCTTGAAATTTCCCAGGCAAAAATACCAGAGTGGACTGCCATTTCCTGCTCCAAGAAATCTTCCTGACTCAGGAACTGAACCTGCATCTCTCGCATCTATTTCATGGTGTTGGTTAGCATGATCCCCTATTCACTGTGTTGCAAGTTGGATGTGAAGGCTTGTGGTTCAAGAATTCTTCACTGATTTGTTTCCTTGATGGAAGCATCAGGAGGCACCTGGATGGTGTCTGTCTTTCTGTGTAGTTGTACCATGATGATGACTTTCAAAATGCACTGATTAACTAGAGTCTTCAAAATGGCAATATCCTAGTTTTATAATAAATGAAGAAGTAATGATAAAAACAGAATATTACTATTGTGAAACACAATCTATGTGCCTCCTGATGGAACACACATCAGTGAAGTAACCTGAACCACAAATCTTCACACCCAACTTATAACACAGTGAAAAGGGGACCATGATAAACAATACCATGATATATCAGCCCCAGTAATCCCACTGCTGGGCATACACACAGAAGAAACCAGAACTGAAAGAGACACATGTACCCCAGTGTTCATTGCAACACTGTTTATAATAGCCAGGACATGGAAGCAACCTAGATGTCCATCAGCAGATGAATGGATAAGAAAGCTGTGGTACATATACACAATGGAGTATTACTAAGCCATTAAAAAGAATACATTTGAATCAGTTCTAATGAGGTGGATGAAACTAGAGCCTATTATACTGAGTGAAGTAAGGCAGAAAGAAAATCACCAATATAGTATACTAACACATATATATGGAATTTAGTAAGATGGTAACAATAACCCTGTATGTGAGACAGCAAAAGAGACACAGATGTATAGAACAGTTTTTTGGACTCTGTGGGAGAGGGCAAGGGTGGGATGGTCTGGGAAAATGGCATTGAAACATGTATAATATCATATGTGAAATGAATCACCAGTCCAGGTTCGATGCAGGATACAGGATGCTTGGGGCTGGTGCACTGAGATGACCCAGAGGGATGGTATGAGAAAGGAGGTGGGAGGGGGGTTCAGGATGTGGAACACGTGTATACCTGTGGTGGATTCATGTTGATATATGGCAAAACCAATAAAATATTGTAAAGTAATTAGCCTCCAAGTAAAATAAATAAATTTAAAATTTTAAAAATGTGATAAAGAAAGATAAAAAAAGATGATGGAAAACTCTGTAGGATAAACAACTCAGAGATAAAATAGATGTTGTTAAATTATTCAAAAACTAAACTGCTGTAATTAAGAGGGAAGGATGGAGAATGAAACTATAGATGAAAACAGATATGCTAGTAAAATAATGCTCAAAATTCTCCAAGCCAGGCTTCAGCAATACATGAACCGTGAACTTCCAGATGTTCAGGCTGATTTTAGAAAAGGCAGAGGAACCAGAGATCAAATTGCCAACATCTGCTGGATCATGGAAAAAGCAAGAAAATTTCAGAAAAACATCTATTTCTGCTTTATTGACTATGCCAAAACCTTTGACTGTGTGGATCACAATAAACAGTGGAAAATTCTGAAAGAGATGGGAATACCAGACCACCTGACCTGCCTCTTGAGACACCTATATGCAGGTCAGGAAGAAACAGTTGGAACTGGACATGGAACAACAGACTGCTTCAAAATAGGAAAAGGAGTACGTCAAGGCTGTATATTGTCTGCTTATTTAACTTATATGCAGAGTACATCATGAGAAACGCTGGGCTGGAAGAAACACAAGCTGGAATCAAGATTGCTGGGAGAAATATCAATAACCCCAGATATGCAGATGACACCACCCTTATGGCTAAAAGTGAAGAGGAACTAAAAAGCCTCTTGACGAAAGTGAAAGAGGAGAGCGAAAAAATTGGCTTAAAACTCAACACTCAGAAAACTAAGATCATGGCATTTGGTCCCATCACTTCATGGGAAATAGATGGGGAAACAGTGGAAACAGTGTCAGACTTTTTTTTTTTTTTGGGGGGGGGGGGCTTCAAAATCACTGCAGATGATGACTGTAGCCATTAAATTAACAGACGCTTACTCCTTGGAAGAAAAGTTATGACCAACCTAGATAGCATATTGAAAAGCAGAGACATTACTTTGCCAACTAAGGTCCGTCTAGTCAAGGCTATGGTTTTTCCTGTGGTCATGTATGGATGTGAGAGTTGGACTGTGAAGAAAACTGAGTGCCGAAGAGTTGATACTTTTGAACTGTGGTGTTGTAGAAGACTCTTGAGAGTCCCTTGGACTGCAAGGAGATCCAACCAGTCCATTCTAAAGGAGATCAGCCCTGGGTGTTCATTGGAAGGAATGATGCTAAAGCTGAAACTCCAGTACTTTGGCCACCTCATGTGAAGAGTTGACTCATTGGAAAAGACCCTGATGCTGGGAGAGATTGGGGGCAGGAGGAGAAGGGGATGACAGAGGATGAGATAGCTGGATGGCATCACCGACTCAATGGACGTGAGTTTGAGTGAACTCCAGGAGTTGGTGATGGACAGGGAGGCCTGGAGTGCTGCGATTCATGGGGTCGCAAAGAGTCAGACACGACTGAATGACTGAACTGAACTGAACTGAATTGAATAGAAGTTTATAAACAAATGTGTGGCTCATGTGGATTCTCATCTAATCAAATAAGTTTTAAGATGTGTTTTTTAATTGATTTGTTTTTAAAATAGGGATTAGCTTCCTTTACATAGCACTAAAGAAAGTGAATACAGTCATCATTCTGGACTAGGATCTTGTCTGCTGGTATGAAGAAAAGCTACAATTGCAAGAAAGGAAGTTTAGATGATTATGAGAAAGCAGTTCAGACATGTCATCATCATTTCAACAATGTAGAGATAGAAAACACATCAGAAAGGTAAAAGAGAGTCAGTAATCTTATTGGAAAATATTAAGGTGCTGAAGTCTTTCTGAGATTCAAGAGCAAGTACAGTGGCACTATAAACTGAGGCTATGAAGGATAAGAATTATCAGAAGAAGAATCAGAAATTAGGATGAATGACTTCAATATTTATGAGTTAGTACATCATTGGGACTAGTTGATTATTATGTGAATAGGTGACTGAGAATGTAGAAGTATACCTTATTGCAGTTTAAGGGGTGAAAGAATTAGGAAGTATCTGTTCAGGTAATGAGAATGCTCCATGAAAGTAGTCAGGAAAAGGAATGAAAATGAAGACAAAACCAAATATCAACATTTTTTTTTACAAATATACTGCAATAATTCTTAGATCAGAGAGTTCTCTGTTTTCTCTTACATTTAGATAGGCAAGAAAGGAGAGAGCTATGGATGCCATTGACTGTAGCAACCAAGATTTAGTTGTGTCTCACATAATAAAATATGTTTAAAAAATTAAAACATGACTCCATCTCCAATAAAAATAAAGAAGCATCACATAATTTTTATACTCATCAATTAATCAGGGAAACAGATGTTAAAACCAGTTCAAACAGCATTTACAAAGCTAGGCAACGTTAGGATAACAGGGAAATGTTCAACAGAGCCATAAATTCTAATCTCTGGGGTTATCAGTTCCATCTGGAGAAATATGCAAATTTGTATACAACTTCACAAAGTTTAGATCCTTTAATCAATAGCAATAATGAGTAAATTAATTACATTTTCCTAGATAATCCTCAGGTGACTTTTGCTTCTTTTATGACATTGGGAGGTGTCTCCCAAATATGTCTTATTTCAAGAAGTATGAATAATTTTTTGACAATTAGAGAAAATACTCATTCTGAAGAATTAGCTTTTATATAGCAGTCTAAAAAAGATAATGAAGTATATATAAAACAGCCAACAAAGCTTGAACCTCACAAGTGTCATCTATTCAATCTGAATAACAAGAGCTTGTTGATAGAATGAAATTAAAAACAAAATTTTTAGATTATCTCTATTTCTGCTTCTACAGTCTACTATTAACTCATTCTCTATTGGTTCTTCTCATTCCATAATTTGTTCAAGACCTAATTTCTTATTCTTCCTTCAAATAAACCTCCTTTGAACTATTATGTATCCACTAGGCACTTTCTATCACAAAACCCTGTTTCATTTTATTTATTGCACATATATTTTCCCATCTGTGTGTATATTTCTTTATTTATTGTTTAACTGTTCTCCTCACTCCCCCAAAAGTAAACCACTCTGGAGCATAAAAATTTTCTCTCTTCTTTTCCCACTGTATTTCCAGTGTTATCTAAAATAATACCTGACACAGAGAAATAGGTTAATAAATATCTGTGAAAAGGAACAACTCTGGTTGTACCACTTCTGTAAACACCATTCCCTGGTTACTCAGCTGGTAAAGAATCCACCTGCAAAACGGGAGACCTGGGTTCCATTGCTGAGTTGGGAAGATCCCCTGGAGAAGGGAAAGACTACTCACTCCAGTATTCTGGCCTGGAGAATTCCATTGACTGTAGAGTCCATGAGATTGCAAAGAGCTGGATCTGACTGAGCGACTTTCACTTTAAACACTGTTAATGATTACAATGAAATGTAATAATATTTCAAAAAAAATATTCTGGAGAGTCATTACTTTTACAGTTTTTGCATTTGATGACTCATCCATGAAATACTAAAGTAATTCTAAGTAAAGATTGCTCTCATACCCAAACATCTACTGCCACACCGTTTACCCATCTTCATTTTTGGTAATGAGAATTAGTGCCGTTTTATCTTGCTTCATGACTAAGAAATGCTTTAGCAGTACAAATCCTTCACCATGTCACTATAGATAAACAAGCATTAAAGCTTCTGTGGAGAATTAAATTACAGAGAATAGCCTGAGTAATCTGAGAATATGGAAAGAAAAACAATTTGCTTTTTACTAATATCCCGAACTCCAAAAGTAGAGAAGTTTCTTATACAGTAAACATTTAAAAAACCAATTCAGGAGTTTGTGATAGTATAACATTCAAATAGGATAACTCTGCTTTCTCTCAAGTAGGAATTTAGGACCCAAGAGTGTCAGCCTCCACTGTACAGACTCATAGCAGGCAAGACTGATGTGGAGAATAACATGGTTTCACAATTTAAACTGTGACATTTGCAATTTTTTAAGGAATCTCCACACTGTTCTCCATAGTGGCTGTACTAGTTTGCATTCCCACCAACAGTGTAGGAGGGTTCCCTTTTCTCCACATCCTCTCCAGCATTTATTGCTTGCAGATTTTTGGATCGCAGCCATTCTGACTGGTGTGAAGTGGTACCTCATTGTGGTTTTGATTTGCATTTCTCTGATAATGAGTGATGTTGAGCATCTTTTCATGTGTTTGTTAGCCATCCGTATGTCTTCTTGGGAGAAATGTCTATTTAGTTCTTTGGCCCATTTTTTGATTGGGTCGTTTATTTTTCTGGAATTGAGCTGCATAAGTTACTTGTATATTTTTGAGATTAGTTGCTTGTCAGTTGCTTCATTTGCTATTATTTTCTCCCATTCAGAAGGCTGTCTTTTCACCTTGCGTATATTTTCCTTTGTTGTGCAGAAGCTTTTAATTTTAATTAGATCCCATTTATTTTTGCTTTTATTTCCAGAATTCTGGGAGGTGGATCATAGAGGATCCTGCTGTGATTTATGTCTGAGAGTGTTTTGCCTATGTTCTCCTCTAGGAGTTTTATAGTTTCTGGTCTTACATTTAGATCTTTAATCCATTTTGAGTTTATTTTCGTGTGCGGTGTTAGAAAGTGATCTAGTTTCATTCTTTTACAAGTGGTTGACCAGTTTTCCCAGCACCACTTGTTAAAGAGATTGTCTTTACTCCATTGTATATTCTTGCCTCCTTTGTCAAAGATAAGGTGTCCATATGTGTGTGGATTTATCTCTGGGCTTTCTATTTTGTTCCATTGATCTATATGTCTGTCTTTGTGCCAGTACCATACTGTTTTGATGACTGTGGCTTTGTAGTAGAGCCTGAAGTCAGGCAAGTTGATTCCTCCCGTTCCATTCTTCTTTCTCAAGATTGCTTTGGCTATTCGAGGTTTTTTGTATTTCCATACAAATCTACCTTATGACCCAGCAATCCCACTGCTGGGCATACACACCGAGGAAACCAGAATTGAAAGAGACACATGTACCCCAATGTTCATCGCAGCACTGTTTATAATAGCCAGGACGTGGAAACAACCTAGATGTCCATCAGCAGATGAATGGATAAGAAAGCTTTGGTACATGTACACAATGGAGTATTACTCAGCCGTTAAAAAGAATTCATTTGAATCAGTTCTGATGAGATGGATGAAACTGGAGCCGATTATACAGAGTGAAGTAAGCCAGAAAGAAAAACACCAATACAGTATACTAACACATATATATGGAATTTAGAAAGATGGCAATGACGACCCTGTATGCAAGACAGGAAAAAAGACACAGCGGTGTATAACGGACTTTTGGACTCAGAGAGAGAGGGAGAGGGTGGGATGATTTGGGAGAATGGCATTCTATCATGTATACTATCATGTAAGAATTGAATCGCCAGTCCATGTCTGACGCAGGATACAGCATGCTTGGGGCTGGTGCATGGGGATGACCCACAGAGATGTTATGGGGAGGGAGGTGGGAGGGGGTTTCATGTTTGGGAACACATGTAAGAATTAAAGATTTTAAAATTAAAAAAATAAATAAATAAAAAAATAAAATAAATAAATAAATAAACTGTGACATTGCTTCCAAAGACCATCTCTACACTTGGCCCTATTTTATGAAAATTAGAAATCTCTGCTTTCTTAGTGATTATCATGTTTTCATATCATGGCTTACCAAATTAGATAAATAATCTGTCTTTCTTAAGACAATCATAACCAACTTGATTTTCAAAAGAACCTATGCTTAGTGAGCTATTTATAAATTTGAATGATATTTTAGAAATTTTTCCAAGTACATGCTTAGAGTTCATAAAGACTGAAAAATGATTTTAGAGACTGTTGAGGAAACTGTACACATTAAATATGCTCAAAATTACATATTTATGTATGTCTTACAATAGAGAAGAAGGAAATATTAGGAAATGCAGATTAAACTATCTCAAATTTTACATTTCCCAGATAGTGAGGTAATTCTGTTGTAAAATAAATAACTAGATTTTTATTTTGCTTTCACGTAGAATGTTAAAAAATAAAATCTGGTATTAAAGGATAAAAAGAGAGATCAATCCTTTACCTCATAGTGTTTAGTCACTTGTTTTTTTGACTACACATCACGTTTAAGGATCACTAATATTATTGACATCCAGCAGGCACGTACTGCAGTGCTTTAACTTTCTTACTCTTTGATTCCCTCATATACCTTTATACTCACTGACCCTTTACTCTTTCATTAACACCACCTCAAATCAGGCAAAAATGTATTGCTGAGATCAGATGTAAGATCTGTCTTTAGAGCAAACATTTTGAATAGAGGAATTAAAAATAGAACTTATCCTTCTTCAAAAACTTTATGAATGATAACATGATTTTGTTGTTCAGTTGCTAAGTCACATCCGACTCTTTGCGACCCTGTGGACAGCATCACATCAGGCTTCCCTGTCCTCTTCTATCTCCCAGAGTTTGCTCAAATTCCTGTGATAAAATGATATGTGCTGTTTATTCATCTTAATATGCAAACTGCCTTTATGAACTCCAAGAATGAACCTGGAGAGATGTATTAATAGAGTTCATTTTGCCACAAATGGGGAAAAGAAGACTAGAGATGCTCAAATTCAAGCATGTATTAAGCAGGAAAGATTCCCCTTTCACAATCTCTGACCAAATCAATAAAAAATATAAACTTTAAAAGTTCTACTTCTCCACTTTTTTTCTGTCAAGATTCTTTTTCTCTTACCCTTGAGAACCATCCACAAAGAAAGAAATAACATTTTCAAAACACAATCCTATATACTCCCAGTAAAAAAAAGCACAGTGTTAACATTGTATGTTCTTACTTTATGTCCACAAGAGCAAGATACATTTGTATACACAATTTTCACTTGCCACCCCTGACATTAGCTGCCACTGCATTATATAGTTTATCAATTACCTTGGGGTAGATGTTACTTGTTAAGATTCACTGGCAAAAAGAAAAAAAAAAAAAAAAACAAACGTTTAGCTATCACCAGCAAAGCCACAGAATTAAATTTCATGTACTTTTCATACCATTTACTTTATGAAAAAGTAGGACTACCTTCCTAACATTTACCCAATACTCAAATTACATTAAAGCAGCAGGATTTCAGAGAATTTGATTGCACAGTGAGCTCTGAATAAATATCTATGGAGTACCACAGACCATGTAAGCATTTTTTTCACTTTGATATAGCTTTCTATACAGATTCAATATGCATATATGAACTGAATGATCAATAATTCCCTAAAGTCTTCCATTTTCCTCCTGACTTTGTGTTAACATTTAATACTAAATTCAGATAAAGTGTTTTCCCACTTGCTTGCAGACTACATAGTTATAGCTATAAGTCTTGATCAATTACTTGGTTTACCCTCCCTAAGCACTACTAAATGATAGGTAATAATGCAGGTACCAGTTCTCTCTCTGTCTCTCTCTCCTCTTGCTCTCTCTCTTTCACACATACACACACGCATACACATACACACACATATGCACATGCATACTCTGTCTCTATCTCTCTGTTTTGGTGGAGCATCAGTTGGAAAAGAGACCAGGTACAATGATTCACTAAGATTTCCATTTGAAGTAGTGCATTCACATTGCACAGATGAGATAATGCTATTGGTTGCTGAATATCATACAACCAATCGGCACATCATAACGCAGTGTCACTGACACTGTTTTTTAAAATAACTTGATGAATAATAGCATACAGAAGAGTAGTTGAATCACAATGAATTTTTACCTCATAAAACAATTACCATTCATCAGGGTAAAACAAATTAGAACCACAATAAGAGACACTTCATACCCTCTAAAACAATTATAACCAAAAAGACAGATAATAACACATATTGTCAAGGATACGGAGAAATTGCAACCCCTGCATATTGCTAGTGGGGATGCAAAATGACACAGCCTCTTTGGAAATAGTATGACAGTTCCTCAGAAGTTTAAACATAGCTTTACCATATGACTCAGAAATTTTCCTTCTAATAATATAGTCAAGAAAAATGACAACAGAAGCCCACACACACATACATTAAAAAAAAAAAAAAACAACTTGTACATGGGATGTGACTTGTAGTTTGGTTATATTTTATGATTAAAGTGATGGGGTATTATTCCACTGATTATATTGTTACATAGGACTCGATTTTGCTATTTTCTATAGGCTCTGCAGGAGCTGAGATCAGACCTCCATCACACAGTACTGCCAATTTGAGTAAGCTTGAGTAGACTCCTCCCTAACTGATCCTACAAATGAGAACTCTGTTCAGTTGACACCTTGATTGTAGCTGAGCAGAGAATGCAACTAAACCTTGTCACACCTGTTACAGAAACTGAGATACTTAATGTGTTGTTTTTTTTTTTAACCAACTTAAGTTTATGGTGATTTGTTATATAGCAGTGGGACAGTACCAACACTGTTATCTGAGAAGATTCCTTTTTCCCCTTCTAGGCACTACAGTTCAATTCTCAAAAGTAGCCAGTACCTTCATTTCTAACATGTTGAAACGGTATTGCCTATTTTAAATTCATATGTTCGGAATCAGAGTATAAATACCTTTGTGCCTGATTTCCCATGCTCAACATCTGGATTGTGTGGCCTTTTCCTGTGTGTTGTATTGCCTTGTCCATCTTCATTACTGTATAGTGTTCCACTGTGTGAATGTACCGTACTTTATCTAGCTTATTTATTATTTAAAGAAGATCTGCTTTCAGTATTCAAGTTATGCTGCTCTGAGCACTCTTTTCCACCCACCATCACCATCTGGCTGTGTCCTCACATGGTCTTTCTCTGCATGCACACACTTCTGGTGTCTCTTCCTCTTTTTATAAGACACAAGGCCTATTGGTTTAGGGTTCCATTCTGCAAGCTCATTTAATCTTAATTATCTCCTTAAATGCCCTGTCTCTAAATACAGTCACAGTAGGGGTTAAGGTTTTAGCCAATGAATTTTGGTGAAACATAATTCAGTCCATTATCAAATACTTCCATTACTTGGTTATTGTGGATAATATTGCTATCGATCCCTGACTCAGGAAGATCCCCCGGAGAAGGAAATGGTAACCCACTCCAATATTCTTGTCTGGAGAATTCCATGGACAAAGGAACCTGGCAAACTACAGTCCATGGGGTTGCAAAGAGTCAGACATAACTGAGTGACTAACACATACACACAAACATGAGCATGCAAATATCACTCTCTAGTTAATTTAAATTTTTTTTAAGTTATTATTTAATTCTTTTAGATACATGACCAGTAGTGGAACTGCTGAATCATATAATAACTCTATTTTCAAATTTTTGAGGAATCTCTATAGTGTTTTCCATAGAGACTTCACCCTTTTACATTCCCACCAACAGTGCACAAGAGCTCCAATATTCTACATCAAACAACACTTGTTGCTTTCTGCTTTTGTTTTTATTTCTTGATATTAGTCAACCTAATAGATGTGAAGTGATATCTTATTATGGTTTTACTTTGCATTTCCCTAATAAGGTACCCATTTGAAAAACAATTTTACTGAGCTTTAATGAAGTGAAAGAGTGATTGTTGCCACTGTCAAATGAAGATAATTGCTCTGAATTAAAATTCAGTATTTTATGCAACTCACTATGAATTGATTTCATCAGCAGTGCAAGCAGTGAATTCAGTATAAACTTTGTTGTGAGCATGACACATTTAGAAGAATGCCTTCAGGAAACTTCAATTTCTAACCTACATTGAATCCATGCCATTAACATCATTTCTTATAGTTAAATTACCAGGAAGTTTTACTAGCCTCTGGATTTTTTTCTTAATCTGTATTGGGATGGAAGCAAAACTCTTGAGTTACTTCAAAATGGGCCTTATATTCTGCTTCTCATTTTGAATAGATTTTGATTTCTGTAGCACTTCAGAATTTTGAGTTACAATTAAGCAGAACGAGTCTGTTAACACAACAGATTATGTCTCATCTATCAGCCTTATTTGTAAATTAAAGATAAATTTCCAATTTGATAATTAGAATCCAGAGACTATTTTATAATCTGTGTGAAAATATTGTCCTTCAATGAATTGCTGCTTACATAGAAATTTTAATTGCAATATAGTTTATGTAGATCTAATCAGCATTTTATGCTGTTTAAGCATGCTACAAAATTTCATATATTTGAACTGACTTTCCCCCAAAAGTGATATGTAAATATAATACCCAATTGAAAAAGGAAATAATGGATTGACTTACAGAAAGAGGTCAGAGATATAATTTTTCATTTAGTCAATAAAGATAATTCAGATTAAATTAATAAAGAAAATTAAAGGAGTAGTGCAAATGATAGCATCCTTACGGCAGAAAGTGAAGAGGAACTAAAAAGCCTCTTGATGAAAGTAAAAGAGGAGAGTGAAAAAGTTGGCTTAAAGCTCAACATTTGGAAAACGAAGATCATGGCATCCGGTCCCATCACTTCATGGCAAATAGATGGGGAAACAGTGGAAACAGTGTCAGACTTTATTTTTGGGGGCTCCAAAATCACTGCAGATGATGATTGCAGCCATGCAATTAAAAGATGCTTACTCCTTGGAAGGGAAGTTATGAGCAACCTAGATAGCATATTCAAAAGCAGAGACATTCCTTTGCTGACTAAGGTCCGTCTAGACAATGCTATGGTTTTTCCAGTAGTCATGTATGGATGTGAGAGTTGGACTGTGAAGAAGGCTGAGCGCTGAAGAATTGATGCTTTTGAACTGTGGTGTTGGAAAAGACTCTTGAGAGTCCCTTGCTTGGACTGCAAGGAGATCCAACCAGTCCATTCTGAAGGAGATCAGCCCTGGGATTTCTTTGGAAGGAATGATGCTAAAGCTGAAACTCCAGTACTTTGGCCACCTCATGCAAAAAGTTGACTCATTGGAAAAGACTTTGATGCTGGGAGGGATTGGGGGCAGGAGAAGAAGGGGATGACAGAGGATGAGATGGCTGGATGGCATCATCGACTTGATGGACGTGAGTCTGAGTGAACTCTGGGAGTTGGTGATGGACAGGGATGCCTGGCGCACTGCGATTCATGGGGTCGCAAAGAGTGGGATGCGACTGAGCAACTGAACTGAACTGAGCATCAAATAATGATGAATTTTATATTTTTCTCATTTTCAGTTACCAGAGTACCCGATTATGTATCTTTCAACTTTGTGTGTGTGTGTGTGTGGGGGGGGGGTGTGTATGTTTGTGGTATGTGAGGACTGAGACACTAGGTACAACTGACTTTTTTACTTCACTTAAAGAACATTTAGCATTTGCACTTATAGGATATGTATAGCAGTTATAGTCAAAACCTATTTAGTCTTTGTTTAGGACCCTGTGTCTAATTACATTTTGTTACTCATGCTTTTGAGCATAAATAATATTCTTCGAGGGATTCTGCTTCATTTTATAAATTCTTCAGTTTCTAAACAGCTGTCATCGCATGTGTTAGATTAAGGGTTTATTTTTTTAATCAGTTATTCAAAAGTGCTCTAATATTAATCACAGAAATATCAGCAAGGCTTACAGTAAGATAGAGTATGTTTTTGTGAATAAAATTAAATTTCCATAGCAATTAAGTCAATGTTGCTCAAGTATTACTTTATAGGCCCTATATGACGGATTTAGTTGGGTAAACTTACTAGTTCCCGAATATTCCAAGATAAGATTAAGTACTCACTTTGAAAATGAAGCTTTGATTAGCCTCTTCATCAATATTTATATGTTTCTTAATCAAACATCATATCAGAAAAAAATAATCTTAAAAAACTTTTGAGTCTATTTATAGCATTTGAACTGTGTTTAGTCCTAGAATCAAGGAACTATCATCTAAGTGATGATGATTCTAAACAATGGCTTCAGGATATTAACAACATCAGCTACTAAGATTCAAAGCCTCTGAATGGCTATCTTATAACAAAAAGTTGATTTGATATTAAACCAGAAAAATGATTTTGATTTGCCAATGTAGGAACTCTAATAAAGCAAACTTAACAAGAAGTTAATAAGCAAGTTTATATGCATAAACCCTTTTTAAGTGATATATTACATATTATCATGTATTTTGGGGGAAAAATAATGGCCCACTTTCCTCTAAATTAGAAACATGCTCTTTCATTTCTACAAGAAGAATTTTGTTTTGCTGCTCTGGACAAATAATGTACAGGCAAGTACTATACTGATTTTTCTAAGTAATGTTTCAGTATACAACAGATATATAACTCTGCTTGAATTTGTTAAATACAGAGACCTACGGGTGCTATTATTGGTGGGAAATATTTTTGGTCCCTTGAAAGTATGAGGAAATGATGGGAATGGAAGAATTGACTTCTCATTCAGGAATAGTCTCTGTGGCAGTGTTGTTTAGCAGCATATTCCAATTTAACCCTGTTTCCTTGTTCCACCAAGTCAGCTATTCACAAGCTATTGAGATAAGTGGTAAAATTGGATTATTCGCACCTGTTTCATGACTCTCTACAAAAAATATTCAGAAAGCAATGACATTAGCATAATTATATTGTTATAAATATGTTGAAAACACACAATTCTAACCCTGGCTTAAAATCACTTACTTGTACACTTGTATTTTCAAAATCAAATTCAACTTTAAGACATTTTCTTAAAGCAAGAACAATTTTGACAGTTATGTTTTTCCTAGATTAAAATGTTACCTATTTACTCTAGTAGCTTCATAAGTTCTTTGAAATAGTTATATTTTAAAATGACTAACATAAATTATATGAATTATAAAATTCAGACATTTGAAACAGCATAAATTAAATATATCTTTTTATATTTTTTATTTATTTTTTTTTGGGGGGGAGCAAATAATTTTTATTTTTTTTACAAATACACCAAAGAATCACGCAATGCTGCCAGCACTGGATGCAATCCTGGGCCACAAATCTGCACATTCCTTTGCAACTGGTCCTGTTGATTTAATTTCAACTCATTTATAATTGACAAATGTTCACGGAATGACTGCCTTATTGTCATAAGCTTTTATACTGTATATAGTCTATTTATAGATATGATGTTTCTGATTAGCAGTGTAGATGTTCCTATATAAATTGTGGTTATGGCTCTTTCCTAAAAGGAAGAGAAAAATCATGCATATGGATTATATGACAAATAGCTAATAAAGCACTGCTTTCAGATTCATGGAAGGTGCAAAGCCCAGTTGATGGCCAGTTTTTATGTCCAGTTTAAAACCTGAAAATCAAGTCACAATTTTTGCCAAGACTGTTTTTGATGGTTAACAGCTCAAGAAAATAAAGGTGGCATGTTCATAATGAGAAAATAAGAAACATGACACAAAATACCAAAATTCCTTGAGTTGATTTTATGAGTCTTTTAATTCAGATCATCAATTTAGACAAAATTTTGGCTATAATTAATGAGCCAACTGATCAAAATGTTGTCTCACATAACCCTAACCAAAGATAGTTTAATGAATATTTTAACAAGGATCCCTTCAGTGTGTAGATCAGAAAAAATGAAAAAAAAATTACATGGCTTTTATATTTTTATTTATTCAAAAGGTGTTTTGATTTTAACAACAGTCTTCTCTATTTAATTGGGTTTTATACCACAGATTCACTGAACCATTTAAAAAATAATTGAGCACTGACTACAAGTTTCAGGGATAGAGATTCAGAGTAGTGAAAAAAAAAAAGACCCAGTTTTGTGGGAGGGGATAAATATGAGTCAAAGAAACACACAAGTAAAGGCAAAAGCTTTTTGAAGAAAAAAGCGATAGTGGTGGAGAGGTATCTTATGTTAAATATTCAGGAAAGGTAATTAATGAACTTAATAAGTGGTGGGGTTACTTGGGAAAAGCTTGATTTTAGATGGCTTGGAGAGAATGAGAGAGAAGAAAAACCTAAGACTGATGTTTAGAGAAAATGTATTTCATGGGAGAGAAGGGAAATCTAATAATTAAGGAGATACATTGAATCAGGGTGTAAGCCTTGATTTTTTGTATTTTTTCTCAAGAATAACATAGCATTTATAAGAATGCAGGTACTATGTATAAAATAGATAACTAATGAGAGCCTCTCTATAACTCAGGGAACTCTACTCCGTGTTCGATGGTGACCCAAAGGTGAAGAAAATTAAAAAAAAGAGGGCTATGTGTATACATATAACTGATTCATTCTGCTGTACAGCAAAGACTAACACAATTTTTTAAAGCAATTACACACTCTAATAAAAATTAATAAAATAAAATGAATTATAATCACTAGGGAAACAACTGTAAGTTTCAACATTAACTACCATAATAGTCGTTTAATTACCAGATTTAATTTAAAAATCGCCATTTCTTTTTCTTGAACATTCTACTTGAAAGTTCCTTAACTTAGCTATACATAATTCTATTATGTATAATTAGCTATAATATAGTTATATACATATAATTCTATTATGTATAACCTAGCTATACATAATTCTATTATGTATAATTCTGCTATACATAATTCTGTATAACATGTAGAATTCTACTTATTCTATATGTTATAATATAATTAAATTATATGGCTATAATATAATTAAATTTAAATATAATAAATATAAATATAATATAATTTAATATTTAAATTTCAATATAAAAATTAATATAATTAAATTTAAATAAATAAATATAATTAAATTAAATTATAGCTATACAATTAAATTATATAGCTATCATATACTTCTATACATATAATTCTATAAATAATTCTATTATGTATAATTCTATTATACATAATTCAATTGTGTAGAACATATAGAATTCTACTTATTCTATAAGTTATAAACTTCTACTTTGGTGAGAAAGAGTATGCTTACATTTATAGTTTAAATTGTTATTCAGTGTCATGTAATTTGCAATAGTTAACAACTATGAAAGTGAAAGTTGCTCACTCTGTGTCCGACTCTTTGAGACCCCATGGACTATACAGTCCGTGGAATTCTCCACGCCAGAATACTCGACTGGGAAGCCTTTCCCTTCTCCAGGGGATTTTCCCAACCGAGGGATTGAACCCAGGTCTCCCGCACTGCAGGCAGATTCTTTACCAGCTGAGCCACAAGGGAAGCCCCAGAACACTGGAGTGGGTAACCTATCACTTCTCCAGTGGATCTTCCCCACCTAGGAATCAAATAGGGTTCTCCTTCATTGCAGGCGGATTCTTTACGAAGGAAAGCATGCACAACTATAGCATTTTTTTTTTTAAGATACCAGAACTATAAAAAGAAACATTATACTTTCAATGAATTATTAATTTTATTACCTTATTTACTTTATTGTGATATTAATTTATGAGACATAATGTAACTATATATCCCGAAGTAATTTTACTTTGGTTACCAAAAAAATCTTAGTAGCTTTATTCTTTTTTCCTCTGGATTAAAACCTTATATCCTATGCTGCTGCAGCTGCTGCTAAGTCGCTTCAGTCGTGTCCTACTCTGTGCGACCCCATAGACGGCAGCCAACCAGGCTCCCCCGTCTCTGGGATTCTTCAGGCAAGAACACTGGAGTGGGTTGCCATTTCCTTCTCCAATGCATGAAAGTGAAAAGTGAAAGTGAAGTCGCTCAGCTGTGTCCAACCCTCAGCGACCCCGTGGACTGCAGCCTTCCAGGGTCCTCCGTCCATGGGATTTTCCAGGCAAGAGAGCTGGAGTGGGGTGCCCTTGCCCTCTCCATTATATCCTATACACCTTGGTAAATATCCAGACTATATCCTGACTATATCCTGACTTCTTGGTAAATCAGAAATCCTGCTTCTTATTTTAAATATATATATTGCTAATTACTATAGACTTTCAGAAAATTTCAAGAATTTTCAAAAATTTTATAGGAGTATTTATTCCTATTTTTAAACTCAATTCAATCTTGCTATTGATAATTCTTATATGACATCTTAATTGAAAACAGACTTTATAAAATTATAGCTTTATGAGGAATCATTTTTGGTTCTTGTTTCTCTATCTATATTGGGCAACTCAGCATATACTGTGTATTATAGACTATTTCCTAAAAAGATATGAAAGGTCATATGCTACATACACCATTTAATAACTTTATATTGTCATCACACTTTCCCAAACTGAAAACAAAATACAAAAAATAAATTTTAGTCTTAAATATTATTACCTTATGTTTAGTGATCTGCTTGCAATATTTCAAATTCAACATATCTCTTAAATGGCCACAATTTGAATACTTGGTAAAAAAAAAAAAAATCCAGCTATTCCAGACACAAAACTCTTGTATAATGTATGAGAATTCATTAATTTCAAAATGCATTTCCTTTTGGAAGTCATTGACTAAACATATTAGATTTTAAAGAGAGCTATTTTTATGTTATGTATATATATTATATATATCAATAATATATATATTATATATCAATAATATATATTATATATATCAATAATATATATAATATTATGTTGCATTTTATACTTTATGTTAAAAAATGGTTAATAAAAAGCAAGCTTATGATAATGTGATTGTTGTTTGTTTCAGTTCAGTTCAGTTCAGTCACTCAGTTGCATCTGACTATTTGCGACCCCATGGATTGCAGCATGCCAGGCTTCCCTATCCATCACCAACTTTCAGAGCTTGCTCAATCTCATCTCCATAAGTTGGTGATGCCATCCAACCATCTCATCCTCTGTTGTCCTGTTCTTCTCCTACCTTCAATCTTTCCTAGTATCAGGGTCTTTTCTAATGAGTTGGCTCTTCGCATCAGGTTGCCAAAGGATTGGAGTTTCAGCTTCAGCATCACTCCTTCCAATGAATATTCAGGGCTGATTTCCTTTAGGATGGACTGTTTGGATCTCGTTGAAGTCTAAGGGACTCTCAAGAGTCTTCTCCAACACCACAGTTCAAAAGCATCAATTCTTTGGTGCTCAGCTTTCCTTATAGTCCAACTCTCACACCCATACATGACTACTGGAAAAACCATAGCTTTGACTAGATGGGCTTTTGTTGGCAAAGTAATGCTTCTGCTTTTTAATATGCTATCTAAATTGGTCATAGCTTTTCTTGCAAGGAGCAAGCATTTTTTAATTCCATGGCTACAGTCACCATCAGCATTGATTTTGGATTCCAAAAAAATAAAGTTTCTCACTGTTTCCATTATTTCCCCACCTATTTGCCTTGAAGGGATGGGACCAGATGCCATGATCTTAGTTTTCTGAATGTTGAGTTTTAAGCCAACTTTTTCACTCTCCTCTTTCACTTTCATCAAAAGGCTTTTTAGTTTCTCTTCACTTTCTGCCATAAAGGTGGTGTCTTCTGCATATCTGAGGTTATTGATGTTTTTCCTGGCAATCTTAATGCCAGCTTGTGCCTCATAATTTAAATAAACAAGGTGACAGTATACAACCTTGACGCACTCCTTTCCTGATTTGGAACCATTCTTTTGTTCCATGTCCAGTTCTAACTATTGCTTTTTACCCTGCATACAGATTTCTCAAGAGGCAGGTCAGGTGGTCTGGTATTTCCATCTCTTTCAGAATTTTCCACAGTTTGTTGTGATTCACACAGTCAAAGTCTTTGGCATAGTCAGTAAAGCAGAAGTAAATGTTACGAATCTACCAACTCAGAAGCAATAAGAGAGAAATATAGATTAATAAAATTTGCAATAAAATGTGATAAATGTATTTTGCACAGATTCCTAATTGGAATTCATAAGAAAGTTAACCTAATTCAGGCTAGGAGAGCAAAGGAGCTTGCATAAATGGTGAATTCTGCATCACACAATACTGCATGACAATATTGCTTTGGCAATCTTTGTGCGTGCTGCTCCTAGGGACAAGCACGGCACAGTCTTACAGTAGGACCTGGCAGTCATGTATTGTATAATCCAAGTTGCTGTTGTTGTTGTTCGGTTGCTAAGTTGTGTCTGACTCTTGTGACCATATGGAATATAGTCTGCCAGTCTTCTCTTTCCATGGGACTTCCCAGACAAGAATACTGGAGTGGGTTGCCATTTCTTCTCCAATAATCTAAGTTAGAAATAATGAAAACCAACCTCTTTATTCTCCTGCACAAAAAGCTTTCAAATATTTGATATAATTATTTAGTCTCCATTTAGTTTTCTTTTGTTTCTTAACATTTTCAGACACCCTCAGTCATTCCCTTTTCCAGCTCCTTACAATTTGAAAATTCAGTGATCTGTTGGTATTCTTAAAATGTGATATTACTAAAGTTTCAAATTGTCTTTTTCCCTGACAATGGAAAAAAAACTCATTCTTTAAGTTTAGATTTATGTACCAATTTATTTATTTAAAAACACCTCAAGTCAAAATAACTTTCTTCCTTTGCATCTTTTTTGCATGCATGCTCATTTAAATTCATACTGGTTTACTTATACTATAAAAATATTTGTTTCATAAGTTTCTCTTTTCCAGCAGATGACAAAATTATTTGGTAAGAATCCTATCTCACTTTTTCTGTCACCCAGTCCCAGTGTTTCATGAAGGGATAATCTCTAAAAGATCTGTGATAAACACACTGTTTCAGATATAATCTGAAAATTAAGCAATTTACCAGTCAAATAAATGAACATAGCTTTAGCTATGATTAGGGTCTTTCACATGAACTGGCACTTTTTCTTTACTACAACTACACATACTTTTTGCATTCCTTACTTTCTGTGTATCAGTTAGGCACTATCTTCCTATCATCCAGTTATTTCTAAGTCTTTCTCTCCTCTAATTATGTAACTGCCCTGGACATTACCTCTACCTTGGCTAATATAGTTTTAAAGCTGTGAATCTTTCATTAAACTATTGCCATACATGTGAAGTGTTAATATTTTTAGTCAGTTTCTATGGGGCTCCCAAAACAATTCATAAAAAAGAAGCTGAGTCACCCAACACAAAAGCTTAGTCCTGTCTTCAAATTGTTTTGCCCTTAAATAGTCACATCTAATACAAAAGCTAATTAATAAGCAGACAAATTAATGATTGAGTAAATTAACTTCTCTTGCAAATAACACACTTTAAACTTGTTGTTAAAAGTAGATGATACCTTGTAAAATAAAGAGAATATCAGTGAGAAACGAAAATCAGGTTCTGTTCCTTGATTTTTTTCCTTTGTAACTTGTATTACCTTATGAGATGTATTCTTTTAAACCCAGAAGTATAAATATATTTTTTTAATGTTTTGTATGCCACTGTATTACTAGTACTGAGAATAGTGCTCAGAAAATAATAGATGCTCAATAAAAATTTGTTGAATGAATGAAGACTATAAGTAAAGAATAACAACATTGTTACACAAAAGAGGGAGAGAGGAGGAAAGGGCAGAGAGAGAAAGAGAAACTGAGAATACTGAAGGAGACAATGTGATAAAAGGAAGAGACATCATGGAATATAATAGAAATATTTTTTCTCAGCATCTAATCCTCATATTGGCAATTTGAGGAGTAACACCTGCAGAATAGGCTTCTACTGGTTTGCAAGGATTGAGGATACAGTCCTCATGACAAAGTTATATCAAAAGCTTAGTCGTATAATTCCAGTCTCAGAATCTTACTGGGGCTCAGGATAACTAGCAGCCAAGAACACTGTCAGATCCATATAAGATACCCAAAGTTCATCCCATGTTCTGGTTAACAGGTAAGACCTTGACATCCTTAAGCAACTTCAGATAATTCTCTTGTATATGTCTTGTTCATAAACACACTTTCATTGCGGCCTGTAAAAATATTTACCCTAAGTTTACTTGCCCAACTTGGGTGACATATGGAGAGTTGATAACTTGTTTTCATTTGTTCTAATTATGTTGCTATTCCCTATTTGCCTTCCAAGCCTCTGACAGAGTGACTAGCATCCAAAGAACTCAATAAACAATTGCTGGATCAATTTTCCCATTATGTTTAAAAATATGTACCTGAATAGACCATTATTAGTAGCTAATTGTATTTCCAATCTTACCTTGAAAACTCACAATGCTTTTTTAATCACTTTCTGTGCATCAGACTAACCTATGAAAGTGCCTAAAAACCATTTTTAAAACTTTAAGATTCAGCACTATCTGGCTGAGCACAATTTAATTTACAAATGTATCCTGACATTCAAAGAAAGAGATAACAAAACTGAGGAAAAACAATTTTTTTTTTTCCCATACAGCCTTACTACATTTACAAAAATGCAAACTTAACAGACTGAAAATATCCCAACTGTGCTTGCCTGTGTGCATAATGGTTTTATGGCCCTTTTATGTTTGGCAAAATTTCTATAGAAATCACAAACCAGCTTTATCTCTTGACTTTCAAACATACCTCTAGCAAAATGTGCTGAAGTAGTAAACTTAATTTCTGTGAAAAGTATTTCCAGTAAGAACTCAAAAAGGAAAACATTATTTGGCTCACTAAAGCTTACTAACTGCTCTGATATTCACAAAAATAAAAATGGTTTAATTTATATGACAAAGAGGAAAGTATATTAAATGGAAGTTAACTTATAAAAATAGAAACCTTGGTCAGATTTGCCATGTGTTAGGCAGTAAGGTAAGCCCTTTACAGATGACAACATTGAAGCTGGGAGAATAAAAGGCCCCACATATTTGATGAGACTATGGGGTTTGAAGCCAAGACAATCAACATGATACAGAGAGAAAAAACAGAATCAGGAAAAAACAAAAACAAAAACCGGAAACAAAAAAACTACATGCAGTAAAAACCCCTGCTATTATAGCATCTGTTTAGCCTCAGTCATCTCTGCTTCCTCCAAGCTTGTTGCTAAATGCAACAAAATGTGCCTTTCAGTCTCTTGAGGCAAGAGATGGAGATGGGGGTTTGTACATATGAAATAATGCATGGACTTTTTAGCCTTGTTTTTCATTTTAAGCAGTCTTTTATGGATTGCTCCTGCTGTTTCACTGCTAAATTGTGTCCAACCTTTTGCAAACCCATGGACTGTAGTCCGTGAGGCTCCTCTGTCCATGGGGTTTCCCAGGCAAGAATACTGGAATAGGTTGCCATTTCCTTCCCCAGGGGATCTTCTGGACCCAGAGGTGGAACACGTGTCTTTTGCTTGGCAGGTGGATTTCTTACCACTGAGCTACCTGGGAAGCTCCTTTTATGGATATTAGATATTTAATACCATATTCTTTCTCCAAAAATAACAATAAAAGTAGCACTTCTCTGCAAACCTGGGAAATTTATGCACAAAATGAAAAAGAAAATCTTAAGAGATAAGGCATGCACTAAAGTATTCTGCAGATATATCAATCTAAGTGAAAGTTCAATATATCATAATCACAAATAGTCATTATATCAAATTTACCAAAATATTTTATTGTACAATGAATATACAGTTTTAACTAAGAGGTAAAATATATAGCATGAAAATCTGTTGAATTATAAGTCTGGAGTATGAAATGGATACTCATAAACTCTGACAACAATATTTGCCTTGGACTTATAGCAAAAATGTGCTTATGCTTACTTAGTTTGTTTTTTGTAAAAGTTAAATACAGTGGAACAAATTAATCTCTCCTTAAACATCAAATAAATTATTATATGATATGAAGAAAATAAGAATTTTAATAGTTATATGACAAAATTTAAATGAATGACATGATGTTTCAAATATAATCTCTCCTCTGAAAGTGAAAATCGTGTCCAACTCTTTGCAAACCCAGGGCTATACAGTTCATGGAATTCTCTAGGCCAGAATACCAGAATGGGTAGCCATGCCCTCCTCCAGGGCATCTTTCCAAACCAGGGATCAAAATCCAGGTCTCCCACATTGCAGATGGATTCTTTACCAGCTGAGCCACTAGGGAAATCCACGAATGCTGGAGTGGGTAGCCTATCCCTTCTCCAGCGGATCTTCCAGACCTAGGAATGGACTGCGGTCTCCTGCATTGCAGGTTGATTCTTTACCAGATGAGCTACTGGGGAAGCCTCTCTCCTTTACTAAAAGCAAATTTTAAAAAATTCTGTTAAAGCATTGTAGACCATTGTAGACCACTGTAGGCCACTAATTAGGAATGCATCTGAAGTGAATGAAGTCAGAGTGAGTACACAATTTTTTTTCAAATGCATCCAGAACTGGTTATATTAACACCAGGTTTTAAAATATTCATTGCTAAGAATCAGGTGTGTTCAGATTTTTATCTACAAATCTGTAGCTACCTATCAATAAATCTTTAAATCACAGCACTTATATCTCTCGATATAATTTTAAGGACATTACAACCCATTTTTATTGCCTCCTAAAATTTAGCATTTAAATTCAAGTAAAGAAAACAAAAAGAAAAACAATATAGGAAGCATAAGGGTTCATCCCACAGCCTCATAAATATGTGGAGAACACAGTACAAAAATAACAAATGGGCAAAGAAATATAAAATATGAAAATGATTGCCTTGGGGACGTAGTTAGGTGAATTGCTGGAGTTACATGAGGCTCCTGTGAACTATGGAGGAAAATACACAAGAGACAAGCACCCAATTCAAAGAAAGGCTTCTCATTATAGAAAGTTCACCAAAATTGACTCAATATTCTTAGGAGAAGCCTTATTTTCCAATAGGTCACTAATATTTTACAGTATTAAACATGTATGGAACATGCTTACACAACATAGATCTATGGTTCACCACTCATACTTCCCAGAGAAAGAAGGGCCATTTTATGTGTTGAGTACAGCAATATCGAAGACTAGGTTTGGCTTATCTTTCAAATTTTTCCTAACATAAACTGAAGGTCCTCTTTAACACTAAGATAATTCAGCTATTAATTATTTCTATTGACATTTCCACAACTTTGGCAATATCTCTATGTTATTATACTATGGGAAAATTAGACTTAAAAGGCAAATAAATAGTAGAAATAGAGAATGTTTTTGAAATTTATTTATTCTAAATATGCATGAATAAGTGACCACAAATGACAGATATCTGAAGCAACAATGTGCACAAGGAAGGCACTAGACAATTAAAGGAGAAAAAATGATGAAAGGGTTAGATAAAGGTAATGTAAGTGTGTTCAGTATAAATATAATTTTTTCAAATCATTAACTCCTTTACAGATTGACATTTTTAATCCCACATTATTTCACAGATTGGATTTCAGAGGTGGCGCAGTGTAAAGAATCTTCCTGCCAGAATGCAAAAGATGTAGGTTTGATCCCTAGCTCAGGAAGATCTCCTGGAGTAGGAAATGGAACCCCACTGCAGTATTCTTGCCTGGAAAATTCCATGAACACAGGAACATGAAGTTCATGGGATTGCACAGAGTTGGACATGATTGAGTGACTAAGCACAAAGCACACACATATCACAGTTCACAGATTGGTATTGGCCTATAAGTGAATGAAATTATGGCTAGGCAAAAATGTGCTAAGTTGGAACGTTATAACTGAGCTGTTGGATATCCACCCAGGCTATTTTTCCAGTGTTCCACAGGAACACTTTGCTTACATTAAGACATGGACAAAAACTGGGTACAGGACATAAGGTAAAGGATACTGAGAATAGTCTTAACCCATGCAAGTTTAAGGTCAAGTAAGGCTGTAAGAATTAATTTAATTCTAAATTAATTTAGGATATTATATTAAATTTCATTCAGAAATGTATCTACATACTGTTTCTACATCTACAAATGTATCTACACATATACCTATATCAACATCTACCAACATTAGTATAGATATTGATGTAGTGTGTATGGTGTGCTCCATGCAACATTTGGGATTATTGTTGTTTAGTTGCTGTCTTGCTTGATTCTTTTGCAACCCCATGGACTGTAGCCCACCAGGCTCCTCTGTGAATGGGATTTCCCAGCAAGTATACTGGAGTGGGTTGCCACTTCCTCCTCCAGCAGATCTTCCTCATCCAGGAATCGGACTCATCATGACTCTTTCTTGACAGGCCGTTTCTTTACCACTGACCCACTAGGAAAGCCCTATAATTGAGACATACTAAAAAGTGTTTATCTACAATTCAAATCCAACTGGGTATCCTGTATTTTAATTTGATAACATAGCAACTCAAGTCCCAGAATACTTGGTAAGGAAAAAAATAAAATGTTATCCTTCCTCCATATGTTAACTTAAGACTTACTTCCTTCATGAAGACTTAGTAAAATATTTCTCTAAGCATCTTCTCCTTTTCAAAAATTTCTATCAAAATAAGTCTGGAGATTATTAAAGTGGATTCAGGACAATATTCAAAGAGAAGTTGCTAACATTGCTGATTTATCACACAAACAATCCATGACAGGTATCCATTCCCACAGGTAAAACTGAACTACCAGGACACCTATCTGCCATATGGTAGATTTCAACCAGAGATAACAGAGTGGCAGTGGTAGGGTATTACATGCTATCCAAGAAAGGCAAGTTTAGCCCTAAAAGATAATATGCAGCTGCTTTAATCACATTTTTAAAAATGACAGACAGAACTACATCTTGTAAGTTAAAGAGGATTGATATTGCAAAGACTAAGAGACTTGTGGTAGATGCATACGCATACTATTCAAGGTTGTTTTCCAGATTATATTTATGGCTATGTTTAAATTCTGCTTTCATTTTAGGAGGCCAAGGAAGGAGGAACCCTCCAACATGTTAGAGGCCAAGGAAGGAGAAATCCTCCAATGTGTTGCCTTTAGAAGCAAACCTCATGACGTTTCATGCCCCAAATTTATAATTAGTATCAAATTTTAAAATACTTTTCTTGATACAGGGAAACATGATATTAAACAAGTATGTAACTATAAGGACAAATATTCAGTTCAGTTCAGTCGCTCACTCGTGTCCGACTCTTTGCGACCCCATGAATCGCAGCATGCCAGGCCTCCCTGTCCATACCATCTCCTGGAGTTCACTCAGACTCACGTCCATTGAGTCCGTGATGCCATCCAGCCATCTTATCCTCTGTCGTTCCCTTCTCCTCCTGCCCCCAATTCCTCCTAGCATCAGACTCTTTTCCAATGAGTCAACTCTTCGCATGAGGTGGCCAAAGTACTGGAGTTTCAGCTTTAGTATCATCCCTTTCAAAGAAATCCCAGGGCTGATTTCCTTCAGAATGGACTGGTTGGATCTCCTTGCAGTCCAAGGGACTCTCAAGAGTCTTCTCCAACACCACAGTTAAAAGCATCAATTTTTCAGCGCTCAGCTTTCTTCACAGTCCAACTCTTACATCCATACATGACCACTGGAAAAACCATAGCCTTGACTAAATATTAGAACCCTAATTAAATAATTTCATCAGTTAATCTTCTGTCCCAGATTTCAAAATCATGGAATCATTACTGGACTCTTCCTTCTGTGGTGCTCTCCATCCATATTTTAACCCCAGTTTAGGCCATATTCACTTTATACCATAATTTATATTACTGCCTATGGGAATTAATCTTCCTGATTATGTCTCTAATAGCAATGGATCACAGATAAAACCCAATTAGTTTTTCAAAATGAAACATAAGGTAGTGATTTTCATAGTACAGGACATTACTGGACAAATATTTTTTTTCACTATAAGACTTTCATTGCTAATTCAGTGACAGCAAAAGTGAGCCTAGCCACACAACTATGCCATGCTAAACTGTGAATAAGATCATCTTCTTTGTCATCATCATCTATCCACATTAGTTTACAGAATGAAAGAAATTAATAAGACTAAGTCATCACTATAGGAATTCCAAAATTAACCATTAAAAAATGCAAGCAGGTATAAAACAAAAACTTAATAAAAAGAAAGAACAACTCATTCTATGTAGTATTCAACTTTGGAAACCACCAATTTTGAAGTTAACCATCATGTGTTAAAAATAATTCCAGGACTAAGAAATTATATGAAGAATAATTACTTTTGTAAAAATTCTAATGAAACTCTATGTCAACCATGAGAATTAACATCTTCTTTATACTTTTATGGGATCTTATATCTTTTGTAAGAGTTACTTAATATTAAAGTAATCAATTAGTGAGAAACTCAAGTGAAAGCTAAATATATGAAAAATCAGTATTTTATTTGAATACAATATTACTTCTGTGGAAACTCTAAAACAAATGAAACATAAGAAATGTCATATGCTCAAAAAATGACTGGTCTCTTTCAAAGGTCAATAAATAATTAGAATTGTGAACTATACTTATATATTAGCTTCTTAAAGTATAAGAGAATACTTATTCCAATATAAGTATTAATAACAATGGCTGTATGCTGCTGTAGATAAGTACCTAAGTAAATTAGTGGCATTCACTATTTGATATGAAAATATTTTGTGCTTAAAATAAATAAGAATATATATATTAAATTTAAACCTATCTTTAAGCATTATTCCCCTTTTCCATTTCTAACGACATTAGATAAAAGATCATTAAGTTGTTCACAAAACATGTAATGGTATGATCAATATATTTCATATCTGAAAAGTTATTTCAAACATAAAAATGGAATACATATTATAAAATTTTCTGTTTCAAAAGGTGAAAGATGGTACTATTCTGTTTTCAAAGTATTTAGATATTACTCAGCCGTTAAAAAGAATTCATTTGAATCAGTTCTGATGAGATGGATGAAACTGGAGCCGATTATACAGAGTGAAGTAAGCCAGAAAGAAAAACACCAATACAGTATACTAACACATATATATGGAATTTAGAAAGATGGCAAAGACGACCCTGTATGCAAGACAGGAAAAAAGACACAGCGGTGTATAACGGACTTTTGGACTCAGAGAGAGAGGGAGAGGGTGGGATGATTTGGGAGAATGGCATTCTATCATGTATACTATCATGTAAGAATTGAATCGCCAGTCTATGTCTGACGCAGGATACAGCATGCTTGGGGCTGGTGCATGGGGATGACCCACAGAGATGTTATGGGGAGGGAGGTGGGAGGGGGTTTCATGTTTGGGAACACATGTAAGAATTAAAGATTTTAAAATTAGAAAATATATATATATTAAAAAAAAAGAAAAAAAAAAGAAAAAAAAATAGATATGTAAAAGCTTTTCTCTGAACATTATATATGAAAATTTCTAAATAGTTTCCTATATATTTCATAATTCACCCACACAAGCAAAAAAGATTGGGCAGTGCAGGTTGTTCACTATTTAAAAAGTCTAATTAAATTTTACCTACATTATTGCTGAGGCAGTTTTAAAAAATTGCTAACAAAGGAAAGTTACTGAAAATACATTAAAGGCTATACAAAACTGATTCTTGTATGATTCTGGTAGGGGGATTTGGGTTTGTTCAGACAAGCTTTCAGGAGCCATGTAATCCTTTGTGGGCTTGCCTGGAATGAAATAAAAACAAATCTTTTCAGGTTGATTCATCATAAATACATTTTTTTGGATTCAATATATTTATTGGGAAAAAAAGCTCATTTTAAAAAGCATAAGAACAAATCTTAATATTGTCAGAGTTTCTTATATTTGTGACAGAAAAACTACTTACCTATACTTTGAATAATGAATATACCATTTTATATCTTATATGATATAAACTGATTTTACTCATTGTTATAATTTATTTATTCAATATTCCATTATCTACTCTGTCATAGATATTATGCCTGGTGACAAAGAATATAATATGATTAAGTCATAGTCGTGCCCATGAGAAGTAGAAATCCAAGTAAACTATTTGTTTCTGATACTGGCTCCATATTATGCTAAGTAAATGAAACATTCTATTAATAACAATGGGAAATTTGCTAATGCCTAAAGAAAAGAAGAAAAGCTAAATATTCATGAGTTTATGTTGTTTGTAAGACATTTGGTTGGAGGACATCTTTTTCATATGAATAACATTTTAGTCTTTTGTTCTTGATGTCTCAACACAAATAAGTTACTTTAAATATGGTTCCTGAGGGACAGTGATAATTGCATTCTTGAAAAAAAAGTCAGTAGAACTTTGAATTAAATAATATTAAAACAAATAAATTATTGTTCTTGAAAAAATATTGAATCTTCAAATTTCTAATTAATATAGCCAAACTCATATTTATAGAATAATCATCCATATCATTGCCCTAGTGTCATCATTTGTATTAGAATTACTTCTCCTTTTAGCACAAAGTATAATCTCAGATTGAATAAATTTACATTCTATAATAATATAATATCAATATCTATTATTTTACAGCAAATACTATGCACCTTACATGTTATTTTTACCTTGCATTAAAGTGGTATAAAAACAGCTATAATATACTAGGCATACTTCTTGCAGCAGATATAATGATATAATATGAAATGTTACATAAAAATTAATATAACCTTCAAAATAAAAAAGCAAAACAATGTTTAGATCGCCACTGAACATATTTGAAATAACTTGCTGGAATCAAGATTGCTGGGAGAAATATCAATAACCTCAGATACACAGATGACACCACCCTTATGGCAGAAAGCAAAGAAGAAGTAAAGAGCCTCTTGAAGAAAGTGAAAGAGGAGAGTGAAAAAGCTGGCTTAAAACTCAACATTCAAAAAATGAAAATCATGGCATCTGGTCCCATCACGTCATGGCAAATAGATGGGGAAACAATGGAAACAGTGACAGACTTTATTTTGGGGAGCTCCAAAATCATTGCAGATGGTGACTGCAACCATGATATTAAAAGATGCTTACTCCTTGGAAGAAATGCTATGACCAACCTAGACAGCATATTAAAAAGAGGAGACATTACTTTGCTGACAAAGATCCATCTAGACAAAGCTATGGTTTTTCAAGTAGTCATGTATGAATGTGAGAGTCAGATGACAAAGAAAGCTGAGCACTGAAGAACTAATGCTTTTAAACTGTGGTGTTGGAGAAGACTCTTGAGAGCTCATTGGACTGCAAGGAAATCCAACCAGTCCATCCTAAAGGAAATCAGTCCTGAATATTCATTGGAAGGACTGATGCTGAAGCTGAAACTCCAACACTTTGGCCACCTGATGGGAAGAACGGACTCATTGGAAAATACCCTAATTCTGGGAAAGATTGAAGGCAGGAGGAGAAGAGGACAACATAAGATGAGATGGTTGGATGGCATCACTGACTCAATGGACATGAGTTTGAGCAAGCTCAGGCAGTGGATGATTGACAGGGAAGCCTGATGTTCTCCAGTCCATGGGGTCACAAAGAGTTGGACATGACTGAGTGACTGAACTGAACTGAACTGACTACAGTCAAAAACCACTTAAATAGTAGACATAAAATTATATTTATAATACAGGGGTTTCTTAGTGTATTGACTGAACTATTAATGATTTTACTTTCCTTCCTCACAGATGATTATTTAAGCATAGGGTTGGCTCAGTTCAGTTCAGTCGCTCAGTCGTGTCCCTCTCTTTGCAACCCCATGGACTGCAGCATGACAGGCTTCCCTATCCATCACCAACACCAGGAGATTGTTTAAACTCATATCCATCTAGTCACTGTTGCCATTCAACCACATCATCCTCTGTTGTCCCCGTCTCCTGCTTTCTTTTTTTTTTTTTTTAAATTTTAAAATCTTTAATTCTTACATGCGTTCCCAAACATGAACCCCCCTCCCACCTCCCTCCCCATAACATCTCAGTGGGTCATCCCACGCACCAACCCCAAGCGTGCTGTATCCTGCGTCAGACATGGACTGGCGATTCAATTCTTACATGATAGTATACATGATAGAATGCCATTCTCCAAAATCATCCCACCCTCTCCCTCTCCACTCTGAGTCCAAAAGTCCGTTATACACAGCTGTGTCTTTTTTCCTGTCTTGCATACAGGGTCGTCATTGCCATCTTTCTAGATTCCATATATATGTGTTAGTATACTGTATTGGTGTTTTTCTTTCTGGCTTACTTCACTCTGTATAATCTTTCCCAGCATCAAGGCCTTTTCAAATGAGTCAGTTCTTCACATCAGATGGCCAAAGTATTGGAGCTTCAGCTTTACCATCAGTCCTTCCAATGAATATTCAGGACTGATTTCCTTTAGAATTGACTGGTTTGAACTCTTTGCTGTCCAAGAGACTCTCAAGACTCTTCTTCAACACCACAGTTCAAAAGCACCAATTCTTTGGTGGTTAGCTTTCTTTGTAGTTGAACTCTCACATCCATACATGATGACTGGAAAAACCAGACTTTTGACTATATGGATCTGTATTGGCAAAGTGATGTCTCTGCTTTTTAATAAGCTGTCTAGTTTTATCAGAGCTTTCCTTCCAAGGAGTAAGCATTTTATTTTTAATTTCATGTCTTTTGTAGGGCAAATTTACTTGAAAAAAATATAGGATTTGTTTTTTAAAAAATAACTATGCATAATTATACAAACATTTGTTTGGTGGATAGGTAATGCTGGAAATAAGATGTTAGTTTCATATTTATAGTCACTTAATTTAATTTTACAGATTCTTGTAAATTAACACTTAACTGCACTCAGAGGAAGCCATTTTACCATATTTGAAAATTTTCTATAATAATACCTTATATTTGCCATTACATTGCATTGTATTTAAAAAAGTTAATTGTAATGTGTTGTATTTGGTCTTTACAATACTCTGTGAGCAGACATGAGTAGCTCTAATTCATAGAGAAAGAAAAGGAAGACTGGAGAAGAAAAGACATTTGTCTAGGCTCACATGACTAGGAAGTGGTAAAGCTAATATAGAAAAGTTGTCAACTTCTTGTTATTTTTGCCCATTAACAAGTGAATAGTCCATATAGTCAAAGCTATGCTTTTTTACAGTAGTCATGTTTGGATATGAGATTTGGGCCATAAAGAAGGCTGAGTGCTGAAGAACTGATGCTTTCTAATTGTGGTGCTGGAGAAGACTCTTAAGAGTCTCTTGGAAAGCAAGGAGATCAAACCAGTCAATCCTAAAGGAGATCAACCCTAAATATTCATCAGAAGGACTGATGCTGAAGCTACAATATTTTGGTCACCTGATGGGAACAGGTAACTCATTGGAAAAGACTCTGATGCTGGGAAAGACTGAGGGCAGGAGAAGTGGACGACACAGGATGAGATGGTTGGATGGCATTCCTAACTCAATGGACATAAGTTTGAGGAAACTCTGGGAGACAGTGAAGGACAGGAAGTCTGTTGTGCTGCAGTTCATGGAGTCACAAAGAGGACACGGCTTAACTATTGAACAACATAACAACAACAGGTGAATGTTTCAAGCAAAATTAAATTCACTACAATTTATATTAATAACTATATATTACTATATACTTTTGACATTACTATGGGCAGCTCAGTTCCATGGTTTGGTTTCACTCTGGTTGTTTACATTCTTTGGCACATTCTGGAATTAGTATACTGATACCAAAATAATGATGACCACACATTCGATTCCTGGGTCAGGAAGATCCCCTGGATAAGGAAATGGCAATCCACTCCAGCACTCTTGCCTGGAAAATCCCATGGATGGAGGAGCCTGAAAGGCTACAGTCCACGGGGTAACAAGAGTCGGATACGACTGAGCGACTTCACTTTCACACATTACTTCTAGGATTCCTAAGGCAGCTAGTTATCCTGCTAAATTCTCTTCACCTTTATATTAACAATCCTACCCTATGTTGATTTTTACTACTTTTGTTTCTCAAAACATTATCTATTTGCAGGATTTCATGGTGATACAGTGGTATAAATCCGCCTGCCAAAGCAGAAAACACAAGACACGCAGTATCGATCCCTATGTGGGGAAGATCCCCTGGAGTAGAAAATGGCAACTCACTCTGGTGTTCTTGCCTGGGAAATCCCACGGACAGAGGAGTCTGGTGGGCTACAGTCCATACGGAGGCAAAGAGTCAGATACAACCGAGCACAAGAACGTGCTTTTGTTCCTCAAAATATCATCAGTTTGCAGCATTTCCTATTTTATCTACTAAAAATTAGAAGTGAGTTCATTAATAATAAAGAAAAAATATATACATAATATGTCATCCTTAAATATTAAATTCTGCCATTCTACTCAATACTCAGTTCAGAAAAGCCAGTGTCCTCCTCAGTGGTCAGGACTGGTAAGGCATACATTTGAAGAACACACACTGTGGGCAAGATGAAAATGTTACAGGTGAATAAGGCAGTATGATTTTGGAATGGAATTCCTTCTCTTGGATATAAATCTGTTTATTTATTTATTTTCTTCACTACTCTTTGGACAATGTTCACTTGAATCAGCCTTTCTAAATCTGTCAAATACTAATATGCTTCTAGGAAAACCCCCACACCTGGTAACATCTCACTACAATAGTAGATCTGAAAATATAGTGGATTTTCAGTCCATTGTCTGGGTTTCTGGGTATCCAGTATTGATGCAGATATTTATTTGTATCCAAACTGTTTGGGGGATTTTAAGAGAATAAAAATGGCAGAGAATGTGAACTAGTTTGTGTAACTTTTTTTGACTTCATCATAAGCTTAGTTCAGTTCACTTCAGTCACTCAGTCATGTCTGACTCTTTGCAACCCCATGGACTGTGCACACCAGGCCTCCCTGTCTATCACCAACTCCCGGAGTTTACTCAAACTCATGTCCATTGAGTCAGTGATGCCATGAAACCATTTCATCCTCTGTCATCCCTTTCTCCTCCCACCTTCAATCTTTTACAGCATCAGGGTCTTTTCCAGTGAGTCAGTTGTTCCCATCAGGTGGCCAAAGTATTGGAGTTTCAGCTTCAACATCAGTCTTTCCAATGAACACTCAGGACTGATCTCCTTTAGGATGGACTGGTTTGATTTCCTTGTAGGCCAAGGGACTCTCAAGAGTCTTCTCCAACACCACAGTTCAAAAGCATCAATTCTTTGGTACTCAGATTTCTTTATACAACTCTCATATCCATACATGACACTGGAAAAAACACAGCCTTGAATAGATGACCTTTGTCAGTAAGCAATGTCTCTGTTTTTTAATATGCTATCTGCTGCTGCTGCTAAGTTGCTTCAGCAGGCTCCCCCATCCTTGGGATTCTCCAGGCAAGAACACTGGAGTATGTTCCAATTTTCTGCTCCAACGCATGAAAGTGAAAAGTGAAAGTGAAGTCGCTCAGTCGTGTCTGACTGTGCGACACCATGGACTCTAGCCTACCAGGCTCCTCCATCCATGGGATTCTCCAGGCAAGAATACTGGAGTGGGTTGCCATTTCCTTCTCCAATATACGGTCTAGGTTGGTCATAACTTTCCTTTCAAAGAGTAAGTATCTCTTCATTCCATGGCTGCAGTCACCATTTGCAGTGATTTTGGAGACCCCCAAAATAAATTATGCCTCTGTTTCTACTGTTACCCCATCTATTTGCCATGCAGTGATGGGACCGATGCCATGTTCTTCATTTTCTGAATGTTGAATTTTAAGCCAACTTTTTCACGCTCTTCTTTCACTTTCATCAAGAGGCTCTTTAGTTCTTCTTCACTATCTGCCATAAGGGTGGTGTCATCTGCATATCTGAGGTTATGGATATTTCTCTCAGCAATCTTGATTCCAGCTTGTGCTTCATCCAGCCCAGCATTTCTCATGACGTACTCTGCATATAAGTTAAATAAGGAGGGTAACAATTTACAGCTTTCACGTACTCCTTTCCTAATTTGGACCACTCTGTTGTTCCATGTCCAGGTCTAACTGTTGCTTCCTGACCTGAATACAGATTTCTCAAGAGGCATGTCAGGTGGTCTGATATTCCCATCTCTTTCAGAATTTTCCACACTTTATTGTAATCCACACAGTCAAAGGCTTTGGCATAGTCAATAAAGCAGAAGTTGATGTTTTTCTGGAACTCTCTTGCTTTTTTGATGATCCAACAGATGTTGGCAATTTGATCTATGTTTCCTCTTCCTTTTCTAAATCCAGCTTGAACCTCTGGAATTTCATGGTTCACATATTGTTGAATCTTGGCTTGGAGAATTTTGAGCATTACTTTACTAGCATGTGAGATGAGTGCAATTGTGCGGTAGTTTGAGCATTCTTTGGCATTGCCTTTTTTTGGGACTGGAATGAAAACTGACTCCTTCCAGTCATTAAAAGAAAATTTTATTCTGGGGATTTGAAGCCTCTTATTTCTCTTATTTTAACATTTTATTTACTATATATTCAGTTCAATTCAGTCACTCAGTCGTGTGTGATTCTTTGCAACCCCAGGAATCTCAGCATGCCAGGCCTCCCTGTCGATCACCAACTCACGGAGTTCACTCAAACTCACATCCATCGAGTCGGTGATGCCATCCAGCCATCTCATCCTCTGTCGTCCCCTTCTCCTCCTGCCCTCAATCCCTCCCAGCATCAGAGTCTTTTCCAATGAGTCAACTCTTCACATGAGGTGGCCAAAGTATGTATATAATATATTCTTATATAGAAATTTAAAAATTTAGTATAATGTACAGAAATTCAAAGTTTTGAAATATATTTTAATGTGATATTTATTAAGACTATTAAAGATGGTGCCATATGTTGCATTCCAATGTTCTAATTTAATTTTTGATTTTAAAATATTTTCTTTACTTTTATCTTAACTTTCTCCATCTTCATCTATTTCAAATATTACTGCATCAAGGAAAAAAAAAAACAACATTAATAGTAGTGTCACTTTTCTAAGCCCCTAAGAAAGAATTTAGGTTGTAATTGTTTCCAGTTATCAAAATTAATTCCTAAGCAACCATAGCTCAATGAGACATTGATAATGAAAAAAAAAAGAAGTGAGCCAGGAACACTATTTCTGTTAGAGATAGATAAAAACTAACAGATACATTTAGGAAAACTTGCTGATTTACTGGATGTGTTGATTAATGGAAAGAGAAGAATTAAGGATAATATAGATTTATTAGACTTACAACAAATGGATCATTAACGGTGAAACTTACTGAGATAAGGAAGCCTAAGAACATTCAAATTTGGTGGTATGGAGAGGGGAAAGAGACGCAGTCATGTTAAGGTCTGGTAATTACTAGTAAATGAGACAAAAACATGGCTGCATCTGCAAGCCATATATCATAAATCCAAACTAGATAGCAAAGATAAGCACTGGAGATTGATGGTGCCTCAAAGAGAAAAGCTTTCAAACATAAAGACTCAGTATTAGGCAGACTGGCAGAGGGTAACATCTATGAATCTGAAACTGGGAGCTAAATAATAGTTTCTATGTGCATGCAATTTGGCTCACTCTCATCATTATCTGAAATCCAACTTTCTAGAAGTTGGAAACTGTATCTATAGTCTTCACCATTAGATTCCAAGAACCTAGTAGATTCTGATCAATAGATGTTCAGAAATGTATATTGACCAAGCAGTTACCAAGCATGTTCAGAGGTAGTTAAATTCAATGAGGAAAAAAAATAAAATGCTAAAAAAAAAACCCAAAGTAGTTTCACTAAAAACTTAGACTATTTTTATAAAAGTACCATGTAATACATAAAAATATCTTATTCTTTCTTAACACATGATAGGTTGTCAGAATCAACTTTGTTCTAGCCTTTTTTCAGTCCTACCCTACACTTGACTCTTTTCAAATACCTACAAAACATGTTCAAAAGCAGCTGTCAGATATTTTAGACTGAATACAAAAAATAAAATTGAATACAAGAAAGAGACTATATTACCTTAAAATTTTAAGCCGTAACATTTTTCAGAATTATGGTAATTGAAACACTTGCACAGGTTTAACAATGCAGCATAAGAAATACAACAGCTTTTATCTCTGTAAGCTTATTATCATAATGATTGAAATGAATGCACAAAATACTTGTTGTATAGTTACACAGCATATCTGAGACTAACTGATTAAAACGAAACGTTATTTCTTTCAGAATGATATGCAAATTTGTACTTTGCATTTGCACTTTATGCCAACAGTGCTACTTTTTTAAAGCACAGTTTGGATCTTATTGACAAAAATTAGTACCTAAAATTCAACATAGACAGACTAAAAAATAAAAACTAGACAACATGTAAATTGACATTTTAATATGTTTATTATACATAAGTACAAAATGGTAACTATATGGCTCATCTATACTTTGAAAAATGTCACTTATTATCCAGAAAAGAAATGAAAATTGGGTTAGTTGTAAGCCAAAACAAAAACTATTTTCATGCAATTAACATTTTTCTTCTTAAAATATTACCAGTTTACTTCAAGGCAAAACATATAATAAACACTATTAACTATTTTATAGAATCAGTTCAGTTCAGTTGCTCAGTCATGTCTGACTCTTTGCGACCCCATGAATCGCAGCACGTCAAGCCTCCCTGTCCATCACCATCTCCCAGAATTCACTCAAACTCACGTGCATCGAGTCGGTATTACCGTCCAGCCATCTCATCCTCTGTCGTCCCCTTTCCTTCCTGCCCCCAATCCCTCCCAGCATCAGAGTCTTTTCCAATGAGTCAAGTCTTCGGATGAGGTGGCCAAAGTACTGGAGTTTCGGCTTTAGCATCATTCCTTCCAAAGAAATCCCAGGGCTGATCTCCTTCAGAATGGACTGGTTGGATCTCCTTGCAGTCCAAGGGACTCTCAAGAGTCTTCTCCAACACCACAGTTCAAAAGCATTAATTCTTTGGCGCTCAGCTTTCTTCACAGTCCAACTCTCACATCCATACATGACCACAGGAAAAACCATAGCCTTGACTAAATGGACGTTTCTTGGCAAAGTAATGTTTCTGCTTTTCAATATGCTATCTAGGTTAGTCTTAACTTTTCTTCCAAGGAGTAAGCGTCTTTTAATGTCATGGCTGCAGTCACCATCTGCTGTGATTTTGGAGGCCCCAAAATAAAGTCTGACACTGTTTCCACTGTTTCCCCATCTATTTCCCATGAAGTGGCGGGACCAGATGCCATGATCTTTGTTTTCTGAGTGTTGAGCTTTAAGCCAACTTTTTCACTCTCCTCTTTCGCTTTCATCAAGAGGCTTTTTAGTTCCTCTTCACTTTCTGCCATAATGGACAGCTGCAATTTCTACCTACATTTTGTGTATATATTTGAATTTATCTTTGACATTTTGTGACCCCATGGACTATAGCCCATCAGACTCCTCTGTCCATGGAATTCTCCAGTCAATAATAGTGAAATAGGTAGCCATTCCCTTCTCCAGGGGATCTTCCTGACTTGGGGATTGAACCTGGGTCTCCTGCATTGCAGGCAGATTCTTTACCTTATATTCCACATTGTTGTCATTGTTCAGTTGCTCAGTCATGATCCACCAGGGAAGCCCTCAACAGTGTATAATTAAGAATTATCCTTGACCAAATATTTATCTGGCCAACTTCAGCTCCTAAGAGGCCATCTCAAAATTCTAGGAAAATCTTGCTGGATTAGATTGTCTTTGGTTAGCTGGGGCCCTGGAGCCATACTAGATAATCTACTGAAGTGATTTACAATGGAGGGTTTGTATCTCACAGTATTAGTTCTACCTGAAGATGGGCTGGAGACTGAAGTTAGCCAAAAGGTTAGGGTTAGGGTTAGGTAGTTAAAGGGTAGTTAATGATGTTTGTTGTTATTGTTCAGTTGCTAAGTCATGTCTGACTCTTCATCATTCCATGAACTACACCATGCCAGGTTTCCCTGTCCTTCACTTTTTCCCTAAGTTGGCTCAAACTCACGTCCATTTAATCAGTAATATTATCCAACCATTTCATCCTCTGTCTCCCCCTTCTCCTCCTGCCCTCAATCTTTCCCAGAATCAGGGTCTTTTCCAATGATTTGTCTCTTCCCATCAGGTGGTCAAAGTATTGAGCTTCGGCTTCAACATTAGTCCTTCTATTGAATATTTATGGTTGATTTCCTTTAGGATTGACCGGTTTGATCTCTTTGTTGTCCAAGGTACTCTCAAGAGTCTTCTCCATCACTACGGTTTGAAAGCCTACATTTTTTGGTGTTTCAACTCTCACATCCATGGTGGCTCAGATTGTAAAGACTCTGCCCACAGTGCAGGAGACCTGGGTTCAATCCTTGAGTAGGAAAGATACCCTGGATAAGGGAAGAAGGGAATGGCTACCCCTCTGGTACTCTTGCCTGAAGACTTCCATGGACAGAGGAGCCTGGGGGGCTATAGTCCATGGGGTCCCAAAGAGTCAGACATGTGTGAGCAACTAACACACGCACATCCACACATGACTACTGGAAAATTCTTATCTTTGACTACATGAAACTTTGTTGGCAAAGCAATGTCTCTGCTTTTTAATATGCTGTCTAGGTTTGTCATACCTTTGTTTTCCAAAGAGCAATCATATTTACATTAAAGGATCTGGACATCAAGGCTCCAGCAAGCTACCCTGGTTGGTGACATTTTGAGTGTTGTCAACCATGACTGCCATGAAAGTTAGTGTTGTCCATGACTTCATGGGAAGAGGACAACTGGAAGCTCTATTTGTATATATGTTACTTTCCTGGACTTGGCCTCAAACATCCTTTTTCTTGGGCTAATTTTAATCTGTATCCTTTCACTGAAATAAACTGTTAAGTGTGAGTTCTACAGCTTTCATTCAGTTCAGTGAGTTTTCTTACAAATTACTGAAATTGAGGGTGGTTCTGAGAACCCCTAAAATTTCATTTTATATCAGAAGTGGTGGTCTTGAGGATTCCTGAATTTGCAGTGGGTATCAGAGGTGAGGATGGTATTATAAATTGTTTCTAAATTTTGCAAATATTAAAAGTACTTTAATTCTCATATTTATAATCCTATAACTAACGTTTATTAACTATATCAATCGATCATTTAATTCTTGTAATATACTGCTGAATTGTGTTATTATTGAGCCCATCTTACAGATGAAGCAACTGAAGTGGCCAAGTAATTTATACTGTTTTGTGGCTGAAATCCCCCATACCAACTTAATGATGTTATTAATTCACATAATAGAAATGCCTATTTCAGAACAAGTAGAATATAAGATAGAGAATGGCTCCCCTGGTGGCTCAGTGGTAAAGAATCTGCCTGCCAAGCAGGAGATGTGGGTTCAATCCTTGGGTCAGAAATATTCCCTGGAGAAGGAAATGGCCACCACTTGAGTATTCTTGCCTGGAAAATCCCATATACACAGAAGCCCCAAGATTTACAGTCCAAAGGGTCACTAATGAGTCAAACATGATTTAGCAACAAAAGACATAGAATATTACTAAGTTTTTTAATTTACAAACAAAAAATGAAATATTTTAATATAGAAACTCCTCTCTTTTGTCCTAATAAAGAAAGGAACATGTGATTTAACTGTACTTTTAAAAGATATCATCCTTATAGTAAGTTTCCGAGACTTAATCATAAGGGAACAGAATTTTGAGAAAAAATAGAACCTTGGTGTTATGCTTGGGAATCAAAAGATTTGGCTTCTAAAATATTTGGTGTATTGAGATCTGTCTCAAGAGTCATCAGAAAGTCAGAGTACACCCTTTGGATAATACTCAGTAAACATATAACATAACGACCATCTAGATGCTTTTTAATATTTTCGCAACTCCCACATCTCCCTCCCACATCTCCCTCCCCCATCTCCCTTCCTGATGCAAAGCTCTCTTGTGAATCAATTGGGTATTTCTAAAAGACATTTACCTGGTGTTAATCACATTTCATATCTCTAGCAGAATGCACATGAGCCCTATTCTGAAAGGAGGTAACCAGAGGAGTCTTAATATACATACATACATATATATATATACTGTGCTGTGCTTAGTCACTCAGTGTTGTCTGACTCTTTGCAACCCCATGGACTACAGTCAGCCAAGCTCCTCTGTCCAAGGAACTCCCCAGGCAAGAATAGAATACTGGAGTGTGCAGCCATTCTCTTCTCCAGGGGAACTTCCTAAACCAAGGACTGAACCCTGGTCTTTTGCATTGCAGGCGGATTCCATACAGACTGAGCCGCAAGGGAAGGACTATATATGAAATTTCACCTAAGATTTGACTGAGAATTACTACTCATGGTACTATAGCATCAACAGTTTGAGACAATGAGCCCCTCAAAAAAATGACATGAAAAGAAGTATTAAATGAATGGCAGAATTCATTTTCCAAGATGTGAATAAAATTCTTACAGTTTGTTGACTAAAATAAAGAAAAAAATAACAGTGATATATCTTAGAAAATAATTGTCTTGCATCTCCTAGTTAAAAAAATTTAGCAACTCAGTTAATGTTCGAAAGGAAAATTATATTTGGATACGGCAATGGATGCTGGATGATATCTTCACTGGCTATAATAATATTCTGATTTCAGTTGTTTGATTATGCTTGGCTTAGAAAAGGCTGATACATTCAGGGAGAGACAAAAGTTTGTGAAGTAGTACAGATGAATTACTGCAGCATTGAGTGGTGGAGATTGACTATTGTATTAACATTTCTGTATTTAATACTTTGGTGCAAAGAATAATTAAGTATTACATCTTATTGGTAATCAAAAAAATATGAATATAACACAGAGTAAATTGCTATCTTATTTGGTGAATGAATAAATGGCTATAGTTTTTTTTTCTTTGCTGAGCTTGTAATTAATTATATGAATGTATATATTCAAGGACAAAATCAACCTAATTAAATTGATATAAAACTTTAGATTTAATACAAATATTTTTCCTGTTAATCATGTTAGTTAAAATAAGATTTCAAATTTTGAATAAAGAAGGCACAAGGAAAAGTTTACTCTATCAATTCTTATTATTTAGATTATAATCAAATTGAAGAATCATGTGCAAAATTTTAGACACATATTTCTGAATTTTTATTAATGATCCTCCAAATTAGAGATAATAAATAAATGGAGTGTTGATAACACATGTTAACTGAATTTCAATTAGCAATTATTTTCATTGTTCTTTTCCTGTATAAATTTGTCTTTGTATGTTCCATCTGCAAAACATACATAAAATTAAAACTGACTCAGATCCCTCTTTTTCCAGCTTATAGCATTTTTTGTTTTTTTAAGTGTTGCTTCATTTTTTAATACTTATTTATTTGTTTGGTCACTATTCTCCAAATAGTGTTGGCCGAATTTTGCATGGACAAATCATTTCAAAGTTACTTTGGAGTCCTAGATTGAATCTCTTCCTGAACTTCACTTGTTATCTTGATAAATCTTCAGTGTACTTACAAAGGTGGGATTCTTGGAATCACCAATCCTTCAGATGCACAGAGGAAAGTGAATGCTGCAAATGAAGCATAAAAGGACTAAAAGGAATACATTAAAGCTAAGCTGGTCAAGGGGTGCATAATGAAATATGTTTTGATTTACTACAATGCCACAAACCTGTGCATAATGACCATTTCATTATTCTTTTTTTCAGTCGTGTTCAACTCTTTGTGATGCCACAAGCTGTGGCCCACCTGGCTCTCTCTCCATGGAATTCTCCAGCCAAGAATCCTGGATTGGGTAGTCATTTCCTTCTCCAAGGGATTTTTTCCAGCCCAGGAATTGAACCTACATCTGTCTGAGCCACTAGGGAATCCTTCATTATGCTTGCTGCTACTGCTAAGTCACTTCAGTCGTGTCTGACTCTGTGCGACCCCATAGACGGCAGCCCACCAGGCTCCCCCATCCCCAGAATTCTCCAGGCAAGAACACTGGAGTGGGTTGCCATTTCCTTCTCCAATGCATGAAAGTGAAAAGTGAAAGTGAAGTCACTCAGTCGTGTCCGACTCTTAGCGACCCCATGGACTGCATTATGCTTAGGTAATTTAATTTGCCTATAGAAGGGCATCAGAGACAATTTTATGTCAACATAGTCCATGAATTTTCAGTCCTCTATAGTTCCTAAAAGGGACTTCCCTGTGGCTCATCAGTAAAGAATCCACCTTTAATGCAAGAGACACGGGTTCGATTCTTGGGTAGGGAACGTTCTGGAGCAGGAGGAAATGGCACCTCACTCCAGTATTCTTGTTGGTACAATCCCATGCACAGAGGTGCCTAACAGGTGACAGCCCATGGAGTTGCAAGGAGTTGGACACGACTGAGTGACTGAGCAACTAAGCCACATACATGCATACCATAGTTCATCAAATCTATCACAGCCACTCCTGAATCTGGGCAACTTAGCCAATATAGAGTTTTCATCTCAATATTCCTCATTCATCAATTTCTCAAAATTTATTTTACCCTTCTTTCAACTTTCCTTGCTATGGATCTCTATTGCTTATTTTCCCATTATAACTTTCACTTTATTATCTTTCATTCTTCTTTGGATCTAATTTCCTTGGTTTTAAAAACATATATTCTTCTCAAAAGCAATGCCAGACACTTACCCAGTCAAAACTTATTCAGGTCAAGAAATTCACTTATCTAGGCTAAACAAATGAACTTAATCACTCTGGATGCCCAAGATTTGTGAGTGAATGCTTATCCCACCTTAGTCATTGCATATGCCATGGACCAATAAAATTTGAAGTAAATATTAGGAAGAACAAGGGACCCACTATTAATTAAAATCAAGGCTATACTTGAGTAATCAAAGCATATATATACTCAATTTAGTTTGAAGAGTTATTAATGATGATCATATAAAAATGTGGCTAAAATCACAGAGGTTTGGATTGTCAATGCTATTATAATAATGTATGGAGGTGAGAGTTGGAACATAAAGAAGGCTGAGTCCTGAAGAATTGATACTTTCGAATTGTGATGCTGGAGAAGGCTGTTGAGCATCCCTTGGACAGCAAGGAGATCAAACCAGTAAATCCTAAATCCTAAAGGAAGTTGCAATTTCTTGCACTGATAAATTAAGGGAAAAAAAGGACAATTTATCTTTATTAGTTGGTACAGAAAACTCAAATGACAAAGTTAAATACTATTTAATGATTTTTTAAATAAGACACTGAAAGATGAACTCTCCAGATCAGTAGGTGCCCAATATGTTAATGGAGATCAGTGGAGAAATAATTCCAGAAAGAATAAAGAGACTGAGCCCAAGCAAAAACAACACCCAACTGTGGATGTGACTAGTGATGGAAGTAAAGTCTGATGCTATAAAGTGCAATATTGCATAGCAACCTGGAATGTTAGGTCCATGCATCAAAGCAAATTGGAAGTGGTCAAATAGGAGGTGGCAAGAGTGAACGTCAACATTTTAGTAATCAGTGAACTAAAAAGGATTGGAATGGGTGAACTTAACCCAGATGACCATTATATCTACTATTGTGGGCAAGAATACCTTAGAATAAATGGAGTAGCCATAATGGTTAATAAGACTCTGAAATGCAGTATGTGGATGCAATCTCAAAAACAAAAGAAAGATCTCTTCATTTCCAAGGCAAACCAGCAATATCACAGTAATCCAAGTCTATGCTCTGACCAATAATGCTTAAGAAGCTGATGCTGAATGGTTCTATGCAGACCTACAAGACCTTCTAAAACTAACACCCCCAAAAGATGTCCTGTTCATTATAGGGGACTGGAATGCAAAAGCAGGAAGTTAAAAAAAAACCTGGAGTAACAGGCAAATTTGGCCTTGGAGTACAGAATGAAGCAGGGCAAAGGCTAATAGAGTTTTGCCAAGAGAACATACTGGTCATAGCAAACATGCTCTTACAACAACATGAGACAACTCTACACATGGACATCACCAGATGGTCAACACTAAAATCCGGCTGATTATACTCTTTGCAGCCAAAGATGTAGAAGCTCTATATAGTCAGCAAAAAAAAAAAAAAAAGACCGGAGTTGACTGTGTCTCAGATCATGAAATCCTTATTGCCAAATATAGACTTAAATTGAAGAAAGTAGGGAAAAACACTAGATTATTCAGGTATGATCTAAATCAAATCTGTTACAATAATTGAACTGAATCTACAAATAGATTTAAGGGATTAGATCTGATAGACAGAGTGTCTGAAGAACTGTGGATGGAGGTTTATGACACTGTACAGGAGGCAGTGATCAAGACCATCCCTAAAAAAAGAGAGATGCAAAAAGGAAAAAAGGTTGTTTGAGGAGGCCTTACAAATAGCTGATGAAAGAAGAGAAACAAAAGGCAAGGGAGAAAGGGAAAGATAAACTCATTTGAATGTAGAGTTCCAAAGAACAGCAAGGAGAGACAAGAAAGCTTTCCTCAGTGATCCATGCAAGACCATCCCTAAAAAAAAGAGATGCAAAAAGGAAAAAAGGTTGTTTGAGGAGGCCTTACAAATAACTTAGGAAAGAAGAGCAGCAAAGGGCAAGGGAGAAAAGGAAAGATATACCCATTTGAATGTAGAGTTACAAATAATAGCAAGGAGAGACAAGAAAGCCTTCCTCAGTGATCAGTGCAAAGAAGCAGAGGAAAACAATAGCATGGGAAAGACTAGAGATCTCTTCAAGAAAATTAGAGATACCAAGGGAACATTTCATGAAAAGATGGACACAGTAAAGGATAGAAATGGTATCGCTAACAGAAGCAAAAGATATTAAGAAGAGGTGGCAAGAATACACAGAAGAACTACACAAAGAAAGATCTTCATGACCCAGGGCCATGATGATGTGATCATTCACCTAGAGTCAGACATCCTGGAATGTGAAGGTAAGTGGGCCTTAGGAAGCATCACTACAACAAAGGTAGTGGAGGTGATGGAATTCCAGCTGAGCTATTTCAAATCCTAAAAGATTATGCTGTGAAAGTGCTGCTCTCAATACGCCAGCAAATTTGGAAAACTCAGCAGTGGCCACAGGACTGGAAAATGTCACTTTTCATTCCAGTCCCAAATAAAGGCAATGCCAAAGAATGCTCAGACTACCTCAAAATTGCATTCATCTCTCATGCTAGCAAAGTAATGATTAAAATTCTCCAAGCTTGGCTTCAACAGTATGTGAACTGTGAACTTCCAGATATTCAAGCTGGATCTAGAAAAGTCAGAGAAACCAGAGATCAAATTGCCAACATCTGTTGGATCATCGAAAAAGCAAGAGAGTTCCAGAATTACATCTACTACTGCTTTATTGACTATGCCAAAGCCTTTGTTTGTGTGGATCACAATAGACTGTGGAAAACTCTTCAAGTGATGGGAATACCAGACCACCTGACCTGCTTCCTGAGAAATATACATGCAGGTCAAGAAGCAACAGTTAGAACTGGACATGGAACAACAGACTGGTTCCAAATTGGGAAAGGAGGACATCAAGGCTGTATATTGTCACCCTGCTCATTTAACTTATATGCAGAGTACATCGTGAGAAATGCTGGACTGGATGAAGCACAAGTTGGAACCAATATTGCTGGGTGAAACAGATATGCCGATAACACCACCCTGATGGCAGAAAGTGAAGAAGTACTAAAGAGCCTCTTGATCAAAGTGAAAGAGGACAGTCGAAAAGTTGGCTTAAAACTCAACATTCAGAAAACTAAGATCATGGCATCTGGTCCCATAACTTCATGGCAAATAAATGGAGAAACAAAGAAAACAGTGACAAACTTTATCTTTGGGGGCTCCAAAAACACTGCCGATGATGACTGTAGCCATGAACTTAAAAGACCCTTGTTCCTTGGAGGAAAAGTTATGACCAACCTAGACAGCTTATTAGAAAGCAGAGACATTAGTTTGCCAACAAAAGTCCATATAGTCAAAGCCAGGGTTTTTCCAGTAGTCATGTATGGATGTGAGAGTTGGGCTATAAAGAAACCTGAGCACTGAAGAATTGATGCTTTTTGACTGTAGTGTTGGAGAGGACTCTTGAGAGCCCCTTGGACAGCAAGGACATCCAACAGTCCATCCTAAAGGAAGTCAGTCCTGAATATTCACTGGGAGGACTCATGCTGAAGCTGAAACCCCAATACTTTGGCCACCTGATGTGAAGAACAGACTCCTTGGAAAAGATCCTGATGCTGGGAAAGATTGAAGGCATTAGGAGAAGGTGACGACAGAGGATTAGAGGGTTGGATGGCATCACTGATTCAGTGGACATGAGTTTGGGTAAATTCCGGGAGTTGGTGATGGACAGGAAAGCCTGGTGTGTTGCAGTCCATGGAATCACAAAGAGTTGGACACCACTGAGTGACTGAAGTGAACGGGATAATTTTTTTAAATAGCTAACCTAGTGGTAAATGGGACTTTTTACAATATGATATAAGTAATATCAAAACTGATAACAAATCTTATACTTATTGAATAAATGTGTCATACATTTCTGTAACCGAACACAAAGATATTCATTAGTGCCAAAACTGTTTAATATGATATAAGGGTCTTAGTCATCACTGTACAGAAAAATAAAAAGAAATAACGGATTGAAATATTAGAAGGTAAGAGAGATGTCTTATGATTCGTAAATGATGAAAATGTCTTCTTAGAAAATTAATGAACATTGAGTTAAAAATACAAACACTAGAATACTAAGTATTATTACTTATTAGTATCACTATTATTAGTTATGTATTGCTGAGCCTGGCTTGGAGAATTTTGAGGATTACTTTACTAGTGTGTGCGATAAGTGTAATTGCGCAGTAGTTTGAGCATTCTTTGGCATTGCCTTTCTTTGGGACTGGAATGAAAACGGACATTTTCCAGTCCTGTGGCCACTGCTGAGTTTTCCAAATTTGCTGACATATTGAGTGGAGCACATTCACAGCATCATCTTTCAGGACTGGAAATAGCTCAACTGGAATTCCGTCACCTCCACTAGCTTTGTTCATAGTGATGCTTTCTAAGGCCCCCTTGACTTCACACTCCAGGATGTCTGGCTCTAGGTGAGTGATCATACCATCGTAATTATCTTGGTCATGAAGATCTTTTTTGTACAGTTCTTCTGTGTATTCTTGCCACCTCTTCTTAATATCTTCTGCTTCGATTAGGTCCATACTATTTCTGTCCTTTATTGAGTCCATCTTTGCATGAAATGTTCCTTGGTATCTCTAATTTTCTTGACATCTCTAGTCTTTCCCATGCTGTTGTTTTCCTCTATTTCTTTGCACTGATCGCTGAATGTCCAGATATTCAAGCTGGTTTTAGAAAAGGCAGAGGAATCAGAGATCAAATTACCAACATCCGCTGGATCATGGAAAAAGCAAGAGAGTTCCAGAAAGACATCTATTTCTGCTTTATTGACTATGACAAAGCCTTTGACTGTGTGGATCACAATAAACTGTAGAAAATTCTGACAGAGATGGGAATATCAGACCACCTGACCTGCTTCTTGAGAAACCTATATGCAGGTCAGGAAGCAACAGTTAGAACTGGACATGGAACAACAGACTTGTTCCAAACAGGAAAATGAGAACATCAAGCCTGTATCTTGTTACCCTGCTTATTTAAATTATATGCAGAGTACATCATGAGAAACACTGGGCTGGAAGCAACACAAGCTGGAATCAAGATTGCTGGGAGAAATATCAATAACCTTAGATATGCAGATGACACCACTAAAAAGCCTCTTGATGAAAGTGAAAGAGGAGAGTGAAAAAGTTGGCTTAAAGCTCAACAGTCAGAAAACGAGTATCATGGCATCTGGTCCCATCACTACACGGCAAATAGATGGGGAAACAGTAGAAACAGTGTCAGACTTTATTTTGGGGGACTGCAGCCATGAAATTAAAAGACGCTTACTCCTTGGAAGAAAAGTTATGACCAACCTAGATAACATATTCAAAAGCAGAGACATTACTTTGCCAACAAAGGTCCGTCTAGTCAAGGCTATGGTTTTTCCTGTGGTCATGTATGGATGCGAGAGTTGGACTGTGAAGAAGGCTGAGCACCGAAGAACTGATGCTTTTGAATGTGGTGTTGGAGAAGACTCTTGAGAGTTCCTTGGACTGCAACCAGTCCATTCTAAAGGAGATCAGCCCTGGATGCTCTTTGGAAGGAATGATGCTAAAGCTGAAACTCCAATACTTTGGTTACCTCATGCAAAGAGTTGACTCATTGGAAAAGACTCTGATGCTGGGAGGGATAGGGGGCAGGAGGAAAAGGGGACGACAGAGGATGAGATGGCTGGATGGCATCACTGACTCGATGGACGTGAGTTTGAGTGAACTCCGGGAGATGGTGATGGATAGGGATGCCTGGCATACTGGGATTCATGGGGTCACAAAGAGTTGGACATGACTGAGCGACTGAACTAAACTGATATTAGTTACACTGATTTAGGATAAAAATTATATTGTAATAACAGAATATTAAGTATTATTTAATGAAAATTAGAAGAAATAGCTAATAAGCATATAAAAACTTTGTCATTTTAATTTCAAAACTAGAAAGAATAAAACAGCAGACAAAATATCACCAAGAAAGGGCAGCTGGCAAGACTGTCTCTCCCTCACTCTACCACGAAATTTGTAAGGTCAGATTACATCTGAATCACCTCTGTTGCCCTGGGCTGTGTTTTTCATCTTGTAAGCAATCAATAAAAAGCTGAAGTGTAGCCGAGACATCAAGGGACAAATGTATGTGTTGGAATCAATCAGTGGAGATGAGCATCAGAGCTGTGAGACATGAAAATTCTACACAATCAGTCAGTCAAGCTTTTTCACTCAGAATCTGGTATATTTCCCAGCTCACAGGCTATTTATCTCACAAGAATGCAGTGAACTACAATGACATAGAAAGGAGTAAGAAAGTTTATTCATGGCACTTTCTGTCCCTGTGCTGAAGCTAAAAGCATACAAAGAAATTTTAAGATCTTTTGCTTCTCTATTTCTCACAAATTTCTGCAATGTTCTAGATTCTGCCAGTAATAATATGCATGTATATTCCCCTTACTTTCCTTATTTTAGTTTATTTGCTTAGAAAAAATATGAATCAGCACTAAATCTGAAAACTGAGCACTTTCTTTCTTCAGTCAGTCTTCAAATATTTTTTTTTACCTTCAACTGTGAAGGTAATTACTAGTTAAATTTACCTTCAAATTTACTTAGTATTATGTGCATAAGTCATAAAGTTTATTTTTGTGGATAATATAAGTATTTATATTTATTTATAAAGGATAATATAAATATTCCTTTTAATGATCAGGCTGTAATTGTATTTAAATCATAATTTGGGGAGTATAGAATAAAGAATGAATGATTTTTAAAAATGCACTTAAAAGTAACCAAGTTAACAAAAACTACCATTTGTAGTCAATTTGCTAGAAAACTGTTTAAGCTTCTGAAACTATAAACTTCTTAAAATGAGCAGCTTAAATAATTCCTGAATTTTAACTAAATTTTATATCAAGATTTTTAGGAATTTGGACAAGTAAAGGAAACCATTTTGGTAGTTACCATAATAGAATGTTACTGTTTATATGCCAGGCCCAATACTAGTAATTTCCATGAAAATATCTTAACGACATTAGTATTTAAGACAGACAGGTGAAGAGAAAGGTACACCATCAAAATCTAATAATAATTTCTAATGCCTGAACATGCAGGGTGATTTATTTTTGTGCTTCCTTTTCAACAATTCAGTATGCCATATGGTATTCCTATAGGTTTGGCCAAAGAATATAGTGTTTTATATTGGCATAACACATTTGTTGCAATGTCTAGACACTATAGTAATAAGTGGTATATAAATACATAAAGTTGAGGAAAAAATGTGTCACTGACAAAACTATTTCTACATTCAACATTCAATTAAGTATATCATTTCCGACAGACAAATAAATCTGTCTTCTTGCAGTTTTGCATTCAATACTTTGCACAGCAACATAATTTTTTGATTACTTGAGCTTTAAAAGTTGGCTTACAGAGAAGAACATTGAGGAAATTAAAATACTTTAAAAAGAATTTTGAAAATGAGAAGCTGAGGGATGAATTGAGCCAACTGAGTGACTTGAAATCATGGATCCATTTCAAACGTACTATTTTTTAAAGATGGTTTCATTATTGATATTTACTAATATGTATTGTACAAGAGATTATCACGTGCTGTGTCCCAGGCTGAAATCTTCTCATTCCATAGAGTAACATCCTATCAAAGGGACAAAGGAGATGAACGCAGTGTGATTATTTTCTATTTTTCTTAAGCAAACTAATGAAGATCTTTAAGTCTCTTTCTATGAATAAAGAGGTACAAAGAAAGCAACAGCCACTTAATTTACTCAATTACTTTCAGGAAATTATGCTGGTTTGTTCTTCACGTATCTATATAGAAAGAAACTTTTCTTTCCATGTAACAAAAGAAATAAGAAAGTTATGACAATTATCTACATGGCTCAGACTTATGCACTGAAGGATCAGATCAACACCCATCTATGGAAAGTAGTTTTTCAGATGGAAGAAATCTCCAGGGACAAAGCCATTGCACTTTTTTTCCTAGTTTGGTTGAGATATAGTTGATAAACAGTATTGCATTAGTTTAAGGTGTACAACATAATGATTGGATAGCATTCACTCCTGCTCAATTAGGAAGCCTAATTGGAAATCTGGGAACCACAGAGCCCATCCTAGAACTGTGCTTGGACAGTGAACCAGCAGTCCTTGAACTTTTTCATTTCCCACTCTCAAATAACAGGTGCAAAACTGGAAGCAGAATGCATACTTTCTATTACTAGGAAATAGTCTGATCGTCCATAGAAGCAGTGATACAGATTGACTAATCTTGATCACTTAGTGATTTTGGTTTTCCCATTTATTGCAATTAAAAATATCCAACTATGGCATAACTTCAAGTGGGAAATCAGCTTTAAACTTTCTGTATCTCTACATAACACTTTATTGATATTGGCATCACATTAATAGATGCCTATTCATATTGGTATTGAGAAAAATTGTTGAATTAATTATTTATATTTCTGGTGGTTTCATGTATCTTGTGCTTCCTGTCCATAAGAGCAGTGTATTTTAAATATATTCCTAAATTCATCTCTTTTATAAAATGACTATTTTATTTGAGGGCTTTATTCAAAAGCTTTACTAAAAAGCAGCATACTTCTAGGTATGGGAATTCTCACTGGTATATATTGGTTATTTCCTGTCATAGTATTTGATGAGTATCCAAGGCTATTTTTACTATATTCTCAATTCACAGACTGTGTTTGTTACTGACTATGTGTATGTTCTTGGGTAACTTGTTCTCTGATGTTAATTTGCAAATGCTAATAATATAAATATGAAAAGATATTCTGACTATAAACTATCCAGCATGAGGTATGACACATTGTACATGTTCATAAACTGATTATTCTTGTCATCATATTTTACTACAAGCAAAACTCTTTAGTGTAATTACAAAACAGCATCTGGCATTCAAATTTATACTATAACATCTTAAAGCATTGCATGCAGTAATTATTTTCTGAACATTATTAATATCATTGTATAGAAAATCACTCCTATTTATGCTTAAAGTATTTCCTCTGGTATAGTATTATACTAAATCTGTAAAGCAATACTGAAATAAAGTGAGTTAGAAATGATTTATCAACTAGAGACACAATAGAAGAGTAATATAAAATCACAATATCTTATGCACAAGTATTGGAATTAATTTAGCATCATGAGTTAGTACAAAAATGATGAGACATAATAATAGTTCAGATGAGTACTTGAAGTAGGTGTCTATTTCACTTCTGAAGGAAAAGTCCAACAATATTTGATTACTCTAATATGTCTAGCTATATATTAACACCTCTGACTTTAATTGCTATGATTAAATTTTAGTACTAAGACAATTCTTTTATACTGCTTCTACTATTTACTCAATGAATAATACATTCTCCTGGAAAAATATATCTTCTGTGTCATATCAAGCTCTGTTAGAAAGGTTAATATGGTATTTTATAATGCTCAAGATGTGTGAGGTAGTGAAATTCTATTCAGACAAGCAGAAATGCCAGGGCATTTTTAATAAGACCCTAAATTAAATGCTAACATATGTTCCAAAAAAATTTCCTTTAAAAAAAATGGAAATGAAATGTTATGTGGGTTTTTTTGTACTATTTCAGTTACAGATAGGATTTACTTTCGTTAAATTACCAAGGAAACTATTTTCCAGTGCCATGTAATTTCTCAATGTTAGTAATGCTAGAGAATCTAATTTATGAGTTTAGGCTATATTAACATTCTATAATAAAACAATTGTTCTTTAAAAATTTTGTTAATGTGGACAATTTTTCAAGAATTTGTTACAATATTACTTCTGTGTGATGTTTTGATTTCTTGACCTCAAGGCATGTGGGATCTTAGCTCACACCTCCTGCATTGGAAGATAGAGTCTTAAGCACTGAACCACCAGGGAAATCTCTTAAGCAACTGTTCTTTTAATATGTTTTGCACATAGACATAGTTTTTTAATTAGGTATTATGCAATTGATCCTTAGAATTCTTAACTGTTACTAGGCATATGAAACTTAAGACAGTCATATACAAGAAATACAACTGTACTTTTTTTTTTTTGAGGTTAAATACTTGACAATATTGTATTAGTTTTGCCATACATCAACATGTATCCACCACAGGTATACACGTGTTTCCCATCCTGAACCCCCCTCCCACCTCCCTCACCATACCATCCCTCTGGGTCGTCCCATGCATCAGCCCCAAGCATCCTGTATCAGGCATTGAACCTGGGCTGGCAACCCATTTCATATATGATATTATACATCTTTCAATGCCATTCTCCCAAATCATCCCACCCTCTCCCTCTCCCACAGAGTCCAAAAGACTGTTCTATACATCTGTGTCTCTTTTGTTGTCTCTTTTCGCATACAGGGTTATCGTTACCATTTTTCTAAATTCCATATATATGCATTAGTATACTGCATTGGTGTTTTTCTTTCTGGCTTACTTCACTCTGTATAATAGGCTCCAGGATCATCCACCTCATTAGAACTGATTCAAATGTATTCTTTTTAATGGTGAGTAATACTCCATTGTGTATATGTACCACAGCTTTCTTATCCATTCATCTGCTGATGGACATCTAGGTTGCTTCCATGTCCTGGCTATTATAAACAGTATTTTGAATAACAACTTTTTTAAGGTGTACAACATGATGACTTGATATACATATATATAGTTAAATGATTAATAAAGCCAAGCTAATTAACACATCCATCTTTTCACAGTCACAGCTTTGTGTGTGTGGTGGGAGCACTTGAAATCTATACTCTTAGCAAATTTCCAATATCCTCAATAGTAGTAGTATTATTAACTAAAATAATCATGCTGAACATTATATATTTTATAGACTTATTGATCCTAAATAATTGCAATTTGGCACTCTTTGACTAGTATCTCCCTATTTCCTTCACCTCCTCACCTGTGGCAATCACCATCTACTACATTTGTTTCCATGTTTGACATTTTCCAGATTCCACACATAAGTGAGATAAGTTCATCACTTTTTTTCCCTTTGGTGAATGCTTTTCTTGAAGATAATTGATAAAATTATGCATTTTCTTGTGGGAACGTGGAATATTATCTGACTCTAATCCCAAATTCTGGTTTGAGTGTCAACCAGCTTGAGATATCAATAGATCATTATTTTCCCTTGTATTTCTTCAGTTTCCTGATAACTTATAGCAAATTCACTCATTTTACCCTAATGTCAATTCTATACTTCAAAGAGACAAAGAATTTATTATATGTCTGGAAATATGTTTCTATAAAAATGAACATTTTCTTTTGATAGAAAACAGATTAAGATCATAATGAGAGATCAAAAAACATGCAGTAGAACATTTAAAATAAAACAATGGTGACAATATTAAATATTGGTTAGAATATGAGAAAAACTGCCATATATTGCCGATGTGAATTTACGTTCTTAAAATTGTATAGTTCAGTTCAGTTCAGTCACTCAGTCGTGTCCGACTCTTTGCGACCCCATGAATCGCAGCACGCCAGGCCTCCCTGTCCGTCACCAACTCCCAGAGTTCACTCAGACTCACGTCCATCGAGTCCATGATGCCATTCAGCCATCTCATCCTCGGTCGTCCCCTTCTCCTCCTGCCCCCCAAGTTGTATAAGCACTCTAAAAATAACTTGGCATATTTTAAAGCTCTAAAAATATACATTTTATATAATCTTTAAATTGCACTTCTAGGCATGTACAGAACATATGCCCAATGAAACATGTAAATGATTGTTAACTACAGTTTCATTTGTGATAGGCGCCAAAGTAGAATCGATCAAAATGTCCTAGTTGAGCAAAATGTTGTAAAACCATACAGTGGAATACTACTCAGTAAAGAAAGCTATGTATTACCAATAAACACCAACAACTTTAGTAAATATCAGAGACATACTGAATGAAAAAGTAACATGAAATATTATTTAATTCACATAACATTCTTGAAATAAATGATAGAGAAGGAAAAAACAATAATGAGATTGCTTGCTAGGAATTAGGGATAGTAGGTGAAGGAAAGGGTTAACATGACTACAAAGGAGCAGCATCAGGGAGACCGTATGCTGACTAAATGATACTACATATTGATCGAAGTGGTGGTTACACACATTTACCCACACGTGGCAAAATGACACAGAATTATGCAGTCTGTCTTTGTCATCAGTTCAGTTCATTTCAGTCAATCAGTTGTGTGCACCTTCTTGAGACCACCATGGGATGCAGCACGCCAGCTTCCCTGTCCATCACCAACTCCAGTACCTTGCTCAAACTCATGTCCATCCAGTTGGTGATGCCATCCAACCGTATCATTTTCTGTCATCCCCTTCTCCTCCTGCCTTCAATCCTTCCCAAGATCAGGGTCTTTTCCAATGAGTCAGTGCTTCACATCAGGTGGCCAAAGTATTGGAGTTTCAGCTACAGCATCAGTCCTTCCAATGAATATTCAGGACTAACCTCCTTTGGATGGACTGTTTTGATCTCCTTGTAGTCCAAGGGACTCTCAAAAGTCTTCTCCAACACGACAGTTCAAAAGCAACTCTTTGGCTATGATTTTCTTTATAGTCCTATTATCAAATCCATACATGACTACTGGAAAAACCATAGCTTTGATTAGATGGACTTTTGTTGGCAAAGTAATGTCTCTGCTTTTAAATATGCTATCTAGGTTGGTCATAGTTTTCCTTCAGAGGAGCAAGTGTCTTTTAATTTCATGGCTGCAGTCACTATCTGCAGTGATTTTGGAGCCCCCCAAAATAAAGTCTGCCACTGTTTCCATTATTTCCCCATCTATTTCCCATGAAGTGATGGGACCAGATGGTATGATCTTAGTTTTCTGAATGTTGAGTTTTAAGCCAACTTTTTCACTCTCCTCTTTCACTTTCATCAGGAAGATTTTTAGTTCTTCTTTGCTTTCTTATGAGAGCATAAGAGCCATAAGGGTGGTGTCATCTGCATATCTGAGTTATTGATATTTCTCCCAGCAAGCTTGATTTCAGTTTGTGCTTCATCCATTCCAGCATTTCTCATGATGTACTCTGTATATAAGTTAAATGAGCAGGGTGACAATATACAGCCTTAATGTACTCATTTCCAATTTGGAACCAGGCTGTTATTCCATGTCCAGGTCTAACTGTTGCTTTCTGACCTCCATATAGATTTCTCAGGAGGAAGGTCAGGTAGCCTGGTATTCCCATCACTTGAAGTATTTTCCATACTCTGTTGTGATCCACACAGTCAAAAGGCTTTGGAATAGTCAATAAAGCAGAATTTGATGTTTTTCTGGAACTCTTTTGCTTTTTTGATGATCCAACAGATATTGGCAATTTGATCTCTGGTTCCTCTGCCTTTTTTAAATCGAACTTGTACATCTGGAAGTTCACAGTTCACATACTGTTGACGCCTGGCTTGGAGAATTTTGAGCATTACTTTGCTAGTGTGTCAGATGAGTGCAATTGTGCACTAGTTTGAGCATTCTTTGGTATTGCCTTTCTTTCGGACTGGACTTAAAAGTGACCTTTTCCAGTCCTGTGGCCACTGCTGAGTCTTCCAGATTTGCTGGCATATTGAGAGCAGCACTTTCACAGCATCACCTTTTAGGATTTGATTTAGCTCATCTGTAATTCCATCACCTCCACTAGCTTAGTTCATAGTGATGCTTCTTAAGGCCCACTTGCCTTCGCATTCCAGGACGTCTGGCACTTCAGGTGGGTGATCACAGCATCGTGGTTAACTGTGTCATGAAGATCTTTTTTGTACAGTTCTTTTGTGTATTCTTGCCACTTCTTCTTAATATCTTCTGCTTCTGCTAGGTCCATCTCATTTCTGTCTTTTATTGTGTCCATCTTTGCATGAAATGTTCCCTTGGTATCTCTAATCTTCTTGAAGTGATCACTAGTCTTTCCCATTCTATTGTTTCCCTCTATCTCTTTGCACTGATCTCTAAGAAAGGCTTTCTTGTCTCCTTGCTATTTTTGGAACTCTGCATTCAAATGGGTATGTCTTTCTTTTTATCCTTTCCCTTTTGTTGTCTTCTTTTCTCAGCTATTTGTAAGGCTTCCTCAGACAACTATTTTCTTTTGCAACATTCTGGTTTTAATATAATACTATGGCTATAGAAGCTGTTACTATGAGGGCAAATGGGTGAAGAGTACATAGAGAATCTTGGTATAGGTTTTGCAACTTCCTGTGAATATAAATATTTAAATATAAAAATTTCCAAAATTTCTATGTTGGGCAGTGGAAGATTATGCCACTAGGCAAGCAAAGTTTACTCAAATTGATGTCAGTGTCATTACATTTAAACTCATTTTACTTCATTATGTAATAAAAATCTTATCATATATAATTATAATCTCAGGATATTTAAATTTTATTTAAGAACAGAGAAGATAATACTGATGCTTGCAGACCCAGAATTATGTTTTCAACATCTTCCTGATTAACTAGCTAATTAATGTTATATCTTAACATTTATCAGTTCTTACATATTTCTTGATCAGTTGTGGATCAGTTCTTGTATATTTTATTTATGAGTAAGTAAGTCAATTAATTTATTTTATGGGTAAGTAAGCCAATTATGCTACTGTGGGCAGGAATTCCATAGAAGAAATGGAGTAGCCATCATGATCAACAAGAGTCCAAAATGCAGTACTTGGATGCAATCTCAAAAATGACAGAATGATCTCTGTTTCCAAGGCAAACCATTCAATATAACGGTAATACAAGCCTATGTCCCAACCAGTAATGCTGAAGAAGATGAAGTTGAACGGTTCTATGAACACCTACAAGACCTTCTAGAACTAACACCCAAAAAACACGTCCTTTTCATTATATGGGCCTGGAATGCAAAAGTAGGAAGTCAAGAAACACCTAAAATAACAGGAAAATTTGGCTTTGAATACGGAATTAAGTAGGGCAAAGGCTAACAGAGTTTTGCCAAGAGAAAGCACTGGTCATAGCAAACACCCTCTTCTAACAACACAGGAGAAGACTCTACACATGGACATCACCAGATGGTCAACACTGAAATCAAATTGATTATATTCTTTGCAGCCGAAGAAGGAGAAGCTCTATGCTGCTGCTGCTAAGTAGCTTCAGTCATGTCTGACTCTGTGCCACCTCAGAGATGGCAGCCCACCAGGCTCCAACGTCCCTGGGATTCTCCAGGCAGGAACACTGGAGTGGGTTGCCATTTCCTTCTCCAATGCATGAAAGTGAAAAGTGAAAGTGAAGTTGCTCAGTCATGTCTGACTCCCAGCAACTGCATGTATTGCAGCCTACCAGGCTCCTCCATCCATGGGATTTGCTAGGCAAGAGTACTGGAGTGGGCTGCCATTGCCTTCTCCAGGAGAAGCTCTATACAGTCAGCAAAAACAAGACCGGGAGCTGAATGTGGCTCAGATCATGAACTCCTTATTGCCAAATTCAGACTTAAATTGAAGAAAGTGGGGAAAACCACTAGACCATTCAGGTATGACCTAAATCAAATCCCTTATGATTATACAGTGGAAGTGACAGATTTAAGGGCCTATATCTGATAGATAGAGTGCCTGATGAACTATGGACTGAGGTGTGTGACATTGTACAGGAGACAAGGATGAAGATCATCCCCATGGAAAAGAAATGTAAAAAAGCAAAATGGCTGTCTAGGGAGGCCTTACAAGAAGCTGTGAAAAGAAGGGAAGCAAAAAGCAAACGAGAAAAGGAAAGATATAAGCATCTGAAAGCAGAGTTCCAGAGAATACTAAGGAGAGATAAGAAAGCCTTCCTCAGCGATCAATGCAAAGAAATAGAGGAAAACAACAGAATGAGGAAGACTAGAGATCTCTTCAAGAAAATTATAGATATCAAGGGAACATTTCATGCAAATGTGGGCACAATAAAGTATAGAAATGGTATGGACCTAACCAAAGCAGAAGATATTAAGAAGAGGTGGCAAGAATACACAGAAGAACAGTACAAAAAAGAGCTTCATGACCCAGATAATCATGATGGTGTGATCATTCACCTAGAGCCAGACATCCTGGAATGTGAAGCTAAGTGGGCCTTAGAAAGTATCACTACAAACAAAGCTAGTGGAGGTGACTGAATTCCAGTGGAGCTATTTCAAATCCTGAAAGATGATGCTGTGAAAGTCCTGCACTCAATATGTCAGCAAATTTGGAAAACTCAGCAGTGGCCACAGGACTGGAAAAGGTCAGTTTTCATTCCAGTCCCAAAGAAAGGCAATGCCAAGGAATGCTCAAACTAGTGCACACTTGCACTCATCTCACATGCTAGTAAAGTAATGCTCAAAATTCTCCAAGCCAGGCTTCAGCAAAACGGGAACCATGAACTTCCTGATGTTCAAGCTGGTTTTAGAAAAGGCAGAGGAACCAGAGATCAAATTGACAACATCCACTGGATCATCAAAACAGCAAGAGAGTTCCAGAAAAACATCTATTTCTGCTTTATTCACTATGCCAAAGCCTTTGACTGTGTGGATCACAATAAACTGTGGAAAATTCTGAAAAGGGTGGGAATACCAGAACACCTGACCTGCCTCTTGAGAAACCTACATGCAGGTCAGAAAGCAACAGTTAGAACTGGACATGGAACAACAGACTGGTTCCAAAGAGGAAAAGGAGTACGTCAAGGCTGTATATTGTCACCCTGCTTATTTAACTTATATGCAGAGTACATCACGAGAAATGTTGGGCTGGAGGAAGCATACACTGGAATCAAGATTGCTCGGATAAATATCAGTAACCTCAGATATGCAGATGACCCCACCCTTATGGCAGAAAGTGAAGTGAAACTAAAAAGCCTCTTGATGAAAGTGGAAGAGGAGAGTGAAAAACTTAGCTTAAAGCTCAACATTCAGTAAATAAAGATCATGGCATTTGGTCCCATCACCTCATGGGAAATAGATGCTGAAACAGTGGAAACAGTCTCAGACTTTATTTTTGGGGGGCTCAAAAATCAGTGCAGATCATGACTGAACCCATGAAATTATAAGATGCTTACTCCTTGGAAGAAAAGTTATGACCAACCTAGATAGCATATTAAAAAGCAGAGACATTGCTTTGCCAACAAAAGTCTGTCTAATCAAGGCTATGGTTTTTCCAGTGGTCATGTATGGATGTGAGAGTTGGACTGTAAAGAAAGCTGAGCACTGAAGAATTGATGCTTTTGAACTGTGGTCTTGGAGAAGACTCTTGTTAGTCCCTTGAACTGCAAGGAGTTCCAACCAGTCCATCTTAAAGAAGATCAGTCCTGAGTGTTCATTGGATGGACTGATGCTGAAGCTGAAACTTAGGCCACCATTGGAAAAGACCCTGATGTCCTGGATATTATAAACAGTGCTGCAATGAACATTGGGGTACACATGTCTCTTTCATTTCTGGTGTCCTCAGTGTGTATGCCCAGCAACGTGAGGCGGATTCATGTTGATGTATGGCAAAACCAATACAACACTGTAAATTAATTAACCCCCAATTAAAATAAATAAATTTATATTTAATAAAATAAAATCAATTACATTATCAGAAAAAAATAAACTAACTGCAAAAAAAAAAAAAAAAAGACCCTGATGCTGGGAAGGAATGGGGGCAAGACTAGAAGGGGACGACAGAGGATGAGATGGCTGGATGGCATCACCGACTTGATGGACATGAGTTTGGGTAAACTCTGGGAGTTGGTGATGGACATGGAGGCCTGACATGCTGTGGTTCATGGGGCCACAAAGAGTCGGACACAAGTGAACGACTGAACTGAACTGAACTGAAGCCAATTAATGGGTAAATACTGTTGTTCCCATTTTATAGAAGATGAAAGTGAATTTATAAAAGCTAAGAAATTTCCTAAAGTTATTCTATTTCTAACAGGCAGCTCTAGATCCAAAATCAACAGTTTGATTCCATAATTATAGTGGTTAATCATCGTGTGGTATTTCTATGGTAATGAGCATTTTAATTCTTGAAATATTCTAAATGTCCCTAGGAAAAATTCCATATATTCAGTGTGTTTAAAAAACTATCTGTATAAAGATAAATGTGTGCTGTTTCACTTTATTCTTATCATATAATTTAAGCTTTGAATTAGTGCCCTAAAACCACCACTTTGTACATTTCTCTAACTGGAATTTTTTAAAATACTCTTATTCGTTATTGTAAAATTATTTTCCTATATTTCTGAAAAACTCTTATCCATCCTCCATCCCTTCTTTATCTGTTATCCCTTTATAAAGTATACATTTCTAATATTGCTCAAAATGTATTGTAATTCATTTATTTATATGTCCTCTATGAAGAGATAATGAGCTCCGTTTAGAGTAGAATTACTTTCTATTCATATTTGTAGAATCTGTACTAGGTACATATTTAGCAATAGTTTGGTGAATAACATGGTGCTGCTGCTGCTAAGTCACTTAAGTTGTGTCCGACTCTGTGCGACCCCAGGCCGACTGTGACTCAATAGACCACTGAAGAGATTCATGACTAACCTTCCCAAAATGTGCCACTTTGGCATGTGGATTATTCTGAACTAAAGCAATTGAGACGGGTGGGCTCCAGAGAAACTTCTGCCCCTCCCTTAATTATTTAGAAAACTTTAAATTGGAAGTCTTTCCCAGAATGAGAATTATTTCTAGAGATAAATTTGACCTGAGTGGACCATCTTTTTGTCAGGAAAAACATTAGTTACCAAACATCTGCTCTTATTCTTACTGTCCTGCGAATTGCCCTTCTCCTCTTTGAAGCCCCAGGATCCTTTCCATTCAGGTGGCATATATACATATTCACACACACACACACACACACACACATACATATATATATATACTTCATTGCAACTTTCTGTCTTCGAATCCATCATGTATCTGGGTTCCTGTACATACAAAATTAAATGTGAATTTCCTCTGTCAATCTATTTCATATTAATGTCCTCTGACCAGCCAAAAAAAACCTTAAAGGGTAAAGGAAAATTCTTTTTCTCCAACACTAATATCAGTATCATTTTTAACTTGAGCTGTTTCTGAGGCAATTTTATTTAACACACATCATCTTATATTTTCTCTTGTTTCTATATCAGACTTTATTTGGAGATTCTCTGATTTTTGCCTGATTTCCAATATTCTGTATTTCCATCAGATCTGTAATTCCCTCTCCTGCTTTCTAGATTTACCATGATTTCAAACTCATAAATATTATTTTTAAATGTAGTGACTATAATTTCCTCTTCATTTAAATAATGTGCATAAAGTATTACATGCATATATTCTATAAACTTCATTTATTTATATAAGGTAATAATGTTAATTCTAAGTAATTTCTTGTTCCATCTTTAAGAATTTATGAACATCGTTTTATTAGTATGTTTCTTTTACTACAAGCTGCTTGAGGCAAGATTATAATGGCCTTTTCTGGTACAGAGCTTAGGCCATTAAGCTTAAATTTAATTTATATAAAAGTGTTGAGAATTTTGAGAAGGGAAAGTAAAATTAAAACAAGTAGAATAAACGTATGCATGAGGGATACAAAACAACTACTAAAAGTATGTTGAACCTCACAAGTTAAACATTAGAGATTCTGTCAGTTTGTAATACCACTTAGTGATTTATATTAATTTTCAAGACATGTGCCAATTAAATGATTTTGCAGAATGAAAGAATTTTTTTAATCCATCCATTCATTTAGTCTATCATTTATAAATATTTGAACAAAAAGCAAAACAATTAATTTCTTGACTATAGAGATCCTTAAACTTGCAGATGATTACAAGCCAAAATATTGGAAAACCCTGAAAGCCTTAATGCTGATCACTGCAGTTTTTCTGTGCACTGTATAACAGTTCATAAACTGTAAGCTCACCAGGTTCCTCTGTTCATAGAATTTTTTCAGACAAGAATACTGAAGCAAGTTGCCATTTCATATCAAACCATAAAATGACTATTTTCTGTAGGGGAGAAAAAATAAATTTCCCTCTACACTTCTAGGTTGTTGGCTGAGAATAGAAGACAGATTAACAAGAGAAAAACAGAAGTTTTACAACGTGTATACCTCTTGTGCACATGGGAGATACCTAGGAAAACTGGGTACAGGCATACTCAGAGATAATGTGGCTTGAGTTCCAGACCACTGCCGTAAAGTGAATAACAAAATAGTCACATATATTGTTTTGGTTTCCCAGTGCAAACAAAAGTTACATTTATACTATACTATAATGTATTAATGTGTGATAGCATTATGCATATACCTTCATTAAATATATTTCATTGCTAAAAACTGCTAACCTTCATCTGAGTCTTCAGTGAGTCATGGTATTAACAAATGGCCCCAGCCTTCACCTTAAATACCATTTCCTCCTAAAGATGGAAGATCAGAAGACATAGTGGAGCCGAGGGCGGGAGGGAGGGGGGAGTCAGTTGTGGAAGATTACAGGAAAAACACAATAAACAAGGATAGGGTTGTGAAGCAGATTTAAATCAGCTCCATTGATAAGTTTCTAGAGATCTAGTATTCCTCCTTTTCATGGTACGGAGAGGGAGACAACTTATAAATGGAGATTTTCCTTGTAAAAGTAAATTTATCATACAAAAGGGTAACTTCTACTGACTCTTTCAGAGCTTCTCCTGCATCTTCTGTTTCTTCAAAAATAAGCTGCTTGAGATAATCCTTAAGAAATATATTTTTGGGCTGGCATTTCTACTCCTATTCACTTCCCTTTGGAGAATATCCTCATCTGCCAATTATAGTGAAATATGCAGATACAATACTGAGCATGTGACATGTGTCAGACAATACAGTTTTTAAAAATTCCTATCATGTAGACCATTTTCCACTTAAGCGTATGATTTCTGTAAACATAGTTTTAGAATGAGTTTTTATTTAAAAGAAAGATTCTTTAATGTGCTTATGTGCCTACTTAGCCTCCTGGGCTTGTAATAATCTTTAATACTATACGGGGCTATTTACCAGACAATCCATGTTATTTTATACAGTCTTTAAAAATCCATAGTAAAGCAAATCCTGCCCTCTAGATTCTGTACTCTGCTAGATGATGTCTTCACAGAAATATGTTCTTAAATTGGATGATTACTTTAATAGCACAGCAAAGTTATGCTGTTTAAAATGGCTGCACTTCACTGTAAATGAAGCCAAAACTTTCATGTAGGGTAAATACTATTAACATGAAGCAGTTTTACAATTATTTTATGATGTCTCTCAATGCCAAAGTTTTGCACTCTCATGAAACTTTTTTGGGGAAGAATTATTTCTGTAGAATTAATTATCACATCTAGGAAAGACAAAGCACAAATTTACCTTAATTATCTGTATAAAGCTATACAAACCAAAAATAACAACTTCTTATTGTTGAAGTATTTCAGTGACATTATTTGACTTTCAGAATATATATTTAACCATTTCACGTTCCATAGTGAGTGAAATATTCTCACTCTAAATTATCTTGAAGTTAACTGTGGGCAATTCTGAAATAATTATAATTGGTAAGTTAAATTTACTCTGGTTTAGTAACAGGTGTAAAAAACTCAGAAACTAACCAGTTTTGGGGAAGATATTCCTAGTAGTTTCTATTATATGTTCACATTTTCTAAGTAATTAGCTTTAACACAAAATTCCTAAAATCTAAACTTTCAAGATGGAAAATATTTGGGTGCACCATTTATTTTCCAGTCACTTTAAACAAAGCACACATACAGAAGAAAAAAACTTCTCTGAGGGCTCACTTACATTGCCCTAAGTATTAATTACAACATGTGTGTTTAGACACTCAGTTGTGTCCGACTCTATTGCGACTCCATGGACTGTATAGCCTGCCAGGCTCCTTGGCCCATGTGATTTTCCAGGCAGGGGTACTGGAGCAGGTTTCCATTTTCTTCTCCAGAAGACCTCCCCCACTCAGGGATCCAACCTGAGTAACCTGCATCTCCTCCGCTGGCAGGTGGATTCTTTACCACTGAGTTAAGAGGGAAGCCATTAAAAACAATTCGTGTTTAAAATGGTTTCTGCAGATATGGACCTACAAATAGATTACAGTTGACCCTCCTTATACATGAATTTTGCAGCTCCCATTTCAACCGATGCAGATAGATTGGAAGTATTTGAAAAATTCCATAAAACTCCAAAAACCAAAATTTCAATTTGCCACACCAATAATGCTGGCAACTATCTAGATAGCATTTACATTGTATCTAGAGGTGATTTAAGTTAAACAGGATGGGGGTAGGCTATATGTAAATTCCACACTATTTCATATTATGAGACTTAATCATCCATGGACTCTGGTATCTGTTGAGGGGGATGGGTGCTGGAACTAATCCCTTCAGATACAAGGAAGTGATTGTATTTAGCATAGGAAGACCAGGTCAGCAGTGGTGAGACTGGACTTATTTTCACGCAGCATTCTGAGGGCAAACTGACTTTGGAACAACTCTTTTCTCTGAAACTTAAAATTAACTGCTGTAGACCAAAGACACTATAATTTACTATCTCGAAAAATCATTTTTACTTTTGCTGCCAATATTTCTACAGTTTTTAAATTTATTTAAAAATACATATAATTATGAGTATACTAAGGAAAAGAAGGATGGGTCTCTTTGACGACTTATATGTAAGGTGATAGTTCCTTTCATCAGTTCCTGGAATGTAGGGCAGCAGAAGAGAATCTTATTTGCGTGAATTCAAAATTTCTTTCTTCTCTCCCATATCATTCTCTTAGGGTCTGGACATTTACTATGAAGAATCTAACAATTAGATGAGGTGAAACTCTGAGATATCTATAGTTATCAATACTGTATTATATACTTAGAAAATTGCTGAAAGGTATATTTTATGTTAAGTGATTCTATTAAAAAAAAAGAAGTGAAGAGAGAAGGAAGAAAAACTAATTATCAGAGGAAATTTAGGAATGTGTAAGTAAATAAAAAGATTCTGTGGTTGCTGAAAGACAAGAAAGAGCTTGAGGGAGATACATATAAAAACTCATTTTAGGAAGCTTTAGGGAACTTCCCTGGTGGCCCAGGGGTAAAAAATCCACCCTCCAATGCAGGGGATACCAGTTTGATCCTGTCAGGGAACTAAGATGCCACATGTCACAAGGCAACTAAGCCTGTGCACCACAGCTAGAGAAGCCTGTATGTTGCAATGAAGACCCGGCAGAGCCAAAAAAAAAAATAAAAAAAAAAAAAGAAAAGAAAGCAGCTTTGTAGTAGTATATGAATAGATTTGGGGGGGTAATTTTTTCAGCAAGTTACCGTAAACAGTTATTCACATTATTTCATAATGTCTAATTGCTTTGTCCTTACGTTTGACACTCTGACAGGGTGAAGTGTTCAGCCTGAAGTGTTCAGGTTTATGTGTTATGATTTTAAAGGAGTTATGAGAGCCTTTCTACATAGGTTCTTCCAGAGTGTCCCATACTGTGGTCATAAGAGCTCAGTTGTTAGGGTAAAAATCTTATTAGTGTACATAAAACACAAATGATCACACTTGACATTTAAATTCACTTAATTATTCCCTTCTCTCCATTTATACTAGCTGCACTTCACAATATTTTTGCATGCATCTGCAGATACACACATACCAACCACAGATTTCTTAAATCCACTTCTGGGTGAGCTCTTATCTAGCAATAGAATATGGACAACTGAAGGTGAGTGGTTCCAGTATCCACACACCTAAATATCCAGTAACTATTTGCTTTAAAACTATAAAATATCTTTACCACACGACTAAGATCTTTATGTCATTCACCTTTATACATTATGAATCTTTCTTTTTATTGATTGTAATTTTTAATGATTTGACTGAACCATCAATCACGAGGCATTATACAACTATTACATCAATTATTCAGGTATTAGAGCATTATTTTTAAAAGTAACAATTAAAATGCTTGCATTAAATGTTAGCTGTACAAAACAGAATATGAAACAAAACTATCACAACAATCTAATAGTACCACCTAGGGGAAATGAATGAGGAAATCTCTCAAATATTAATAATCATGAACAACAATAAGGTATATGAAAATGTGGTTATATTCTTCAGTTAACAGCCTAGTGATTCCAGAACCTAAATATTTCTTTGGCTTTTGAAATAATTATTTTTCCATTTACTAAGGTTGGGACTTCCCTCTACATCTTCCCTTTAAGATGTAAAGAATCTGACTGCAATGCGGAAGACCAGGATTCAATCCCTGGGTTGGGAAGATCCCCTGGTGAAGGAAATGGAAAACCACTTCAGTATTCTTGCCTGGAGAATTCCATGGACAGAGCTGCCTGGCAGGCTACAGTCCATGGGATTGCAGAGTCGGACACAACTGAGCGACTGACACTTTCTTTACTTAAATTAACAACTAAATAATATGACCTGACAATTATGTCAAAGTGAAGTGATTTAAATTAAATACACAATTAACTACTCATAAGTTACAAAGTTTAAAAGCATCATGCAATTCTAATGGATTTGTTCATACAAATGTCACCCTCAGATAGCCTTAGTCCTGTTAGCATAAAACAGTGTTTGAACATCTGCTTGAAATCTGTGTTCTTTCAATGAATGCCTATTTTAGGCCAATATCTATGTAAGGCAAAGCAGATTCAGTGAATTACCAATGTAAAACCCTTCTATTAGTCTAAACACAATACAAACACAGTTTTTCTTTTATATATAAAATTATTTATAAAAATGACTACAATATTGATGAACTTAAAAAAAAATATTTCAGAGAATTACATACCAATTACCTTTTTTAAAGTATTGTGGTTATGTTATTTATTACTCGTTAGGGTAAGTGTAAAGAACTACAAAGCTCAGTTCCAAATTGGGGCATATTTTCATAGAGATGAACAATTTATACTTTCAACAGCTTGAGTTCTCACCCACATTGCTGGTGTAACACAGTTCCATAGCCCAATAATAATATGTTCTCCAGTTTCCACTCTTAATACAGAACATTAAATATAGCAGAACCATTAGCATTTGATGCCTCAAACTTTTTTGAAGATTATGGGCTAGAAAAACCTTTCCTCTGTAGGCGTTTGCAATATTGCTTAAAAAATGTCCAGTTTTCCTTATCCCATTGCCTCCAGGTTTTGGTAAGATTGTTGTTTAGTAGCTCAGCCATGTCAGACTCTTTGCAACCCCATGGACCCAGCACACCAACTTCCCTGTCCTTCACCAACTCCTGGAGCTTGCTCAAACTCATGTCCACTGAGTCAGTGATGCCATCCAACCATCTCATCCTCTTGTCATTCCCTTCTCCTACTGCTTTTTCCCAGCAGCACAGTTATTTCCAATGAGTCATTTCTTCACATTAAGTAGCCAAATTATTGAAGTTTCAGCTTCAGCATTATTCCTTGCAATGAATATTTTGGGTGGATTTCCTTTAGGATTAACTACTTTGATCTTGCAGTCCAAGGGACTCTCAAGAGTCTTTTCCAACACCACAGTTCAAAAGCATCAATTCTTCGGGGCTCAGCCTTCTTTATGGTCCAACTCTCACATCCATACATGACTACTAGAAAAACCATACCTTTGACTATACAAACCTTTGCCAGCAAGATAATGTCTCTGCTTCTTAATATGCTGTCTAGATTTGCCATAGCTTTTCTCGCAAGGAACAAGTGTCTTTTAATTTCATGGCTATAGTCACCATCTGCAGTGATTTTGGAGTCCAAGAAAATAAAGTGTATCACATTGTCCACTGTTTCCCCATCTATTTCCCATGAAGTGATGGGACCAGATGCCATGATCTTCACTTTTTGAATGTTGAATTTTAAGCCAGATTTTTCACTCTCCTATTTCAACTTCATCAACAGGATCTTTAGTTCCTCTTTGCTTTCTGCCATATGGGTGGTTTCATCTGCATATCTGAGGTTGTCGATATTTCTCCTAGCACACTTCATTCCAGCTTTTGCTTCATCCACCCCAGCATTTCACATGATATACTATGCATATAAGTTAAATAAACAGGGTGACAATATACAGCCTTGATGGACTCCTTTCCCGAATGTGACCATGTATAGTTCTAACTATTGCTTCTTGACCTGCAAAAGGTTTCTCAGGAGGCAGATAGGTTGGTCTGGTATTCCCAACACTTGAAGAAATTTCCAGTTTGTTGTGATCCATAGAGTCAAAGGCTTTAGTGAATGTCAATGAAGCAAAAGTAGATGCTCTTTTGGAACTCTCTATGATCCAACAGATGTTGTAAATATGATCTCTGCTTCCTCTGCCTTTTCTAAGTCCAGCTTTCACATCTGGAAGTTTTCCATTCATGTACTGTTGAAGCCTAGCTTGGGGGATTTTGAGCATGACTTTGCTAGCATGAGAAATGAGTGCATTTCAACCGTGGTAGTTTCAACATTCTTTGGCATTGCCCTTCTTTGGGATGAAAATGAAAACTGACCTTTTCCAGTCCTATGGCCACTGCTGAGTTTTCCAAATTTACTGGCATATTGAGTGTAGCACTTTAACAGCATATATAATTTTTTTTTTTAAGGATTTGAAATAACTCAGCTGGAATTCCATCATCTCCACTAGCTTTTTTTACAGTGACACTTACTATGGCCCATTTGACTTCTCACTCCAGGATGTCTGGCTCTAGGTGAGTGATCACAAGTTCGTGGTTATCTGGTTCACTATCTTTTTTGTATGGTTCTTCTGTGTATTTTTGCCACCTCCTCTTAATAACTTCTGCTTTTGTTAGGTTTGTACCATTTCTGTCATTAATGTGCCCATCTCTACATCAAATGTTCCTTTGGTTTCTCTAATTTGCTTGAAGAGATTTATCTTTCCCATTCTATTGTTTTCCTCTATTTTCTTGCATTGTTCACTTAGGAAGGGTTTCTTATCTCTCCTTCCTCTTCTTGGAACTCTATATTCAGACAGGTATAGCTTCACTTTTGACCTTTGCTTTTGCTTCTCTTCTTTTCTCAGCCTATTGGTAAAGTCTCCTCAAGCAACCATTTTGCCTTTTTGGACTTCTTTTTCCTAAGGATGGTTTTGATCACTGCATCCTGTACAATGTTACAAACTTGTGTCTATAGTTCTTCAGCCATTCTGTATATCAGATCTAATTACTTGAATTTATGTGTCACTTCGACTGTATAACTGTAAGGGATATGATTTAGGTCATACCTGAATGGGCTAGTGGTTTTCCCCACATTCTTCAATTTAAGTCTGAATTTTGCAATAAGGAATTTATGATCTGAGCCAGTCAGCTCCCAGTCTTGTTTTTGCTGACTGTATAGAGCTTCTCCATCTTTGGCTGCAAAGAATCTAGTCAATCTCATTTTGGAATTGACCATCTGGTAATGTCCATGTGTAGAGTTATATCTTGTGTTGTTGGAAGAGACCAGTGAGTTCTCTTGGCAAAACTCTGTTAGCTTTTGCTCTGCTTCATTTTATACTCTAAAGCCAAACTTACCTTTATTCCAGGTACCTCTTGACTTCCTACTTTTGCATTCCAGTCTCCTATGATGAAAAGGACATCTTTTGGTGTTAGTTCTACATCTTGTAGGTCTTCATAGAATCATTCAACTTCAGCTTCTTCAGCATTAGTGGTTGGAGCATAGACTTGGATTACTGTGATATTGAATGGGTTTGCCTTGGAAATGAGCAGAGATCATTCTGTTATTTTCGAGATTGCATGCAAGTACTGCATTTATTCAGACTCTACTGTTGACTGAGAGGGCTACTTCATTTTGTTCGATGGGATCCACCCCTAGAATAGCGGATATAATGGTCATCTGAATTAAATTCGCCAGTTCCCATCCATTATAGTTCACTGCTTCCTAAAATGTCATTGTTTACCTTTGCCATCTCCTATTGGTCAGATAACAACAGGCTTGTTAGTCTGGTTACCAGTCTTACATGCAAGCACATCAAAGCCAGAGAGATACATTTACTAATCCTGACCCATTTCAGCACTCATCCTTCAATTTTTTTTTTAATTAAAGTATAAAAAAGGCATAAAAGAGAGCAAATAAAGCTTCTTTGTTTCTTTATAAAATGTACCCAAACTTGGTTTATCCTCCATATAAACATATATTTACCTGCATTTTCTTCTTATAAAAGGTGATCAGGCCTTATTATTTCTTTCAGTGTTCATCCTAAACATCACAGCCCTAAACCCACTCTTCACATTCACTCTGCTTTGCCAGGGTTACACAAATGTTTATCTTGCAGTGCTTTCATCTCTGGGGCTTCCAGGCGGTGCTAGTGCCAATGCTGGAAACATAAGAGACACATGTTCGATCCTTGGGTCAGAAAGATTTGCTGGAGAAGGGCATGGCAACCCAGGCCAGTTTTCATCTATAAAGTAAAACTCTAGAAGGCAAGAATCATTAACATCTTTTTAAAGATTCAAAAATTTGAGGCTAATTCAAAGCAGTAATCTATTTATCATCTTCATCTCAGAGCTTCCCAGGGCTTCCCAGGTGATGCAATTGGTAAAGAATCCGCCTGCCAGTGCAAGAGACACAGGAGAAATGAGTTTCATCCCAGGGTCAGGAAGATCTCTTGGAGAAGGAAATGGCAACCCACCCCAGTATTTTTGCCTGGGGAATCCCACAGACAGAGGAGCTTGGTGAACTACAGTCCATGGGACTCCAAAGAGTTGGACAGGACTGAGCAGCTAAGCACACACATACACACACACACACACCCCCCAAAGTAAGCTGTTGTTTCCCAAGAATGCCAAGGGAAAAAAAAAAAAAATCAAATTCAGATAGAATATGGACTTCTCATTGCCCTCATACACAAAAAAGAGGGTTATGCTCTTGTTGCCTGGCTTTGATGATTTTAACAGCTTACCAGGTAGAATCTGAGATTTCTGTTTGTGTTTAAAAATATGATGGAGGCTCAAGATGAAGGGAATATATGTATAATTAAGGCTGTTTCCCATTGTTGTATGGAAGAAACCAAGATAATATTGTAAAGCAACGTTTCTCCAATTTAAAAAGAATAAATATACTAACATTGAGCGCATTCACTTGTCTATGAACAGCTTTGTTATCAATTTTGGTGTGTATGTGGGGTCTTTACTGAATGTACTCTCTAAACTTTTTGCAACAGTTCACAAGTTCTAGAAGTCATCTTTGAAAATGTGCTGTGTTGGACTTTTTTTTTAAACCAAACTTAAATGTATTTAGATGGTAAAGAATTTCCCTGCAATGTGGGAGACCTGGGTTCAATCCCTGGATGAGGAAGATCCCCTGGAGAAGGAAATGGCAACAACTTTCCAGTATTCGTGCCTGGAGAATTCCATGAACAGAGGAGCCTGATGGTTTACATTCCATGATATCACAAAGAGTCGGACATGACTGAGCAGCCAACACACAAATGTGTCTTAACATACAAAACAAAACAAAATATGATAGCATTCATAAAACTTAGATATGCAGCTTCTAGACACAAATGGTAATGCATATTTAATAATTTGAAATGATTAAAATAAAATAGAGAAATTTAAATGTTGGCAGCAAAGGAATAGTTTATACATGTGCCTATGACTTTGTTTCTGCTTATATGAAACTGTCAGAGAGAATGAGATAAACCACAAATGATGAAGGAAGAAGACATCTGAATTTCTCCAGATGACTTTTATATTTTAAGTTCAACAAGGCAACCACTTAGAACAGACAACCCATCTTACAATAGGATTTAATTTAAAAAAATGATATGGTAACAAGTAATTCTAGTTAATCAGAGGAATTTAGAGTAAAAACATTAAAATGCAATGGAATGATTCATTATAATTTTAAAGATGTAATCCATTAAATTGCTACACCAGTGTTTCCTAAAAAACCTTAGTGTTTAACCTATTTTTTAGTAAGAGTTTGCACATCACTAAAATGACTCAAAATAACCTCATTTAATTCCCCATGTGTATTAACTTAAATATGCAATTACCCAAATAAAAATTTAATTTCCATCTCAAAAGGCACATCATTTCCTCTTCTGCATTAAGGACAATTTTTTATTACCTTGGATTGACTGTGAATTTATATATATATATATATGCGCGCTGCTAAGTTACTTCTGTCGTGTCCAACTCTGTGTGACCCCATAGATGGCAGCCCACCAGGCTCCTCTGTCCATGGGATTTTCCAGGCAAGAGTACTGGAGTAGGGTGCCATTGCCTTCCCCATATATATATATGCAAAAAGAACAATATTAGTATAAAGGCAATATTTAATAATTGATTATGATGATTAATACTTTCTATAATAAAATATCTAAGAAAAATGTATCATTAGCATTTTCATTGCCTAGGATTTTAGCAATACTCTTGTAATCTAATTACACATCCATTTCCTCTCAAGTGAAGTTAAAGTTTCTCTGTCATGTCCAACTCTCTGCAGCTCCATGGACTATACAGTCCATGGAATTCTCCAGGTAAGAATATTGGAGTGGCTAGCCTTTTCCTTTGCCAGGGGATCTTCTCAAACCAGAGATTGAACTCAGGTCTCCCACATTGCAGGCAGATTCTTTACCAGCTGAGCCACAAGGGAAGCCCAAGAATACTGGAGTGGGTAGCCTATCCCTGCTCCAATGGATCTTCCAAACCCAGGAATCGAACCAGGGTCTCCTGCATTGCAGGCAGATTATTTACCAACTGAACTATCAGAGAAGCCCTTCCTCTCAAAATATTGTTCAAATATGAAAAACAGATGCTGTAAGGCCAATAACCTCAAATATGCAGATGACACCACCCTTATGGCAGAAAGTGAAAAGGAACTAAAAAGCCTCTTGATGAAAGTAAAAGAGGAGAGTGAAAAAGTTGGCTTAAAGTTCAACATTCAGAAAACGAAGATCATGGCATCCGGTCTCATCACTTTATGCGAAATAGATGGGGAAACAGTGGAAACAGTGCCAGACTTTATTTTTTGGGGCTCCAAAATCACTGTAGATGGTGATTGCAGCTATGAAATTAAACGACACTCCTTGGAAGAAAAGTTATGACCAACCTAGATAGCATATTCAAAAACAGAGACATTACTTTGCCGACTAAGGCCCGCCTAGTCAAGGCTATGGTTTTTCCTGTGGTCATGTATGGATGTGAGAGTTGGACTGTGAAGAAGGCTGAGTGCCGAAGAATTGATGCTTTTGAACTGTGGAGTTGGAGAAAACTCTTGAAAGTCCTGTGGACTACAAGGAGATCCAACCAGTCCATTCTGAAGGAGATCAGCCCTGGGATTTCTTTGGAAGGAATGATGCTAAAGCTGCAACTCCAGTACTTTGGCCACCTCATGCGAAGAGTTGACTCTTGGAAAAGACTCTGATGCTGGGAGGGATTGGGGGCAGGAGGAAAAGGGGACGACAGAGGATGAGATGGCTGGATGGCATCATGGACTCGATGGATGAGAGTCTGAGTGAACTCCGGGACTTGGTGATGGACAGGGAGGCCTGGCGTGCTGTGATTCATGGGGTCGCAAAGAGTCGGACACGACTGAGTGACTGAACTGAACTGAACTGAACTGAAGGCATAAAGACATATATAGCACATATTTACTGTTGTAAGGAGCTTATGATATAGAGGGAAATATGAAATACAAAGATGGGACTTGAATGATGAGTTGAATACTTCTATCAGGTGAGGTAAGTTTCAGAGAACTAAATCCAACTCAGCTTATTAAAAAAATGAGCCCTCTAATAGAGGGAATTAGGTGCATATATAGTCAATGGAGCATATGGAAAATGGGTTTGTCCTGAAGTGGCTCTTAGAACAGCATACAGAGTTGGTACATGAAGGAACTGCAATCTTTGTCACAAACAAAAAGCTGCAAAATCAAGAAGTAGTACCCTAACTACAGGCAAAAACATACCAGTTCAGCACCTAAAATAACTATTTTAAAGGTATTAAAATAGACATTCTTCCATTGTGTTAAGAAAAGAATATGGAATGACAGATACAAATTAGATACTGATGTCTCATTCCCTCTAATAAATGCTATTGGGATTTCTAGTGTGAAGCTCATAAAGCCCATAAATAATGTTATATATACATAAAAGAAGTTATATGTACATAAAAGAAACAAAATAATTCCTATAATTCATGTTCTTATATGTTTAATGTTGCACAGGCTCTTATAGTGAAAATACATCTGGATGGCATTAAAATGTGTAATACCACAAGAAAAAAACTAGAGAAACTTAAAAGCTATATACTATAAAGCTTATTTTTAGAGTAGAGAATTAAGAAACAAGTTCATTTTAACACAAGTAAACTTTTATATCTGGAAACCACCTGTAAGTGAGTGTTAGTCACTCAGTCAGTCATATCCTACTCTTTGCAAACCCATGGACCATAGCCTGCCAGGATCCTCTGTCCATGGAATTTCCCAGGCAAGAATATTGGAGTGGGCAGCCATTCCTTATCCAGGGGATCTTCTCAGCTCAGGGATCCAACCGACATCTCCTGCACTGAAGACAGATTCTTTACTGTCTGAGACATCAGCAAGTCCAGAAACCACCTGCAGGGATCATCTATTATAATATCTAATTCATTAAAATAAATATTTTTAATTTAATGATTTGAAGGCAGAAGACCATCAGTTGTCTTTTTAAAATCCTTAGACACAGTGAACTTTACACTCATCACTTACATCAACTGTATCATTTTACATTATTTTAAAAATACAAAAGAACTTATATTCAACTGTCAGTGATATTTGCATCCCACATGCATGCTTACTCATAGATCACTTCAGCAAAGGAGGATTTTAGTAATGAAGTGAATAGGATGACTCATTCTATTAATACCAGTCTGCTTCTTTTCCCAGCCATCCCTGTCATTGTCTGTTAGGCTTATGAACAGAGTGGCCATGTTGGCCGGAATGGAGGTTATATCAGTTATCAGTTTGTTGTTCAGTTAGCATCCATGCAATAATAGCCATTATTTTCTGTTTTTAAGCCCTGAACCATATTTTCTTCCAACTCAACCTATGAAATATTCACATGTAAAAATTCATAGCTACTGTATTTGGAGGTGGGGTGGAGGTTTATTTTTGCATTAAAAAATTATAGAAACTCTCCAAAATGAACTTTTGATCACAGAGCATAATCTTTTATTTCTTTCTGTGAAACAGAAATAATAGATATCATGATTCTTTTGGAGAAAAAGCCATCCCCTGACCCCTTGGGGTACATAAAAGATGATTAAGGTTATTAACTGCAGTTGTATTCTGAGATAGGAAGCACAAAATAGATTTACTAAATGTGGAAATCAGAATATTACATTATCTATTTAGCAACACTTTCTATATGCATGGTTAGACAATCTTTACCAATTAAATTGGGAACACATGTAAGAATTAAAGATTAAAAAAATAATAAAAAATAAATTAAAAAATTAAAAAAAAACTTCATGGACTTCTCAAAAAAAAAAATAAATAAAATAAATCAATGCATTTTGAATTCTACATCTAAGCATATTACCATTAAAATCTGCTCCAGAAAAAAAAAAAGGTGAACAACAAAAATTCTTATGAAAATAGTGTTCCATTAAAATTAGGCTAAGAAATGTGATATCATTTTTGTTGTCTTCTATCATCCCATATCTGGTCAACTGTTAGTCCTTGATATATTTTTCCCTGGTGGCTCAGATGGTGAAGAATCTGCCTTCAGTGTGGGAGACCTGAGTTCAATCCCTGGGTTGGGAAGAACACCTAGAGAAGGGGATGGCAATCCACTCTAGTATTCTTGGGAAGATCCCTTGGAGAAGAGAAAGGCAACCCACTCCAGTATTTTGATCTAGATAATTCCATGGACTGTATCCAAAGAGTTGGACACAGCTTAGGGATTTTCAATTCACTTCACTTCACTTCAGTCTTCTGATAGTCATTCTTTTAATCCCACTCCAATATTACTCTGCTAAAGAAAATCTTCATATGTTTACCTAAACTATTTAAATATTTTTTCCAATTGGGCATCCTGTATGTAACATATTTTTCTCATTTATGTTGCCATGCAGTTTTCCTAAAACATCATATCAGAAATCTCCTAAACATTTCTTTGCACCATTTGCTTCTAGTTCCAACTCTGCTTATGCTCTAATCAACCTCAAATAAGTACGATCTCACATTGCTTCTTTTTTTTTTTTTTTTTGCCTAATTTACAGACCAAAAAAAGTAGGGGTATTAATTCATGGGGTGAATATTTAGTCAATATATCTTGAGAAGAAATGGTTAAATTATTCTTACTTTGTCCTTTCTCTCCATGGGAAATAGTCCTGACATGGTTTATAGGGTTTCTTGGGATACCCTATCAAGGACCAAGCATCAGTCACATTTATAAGTGACCAACGTAGTTCTTGCTCTTTCTCCTTCCCTGCTTCAACCTCTTGTCCCTTACTTTTTGTTCTTTGAGATGTATTCCCTAAGAAAAGAGGAGCATATAAGATGGTAATCCAGGCTTAAGAACCCAAGCAAAGACACTAGATTTGGACTTGTACTCTCTTATACAAAAAAAAAAAAACAACAAACAACCTTTACTAACAAAAGTCCCAAATAAGTCTTTAATTCAAAGGATTTCACAAACTGAAGACTTTCTACCTTTCTGATTTACTTTTCTACATGAACTTAAACTATTACTATGAGCATCGTTCTAACACATTCTATATTAACGTCTCTCAATGTCTTTCCTCTCTCTTTCTTCTTTGGAAATCTTACCTATCACTCCAGACTCATTTCAAAGTCTTTCACAAAGCCTTTCTGTTTTTTTATTCTTTTTATTTTAATATAAATTTATTTATTTTAATTGGAGGCTAATTACTTTATAATATTGTATTGGTTTTACCATACGTCATAAATCTGTCACGGGTGTACATGTGTTCCCCATCCTGAACCCCCCTCCCACCTCCCTCCCCATACCATCCCTCTGGGTCTTCCCAGTGCACCAGCCCCAAGCATCGAACCTGGACTGGCGATTCATTTCATATATGATATTATATGTATTTCAATGCCATTCTCCCAAGTCATCCCACCCTCTCCCTCTCCACAGAGTCCAAAAGACTGTTCTATACATCTGTGTCTCTTTTGCTGTCTCACATACAGAGTTATCATTACCATCTTTCTAAATTCCATATATATATATATATATATATATATATGCATTAGTATACTGTATTGGTGTTTTTCTTTCTGGCTCACTTCACTCTGCATAATAGGCTCCAGTTTCATCCATCTCAGAACTGATTCAAATGTATTCTTTTTGATGGCTGAGTAATCAGTCCATTCTGAAGGAGATCAACCCTGGGATTTCTTTGGAAGAAATGATGCTAAAGCTGAAATTCCAGTCCTTTGGCCACCTCATGTGAAGAGTTGACTCTTGGAAAAGACTTTGATGCTGGGAGGGATTGGGGGCAGGAGGAAAAGGGGAAGACAGAGAATAAGATGGCTGGATGGCATCACTGACTCGATGGACATGAATCTGAGTGAACTCCAGGAGTTGGTGATGGACAGGGAGGCCTGGCGTGCTGCGATTCATGGGGTCACAAAGACTCGGACATGACTGAGCGACTGAACTGAACTGAACTGAATACTCCATTGTGTATATATACCATAGCTTTCATATCCATTCATCTGCTGATGGACATCTAGGTTGATTTCATGTCCTGGCTATTATAAATAGTGCTGCAATGAACATTGGGGTACACGTGTCTCTTTCAATTCTGGTTTCCTCCATGTGTATGCCCAGTAGCGGGATTGCTGGAACATAAGGCAGTTCTATTTCCAGTTTTGTAAGGAATCTCCACACTGTTCTCCATAGTGGCTGTACTAGTTTGCATTCCCACCAACAGTGTAAGAAGGTCGCCTTTTCTCCACACCCTCTCCAGCATTTATTGCTTGTAGACTTTTGGATCACAGCCATTCTGACTGATGTGAAATGGTACCTCATTGTGGTTTTGATTTGCATTTCTCTGAAAATGAGTGACGTTGAGCATCTTTTCATGTGTTTGTTAGCCATCTGTGTCTTCTTTGGAGAAATGTCTGTTTAATTCTTTGGCCCATTTTTTGATTGAGTCATTTATTTTTCTGGAATTGAGCTGCAGGACTTGCTTGTATATTTTTGGGATTAGTTCTTTGTCAGTTGCTTCATTTGCTATTATTTTCTCCCATTCTAAAGACTGTTTTTTCACCTTACTTAGAGTTTCCTTTGTTGTGCAGAAGCTTTTAATTTTACTTAGGTCCCATTTGTTTATTTTTGCTTTTATTTCCAGTATTCTGGGAGGTGGGTCATAGAGGATCTTGCTGTGATTTATGTTGGAAATCTTACCTATCACTCCAGATTCTTTTGAAAGTCTTTCCCGAAGCCTTTCTGAAACTCAGTCTACAAGTGCTCTCTCTCTCCTTTATATTCCAATAAGTATAGTAAGTTCACTTATCAACTAGGATCTTATCTTGAATGTATTAACCCTGGGGGATATGTGACCACTATATCTCTCCTTAAAGTCATTAATGTAATGAATCAGATTTCATATTTTTCATATTTTTGAGGTTAAAAAAAGTAATTTATACTGAAAATACTCTGATTTTGAAAGAAGCATGAGCTTCTGAGCTTTATCATGATGATTATCTGGTTTTACTTGGAATCAACACATTTATCTTCAAAAAGAACTATTCTAGATTTTATTTATTTTTTATTTATTTATTTATTTATTTTTTTTTTTTTTACTTTACAATACTGTATTGGTTTTCCATACATTGACATGAATCCGCCATGTGTGTACATCAGTTCCCAATACTGAACCCCCCTCTCACCTCCCTCCCCATATAATATCTCTGGGTCATCCCAGTGCACCAGCCCCAAGCATCCTGTATCCTGTATTGAATCTAGACTGGTGATTTGTTTCTTACATGATAGTATACATGTTTCAATGCCATTCTCCCAAATCATCCCACCCTATCCCTCTCCCACAGAGTCCAAAGGTCTGTTCTATACATCTGTGTCTCTTTTGCTTTCTCGCATACAGGGTTATCATTCCCATCTTTCTAAATCCCATATATATATGTGTTAGTATACTGTATTGGTGTTTTTCTTTCTGGCTTACTTCACTCTGTGAAGTAATCGGCTTCAATTTCATCCACCTCATTAGAACTGATTCAAATGTATTCTTTTTAATGGTTGAGTAATATTCCATTGTATATATGTATCACCACTTTCTTATCCATTCATCTGCTGATGGACATCTAGGTTGATTCCATGTCCTGGCTATTATAAACAGTGCTGCAGTGAACATTTGGGTACATGTGTCTCTTTCAATTCTGGTTTCCTCAGTGTGTATGACCAGCAGTGGGATTGCTGGGTCATAAGGCAGTTCTATTTCCAGTTTTTTAAGGAATCTCCACACTGTTCTCCATAGTAGCTGTACTAGTTTGCATTCTCACCAACAGTGCAAGAGTGTTCCCTTTTCTCCACACCCTCTCCAGCATTTATTGCTTGTAGACTTTTGGATCACAGCCATTCTGACGGGTGTGAAATGGTACCTCATTGTGGTCTTGATTTACATTTCCCTGATAATGAGTGATGTTGAGCATCTTTTCATGTGTTTGTTAGCCATCCAGATGTCTTCTTTGGAGAAATGTCTATTTAGTTCTTTGGCCCAGTTTTTGATTGGGTCATTTATTTTTCTAGAATTGAGCTGCATAAGTTACTTGTGTATTTTTGAGATTAATTTTTTGTCAGTTGCTTCATTTGCTATTATTTCTCCCATTCCAAAGGCTGTCTTTTCACCCTTGCTTATAGTTTCCTTTGTTGTACAGAAGCTTTTAATTTTAATTAGATCCCATTAAGGAACATACCTCAACATAATAAAAGCTATACATGACAAACCCACAGCAAATCTTATCCTCAGTGGTGAAAAATTGAAAGCATTTCCCCTAAAGTCAGGAACAAGACAAGGGTACCCATTTTCACCGCTATTATTCAACATCGTTCTGAAAGTTTTGGCCACAGCAATCAGAGCAGAAAAAGAAATAAAAGGAATCCAAATTGGAAAAGAAGAAGTAAAACTCTCACTGTTTGCAGATGACATGATCCTCTACATAGAAAACCCTAAAGACTCCACCAGAAAATTACTAGAGCTAATCAGTGAATATAGTAAAGTTGCAGGATATAAAATCAACACACAGAAATCCCTTGCATTCCTATACACTAATAAAGACAAAGTAGAAAAAGAAATTAAGGAAACAATTCCATTCACCATTGTAACAAAAACAATAAAATAAAGTGAAAGTGAAGTCGCTCAGTTGTGTCCGACTCTTTGCGACCCCGTGGACTGTAGCCCACCAGGCTCCTCGGTATATATACCTAAAGAAACTAAAGACTTATATATAGAAAACTATAAAACACTGACAAAAGAAATCAAGGAGGACACTAATAGATGGAGAAATATACCATGTTCATGGAAAGAGGAATCAATATAGTGAAAATGAGTATACTACTCAAAGCAATCTACAGATTCAATGCAATCCCTATCAAGCTACCGGCGGTATTTTTCACAGAGCTAGAACAAACAATTTCACAATTTGTAGGGAAATACAAAAAACGTCAAATAGCCAAAGCAATCTTGAGAAAGAAGAATGGAACTGAAGGAATCAACCTGCCTGACTTCAGGTTCTACTACAAAGCCACAGTCATCAAGACAGTATGGTACTGGCACAAAGACAGAAATATAGATCAATGGAACAAAATAGAAAGCCCAGAGATAAATCCACACACCTATGGACACCTTATCTTCGACACAGGAGGCAAGAATATACAATGGATTAAAGACAATCTCTTTAAAAAGTGGTACTGGGAAAACTGGTCAACCACTTGTAAAAGAATGAAACTTTGAACTCTGCTACCTTTGGAAGAGAAAATCAAATAAAACAGAGTTCCACGAGAATTCATGATCTAATGGAAAAGAGATTTAAAAATAAACAAATAATTTCAACCCATTAAGACTGTAATCATTGTGGCTTCAACAGGGTGCAGTGGGGTTGCAGGAGAGGTAGACCCTAACTCCTTGGCGAATTGGAAAGAAGGTGCAACATAAGTGATTGAACTGAATCTTAATGGGATAAGCAGGTGTCTGATTGACATGCGAAAGAAGTAGAAGCTTTAAACCAAGGAAACAGCAGAGTTTTCCCAATGAGAAGGTTCAAACAAATTAGTTTCTTGGGGGAACTCCAAGTTGTTCTATGTTAGGAACACAAGATTTATGTGAAGGAATTATAGGAAACCATATCATAACAAAGATTATATGTCAGGTCAGGGGCTGGCGTCTATCTTAGTCTACGGAGGGGGCTGGCTTCTATCTTATGCTATGGAGGCTCTGAGGAATTTTAACCAGAAAAAGTGACATCATGATGTTTGTTTCATTACTTTTTAAACATCCTTGTTAAGGCTTTATTGACACACAATAAACAAGTTTTTGCACAGAATTAAAAAAAAAAAAAGAATGAAACTAGAACACTTTCTAACACCATACACAAAAAGAACTATTCTAGATTTTATTAAACATTATTTAAAATTTGGCATTTCCCTCCATAAGATAAATGCACACCTGGTCTCTCTACATTGTACCATTCATTCAAAATATACAGCTCCTGTCTGGAAGCAATTTTCTACTAATGCATTTGTATTTAGAGATATGTTGTTTATGGTTGTGTTTATTTTAATTGAGACATTATGGTTCTCATTCATACCAGCTGGGTTCTCCACACTAAATAAGACAATACATAAGCTGTTTTTTACCTACAGTGAGTATTGCTCTGAAAAATATACATGACACTTGGAATTTTAATAGTAAATAGTAGAATTTTCCCATTAAAAGTATTTACATAGTAAATTCTTCATGAACGTGCAAGAAAAAAGAAGCTATCATGGCAAGCTGTAATGTTTATGCAGCAGCATAATTGCTCATAATCAAATGGGAACAACTGTGAAAACAAAAAGAGCCAGACAGAATACTCTGTATGCATATTATGACCTAAGCATAGCAATCAAAACCCCCAGAGATTCAAATACTGTTTACTGAGATGTTACAATATCAATGTTTATAAAATTGACTGGCAAAATGGGAAGGGGCAAAATTTTCATTACTTAATAAATTTCTTTTAAAAATATATCTGTATTCATATAAATATACTTACAGGTAAAGCAAGTAATTAATGGATATAAATATGATTTGATTTCCACAGAGAAATCAAATAACTGCCTCCAATATTAACCATGTCAAATATTAACTATGTAAATTGTTACATCCAGCCATCTCATCCTCTGTCATTCCCTTCACCTCCTGCCTTCAATCTTTCCTAGAATCAGGGGCGTTTCTAATGATTCAGCTCTTTGCATCAGGTGGCCAAAGTATTGCAGCTTCAGCTTCTGCACAAACATATTTGTCACAATGATGACAATGATAGTAAATACGTATCTATTAAAAACTTTTTGCTGAATTTTCTAATTACTATCAGATTGCAAATTTACACTAGAATGAAAGCCTATACCTTTTAGAATCAACCCAGATTTCTTAAGTATGTACACACAATGCAGTGTTTTCCAAACCCTAAATTCAGTGTGATACTATGTGGAGTTCATAAATTAATCTAGTTACAAATAATTTTTTACCTGTAGCCACCCAAAAGTTCTGGTGGTTTAGCTACTCAGCCTCTTTCTTTTTCCTTGAAATAGGCTCTAGCAGCATTTAGCAGGAATCAAAAACAGAACAAAACAATAAAGCATCAGTCTAGATTAGATGTTTGAAGCGAAAGTAACATGGCTCATTTTCTTCTATGAAAAAAAAAGTGAAATTATAATACAGAGATACATGACACTATGAAATTTAGGACTCCTTAAAAACCCTAGTGTCTCTCCACACTCTGTTTTATACTCTGTTTCTAAAGCAACGTTTCTAAAATACATACGCCATTCCACAGCTTAAATAACACGACAGCTTTTTCATCAGGCACAAGATAAAGGCCAACAACTTTAGCATTTCATACTGGGACTCTGCTAATAGCGACCTCTCCACTTTCCCAACTTTAGCTCCCATTTGTCTCATCCATGTATCTTATTACGCAGACAAGCAGCACTATTAAAACACAATTTAAGTGTCATCACTCTCAAAGGCATTTTTTAATCCAGCCAAACACGGTGAAATGCTTCTTCTCTACTTATGACCCTGATTATATCACAGGCAAGGCCATACTACACTGGATCATCATATCTTCATATCCTCCAATAGATTATAAACTAAGGGCAGGGAGTGCTGTATACATATGTGTGTGTGTGTGTGCACATGAGTGTATATATTTTTTTTTCTAATTGGAAAAAGCCATTATTATCAGATAAATTATACTCTGTATGTAAACTCAATTTATGATACTCTATGTCATAAAATTAATTTATTGAAGCAAAATACTAGATGTTATATTCGTTTTTGTTAAATTTACCATATTATTTTGAGGATTTGTCTATCTTTAGAGATACTCTAATTCTTTCATCTGTTGTACAATTCTTCCTGAACAGCTTGGTAAAAATTGGTTCTAGGTCTTTATCCAAGTATATTAATTAAGGACTTCAAATTTTATAAGGATAGTTCCAAAGATTTAGATTTGAGAAGCTACCAAGTACTGTAAGTAAAGTGATAGTCACTTGGTAATGGTTTAGTCACTAAGCTGTGTCTAACTCTTGCAATCCCATGGAGTGTAGCCTGCCAGGTTCCTCTGTCCATGGGCTACTCGAGGCAAGAATACTGGAGTGTGTTGTCATTCTCTTCTCCATGGGATCTTCCCAAACCTGGGATCTCCTACATTGCAGGCAGACTTTTTTTTTTTTTAACCATCTGAGCCACCAGGGAAATCTGGTGGGAACAAAAGTTTTTTTTAAAACAACTGGATTCATATCAATGTATGGCAAAACCAATACAGTATTGTAAGTATAATAAAGTAAAAATAAAAATTTTTTTTAAATAAATAAGTAAATAAAAAATAAAACAATAAATTTTAAAGAAACTCTTGACATAAATTTTTAAGTGTTTCAAAGAATTGTTATTTAAACTAAGATTTTTGTAATTCTGCATTTAGTTCAGCATTTAGTTTCACTGTTGAAGGTTTAGCTAAAGTGCATTATACACTATTTTTATCTGTCTCTTTAGAGAACTATAGGTGAACAGACAGGGAAAGAGAGAGGGAAATAAAAAGAGGGCACTGTATGACTTTTAGAGTTCTCACTCCCCCTTTATTCTCATTGTAGCCTAGAAATTCCTGATTTCTGTAGTGCTTCTGATTACTTCATTTTCTTACCCATAAATTCATATTTCTATATTATGCAGCTTTATTTCATTTATCTCATCAAATCAAACTTGACAAAGACTCCTGAAGGGGATTAATATGGATTAAGGGTCTATGCATTCCTTAGTTATAGTTAAATATATATTGATACCTATGGATTTCTGCAGACATATCAGAGTGAAGAATTCAAGATTCTTTTTTAAAAGCACAGTTTTAATTTTACAGATAGCTTAGAAAGAGTGATTTTCCTTACAGCTCTTATTTAAAGTTAGAAATGTAGCTGAATTATCCCAGAGGACCTATAATTGCTCTGAACTTATAAGAGTCTAAACTCCGAAGAACTCCTTCTCACATCAAATCACCTTATCCAATGAATAATCATTAAATATCTTCATTTATTCACTCAGAGAATCTTAAGATTAATGTAAGGAACATGAAGTCTGGGTTCAAACAACTTTAGTGAGGTAGAGCTGCCTTACAATACCACTCAGGTATCTCTAATTGCAGTAATTTGTTCACGGTTAGCAATTCTGCACTAATAGTATTTTCCCAGGGAGACTGTTCTATGAATTTATAACATTCCATTTGCTTTAGATTTTTATGATATTAAGATGCAGGAAAAAAATGAACCTGATTTCTAAGAAAATCAAGCTGCTAATGCCACTTGATTATTCTAGAATTCCAGTGGCACTAAATCATTTTCCCCCCTTTAGATAAAATGTTTCTAAGGTATAATAAAATACTGAAAGGACTGGCAGGCGAAGTAGCAAACCTTATTTGAATCAAATTAGATGTTAATTTGCCCTCTTACCACTGATTTCAAGCAACAGTATAAATTAACTGAAATACAATTTGAAGGAAAAAAAATGCATACATTCAAATTATTTTGGAAAAGTTTTGTAATTGAGAGAAAGAGAACATTTATTTTAGCAGAATGAAAGAGCTCTGTTGCTTTTCTATATTGTCTTATAAAGTATGTTTCCTGTTATTCTCTAAAATTTTACACTCGAAATGCTGCATGTCTTTGGCTGTATACTGTTGTAATTATCATTTCCATACCTGGTGGTGGCGGTTTAGTTGCTAAGTCATATCCAACTCTTTTGCGACCCCATGAACTGCAGCCTGCCAAGCTCCTCTGTCCATGGGATTTCCCAGGCAAGAATTCTTTACCACTGAGCTACCTGGGAAGCCTGATGGTATTTTATTCACTAAAAAACTATTAATTTTAGAAAGGTTTAATCGTTGTTTTATATGTCAATATAAAAGTGCAAACACTGAGAAAATATTTCCTTCATTAACTCTTTTAGGTTAACAGTGATCAAGCGTCCTTTTTCAGTGTGCATACATATTCACCTACTATTTAAGATATTTAGTTGTTATTGTTGTTGTTTTTTCTTGATGCACTTCTCCTGCTGCTGCTGCTGCTAAGTCGCTTCAGTCGTGTCCGACTGTGTGACCCCATAGACGGCAGCCCACCAGGTTCCCCAGTCCCTGGGATTCTCCAGGCAAGAACACTGGAGTGGGTTGCCATTTCCTTCTCTGGTGCATGAAAGTTCTAACTTGGTACAAATAGTGCTCCATGTCAAGTGATAACTCAATTCTTTCCACTCTCAGCACATTTCCAAAGGAAGTTCAGTCCTTTTGTTGATTATGTTTTTCAAAATCGCTGTCATCAGTTTCCCTTTCTGTCATTTAAGGCTGTCTTGATGGGATTTACAGGCAGACCTCAGAGATATTGCTGATTCAATTCCAGATTACCGCAATAATGCAAATATCACAATAAAGTGAATAACAATACTTTTTTATTTCCCAGTGCATGCAAAAGTTATGTCTGTTCTGTACTGTGTCTATTATGTGTGCAAGAGCATTGTCTTAAAAATGTACATATCTTAATTAAAATATACTTTGTTTTTAAAAAAAAAATGTTAGCCATCAACCAAGCCTTCAGAATCCTAGTTAGGGTTAGGGTTAGGGTTACAGTTATGTAGTAATATCAAAGATCATTGACTACAGATCACTATTGCAAATAAGATAATAATGAAAAACTTGAAATACTGCAGAAATTGCTGAAATGTGACATCGAGAAAGAAAGTGAATAAACGTTTTTGGAAAATTAGCACAATAGACTTGCTCATACAGGCTTGCAACAAATCTTCAATTTGTAGAAAATGTAGTATCTAAAAAATGCAATAAAGGGACGCACAATGTAATGAGATATGTGTGAAATTTGTGATTACCCTGATGTCATTTCTTAAGTCTTTCTTTTATGATTTAACCCTGCATTAAACATATATGTATATGTTTAATCGAGTCAGTGATGCCATCCAGTCATCTCATCCTCTGTCGTCCCCTTCTTCTCCTGCCCCCAATCCATCCCAGCATCAGAGTCTTTTCCAATGAGTCCACTCTTCGCATGAGGTGGCCAAAGTACTGGAGTTTCAGCTTTAGCATCATTCCTTCCAAAGAAATCCCAGGGTTGATCTCCTTCAGACTAGACTGGTTGGATCTCCTTGCAGTCCAAGGGGCTCTCAAGAGTCTTCTCCAACACCACAGTTCAAAAGCATCAATTCTTCAGTGCTCAGCCTTCTTCACAGTCCAACTCTCACATCCATACATGACCACAGGAAAAACCATAGCCTTGACTAGATGGGCCTTAGTCAGCAAAGGAATGTCTCTGCTTTTGAATATACTATCTAGGTTGGTCATAACTTTTCTTCCAAGGAGTAAGCGTCTTTTAATTTCATGGCTGCAATCACCATCTGTAGTGATTTTGGAGCCCCCCAAAATAAAGTCTGACACTGTTTCCACTGTTTCCCCATCTATTTCCCATGAAGTGATGGGACCGGATGCCATGATCTTCGTTTTCTGAATGTTGAGCTTTAAGTCAACTTTTTCACTCTCCTCTTTCACTTTCATCAAGAGGCTTTTTAGCTCCTCTTCACTTCTATGTCAGAGACACAGGTTGGATCCCTGAGCTGGGAAGACCCGCTGAAGTAGGAAGTGGCAACCACTCCAGCGTTCTTGCCTGGAAAATTCCATGGACAGAGGGACAGAGGAGCCAGTTGGGCTATAGTTCAGTGGCTGCAAAGAGTCGTACACAACTGAGCACAGAGGAAATATATGTTGTTTCTTATTTGACTGTCAACCACTTTAACTTTCACCTTCAAATGGACTTTATATAATTCTTAATATTTAGTTATTGTTACAGTTGGCTTCAGAGAAGGCAATGGCACCCTACTCCAGTACTCTTGCCTGGAAAACGGATGGAGGAGCCTGGTAGGCTGCAGTCCATGGGGTCGCTAAGTCAGACACGACTGAGCAACTTCACTTTCACTTTTCACTTTCATGCATTAGAGAAGGAAATGGCAACCCACTCCAGTGTTCTTGCCTGGAGAATCTCAGGGACTGGGGAGCCTGGTGGGCTGCTGTCTATGGGGTAGCACAGAGTCGGACACGACTGAAGTGACTTAGGAGCAGCAACAGTTGGCTTTCTGTTTTCAGAGATTCTGCATCTGCAGATTCAACCAATTATAGATGAAAAAATATTTTAAAAAGTCCAGAAAATTCCAAAAAGCAACACTTGAAACTGCCATTTACATAGCATTTTCATTGTATTTACAACTGTTTACATAGCATTTTCATTAGACTTACAGCTATTTACATAGCATTTACCTTGTAGTAGGTATCACATATAATCCAGAGATGATTTAAAGTATACAGCAGGATACATTTTGATTACATAGAAATAATACATCAGTTTTAATATGCCATTTTATGTGTGACTTGAGCATCCTCAGATTTTGGTACCAACAGGTTTCTATATAGACTGTCAAGAGTTTTGGTCTTATATATGTATGGTCTTATATAAGTTCCCAGTATCCTGAAAAATAGTTTTTGTAGGAAAAATATTTTTCAGTAATGCAAGGAAAATGTAGGACTGAAAGAAGTATTTCTACCAAACTCTTAAGTTAAATGTATTTATTAATTCATTCATGCATTTAAGAATACCTTTTTATTCATTAGGAACACTACATCTATTAAAAATATTGGACATTATTTTCAGAAGAAAAAATTTGACCCAACTTTAAAATAAGTTTATAAATTTGATTTTGGAATTCTGGTGCTATTCTTATGAAATTACAACAAATACACTTCCAGATTCTTCAAGTACGATGTAGTCTGGAAATGAATGGAAGCAACATAGCTTTAAAAGATTTCATTCAGTGATATAAATAAGCACATACTATACTATGAACAGAAAATTAACTCACTATTTAAATGATATACTAAAATAATTTATATACATTCATTTTTGTAGCATCTAGAAGATTAAAATAATTAAAATTTGCCAAATAATTTCATAAGTTCATAAATGCCTTTGCATCAGTAAAGCCAGTTCTACATTTGAAGTTATATATTTCTTCTCATTTATGTCTCTATTCAAAAAGATGCTATGGTACTAGCAGAATAGCATAATATAGTATGTGGGCTCTGGTACCATGTTACCTGGGTGGTGTTACCCACTCCACTACTTACTAACCACATGACTTTCCCATCCTTTCTGTGACTCATCCATAAAATGAGGATGATAACAGTAATACCAGCCATTTCCTTCTTCAAATAATAACAGCACCTGCCTTCTATATTTGTTGCAGAACTTAACTTATATATTTGTTCACTTAAAGTGTTCCTATAAGGCTTCAGTAAATATTGTCTATCAGTGCTCATAATCTATTTTATATCTTCATTGCTCTCATCCAATCTGCTCATTTAAATTATTTTGTATGATGATCATGGCAACATTCACTTCATTTTCAAGAATACATATTGGTTTCCTGACATAACACTCAGTGTCATACAGGGTTCCATGCTAACACTATTTAAATAATGGCAATATAAGAGCAGTTGTGGACGTGACTGGTGATAGAAGCAAGGTTCGATGCTGTAAAGAGCAGTATTGCATAGGAAGCTGCATTGTCAGGTCCATGAATCAGGGCAAATTGGAAGTGGTCAAACAGGAGATGGCAAGAGTGAATGTCGACATTCTAGGACAGCAAACTCAAATGGATTGGAATGGGTGAATTTAACTCAGATGACCATTATATCTACTACTGTGGGCAGGAATCCCTAAGAAGAAATGGAGTAGCCATCAGAGTCAACAAAAGAGTCTGAAATGAAGTACTTGGATGCAATCTCAAAAACGACAGAATGATCTCTGTTCGTTTCCAAGGCAAACCATTCAATATCACGATAATCCAAGTCTATGCCCTGACTGGTAATGCTGAAGCAGCTGAAGTTGAATGGTTCTATGAAGACCTACAAGACCTTTTAGAATGAACACCAAAAAAAGATGTCCTTTTCATTATAAGGGCCTGTAATGCAAATATAGAAAGTAAAGAAATACCTGGAGCAACAGGCAAATTTTGCCTTGGAGTACGGAATGAAGCAGGGCAAAGGCTAACAGAGTTTTGTCAAGAGAATGCAACAGTAATAGCAAACACCCTCTTCCAACAACATAAGAGAAGACTCTATGATTGGACATCACCACATGGTTGATATTGAAATCAGATTGATTATATTCTTTACAGTCAAATATGGAGAAGCTCTATACAGTCAGCAAAAACAAGACTGGGAGCTGACTGTGGCTCAGATCATGAAGTCCCTATTGCCAAATTCAGACTTATATTGAAGAAAGTAGGGAAAACCACTAGACCATTCAGGTATAACCTAAACCAAATTCCATACGATTACACAGTGGAAGTGAAAAGTAGATTTAAGGGACTAGATCTGATATATAGAGTGCCTGATGAACTATGGACAGAGGGTCGTGACATTGTACAAGAGACAAGGATTAAGACCATTCCCAAGAAAAAAGAAATGCAAAAGGCAAAATGGCTCTCTGAGGAGGCCTTACAAATAGCTGTGAAAAGAAGAGTAGTGAAAAGCAAAGGAGAAAAGGAAAGATATACCCACTTGAATGCAGAGTTCCAAAGAACAGCAAGGACAGAAAAGAAAGCCTTCCTCAATGATCAATGCAAAAAAAAATAGAGGAAAACAATAGAATGGGAAAAGCTAGAGATCTCTTCAAGAAAATTGGAGATACAAAGGGAATATTTGATGCAAATGTGGGCACAATAAACAATAGAAATGGTATGGAACTAACAGAAGCAGAAAATAATTAGAAAGGTGGCAAGAATAAAAAGAAGAATTGTACAAACAAGATCTTCACGACCGAGATAATCACGATGGTGTGAATCCTCACCTAGAGCCAGACATCCTGGAATGTGAAGTTAACTGGGCCTTAGGAAGTATCACTAGGAACAAAGCTAGTGGAGGTGATGGAATTCCAGTTGAGCTACTTCAAATCCTAAAAGATGATGCTGTGAATGTGCTGCACTCAATATGCCAGCAAATCTGGAAAACTCAGCAGTGGCCACAGGACTGGAAAAGGTAGCTATTCATTCCAATCCCATAGAAAGGTAGTGAAGAATGTTCAAACTACCACACAATTGCACTCATCTCACACGCTAATAAAGTAATGCTCAAAATTCTCCAAGCCAGGCTTCAGCAATATGTGAATCATGAAATTCCAGATGTTCAAGCTGGATTTACAAAAGGCAGGGGAACCAGAGATCAAATTGCCATCATCCACTGGATCATCAAAAAAGCATGAGAATTCCAGAAAAAAACATCAACTTCTGCTTTATTGACCATGCCAAAGCCTTTGACTGTGCAGATCACAATAAACTATGGAAAATTCTTCAAGAGATTGGAATACCAATCACTTGACATGCCTCTTGAGAAATCTGTATGCAGGTCAGGAAGCAACAATTAGAATTGGACGTGGAACAACAGACTGGTTTCAAATCAGGAAAGGAGTACATCAAGGCTGTATACTGTCACCGTGCTTATTTAACTTATATGCAGAGTACATCATGAGAAATGCTGGGCTGGGTGAAGTACAAGCTGGAATCAAGATTGCTGAGAGAAATATCAATAACCTCAGATATGCAGATGACACCACCCTTATGGCAGAAAGTGAAGAACTAAAGAGCCTCTTGATGAAAGTGAAAAAGGAGAGTGAAAAAGTTGGCTTAAAGCTCAACATTCAGGAAACAAAGATCATGGCATCCAGTCCCATCACTTCAGTGCAAATAGATGGGGAAACAGTGGAAACAGTGGCTGACTTTATTTTGGGGGGCTCCCAAATCACTGCAGATGGTGATTGCAGCCATGAAATTAAAAGACCCTTACCCCTTGGAAGAAAAGTTATGACCAACCTAGACAGCATATTAAAAAGCAGAGACATTACTTTGCCAACCTAGATCAATCTATTTAAGGTTATGGTTTTGTCAGTAGTCATGTATGGATGTGAGAGTTGGACTATAAAGAAAGCTGAGCACTGAAGAATTGATGCTTTTGAACTGTGGTGTTGGAGAAGACTGTTTTTTTTTGGAGAAGACTCTTGAGAGTCCCTTGGATGGCAAGAAGATCTAACCAGTCCATCCTAAAGGAAATCAGTCCTGATTGCTTATTGGAAGGAATGATTTTGAAGCTGAAACTCCAATACTTTGGCCACCTGATGTGAAGAGCTGACTCATTTGAAAAGACCCTGATGCCGGGAAAGATTGGGGGCAGGAGGAGAAGGGGATGACAGAGGATGAGATGGCTGGATGGCATCACTGACTAGATGGACATGAATCTGAGTGAACTCCAGGAGTTGGTGATGGACAAGGAGGCCTGGCGTGCTGTGGTCCATGGGGTCGCAAATAGGCAGACAAGACTGAGTGATTGAACTGAACTGAACTGAACTGAATATAGCTGGCTAAAGCCTCCAAGTGGTCAAGGACAGGGAAGGTCTGCAGTTTGGCAAAGGCTTTAGTTATTATCTATGCCAAATTCCTGAGGTCATTTGGTTACTTGTTTTCAGCTTTTAATCTTCTCTCTAATCAATGTATCATTAGGCATCATGATGCCTAAGTATTTAACTCATTGTAAGTATTCAGATTAGTATTACCAATGCAAATCTGTTCTGCTATTTTTAGCTGATTTCTAACAAAGGTTTAAATGGTTAGAGAAGGCTTGGGTAGGAATGCCTAGAGTGACATTTGAGAATTCTATTCAAATTCAGATTAGTTTTACATTGTCTAATATCATTACCATTCATAATTGCTGATTATAAACATAGCCATATGCTGTGGGCATTGTGGAGTGGACACAGATATTTGCCTAATCATCACCCATTACTGCTCTCTCTTTAGTCATAGATTCTAGATTTTATCCAGGTGGCTATTCCCATGCACCATGCACACAGCTATGCATTTCATGGTAAACTGAACCTATATGCAGTCCCCAGAGAAGGCAAAGTTGGCTCAGTTCATCTTCCTTGCATTGATTGGTAAAAGTACATTCAATCCACAAGATATGATGGCAAGTCAGCTTCTTTGATTCTACAAAAGCACTGATATCTTCTATAAGAAAGACTAGGAAGTTACCTCTTTCCCAATATCTAGGGACATCCCTGGGTCTAGATATAACACACAGAACTCCTTTCAGTTCAGTTCAGTCGCTCAGTCATGTCTGACTCTTTGCGACTCCATGAATCGCAGCACGCCAAGCCTCCCTGTCCGTTACCAACTCCCAGAGTTCACTCAGACTCGCGTTCATCGAGTCAGTGATGCCATCCAGCCATCTGATCCTCGGTCATCCCCTTCTTCTCCTGCCCCCTATCCCTCCCAGCATCAGAGTCTTTTCCAGTGAGTCAACTCTTCACATGAGGTGGCCAAAGTACTGGAGTTTCAGCTTTAGTATCATTCCTTCCAAAGAAATCCCAGGGCTGATCTCCTTCAGAATGGACTGGTTGGATCTCCTTGCAGTCCAAGGGACTCTCAAGAGTCTTCTCCAACACCACAGTTCAAAAGCATCAATTCTTTGGTGCTCAGCCTTCTTCACAGTCCAACTCTCACATCCATACATGACCACAGGAAAAACCACAGCCTTTACTAGACGGACCTTAGTCAGCAAAGTAATGTCTCTGCTTTTGAATATGCTATCTAGGTTGGTAATAACTCTTCTTCCAAGGAGTGTCGTTTAATTTCATGGCTGCAGTCACCATCTGCAGTGATTCTGGACCCCCAAAAAATAAAGTGTGACACTGTTTCTACTGTTTCCCCATCTATTTCCCATGAAGTGATGGGACCGGATGCCATGATCTTAGTTTTCTGAATGTTGAGCTTTAAGCCAACTTTTTCACTCCCCTCTTTCACTTTCATCAAATCGCTTTTTAGTTCCTCTTCACTTTCTGCCATAAGGGTGGTGTCATCTGCATATCTGAGGTTATTGATATTTCTCCCAGCAATCTTGATTCCAGCTTGTGTTTCTTCCAGTCCAGCGTTTCTCATGATGTACTCTGCATAGAAGTTAAATAAGCAGGGTGACAATATACAGCCTTGACATACTCCTTTTCCTATTTGGAACCAGTCTGTTGTTCCATGTCCAGTTCTAACTGTTGCTTCCTGGCCTGCATACAGGTTTCTCAAGAAGCACGTTAGGTGGTCTGGTATTCCCATCTCTCAGAATTTTCCACAGTTTATTGTGATCCACATAGTCAAAGGCTTTGGCATAGTCAATAAAGCAGAAATAGATGTTTTTCTGGAACTCTCTTGCTTTTTCCATGATCCAGCGGATGTTGGCAGAACTTTAGATATCTTGAATGTCTAAAAAAATGTCATTAACCCTGAGAGCACTAGACTAAAATAGAGAGATCTTGGGTCATACAAAACATAATTAAACAGCTGAAATAACAAACCTCAATGCCTACTATATCTCTGCAATTTTTATATATGTGATAATAAATTTCCTCATTGATTAAGTTAGTTTAAATGATCATTTCTTGCAATTTGCAAGGTAAAGTATCCTTAACAACACAGGATAGAAAGAATTATGTTATATTAGTTAATTCTTGCCTCACAAGACAGATAAAGGTACAAAGATTCTGGAAGGGTAAGTTAATCAAAAGCTTTTTTATTTTTAAGCTGCTGAGTGATTATGTGTATTTTAAACGGTAGTAGTGATGTATTGGAGAAGACTGTTGAGAGTTCCCTTGGACTGCAAGGAGATCCAACCAGTCCATCCTAAAGGAGATCAGTCCTGGGTGTTCATTGGAAGGACTGATGCTGAAGCTGAAACTCCAATACTTTGGCCACCTCGTGCAGAGTTGACTCATTGGAAAAGACCCTGATGCTGGGAGGGATTGGGGGCAGGAGGAGAAGGGGACGACAGAGGATGAGATGGCTGGATGGCATTACCAACTCAGTGGACAGGAATTTGAGTGAACTCCAGGAATTGGTGATGGACAGGAAGGCCTGGCATGCTGTGATTCATGGGGTCACAAAGAGTCAGACATCACTGAGCTACAGAACTGAACTTAACTGATGTATTTATTTTTCAATAATAAGCTTGAAACATCTTTTTAGACCTAAGCAGAAGTTATCAAAGTTATAATATTCCCAATGATAGAAATGAATATTAGGGATTAAAATTTATCATAAAAATTTAAGAATATAATCTGTTTATAATGATTGAACTGTTCATGTTCTCCATACTGCAAACTACTCTGTACATTTCATACATATAATTATGATGCAGTGAGCAGAATACTCTCCTAGCATTTTTAGAAGACAGATCTTCAAGTGCACACAGTGAAGAAGTGCAGTGGAAAGAACTTAGCACTTTTGGAAGATTTAGTGTTGGTTTTGAATTAACCAGTATGTGAACTGGACTGGAATGACCATTAATTTCTCACATATAACATAAAATATCCTCATGAAATCTGAAAATTTCACCTCCTTATTAAATCATCTAAAACTTTTTTTTTCTCCCCCACATAAAATTCCAGGCAAAAGTCCAGTATACACTGGCTACACAGTAGATGGGCTTTGGTTCCAGTGGGAGCAGAGGACCTAGAGCCACTCAGTAGATATCAGCATCGTACCCTGATGTCTCCTTGGTGAAATCTGTAAGCCTAAGGATAGTTTAAATCCTCTGAACTAAGCCCTTTTCTAGCTCTTACATTATGAGTCTATAAATCAAATGGAAAATTAGTTTTTAAAATATTAGAATACATGTTGATGATTTTTATGTGTATCTGAGTTATTTTTCTGGTTATAACTTAGCAAATTATTTAACTTCAGAAAAACTGGACACTCAATTTTGATAAGTAATAATTCTTTGAATTACTGTTTCTTAATCAGTGTTTTTTTCCTTAAGATCATCTCCTATAAATGATATTCTGTGTCTCTGAAACTGAGCTTACATTTACACATGAGTAAATTATATAGAGTTTGAGGATTCTATATACTGTTATAGAATTAGCAATATATTCTGATTTTCCAACATTATAAATATAAATGGCTGTTGTTACTTTATTATCTGGGATATCAAACTCAGGAATTCATTTGGATTTTTTGTTTCATACAGAACCCATGAACAAAAACAAAGGTGTGACATAGAGAGGGAGACTCTACTCTTCATGTTACAGACAATGGTTTTCCTGAGCTTCATTACCCTTCACAAATTTCACAGGTTCTCTTGATTTGTTGATGACCTTTTAATACAATTTCACATGTTGTTTAGTTCTCTATCTTGTAAAAATAATAGCTAGGTTTTTAAAAGTAGAACTTGCTGTTACAGAATTTAAAATAGTTCATCCTTTCACACACCAAGAGATCATATTTTTTCATTGAGAAAATAAAATTTATTTTTAATTATTATATTCCCTATTTTTAAAGTCTTCAGTAATAAGAAACAACTTGAAATACTGAATTAGCAGCAATTTTTAATTTAGGTTCTGAGTTACATTTCTTCATTACATTTGTTTCTATGTTTTCTAATTATTACTTGCAATAAGCAAATATTTATTTATAATCAGGAAGAACAGAAATTTTAATCAGCATATTTAATGTTAATAAACCAATTGATTACAATTATGTAAAAATAATATACACAGCAAGAAGTCAGGAAGAGAGTAAAAAAGGGTTAATAATTATTGCCTTGGAATGATTAACTGAGGGCAAATTTCTTCCTGCACATTTACATAATTTAAATTCTCGAAGAAATATATTTTAATTTTATAATATTGTCAAACTATTTAACAAGATAAGTTACTTGATTTATTTAAATAATATACAATGTTGTTGAGATGGGAAGTTTGATGAATGATATTTCATTTCCTGAAATACTAAACATTTTAAAACAATTTCTCTTTGAGTGAGGCAGCCCTTTAACTTCTGGTCCTTTAGAGCAAGTTTCAGAAATTCAATTCAGGTACTCCCAGTCACACGTAAACTTCCCCAAAACGACCCTTCATAATGTATCTCATAATTCATCTTTAACTTGCCCTCACCTCTGTACTTTGTATCCACTGGAGTCTATATCTGACTCCATGCACCTGAGGCTTCAATCCAAGCTTGAACTTGTTGTTTCCTGTTTCCATCACTTGAAATCAGTCATTTTCTATCGAAATTCATTTGGTTTTCTTCTTTTTCTTAACTCAGTTTTGCCTTTGTTGTATTCTTTTTACTTGTTTTCAGCTGCTTAGATGACAACTCTTTTGTCCTTTGACCAGGCAAATGTCACTTAGCATAGAAACCGATGTGTTGTGCTATCCTGTGCTAAGTTGCTTCAGTTTTGCCCATCTCTTTGGGACCCTTTAGACTATAGCCCACCAGGCTCCTCTGCCCATGGGATTCACCAGGCAAGAAAACTAGAGCAGGTTGCCATTTTCTCCTCCAGGGGATCTTCCCAGCCCAGGGATCGAACCCACGTTTCATGTCTCCTGCATCGGCAGGCAGATCTAGCCCCGCTTGGAAAGACCATAGAGATCCACATACATAGCATATTCTGCTAAGACCTAAATATCTTTGAAATTAACATTAAAAGGTACAGAAATGAAAAATTTACATCAGTAGTAATATAACAACCCAAAAGATATTACAATATAATTGGTTATTTCAGTTAAAACTCTTATATAGTGTTTACACAAATTACAACTGATTTAGAGAGTATAACTATTAGGAACAGATAATAACTTAGTTATCTCACTCTGTTCAACAAATCATGCAATCAAAGTTCTGTAACAATAATAAGCAGAGGATGCAACTGTCTTAAAAGTTTAATTATGAGATGTCTTAAATGCCTGCTATAATAAGGCATTCCTTATGATTTCTTGGTAACCAGAATCTGTTTGATAGGATAATATTAGGTATTTTATCTTTGGCAAGGAAGATGAGGTACTTTGGTAGGTTTACATGTGTTTATGTTTAAACACATAAATATGTCTGTATTTAATGTGATTGCTGCTCACTAAACACTCAAAGCTACCATCTTCTCTAGAGACTTGCCCTTGTTGAAATGGGAGTAATCCATCCAGGAGGTTAGAAGGGCAATTCCAAAGAATGTTCAAATTACTGTACAGTTGGGTTCATTTCACATGTTAGCAAGATAATGTTTAAAATCCTTCAAGCTAGGCTTTAATAGTATGTGAACCGATGTACAAGCTGGATTTAGAAAAGTCAGGGGAACCAGAGATGAAATTGCCAACATATAGTGGATCATAGAAAAAGGAAGTGAATTCCAGAAAAACATCAACTTCTGCTTCATTGACTATGATAAAACCTTTGACTGTGTGGATCACAACAAACTGCGGAAAATTCTTAAAGAGACAGGAATTCTTTACTAAGAAACCTGTAGGCAGGTCAAGAAGCACCCGTTAGAACCAGATATGGAAAAATGGACTGGTTCAAAACTAGACAAGCTGTACATCAAGGCTGTATATTGTCACCCCGCTTATTTAACTTCTGTGCAGAGGACATCATGCAAAATTCTGAGATGGATAAATCACAAGCTGGAATCAAGTTGCCAAGAGAAATATCAACAACATTACGTATGCAGATGATACCACCTTAATGGCAGAAAGTGAGGAGGAACTAAAGAGCCTCTTGATGAAGGTGCAAGACAAGAGTGAAAAAGCTGGCTTAAAACTCAACATTCAAAAAACTGACTTCATGGCACCTGGTCTCATCACTTCATGGTAAATAGATGGGGAAAACATGGAAACAGTGGCAGATATGATTTTCTTGGTCTCCAAAATCCCTACAGATGGTGACTGCAGCCATGAAATTAAAAGACACTTACTTGCTTGCCGGGGGCCAGCGTGAGGAACTCCACCCATGGCAAGGGTCATGAGGAGGGAGGCTTGGCATACGCAATGGCGTGATCAAGCCTCAGGAAACCCCCTGTTCCTGAGCATCTACCCCAAAACCAGAGTCTGTTTTATGCTCTCACCTACACCTCTGACTTTACGGGGGGCTCTCCCCCATAACCATTTCTCTCGGAGAAGGAGTTAACTTGCAGCTCCAAGGCAAAAAAAATTCCTGGGCGTGACAACAGTGTTTCAGCTTACAGACTCCTCTGAAGGTTATCTAGCCCGCCTGTATAGGTTTGTCCGGCCACATGTGATTGTTTACAGCCTCCCAACCTGAGAGGCACGAGATGTTTTAGACTTAATAAAGGCAAATTCTTTTGGGGAGTTAGAAATTATTAGTATAGTGGGTTGGTTAGGAATTGTATTGGTGAAGCGTTTTTCATTTGTTGTGTCAATAATTGCTAATTCCCTGCTCTGGGTGTGACAAGGATGTCTCAGGTCAAACCTCTCTGCTGACAGACTAGCTTGTGTGACAGGATTATCCATACTCCTGCCACATGATTGTTTACTACCTCTTAACCATAAACAGCACAGAGAGTTTTGGAGTATTTTGGGAGTCTTAATTAGCATAGGGCTTTTTCTTCTGGTTGAGTCAGTTATTTCTGCCAGGCCTCCATATCCTTAGGCACCTGGGAATATATTGATCAATATATTTGGACTATAGAAAAGGAAATATAGTAGTTTTTGATGTTAGCAATACTAGACTTTTTGAGTTAATGGATTTTCTCTTTTGTAATAGATCACTGTGCTTTGTTATAAATCACTGTGTCCTTGTTATGTAAAAATGTAACTGTATCACTATCTTAAGACTAAATAGATCTTAAGGGGAACGTTGGTGAAAGAATTTTCACTTGTTGGGCTGATGTTTGCTGCTAAATCTCCATATTCCCTGCCCTTATAATGAATATAACTAACATATAGGAGAAATAAGTATTAACCTTTAAGCATATAGGAGAAATAAGTATTAACCTTTAAGATTAATCATGTTAACCTTGGGTTAAGTAAATTCCTTTCTTGATTGTAACTCACTACACCCTCACCCTATAGGAATGTAACTTTATTTGGAGGGTGGTGCCTGGTTTAAGAAAAAACACCCTTGGAAAAAATAAGTTTTTTGGTTATCAGAAAGAAAGGATCATAAAATCCCTAAGACCTTTTTATGTGAAGCACCTGATTTTGATAAAGGTCAGGACTGCTGACCCCCCCGTGACTCTGTATTCATCCCTATGTGTAACAAAAGGTATATAAGCAAACCTAAAAATAAAGAAATCGGATCAGTTTCCGGAAAGACTGATTCCCCCATGTCGCTTTTTTCTTGCTCCCGTTTTTCTAGCTGAATTCCCATCTGGAGCATGGATGCTATTCCACGTAATCCAAGTTATTCAGCCTCCTTTTCTACACTATCTCCTACTACACTATCTGTTTCTAATCTCTCTATATATCTGTAATTAAATATGTATTCTTCCAAAGACACCGACTCCATCCCCCCAACCTTCGAATCACCCTGGATCCACCAGGGCTGGACCCCGGCACTTGCTCCTTGGAAGAAACGTTATGACCATCTTAGAATATTAAAAAGCAGAAGTATCACTTTGCTGACAAAAGTCCATATAGTCAAAGCTATGGTTTTTCCAATAGTCATGTATGGATGTGAGAGTTGGATCATAAAAAAGGCTGAGTGCTGTAGAATTGATGCTTTGGAACTGTGGTGCTGGAGAAGACTCTTGAGAGTCCCTTGGACAGTAAGGAGATCAAGCCAGTCAATTCTAAAGAAAATCAACCCTGGATATTCACTGGAAGGACTGATGCTGAAGCTCCAACACTCTGGCCACCTGATGTGAAGAAGCAACTCACTAGAGACCACCCTGATGCTGGGAAAGATTAAGGGCAGGAGGAGAATGGGGTGACAGAGGGTGAGATGGTTGAATGGTATCGCCAACTCAAAGGAAATGAGTTTGAGCAAACTCTGGGAGATAGTGACAGACAGGGAAGTGTGTGATGCGCTGCAATCTGTGGGGTCACAAAGAATCAGACCCGACTTAGTGACTGAACAACAACAATCCCACCTCTCCCCTACAGTCTGCAGCCACTCACTGAGCCATACTAGTACGAAAGCTCAGACTCCGTGCAGGACCAACTTCATGGGGGTAAATCAGACCGCCCATACAATCAGCACTGCCAAAGGTTCAGGTGAAGCCTGGATCCAACTAATACTACACTTTTGCTTAGTTCTTTCCCTTCCCTGATCTGTCTTTACTACCTCTCTCTTAACTAGGGTCATCAGATTAAAAAGAAGGACTCTGAGATAAATTTTAATTTCAAAAAATGAATATTATTTTAGTAGAAGTATGTCCTGAATATTTCATGTAAATATTCACTGTTTATCTGAAATTCAGATTTCACTAGGCATGCCATGTTTTTATTTGCTAAATCTCATATTCCTATTACTGGGAGCTCTTCTTCAATAAATTATGTGTACTTGAAATTTTGCCTCAGAATCTGCTTCCAGGAAATCCAACTATAGATAATGCCAATTATATACTGATAGGTTATTAAACATGTATTTCAAAACTATGTAACTCTCTAAATGCATATATATACACAGTTCAATATACATAAAAACGTGTGAATTGTATAAAAATAGTATTGAATATACAAAAAAGTTTTCCTGGAATCATGAATCTTATGCTTCTAAAAGTTATCCATGAACAAAAGACAAATCAGTTAAAGAACCATCCGTGGAAATCTTCATTTTACACTGAAATTCTCATATTAGCTGAAGTTTACAACATAATGTTATTATGCCAGTATATAACAATAAAAATAGAGTTAGACATATCATTGATTTTGTTCCCACAGCAGTTAAACACTCATGAGATTTTTTTTTCTTATTTTGTTTCCTTGTTTTTCACATTGATATTCACTGACTCCAAACTGACATCATGCTACGGCAAAGTGAGAAGGGGTTGAGAAATATTAAAAAGATATAGGGAAATAATTTATCAATAGGAAAACAACACTAGCTATATGCACATTTCAAAAAGAAAGCAAAATAAAAACAGAAAAACCAATCTTAGACATAGATGGAAACTATTGTAAGTAGGCTTAAAATTAAATATATGTCAAAGTCAAGACATAAGCTTACTGGAAATCAATATTAAAGCAAAGTTGCATTCTTCCTCCTAGGAATATAGGAAGTAACAGGAACCAACTGCAACATATCCTGCATGTATGAATATTTATTATGACATTCAGTTTTAGAGAAAACGGCATATAAGTGCAACATAACAAGTGATACATTATGAGTGCGGGGTTATAAAATACAATACAAGTAGAAATAACCTTGGACTAAGAGGCAAAAAGGTATGACATTTAACTCATATTATTAATATTAGGTTACCTTGAACAAGCCATTATGGGCATTGTTTTTTCTTTCTTTCTTTTTTATAATAAAATGAAGTATATGTAATATATAATTTTTAAAAGCTTTTCAGTTCATAAATTCTATGACCATTCAAAAAATATAATTGAGACTTCTTACTCTAATAAATTATTTTAATCTCATATTTTTCTCTAGCAATACAAGGAATATAGTAATACAAAAAAATAAAAACCCTACATTTTAGTAAACATGTTTGGATGACAAACAGAAATAATATGTATTCTGACTCTGCAGTGAATTACTATTGTACTGCCTCCTTTGTCTTACATGATCAGACTTTAAGACGTGTAACGTCAATCCAAAGATTTCTAATTTGATGATAATATTTTCATTTATTATTTGAATGTCAAAAAGGCATACAATCTTATAATACTTTAATATTTAAACTATTAAGTCTTTGTAAGGTGATAACTACGTACATATTTACTGTTTTTCTGAAAGCATACTTACTTTAGATCTTTATATGCACTATAGGATTCAGAATCACAGTACTGAGTACTTGTTGGTTAAGTGCCATGGAACATTCTATTATTAGAATGATATGGTAAATCTTTAATGTAAACTTAATTGGTTAAAAATAGATGAGATTGTTTAATGGATCCTTCACTGAATAATTAAATATACTTATGGGAAAATAAATAGCATAGATCTATCGTACCAGCATCCTAGAGCCTTCTTTCAAACTGTAAAAACTCAAGTTCTACTGTGAGACATTGGAAAGACATGATATTACACATAAATCCTGGGGGCTGCCACAAAACCAGAGTCAGCTGTCAGAATCTATAAACCTCCAGCATCACTGACTAGGACTAATGCTTATTATTTTTAATACACTGCTATGAATTATTTCCACTGGATAATTCCTTGTCTTTGTGTTCACAATGAAGGCCAAAGAAACAGTTATGGGTGGCTGGCAATAAATCTACATCTGTGAATAAACTCTCCTGGGATCCTATGAAAGACTGTAATGAATTCAACACATGGTGCTAGTCCTAGAGGCAGACACATTCACACCGTGAGGGAAGACAGTTAGGGTTTTTTAATAAAAATTAAATGCTGAATCAGTGTGTGTGAAGCATTGCTGCTACTAACTGCGGTGCTCTGGATTTAAACACACACACACCAGTTAAAGTGTATGAAGACACGCATTGATGAACAACTGCTAACTTGTTTGCTTTTGTTTCCAAAAATATATTTCTATGCCCAATTATGTTTTCCAGGCAAAACATACATAATTGAATATTAACTTTTAGTAGGCTATGTAGTTTAATTGCCTTTTTAAAGCAAGTAATATCTAAAATATACCTTTAGTAACTATTTTTCACTTATATATTAATAAATCATTTTGCCTGTAGGTTATCTAATGAGAAAATTGTAAAAGATTCCTCACTTATTTTTCTCATCAGAAAGTATGGATCATTTCTGTGATCTTTATTCTGTTCTGTTTCCATGAACTGTTATTTCCAAGAGTGTAGGGGTAACTATGCCCTCACTTATGGCTCCTGGAGAGCCACAGTCACCCCTTGGTATTCATAGGAAATTGGTTCTGGGAGACCCCTCAAACCAGCCTGATGCTCAATTTCCTTACACAAAATGCGGTAGTAAAATATTTTAAAAAGTGTACTGAAAAAATAAAAAACCTAATAAACTAGAAATATGCAGTACTTAATTATGCTTTACTTTAGCCTATACAAAGAGACAAAAATAAATGCTGTTTCAAGATAACATAATCAGATTAAAAGGAAGGTTCATGTCAATATTGTATCTGAATCAGATTACTGCAATTTGTTTTTAGAAATACCAGGTATTTCACATAGAAGTATAAGATTGTGACATATGTAAACTTACTTTTGTAAATTAATTTGTCTAGAGAAGACATTCTATAAATAAAAATGTACAAATAAATACAATCTAATTATGTATCTTAACAATTAACATTTAGAATATATATTTTATATCATTTTATATAACACGGCAATTAGTTCAGAACAAAAGGAAAATGAATTCAATAATACATTAGCTTATTCTTGTACTGGTAATTTTTCCCAGTTTATTATGAACAGTGGTTCTTCTGGTAAAAAGAGATAGACAAAGCTTTTGAGGATTTTGTACTGAGAAAGTTGAAAGATCAGAGTGAATGCCTCTTCTCCTTTCCTTTGACATAAACCAGTAGATGTTAACACAGGCCCTTAAATTCAACTAGATAGAATTCTAGTAAGAAAAATCATGACCTTCTCTTCAAAAGTGCCTACACAAAAGTAGCCTGTACAGAAGTGTCATACAGAAAGAGTAAATCTCACTAAACAATCTTACTTTAATAAATTATCCTCACTAAATATACCTTATTAGATTATATTCATAAATAAATATTACATTCAGTTCAGTTCAGTCCAGTCACTCAATGTGTCCAACTCTTTGTGATCCCATGGACTGCAGCACACCAGGCCATCCTGTCCATCACCAACTCCCAGAGCTTGCTCAAACTCACGTCCATGAGTCAGTAATGGTGTCCAACGATCTCACCCTCTGTCGTCCCCTTCTCCTCCTGCCTTCAATCTTTCCCAGCATCAGGGTCTTTTCAAATGAGTCAGCTCTTCCTATCAAGTGGCTAAAGTATTGGAGTTTCAGTGTCAACATCATTCCTTCCAATGAATATTCAGGACTGATTTCTTTTAGATGGACTGTTTGGATCTCCTTGCAGTCCAAGGGACTCTCAAGAGTCTTCTCCAACACTACAGTGAAAAAGCATCAATTCTTGATCATTCAGCTTTCTTTATAGTCCAACTCTCACATCCATACATGACCACTGGAAAAACCATAGATGTGACTAGATCGACCTTTGTTGGCAAAGTAATGTCTTTGCGTTTTAACATGCTGTCTAGATTGGTCATAACTTTTCTTCCAAGGAGCAAGTGTCTTTTAATTTCATGGCTGCATTCACCATCTGCAGTGATTTTGGAGCCCCAAAATAAAAGTCTGTCACTGTTTTCACTGTTTCCCCATCTATTTCCCATGAAGTGATGGGACCAGATGCCATGATCTTAGTTTCCTGAATGATGAGTTTTGAGCCAACTTTTTCACTCTCTTCTTTCACTTTCATCAAGAAGCTCTTTAGTTCTTCTTCACTTTCTGACATAAGGGTGGTGTCATTGGCATATCTAAGGTTACTGATATTTTTCCCGGCAATTTGATTCCAGTTTGTGCTTCATCCAGTCCAGCATTTCTCATGATGTACTCTGCATGTAAGTTAAATAAGTAGGGTGACAATACACAGCCTTGATGTACTCCTTTCCCAATCTGGAACCAGTCTGTTGTTCCATGTCCAGTTCTAACTGCTGCTTCTTGACCTGAATACAGATTTCCAGGAGGCAGGTAAGATTGTCTGGTATTCCCATCTCTTGAAGAATTTTCCAGTTTGTTGTGATCCACACAGTCAAAGGCTTTGGCATAGTCAATAAAGCTGAAGTAGATGTTTATCTGGAACTCTTGTTTTTTTTGATGATCCAACAGATATTGGCAATTTGATCTCTGGTTTCTTTGCCATCTCTAAATTCAACTTGAACATCTGGAAGTTAATGGTTCATGTTCTGTTGAAGCCTGGCTTGGAGAATTTTGAACACTACTTTGCTAGTGTGTGAGATGGGTACAATTGTACATCTTACATTAATAATTCACTGAGAGTTTTTTTGTATATAAAATAAGCATTATTTTTCCATGATTTAGTTTCAAACTAAGATTTGGTAGAATCTGTTTTTATATGTTTGTTTACACAACCCAGTTTAATATATATGCTTATAGGAGTTAATACAGAAGAAAATATGGGAGTGATACTTTGCTAAACCACCCACAATAAATTGGACATGTTCCTAGAGAGATATTCAGTTTCAATAGATGGTCAATTTGGGTGATAACACTACTAACCAATGCAACCTTAAGTGATGACTAGGTAAACAAGGACTATACGAAGATGCCATTAAGTAAAAATCTGTTGATTTAAGAATGGCTTACCAAAGTAGTACTAAAAACTTTTCTATGGAATGATCTGGGTAACACTTCACACTGCAGCCTGCAATATCATTAGACTTTTCCATCAAGAGAATTTCTCTTGTGAATTAAAATATTTTATTAAAAGTCAATTGCAAATCTTATATCCCAACAGGTTATTGCCAATTCATCTAAACTCATTAAAGAGTAGTTTATCAAATTATTCATAAATCACAATACAAAGATTGTAACTGAATGAATAAAATACAAGGCATTTGAGGGATGACTAGAACAGTAATTTCAATCACATTGTATAATCAAGCATTCCTTCTGTCTTTTCATATTCTTAATTAGAAAATCTACACATTTCCTTATATCTAGTGATTCTTAAATGATGTTTTATAAGTAGATGGGTACAAATTGTTCTTTTAGGAAAACTTTTGTGTTAAAACCTGAGATATATTCCACGTATTTGCCATCTAATAATCATGCCAATCATTACATCTAATGGCTAACTGCCCAATTCTTTTATTCCTATGTTACATGTTATTTTGTGTACGATCATGGGTTTTATACTGTACAGTGTACTTGAAGGCTATACAGAAAATGAGAGAAGAAAAAGAATCTGAAAAAATTCTAAGGAACCACCTGCACATACCCATGTTTTGTTATGGAAGCTGTGTAGAAGGGCAAGATTTTATGGCTTAAACAGGATGTATGAAAAGTGGAAGACTTTATGTTTATAAAAATATCATTAAATATATCTAACTATATCGCATATTCCAATGTAGTAAAGATTAAATTGGTGATGCTTCGCAGATGGCTCAGCGGTAAAGAATCTGCCTGACAAGCAGGAGACAAAGGTTCAGTCCCTAGGTTGAGAAGATCCCCTGGAAAAGGAAATGGCAACCTACTCCTTTCTTGCCAGGGGAATGCCAAGGACAGAGAAGCCTGATGGTCTACAGTCCATGGAGTTGCCAAGAGTCAGACATGACTTAGTGGCTAAACAGAAGCAACAGCAAAGATCACATCACTTATCTAGAATTAAGTGATATCTTTTCCTTAATAGTGGCCCTAATATTATGACAAAACTTTAAAAATTACTCTGTATGATTGCTTACCAATAGCTTCTGAATGAATTTTAAGTTTGTTTAGAAACTTTTAGCAACTCTAGCTATTATGAACATATGTATCTAATAGATGCAGTAACTGTAGAGACCAAATGCATTTCCATTGACCATATAATTATGAAAGGGGAACACTAAAATTTGAACACCAAAGTGTCAAAGTTTATATTTATTTCATTGTGAGAAAATTTAGGTAAATATCATTTGAAAACGAATCATTTGAAGATGAAACAATTGTATGAGAACTTTCATATTTGGAATATTGCTCAATATATGAATATTTTGAAGTGAGAGATGCTTTGACTTGGAGAATTAACATTATCAATTAAGCACTTGAGAGAATGACTTACTACCTGATGGATGCCTTATATCAGTTAGTATATACAAAAGTGTATTTGAGTTTAGTAATTATTTATACTAATCTATTAGTTTATATTCAGATTCATATTCATGTATGCAATTCTGTAAGTTTTATAAATTCATAGGTTTTTAGGGACAAAAGGTCTAGATCTTATCATAATAATTATTATTACACAGGCATCATTAATACTGCTGTTTATAATTCACTTCTTTTCCTTTGCATTTTATTAGAATAGGCAGAAATGTAGCATACTTCAAAGGGAGACTTTTGAAAATAGATTTAAGAGTATCATTAAGTGCACTTGTTAAATTTTAAAATTGTTCCTTTTAGCACAAAGATTCATGATTATTTAGTTTAATTATTCATGATGCTTTACAAATTAAAATGGATATCAGATACCAAAAATTATTTTATATCCCTAGGGAAGTAAATATTAAAAACAGTATTAAAACATTATGTACTGAGGAAAATTTAAAACATGACCTTATTGATAACAGTTAAAATACTGAAGTAAGCAAGAATGGCAAAGTAATTCTAACCTTCAGCTTGAGTTTTACTGAAGGGTTAGGTAAAATATGCCTGAAGAAAAGAAAGAGATTTAGTAACCTGAAAATCATTTTCTAAATAATGTTTCAGCTTATCATTAAAGGTCAGATGGATTATATATATATACCAGGCATTAAAACATATTGTTAAATTTACTTTGAACAGAGAGATAGAGAGGAGACACACATACACACAAAGAGTGAGAGAGAGAGTGCTCCATTGGTATATATCTTTTGCCTAAAACCGCTGTCTAAAATCCTCAACAAAGAACAGGGGGGAAATGTACCTCATTCATCCTACTATTATACTAAAAATACTTATTTTATATTGGATTTGCACTACGACTTAGAAGTGTTTCAGTTCAGTTCAGTTCAGTCACTCAGTCATGTCCGACTCTTTGTGACCCCATGAATCCCAGCACGCCAGGCCTCCCTATCCATCACCAACTCCTGGAGTCAACACAAACCCATGTCCATCGAGTCACTGATGCCATCTAGCCATCTCATCCTCTGTCGTCCCCTTCTCCTCCTGCCCTCAATCTTTCCCAGCATCAGGGTCTTTTCAAATGAGTCAGATCTTTGCATCAGATGGCCCAAGTATAAGAGTTCCAGCTTCAACATCAGTCCTTCCAATGAACATCCAGGACAGATCTGCTTTAGGATGGACTGGTTGGATATTCTTGCAGTCCAAAGGACTCTCAAGAGTCTTCTCCAACACCACAGTTCAAAAGCATCAATTCTTCGGTGCTCAGCCTTCTTTACAATCCAACTCTCACATCCATACATGACCACTGGAAAAACCATTGCCTTAACTAGACGGACCTTTGTTGGCAAAGTAAAGTCTCTGCTTTATAATATGCTGTCTAGGTTGGTTATAACTTTCCTTCCAAGGAGTAAGTCTTTTAATTACATGGCTGCAATCACCACCTGCAGTGATTTTGGAGCCCAGAAAAATAAAGTTAGCCATGGTTTCCACTGCTTCCCCATCTATTTACCATGAAGTGATAGGACTGGATGCCATAATCTTAGTTTTCTGAATGTTGAGCTTTAAGTCAACTTTTTCACTCTCCATTTTCACTTTCATTAAGAGGCTCTTTAGTTCCTCTTCACTTCACCACCATAAGGGTGGTGTCATCTGCATATCTGAGGTTATTGATGTTTCTCCCAGCAATCTTGATTCCAGCTTGTGCTTCTTCCAGCCCAATGTTTCTCATTATGTACTTTGCATATAAGTTAAATAAGAAGGGTGACAATATACAGCCTTGATGCACTCCTTTTCCTATTTGGACCCAGTCTGTTGTTCCATGTCCAGTTCTAACTGTTGCTTCCTGACCTGCATACAGGCCTCTCAAGAGGCAGGTCAGGTGGTATAGTATTCCCATTTGTTTCAGAATTTTCCACAGTTTTTTGTGATCCACACAGTCAAAGGCTTTGGCATAGTCAATAAAGCAGATATAGATGTTTTTCTGGAATTTTCGTTCTTTTCCAATGATCCAGAGGATTTTGGCAATTTGACCTCTGGTTCCTCTGCCTTTTCTAAAACCAGCTTAAACATCTGGAATTTCACGGTTCACATACTGCTGAAGCCTGGCTTGGAGAATTTTGAGCATTACTATACCAGCATGTGAAATGAGTGCAATTGTGTGGTAGTTTGAGCATTCTTTGGCATTGCCTTTCTTTAGGATTGGAATGAAAACTGACCTTTTCCAGTCCTGTGGCCATTGCTGAGTTTTCCAAATTTGCTGGCATATTGGGTGCAGCACTTTCACAACATTATCTTTTAGGATTGAAATACCTCAACTGGAATTTCATCACCTCCACTAGCTTTGTTCGTAGTGATACTTCCTAAGGCCCACTTGACTTCACATTCCAGGATGTCTGGCTCTAGGTGAGTGATCACACCACTGTGATTATCTGGGTCATGAAGATCTTTTTTGTACAGTTCTCCTGTGTATTCTTGCCAACTCTTGTTAATATCTTCTGCTTCTGTTAGGTCCATACCATTTCTGTCCTTTATTGAGCCCATCTTTGCATGAAATATTCCCTTGGTGTCTCTAGTTTTCTTGATGAGATCTAGTCTTTCCCATTCTTTTGTTTTCCTCTATTTCTGTGCATTGATCACTGAGGAAGGCTTTCTTATTTCTTCTTGCTATTCTTTGGAACTCTGCATTCAAATGAATATATCTTTCCTTTTCTCTTTTGCTTTTCACTTCCCTTCTTTTCACAGCTATTTGCAAGGCCTCCTCAGACAGCCATTTTGCTTTTTTGCATTTCTTTTTCTTGGGGATGGTCTTGTTTCCTGTCTCCTGTACAATGTCACAAATTTCCATCCATAGTTCACCAGGCACTCTGTCTATCAGATCTAGTCCCTTAAAGCTATTTGTCACTTCCCCTGTATTGTCATAATGGATTTTATTTAAGTCCTTCCTGGTGGTCTAGTGGTTTTCTCCACTTTGTTCAATTTCAGTCTGAATTTGGCAATAAAGAGTTCATGATCTGAGCCACTGTCAGCTCCCGGTCTTGTTTTGCTGACTGTATAGAGCTTCTCCATATTTGGCTGCAAAGAATATAATCAATCTGATTTCAGTATCAACCATCTGGTGATGTCCAATCGTAGTCTTCTCTTATGTTTTTGGAAAAGGGTGTTTGCTACGATCAGTGCATTCTCTTGGCAGAACTCTATTAGCCTTTGCCCTGCTTCATTCTGTACTCCAAGGCCAAATGTGCCTGTTACTCCAGGTGTTTCTTGACTCCCTACTTTTGCATTCCAGTCCCCTATAATGAAAAGGACATCTTTTGGGGGTGTTAGTTCTAGAAGGTCTTATAGGTCTTCATAGATGTGTTCAACTTCAACTTCTTCAGCATTACTGGTCAGGGCATAGACTTGGATTACCGTGATATTGAATGGTTTGACTTGGAAATGAACAGAGATCATTCTGTCGTTTTTGAGATTGCCTCCAAGTACTGCATTTTGGACTCTTTTGTTGACTATGATGGCTACTCCATTTCTTCTAAGTGCTTTTGGAATATATACTCATAAATGTCTTCACATTTGTTATGCTTTCCTGAATACTTTTAATGTGCTAAAGTTTGCATAAACATAAACATTTACCTTTATAATTAAGTACAATATTCAGTGATATTAATTATATTCACAACATTGTACAGTCATCAATATTGTATATTTCCAAAACTTTTTCATTACTATGAACAGTAACTTGTAACCATTTAGTAATGATTCCTATTTTGCACTCCTCCAAGTCCATAGTATAATAGGTTGCATTTTAAAATTTCACTTTTAAAACAAGGCAGTGAATTTTAATCCTTGTATTAAATTCTTTAAACAAGTATGAATTAGAATTCCTCAGAGATTTCAACATACTGTCATCATTGCCTCAAGTGATGACTTGATGTTCAATAAATCTTAAGAACAAATCCTGAGTAAATCAAATATAAGTAGGTATTGACCCTTGACAACTTCTAGCAAGATATGGACTATCATTCTTCATATGTAAATACACTATGGTGGTGGTTTAGTGTCTATGTAATGTCTGACTCTTGTGACCCAATGGACTGTAGCCTGCCAGGCTCCTCTGTATGGGATTTTCCAGGCAAGAATACTGGAGTGGGTTTCCATTTCCTTCTCCATAAATATACAATATTTATCAAAAAAAGAAAATATGGACTTTATAAATATAACGGACTTCAGAGTTTATAGAATATATAAAGGTCCCCAATAAAATCAAATGGAGTTCCATTAACCTGATATAAATTTAGTTTCAGGATTTCAAATTTCTCAATCTGCACTAATTGGATAGTTATTAACAGTGATATTTTATTTTTTAAATTAATTCAATTTTCCACTCAAATATATTACTTATGTACCCCTGCTGGCAGGAAATGCAATATTCACACAGAAATGCAGGTTCTTTATTGCTTAATATCAGTGTTTATGTTCAATTTTTTCTATCATCATGAGACTGAAAAGCGTCCTATACAAGTTGACAAATCATAAATTATGCCTTGGGCCAGGATGGTTGTAGAGCCACATCTTCAAAAGAAGCTACTTCCTTATCAGAAAAGAATCATTCGAGAGCCATCTGCCTGCTTATCGTTACATCTGGCTGGACTTATGTTTTAAAGGAATAGCTAACTAAATAAGGAAGAGAAGATCAAGCTAATAGACATTTCTGGCAGTCAATGAAAGGTTACAGAGGAAAAATAACCACACATGCCACAAAAGAAGCTGAGTAGTACAGGATGTTATCTAGAGCAAAGGACAATGATGAGGCCCCAGTTAGAAGTTACTGAAGACATTAAATGGCAAATAGGATAAATACTGACAATTTCATAAGTGACGTAAAGTCCCTGCTATATTAACAAGAAAATTATGTATTTTACCTAATATAATTATTTTAAAAATAACTATATTCATGTATCTCTGGGTATACTACCAAGCTCCTAAATTCAGCATTCTATAATTTTGTTTTTTTTTTCATCCCCTCCTTACTTTGCATCAATATGTATACATTTTTCCATTTAGCAACTCTGGGTTAGAAACTGTTCTAGCCATTGAAGCTGAAGGAGAAAAAGTGACACAGTGCAAATTTTGAAAAAAAAAAATTGGGGGCAGTGATTTAGAGAAATAAATATGTGCAATAAATTGCGGAAAGGAATTACTATGGACATAAATCCAAAATGGCCATGTTTGGGCTTATCATTTGTTTTGCTGGCAACATCCAGTATATATGACATAGGTGGGGGAAAAAGTACTGAAATGCCAAGTATGAAATTCTAGTTAAAACATTAGCAAAGTTTATCTAGCTAATTGAAACCTAGAGAAACAATTTTCAACATCCTTTGAACAACTAAATTATTTTCAAGAGTAATAGTAAAGTGAAACAAACAAACAAAAAAAATGTGAACCAAATGTTTACATTTTGCAAAACGTATTAGAGAGATATTCCTTCAATAAAACCATTTTGGACTTTTCAACTGGTAAAATTTTTTTTATACTCAGTGTTTTTTTCATTTTACCTAATTTACTAAATCTTTTGCATGTAGATGATTATTTATATTTCTCATGATAGTCCCATTTCTCTTGTAAGGAATTGATTTACCCATCCAAATCTGACCAATGAATTGTGAACGTGAATCTGATGATAAGAGAAAAAGATGATTCCTTGTCATCTTTTAGATATTAAAATGCTGTTTTTGAAATTATCACAATCAACACAATGAATGGCAGATGAGAAAACTAGAAGAAAATTATGTTTCTGGTGATATCTCAATAAAGTACATCTGAAATCTCAATAAGCTCTAAAATTTCTGTTATATGACATGATACATAATGTATACTTTAAGCCAAATTGATTTTGTATTTCTATTGGTTGTAGACCAAATTATCAGATTGAATATATCTAGTAATGATATGAGAAAATTCTCTTTTTATTTTCTGTTACTACATTAATAGAATTAATGTTTATAGGTAGAGACCATCCATTTTTACCACCTTATATTTATGCACCTAGTAATTGTACCTATAAACATATAAGATTTCATTTCAATCATAAAAAGCCAATGAGTGTTTAATAGCAAGTATTATAGATTTATCCCATCCTTAATACTGTCAATCAATTGAATAAGTGTAAGTACATATTTGTTAATAAAATCAGCTAAATTTGTATTTATCATTAAATGTTTTCAAATGTTTTTAAATATATTTTCAATGTTTGACCTTTAAGGTTTGAAAAAAGTGAAACAAAATAAATTTATTCATATAATTTATACACATAATATTTAACAAAATAGTAAGCTTGATATATTTTTCTCAGCATTTTTTCATTAAAAATAAACTTTTAAATATTCTCAGGGGATAAAATTATATTAACTTTAACAAATAAATGATTTATGAAGAATCATTATAATGGCTATGAACGTGTTAGCCACTCAGTCCTGTCCGACTCTTTGCGATGCCATGGACTGCAGCCTGCCAGGCTCCTCTGCCCATGAGATTTTCCAAGCAAGAATACTGGAGTGGTTTGCCATTTCCTTCTCCAAGGGATCTTTCAGACCCAGGGACTGAACTAGGGTCTACTGCATTACAGGCAGATTCCTCATCAACTGAGTCAGCAGGGAAGCCCATAGCTGCCAGGATTTATTTGCTTTTATGTCATTATGACAGTAATTGTATAAGTGGTATGAAATTTAAAAACAGTAGAAGTGTTAGCAGCTCAGTCTTGTCTGACTCTTGGTGACCGCATGGACTGTTACCCACCAGGTTCCTATGTCCATGGAATTCTTCAGGCAAGAATATTTAAGTGGGTAACTATTCCCTTCTCCAGGGGATCTTCTTGACCCAGAGATTGAACCAGGGTCTCTTTAATTCAGACAGATTCCTTATTGTCTCAGCCACCAGAGAGTATAAGCTATAAATGTAATACTGTCATTCTTTCCAGTATTGTCACATTACTAGAACAGTAAACAACTATTTCTATTTAATAAATGTTCTTAAAGTTTTGATGACTAAGACATAAAACACGAATAATTAATAATACTATATGTACTAAAATGTATATACATTCACTTTTCTAGGTAATATATTTTTATCCTTTTTCAGCCCCATTTAGTGAGGAAAGAAACTTATCCAAAGATAAGAAAAATGATAGGAAAAATAGAGGTAGAAAACAGATATTGAAAACAAGGTACTAGGTTATACTTATCAATTTTTTACTTAGTAGCTAAAACCCATCAGAATATTAAATTTCTTTGTACTTATTTTCTTTTTCCATAAGATAAAGATCAAAATAGTAACTGTTAAATAGACTGTGAATTAGCACAGGTAAAAATTTATTCCAGTCATATCTGACATAAAACTAAGGTTCAAAATTTTTTTAATTTTATAAATTCAATACACTAAAAACGATGTAGGTGTCAAAATGTTTGCCCTATATTAGTAGTTTTATTATCTTTAAAAATTATCCTCAAATATATGTAACAAAATACATAATTTTAATATTTAATAATGTTGGTTTTTATACATGTAAGTTCTTCCTTAAAATGTTATATTTGTGTGTGTGTATGTGCAAACATAAATCAAATTTAATGCTAAAGCAAGGATAAAGTGAACAAAGAACAAGTGAAAAATCATGTTTATATTTCTGTAACATTTTTTGGTAATATGTAAGTCTTTTTTCTACAATTTTACCTAAGTGATTTTCTACTAATAATTCATAATTATTTTTGAGGAAAATGGTATTTTGTATGTGTGTTGGAGTTCTCGTAATATTTCAGTTTATTAATTTCAGACATAGCCTTAATTCTTTAACAAAAATTTGCTTAAGTGAGAATTCTAGGTTGCGGAAATGGGGCAAAAGAATAGGAAGAGTAGCAGCAATAATAACAACATTGGTAATTACATTAGCAAATGCATATTTAATGCTTCCTATATGCTAAATATCTTACATATGTTATTATATTTAGTTGTCACAATAATTATATCTGGTAAATATGATTATTATTCCTTATTAGAGATGAGGATGTTGAAGCAATAAAAACTGAGTAACTTGCCAAGTTCACACAACTAGCAAGAGGTGGAGACAAGATTTCAATTAAAGTATTGTGACTGCAGTCAGTCAGTTAATCTAAACCTCTATTAGTATAATTTCCAGAAATTAATATAATATAATTAGTTGTAACTTCATACAGATGAAAATATAAATAGCATTTGAATTGCAATTAAACTTGTAGTTTGTTAAATTAAAATAACGATGATAATTTATGGGCTTCCCTGATGCTCAGATGGTAAAGAATCTGCCTGCAATGTGTGAGACCTGGGTTCAAACCCTGGGTTGGGAAGCTCCTATGGAAGAGGGTATCCAACCAACTCCAGTATTCTTACCTAGAGAATCCCCATGGACAGAGGAGTCTAACAGGCGATAATCCATGGAGTTGCAAAGAGTCAGACATGACTGAGCAAATAAGCACACACAATGATGATATTTTATAACAATATAATTATAAATAGATTTTTAAATAAATGCACTATTTATATTTCATTATATACACATGTATGTGCATCCTATATATGTGTGCATATAAACATATACTTACAATCTCTGTAAACATAAACAGGCACATGCATATGTATGAATATACACCCAAGCAAAAATACATGTATCTATCTTCTATCTATCTACCTATCTATCCATACATACATATATACACTTATACCCACACGTACCCATAAACACCTATACGTGGCTAAGATTCCTTGATTGCTTTTATTAAATGGGTGGGTGGGTATGGACCACTGACCCTATTTTACTATGTTCAAGACTGACTCAAGAAACATTAGATAAAATGTATAAGTTTTTTCATTCAATCAATACACACACAGTTACTTATATGAGATTTTATCTTTCTTAACAATGTGCACATTCTATCTTCTTACTTAGATCTTAGTAAGGACTTTTTTAGATTCAGAATACTGTCTACAGTTTTACTTAAATTTATGGTTGTATTCCTGTCCTGGTCTCTAAGTGAGAAAACATGTAATTTTTAGGTTGGATCAGCATTCTCTTTCCTCCACACCTATCTTTTAATTTTCTAGCTGTATCCATTCTACAGACCAAGTTATTTTCCTTGTCTCTCCCTCAGTCTTCATGTTATACTTGTATATAGTTAAATTATCCCATTACTTTGTCACATCCTAAAATTAATTTCCCACAATCTCAATTTTCATTATGATTTCCAATCTGATTTTAATTTTCTCTTTGAAATTTAACCTCTTGCTTCCTTTACATTACATTGCTATGGAAGAAAATATGCATTTCCTTTTCTCTTGGTACTTATGGTTTTCTGTTTTTGTTTCTTCATTTTCTTGCCTTCATGCATCAGAGATGTACTTTCTTCCATTTCTTGCAAGCTAATTTGAAATACATGGTTTTTCTCATGTATCTCATAATTATTGTTCTTCTATCACATTTTGAGAAAAATGAAGCCAGCCAATATAAAAAGAGCAGAAGTAATAATGCATAAAAATCTAAAATTTTGACAATGTAACATTTCACTACATATTTAAACTGCTGCTTTGAGATGCAGCAATATAAAGAAATTAAAGAACACACACAAAACAATAATGACATATTTTAAATTTGCACATTTATAAGAAAAAATATAAGCGGGCAGGTTAGGATGCTGAGAATTAAACTCTAAAAGTGTCATTTTCAAAATATCAGATTGGTCATGAATAAATTGATAAAATTACATTACAGTCAAAAGCAGGTAAAATAAATTGTGTTAATTATAATATAAAATGTCAAAGTAAAACTAATGATTTTAAAATAGAATTCAAGTCACACTTTTACCTATTCTTCTAGAAGATATTTTAATACAATTCTTTTAAGTTGTTTTATTTACAGTCTTTTCTTGGAGGTAGTGGCAAAAATTCAGTTTTATCTAACAAAATCATTCTATCATATTTACATCCTAATTGTGGTGCTACCACTAAGTTTTCCCTTTCTCGTTTTTCTTTGATAACCTCTTTTAAAGGTAGAAGAACATAAAGCAGTAAAATAAATAAATAAATAAAATCAATAGTGAAGGAAGAGACACACAAAATAATACTTAATGGATTGTCAGCCCATGAAGGCAATTTACCATCTGTAGCAAAATGATTTCTATGCACAAAAGAAATCAATACTTATCCTAGCATCATTCCCACTACACTGCAATTTATCAGTAAACTGGATACTGTCACTTCTCATAGGACGTAGAAAACTAGTTGGTCTCACACGCAATATCTATTCTGCCTAAGTTTCAGCACAGCTGAATCTGACTTAAGCAAAGCAAAGCTCTCCTGACAACTGAAGAATCAGATATGGTAATACACAAATATGATTTGTGATAAAGTTACCTGAACTAAAACCAGAAGCCATGTGGAGCTGTAGAGATTCTAAACATTGGGAAGGGCCAAAAAGAGGTTAATTACAAAGCATAAAAATAGGCTACCAAGTGCATTTGAATACTAAACACAAGCAATGCCGCTTTTTTTTGGGAAGAGTGTCAAACATGAGAATTAAGTTGACTCTGAATTTTCTCCTTTCTTCTCCTGCCTTCCTTCCTTCATCCATGCCCATCTTTTTCTTTCTTTCTTCCTTTCTAATTATAGGAAAAATATTTCTTATATTTAGAAAAAATATTTCTAAATATAGGAAAAAAATATAGTTTTCCTATATTTTTCTTCCTTTTACTATGGTGAGATTTACAAACATCTGTAGAACTTAAGTTTACCCCTTTGCCCATCTGGCAAATCTCCACACTTGCTTTCTTTTCATTAAAAAAAAACAAAAACAAAAACTTTATTCTTAAAAAAAGTACTGTGCAACTGAAAATTTAAGATGTGGATTTAATAAACTTTAATGCTGAAATTTCCAGTTATCATCTAGAATCCAAGTTTTTTTAAAATAATAATGTTACAGCATTATCATAAAATGAATTATTTAAGTAAATCCCCACTGATGTTTTCAGCGCATGTACGTACACTGGGGCAGGTTTACACACATTATTGTAATTTAAATGATCAACTGTTAGGAACTTTAGGGTGTAAAGTAATCACAGCAAGCAAGGATATTATAGAAACAGCCCAAGAGTTACTGATGGATGAGCCATGTCTCTACAGGAGCTCTTTGCTCTCTCTCTGCCTGATCCTAGAGCCAGGCTCCAATTCATCTCCAGTTTCTCACACACTTACTGACTTTCTGTTCTGAATCTGTCAGGACCCTAGGGCATGAAATCATGCAACAAGCAAGGATATGGCAAAAGTAGACTATTTATCTTTATAATTGTACTCCTTTCACACCATTTTAGGAGTTTCAGTGTTATCACTAAATGGACCTTTAAAAACACTTGTTCAACAATCATCCCCATAAAAAGTTCCTTAGATAATTTTAAGTTATCTTCCCCCACCTATCACACATGCAACATCTTACGTTTTTCCTGCCTTAAAAACATTAATATTGCATATATGTGAAAAAAAGCGAAAGTGTTAGTTGCTCAGTCAGTTGTGTCCAACTTTTTGCAACCCCATGGATTGTAGCCCACCAAGCTCCTCTGTCCATGGGATTCTCCAGAGATCGAACCCAGGTCTCCCACACTGCAGGCAGATTCTTTACATCTGAGCCACCAGGGAAGCCCATTGCATACAGAGAGGGAGCCCAATGTCAGTCACTATAATATTTTAATTTCATTTTCTGAACAACTAACTTGCTCCAGGCTCTGCTAATAGCACATAGCAATGATAGAGGGATTATTTTAGAGAAAGAATAATAGCATACTATAATAAATCTTATAAAGTGAATTGCAGCAGATAGGTATAGAATAGAAAAATAAAGAAGGAAGTGGATCTGAATGTGCAATGAGACCATTGCTTCAGAATCAACCAAGGGATACTAAAGAATTCCTGCAAAGAGATGTTCCATCAATCAATCAGTAAGAAAGTAGTGGCACACTGATATTAAGATAATTCAGGAAGGTCTAACAAAGGGACTGATCATCAAGCAATGTAGCAAAAATAATTTACCATAAGGGAAAACTGTTATCTCTCTAGACACCAAGTTATGAAAGGGAAGAGTGTTATACCAACATGGAACATAGGTTCATACAATTAAAAGTAGTTCAATTCATTTGAGATAAAGAGCCAATCCCGCTGCAAAACATCTCCAAGTTTCTTCTGACAACTCAGGAAAGCACCCAAAGTAATAATACCTCATCCATTCTCTTTCTTCCCATCCATCTCTGGCTGTGTCTTCCCATGGCTGAACCCAGTCAATAGTTAGAGGACATGGAAGACAATTGATAGCCTCCACCAGGCTAGCATCCTTGAGTAATATCATAATTGATCTTACAATAGTGAATAGGGGGCAACAGAAGATCTAAATAGATAAGGGAATGAAAGTATGACAGTGTCCAGGTCTACTGACTCAAAACAAACCTGAGGTGAAAACGGGTGAAAAGCCTGGACTGATCACTGTTTACGTTCTGAGTTATTATATGAACCTGATCACTTTATAGAACCTAGTAAACCAGTTCTAAGTCCATAAATAAGACCTGAACACTTGATTATCAATTAGATATCAAATCTGTAATGTATCTAATATTACCACAGGAATGGATTCCAGATAGAAACTATAACTTGGTTTGATTGAGAACCACAGAGGTGAGAAGTCAACTGAAAATCTACCAGACAAAAAAGAGGGAGCTGAAAGTGAAAGTGGGACACACACACACAAACACATATACACAAATATATACAAACACATATACAGAAAAATTAAAGGTGAATTTACAACTAGCATACTCAAATCCAAAACAAAAAATGACCAACAAATAAGCAATAGAAGATATGTTTATTCTAGCAAATATTTGAGTGCAATATAGAATGCTGTAAAATAAGTAAATTTAGAATCCTGAAAAAGTATAGCATCCATACAAATAAGAAAATACTGAATTCTATTCAATAGATACAGATGAATAAGTGGAAATATTAAATTGCAGATATTTTTGTATATATTCATTTTGAAAGTATGAAAAATTTCTTGGATTCTTCCTTTGTGTATACAGGAACTCACTAAAATTAGACAGGTCTTTGAAATATACTCAATATGACATTTTGCAAAACGTATTAGAGAGATACTCCTTCAATAAAACCATTTTGGACTTTTCAACTGGTAAAAATTTTTTTATACTCAGTGTTTTTTTCATTTTACCTAATTTCCTAAATCTTTTGCATGTAGATGATTATGTATATTTCTCATGATAGTCCCATTTCTCTTGTAAGGAATTGATTTACCCATCCAAACCTGACCAATGAATTGTGAACGTGAATCTGAGCATACATGCATAACTTAGAGGAGAAGAGAAAGTAAGAAATTTATTGGGTCTCATACTAACAGAGGTAATTAACTCAGATATCAAATAATCATAATTTTTTTCTTAAAAAGTTGTAATCAGTTTAAAGAAACTTTTAAAAATTCTAGTTGTGTGTGTGCATGTATACTTAGACTGAATACTCTATCACTAATAGGACTTCAACTAATAACAGAATGTTCTTCACCAAATTTTTTTTGAATGTTAAATGAGACAACTTGGGCATCTGGAATAGTTCCAAACATCAAGTAAGTAGTGGATGATAATTTTCAAATAATCCATACGTTCTACTTATTTAGTAAGAGTTCATTTTTGTTTGAGTGTGGGATGGAAGGTATTATCCACTTAACTCAAAATTACTTTGTTTACTTTTTTATAAAGAAACATACCCACTTTCATTCACAAATTTCTTGATATATGAAACTAGATTAGGTAACCAAATCATCTAGAAGGATCACTGATACATTATCTCAAGATAATATTATTTTAAAATATTTAATTATAATTTAATTTAAAAATAATTCCCTTATTCATGTTTTTTTTTTTTGACCTGTTCAGTTATTTTGTAACCAATAATGTACCATTTAAATGTTCCAGTGTGGACAGTGGACAGGAGAAAGGCGACAAGCAAATTAGTAAATATTAGAATTTTGTCATTCATATCCTAATTAAATTTGAGAAACATGTTATTATTAATTCCATTCAATAGAAAAGTAAAGCTCATTTTTTTTTTTAATCCATAATTTGTCTAAGGAACTAGAGCTAACAAGATAGAAGGTGATTTGAAACTATGTCGCCTACTTCAGAACCCACAATCAAGAAAGGAAAGATAGATCTTATAGCCAGTAAACAAGTATACGCCATGTAAGACCTTCATTCGTATGAAGTGATTTTATATGTCACTTAATCAATAAAGATCCCAAACCTCATGTGATTGCATTTCCAGAAACAAAACAAAACAACTGAGAACAATGTATCTGCATGAATATATTACAGAAATGGTTATTTATCCTTTGGAGACTCTGCCTTACATAATTGCTAATACATGTATTGTTTTATATACATTGACCCTTGAACACTGGGGCATTAATCTTCGTATAATTTATAGCTAGCCCTCTGTACCTGTGCTTCCTTCATATCCTAGATAGAACCAACCAGAGACAGTGTAGTTCTATAGTATTTACCATGGATAAGTATCTCCACATAGGTGGATCAGCACAGTTCAAATCCATGTTGTTCGAGGGTCAGTTGTAGTTTATTCTTTATCTCATAACCCCCTTTTTAAACCAAAAAAAAAAAATGGCAGTGAGGGGGCACAGTTGTTACTTCTGTTTTCAGTAATTCAGGAAAGAACCCTCACAAGGCTCAGAAAAGTAAGTACACAATGGAGACCAGGTATAGGGCTTAATATCTCTTCAGCAGGTAGGTACCAAATAGGGAATGGTGTCATAGATATTCCACTAGAGCTTAACAAATTCCAGACTATAACTCTAGGCTCATCAATTTGAGGGCAATAGTAATTACAGCGCTAATGAATTAAATTCAAAAACAGATTTACCATTTCTATTGACATAATATATTTTCTTTTTGTTTGCAGATACATTGTTCTTTCTAGCTATTTTAAATAATAGAACATTTCAATCAGGAAAGGAATTTGACCTTTGGTTGATCTTATATAATCTTGGTCATTTCAGTCAAATAGTATAACTTTCCAACAGGTCCTTGAAACAACTATTTTTCCTTTTTTCAAGGATGCAAAATAGGATATTTCATGATTCTTTAAACCTTCTGAGTGGCTCCTATTGCTTCTAGTAACTAAATTTCCTGCCAAGCTTTTATTGTGAAAAAGAAACAGTAAACTATAGGTTTTGTTTTGAAAATTGGTGGGTGGAAGAAAAAATAATATCACTTCATTTATATAATCAACTAAACCTTGATATTCTGTTTAAATGCAATTGTAAGAAAAAATAAAATGCCATTTATCATTTACTATAAACATATAGAAATTAATAAGTCTTTGAATTGTTATGGAAGCTCATAAATGAGCTTTTAAGTAATCTTCCTGAATTTACATCTGAGATAACTGGAACTCAATTTTTCTAAAACTGATTCTTTTAACTTTTGTTAATCTTTTTTGAAGAGATAACATTAAAAGTTAGTTCACAGTTCAAGAGATCACATTGCCTCAAAGCAATGAGTACTGACTATAAGAATGCTTAATTTTTTGACATTTTTAAAGATTGTTTTTGAAAATTTGAAGATATGTTGAAAAGGATACAAGTTTTTCATTGTGGCTGGACAAATTATACTACATTTTTTTAGAAATTTTAAAGGATTTTCATATTAAAAATTATTTCATTTAATCCTCACAGGGACTCCCTGATGTGTGAATCAACATGTGTGTGTGGCCATACTACATATAAAAACATGGAGATTTATAGAGATTTACTAACTGTGTTGTTACAGTTAAAAAGCTAAGAAGGAAGCAATGTAACTCAAACAAATTGTTGATTTTAACACTTCAAAAGCTTTTTCTCTTCTAATATGTACATGAATGTTTGAGGGCCTTTTTGTAAATGTAACACCTCTAGAAGGACATGCTCTTATGCAGCGCACTATTGCTTTCTTCTTGCTCTCAGAATAGTGTCCTGAACATAGTAGATCTGCAACTATAATTTTAGATAAAATAAATCATTATGCATCCGTATGTGTGTGATACGTTTTACAAAAGTTAATCTAATTTTGGCTAACTGGTCAAAGAAAGAACAGAGATATAAAAAACCATCAATTGCTCACTTTTGTATTACAAATGCTGAACGTCCAGTAAATCAAAGAAATAATGTTAATGAAAATACTGTAAACTTGAATTTTGAAGTATCAAGGAAAATTAGGATTTTTTTAATAACTAAAGATGATACTAATTAATGAATAATATAAGATAAATCTATAGGATAAACTTTAAAGGCTACAAATTGAAAATTCAGTATGTAGCACTAAAATACAAATTAGCGTCAAATTCTTAGATTTCCTACCTCATACCATGCATTTTAAGGAAAGCATATTTCCTAAAATAATTCAAATTATCTGCTACTTTGCATTATTTGCCTTCCTAGACCCTCAATGTTATAAACATTAGAAAGGTAAATGTATCATTATTACAATCAAAATCAAAATTTATATGTGGCTAACAAGAAGCTGTGAAACTACTTCCTAGGTTGCCCGTTTTCTGTAACTCAATTTGTGTTGCAATGTATCCTGTGAACAAATATTTTCTGGTTAAGATACTCAAGGAAGTAATTTCTGACACTGATAACGAATAAATTTCACATGCACATGAACATTATGATAGACTACTGTAAATTCAAAATTAATGTGTCAAGTTAATTTCCCTCCTTCACCTCTGGATAATTGGCACAAATTAAGTTTTATGCTAATCTGCCTGAGATGACAGCATACAATTTGGAAATTTAGAATTTTTACTGATCATGAGAAAACATATTCATACATCTGTTGCAATACAAAATGACCATAAAAATCTTTTTAACACAGTGTTTAACTGTATTATAACATATAATTAAAATTGGGAGTGTGTGGATTTAATTTCTCATCATCAGATGTTGATCAATTATTAACTTTCTTATTTGTATATTTTTTTCCTTGAATTGAACTAGTTGAAAATTTAGAGTACCTATATTTTGATTCTGGTGTAAAAGATTATAATAGTATACTTGTAGATGTAACATACTTCTTAGTTATTTCTGTGTTTGCTTTGGAATGAATATGTCTCCTTAGCTTCTGATGAAAGAGTATATTTGTGATGCTAATATAAAAGACCCTCTATCTGATTTTTTTTAAGTCAAATTTATAATATACAATATTAACATCTACAATAAATAAAACAGACATTTGCATTCAGTTATTTTTCCTTACATGGAAATTGCTCTGTACATGTTTATTGTTGGGTGCAGGAAATATTTCAAAATAAATAAACATTTTGTATTAAATGTACAAATCTTCTTTGAAAAGTAACTGTGATAAGCAGAATTTTGGCTTCCATCATCACCACTTCTTGGTGTAATTCCCATTATTATATGTTATGTTACATTGCAAAACGAACTTTGCAGATATAACTAAGTATACTAACTAGCTGATTTTAAAATAGGGAGATTATTCTGTATTATCTAGGTGAGTAATTACATGAGCCATTAATGGTAGAAGAGGATAGCAGAAAAGGATGCCAGAAAGAGAGGTGACCAATGGGATAGTCATTAAATTCAAAGCATGAGGACTCATCATGTACCTTTTCTGAACTGAATTATAACACTGAGGGTCTAAGAAGGCAAGTGATCTTGCCACATGAGAGAAACATGCAGGCAGCTCAAGGAGCAGTCCCTGACTGACAATCAGCGAATAAACAGGGACCTGAGTCCAACAAACTCAAGGAACTGACTTGAGCCAACAGCCCTAATGAGTTTGGAAGTGGATTAATTCACTAGATCCTTCACACAAAAGCCCAGCCCTTCTGACACCTTGACTGACTCCATGAGAACCTGCATAGAATCCAGCCACATCATGGCAGACTTCTAACAAACAGATAATAAGTGTGCATTGTTTTAAACTGCTAAATATGTAGTAATTGGTTACAGAGTGAGAGAAAATGAATATAGTAACTCAAGTCAGTATCTTCAAATTAAAATTCCCATCTTCATGAGTTCTTTCCACAGGTGAGCAAGATGCCCAAGTGAAGAGAATGGATTATTTTTTTTTTGTAAGATTCTTGAGATAGGAGCATGGAAATAGCATACTTCATAAAGACAGGCTTCCTTTCTAGAATTCCCAAAGACAGCTTCATGATCATAATAAAGTATCTCATAAAAGCAGCAATTTTTTAAGTCTCCAAAACTGAACTCTAGCTCTTGGGTTCTAAGTGCTTATAATCTGCTGCTGCTGCTGCTGCTAAGTCGCTTCAGTCGTGTCCAACTCTCTGCGACACCAGAGACGACAGCCCACCAGGCTCCCCCGTCCCTGGGATTCTCCAGGCAAGAACACTGGAGTGGGTTGCCATTTCCTTCTCCAATGCATGAAAGTGAAAAGTGAAAGTGAAGTCACTCGATCGTGTCCAACTCCAAGGGACCCCATGGACTGCAGATTACCAGGCTCCTCTGTCCATGGGATTTTCCAGGCAAGACACTGGAGTGGGTTGCCATTGCTTTCTCCAGCTTATAATCTATTACTTACTAATTACCGTTCTAAAACTTAGAAATATCTTTGTCATCTATAAGGTTGTAAGTGCTTAAAATGGGTTACTTACTAACTACTTATCTAAAACTTTGAATTATCTTTAAGAAATCTGAAAATGTTTTAAAGCCTTTCATATTTAAGTAATAAAAAAAAGTTTGTATGTGTGTAGATATTTACGTTGCTCTCTGAAATATTTATGGTGTAGTTTCAAATTTTGATTGCTATTTTAAAAAGTTAAATTAATGGAATACTAAGTTATTCTTTAAAAATTATGATAATAAAGGTTTAGAAATATTTCAGGATTCTGGTATATCCTGCTTATTTGAAGTTCCAAAATTCCATATTTATATTTAGAAATATTTATATCAACATTTCAATTATTTAATACAAAAGTGAGCATAATTGTAGCCTATAAAATACAGAGAACAAGGCTACAAAAGTTGTATTAAGGAAAATACTGTTGTATTGCAAAGCAACTTTTGCCAGAACAATACTTCCTCTTGCTCAAAAACTTTCTGAAGTAAAAGAATGTAGACAGGATAGTATATTGAAATTAATTAAAGTGCCTCTGTCAAATTATTTTTCTTTACATGATATAAACAAAGAAGATGAATATAAATAGAGAGATCAGTATTATTGCTGTAAAACAATAAAAAGCTAAGTTTTTCTTATTTAATATTATCTAATATTAGGAGATTATTAGATAAAGAGATTGAATACAGAATTAGGAACTAGTTTATCAGTCCTTCACATAGTTTAAGATGAGAATTATTAACAGGAAAATATCCATTCTTCATACTGAAGAATATATTTATAAATACATCATTCAACAGTTCAGTTCAGCTGTTCAGTCGTGTCCGACTATTTGCGACCCCATGAATCACAGCACGTCAGGCCTCCCTGAACATCACCAACTCCCAGAGTTCACTCAGACTCACGTCCATCGAGTAGGTGATGCCATCCAGCCATCTCATCCTCTGTCGTCCCCTTCTCCTCCTGCTCTCAATCCGTCCCAGCATCAGAGTCTTTTCCAATGAGTCAACTCTTCGCATGAGCATCAGTCCTTCCAAAGAACACCCAGGGCTGATCTCCTTTAGAATGGACTGGTTGGATTTCCTTGCAGTCCAAGGGACTCTCAAGAGTCTTCTCCAACACCACAGTTCAAAAGCATCAATTCTTCAGAACTCAGCTTTTTTCACAGTCCAACTCTCATATCCATACGTGACCACTGGAAAAACCATAGCCTTGACTAGACGGACCGTTGTTGGCAAAGTAATGTCTCTGCTTTTCAATATGCTATCTAGTTTGGTCATAACTTTTCTTCCAAGGAGTAAGTGTCTTTTAAATTCATATCTGCAGTGATTTTGGAGCCCCCCAAAATAAAATCTGTCAATATTGCCACTGTTTCCCCATCTATTTCCCATGAAGTGATGGGACCAGATGCCATGATCTTTGTTTTCTGAATGTTGAGCTTTAAGCCGACTTTTTCACAGGCCTCTTTCACTTTCATCAGGAGGCTTTTTCGTTCCTCTTCACTTTCTGCCATAAGGGTGGTGTCATCTGCATATCTGAGGTTATTGATGTTTCTCCCAGCAATCTTGATTCCACCTTGTGCTTCTTCCAGCCCAGCGTTTCTCATGATGTACTCTGCATAGAAGTTAAATAAGCAGGGTGACAGTATACAGCCTTGACATACTCCTTTTTCTATTTAGAACCAGTCTGTTGTTCCATGTCCAGTTCTAACTGTTGCTTCCTGACCTGCATACAGGTTTCTCAAGAGGCAGGTCAGGTGGCCTGGTATTCCCATCTCTTTCAGAATTTTCCACAGTTTTTTGTGATCCACACAGTCAAAGCTTTGGCACAGTCTAAAGCAGAAATAGATATTTTATTGGATCTCTCTTGCTTTTTCCAGCATATGTTGGCAACCTGATCTCTGGTTCCTCTGCCTTTTCTAAAACCAGCTTGAACATCTGGAAGTTCACAGTTCACATATTGCTGAAGCCTGGCTTGGAGAATTTTGAGCACTACTTTACTAGCATATGAGATGAGTGCAATTGTGTGGTAGTTGAGCATTCTTTGGCATTGCCTTTTGTTGGGATTGGAATGAAAACTGACCTTTTCCAGTCCTGTGGCATGTAGATTTAATTTTGTGGATTTATAAACAACTGTTAAATTAATGTGGTTTAATTTATCATTTACACTGCATAGTATAGTGAATGAATATCTAATTCAGTGATTTGTATTTGCATAGAAATTTCTTTTAGATGTATAATTTGCTCCCATTGTTTATTTGCATTACTTTATTTATACTTTCTGAAATATGCTGCTGCTGCTAAGTCGCTTCAGTCGTGTCTGACTCTGTGACCCCACAGACGGCAGCCCACCAGGCTCCCCCATCCCTGGGATTCTCCAGGCAAGAAAAATGGAGTGGGTTGCCATTTCCTTCTCCAATGTGTGAAAGTGAAAAGTGAATGTGAAGTCACTCAGTTGTGTCCAACTCTTAGCGACCCCATGGACTGCAGCCCACCAGACTTCTCCATCCGTGGGATTTTCCAGGCAAGAGTACTGGAGTGGGGTGCCATTGCCTTCTCCTTATGAAATATAAACACTTCTAAAAATAAAATGTTTGCATTGCTACAGATACTGTCATTTATCTCTGGTTTATTTCACTACCATTCTTTGAAAGGCAAATCAATGTCTTCACAAACTAGGCAAGTAACAGAAACAAAACGCATGGGAAACATGTTCTATACAAAGATGTTTAAATAATTTGTTAGCACTAGTCAAAAAGACAAAATATTCAATATGTCCTCATGATAAATTCATCACTCAATTTACAACTTTGTAACATCTATAACTATTCCCGATTGCCATCTATATTCTAATTTTTTCAGTGTCTTCTACATATCCCTTTTTATTAAATGATCATCATTCTACTTTAAAAAAATAAAATTAAACTATATCTTCTGAAGGATATTAAAATTAATACTAGGTTCCCAAAAAGAACACTCTTCCCTCTCAGTGCTATTGATCTACTTGCAATATTGCCCAGGGGAGAAAATGAGAGAGTGGCAGCATGCATGTGGTTGCCATCCCAGTCCTAATTCAGACAGGCAGCCACTTACTCTTCAGAGTTATTTTCCAATTATTCATCTTTATTCATGTTTATCATATTTTCCAATTTCTAAATCAGATCTTTGCATAGGCAAATGAGCATCTGTTATTAAGTTTAGATAGATACGTTTTCTTCTACCAAAATCTACAAAGAAATTTATAGAAAAAAAAATGTACTTTGGAAATTCTTTTAAAATGAAAATCAAGCAGAATAATTAGTAATTATACTTTATCCAAGGGACTCTGAGTTTCATTCATTATTTATTTTCAAAAACAATATTATAGTGGTTTTCTTTTGCTTAAACATGACACAAAATAAAGAAGAATAGATATTGTTTTATATTTTCTAACTCCTGCATGATACAAGCTATCATAACAAGATAAAAAAGCACATAATTCAGATTTTACCTCCAACTGGAAATGGTGACTTTATTCTCCTTGACAAAGTACATTGATTCTGGAAAGCTCCTTTGTTCTTCCTCCCCATTGCCCCTAACAGTATACAATGATCAGAGTAAAATAAGAACAAATTCATATTGAATCGAAAAGATGTTGCAAATAGTCCGTTAGAAACAAAATGAAAATTTTGATTTCTATGAAAAAATATCTGACAGGTTACACTACAGAGAGTAAAAGAAGAAATATTGGTGGACATTAAAGTAAAGACAGACTGATTAAGAGAGGGACTCTCCCTAGAGACACATTGTTCATGTAATTCTCTCTGGCAACTTGATTTAACACTTAGATTAGGAGAAGGCAATGGCAACCCACTCCAGTTCTCTTGTCTGGAAAATCCCATGGATGGAGGAGCCTGGTAGGCTGCAGTCCATGGGGTCGCTAAGAGTCGGACATGACTGAGTGACTTCACATTTACTTTTCACTTTCACACATTGGAGAAGGAAATGGCAACCCACTCCAGTGTTCTTGCCTGGAGAATCCCAGGGACGGGGGAGCCTGGTGGGCTACCGTCTATGGGGTCGCACAGAGTCGGACACAGTTTAATAAACATCAAATAAAACATTCTAATATTTCAATAAATTACAGTATTATCATCTTAAGAGAAGCCTACTTCAAGTCAGTTTTGAGATTTTTAGGATATATCCACTACCAAGGATTTGGCATTGAAAGAAGCTAACAAATACACTAAATTGGAAAATATACACAGTGTTATTAAAGATCTGAAAAATGCTTTAAAATTATACCACATGACAACTTATGTGTGATCTGCAGCCAGAATCTGAATCAAAGTAAAGTGACACAACACACAAAAATGCACATTCAAAGCAAAATTAAGGCTCACTAGATGGAGGATATATAATAGCTAATACAATATTAAGGATGAATATCTTGAGTGCAAGCATTCCTCAGACAACCATTTTGCCTTTTTGCATTTCTTTTTTTGGGGGATGGTTTTGAGCACTGTCTCCTGTACAATGTTAGAAACCTCTTATGTGAAACTTCTTAAGTGAACAATGAAAAGAAATAGAGGAAAGCAATAGAATGGAAGACACTAGAGATCTCTTCAAGAAAATTAGAGATACCAAGGGAGCATTACATGCAAAGATGGGCACAATTAAGGACAGAAATGAAATGGGCCTAACAGAGGAAGAAGATATTAAGAAGTGACAAGAATAAACAGAAGAACTATACAAAAAGGTCTTAATGACCTGGACAATCATGATAGCATGATCACTCATCTAGAGCCAGACATCCTGAAGTGTGACGTCAAGTGGGCCATAGAAAGCATTACTATGAACAAAGCTAGTGGAGGTGATGGAATTCCAGATAAGTTATTTCAAATACTAACAATTTTGCTGTTAAAGTGTTGCACTCAATATACCAGAAAATCTGGAAAACTCAGTGATGGCCAGAGGACTGAAAAAGGTCAGTTTTCTTCAGATTAGAAGAAAGGAAATCCCAAAGAATGTCGAACTAATCCCACAATAGCACTCATTTCATATGCTAGCAAGTTCAGTTCATTTCAGTCGCTCAGTCGTGTCCGACTCTTTGCGACCCCATGAATCACAGCACGCCAGGCCTCCCTGTACATCACCAACTCCCGAGTTCACTCAGACTCACATCCATCGAGTCCGTGATGCCATCCAGCCATCTCATCCTCTGTCGTCCCCTTCTCCTCCTGCCCCCAATCCCTCCCACCATCAGAATCTTTTCCAATGAGTCAACTCTTCACAGGAGGTGGCCAAAGTACTGGAGTTTCAGCTTTAGCATCATTCCTTCCAAAGAAATCCCAGGGCTGATATCCTTCAGAATGGACTGGTTGGATCTCCTTGCAGTCCAAGGGACTCTCAAGAGTCTTCTCCAACACCACAGTTCAAAAGCATCAATTCTTTGGTGCTCAGCCTTCTTCACAGTCCAACTCTCACATCCATACATGACCACAGGAAAAACCATAGACTTAACTAGACGGATCTTAACTGGCTAAGTAATGTCTCTGCTTTTGAATATACAATCTAGGTTGGTCATAACTTTTCTTCCAAGGAGTAAGCGTCTTTTAATTTCATGGCTGCAGTCACCATCTGCAGTGATTTTGGAGCCCAAAAAAATAAAGTCTGGCACTGTTTCCACTATTTCCCCATCTATTTCCCATGAAGCGATGGGACAGGATGCCATGATCTTTGTTTTCTGAATGTTGAGTTTTAAGCCAACTTTTTCACTCTCCTCTTTTACTTTCATCAAGAGGCATTTTAGTTCCTCCTCACATTCTGCCATAAGGGTGGTGTCATCTGCATATCTGAGGTTATTGATATTTCTCCCGGCAATCTTGATTCCAGCTTGTGTTTCTTCCAGTCCAGCGTTTCTCATGATGTACTCTGCATATAAGTTAAATAAGCAGGGTGACAATATACAGCCTTAATGTACTCCTTTTCCTATTTGGAACCAGTCTGTTGTTCCATGTCCAGTTCTAACTGTTGCTTCCTGACCTGCATACAGATTTCTCAAGAGGCAGGTTAGGTGGTCTGGTATTCCCATCTCTTTAAGAATTTTCCACTGTTTACTGTGATCCACACTGTGAAAGGCTTTGTCATAGTCAAGAAAGCAGAAGTAGATATTTTTCTGGAACTCTCTTGCTTTTTCCATGATCCACCGGATGTTGGCAATTTGATCTCTGGTTCCTCTGCCTTTTCTAAAACCAGCTTGAAAATTAGGAAGTTCACGGCTCACGTATTGCTGAAGCCTGGCTTGGAGAATTTTGAGCATTATTTTACTAGCATATGAGATGAGTGCAATTGTGTGGTAGTTTGAGCATTCTCTGGCATTGCCTTTCTTTGGGGTTGCAATGAAAACTGACCTTTTCCAGTCCTGTGGCCACTGCTGAGTTTTCCAAAATTGCTGGCATGTTGAGTGCAGCACTTTGACAGCATCATCTTTCAGGATTTGAAATAGCTCTACTGAATTCCATCACCTCCGCTAGCTTTTTCTGTAGTGATACTTTCTAAGGCCTACTTGACTTCACATTCCAGGATGTCTGGCTCCAGGTGTTTGATCACACCATCCTGATTATCCGGGTGATGAAGATCTTTTTTGTACAGTTCTTCTGTGTATTCTTGCCACCTCTTCTTAATATCTTCTGCTTCTGTTAGGTCCATACCATTTCTGTCCTTTATCGAGCCCATCTTTGCATGAAATATCCCCTTGGTATCTCTAATTTTCTTGAAGCGATCTCTAGTCTTTCCCATTCTGTTCTTTTCCTCTATTTCTTTGCATTGATAGCTGAAGAAGGCTTTCTGATCTCTTCTTGCTATTCTTTGGAACTCTGCATTCAGATGCTTTTATCTGTCCTTTTCTCCTCTGATTTTCACTTCTCTTCTTTTCACAGCTATTTGTAAGGCCTCCCCAGACAGCCATTTTGCTTTTTTGCATTTCTTTTCCACGGGGATGGTCTTGATCCCTGTCTCCTGTAAAATGTCATGAACCTCATTCCATAGTTCATCAGGCACTCTATCTATCAGATCTAGGCCCTTAAATCTATTTCTCACTTCCACTGTATAATCATAAGGGATTTGATTGAGGTCATACCTGAATGGTCTAGAGGTTTTCCCAACTTTCTTCAATTTGAGTGTGTATTTGGTAATGAGTTCATGATCTGAGCCACAGTCTGTTGACTGTATAGAGCTTCTCCATCTTGGGCTGCAAAGAATATAATCAATCTAATTTCAGTGTTGACCATCTGGTGATGTCCATGTGTAGAGTCTTCTCTTGTGTTGTTGGAAGAGGGTGTTTGCTATGACCAGTGCATTTTCTTGGCAAAACTCTATTAGTCTTTGCCCTGCTTCATTCTGCATTCCAAGGCCAAATTTGCCTGTTATTCCAGGTGTATGTATGCAAGCAAAGTGATGCTCAGAATTCTCCAAACTAGTCTTCAACAGTATGTGAACTGAGAAATTACAGATGTTCAAGAAATATTTAGAAAAGGAAGAGGAACCAGAGATCAAATTTCGAACATCTGTTGGATCATAGAAAAAGCAAGAGAATTCCATAAAGCCATATACTTCTGGTTCACTGACTATGCTAAAGCCCATGTGGATCACATAGTCAAAGCTATGGTTTTGCCAGCAGTAATGTATAGATTTGAGAGTTGAGTGACAAAGAAAGCAAAGCACCAAAGAATTCATGCTTTTGAACTATGGTGTTGGAGAAGACTTGAGAGTCCCTTGGACTGCAAGGATATCAAACCATCAATCCTCAAGAAAATTAGTGCTGAATATTCATTGGAAGGTCTGATGCCAAAGCTGAAGCTCCAACATTTTGGCCACTTGTTGTGAAGAATTGACTCATTAGAAAATACCTTGATGCTGGGAAAGATTGAAGGCGGGAGGAGAAGGGGACAACAGAGCATGAGATGGTTGGATGGCATTACTGACTCGAAGGACATGAGTTTGAGCAAGCTCCAGGAATTGGTGATGGACAAGAAAGCCTGGCATGTTGCAGTCATTGGGTCACGGAGTCAGAGACTGAACTGAACAGAATGTGGATCACAACAAACTGCAAAATATTCTTAAAGAGATGGGAATAGCAGACCACCATAACTGCTTCCTGAGAACCTGTATGCAGGTCAAGAAGCAACAGTTAGAACCAGACATGGAACAGACTGATTCCAAACTGGGAAAAGAGTATGAAAAGGCTGTATACTGTCACCCTGCTTATTACACTTTTATGCAGTGTACACCACGCAACATGACTGGCTAGATGAAGCTCAAGCTGGAAGCAAGATTGCTGGGAGAAATATCAATAACCATATATATATGCAGACAACATCAAACTAATGGCAAAAAGCAAAAAGGAACTAAAGAGTTTCTTGATGAAGATGAAGGAGGAGAGTGAAAAAGCTGGCAAAAAATGCAACATTCAATAAGCGAAGATCATGGCATCTGGTCCCATGAATTCTTGCCAAATAGATGGTGAAACAGTGAGAACAGCGAGTGACTTTATTTTCTTGGGCTCCAAAATCACTGTGGATGGTGACTACAGCCAGGAAATTAAAACACTTTCTCCTTGGAAGAAAAGTTTTGACAAACCTAAACAGTGCATTAAAAAGCGAAAACATTGCCAACAAAGGCCCGTATAGTCAAAGCTATGGTTTTTCCAGTAGTCATGTATGGATGTGAAAGTTGGACCATAAAGAAGGCAGAGAGCTGAATAATTGATGCTTTCAAAATGTGGTGCCCAAGAAGACTCCTGAGAATCCCTTGGAATGCAAGGAGATCAAACCAGTCAATCCTAAAGGAAATCAATCGTAAATACTCATTGGAAGGACTGATGCTGAAGCTGAAACTCCAATACTTTGGCCACCTGATGCAAAGAGCTGACTTACTGGAAAATACCCTGATGCTGGGTTAGCCTGAAGGCTGCAGGAGAAGCGGGTAACAGAGGATGACATGGTTAGATGGCAACACAGATTCAATGGACCTGAGTTTGAGCAAACTCCAGGAATTGGTGATGGACAGGGAAGCCTGGCATGCTGCAGTCCACGGGGTCACAAAAAATCGAACATGACTGAGCGACTGAACAACAACATCGTGAGTATGATAATTTACAGTTATTTAGGAGAATGTATTTGTTCCTTGAGATAGCTGCTGAAAAATGTAAAGGTGAAACATGATGTCTCAAATATTTCTTAAATGATTCTGCCTGCACGTACATATGAAATGTATACAAATACAAAAAGAAATAAATCAAATGTGCTAAAATGTTATGGATTAGAAAACCTCTGTTTAAAGTGTTCACTGGAATACTCAAGTAGTCAAATATTTTCAAAATTTGCAATAGAAAATTAATAAATGAGTATTACATATATTTTCTACAAACAGCAGTCTAAATATTTCTCTTGAAGTTTTCAAATACTACATTATTAAAAATATATTGAAATGAAAAAGTAATGCTTTATTCAAAAAGACTTAGTGGATCAAGTTAAGAGTTGTCGCATGGCCAAATGTCATGACATATCTAATATCACTTTCTACCTTTATCAAGTCCTTACTCAATTTTTTCTGAGATTGTATGTGTTGTGGCCCTGAATTAGGATGCAAGTTTAAAATGATTTTACACAGCCACATTTATGATTTACTACTCCATATTTTCATATAACTATTCAAATTATTTTAATATGAGCTTCAGATAAGATGATCAATCTCTGTGGAGATAATAATGACAGAATCTTCAATGAATATTTTATTTAATTAAAGGTACACTAACTGACACATTAAATACCCTAATTATAATGAATTATCATCCATATATAATGCAAATATTTAACAATACTGTTCAGTGGATGATATGTCTCTTAAATAACCATAATATGAGGAATCTATAAGCTTCACTTCAATAATTTTATGTAAGCAAATAACAAAATTGCTTAATAATTATATAATATATTCTCAGTTGAATAATTCAGTTATTTTAATGTATAAATGTTTGTGGAAAAATAAATATTTTCAGAAATATTCATATTTTCATTCCATTTTTCTTCCCTCTTTCATTCTTTATGTTTCAGCTGTAAATTGGTCTTATTCCTAATTTTACTTTTTTGTGCCTTGTAACCTGAAGTTTCAGTACAACTTATCTGATGAAGTTTCTTACCCCAAATTTGCACCAAGAAATTTAGCTTCGGAAAAGCATATACACAAATGCATTTAAACAATATATTTTCTCATTGGTTGAGTTTGAGCTGAGAAAGAAGATTTACAGCCCTTAACATCTTGGAACTAGTGTGGCATTCACAGCTAAGCCTTCTTGTTCTCCTGCTGAAGATAAACCAGTTTTCAAATCATCAATACCAAACAAGGCCATTTTATCACCATTATGAGTAAAAACAAACATAAGTGCTATCTATAATCATATCTTTAACACGGACAGAATCATGAATATTGTCCAAAACAGAAAAATGATCAGCATCTTCCAGGAATATGAATCACGGCTACTTCTTTACTAATTACAGATTTATCCTTGCTCTGATTTTCCCTTCCTCTTGATAAGATTTAAAATAGCCAATCATAAAAACACTCCAGCTTCTTAATTCAAATAAAGACCACTTCCTTAAGTCTTTCCCTAAATCATGGAGCACAAGTCCAAACATTATAAAAAGTTATTCTAATATTCTGTTACCAATATGCCTCATAATTCCCCGTGGTCAGGTGCTCCAATGAGCTGCATGAGCAATAAAGACTGCTTGTTCTAGCTCAGATTTGTTCCTGATAACATTTGGCAGAAGGGCAAGGACAGATGAATTGGAAGTTCAGAGAGTATATTATGAAGAGTATTATTGCAATGAAGCTTTGCTTTATAACAGCCAGAGTCTCCCTAGAATTTTATATTCTAACAACAAATGAAAATAAGGGCTCCACAGAAAAGCATAATATATTAAAGGATAACGAATGAAAACAATTGGAAGCTACAACAAACGTAAATAATTGAAGGTGTACCTTATGTTAGGTTTGATTCAATAGTGACAGTACCACTAAAACTGTGTCTATTAAGTAGCAAAATTCCATTTCTATCTTAATGAGATACTTTTGATTGGTTGGATAAGAATCATATTAAAAAATTTTTCATAGAATTTCTTTATTCTCCTTTTTCTTTTGTTTACCCATCTGTGGATTTTTGTGTGAAAATTAACTTAAGGAAAAGTATCAGTTAAAGACAACATGAAAATGCCATTAAACTCTATATGAAAATCGGAATGAAAGAAAAAAATCTAACAATGGCATTATTAAAGCTGAACAGCAAGCTTAAAGTAACGTCACATTTAACAATGGAAATTGTTTGAAGTTTCAACTTACTGTAATTTTATAGTTATAAATTATAATTAATACGCTTATGCTTTGTGGCATTTTAACTTATTATTGCTAAAAATGTTGAACTTCTCTTTTTAGGTTAATGCACAGTAATTATTGAGGTAAATTTTGTTAAAAATAATTAAAAATCAGAAAAAGAACAATGCTTTTGTCTTCAATTGCATTTCCAAGATGTTAAACCATCAGAAAAAATCAATGTCATGTGATTAAATTGGCTTTTAATTCAGTAAAATGAACAGTCCTGCATTAGGTAACACTTGTGCTTTGTTCAAGGGCAAGTATATGTTTTGTGTGTATGTGAAAATAAAGTCATCATATAAAGGAAATCTATATCACCTGTAGTACTTGAATATGATTTCATTTCATGTGCTGTTTAAGTGTTGTGAAATTTAATATTTATTTTTATATATTTTTAACAACTAGGGAAAGATCTTATTAACATGGAAAATATTGTTTCTTTCAGCATCATCACCCAGAATCACTTTCTCTACCATTAGCTTTTATCACCAGAAAATATATATCTTCTTAGTAAGCTCAATTTTGCACTACATCTAGAAAATATGTTCTCTTGGCTTACAAATATTGAAGTAACTTTTACTGAGAGTCCATTTTTTATTCTGGAAGTTACTCAAGGTAGGAGTGATTAGGGTATATTTGCACATGTTCCACATTATAGTGCTTTTCAGTGTTAAAATGGAGACATTTCACTACTTCCTAAAATTCTTGATATCCCGTTTAAAAAAAAAAAAAAAAAAAACTTTCCCTGAAACTGCCCTTATCTGAATCTGAGAATATAAATTGTTTATTTAAAAAAAACCACACACACACACTCTCTAATAATTGATCATTTAAAATATTTTTCTCCATGTTCTTCAATAATTTGGATGTATTGGTAAATAAAATAAAATAAAGATTTGGGCAAATTTTAAGAAGAAGTTATAATATCTAAGTCTTTTTTTAACAAAAAATGCTAGCTAAGTCTTTTATTATGGAAGGATGGGCAAATATGAGACTCTAATGTATATGTATATACTCTAAAATACATGTATAAAAGAAGAAAGCAAGTTTAGCTTAGAGAAAATAAATGTTCAACATAGAATAGGTTCTTTTTATAAAATTTTTTGAATCCCTTAAAAAAAAGAAAACAGCCATGGCCTCAGTGAAATAGAAGACAAAAGACATAGATGAAAGAAAAAAAAAAAAGACAAAATAAATGGGACTCAGATAATATTATCTAAAATATAATTTAGGACTCCCTGGTGGCACAGTGGTTCAGAATCCACCTGCCAATGCAGGGGACATGGGTTTGATCCCTGGTCCAGGAAGATCCCACATGCCACAGAACTATAACCTGTGTGCCACAACTACTAAGCCCACACTCTGGAGTCCACAAGCTGCAACTACTGCACCCCTATGTGCAACTATTGAGCCCATGTGGCCTAAAGCCTGTGCTCCACAACACAAGAGCCACTACAGTGAGAAAACCACACACTGCAAAAAAGAGTAGCCCCTGCTGACTGCAAGTAGAGAAGCCCACACACAGCAAAAGACCAACCACAGCCAAAACACACACACACACACACACACACACACACACACACATGAACAAACCACACCAGTTAGAGTAGAAATAAAGTCAAAAATCATAATTGAACATAATTTTCTTCTTATTTAATTCATTTATTTGGCCATGTTATGCAGCTTGTGGGATTTTAGTTCACCAACAAGAAATAACTCTTGGACCACTAGCAGCAGAGCTCAGAGTCTCAACTGGACTCCATGAAGTATTTTCTGATCATATTTTTCTGATCAAAAGTATTCCATGAATATAATTTTCTGATCATAAATGAAACTTGAAATGGCAAATGATAAAGGTGTACTGTGTTCCCAGCAAAATAGTTTAAAAAAAAGAGAGAGAGAAACTTCCAGTAAGCATTAGGAAAGTTAAATAACTCGGACATCAAACACAGTAGGTAATTTAGGAACAGTTTGATCCTCCAAACCCAGATTATATTGATTCATGGATAGAGGAGAAAAAAACCTTGAAGATGGAATGAAAACACAATAAATTCACCACTTTACACAGGGAGACAACAGAAGATACCATTTTTAGTAACAAATTATTGGGACATATAAAATAGATCATAACCTTTGTAAACCTGCAAAGCAATTAATATCAGGAACATTTTAAAGATTTTTATTTTAAAAAATATTGAATAAATTAAGACAGTCAAATAAGAAAACTTATACAGCAAATGAAAGACTAAAAAATGAAACATATACAAATAAACCACAATTAATAGGATAATAACATGATCAGCAAAATAAGATCAAAAATAAATTTTGCAAGTTTATAAAAATAAGTGAAACTCAGAAATGAAAATAAAGAGATGTTTACATTTGAGTTTCTAAAAGAAAGTTAAATTAAGCCTTTCTCTGTTGCATCATTTGCAAATATTTTCTCCCATTCTGTAAGTTGTCTTTTGGTTTTTTATGGTTTCCCTTGTGCAAAATGGGCTTCCCTCATAGCTCAGTTGGTAAAGAATCCACCTGCAATGCAGGACACTCCGGTTCAACTCCTGGGTCGGGAGAATCCACTGGAGAAGGAATAGGCTACCCACTGCAGTACTGTTGGGCTTCCCTGGTGGCTCAGATAGTAAAGAATCGGCTTGCAATGCGGGACACCTGGGCTCAATCCCTGCGTTGGGAAGATTCCTTGGAGAAGAGTATGGCAACCTACTCCAATATTCTTGCCTGGAGAATCCCCATGGACAGAGGACTGTAGCCCACCAGGTTACAGTCCATGGGGTCACAAAGAGTCGGACGTGACTGAGTGACTAAGCACAGCATAGCAAGAAATTAATCTTTTAAGATGATTATAGTCTTCTATGAAAAATTAAAAGTCACTTCAATTATCTATAAGCTAGCCTTTGGGGTCATCACATCCTTAGCAATAAACCAGCAACAATCAAATGTCTTCAATATAAGTTTTCAATGTAAAATAAAGTATTATGCCAGTAAGTATCACTGGTGTTAAGAAAAGTATATATTTAAAGCCAACACATTCCACATGGATAGTATTGCTTTAATACATGAAACTTTGATAGAGGAAACAGAAAGACAAGACTCAGGTTAATATAATCTGAAGGGGACGACAGAGGATGAGATGGCTGGATGGCATCACTGACTCGATGGACGTGAGTCTGAGTGAACTTCAGGAGTTGGTGATGGACAGGGAGGCCTGGCATGCTGTGATTCATGGGGTCACAAAGAGTCGGACACGACTGAGCGACTGAACTGAACTGAACTAAATATGACTGTGGCCTAAGATGTCTTTTCTTTAAACTCTCCAGTTACACACAAATACAATTAGCATTTTATTTGAAAGCAAAAGCATATATATATATGAAAGATATGGATTGTTTTACCAGAAATGAAAATGCAGAAGTCATGCAGAAATTAGTAAACATGAAAGTACTACAGTAATCACAGTGATGCCTTTCATCATTAATTTTAAAACAAATATGCAAGAGGTATCTTAATGTGTTTTTATTATTTACAGAATTTTAGATAATCTGGTGTACAAAATTCTTTGCTGAATCAGGGGTGTCTCTGTATTAGCTTCTCACAATAAACTACAAACAGGTAATAGTTTTGAAACCAAATATATGAAGAAAAAAGTGTAAACGTCTCATTATTCTTTTAAATAAAAGCCAAACACAAGGTACTTGTGATAGACTTTTAAGAAAAGTGATCTTGCCATCTGCTACCCCAGTGTAGTGCAATATTAAACACATCAGAGACTTCAACAGAATAAGAAGAAAAACACCTGCCCAACACATTTTCCTAACACAGTCCTTTCAATATTTAGAAATGAAAAGCAAGTTGAGAAGTTTTGTAAATTTTTGAGAAATCAGCATCATGTATATCTTTTAAGAGTACTGAAATACTTTCATATAATGAGAAAGAGCATTTACATGACAGATTAAAAAGGAACATTTCCTATATCAAATAGTTAAATAGTAGTGTAGGATTTAATGATTATTACATGACATAAAATGTACTTAGAGTTTTTTTTTCCTGAAAACATAAAATTTGATGTTTGTCAGACATATTGTAGATGTTATTATTTATAAAGCAAGATGTATTTATATGCTATTTCATTTTATTTCACTTTGCAATCATTTCATCTACACTTAATAAAAAGAGACTGGTTAACAAAATACTTGCTAAAACACAAAAAGGTAAATTTATATACACACAAATTTGTTTATGTATTAGTTCAGATTAAAAATGACATTTAAATGATCTAGTCAATTATTCCCTTCAAAATGCAAGTGATCATGTGATGTGTTTAATATAAACTTTTTAGTTGTTTTGCAGTTTTCATATCTATCCTTGGTTCTTGCCTTTCTGCCAATGATTATTATGATACCTCTTATCCTGACAACTAAATTTCTGTTATTAGGTTGGTGCAATCGTAATTGCAGTTTTGGTCCATGAATTTTAAATCATTGTAACTAGGCTCAAACACATCTTTATTAATCAAAATAGGAACCATTACAATCAACACATTTTTGTCAACAAGAAATAAGTTGGCTTATAAAAATTCAGTGTTTCAAGATTTGATGAATTCTTTAAAAGCATATGCTAGTACAGCCACTATGGAGAACAGTGTGGAGATTCCTTACAAAACTGGAAATAGAACTGCCTTATGACCCAGCAATCCCACTGCTGGGCATACACACTGAAGAAACTAGAATTGAAAGAGACACGTGTACCCCAATGTTCATCGCAGCACTGTTTATAATAGCCAGGACATGGAAGCAACCTAGATGTCCCTCAGCAGATGAATGGATAAGAAAGCTGTGGTACATATACACAACTGAGTATTACTCAGCCATTAAAAAGAATACATTTGAACCAGTTCTAATGAGGTGGATGAAACTGGAGCCGATTATACAGAGTGAAGTAAGCCAGAAAGAAAAACACCAATACAGTATACTAATGCATATATATGGAATTTAGAGAGATGGTAAGGATAACCCTGTAAGTGAGACAGCAAAGGAGAAACAGATGTATAGAACAGTCTTTTAGACTCTGTGGGAGAGGGAGAGGGTGGGATGATTTGGGAGAATGGCATTGAAACATGTATATCATATAAGAAATGAATCGCCAGTCTAGGTTCGATGCAGGATACAGGATGCTTGGGGCTAGTGCACTGGAATGACCCAGAGAGATGGTATGGGGAGGGAGGAGGGAGGGGGGTTCAGGATTGGGAACATGTGTACACCCGTGGTGGATTCATGTTGATGTATGGCAAAACCAATACAGTATTGTAAAGTAAAATAAAAAATAAAAAAATAATAAACAAAAGCATATATTCCTCGTGTTTGTTCAGAAACCATTTTCCTTAAAAAAAATTGTTGAGATTCTTGAAGAAGTGGTAGTTGGGTGGTGAGAATGAGAGGTCAGGTGAACATGGCAGATAAGGCAAAATTCTGTAGTCCAATTTATTCAACTTTGGGATTCCCTGATAGCTCAGTTGGTAAAGAATACACCTGCAATGCAAGAGACCCAGGTTTGATTCCTGGGTTGGGAAAATCCATTTGAGAAGGGAGAGGCTACCCATTCCAGTCTTCCTGGGCTTCCGCTATGGCTCAGCTGGTAAAGAAACTGCCTTCGTTTATCCAGGAGACCTGGGTTCAATCTCTGGGTTGAGAAGATTCCCTGGAGAAGGGAAAGGTTACCACTCCAGTTTTCTGGCCTGGAGAATTCCACAGACTATATAGTCCACGGGGTCACAAACAGTTGAACATGACTGAGTGACTTTCACTTCATTTTGAAGCATTGGTTGTACAAACTGTGGCCAGCATTGTTGTGGAGAAGAATTGAGTCCTTTCTGCTGATCAATGCCCACTGCAGGCATTGCAGTTTTTGATGCATCTTATCAATCTGCTGAGCACACTTCTCAGATGTAATGGTTTCACTGGGATTCAGACCACCAAATAGCATCAGACCATCAAAAAGTGACCATGACCAGCTTTTGGTGCAATTTTGAGTTTGGGAAGTGCTATGGAGCTTCTTATTCGCTTCCCTGGTGGCTCAGATGATAAAGAATCCAGTTGTAATGCAGGAGATCCAGGTTACATTTTTGGGTCAGGAAGATCCCCTAGAGAAGGTAATGGCCATCACTCCAATATTCTTGCCTAGAGAATCCCACAGACAGACCATGGTGTCACAAAGAGTCAGACAAGACTGAGTGACTAACACTTTCAGTTTCAGGGAGCTTCTGCATTCAGCCATGGAGCTGGTTGTCACCAGTTGTATAAAGTCCACTTTTCATCATACGTCACAATCCTATTGAGAAATGGTTTATTGTTGCTGCACAGAATAAGAGAAGATGACACTTCAAAATGATGATTTTATTTGCAATCAGCTCACTTATCGAGCTTTTTCACATTTCCTATTTGCCTCAAATGCCAAACAACCATAAGATGGTCAACACTGATTTCTTGGGCAACTTCCTGTGTACTTGTAAGAGGATCAGCTTCAGTGATCCTCTCAACTGTCGTTGTCAAATTCCAATGGCCAGCCACTATGCTCCTCATTGTCAAGGCTCTCATCTCCTTTGCAAAACTCCTTGAACCACCACCTCACTGTATGTTCATTAGCAGTTCCTGGGTCAAATGTGTGGTTGATGTTGCAAGCTGTCCGCATTGCTTTACAACCCATTTTGAACTCAAATAAGAAAATTGCTCAAACTTGGTTTTTGTCTAAAATCATTTCCATAATCAAAAATAAAATATATGGCAAGTAGTAAGTCATTAGCAAAAAATAAATAAATAAATAAATAAATAAATAAATAAATGTGCATTAAACTGATATATAACATAACCATATTTAAGAAAGTATTCCAATATCAAATGGCAAAGCTCAGCAATCCAAAACTGTAAATACTTTTGAACCAACCCAATACTTCACTCGGAGAAGGCAATGGCAACCCACTCCAGTACTCTTGCCTAGAAAATCCCATGGATGGAGGAGCCTGGCGGGCTGCAGTCCATGGGGCCGCAACTGAGCAACTTCACTTTCACTTTTCACTTTCATGCATTGGAGAAGGAAATAGTGTTCTTGTCTGGAGAATCCCAGGAACAGCAGAGCCTGATGGGCTGCCGTCTACGGGGTCACACAGAGTCGGACACGACTGAAGTGACTTAGCACCAATACTTTACTATTTCTTTTTTGTAAAGTAGGACAAGGGGTTCCTAATGCCATATTCTATACTTTATTCTCTCCACTAAAAGCAAGCAAGTGGATTAACATGATTAAAGTGCCTTTAGGGTGCTTTGAGAATTTTATGATAAAATTTTAGAATCCTGGTAATAATGGAAGCTATTTTGTATGGGCTATTCTTGACTCCAGGGAACCCATATTGTTTTAACAGAGAACAAACCTGAATCCCTATTGGATCCATTCTTTTAGCTGGCTCTGCTTCTTTGTTTTCCTCAATAAGTAAAAAAGAATGTTGCTTATCATCTGAAATATACATATCAGTCCTTTCTCAAGGACTGTCTTCCAGGCTTAAAGGTTTAAAGCTATAACACTTTTAAAATCACATAGAGATAAAAAGTTGCAGAACAGAAAATACGAATTTCCTTGGAGGTTTATAGGCATGTTCTCACGAGACCTATGTGGACAGATGAAAGAACAAAGAATTATCACATCCGCTATGGGCAGGGTCTGGCCAACACCAAGAAGTTTGCAACAACCAGACACAATCCTTTCCCTTTCAGTATAAAAGAAGTAGGAATTCTAACTCAGGTAAAATGATTCTTTGGGAAAGTAGTCCACCATCGTCTCAGTCTGCTGGCTTTACGAATAAAGTTGCTATGATATTCCTTGCCCCAAAGCCTCATCTCTTTCATCCATTTAACAGCCTGTCACGCTAAGAGTAGTATAAGCATGAACTTGGTAACATTGTTAGTAATACTGTACTCAGTTTCCCAATGCTAATTTTTGCATGTGTTTTTCTATATTTTATTTCAACATATATATACATATACTTGCTTTCTATAAGATTAGTCTGTTTCTCAATAAGCAATATTAAAATTAGAAGAACAGGAAATAAAATGATTTTTATTCATGCTATGCTCTTCACTATGGGAAGAAAATTTATAAATACAGTTTTATTTGAAGTTTTAAACGTACTTATTACACGAATAGTTTATCACAAATATATTGCAAGATTAAGATAAAATCATAAAAATGGTTCTTAAAATGTGTACATCACCTAGCTATTCAAAGCAAATTTTTAGAGTATATTTTATGTTCTACATAAATTCACTGTAAGAAAAAGACTGCTAGTAAGTATTTAATTTTTATCTACAAAAGAAAAAAGTTCAAAATATTTAGATGACCAAATCATGACTAATAAGTAACAAACCATAAGTAAATCCTAGGTTTATTCTTTCTACTTCAATATTCCCTATATACCAACATATCACACTTCATCATAAAAAGAAAAGAAATAGAAAAGTAGTGAGGATGTACTCAATGCTTAAAGAAAAATAAACGATACGGCCTTAAGTGACATTTTCAATTAGGATATCATCCTATATGCTATGCCAAAAAATGGGTACCTATGTTTTTCTCATGTGAAGTTCTATAATTTTTCACCTGGTATTACCATTCTAGATACACATGACAATCATTAGTGAAGTAGTAAACCAATAAAATAGAACTATACTCATTTTTATACTTATGTTAATATTAGATAATGTAATCAGAAATTGTGGGATGGATGAAGAACAAGCTGGAATCAAGATTGCTGGGAGAAATATCAATAACCTCAAATACGCAGATGACACCACCTTTATGGCAGAAAGTGAAGAAGAACTAAAGAGCCTCTTGATGAAAGTGAAAGAAGAAAGTGAAAAAGTTGGCTCAAAACTCACCATTCAGAAAACTAACATCATGGCATCTGGTCCCATTATTCATGGCAAATAGATGGGGAGACAGTGAAACAGTGGCTGACTTTATTTTTAGAGGGCTGCAAAATCACTGCAGGTGTTGTTGCAGCCATGATATTAAAAGAGGCTTACTCCTTGGCAGGAAAGTTATGACCAACCTAGACAGCATATTAAAAAGCAGAGACATTATTTTTCCAACAAAGGTCCATCTATTCAAGGCTATGTTTTTTCCAGCAGTCATGTATGGATGTGAGAGTTGGACTATAAAGAAAGCTGAGTGCCAAAGAATCGATGCTCTTGAACTGTGGTGTTGAAGAAGACTCTTCAGAGTCCCTTGGACTGCAAGGAGATCCAACCAGTCCATCCTAAAGGAGATCAGTCCTGAATATTCATTGAAAGGACTGATATTGAAGCTGAAATTCCAACACTTTGGCCACCTAATGTGAAGAACTGACTCATTTAAAAAGATCCTTATGCTGGAAAAGACTGAAGTTGGGAGGAGAAGGGGACAGCAGAGGATGAGATGGTTAGATGGCATCAGCAACTCAGCAGACATTAGTTTGGGTGGACTTGGGAAGTTGGTAATGGACAGGGAGGCCTGGAATGCTGCAGTCCATGGGGTCATAGAGTCAGACACAACTGAGAGACTAAACTGAACTGAGATAACATAAATGCTCTTAAATACATCATACCATCATCAACTATTATATCAAGAAAATGTGAAGGCTCTCATTCTAAAAGATCTTGATTTTAGTATTGAAAGAATCCAGCTTTAAAAGTTAGAGGAACAAGAACTGAGAGTGTGCCCTCAAATATGAGCTCTTCAAACTTCTTCCATCTTTGGCACACAAGAGCTTCTGTAATTGTTATGCCTAAGTTGTGTATATAGGGCTTGGGTACTAGAAAGAATGAGCTGGGGATATTGCCATAGTCACTAAAGAAACTTGGCTCTCTGAGCAACTGGTTGCCATATGCCTACATGAGATAAAGTACAAAGAGGAAAAAAAATGACAACAGAAAAGAGGGGCAAAGAAGTAAATATATAATCTGACTGCTACAGTTCTTTTACCTGTTATATTCTAAGTGATGTGTTTTGAAAACTATTAGCTTAAATAAACATTGGCCTACAGAACCAAGCAATCCTTATCTTTAAAAGGGATATTTAAAAGCAAATATGAAACATCATCCTGTTATAGAGAACAGTAGTAAACCTTTAGCTAGTATGTTTTAGATTAAATGAGTAAGAAAATATTATTTGAAGGGGAAGTAAAAATAATGGAAGAGAGACACTTTTTGTGTAGGGCAAGAATGTTAGATGGGCACTTGAGGACAGATTAAGTATAAACTAAAATAAAAATAAAGGAAACACTGTTTTTCCTAAGTAATGAAGTTAGAGAACCAATTAAAACAGTTTTACACTATTAAAAAATCAGAAAGAAAAGTGAAAGTATGAGATTACATAATTAAACTCAGTTACAAGAAAAACCAACTATGTCTTCAAACAGTACAATGTGTATATTGCGTGAGGACTTTCTGCACTGGAAGAGAAACCCTGGCCATGTGAATGAGAAGCATATCAAGAGAGTGTGTGTGTGTGTGTGGTATTTGTATATGTATACATGTACTGAAATGACAGATATTGAAAGCTAAATGACAGGCATTAAGAGGAGACATTTCAGATTATAAGGTCAATCAGAGTGAACTGTAACTCCGATTTATTCTTTCAATATTCTGTTTTACCCCAACAAGTTTGTTGGGGTGAAAGATCTAACTTACATTAATACAGAATATTTTATTTCTAATGCTAGGCAATCAATAAAGGCAGAAAACAAAATGTAAAGAACTTTCCAATAATGAAGGAAAATATGCTCATTGCATATGTTGCAATTAAAAGTCTAGAAATGTAATATGAAATACTAGAAAGATAATATATATGCTGGAATCTTTCATGGCAGAATTACAAATCCCTAATATTTAAGAAATAATTGGTTATGCTCTTTCAGAAATAATTTGTTATTAAATACAAAGATACATATTTTCTTTTTTCTGAACTTTTTTTAATTTTCAACAGAATTTCATAACATTTTTCCTTACTTCAATAAAGTATTACTGAGAAGTAAACTGATTTATTTTTTCCTTTTTCCTTTTTTAATTTAAATTTATTTATTTTAATTGGAAGCTAATTAGTTTACAATATTGTATTGATTTTGCCATACATCAACATGAATCCACCACAGGTGCACACATGTTCCCCATTCTGAACCCCCCTCCCACCTCCCTCCTCATACCATCCCTCTGAGTCATCCCAGTGCACCAGCCACAAACATCCTATATACTGCATTGAACCTAGACTGGCAATTCATTTCATATATGTTATACATGTTTCAATGTTATTCTCCCAAATCATCCCACCCTCTCTCTCTCCCACAGAGTCCAAAAGACTGTTCTATACATCTGTGTCTCTTTTGCTGTCACATACAGGGTTATCGTTACTATCTCTCTAAATTCCATATATATGCGTTAGTATACTGTTTTGGTGTTTTTCTTTCTGGCTTACTTCACTCTGTATAATCGGCTCCAGTTTCATCCACCTTATTAGAACTGATTCAAATGTATTCCTTTTAATGGCTGAGTAATACTCCATTGTGTATATGTACCACAGCTTTCTTATCCATTCATCTGCTGATGGACATCTAGGTTGCTTCCATGTCCTGGCTATTATAAATAGTGCTGCGATGAACATTGGGGTACACGTGTCTCTTTCAATTCTGGTTTCCTCGGTGTGTATGCCCAGCAGTGGGATTGCTGGGTCATAAGGCAGCTTTATTTCCAGTTTTTTAAGGAATCTCCACACTGTTCTCCATAGTGGCTGTACTAGTTTGCATTCCCACCAACAGTATAAGAGGGTTCCCTTTTCTCCACACCCTCTCCAGCATTTATTGCTTAGTAGACTTTTGGATTGTAGCCATTCTGACTGGAGTGAAATGGTACCTCATTGTGGTTTTGATTGCATTTCTCTGATAATGAGTGATGTTGAGCATCTTTTCATGTGTTTGTTAGCCATCTCTATGTCTTCTTTGGAGAAATGTCTATTTAGTTCTTTGGCCCATTTTTTGATTGGGTCACTTATTTTTCTGGAATTGAGCTGCAGGAGTTGCTTGTATATTTTTGAGATTACTTGTTTGTCAGTTGCGTCATTTGCTATTATTTTCTCCCATTTCAAAGGCTGTCTTTTCACCTTGCTTATAGTTTCCTTTGTTGTGCAGAAGCTTTTAATTTTAATTAGGTCAAACTTGTTTATTTTTGCTTTTATTTCCAGTATTCTGAGAGGTGGGTCATAGAGGATCCTGCTGTGATTTATGTTGGAGAGTGATTTGCCTATGTTCTCCTCTAGGAGTTTTATAGTTTATGGTCTCATGCTTAGATCTTTAATTCATTTCATACCTCAAGAAACAAGAAAAAAGTCAAATAAATAACCTAACTCTACACCTAAAGCAACTAGAAAAGGAATAAATGGAGAAACCTAGGGTTAGTAGAAGGAAGGAAATCTTAAAAATTAGGGCAGAAATAAATGCACAAGAAACAAAAGAGACCATACCAAAGATCAACAAAGCCAAAAGCTGATTCTTTGAAAGGATAAATAAAATTGACAAACCATCAGCCAGACACATCAAGAAACAAAGGGAGAAAAATCAAATCAATAAAATTAGAAATGAAAATGGAGAGATCATAACAGACAACACAGAAATACAAAGGATCATAAGAGACTACTATCAGCAATTATATGCCAATAAAATGGACAACGTGGAAGAAATGGATAAATTCTTAGAAAAGTACAATTTTCCAAAACTGAACCAGGAAGAAATAGAAAATCTTAAGAGACACATCACAAGCACGGAAATTAAAACTGTAATCAGAAATCGTCCAGCAAACAAAAGCCCAGGTCCAGATGGCTTCACAGCTGAATTCTACCAAAAATTTAGACAGGAGCTAACACCTATCCTACTCAGACTCTTCCAGAAAATTGCAGAGGAAGGTAAACTTCCAAACTCATTCTATGAGGCCACCATCACCCTAATACCAAAACCTGACAAAGATGCCACACAAAAAGAAAACTACAGGCCAATATCGCTGATGAATATAGATGCAAAAATTCTTAACAAAATTCTAGCAATCAGAATCCAACAACATATTAAAAAGATCATACACCATGACCAAGTGGGCTTTATCCCAGGGATGCAAGGATTCTTCAATATCTGCAAATCAATCAATGTAATTCACCACATTAACAAATTGAAAATTAAAAGCCATATGATTATCTTCATAGAAGCAGAGAAAGCCTTTGACAAAATTCAACATCCATTTATGATAAAAACTCTCCAGAAAGCAGGAATAGAAGGAACATACCTCAACATAATAAAAGCTATATATGACAAACCCACAGCAAACATTATCCTCAGTGATGAAAAACATTTCCCTTAAAGTCAGGAACATTTCCCTTAAAGTCAGGAACAAGACAAGGGTGCCCACTTTCACCACTACTATTCAACATAGTTCTGGAAGTTTTGGCCACAGCAATCAGAGCAGAAAAAAGAAATAAAAGGAATGCAAATTGGAAAAGAAGAAGTAAAACTTTCACTGTTTGTAGATGACATGATCCTCTACATAGAAAACCCTAAAGACTCCACTAGAAAATTACTAGAGCTAATCAATGAATATAGTAAAGTTGCAGGATATAAAATCAACACACAGAAATCTCTTGCATTCCTACACACTAATAATGAGAAAATAGAAAAAGAAATTAAGGAAACAATTCCATTCACCATTGCAATGAAAAGAATGAAATACTTAGGAATATATCTACCTAGAGAAACTTAAGACCTATATATAGAAAACTAGAAAACACTGGTGAAAGAAATCAAAGAGGACACTAATAGATGGAGAAATATACCATGTTCATGGGTCAGAAGAATCAATACAGTGAAAAAGAGTATACTACCCAAAGCAATCTATAGATTCAATGCAATTCCTATCAAGCTACCAATGGTATTTTTCACTGAGCTAGAACAAACAATTTCACAATTTGTAGGGAAATAGAAAAAAACCCAAATAGCCAAAACAATCTTGAGAAAGAAGAATGGAACTGGAGGAATCAACTTGCCTGACTTCAGGCTCTACTACAAAGCCACAGTCATCAAGACAGTATGGTACTGGCACAAAGACAGAAATATAGATCAATGGAACAAAATAGAAAGCCCAGAGATAAATCCACACACATATGGACACCTTATCTTTGACAAAGGAGGCAAGAATATACAATAGATTAAAGACAATCTCTTTAACAAGTGGTGCTGGGAAAACTGGACAACCACTTGTAAAAGAATGAAACTAGAACACTTTCTATCACCAAACACAAATATATTTTCTATACCATAATAAGAGGCTTCCCAAATGGTGCAGTGTAAAGAATCCACCTGCCAAAGCAGGGGAAACAAGAGATCCAGGTTCAATCCCTGGGTTAGGAAGATCCTTTGGAGTAGGAAAAGGATCCTTGGGTCAGGAAAATTCCCTGGAGTAGAAAAACGCAATACACTCCAGCATTCTTGCCTAGAAAATTACATGGACAGAGGAGCCTGTCAGGCTACAATTCATGGGGTAGCAAAGAGTCAGATGCAACTGAGCATGCACACATACCTAATAAAACAATGCACTTTCTTTTTAAAAATCAACATTTTGAAGTACAACTTAACATATGATAAAGTGCACTCAGTTTAAGCATATGTGTTTATGAGTTTGACAAATGTATATATCAACTTGATGGTGACTACATCAAAATACGAAACAATTCCATAACTCTAAAAAGGTTCTCTGTTTCTGTCCCTAGTCAGTTCTATCCCTAGCCTCAGGCAAAAACCGATCTGCTTTCTGTCACTACAGATTATACTTCTTTGTCTAGATGCTTTTTTCAGCATAGTATTTTGAGATGTATGCCTCCTGTTCCTTGTATATATTGTTTATAATTTATGTTACCAAGTAGTACAACAGTGAATCAAAGCCAGTGGACATTCTTGTCTTATTCTCAAACTTAGAAGGAAACAGTCAGACTTTCATCTGTATTGATGGCTTAATTGTGACTTGTTTACAGATGTCCTTTTCAGCACAGGGAACTTCATTTTAATTTGTCTAGAGCCATTATCACACATAAATATTAACTTTGTCCAAACTTTTTTCTACATCTAAAATAATTATCATAATTTTTCTCCCTTTTTCTAATAAGTTATTATATTTAATAATTACAAGTATACAAGAAGTTGCCCAAATATTATTATTAAATTCTAGCAAATTAAATAATTTTAAATCAACCCCACATTCCCAAGATAAACTCCATTTAGTCACTGGTTATGATGTACTATCCTTTTTATTTACTGGTTTGTTAAAGAACAAATGTTCCTTAAATATATTTATAACCATCTTTAACAGAAAGATTGGTCTGCAGTTATCTTGTATTATTTTTGCTTACTTTTGGTACCAAGAAATGGTGCAACATTCAGAAAACTAAGATCATGGCATCTGGTCCCATCAATTCATGGCAAATAGATGGGGAGACAGTGGAAACAGACAAACTTTATTTTGGGGGGCTCCAAAATCACTGCAGAAGGTGACTGCAGGCATGAAATTAAAAGATGCTTGTTCCTTGGAAGAAAAGTTATGACCAACCTAGACAGCATATTAAAAAGCTGAGGCATTACATTACCAACAAAGGTCTGTCTAGTCAAAGCTATGGTTTTTCCAGCAGTCATGTATGGATGTCAGAGTTGGACTATAAAGAAAGTTGACTGCCAAATAATTGATGATCTTGAACTGTGGTGTTAGAGAGGACTCTTAAGGGTCCCTTGGACTGTAAGAAGATACAACCAGTCCATCCTAAGGGAATCAGTCCTGAATATTCATTGGAAGGTCTGATGCTGAAGCTGAAACTCCAATACTTTGGCCACCTGATGTGAAGAACTGACTCATTTGAAAAGACCCTGATGCTGGGGAAGATTGAAGCCAGGAGACGGGGACGACAGAGGATGAGATGGCTGGATGGCATCACCAACTCGATAAACATAAGTTTGAGCAAACTCTGGGAGTTGGTGAAGGACAGGGAAGCCTGGCATGCTGCAGTCCACGGGGTTGCGAAGAGTTGGACACGACTCTGTGAATGAAAGGAACTGAACTGAACTGAACTGGTACCAAGAAAACACAGGCTACCTAAAATAAAATAAGTTGAGAAGCATTTACTTCTCTCAGTTCAGTTCAGTTCAGGTATTCCAATGAATATTCAGGACTGATTTCCTTTAGGATTGACTCTTTTTATTTCCTTGCTGTCCAAGGGACAAGAGTCTTCCCCAACACCACAGTTCAAAACCATCAATTCTTCGGCACTCAGATTTCTTATGGTCAAACTCTCACACCCATACATGACTACTGGAAAAACCATAGCCTTGACTAGATGGACCTCTGTTGGCAAAGTAACAAAGGTCTGCTTTTTAATATGCTGTCTAGGTTGGTCAAAACTTTTCTTCCAAGGAGCAAGCATTTTTTAATTTCATGGTTGCAGTCACCATCTGCAGTGATTTTGGAGCCCAAGAAAATACAGTCTTTCACTGTTTCCTTTGCTCCTCGATCTATTTGCCATGAAGTGATGAGACCGGATGCACTGATCTTAGTTTTTTGAATGCTGAATTTTAAACCAGCTTTTTCACTCTCCCTTCACTTTTATCAAGAGGCTCTTCAGTTCCTCTTTACTTTCTGCCATAAGGGCGATGTCATCTGCATATCTGAGGTTATTGATATTTCTCCCGGAAGTCTTGATTCCAGCTTGTGCTTCATCCAGCCTGGCATTTCACATCATGTACTCTGCATATCAAGTCTTCTCTGATAGCTTGGTTGGTAAAGAATTTGCCTGCAATACAGGAGACCCTGGTTCAATTCTTGAGTAGGGAAGATCTTCTGGAGAAGGGAAAGACCACCTACGCCAGTATTCTGGCCTGGAGAATTCCACGGACTCTACAGTCCATGGGATTGCAAAGAGTTGGACGACTGAGAGACTTTCACTTCACTTCACTTCACTCTGCATATAAGTTAAATAAGCAGGGTGGCAATATACAGCCTTGACATACTCCTTTCCCAATTCTGAACCAGTCTGTTGTTCCATGTCCTGTTCTACCTATTGCTTCTTGACCTGCATACAGATTTCTCAGGAGGCAAGTAAGGTGGTCTGATATTCCTGTCTCTTTGAGAATTCTCCACAAATTGTCGTGATGCACATAGTCAAAAGCTTTAGTGTAGTAACTGAAACAGATGTTTTTCTGGAACTCTCTTCCTTTTTCTATGATCCAATGGACGTTGGCAATTTGATCTCTGGCTTCTCTGCCTTTTCTAAATCCTGCTTGATCATCTGGATGTTCTCAGTTCATGTACAAATATTAATTATAAATGTATACAAAAAATAACTATAGTTTTGTAAAGATAAAATATGAAGCTAAAGAAAGGTAAGAAGTGGGTCACAAGAAACCAGTAGTTTCTAAATCATTGGAGACCACATTACAGAACCTGGGCTTAGTTCTAAGTGATTGTGAAAAATAGAAGGCATACCTGAGTTTCAGATTAAAGAACCTTTCAGCTTGGAAAGTCTAGAAGGAGGGGTTCTATCCATTGAGCTCAATTTATTAAGCTGAATTACTAACTGATTCAGATTTAGTAAAGTATAAAGGGTTAGACTGTAGAGATCATATTTCATTTGCTTTCTTTAATAATACTTTTGCCATATACAATGTATTATTTACTATCTCCCATACTTTACTATGCAAGGTGATTATAGTACTTCAAACAAGGATAATTAGTTATTTTGTGTAAGGCTTACTAACTTCTAAATAAAAACAAGTAGACAGGTTTCAATGTTACTGCCAAGCTACTCCTTATTTTTGAAGTGGAGCATCTGGTTTGACTTAATTGCTAAACTTACACAGGAAATCCTTTCCGGTGTTAGATAAACAATATGTGATTGTTTTAGATGAGAAAGTGGTTGTATTGTCAAAGAAAAGAAACTGTCTTGCTGAATGTGTATATATTAGCCTCCCAGTAGATATCCAAAATTAAAGAAGAAAATTAATTGCAAAAGCTCTATACATCTCTGCTAAGTGCTTCCTAAAGGATAAAAATCTATTTGACAAACAGAACACTAGATTTAATTATTTCAGAAGAAGAAAAAGATGCAGCAAAACTTAACCACTCTTCTATGAAAAGGAAGATCCACTTTCTGTAGGTCTCATGTTTATACAAGCTTCTCTGATAGCTCAGCTGGTAAAGAATCTTCCTGCGATGCAGGAGACCTGGGTTCGATCCCTGAGTTGGGAAGATCCCTGGAGAAGGGAAAGGCTACTCACTTCAGTATACTGGCCTGGAAAATTCCATGGACTGTATAGTCCATGGGGTCCCAAAGAATCAACTCAGTCGGTCCCAAAGAGTCACAACTGAATGACTTTCACTTTGATGTTTACACGGCATTTTATTTTAAAAGAAAAAGAATATAAAATTACTATAACATTCAAACAAAAATATATTAATCTTCAGAAAAATATAAACAATAAATGGAATTTAAGGCTGACAGCTACCACAAATATTTTCTTTCAATTTTTATTAGTTTCCTGTTGCTGCTGCAATAAATTACCATAAACTTGTGATCATATTGGGCTCACCCAGATATTCCAGGACAATATCCCTAGCTGAAGACCATTAATTTAATCACAAATGTAAAGTCACTTTTCTCATACAAGGTGATATATTCACAGGTTTCAGGAATTAATATGTGGACATCTTTGGGGGCTATGATTACTCCTAGAACACAGATCAAGTGTTCTCTTTCTTGTCCACCAGATTAAGGCTGTTCTACTGGAACTGAATTTGGGTGTGATTGATAATTGTTTAAAATATACAAAATTTATCAGAAGTGAAGGAGTTATTTGGGTTTCCCTGGTGACTCAGATGGTGAAGAATTCACCTGCAATGTGGGAGACGTGGGTTGGGAAGATCCCCTGGAGAAGGGAATAGATATCCTCTCTAGTATTCTGGCCTGGAGAATATCATGGACTGTATAGTCCATGGGGTAGCAAAGAGTCCAACACGACTGAACAAACTTTCAGTTCATTTCATTTCACTTTTGGGCTTCTCTGGTGGCTCAGATTGTAAAGAATCTACCCACAATGCAGAAGACATGGGTTCGATCCCCAAGTCAGAAAGATCCCCTGCAGAAGGGAATGGCAACTCACTCCAGTATTCTTGCCTGGAGAATACCATGGACAGAGGAGCCTGGCAGGCTACTGTCCATGGGATCATACAGTCGGACACAACTGTGAGACTATTACTTTGACATTCAAGGAGTTATTTAAATGAGTTAAAGAGTAATTAAAATGAATACAACAGAGCAATTAAATTTTTAAATGACTGCTACATTGTGTTGAGCTACATAATTCTGAAAGCAATTTATTCTTCCCAACTGAGTTATTGAAGAATTTGAAATTTGGGGAATGTCAGTTTTATAATTTCATTACTTTACCCTTAATCCATTTCACTATTATTGATGACTGATTGATGTTGCTTTTTCTGGAACCATTAGACTTTACACAGCACAAAAAATGTCTGATATACCAAGGTACTACCTATGCTTGGGGAAGTTGAAAAGAAAAATAGTCTTAACCAATTTCAGTTAAAGTGAAGTCACTCAGTAGTGTCCAACTCTTTGTGACCACATGGACTGTAGCCTGCCAGGCTCCTCCATCAGTCAGATTTTCCAGGCAAGAATACTGGAGTGAGCTGCTATTTCCTTCTCCAGGGGATCTTCCTGACCCAGGGATCAAACCTGGGTCTCCTGCAGTACAAGCAGACATTTTACTATCTGAGCCACCACGAAAGCCCCAATTTCAGTTAAAATGGCTGACTATTGCAAATTTTACAAACATATTGTTGTAGGAACACATTACAAGGATCTGTCCTAGAGCTTGAATGGGACACGTTCAAATGGGGATGATGAGTAATTCCAAAGTTTGGAGTAAAGTTAACTTCAACTCATTCCCTCATACTAAACATTCAGGTTATTTTTATTTTATTTTACTTGTTTTTTTATGAAAAATGTTAAAATGTATAGATTTGCATCAATATCTTCATGTACATGTGTGATTATATTCTTAGGTTAGGTTGCAAGAGTAGTATCACGATGAGTGGGATATTTAGTCCTCAAAACAAGAAACATATCAACCTCATAATCTTAAGAATAACCAACATTTAGGGCTACATATAGCTAAGTTTATTATTCAAACTTACGCCTCTCCACTGATCTAGTTTGGGCTTCCCAGGTGGCACTAGTGGTAAAGAATCCACCTGCCAATACAGGAGACACCAAGAGATGCAGGTTCAATTTCTGGATCAGGAAGACCCCCTGAAGGAAGAAATGACAAGCTATTCTAATATTCTTTCTGGGAAAATTCCACAGACAGAGCAGCCTGATGGACTACAATCCATGGGGTCTCAGAGTCGGACATGACTGAGGACTGAGCATGCACATCATATACAAAATTCATCCAGTTTATCTAAATGAGGAAGGGAGGAACTACTGTGCTCTCCTGTGTCTGCTGGGAAATACTGAAATCCTAATGAGATGATCCCCAACCAGCTCTTCTGCAGCACCTCATACTAAGGAAAATCCTAAAAGAATCACTTACAGAGATCAGGGATGTTTGCTAGAGGGAAGAACTGACACTCTATTCCCAGGTGAGAATTCTGCTTAAGTGATAGACCCATTTATTTGCTCCTGGTTACAAAAAGTAGAGTTAAAAAAGCAGGATAGAAAGAGGCAGAACATACAAGATTGCTGTTGGAGACAACAATGTAGGACACATATCCTGTTAGTCAAGTAGACAGCATGGAAGGAAATGGGACCTGAGCCATCTTTCTGAAGCTTTACCCAAGAAGGCTGTCTATAGGAAGATGTTTCAGGAAGGGTTCCAGGTAAGCAAAGTTGAGATCAGGTTACAAAGGTTAGGCTTCCTTTAGATGTCCTCCATTAGGGGATCATGAAGTAAAACAATCAGACATCATCTTTAAAGAGTTCAGTCCCAATAGCCAGTGTATCTGCTACACAGAAGCACGTTATAGGCAGTCAATGTTACACTGAAAAGAATCATACATGACTAACAGGCTGCAACTTTGACCAGAAAAGGGAAGGGATACTTATTTATTCTGTTTTCCCTTTCCCTTCTCCTACTCCAGCTGAACTGGATCCACTGAAACTTAGTAAGATAAAAGAGGGCACTCTGGATATTTCACTTGAATATGAGATTGACAATAAAAACTAAATGGCCAGAAAGAAAAACACCAATACAGTATACTAACACATATATATGGAATTTAGAAAGATGGCAATGACGACCCTGTATGCAAGACAGGAAAAAAGACACAGCTGTGTATAACGGACTTTTGGACTCAGAGGGAAAGGGAGAGGGTGGGATGATTTGGGAGAATGGCATTCTATCATGTATACTATCATGTAAGAATTGAATCGCCAGTCTATGTCTGACGCAGGATACAGCATGCTTGGGGCTGGTGCATGGGGATGACCCACAGAGATGTTATGGGGAGGGAGGTGGGAGGGGGTTTCATGTTTGGGAACACATGTAAGAAGTAAAGATTTTAAAATTAAAAAAAATAAAATAAAATAAAATAAAATGCAAAGCAGCAAAAAAAAAAAAAAAAACTAAATGGCATTTACTATAATAAGTAAAAATTATCAAATGTAGTAGGATCTGCCAACTTAGTCATTAAAGCAAAGTGAAGACCAATATAGCATAATATAGTTGAACTCACTGATTAAAATATAAAACAATATATTTATACTTTGCTAGAGAATACTTCTCACAAATTGTTACAAATATAATTATTGTAGTAAAATGTATTAAAATTTAACATTTCTGATAAATACTCACTTCTTCATTTGCAAAAATAATGTTTCATTATATAATGCTACTAACCACTTGCTAAAATGTTCAGTTTCTAGCACCAGTGTGGATATCAAGTCTTGGCAAGCCCAATATTCTATTATTATTTAGTGGTGTTTCTAATGGAAGCAGTGAGCTTTGGTATCTTTATATTTTACGTGACTTTATATATCTGCCTCTATATGCTAGCGCTTTATCTATTTCACCCCTTTTCATGGGAATCTATTTCCTTGATCTAAATAACTTCATATTCTCCAAATCCAAGTATCTTGCCTCAGAGGTTTATAAAGTTAAATATTTACTAGCTTGATATATTTTTACTAGCTTGATATATTTTTATATTTTACTAGTTTGACACTATTTCCTTTATTTCAATACAGAAAACTGACCGAGGAAACCAGAATTGAAAGAGACACATCTACCCCAATGTTCATTGCAGCACTGTTTGTAATAGCCAGCACATGGAAGCAACCTAGATGTCCATCGGCAGATGAATGGATAAGAAAGCTGTGGTACATATACACAATGGAGTATTACTCAGCCATTAAAAATAATACATTTGAATCAGTTCTAATGAGGTGGATGAAAATGGAGCTGATTATACAGAGTGAAGTAAGCCAGAAAGAAAAACACCAATACAGTATACTAACGCATATATATGGAATTTAGAAAAATGGTAACAATAACCCTGTAAGCGAGACAGCAAAATAGACACAGATGGATAGAACAGTCTTTTGGACTCTGTGGGAAAGGGAGAGGGTGGGATGATTTGGGAGAATGGCATTGAAACATGTATAATACCATATATGAAACGAATCGCCAGTCCAGGTTTGAGGCATGATACTGGATGCTTGGGGCTTGTGCACTGGAATGACCCAGAGGGATGGTACGGGGAGGGAGGACGGAGGGGGATTCAGGATGGGGAGCACGTGTATACCTGTGGCGGATTCATGTTGATGTATGGCCAAACCAATACAATACTGTAATTAACTTCCAATTAAAATAAATAAATTTATATATTAAAAAAGAAGAAGAAAACGGTTTTGTTTTGGTTTTGTTTGACTTTTTGCATCATAAATTATTAAACATTCATTTTTGGATGGGAAAAAGATTAAAATTCAACTTAAGTTAACAATGTGATTGCTGTTTCCCAAATTTCACTTAATTTACCTGGAAATGTGAATAAATCTCTACCTTCACCTTGACATTAACTATATACCAAGCATAGGTTTTAATGCTGACTATATCTATTTTATTTGATCAGTGCCAGTGTTATCTCAATTGTTCAATATATTGAAAAATCTCCAAAATTTGCCATTAAATAACTCTCATTACTTCTGGTGGCTCAGAGGTTAAAGCGTCTGCCTGCAATGAAGGAGACCTGGGTTCAATCTCTGGGTTGGGAAGATCCCCTGGAGAAGGAAATGGCAACCCACTCCAGTATTCTTGCCTGGAGAATCCCATGGACAGAGCCTGGTGGGCTACAGTCCACGGGGTCGCAAAGAGTTGGACACGACTGAGCGACTTCACTTTCACTTTCAAGTCTCATTAAACAATGCAGAATTAATTACAGTTAAAGACGATACTTCAGTCGGTTAGTATTATTACCTAGAATAATATACTGATGGAACAGGCATAATATTTTGTACTTTAATATATTTACAGTATTGAAAACTAGTGCAATAATAGGTAACTCCAAAGCCCCTATATTTAGTTTGGAAAATGTTTCTGATGTTTGTTTTCCAATACTGCTTGGTTTTCCCTTGGGGACGGGTAGTAAATGGAGGTACAGACTCTCTTCTCCCTTGTATAGACAAATGTTAAAGTTTGTTTTCATTGCCTAGAGACACAATAATTCAAAGAAATCCATTCACATACAAGGCTTACAGTTTGGCTTTAGATACTTGGATGGTTGCTAATATTTTAAAAATATACTTACAATATGTGTGTGTTCAGTTGCTAAGTCGTGTTTGACTTTTTGTGATCCCACTGCAGCATGGGGACTTTACTATCTCCTGAAATTTGCCCAACTCCATGTCCATTGAGTCAGTAATGCTATCTAGCCAGACATCTCATCCTCTGCCTCCCCTTTCTCCTTTTATCTTCAATCTTTCCCAGCATCGGGGTCTTATATGCATATTAAAAAATAATCCAGTGCAATTTTTTAAAAAATCTGATTATATCAAATTTCAATATGCTTTAATGCAATAGTGATATAGTCATTAGAATGATTTCACAGGCTAAATATAATTTAATTTGTACCCTGCATTTCTTATATCTAATTTTTAAAATACTTATCTTTCTTGTTTTGATAAATTTTAATAATCAAACATATAAAAAATTATTTTTAAATGGCTTGTTTCATTTATGCATTATGTGTTTTAAATATATTTACAAATTCTTCAACAAGCTCTTGAAAATTTTAAAAACTTTTTTGCAGTTTCCAACCTTAAAGTACTTTATTTTTAATACAATGGCCTCATTCCAGTACCCTGGATCTCAAGGCATTTAGAAGCTTAATATACTATGAGTAGATTTTCAACATGATAAATGGATCATTAGTTGCACTGCTTCAATTATAAGTGATAGATGAGTAGAATAAACCTTGTATTTTTATATCTTTACAACTTTCTTTTAATATTACTTTTGTGTAGGATTGCATTTTAAAGCAATTATTTTGTAAGTGAAAGAATTCTGAATCACTTTTTATTCATTCTAGAACCACAAAACACATAAAGGGTTATATTATACCTTCCTATATTTCTGTACATTATTCCTTTGAGGAAGGGAGAAGGTTAAAGAAAGTGTTTGGCATCAAGAGGTTCTTGTAATAATCAGGGGAGGTGTTAGCTTGAATTTCTTACCCATATTAAAATGGAGAATTGAGAGGTCCTCACTCTATGACTTAATAGCTAATGACCTTGGATAGGGCACACCCTCTCTGGACCTTATTATTCAAATTTCTGAACGGAAGTTGAATAAATTATCCAAAGATCTTGCCTAGTTACAAAAAAAAAAAGAAATCTATAAATCTAGAAATAGAAAAATCACTTAGGAATGTCATATACAATTCTTAATCAGTCATTTAGATTTTATCTTGAGCTCACTGGCACTTGCTGCAGAGCAAAGCACCTATTAGTTAAAAATGAGAATGAAAGAACAATAAAGAAGTGACTCAAAAAAGACTAAATGGGGTCTTGAATGACCAACACTGCTTTTCAGTCATTACTTCAGCCAGAGATTGCTTGAAACATTTTTAATATATTGTTTTTAGATCAAATATTATTCCCATTTTGTGACTGCTTTCTAATTGTAAACTCTTAAGAGACCTTATCCTCATATCTACAGCAACCAGCATAATGCCAAGGACATCATAAAAGTTCAGCAAAATTGAAACTATCAAGTACTCTCTCATATTCTTTCCTTCTATGCCTAAAAGAACACACATACTCTATAGTCTTTTGATATTTAGTCCAAGAAGCAACTTCAGATATTTAATACAACTGTTATCAACAAATATATTAGAGATTAATGCCTTGAATTTAACACTGATACTTTATATAATATTATAATCATTTATAGCAATCATGATTAACATTGATATGTTTTCCATTTTAAGGGTATATAAAACTGAAATTGTACTTTGAAGTAAGAGTTGTATTATTTTTATTCAACTGTTTTCTCTGCTTTACTTATCTAACAACTCCCAATATATTCAATTCATTTATTTCAGTCATCTATTTAATTTATTTTAAAATTTCCATCTATAGTTTTAAAAACGCAGAATATTTTCCCTAGACCTTTAATTTTGGAAACTTGGTTTCATGAGTTGGCCTGAAGATCATATATTCTAGAAATGGTAGCTGGTCCACATGGAAAACTATGGTACATTATTATATACATTTGTAAGGAGAAGGAAATGGCAACCCACTCCAGTGTTCTTGCCTGGAGAATCCCAGGGATGGGGGAGCCTCATGGGCTGCCGTCTATGGGGTCGCACAGAGTCGGACACGACTGAAGTGACTTAGCAGCAGCAAGCTATTTTAATAAAACAGTAAATCTTGATTGTATCTGTTGATTTAGACATAACATGTTAAGGTTGTCTTAATAATATTAAGACCAGAATAAAAACATACGAAGCATGTTTTAAAAGCATACACAATTTCACCATGCCAACATAAATATTTGCATTCCTTTTTGTTTTCTTCTTGTCAGTCCATATGCAAGCATATCTTGAATTTTAAATGTTTCCTTCTCTCATAAATATTTTATTACTAATATTAGATAATTGTACAGGCGGCTACATATTCATTTTGGATATAATTTTAATGGCTAAATTAACATTTTAGATCAAGTATTATTTAGATCAAATTTGATGCATTAAGGGATACTTAATGATATCCCTAGCATACAGATTCTTTTTTAAGTATGTGAAGTCACTCAGTCATGTTCGACTTTTTGCAACCCCATGGACTGTAGCCTACCATACTCTGTTCCATGGGATTTTCCAGGCAAGGATACTGGAGTGGGTTGCCATTTCCTTCTCCAGAGGATTTTCCTGACCCAGTGATCGAACCCAGGTCTCCCGCACTGTAGGCAGATGGTTTACCATCTGAGCCACCAGGGAAGTCCTTTTTCAGGTATGCTATATAGTTCATACTATACCTATGTTTATGCATGAAATTTAATGTTTTGAATGCTTCATTACTGAAAAGTTCTTACAGGTGAGATCCTTATATTAACAAACAATAAAATTATTAATTAACTGATATGCATTAGAAATTAAGGTTTTGAAAATAATTCTCTTCCAATTTTTTCCCCAAACCTAGACATACAGTTCAATCAGAAAAATATTTGGTGAAAATTACATAACTTAGTATGAGACTAATTGTTTTGAAGTTGCTATTTCTTTTTATTCCTCACAATTTATTTTCTGGGCAAGTTTAATGATTATTCTCTTGAGGAACACCTATTGTGGGTGGCTTCAGCAACCTAGGCATTTAAATTTTCTAAGAATCTCGTTGCCATAGTGATCACGTAATCTAAGTTAGTACACTAAAAAGAACAAAATATAAGACCACATTTTTAAAAGCCAATACTTAAATTATTTCTCTAAGTTCAGATGTTTCTTCAGACCTGGGGAATAAACTTTTAGAATCACTCTATAATTTGCAAAGAGAAAATAAATTTTACCAAAACAATGGATTAAATTTGAAATTCTATTTTCTATAACAATGTCTGAACCACATATTTTAAAGTGTTTATTTGTAGGTTTGATACATGCAATAAGTACAAGTATACAATTGAAACAGGAAAATTTTAGCATAAAAATTTTAGATGATATAATTTATCATTTATGTTTTAGGAAAATACATATTTGAGATTAATGTTTATTACTAAGTTAACTAAAACTCTGGATAATTATTTTTTGTAAGGTAAAACAACTTTAAATTCATTGATGAGTTACCATGAACATAAGTACATTAAAGAGACCAAAAAACTGGAACCAGGGACATAGGAAGTGAGTGTCAATGTCAGCAGTCTCACTGAGTGCTTCTACAAAATCAAAGGTTTTGAGCCACAGCTTTACCACCATACAGATTACAGAAAACAGGACCATAACAGGAGACACCCAAGGTGGGGAAACTAACAAGAAATTTTCACTTGAGCTGGAACATGAGCTGAAACAAACAAACAAGGACAAGAAATACAGTATTCCTTTCCCAACCCTTCTCAAACTGCCTCTTCTAAATGTTGACAGACAGGAATATTGCCAATATCTGTCTTGACACTGCACAAATGGAAAAAGAAAAACTACAAGTATCATTTGAAAGTTTAATATAATCTCTGAAAGAGTCAATATTCGCTTTACAGGGAATGTTCAAAAACTGTTATTTGAAAGAATTTGATTTAAATTGTCCCAAATTGGTAGACAGAAGTAAACACCATATGAACTCAGCCTCAACTCAGGATATAAAGAATGCCAATAAATGAAGTTCAAAAGAAAATCAGTACCTCATTATAATAGAAAATAAATCAACAGACAAGCAAAAACACCTTCAGACAGACAGACACACATACACACAGAGAAGGTGCCATGCATAAAAGTTAACAATAGCAGAAACAGACATTCAAAGATTTTAGCTACTGTAATTAGTAGAAACAAACAAGAAAAATTATTTTTTCTAAAGAAATACAAGAGAAATTTGAAAATAAATACAACTCTTATGTCTTTAAATTATAACTAGATTTTTTAATGGACAAAATAGTAGTTTATATAGAACTGATGAAAGAGAGAACTGGAAAAATGACCCAAAGAAATTGTTTATATTTCCACCTAGACATATAAAAGTGGTCTATATTTCATTGAAGAAACAGTGATAAGGCTTGACAAACATCTAAACAGAGCTCTGGGAGGCAATAACAAGGCAATATTCAAAGAGATAAGCTGAGTGCTTTCCAGAAATTTTGAAAAATGTTATAATCAGGTCTGGGAGTCATTCATTCCCAATGAGGATAGTTAATGAGAAATACACATCTAGACATACCATAGTGAAATGGCAAAAAAAAAAAAAAAAAACAGAGGCAAAGAGATGTCAAGAAAAATGAATAAGAAAATAAAAAGCAGCTTCAAAGAGAAGGTAATTAAACTGGCTGATAATTTGTCACTGGAAACAACAGAAGGCAGATGATACTGAAGAAATATCCTTAAAGAGAGGAGATAATTGCCAGTCAATAATTTCTATATAGCAAAATTACCTTTATGAATGATTTAAATATAAAAATTCTTCAGAAAAAAAAATGGGGAAATAGAATTTAATTACACTAATATATTCACCAAAGCAAATTTTAAGAAATATTTTTCAGGAAGAGAAAATTGGCCCAAAGTTAAGCTATTAAATGCAAAAACAAATTTTGCGTTAGATAAGAAAATGTGTCTGTATATAATTTAAACAGTCATTTATTTTATGAGGCAATATGCATGTCTAATTTGGAGAGGCAAGTTAGAACTTAAATCCTAGATAGTAACAGTCAAAGCAGATCAGGGACACGATGAGGGATAAAAGACAAAGTTTCAGACCTTTTTATTATATGAGATGAAGAAAAGCCACTAGTTACATTTGAATGTGTTAAGGAAATGATTTCCCTTGTGGCTCAAATGGTAAAATGTCTGCCTGCAATGTGGGAGACTTGGGTTCAATTTGTGGATTGGGAAGATCTGGGTTCAGCCCTTGGGCTGGGAAGATCTCCTGGAGAAGAAAATAGGAACCACTCCAATATTCTTGCCTGGAAAATCCCATGGACAGAGGAGCCTGGCAGGCTACAGTATATGAGGTCACAAAGAGTTGGACACGACTGAGGAACTAACACACAAGTAAATCATGGTATAATGAGCCTAGGAAAACTAACATAATAAAAGAAATACCTAAATCCTAAATAATTAGATAAATAATATAAAAATAAAATTTTAAAACTCCTCCAATTCAAAACAAAGCAAGAGTAAGTAGGAGGAGGACCAGAAAAGTTTAAAAAAAGAAATAGCACATTATAAAATTATATAAATAAGTTCAAATATAATACTAATCACCCTAAATATAAGTGGATAAACACAGTTTCTATGGGAATGTTGAAAAATGCTGTTTTAGGTCCAAATAGTAGACTGGGAAGGAAAATTTTCAACCCAATAATGGTCTTTAAACACATTAACACAACTACCAAAAATATATTTCAAGTCAAAGTCTTTTATTTTAATTCTGTGAAGGTCCTAAGGAGTGAGCTACACAGTTTCAATGAAGTTCCAATCACCTAACTGTGAGGGTAAAAAGTGAACAAATATAACAAAAGAAAATGAAATTTTTAGAAGATAGAATAAAACATCTCTGCTCAATAGAATTTTTAGTGGTTATAAAAATATACTAATTTACTCTGCTCAGTATGGTAACCAGAAATCATGGACTAGTAGGCACTTGAAACCAGGCTCAGTCAGTTTAGTTCAGTCGCTCAGTTATGTCTGACTCTTTGTGATCCCATGGACTACAGCATGCGAGGTCTCCTTGTCCATCACCAACTCCTGCAGCTTGCTCAAAATCATGGCCATCGAGTTGGTGATTCCATCCAACCATATCATCCTCAGTTGTCCCCCTCTCTTCTTGCCTTCAATCTTTCCCAAAATCAGGGTCTTTTCCAACGAGTCAGTTCTTCACAACAGGTGGCCAAAGTATTGGAGTTTCAGCGTCAGCATCAGTCCTTCCAATGAATATTCAGGACTGATTTCCTTTAGGACTGACTGGTTGGATCTCCTTGCAGTCCAAGGGACTCTCAAGAGTCTTCTTCAACACCACAGTTCAAAAGCATCAATTCTTTGGTGCTCACTTTTCTTCATGGTCCAATTCTCACACCCATACATAACCACTGGAAAAACCACAGCTTTGACTAGACGGACCTTTGTCAGCAAATATGCTACTGGTTACTATATTAGACGGTAAAGATACGGAAGACTCTATTACTTCTGGTTAGACAATAATTTTTCAAGCAATTTATAAAAAACAAAGAATACAAGAATTGGTAAATACAAGTACAATAAAACAAATAATAATGCAGAAATTAGTGAATGTATTTTCAACATATAAAATCAACACAGGATTATACAATGAGCTTTCAACTAAAACCAAGATGAGATTCCAGCATATATATATATATATCAAATAAAGAAAAATTCAAATATGCACAAATGTTAGTAGATATATAGCACCACAGAGACTCCAACCTACCGTGGTTTAGATAGTAACTACTACAATCTCTTTGGAAAATATTGCTTGATAAACTTCAATGTTTACATATGCTGCATTAAGCCATTACATTTCTAGGTATTACCAAGAAGAAACTCATGTTTCTTTTGATCTAGGTACTTTTATTCCACATCCTTCTAACAGCAAAAATAGCTTTCTTCTTTGAAACTTGAAAATGATGTACATGAAACATGGGATAAAATCAAGAATTTGTCAATTTTTTCTGGATCCTTCTATATAATCTATCACTTTTGACACCTTCAAACAGTATGCAAAAACAAAATAAATAAAACTATTATTTAGAGACAAATCAAAGTCTTTATAACATAGTAAACTCAGATAAGTCCTCTTTCATTGTTGACTGTCTCAGGTCACAGGCACTACTACCCATTAGAAATAATGGAAATCATCCTTGACATCATTCCTGCCTTTGCTTTCCATTTCTAGTTATTCCCGCAATCAAGCTGACCAACACTATCCTTGATTTCATCGTCTTCTTTCCACCTTGAATATCCCAACTCAAGTTCAAACTTTTCTCATTACAGGTATGAATTACTGGAATAGTTTTTTATATAGCCAATTCATATACAGTTAATATCTTCTGTTCTTTATTCCATAGTGAGAAAGAACTTTTAAAAAACACAAATAGAGCAGTTACATAAGCATGCCTAAAGCTTCAGAATTGGTTTATTTGAACACATTGCTTTCAGGGAAAAGTAAAGCTCTGTATAGTCTTATATGAATAGTTTTGCATATCTGGTTCTCAACTAACTTGGGGATTTCATATTAAACAAGCCTCTTTAATTCAGCTACACATATGTCTTTTTCAGGATTCTCAAATCCAAAATCATTACAGACAGTGACTGCAGCCACAAAATTAAAAGATGCTTACTCCTTGGAAGAAAAGCTATGACAAACCTACACGGCATTAAAAAGCAGAAACATCACTTTGCCAGTAACAATCTGTATAGTCAAAGCTATGGTTTTTCCAGTAGTCGTGTACAGATGTGAGAGTGGGACAATAAAACAAAGGCTGAGCACTGAAGAATTGATGCTTTTTAATGCAATGCTGAAGAAGACTCTGGAGAGTCCTTTGGACAACAAGAAATGAAACCAGACAATCTTAAAGGAAACTAACCCTGAATATTCATTGGAAGGACTGATGCTGAAGCTGAAGCTCCAATACTTTGGTCATCTGATGTGAAGAGCTGACTCACTGGAGAAGACCCTGATGCTGGAGAAGATTGAAGGCAGGAGGAGAAGGGGATGACAGAGGATGAGATGGTTGGATGGCATCACTGACTCAATGGACATGAGTTTGAGCAAACTCTGGGAGATGGTGAAGGACAAGGAAGCTTGGCATCTTGTAGTCCATGGGGTCACAAAGAGTCGGACATGGCCTCGCGACTGAACAACAGATAAACCATGCTCCCTTTCTGATATGGGATATTCAGTGACAGTTAACCCCAGTCCCAATCCTTCAACCCACTTGAAGTTAACTTCTACTTATCCTTTTGCTAGTATCCAAAGGGTATCTTGAACAGAATTTCATTTCTGTACTCTATAAATCCTATTATAGCTTCTCATAGCACAAAGCTCTTCTCTTATAAAGCTCTTAAAACAATAGCAATGCTAGATTTGCTTTTGTAACTGTGTGGATTGGTGCCTGTCTAATGGTGAAGGACAGGAAAGCCTGGCATTCTGCAGTCATGGGGTCGCAAAGAGCTGGAACCGAGTGACTGAACAACAACTGTCTAACTCAGCAGATGCAAGTTCTATGAAGTTAAAACAGTTGATATTTGTGTTTATTTTTCCCAGAGTCTGTGACAGATATATGTGAGAAACTATGTTAAATAAATATTTAATGAACCAATTTTCCTTTCTCTGTTTAAACTCCTCCTAAACTCTCCGGGCAAGCTGAAGGTCACTTCACTAACATTAAGGTTAAAGGAATTCAGAATTCTAAGACTGGCAGTTCTCAATAATTGGGCTTTTGACCCAGCTGAAATAATAACTTGAACATCTTCCTACAATGAAACTGTCCCTAGTCTCCTTTAGTTTTCTAGGAAAATTAAAAGATGCTTAACTTACACATGTAAGATCCATATAATATATTTACTCATGGGTGCATGTGTGTGCTAAGTCACTTCAGTCATATCCAACTCTGTGACACTATGCACTGCAGCCCGCCAGGCTTCTCAGTCCATGGGATTCTCCAGGCAAGAAAACTGGAGTGGGTTGCCATGCCCTCCTCCAGGGGATCATCCTGACTCAGAGATCAAACTTGCATCTCTTAACGTCTTTTGAATTGGCAGGAGGGTTCTTTGCCACTAGCGCCACCTGGGAAGCCCAAACTTACTCATATATTCAATATCTAACAAATGTGAATCTCACACTAATTATTAGACAAGTTCAGTGTGGGGATGGTGTAGATGCAATTCATTTCAAAGGAAGACCTCTTGAAAAATGATACAGTTCTTTTAGGGTAAAAATGGATTACAGATGTGAAAGTTTTCAGTAAAAATGCAAAGTATTTAAGTAACAAAAGGTTTTTGTACAAAACAACTTTCAAAGCACAATAAAGAGAAATATAATTTAAATGAAATATAAATTCATCTTCCTAATAGATAGCATTAAGTCACAATATTTTTTTTCTGGAAAAGGCACAATATGAAATTTTGATAAACTGATTAAATTCAATTGTATTATGATTCACTTTCATGTACTAACTAGAGTAGTCAAGATAGACCATCTTAATGATAAGAATTCATGTTAAATAGAGCATAAGTAATAAACTTCCTATTTAGCCTACTCTACCATTGGTATTATACCAGACTAGATTGCTAGCATTCAGTTCAGTTCAGTTCAGTCGCTCAGTTGACTCTCTGTGACCCCATGAATTGCAACACGTCAGGTCTCCCTGTCCATCACCAACTCCTGGAGTCCACACAAACTCATGTCCATTGAGTCGGTGATGCCATCTAACCACCTCATCCTAGTTGTCCCCTTCTCCTCCTGCCCTCAATCTTTCCCAACATTAGGGTCTTTTCAAATGAGTCAGTTCCTCACATCACGTGGCCGGAATACTAGAGTTTCAGCTTCAACATCAGTCTTTCCAATGAACACCCAGGACTGATCTTCTTTAGGATGGACTGGTTGGATCTCCTTGCAGTCCAAAGGAATCTCAAGAGTCTTCTGCAACATCACAGTTCAAAAGCATCAATTCTTCAGCTCTCAGCTTTCTTTATAGTTCAACTCTAACATCCATACATGACTAATCAAAAAACCATAGCGTTGACTAGATGGACCTTTGTTGGAAAAGTAATGTCTCTGCTTTTTAATATGTTGTCTAGGTTGCTCATAACTTTCCTTCCAAGGAGTGTCTTTTAATTTCATGGCTGCAGTCACCATCTGCAGTGATTTTGGAGCCCCCCAAAAAATAAAGCCTGACACTGTTTCCCCTCTTTGCCCATCTATTTGCCATGATCTTAGTTTTCTGAATGTTGAGCTTTAAGCTAACTCCTTCACTCTTCTCTTTCACTTTCATCAAGAGGCTCTTTAGCTCTTCTTCACTTTCTGCCATTAGCATGGTGTCATCTGCATATCTGAGGTTATTGATGTTTCTCCCAGCAATCTTGATTCCAGCTTGTACTGCATCCATCCCAGCGTTTCTCATGATGTCCTCTGCATAGAAGTTAAATATGCAAGGTGACAATATACAGCCTTGATGTACTTCTTTTCCTATTTGGAATCAGTCTGTTGTTCTATCTCCAGTTCTAACTGTTGCTTCCTGACCTGCATACAGGTTTCTCAAGAGGCAGGTCAGGTGCTCTGGTATTCCCATCTCCTTCAGAATTTTCCACAGTTTATTGTGATCCACACAGTCAAAGGCTTTGTCATAGTCTATAAAGCAGAAATAGATGTTTTTCTGGAACTCTCTTGCTCTTTGCATGATCCAGCAGGTGTTGGCAATTTGATCTCTGGTTCCTCTGCCTTTTCTAAAACCAGCTTGAACATCTGGAAGTTCATGGTTCATGTATTGTTGAAGCCTGGCTTGGAGAACTTTGAGCATTACTTTACTAGCATGTGAGATGAGTGCAATTGTGCGGTGGTAGTTTGAGCATTCTTTGGCATTGCCTTTCTTTGGTATTGGAATGAAAGCAGACTTTTTCCAGTCCTGTGGCCACTGCTGAGTTTTCCAAATTTGCTGACATATTGAGTGCAGCACTTTCACAGCAACATCTTTCAGAATTTGAAACAGCTCAACTGGAATTTCATCACCTCCACTAGCTTTGTTCGTAGTGATACTTTCTAAGGCCCACTTGACTTCACATTCCAGGATGTCTGGCTCTAGGTGAGTGATCACACCATCATGATTATCTGAGTCATGAAGATCTTTTTTTGTACAGTTCTTTGTATTGCTGCCACCTCTTTTCCATATTTTCTGCTTCTGTCAGGTCCATACCATTTCTGTCCTTTATCGAGCCCATCTTTGCATGAAATGTTCCCTTGGTATCTCTAATTTTCTTGAAGAGATCTCTAGTCTTTCCCGCTCAATTTTTTCCCCTCTATCTCTTTGCACTGATCACTGAGGAAGGCTTTGTTATCTCTCCTTGTTATTCTTTGGCACTCTGCATTCAAATGGGTATATCTTGCCTTTTCTCCTTTGCTTTCCATTTGCCTTTTCACAACTATTTGTAAGGCTTCGTCAGACAGCCATTTTGCTTTTTTGCATTTCTTTTTCTTGGGGATGGTCTTGATCCCTGTCTCCTGTATAATGTCACAAACCTCCATCCATAGTTCATCAGGCACTCTGTCTATCAGATCTAGTCCCTTAAACCTATTTCTCACTTCCACTGTATAATCCATCTTAAGATATGTTTTTGTTTAATTTAATGTTTATTCATTGTAATTGGGTCTAAAATAGACACTGGGATAGATTTTATGTAGAGATACATCCTGAAGTGAAGTGAAGTGAAGTGAAGTCGCTCAGTCGTGCCTGACTCTTTGCAACCCCATGGACAGTAGCCTGCACCAAGCTCCTCTGTCCATGGGATTTTCTAGGCAAGAGTACTGGAGTGGGTTGCCGTTTTCCTTCTCAGGGAATCTTCCCGACCCTGGGATCAAACCCAGGTCTCCCACATTTTAGACAGATGCTTTACCGTCTGAGCCACCAGGGAAGTCCAGATACATCCTAGGTACTATCATTTTATCTACTGATTAAGAAGTATGCAGCTGCTAAGTCGCTTCAGTCATGTTCAACTCTGTGCAACCACATAGACGGCAGCCCACCAGGCTCCACTGTCCCTAGGATTCTCCAGGCAAGAACACTAGAGTGGGTTGCCATTTCCCTCTCCAATGTATGAAAGTGAAAAGTGAAAGTAAAGTCGCACAGTCATGTCTGACTCTTAACGACCCCATGGACTGCAGCCTACCAGCCTCCTCCATCCATGGGATTTTCCAGGCAAGAGTACTGGAGTGGGTTTCCATTGCCTTCTCTGATGCATTTACTATTAATGGGTCTTAATCTTTATTTTCTGATGTTACATAATATATATTATGATTGTATTGATATTTAAATGTCTTGTTATCTCCTGATATTTATCTTCATTTTTACAACATTAAATTATTTATGTAAATGACCATTTGAAGAAAATAAAATAACCTTGAAGGTGAAGGTGAAGTTGCTCAGTCGTGTCCGACTCTTTGTGACCCCGTGGACTGTAACCTACTAGGCTTCTCCGTCCATGGGATTCTCCAGGCAAGAATACTGGAGTGGATTGCCATTTCCTTCTCCAGGGGATCTTCCTGACCCAGGGATCGAACCCGGGTCTCCCGCATTGGAGGCAGATGCTTTAACCTCTGAGCCACCAGGGAAGCGGATTAGTATAATTTCTGTCTATAAAAATATTGTTAAGTTACACTATTTGATTAATTCTACATTGTGGATCTGTTTTTAAAATGACCTGTTAATCTGATACCATGGTTAGGGTCTAAGTTTTCATTTTCAGTCATAAAGACATCATTTCTAGGTTTGTGACACTACAAAAAAATGTAAAAAGAACAGCATTAATAGATAAACATAACCACTTCTTAACTGTTGAGCACATATTCTGAACATTGAAGATATTCTATTTGTATGTCATTCAGATTCAGAAATAACTGTTGATAGTAAAATGTACATATCTTTTCACAAGGGTAAGGAAACAACTTAAACTTCCCAAGCTGAAGTTTAAGATGAAAATGTGGATTTTAAGTAACATCAGGTATTAAGAATCCAAAAGACTTTTAAAGGATTCCCTGGTGGTCCAGTGGTTAAGAATCTGACTTGCAATGTAAGAGATGCCGGTTCGATCCTCGTCCAGGAGGATCCCACATGCCTCAGATCAACTAATCTCATGTGCCACAGCTCTAATCTCATGAACACAGGCTCTAGGGCCTGCAAGCCACAACTACTGAGTTCACGTGCTGCAATTACTGAAGCCCATGTGCCTAGAGCCTGTGCTCCCCAACAAGAGAAGCCGCTGCAATGAGAAACCTGAGCACTACAATAACGAGTAGCCCCCATTCACAATGACTAGAGAAAGCCCACATGCAGCAATGTAGACCCACCACAACCAAGAAGTAATAATAAACAAATACTTTTTAAAAATAGGTTTAAAACTTCTAGAAGCACAAATTCTCTCAAATGTTTTCATGAAGTCTTTAATAGAGTTTAAAACTGAAGAATGGCATGTAGAGATCTGTCAAATCTACATTTTTACTCCATCTACAATGCTGGCCATTACTGAAGATGAACTCAAAATACAACTTAACCATACCAGAGACTAGGAGATTATAAGCAAAAAGACTGCAAAATTATTCTGCCCTCCAAGTATTGTATATTAAGAAATCCTCATTATTAGGGCATCTGCTATAGTTTAGTTGTTGAAAATTCAAATAAAATGTGTTTAATTTTTAATTTAATCTCTAGGAATAATATTAACTGCAAATACTAGCAACATTGCTTCAAATAAACTGATGCAAGAATATAGATATTACTAATTGATAAAGTAATGTCATATACACCAACTTATTCCACTCAACCTTTTAAAAGCTAAACAGCTTGAAACAAGTTTTGCAAAAATATGTTCACTTTAAAATTGTGTTTTTATCTAGCTATTTATCTACCTCTCCATCTGTCTATTTTTCATTTTAAATGACAACTTATTTATGTTATATTCATCATTATGTAACATAAATAATAAGTCACTTTATAGGTTATCTTGACAATAAAGATCCAATTGATAACTGTTCTTATCAATCTGAACGTAAAACATTACACTATATAATAATTTTTAAGCCTCAAGTTTATCTTACTTTTCTAATGAATTTTAATACAAAGAATTCTTAATGGAAAAAAGGAAGAAGGCAATATTAAGTGCTTAATGATTTTTTATAATCTGAAAACTATTTTTGTAAAATGTAAATTTAAAAATTATATCCCTTACACTGTATTATTAGAATTGACACACGCTTATTATTTCGTCTGTCCTCCCACCACTATCAACTTGATTCCTAACATTTTCAACTGGATAGTCTTACATTAAAAATTTAGACATCTGAAGATTGAATTGTTCTGCTAATACCATAAGTGTTTTTTGGTATAATAAACGTATCCTGCTTATTTTAAGGATTAGAAGTGATAGGAGAACATTCCCAACACAGATAGAACAATCACTTAGTGCTATATGTAATAAAATACTGAAATCCAATATGCAGAAGCAGTTTGCATGCCATTTACCCATCCCTATTCACCAAAGTGGTAGACTTTTTCAAACTCTATAATGCAGCATTATTTATCATTAATTAAATCAGCTGCTATTCTTCCTTGTTATAAATGTCAGAAATTATTTCTGAATGATACCAAGTTTTCGTGAAGGTTGTTGCATAAATAAAACAAATGGAAAACAGTTGTTTAGGAAGAAAAAAGTATAGCAGTTCCTCATAGAAGAAAAGAAATATAATCTAGTAGTCTACAAGTTAGAACAGTACAGATGGAGTCCCATTTTTTAGTTACAACCTGGGAACTACATTACAAATAATTCAAAAACATATGAAAGTATATGTTTTCTCCAGAATGTAAGTAATCCAAGATGGCACATGAACTCATTCTTTCATAATCACTGCTGCTGCTCTTAGAAAATATGACACTGACTTATTAGATCCCTCACATGCAGACATGCATGTATGTTTTCACAGAGATTTAGATACTTAAGATTATATATGCACCAAAGTGAAATTAGAAACTTTCACAAAAAGCTAGAAACACTGTATTTACAGATAGGCTTTATATTTATAGCACTTTCAGACTTATTTTTTATTGTGGTAAAAGGTATATAAACCTACCAATTTAATATTTCTGAAGTTTACAACTCACAGGTACTAAGTGCATTAACACTGTTGCACAGTCATTTTTATAGCTGAATAAAATGGGAATCCAAACTGCTTTAATCTACAGTTATCTAATCTAATAAATACAGATGGTCAATGGGCCAGCATTATTTTCACTACTCTTGTCAATCAATTACAGGGAATTCTGACACAATTGTTAAGACTTCTGGAACAACCAGACATATCTAAGAATCTTCAGACCATTTGGAGGATTGTCCAAACAAACATATTGATTTCTTGATACTATTCTGTCTTCTAATTATGTTTTCCCCTTAAAATCATATCCTTTACTTAACTTTGGGGGGGGGGGGTCGCTAGTGGAATGTTACAAGCTGTGTAATAATTTGCATTTAACTATCCCCCATTCACTTTCATGCATTGGAGAAGGAAATGGCAACCCACTCCAGTGTTCTTGTCTGGAGAATCCCAGGGACGGGGGAGCCTGGTGGGCTGCCATCTATGGGGTCACACAGAATTGGACACGACTGAAGCGACTTAGCAGCAGCAGCAGCAGCAGCATCCCCCATTCATAATTTAACATCATAATCTTGCTATTGATATTTGCCACATAGTATATACAAGGTGTGTGTGTCTGTGTGTGTGTGTACGTGCATTTCTTTTCTTTCTTTAAAATGATGAGCACCACAATGACAATCATAGTTTCAACTGTGATGGCCTTCCATTTGTGTTAAACGATGGGTTGGGACATAATCTTTTAAAAACATGTATTATTGCGATGTTCAGCAGGCTAATTTATAAAAGCTTGGCATTTTTTTTTTTTGATAACCATTAATCTGATCCTAAGAAATACACAAAAGTCAATAAAACAAATGTTTCTTGTAACAACATAACAAATATAAATAATGTGACATGTCCTTGTTTAAAATTTACATATATTTAGTAGAACAACACAATATACTTAAAGTCTTGAATAATCTCTGAAATGTTTCCAAATCTTGTTAGCCACTGCTCTGAATACAGCAGTTTTATCCAAAGTAAAAGGTATACAGTTAGGGAATATTTCTCTGTTATTTTATATTCGAGAGCCTTTTTTTTTTCCTGCTCTGCAAATAAATTTGTCAGTACTATTATTTTATGCAGGCATTAAAACATAATGTGTCAACTTACAACTCAAAGTAGAAAACATAGCAGAATTCTCTTTTCTATTGAAAATGTATAATGATGATGGAATTTACTTCATTGAAGAAGTAAAGCTCTAGCTTTGTATCCAGAGATTATTCAGTAGTGCATATAAGTCCTTTCTAAACCCCAGCCTGGGTCCTAAGGTAGAGATAGGAAAGCACAAAAAATTGGAATGATGAAAAAATGACCAGTTAATACCAACATATATCTCCTCACCCTGACCTTATTTGTGACATTTAAATCCGTATGTCTAACTGCGTGTCTGAAATATCTGTGAAAAGCACTTCTTGTTCAACATGTCTAACAACACACTTCCAATATTTATATCACTGCCCCTTATGCTAGTGAATGGTACTCACACTTGTACATGCTACAAGAGAGTAATTTAGGAGCATCTCAGCATATCGTTTGATTTCATTTCTCACATAACATTTGTTATATATCCTGCTGATTTCATTTAGAGTGTGTGTGTGTGTGTGTGTATATATATATATATATATATAATCTATACACATCTTGCAGAATATATATATTTTTTAAATCTAAGTTATTTTAGCTTAGACTTCTGCAATCACCCCTTAGCTGGTACGTCAGCATCCATTACAGTATCCACCCCATGCTATCTTTCCCAACACTGAGGGGAATCAGTATTTTAAAAAAGGAATCAAATCATTTGTTCAGTTTACCTTATAAGAATACCCAAATTTTATATTTTCTCAATTTATGCACAGCTAGTTTCTCACCTGGGCTTCCCTGGTAGCTCAGTGTAAAGAATCCTTCTGCCAGTGAGGGAGACACAGGTCCAATTCCTGGGTCAGGAATATGCCCTGGAGAAGGAAATGGCAACCTACTATAGTATTCTTGCCTGGGAAATCCCATGGACAGAAGAGCCTGGCCAGCTAAAGTACATGGGGCCACAAAAGGAGTTGGACACAACTTTGCAACTAAACAAAACAACATTGTCTCACCTTCCTCAACTCCTCACCAAGTCCTCAATCTCTAGTCGTACTGGTTTTCTTTAAAGATGCTGATCTTCCTCTCTCCAAAAGTCACACACTCATTCTGATATCTCTGATTGAATCCCAGGCTTCCTTATATTCCACCCTAGATTCATACCCCACAGCACACGCTCTCATTCTGCCTGTATTTTTCCTTCATGGCACTTAAGACAGTTTGCAGTAGTAAGTACTATGGACTGAACAGTATTCTTCAAAAAGATACACTGAAGTCCTAACTCTAAGTATCTTCAGTTCAGTTCAGTACAGTTCAGTCACTCAGTCATGTCCGACTGTTGTTACCCCATGAATCACAGCATGCCAGGCCTCCCTGTCCATCACCAACTCCCAGAGTTCACCCAGACTCGTGTCCATTGAGTCCGTGATGCAATCCAGCCATCTGATCCTCTGTCGGCCCCTTCTTCCCCTGCCCCCTATCCCTCCCAGCACCAGAGTCTTTTCCAAAGAGTCAACTCTTTGCATGAGGTGGCCAAAGAACTGGAGTTTCAGCTTTAGCATTATTCCTTCCAAAGAAATTCCAGGGCTGATCTTCAGAATGGACTGGTTGGATCTCCTCGCAGTCCAAGGGACTCTCAAGAGTCTTCTCCAACACCACAGTTCAAAAGCATCAATTCTTCGGCGCTTAGCCTTCTTCACAGTCCAACTCTCTCATCCATACATGACCACTGGAAAAACCATAGCCTTGACTAGAAGGACCTTAGTCGGCAAAGTAATATCTCTGCTTTTGACTATGCTAACTAGGTTGCTCATAACTTTTCTTCCAAGGAGTAAGCGTCTTTTAATTTCATGGGTGCAATCACCATCTCCAGTGATTTTGGAGCTCCCCAAAATAAAGTCTGACACTGTTCCCACTGTTTCCCCATCTATTTGCCATGAAGTGATGGGACCAGATGCCATGATCTTCGTTTTCTGAATGTTGAGCTTTAAGACAACTTTTTCACTCTCCTCTTTCACTTTCATCAAGAGGCTTTTTCATTCCTCTTCACTTTCTGCCATAAGGGTGGTGTCATCTGCCTATCTGGGGTTATTGATATTTCTCCCGGCAATCTTGATTCCACCTTGTGTTTCTTCCAGTCCAGCGTTTCTCATGATGTACTCTGCGTAGAAGTTAAATAAGCAGGGTGACAATATACAGCCTTGACGTACTCCTTTTCCTATTTGGAACCAGCCTGTTGTTCCATGTCCAGGTCTAACTGTTGCTTCCTGACCTGCATACAGGTTTCTCAAGTGACAAGTCTGGTGGTCTGATATTCCCATCTCCTTCAGAATTTTCCACAGTTTATTGTGATGCACACAGTCAAAGGCTTTGGCATAGTCTATAAAGCAGAAATAGATTTTTTTTTCTGGAATTCTCTTGCTTTTTCCATGATTCATCGGATGTTGGCAATTCTATCTCTGGTTCCTCTGCCTTTTCTAAAACCAGCTTGAACATCTGAAAGTTCACAGTTCACGTACTGCTAAAGCCTCTCTTGGAGAATTTTAAGCATTACTTTACTAGCATGTGAGATGAGTGCAATTGTGTGGTAGTTTGAGCATTCTTTGGCATTGCCTTTCTTTGGGATTGGAATGAAAACTCATCTTTTCCAGGCCTGTGGCCACTTCTGAGTTTTCCAAATTTGCTGGCATATTGAGTGTAGCACTTTCACAGCATAATCTTTAAGGATTTGAAATAGCTCAACTGGAATTTCATCACCTCCACTAGCTTTGTTCATAGTGATGCTTTCTAAGGCCCACTTGACTTCACATTACAGGATGTCTGGCTCTAAGTGAGTGATCACACCATTGTGATTATCTGGGCCATGAAGATATTTTTTGTACAGTTCTTCTGTGTTTTCTTGCCACCTATTCTTAATGTTTTCTGCTTCTCTTAGGTCCACACCATTTCTGTCCTTTATTGAGTTCATCTTTGCATGAAATGTTTCCTTGGTATCTCTAATTTTCTTGAAGAGATCTCTAGTCATCCCTTTCTGTTGTTTTCTTCTATTTCTTTGTATTGATCACTGAGGAAGGCTTTCTTATCTCTCCTTGCTCTTCTTTGGAACTCTCCATTCAAATGAGTATATCTTTCCTTTTCTCCTTTGCTTTTCACTTCTCTTCTTTTCACAGCTATTTGTAAAGCCTCCTCAGACAGCCATTTTGCTTTTTTGCATTTTTTTCTTGGGGATAGTCTTGAGACCTGTCTCCTGTACAATGTCACGAACCTCATCCATAGTACGTCAGGCACTCTGCCTATCAGATCTAGTCCCTTAAACCTATTTGTCACTTCCACGGATATAAAGGATTTGATTAGGTCATACCTGAATGGTCTAGTGGTTTTCCCTACTTTCTTCAATTTAAGTCTGAATTTGGCAATAAGGTGTGAAGATATCATGTGAATATGAATATCATGTGAAGATGAAGGTAAATACTGAAGTCCTGCTACCACAATCTAGAGAATACCTAAAGCTACCAGGAGCTAGAAGAGGGAAGGAAGAGCCCCTTCCTAGAGTTCAGAGGAGCACAGCCTTGCCCATATCTTGATTTCTGACTTCTGGCCTCAAACTGTGAGAATAAACTTCTGTTGTTATAAGCCATGCAGTTTGTGGTTCTGTGTTATGGCAGTTCAAGCAACCTAAAATAACACACTTAGTGATCAACACTCACCTTCCCTGCTAGACTGTAAGTTTCATGATGGCAGGAAACTTGTGTACTTTTGCTCACTATTACATTTCTAGCACCTAATCCACAATAGGTACTTATTATTTCACCCACATAAAACACTGGTTTATATTTGGTTTTAATACAAAATATATAAAATGTCAGTGTATTCTGAAAGCAACTTTAACACTAATTTAATAATAGGTGATGTACTATTGAAATTGACATAAAAACAAAAATAAGTTTGATATAGCCCAAACGACTATACTGAGCAACTGTACTTTCACACCATAACATACTATAATATAATATAATAGTGGAGAAGGAAAAAGCAACCCACTCCAGTATTCTTGTCTGGAAAATTTCATGGATAGAGGATCCTGGAGAGCTACCATCCATGGTGTCGCAAAGGAGTCGGACATGACTTAGTGACTAGATATATACAATATAAATCAGTTTTAATAAATAAGGTGAAATTTTATTGAAGGAGAAAGGCAGGTTTTTCATTCAGCATTTTACATATAATTTTAAATTTTAAATTTTAAATTTTAAATATTCAGTGCAAAGTGAGGTTCCTATTGGTATAGAGAACTGATCTCAGTAGGCTCCATTTTTCCAGGTCCTGATGCGGTACTTAGCACATTATAAGGTTCCAGTTTGACTCAATCTCTGATGACTATACAAACAGCATTTTTTAAAAGTACAGTCAGAAAGCTATACATTGTTCTGTGGGGAAAGATTATGTCATAAGAAGAAAGACTGCCTATCTCATGACTTAATATAAATATGAAAATAATGAAAAATAGATTTAAACTACTAACAGTATACTTATTTCCAGATCTGCTATTATTACTGCACTCTATCAGTGAATTTCACATGTGAGAGACAGGCTACCACAGTGAATATGAGCTCTTGCTCTTGAGACAGATTACTTGAATTTCAGTGATACTTTTAAGTTAGATAAAAATCAAAAATACCTTCCAAATAGGGTTGCTGTGAAGATTACTATGTTAATTCAAACAAATTGCTTGGAAATGTGTCTAGAACATACTATGTACAAATTGATGCTCAATTGTAAAACTGCAGGGGGCATCGAAAGTGTGACATTTCATAATGTCCAAGGCAAACAACATTACAGTTTTTCTTTAAAAATGATAGAGTCTTGGCTATTATAAACAGTGCTGTGATGAACATCGGGGTACACCTGTCTCTTTCAATTCTGGTTTCCTTGGTGCATATGCTGGTACGGGGAGGGAGGAGGGTGGGGGTTTCAGGATGGGGAAAACATGTATGCCTGTGATGGATTCATGTTGATGTATGGCAAAACCAATACAATATTGTAAAGTAATTAACCTCCAACTAAAATAAATAAATTTATATTTTAAAAAAATGATACAGTCTTTGGCTATAATAAAATGTTTTATTTCATTCAACTCTTTTTTGTTATACTAATCCAGTCTCTGAATTTGCTTGATAGCACAATCCTATTAACAAAAGACTTTCAAGCTAATATATCAACATAAACATGCATTTCTACACAGAATAAAACAGTATAAAAACATTTTAACTGAGACAATCACAAATATAAAGATTACTTTCCATATTTCCACTTGCTCCCTATAAAGTATAATATATTGTACACTTTCTAGGGTGCATGCCCCCTACTCTATAGACCACTGCATTACACAGTTTTAGAAGCATAGAACCAAGTCTTTATTGCCTTCCACTGTATTAATAGTGAGTGCAGAATCTGATACACAGAGGTAACCAATTGTATTGCAGAAAGATAGAAATAAATGGATATATACATATATACATATATATATATACCCCAGAGAAAATAAATAATTTTTTAAGCATCATACATAATTATCCAGAAACTAAGTTTTAATTAACTAGACAGGAACTCAGTCTTCAAATTCTCAATCCAGTTCTCTTTGACTTATGCCAACTTAACCATCTAAATATACAGATGAAAGATACAATACAATCTATGCAAATATATGGACAATATAATCAGCATTTAATGCAGATGAATGGAAAATAATTTGTTACTGAGACTAATACACAAGTTTATAATGTATTTTACTAGAAAATTATCAGGGTTCTAAATTTCGATCCTAAGGACCTAAATATTTTAAAAAATTATCTGATAGCATTGTTAAAAATAGAAAGAAAATATTTAACCAGAAAGTAGCTTTTCTAAATGATTCTAAGCAAAGTTAGATATAGGAAAAATGTCTGGGAAAATATAACAAAATTTCCAAGAGTATTTTACATGTGTATGTATGATATTTACTTTCTAATTTTCTAAAGTTTCAAAACTAACATAAATTAATAGCAATGTATATTTTTCTGTGTCTATCTATCAATTAACTACCTACTTATGTCCCAGTAATCTATTCATTGTTCTCGATAACAAGAAGTTAAATTTATAGAAAAATAAATCCATTAAAATCCAATATTCAATTGTGAATCAATGACATCTACTTCTTTTTAAATATCTACTATAATTGAAAAATAGTAATCTACCTTTTACCTTGGATTCTGAAATTATAAAAATATCTGTAGGGTGTTAATGTTTATAGCTAATGGAATGGATCAGGTAATTATGACACAACAATAATTCAGCTCTTCTTTATTACATCTCATTTTAATTACTATTTTTCATCTTTTATTTGAAAAATCTTTTCCTATCTCTCCACTTATCTTGTGATACTTTCCTTGAGGATAACTTTCATCAGGCTCAAGCAAGGAGAATAGGTGTGATTTCACACCCTGATGACTAAGCAACTACTAGAGGAGAAAAGGAAAATCATCAGATCATGTTACCACCCTGTTTAATTCATATTTGATGAATAAACACATGAGTACATTTGCCAATTTTTAATGAGAGACAATTGCTAAAATAAAAATCAAATCACTTAGATTCCTCCCTATTGGCAAAATGCAATCTTATTTACACAGACAGTCTTCCTTTCATTGAAAACCATAGCTGTCCCTTCCTCTTTTTTATGAATCAATTTGCAAAAATAGTAATTTTTATCTTTATGAGCCAATTTATTTAATAGAAAATAAAGCAGTGTATTTTACTTTATATTTGTGGAAATCTCTGTCACACAGTTTGTCCCTCTGAATTTATATTAAAGTTACTGAATTCTAATTTCATTGTGTGAAATATTTGGCACACAAAATAGATATGAGGGATTTATAGATAGTAACTTAAGTTATGATTAAATGCAATTATTCTGTTCTTCATATGCTTCTGTCATAGTCTTTAATAGTTTGTAATTTTAATTTATTCAAATAGTATTCACTATTGATCTGTCAAACCTATAAAATCATGTGATATAAAATTAAAATTTATAAAAGCTACAATATTTATTTGCCCAGTAATATTTACTTTGGGAAATGTATATTTAATTTCTAATTTGAGATATTTTTGTTATTAAGTATAGATTTAATATAAACAGTTTAAAGGATAGAATGAAGAACATGTATTTTGCTAGTAATTTCTAAAATTGGCATTGTATACTTAACAGAACTCTCAGTTATAGTATTCTCTGTAAAATGGAAAGGCTTATAGCATTACTATTATAAAAACATATAAGTAGATACCACTTATTGTGATTGTGACTATAAAACAACTTAGGACAAAATTAGACTGAAGCACTCATAAGCTTTCATAATCTCTGTAAAGATCTATAGATTCTCTTCAATTCTTCATAAGTATCACAAAATGGCAGAAATCATGGTACCTGCCTGATTAGAAATCATACGCTTTCTATATTACAAATACATATTTACATAAAATACAACCTTACATATTTACATAAAATATGACCTTACATATTTACACAAAATATTTTGATGTTTTTGAACTGTGGTGTTGAAGAAGACTCTTGGGGGTCCCTTGAACTGCAAGGAAATCGAATCAGTCAATCCTAAAGGAAATCAGTCCTTTAGGACTGATATTCAGTGAAAGGACTGATACTGCAGCTGAAACTCCAATACTTTGACGACCTCATGAGAAGAACTGACTCCTTGGAAAAGACCCTGAAGCTGGGAAAGATTGAAGGCAGGAGGAGAAGGGGATAGATAACAGAGGATGAGATGGTTGGACGGCATCACCAACTCAATGGACATAGTTTGAGCAGGCTCCTGGAGTTTGTGATGGACTGGGAAGCCTGGCATGCTGCAGTCCATTGGGTCGCAAAGAATCAGACATGACTGAGCAACTAAACTGAATAGAACTTATGACCTTACAAGAAATGTGATGCAGGGATTTTATTTTTAGCCATACAGATTTTGTTTCTAGCTTCTGTTTTGTAATGAATTAGATTGACTTCCTTTATTCTCTAGATCCAAAAGTTCCTATATTTTCTCAGCATAAAGACCCCCTTAATCCTTAAAAATATTCCTCATCTCTTCAGATCCCAGGTACTCCAGAATAGCTTGTATCTACATTTAAAGTTTTTATATTGAATACACATACACACACACACACACACACACACACACACACACACACACACACACACACACATACACACACAGAGTTTAGTTAGTCTTGGGTCAAACTGGTGATGATAGAGTAGAAAGTTCTTTACAAATCATACCAAAGGGCTGCTCAACGTCTCCTTTCTGTTCACACATCACAAGGTGCTTTTCTCATTGCCCCTCCCCTTCCCTGTTCCTCTCCTCTGCAGCACAGCCAGCTATTAAGGGAAAATAAATTTAGACGCACCAGCATTTTACCAAAAATATATATTAAAAGGTTTCAGATCTTTTCATTTTCTTGTACTCTCCCTGAAAATAATCTTCTGAGAAAGATGAGAGGATAGCCTACACATTATGAACTGTCTAAAGCTGAAAGCCAACCCTCTACAAATGTGTGCTGCAAAGCCCAGTGATTAGAAAATGTACAGCTTCTCTTATCTTATTTCTATAAAGGAAAAACCCAATAACGTATGCTGGAATACGATGGTGCTCTCTCAGCTATAAATAACTTGCAGATAATTTATCATCTGCTTTAGTTCGAGAACTTTTATTACTCTTAATAGTTAGTAAATAGAAGATTGCAAACACTAAAAATGAACAAAGCTGGGGGAAGAAATTTCAAAGTGAATTGAAAATTTAAAAAATATCCTAAGACCTGAATTTTACTAAAATAATATTTTTAGTAAAAAGTATCTTTTTTTCCTGCCTTGGTGCACTAGGTAATGTATATAGAAACACACCATTTGACACAAATTATTTAGTCTAATTAACTAGTTCTGTTCTGTTACCTATAAGAAGAAAAAGGTACATTAATTTGTCTTCATTGAATACTGCTGCTAAGTTGCTTCAGTTGTGTCTGACTCTGTGTTACCCAGAGATGGCAGCCCAGCAGGCTCCTCCGTCCCTGGGACTCTCCAGGCAAGAACACTGGAGTGGGTTGCCATTTCCTTCTCCAATGCATGAAAGTGAAAACTGAAAATGAAGTCGCTCAGTCGTGCGGACTCTTAGCGACCCCATGGACTGCAGCCTACCAGGCTCCTCCGTCCATGGGATTTTCCAGGCAAGGGTACTGGAGTGGAGTGCCATTGCCTTCTCCTCACTGAACACTAGTGATAAGCAAATGCACAGTAATGCAAATTTTAATTAAAGGTCCAGACATTGGTAACAAAAATAGGAAAACAGAGAGAAGAAAGAATAAACATATTTTTTTAAATAAAGCCACGATGTTTGGGGAAAATAGTTGTGGATTTATATATACATTTCCTAATTCTGAATCTCTATAACTGGCATAGCCATAAATTCTAGAATATAAAAATGAGGTATTCATTATTTCTGTGCTAAACTAAACAAAATGGAACAGACATGGACATATGTATGTTAAATCTTAGTGTTCATATCCACTCTCCATAGTGTTCACAAGACAGCTATGAATTTAAAACAACTCAGAGGACCTTGATAAGTTCTAAAAATTAAATCTTCTCATTTATAAGTCACAATTGTAACAACAGTTAAAGAGTTGCTGAAATAATTAAATGAAATCAAATATTTTAATGAGTGCTCAAAAACTGAAAACTTTCATTAAATGAGTTGATTTCTTCTTAGGACTTGAAAACATGACTTAGATAAGGTTAATCAAAGACACTTAGATGATTTATCAAACTATATTAAATAATTGACAATTACATAGTTGCTATTGTAGAAACTGACTCTGATGGTATCATAATCACATTACAAACAAAATTCTAAACAATGATAAATGGTAATGCCATACATATAAATAATAAGAATACCAAAGTTTATAAATAAAATATGTAATTGAATTTGAATCTCAGAAGTCATTGAGGTATATCATCTGACAATAAGGATGTAATTAGGATATATGATTTTACTTTCCTGGTGGCTCAGACGGAAAAAGCGTCTGCCTACCATGCGGGAGAAAGTGAAAGTGAAAGTGAAGTTGTGTCCGATTCTTTGCGACCCCGTGGACTGTAGACCACCAGGCTCCTCTGTCCATGGGATTCTCCAGGCAAGAATACTGGAGTGGCTTGACATTTCCTTCTCCAGGGGATCTTCCCAACCCAGGGATCAAACCCGGGTCTCCTGCATTTCAGGCAGATGCTTTATCCTCTGACCCAGATTCAATCCCTGGATTGGGAAGATCCCCTGGAGAAGGAAATGGCAACCCACTCCAGTACTCTTGCCTTGAAAATCCCATGGATGGGGAAGCCTGGTGGGCTACAGTCCATGGGGTTGCAAAAAGTCTGACACGACTGAGCGACTTCACTTTCACTTTCTTTCTAGTCTATCAGTGTTAAACCTTTGATATACTTCTCATAAAAGTGCATACTATCACCCTGTATTTCATGTAACTATTTACCTTTACATCTTTTTTATTTTGTAAATTACCTCATGTTTATACATTTACTAGCTCAACCACTTGCTTTGCTACTAAAAACAATAATTTTAAAAAAGCATGAAATTCATTACTACCCTTAATTTCTACATGAAATAATACATTGAAAGCATAGTTGAAAAGGAAATTAGCCAAGTTAACTAAATTGCCTCATGAGGCAGAACCTAGAACTAGACATCTTTTCTGCTTACAACATAGTCTTACATTTTCATCCCTTCTGTAGATGTACTCTACTAAATTTTAAGATTATGTCCTTTAGTTATTTTGTACCTAAACTTTTTTACTAATGTACATTTTTCTTTACAATGAAACAAATGCATTTTTACTAGCTTTCCAAAGGACTACTTGAAGGCAGGGGTAGGATGAAGAAGCGTATTGGGCAGAGAAACTAAGAAAGGACAGAGGAGCACAGGGCCTTGTCTCTCACACTAAGTATGAATGTGTGACATCTAAGCATCCTTCTGGAACAAGACCATTGATACCAAACCAGATGCGGTTTATTCTAGGACAGTGAAAGTCATCTGTGGCTCTTAGGAAAGCTAGATTCCTGGACCTCACCACTGATATTAAGATTTAGTAGTTATGAAGTGAAGTCCAGGATGTTATTTTCCAAATCTTCAGGTGATAATATTGCTATTGTAGAAACTGACTCTGATGGTATCATAATCACATTACAAACAAAATTCTAAACAATGATAAATGGTAATGCCATATATATAAATAATAAGAATACCAAAGTTTATAAATAAAATATGTAATTGAATTTGAATCTCAGAAGTCATTGAGGTATATCATCTGACAATAAGGATGTAATTAGGATATATGATTTTACTTTCCTGTAAAGTAAAGTACTTTATTTTATGATCACCTAGTTTGGTATCTGTATGCTACAGGTCTTCAGTTTTCCTGCAAAGGATAAAACAGGTGATTCACTCATAGGCCATATATAAATGCTGAATTTTATAATCAATTATCTGGCCTATCTTTCATTGGACTCCCTAAAGCACCTATACTCTCTTTTATTTGGCATCTCTCATGTTCTGTCTGAAAAGCAGAAATCCATGTATTGGCTTTGGAAAGGAGGAAAAACATCTCTTCTTTAAGTATCAACAATGGTAAAAACAATAACTTTGATTATGTGCCAGTCACTGAACCAGAGAATTCCCTTATATTATTTTACCCTTAAAACAGTCCTGTTCACATGTACCCATTTTAAAGCATCTCATCAGAAATTATATATAATTTATGCAATATGGTTAAAATAGTGAAGTCGCTCAGTCATGTCCCACTCTTTGCAACCTCATGGACTGTAGACTGCCAGGCTCCTCTGTTTATGGGATTTTCCAGTCAAGTGGGTTGCCATTTCCTTCTCCAGAGGATCTTCCCAACCCAGGGATTGAACCTGGGCTTCCTACATTGCAGGCAGACACTTTACCATCTTAGCAACCAGGGAAACCCATGGTTAAAACAACACTTGCTATACATCAGAAGCTAGATGAATTACAACTTCTGTTATTTTTAGGTATAGACTTAGTTATAGAAACAGAGGTTAAATAACTGGCCCAGGTTACATACCCAGAATTTAAACAAAGGTGTCACTACTTCCTGGGATTATCCCAGGCAAACCAGAATAACAATTAAACATTCTATAATAATTATTTTTTAAAAAAGGAAGGAGAATGATCAGAAGCAGAGGAGAGAGTGAAACACTGTCGAAATGCTCTAGATGTAAAACCCAGCAAAATGTTTCACATCATCAGGAAAAAAAAAAAAACCTGCAGTTCTACAGTTGTCCTAATTCTAGTCAGGTTTTTCCCAGCTAAAAATAACCAAAATTAACTCATTAAATGAAGCATAAGATACATTTATTGGAAGACTATTAGGTAGCTGACAGATTCAAAGGTGACCCTGTTAGAGGAGGCTTGTTGAGGAACCAAAACTGGCAATGTTTGGGCAAAATTCTGCCACTAAAATAGCTTGGAACACTGCAGCTGGATCTTCAGCCCCAGGAACTTTTCACAGACGAGGCTTGGCTGGAGTGTGGCCACTGGAAACACACTGTGGCTCCCTTCTCCTCTTCATCTACTGAAGCTGCCTCAAGCGATCTCCCCTGGACCCTGTGCCTCTGCATTCTCCTGCCTCTGAATAGCCCTTCTTCCATGATGCAGCTAAACTCAAACTGCCAAAAGGTGGGGAGAAAGAATAACTACATCCATTTTATTACTGCATATTCTTATTGTTGATCCCATATCACTGTTGTTGAAAAATAGCAAAGCAGAACATTAAATACATCTGTAGGTAACATTCTCATAAGAACCAACAGATCCTAAAGCAAAGTGGGTGTCAAGCCAGGGTGGACAATGAAGAAACAATCCAGGCCGATTCCTGTCACTCTAAATGTTTCTCTGTTTAGCAGGATAACCATATAGATTATCATCCAAGTCAGAATAATTCTAAGAGTTAAAGGCAGTGCCTTACCAGCACAACAATCTAAACTGGGATAATGCCAGGCAAATCTGAATGTACCATCATTTAATTGTTTAAACTGATATACATTCATATATTAGCTTATATTCTTCTTTATTGCCTAAGAAGAACTAATGATCTTTCTTTCCCTTCCTTCCTTACCTTTTCCTTTCTTTCTCCATCCTTTCTCTCTTTTTCTTTCTCTGTCTCTCTCTCCTCCCTTTCTTTGTGTCTGCGTATGGGTGTATTCAGTGGTGTGCAACTCGCCACCCCATGGGCTATAGCCCACCAGTCAGGCTCCTCTGTCCATGGAATTTTCCAGGCAAGTATACTGGAGCAGGTTGCCATTTCCTTCTCCAGGGAATCTTCCCAACCCAGGGATCAAACCTGTGTCTTTTGCATCTCTTACACTGGCAAGTGGATTCCTTATCACTGCACCACGTGGGAAGCCATCTCTCTCTATTTATTTTTAATTCCGAGGATTGTGGCCATCCAGTGGAACGCTGGCCATTAATTTGCTTCAGATTTCTCAAAATCTTTCCAGTATTATTTTCAGATCTCTGATATTATATCTGGTGGCTGAGGTGGGGGGAAGGGGAGTTCTCAATTGCTTTTCAAGTAAATCATCATTTTGCTGTCTGGATCTGGCCAGAAGTGCTAGTAGAATTTTATGTGCTGCCTGAGAAACAGACATGCAGACAGCCTGAAACTGGAAAAATAATATGCTCTCTGTTCATCTAGAAAACAATGAGAGTGTAGCAAGAGAGGAATTAGAGAGAAAGAGAGAAGGAAGGAGGCAGGAGAGCTGTTAGAGGGGTAGACAGAGAGAGAGCAGGTGTGTGCTTGATTTTACTGTGTGTGAACATGTCTATTTCGCCTGTGTCCAAGAACAGATATTCTACTTATTTTATGCAAGGTACTGAGAGAAAAGAGATGAATTTCTCACAAGACCTATAGTTTCTATACCTGACATAATTGTATTGGCACTTTATTAATAAATCAAAATAGTTGGTATATTTAATGCCTATAAGGTGAATAATTACTCATAGTATCGCATATATACAGAGAAGGCAATGGCACCCCATTCCAGTACTCTTGCCTGGAAAATCCCGTGCACGGAGGAGCCTGGTAGGCTACAGTCCATGAGGTTGCTAAGAGTCGGACACGACTGAGAGACTTCACTTTCACTTTTCACTTTCATGCATTGGAGAAGGAAATGGCAACCCCTCCAGTATTCTTGCCTGGAGAATCCCAGGTTCGGGGGAGCCTGGCAGGCTGCCATCTATGGGGTCGCAGAGTCTGACACGACTGAAGCGACTTAGCAGCAGCATAGCATATATAAACTGAATTATTGATACAGTATTTTAATTAAAATAATTTAACATTATAAGTAAACAATAATCTCTGTAGTTTTTTTCCTTACATCATCAAATCATGCTTACAGCTATGTTAGGCACTGTACAAAGAGGATCAATCTGTTTTGATTCACTATTATTATTACTATGACTATTATTTAGGTCATGAACCCTTTCTGTGGAATAATAGGCTAACAGATTGTCTTAAATGTGGCTCTTCAGGACAACAATATGTAACAGGCAACATCTGAAATTTTATTAATATTATTCTACCTAAAAAAAAAAAAAGCAAAAACCTTGGAAGTTTTTGAGTAGCAGCACATATCATAGTATCAACTCCTCTAAATCTTGATCCATAAAAAATGCATCTTTCATGTTGTATCAATAATTTCACAATGATTAGTAACACAAGCAGAACAGTTTGTGTTATTTCAGGCAATGTATACGTTTCCCCTAGGAAACCTAATCCCAATTTCTATGGAGGAAACTCCATTAAATTTTAGTAAAACTGGGAAACTTGAGTCTCATATATTTTTAACTATTCTCTAATATCATGTGTCAATCATGAAATTAATGGTTAGATTTCACAATTTCACATATTTTTTATATTGTGTTATAGCTATTTTTCTTTTAACAAATAATGGTCATCACAGTCCACTTTCCTTTTGCTTAATAATGCAGTCCCTGAAAATGTCAATCAAATTTAATTACAAATTAACTATAACAACTAATTGTAAGATAACTAAGACATAAATGGGGTATTAAGAATCATAAATCTAGTAGGTTGGAGGTACTTAGAAGAAACCAAAAATATCAAATTCAAGAATAAAAACTGACACTTTCACAGCCAAGAGTGATAATATAATAGGCCATGGTTAGACATCAAGGCTATGCTAGCTCCATATTACTACATGTTATCTCATGTGACTGAAGTAGAGAATGGCCAAGAATAATTATTTGAGGAAGTACACAAATAAACTATATAGCAAATACATCATATCTGTTTTGCATTTCTGTACTAACTTGTCGGTTGGTAAAATTTTAAAGTGACTTTTGGTTAATAAACTGTGATAACCCTATAGCTGACAAATTTATTAATGCATGATTATTTGCTATGCCTGTCCATATGAGCAAGAGGAAATGTTATGTCTCCCCCTAGTGTAAATATTAACTTTGTAACACCAGAAGTGTAGTGATCCAAGACACTGCAAAGGAATCACAGCTACTGAAATTATTGAAGAGAGTTAAAAGAAATGTCAAGCTTTTCTTAAGAACCAGCATCCTAGGAGTACAAAATATAAGTTTCATGTACTTTATGAGCCAAAGGAATCTCTTATATCTAAAGTGTTCATAAGATTTTCATTTCTTTATCTACTGGAATATTTACAGCCCAATCCATTTTTAAGGGAGATTTTGTGACTCTTGGGGTGAAGATAAATATGTAAGAAATGTCATGGATAAACAGGGATAAAAAAGAAATCTTGATACTATTCAATACTAAAACTGTCCAAATTATGTAAATTTATACATACTGAGGGGCTCAGTTGACAAAGAATCCACCTGCAATGCAGGAGACCCCGGTTCAATTCCTAGGTCTGGAAGATCCCCTGGAAAAGGGATACACACTAGCCACTCCAGTATTCTTGGGCTTCCCTTGTGGCTCAGCTGGTAAAGAAACTGCCTGCAATGTGGGAGACCTGGGTTCTATCCCTGGGTTGGGAAGAATCCCTGGAGAAGGGAAAGGCTACCAACTCCAGTATTCTGGCCTTAGAGAAGTCCATGGACAAAGAGTCGGACATGACTGAGCAATTTTCACTTCACTTCCCTTCATACATACTGAATTGAATAGATGAGATTCTAGATATGAATGTTCTAGTATGAAATATTGTCAACAGCCGACCTCATTTATTGGGAGTTTATTAGCGTCAAACCTTGAGTGAATTACTTTACTTGCTTCATCTCATTTGATATGTAAATCTGTTTCCTAGGTAGGCATTGATATTAATATCATCTCTCTTATTTAAGGATCATGTAACTGATGGAGAGGTGAACTTTACCAAAATTATATAGCTAGTGACAGGTTGTGGAAGATTTATCTTTTCTGATCAGTTACCTCTTTTTTATTATTATTATTAACATAACACTTATTTTCTTGAGCTTAGTAATGTGCCTGGCTTAATTAATACTGTTTCCATTCTTTCCTGTATTTGAGTGGTCCTATAACACTTCTTCAGCCCAAGAGATATAAGCAAATACTCTTGAGTAGGACATCTTTAAAAAAAACAATATTCAACTTTTCATCTGTCCTCTTTACTCATTTTTTCTACCTTAGAATGTAAATGGCTGGAGCACTAAACACCTTACAAATGAAGGGAAAAATACAAATAAAATCAGGGTCTTTAGTCTTGATATTCTTAAGCCACTTTATATCAAAATATACATAGTTTCATATTTTAAGTATATTAAAATTTTTATATAAAATGCTATATAGGTACAAAGTTGATATTTGGGATTCTGGTTACTAAAAGTCTTACTCTCTATTAATTGATAGAGGAGTCTATTTAGGATCTGAGCCCAGGTCCATCTGGTTATAAAGTATGCTTTCAACCAGCATATTTCCCCTGATATGCTTGGAGGCCACTATATCATGTCATTTGAGACCCTTTCATTAAACAAGGAGAGAATTCCATATTATATCCCATCTTCCTGTCTTTGTTCAAATCTCTCATCATTAATCCCTTCTTTCTCTGTAATTGGTCTCACTTCCTCCTCTATTACTTATTGTTCAAAACTCTTGCTTTTCCATAATTCAATGAGTTTGGCAACTTTTGAAATTCCCTCTAAACAAAATTTGCTTGTTTCACATCAAATTCTTTAGGTGTTTCCTATCTGAAGGACAAAAACAAGGCGATTTGGCTAGGGTAACCTTGAATCACTGTTAATGCACTGACCTTCCCCAAGCCCCTACTCCCAGGGGCTGAATATGGAAGGAAATTTGTGCAGTAGAACTAACAATGCCCCTCTGACATGATAATCCAACAAAAGTCAGGAGAAAGATCTGAAGCTCAGAATAGGGCTGTGTATAATTCAGATGGTAAAGAATCTGCCTGCAATATGGGAGAGAACCGGGATTTGATCTCTAGTGTGGGAAGATTTCCTGGAGGGGGGCGGAGGGACACTGCAATCCACTCCAGTATTCTTGCCTAGAGAAATCTCCATGGACAGAGGAGCCCAGCAGGCTACAGCCCATGAGGGTTTGCAAAGAATCAGACACTTCTGAGTGACTAAGCACGCACATAATTCAGTCTTAAAGGGGGCATCCAAGTTGCCCAAGAACTCTTGATTTCCTCCCACAGGATTTCTCCTCTGTCCTGGTTCACCACACCACTGTTAATTACTACCTGCACTGGGATTATCAGAACCCATTTTAAACTACCCTGTATTTCTAATAATATCAGTTGCCACAAGAATCCCAGAATTCCCAAATTTTTCTTCATTTCCTGGACTTCAATCTCCACTGGATTATGTTACATCCTCTTTTATGACAAAATTCTCTATATCATTACATTTCTTAAAACATTTGGATTGTGTCTTGAATTCAGAAGGGTACCTTATCAATGAAATCTCTATAGCTTCAGAGTTTTCACTGAAGTTTCACTTCACCATTTTGCTCCCACTGAAGTTTGTCTCTCTTGAAAATCCTTTCTTCTGAATCTCTCTCAAGAGACAGATGACTGTTTATCTCCAAGAGTCCTCCTAAGGAAGTGCCAGCACAAGATAATATTGTCCACACTCCAGCTTGGTAATCTTCAATCATTCTCCTCCCTTCCCTCATCCCTAAAACTCCCCAGCTTTGGAATTCATTTCCATGAAATGCTCCTCTGATGGTCTTGCCTTGCAACCATCCATGTCATATTTGAGAAAGGAAAGAGCAGCCCCTGGGAAATGTCAGGCACACTTGTCTAGTTCCAAAAGTAAGGTATGGTTCTGTGATCAAACATACACAGGCTCACAGTCCACTAATACCAGACAAGGTCACTGATGAGTACAAAGTTAAGTAGGAAAAAACAAGACCACTTTGCAATCGTGTTTGGGGACAGACAAAAACAAACACACTGTTTTTGTTATGAAACATCCCCATCTGTCAGCCAAAACAAGCAAAAGCTGCTTCCTTACCAACTACAGCTTTACCCTAACTCTGTTCCTCTTGCCTATTAGAGAAAAAGCATTAAGACAACCAATCACAGAACTGGCCCTTCATTCTCACAGAACAACCCAGAATAAAACAGTATTTTAATAAACTTCAGAAAAGCACCTTACACAATCCCCAAACCTACAAAATTCGCCCATATTCCCTCTTCATGAGATGTATCAAGTTTGCCCTTGGAGTGCAGTTCATCTTGTTCCAACAAGGACCAGTATGCAGTATGTCCTGCTTGGTTCAACTAGTGTGATGTACTGGTAGTTTCTGGCTGGTAGTATATTTTTCATGAAGACTTTTTTTTTTTTTAATAAAACTTAAGTTCTTCATTACACAGCCACCCATTAAAGGCAACTTTCTTAAATTTAGGTTACCAAAATGTATACTTTTGATACTAAGTTTAAAAATACTTTCTCATTTAAAGATGGCCTGATTTCTTAATGTACAATAAATGCATGTATGATTAGTTATTGAAGTTGAACAGATAAGAATATATTTTACAATTTTATAAAGGTTTATGGGAAAAGGCAGGCTTCCTTGATAGCTCATTTGGTAAAAAGCTCAGTTGGTCTCCAGCCTGCAGTGCAGGAAACCCTGGTTCGATTCCTGGGTCAGGAAGATCCACTGGAGAAGGGATAGGCTACCCACTCCAATATTCTTGGGCTTCCCTTGTGGCTCAGCTGGTAAAGAATCTGCCTACAATGCAGGAGACCTGGGTTCCATCCCTGGGTTGGGAAGATCCCCTGGAGAAGGAAATGGCAACCCACTCCAGTATTACTGCCTGGAGAATCCCATGGACAGAGGAGCTGGTGTGTCACAGTCTATGGGCTCACAAAGGGTCAGACACACCTGAGCAATTAATTCTTTTACTTCACTTCACTCTGGATGACACCTAAAACCAGTCATCACACTTAGCATAGATCATTTTTCTAAAGCTATGTAAGTAAAGAGTGTTTTCTTACTATTTGAATATAGCATTGTCATCATAAACATTTAATACATTAAATGTACTTACACTTAGGAAAGTATATAACTTTTTTCTAATGGTGCCAAACCATTATGAAGGAGTCCAGAGTACTATATCAGGTAATGGACTCTGCTATTTTGACAACTAGGATTGAGTTTTAATTATTTATTATCCCACTTTATCTTATACTGTTTAGGAAGTATAGTGTAATACATTTATAAAATTAATGAAACTTTGCCAGTTGAAAACATAATCACAATATTGTATGCATGCTAAGAATTTTCTCAGAAGCAAAGGATAATTTAGATGAGTTAAAACAGATCAAATGGTTTCAGGCTAAGATTTTAGAGAACAGAATTAATAAAATTATTAACTTTGTGGTCTGAGCCACCAGGGAAACCCCAAGAATACTGGAGGGGTAGATTCAAGTCTCCCGCATTGCAGGCAGATTATTTACTGTCTGAGTCACCAGGGAAGCCCAATATTGTAATTAGCAGTATGAAAAAGTGACAGATATAAATAATTTTGCTATGAATTGTGGCTTCAGCATACTACAGGTTAAAAAGATTACTTTTTCTTTCTCTCTGGAAGGATTACTCAAACTCTTTATATACAACAACTGCCTTCAATAATAATATCTCAGGTAAATAAGTTCACTGGAGAAAATTATTTCAACCCTGTATTATGATTACATTTATTAAAAAGTATGATTTCTTCTATACGTAATACAGAATACTTTCAAAAACCATTTTCTAAGTATACTATATGACTTAAACATGCTTATCAAAAGTATAAGTTAAAGAATAAAATTATATTCAAAATTAATTTTTTTAAAAAACCGAAAACAACACAAATTACCAAAAACACCAGTGGTCCAAGTGAAAGTTTGCCTAGATATATGATCTGGAAAATACTGTAAAGCAGTCCAGCCAATATATAGTAAACAGACAGAAAGATGAATATGTGGAAAACTTTTCAGAAGACTCCTGTCTACCTAAAAGTTGGTACCATGAAGGGCAGAATGACGAAAATGTTTCTGTCTACCCTTATGTAAAATTTGGTTCTCAGACTAAACAAGGGATGGAAAATTCAAGTGCCTTCATTGATCAGGACTGTATAATTAGATAAATAAACTTATAAACAGTAAAAACAAAAATAGTATAAACAGTAGCAAACTGTGAAGTGTATTCCTCTTTGAATGGTATTTAAGCTCAAATATGTTAAAATACAGTGCATACTCAAGAAACTACTTCTGCCACCTGAATGTGGTCCTGCATACAACTATCTGAAACCTCTGGATTAGTGGTCTCCAAAACTTTTGCTGTATTTTCAGCAAAAAAGTAGTAACAGTCATCAATGAACTAGAAAATACTGGTGCATAACAGAGAAGTTATGTCACAGGATAGCGTGTCACTATTTGAATTTCAACTATCAAAAATAACTTATAGAATATTTGATAAACCAAAAAGGACATGTTGGAATCATGGCTATTACTTGACAACATTTGTCTTAAAATACTGCTTACATTTTTTAATAGGTTATAATATCAATATTTCAATCTTATTTTCCTCACTCCAATAATGTGTTCTGAAAATGCACGTGCTGTAAAGCTCTGCTGGAATAAAAAACAAGTATGACAAGGAATATATGACATCTTAAGTGCAGAAAAGTGAGACACAAGATGGTCTTTGACTCTCAATGCATGATAGTGTAAAAGAAACTTGGAAAAAATATATAACTGACTATACAACTAAGTCTATAGTGTGGGGAAGTTTAGTCATTTATTATTCACCCTAATCCACCTTCATTCTTGACTATTCTTGAGGATATTAACCTAACAATGATAACGTCTCAGTAGCATAAATTTAACAACTTGTTTCTTTAGTCTTAGGCACAATCCTAAATGTGCCACATAAATGGGTTTTAGTGAGTGGAGAAACCTTTTCAATTATAAACTGTAGGAGATACAGAAACATGTAAGGGAATGACATAATACTATTATAATGATAATGAGAGCAAGTTCATATAGTATATTTCAAAGACCTATCTAATTTTAGTGAGTTCTTGTATACACAAAAGAAAAATCCAAGAAATTTTTCATACTTTCAAAATGAATATATACAAAAATATCTTGAGTAACAAGAACATATAAACTTGTCAAAATCTGTGAATATTTTTCAACACATTCAAAATGAACAGGCACATACATGAATACATCTTAACACAATATTTAGTGCATAATGCTTAGCACGGATCCTGTAGTGCCTAGACTAGTGCTTTGCAATTAAAGCATCTCAGTAAATCTGAATGAACTAAATAACAATATGTTTAGAAATGATTAATAAGTCAATACATCTTTTCTTAACAAACCTGGTACTAAATATTTTGGAAATGGAGGACAGCCTTCAGAAGCAAGGTTTAGGCAAGACAAAAATTATCCATGTTCACAAGAAATAAACAAGAAATAAAATAAATTTGAATTCAAACTATTCTGTGAGTCTGGTACTATTTATTCACACCTAAAGAGAAGTGGAAAAGAAGAATGTCCTCAAACAATAGATGACACCAATACCTCTTTATCAGTATGGAGATTATGGCACCAATTGCTATAAATTCTCTAATTTAGCATAAAAATTATGAAGAAAATTTGTCTAGAGTCAGGAAATCTGAATTATAATAATGACTCACTTTTTGACCTCAAATCAGCACTTCTTTTTTCTGAATTTAATAGTCTTTACACAGACATAAAACTCTGGGGAAATAAAAAAATGCTGGCAACTGACAATGCAATAAACAAATTAGTAATGATTTCCAAAGTTCCACAAACTCCAAATTCCATAATAAAAGTGATTACATACATATGTAAATTCTTTTTTAAACTGTTTTTTAATATTTTGTATTACAATTTTTAAATAATTAGGGCAAAAAAACTTTTGTGGATCAATTGTAAAATATAAATATAAGAGAATGTCTTTATCCAATAAACAAATGCATACACAATGGTGGTTTGGGATAATCTAAGTAAAAACAATGAGAATACATGATGCTAAACTTTATTCACTGTTATTAAACCACATAACTTATTTAGACATATTCTGGAACACTAATAAAATATTACCTAATTTTTTATTCCATGGAATTAAAGCTATATCGCAGATATGATACTGTTTACAACAGAAATCATCACAAGTAGAGTGACCTTTGTCTTTGAACATAAGACCTTGCAAAATGGAGATTTGTGTATTTTCAGTTAACTGTGAAGAGAAGTATATTTAAAGGCTCAGGAATAGGGTCAAGGTTAACAGGCTTAGTCATTAAGTATCCTCAAAAATGTATTGTGTGAGTGACATAATATGACCTTTGGAAAGGTCTCTACATTTTTATAATCTCCTCAGTATGAATATGAATTCTGGATTTAGGACTAAAGCAATTAATTAATGTCATTAAACATTGAGTTTTATTCTGTAAGTAACTTTATAGATAACTTCTAATTCATGAAAGAACACTGTATCAACAATTACAGCCTATCTTAAATCAGTTCAATAATTTTAAAGACTATAAAATGTTTTAAAAATATGAATTTAAAAAATATTTGGAATATCCATTTGCTTTCCAGTGGCTGAAAATAATTGGAATTTCTTTGGAAAAAAAAAATCCCTAAATGGATTTTACATTTTAAGTAAAAATTTTTTTTCCTGAAATAGGAAAAAAAATCTTGAGATATTATTAAAATTCTTTAAACCTAACAAATTTTAAAATGCAAAAGTGTGATGATGTTTTTAAAGGCAAAGTTCACAATATGTTAAAATCAAATAGGCAAAAAAAGTAAAAAAGATCTCATAACTTCACTTTATGACATGACAATAGAAATCCTTACATTAAAATTGTGGAACATATATATTTGTAAGATAATATTTGTGTTTCTTATTAAGGTTGTTATTTCTAATAAGTCTCAGGTTCAGTTTTCTGTTTTTAGCTTGTAGTAAGTTTTAATTTATAATAAGCTCTCATAGCATCTTACTTGCTGTAAAGAATACAGTTTTTGATAAGTATAGAAAAGTATTTAATTTAAAAATTCATTTATGAATATATTTAGAATCTCTTCTATTATAAAAACAGGTTTGAGTCTCATTCTCTTCAATAACAAATCATCAAAAGACACAGAAAGCAAACATGACATATATTACTTTTTAAATTAATATTTTCAATTATGGAGGAACCATATATGAAAATCTACATCATTTCAGTCAGTATAAATCTCTTGCACAGGAAACACAAACTTGGGCAGTTTGTAAGCACAATGTTGAAGGATTAGCTACGAAGTTCACATAATTTTTTTTTTACTATAAATAAGAGAAATATGATAGGCCTATTTCTAAGCCTTTTTAACGGAATTTGTTGCTTCTGACATTTGCATATATTTAGATTTATTCCTCTAATTTAGATAGCTTCATTTAAACATCTATCTTAATTTGAAGAGAAAACAGGCAGGTCTACACTTTAACCTATCTTTTGTCAACATGAGTGATAAAGAACTAATCAACTTCAAACATACAACAAATATCAGCCTAATCAAGTTCAATCATTGTTGGAAGCCCAAAGTTGACTTAAGAATCAAGATTATGGAATTTTAACAAGTTGAGTTTTGGCAAATATTTTTTTTTTCCCCATGAACTTTATTTCCTGGTTTTATTACCTACACCATTATTATAATTATGGAGATGAGATTTTGTTGAATAACTCTGTCTTTTCTTACAAGTGAAACATGACTTAAAAAACAAACCAGTGCATACTTTCTTCAAAACAAAGTGTTTCCCCCCTAAAAAAATTACCTTTACATATTGTTGAGTTCTCTGAGTCTAGCCAAAACATTTTCCACCATTCCCTCAGCCTGTGCCTATTGCTTTGTATAGTACTCTACTGGAAGACCACAGAAGAGTATTTTCTTTGATCAACAACAGTAAACAATCTTATCCAGATAAGAATAAAAGCAATAAACCAACTCTGTTTCTTTATGTCTTAAATGAGCTGAGACGAAGGTATCCAAGAGATTTCAAGGGAGAAAAGAAAATAATCAAATAAATCACATCAATGTCAGAATTCACTTAAAACTTCAGAAGAGAACTTTTCATTCTTGGAAAACACATGCACAGCACATTTTTTAAAAATTATGTAGAATATTTTAAGATATATAAAGAAATGCAAGTTAAGAATACTCTACTTTTGGACTAATTGAGTCTGTCCTTACACTTCTCTACTTATTCAGGGCTAAGCAATCATCACTTTGTATAGTGGGGGTGGGGGGTGTTGCTTGCTAAAGGAACCAGACTTTAGTGATGCATATATTTGCATACTATCACCTCACTCTGGCTCTACTCTGCCTTACTAAGCCTAATAAGTCTTCCCTCCTAATAAGCCTTCCCTATACTTCCTTTTTTTTATTTATTGAAATGCATACTTCTCAGGAGATACGAGGACTTGCGAATCAGTTCTGCAAGGAGGTTTTGTAGCTAAGAGGGAATGGGAAAGGAAAAAATAAGAGCTGTGGTCCTGAACTATCTTAATGCTCAGCACATTTCTCACCAATCAGGAGTCCTTTTCATCCTAGAATGCTGAAAAAAGCAGCTCTGTGGTCCAGTGAGAACCTTCCAGGACTGCACGAGCTGTGTCTGGCACGTTTTTCCTTTTTGGCTCTGATTGTGTCAGAATGCTCACCGCACACACTTATCTTCAACCTCTTTTGAGTCAATAGCTTAAAGTTGATGGCCTGGGGTTCTGTAGTCACTCTGTTAAGCTTTGTACTGACAACTTCTCACTACAGAAGTTTGCTGCCAGTCCTTCTAGAGACAGCCTGAACACAAACTCCTGACACCATCACTCAATCCTGCCACTTGCCCCGGGCCACCAGTCACATGGCTCTCTGCCTCCATAAAGACATCCACATCCTTAATCACCTTCAGCTTCCTAAGCCGACGGAGGTTATAGGGTCACTTGGGGTTAGGGTTATTTCCGTTTCTTTCTTAAAAGAGGTCCGGTTAACACAATTTGCATCAAATAAGGAGAAACTGTGGTAATTTTCACCGGTGCAAATGAGGTGGAGAGTCCGGAGCGTTGGGGGAAGCGTAAACCAAAGCCTTGGATCACAGCTTCCCTGAGATTCCTGCCTTTTTCTACACCAAATTCTCACCCCACGCCCACAAGATAAAGAAACGAATATACTGTAAACCAGACTGAACAGCGACACCCCAAAGCCTCACAGTAACCTCAATCCTCTAAATGCCCTCTTAAAAAGGAAAGAGAGGAGAGAAGCGATTACCAGAGTTTTGTTCCCGTTCTTGCTGAGAGGGCCCCGGAAAACTCCCTTGATGTTGCGAAAGTGTCCGTTGCTGAGATGCGTGGAGCTGATGACAATGTAGTAACACTCCATGGGGCAGCCGCCGCCTCCTCCGCCGCAGCCGCCGCTTCCATGCACCCCGCGCCCGCCGCCGCAGCGTGCCGGGGCCCGGGAGGGTGGGTGAGGGACCCGCTGGGAGGGCGAACCGCCGCCTCTCTCGCACGCCCTCCGGAGACAGGCTCACTACGCGCTTCTGCCCTGCGCGCCGAGGCTCCTCCGCCTCTGCATGCTCGCCGCGCTCTCCCTAGCAGGCTCTTTTGCTCGCCTAATTTCGCCTAAGGGCGATGCGCCCCGCGGGAGGATCCCGGGCTGGGAGGGGCCGGACAGCCGGAGAGGAGCCCAGCGCGAGTTAGTGCCGGCCGCGCGGCCGAGCGAAGCCGGGCAGCGGGAGCCGCCCGAGCGGCAGCGGCGGCGGCGGCGGCAGCAGCATCCCCGGCGCTCGGCGCCCGCACTCGGAGTTGCTGCTGCTGGCAGGCATGAGTGTTATATTGAGCGGCGTTGCCGGTCCATTGCACTGAGCCAATGGCAGGGAGCCACTGGGCTGATACTGAGAGCTGTCAAAGGAGTACATCTGTCACCCGCGGCCTCCCCCCCGCACTCCCCCGCCGCCGCCGCCGCCGCCGGGACCCACGGCCGCGCCGGGCCGGGCACGAGTGGGAGCGCGCGGCGAGCGGGCCGCCCCCCGCGCGGCGCCGCGGCGGCAGAGGGCCAGGGACGCGACGGGCACCGCGGGCGGGCGGCAGAGCGGCCCGCGACCGAGAAGTGGGAGACTCATCTAAGGTGGGGGCGGAGGGGAGAATGTGGAGACACACATTTCTTGCTTAGCAGTCGGGGAAGGGGGGAGGACACGATAAGGGGGATAAATAAATTAATAATTCAGGATGAAAAGCCAACCGCTTCCAACTGCCGCGTTTCCAGGCAGGTGCCAGCAGCTGCTTCTCTCTTGCGATAGTTGCTACCCATTTGGGTTTGGCTTATTTGATTTTATTTGGTTTTTAATGTGGTTTTTAGGATGGAAACTGAATCCTTTTGAGTCTTAAGAGAAAGAAAACGTCCCTCCACCCACCACCACCACCACCACCCATTTGTAGAGATCATAGGGATTTGTGTTGATAGTTTGAGGGCTGGGGAGGGATACGAGTGAAGTGGATAAAAGGGAAAAGATTCTTGGCTTCTGTGCTCCTCGACCCGGAGTTCCCCTCACCCACGTCCCCTGAGAACCTGGGTTCTTCCTAAATTGCCAAAGCAGAACGGAAAGCGATGCTTTGCCGCAAAGAAGCTGCTGCTACGAGCTTGCTTTGCATTTCTGTACAGTTCTGTTCCCGCTACAGAGAGTGGTAGCAAACAAAAGCCTTTGCCCTAGAAGCGACCTGAAAGGAAAATCTCTCTCAAAGGAACTAATGGGTTCGTTAGGCAAGTAGGGATGGGTTCTGCCGCGTTCCCTGAAGAGAAACCACCGCGCAGGCTTGTAAGGGGCCAAGGTAGTCGTCGGTCTCAATGTGCCCTCCTACCCTGACTCTCACCTAGTCAATTCTCTCTTTGTGTAAGTTTAACTCCTTGTAGGTGGTAGGGTGAGCGCATCCCATCAGGTATATATACGACTCATTAGTCCGCACTTAAAAAGATCGATAATAGTGGGAGGCTGGGAGATGGTGCCTTCAATGGATTTACTGAAGGCTTTATGTTCCTCTTGCCTTGAATGGCTTAATTGGTTAAAGCAGATTCCAGCCATTCTGATGCTCCTGTGTCAGAGCATACTGCACTTTGATCTAAACTATGTTGATCTTGTTTATTTGAAGGTCAGGAATTCAAAACAGTCCATTTTGAGTGTTCCCTATATATGATTTTATATAGCAGTGACTCTGCAAACCACAATATGGTCCTTAAATGAATCTGCCAGTTTGAGTTCACTCTTTGAAAGAGGAAGAGCAGAGAGAGAAAAGGAGTATTTGTAAGAAAGGCGATAGTCATGTGACTAATTTATAACTTCCAGGGGTGTAAGAAGGGAGTGCTAGATTCATCCAAGGGAAAATCTCCATGTGCCATAATTCAATTCAAACAAAGAAAAAAGTTAGTATGAATTATCAAAGCTCATTATGAAGTGTCACAGTTATTTAAATGTACTTGGCTAAATTTCTCAGATATCCACTTGGGGGAGTATGGAAGTCCTGGGAGAAAGAGAAAGCAAGAATTTACAAAACTTCTATACTCTGTGGAACAGATCCCTAAATAATTTGTTACAATTCAGTATGAATGCAATCTTATAAAAAAATATTTAAGTGATCTCACCAACTACCGCGTGCAAAGAAAGCAAATACGTTTTGGCTCCTTTGATTACAATTATTTTTATTTTTACTTTATGTTTTGAGGATGCAGGCATTCTCTGTACATATCACGTTGGGAACAGTTCATGACCTATATTATTTTCATTATGTCTTTTTAAGTTTTGGAAACTTGCAGTTGTTAGACGGGAGACAGAATCTTCGTTTTTACTGACTGAAACTTAAAGAAATGGAAGATACCCATAGTGAAAGAATCAAATAGTGTAATTTTCCTGTATGTGAAAAGTGAAAGTCACTCAGTCGCATCTGACTCTTTGGGACCCCATGGACTATACAGTCCTTGGAATTCTCCAGGCCAGAATATCGGAGTGGATACCTTCTCCAGGGGAACTTCCCAACCCCGGGATTAAACCCAGGTTTCCTGAATTGCAGGTAGATTCTTTCCCAGCTGAGCCACAAGGGAAGCCCAAGAATATTGGAGTGGGTAGCTTTTACAAGTCATATAATCTAAGCTAGGTTTTTTGTAATATTTTTCTCTCAAAATACTTCTTACAAAATATTCAGATCTGTCTGTATCAAGAAGCTCAATTTCCATTTCAGGAACCACAATTACATGGATGCCCCATGGAGCAGAATATCATCTATATGGAATGCCATATTGTGTTTCTAATGGCAAAGTTAATATATACCATACATATGACATATATTCATGTATATGATGATGTGTATATCCTAAAAATAAACTTTAGTAAAATAATCTCAGAAAAGATTCACTTTACTGTCATAATAGTCTGCCTTTGCCACTTACAAGCTTGAGGATGTGATGGGGTAGTTTTTAACTGCAAAATCTAAACCTGTATATAATTGGTGATAAACATAACATAGATTTGTTGCTAATACATGGAGGATGCTGAGAATTAAAAGGAATGTAGTTTCTTTACAGAAAATGTATCCTTTTTTTTCTCTCCGCATGAAGTAATTTATCTCAGCATTACTTGATGCTAAGTATAATCAGCAAGACTCTGTACCTCACCTTGAGCTTGCACAGACATATTTCAGAAGAAAGTGCAGATTCAATTCTTTTTATTTATACTCATTTCAATCGAGTAGCCATATCCATAATGGTCATTCAAATAAAACTACTAATCACACTATGTGGTATTCATTATTTGTTGCTGTTGAGCTCATCACTACATCAATCTTAAAATTCAAGAGAAAAGTAAACCACTATCATGTGTATTCTGGCTTCTAATAACAATAAACAATTCCTAAGCATAATGGAATTCTTCTATTAAAATGTGAAATTTTTTTTTCTTTGAATTTTGCTAAAAATGAACAGAGAAGTCAAGAAGGAAATCAGGACTTCCCCACCATTTTAGAGAGAAAGCATACCTTTATGTGGCAATAAATTAAAATTAGTAAATGATGATAAGGACTTCGCGGGTAGGTCAGATGTTAAAGAATCTGCCTATAGCGCAGGAAACCCAGGTTCGATCCCTGAGTCGGGAAGATCCCCTGGATTAGGGAACGGCAACCCACTCCAGTCTTCTTGCCTGGAGAATTCCATGGACACACCATGTGGTCACAAAGAGTCAGACATGACTGAGCAACTAACACAATACAACAAACAATGATAAATTATTGTGAACTTCCATTTTGCTCTTTCCATTTCTTTCCTTTTACCATGGTCCAAAGGAAGTAAGTACATAAGTATCTTTAAATATCCTACTGTGCTGCAATCTCTTTGATATACATAGTCTGTTGCCATTATTTCAAACAATTTCTGACATTGGTTATTTCTATGAAACAATACCACTCAATTAAAAAAATAAAGATTTCCTTTTCAAAGACTTAGAAAATTTATATTAAGTCCGCCATCTAACTGCAGAATCAATATTTTTAATCATAAAATTTAAAAATATATTTTATGGGATAGTTATAGATCCCTTGGGTTTAATTACCCACTAACCAGCTGAAAAAATTACAATTAATAAATTAAACATTAAGTAGTTGACATTATTCTTAAAAAAAAAAAAACCTGCAGTTCATATTTTGCCACACTACACTTAATGGCTCAGTGGTAAAGAATTCACCTACCATTGCAGAAGACACAGGTTAGACACCTGGGTCAGGAAGATCCATCCCCTAGAGAAGGAAATGGCAACCCACTCCAGTATTATTGCATAGGAAATCCCATGAACAGAGGAGCCTGGTGGGCTAAAGTGCATGGAGTCGCAAGGAGTAATAACTGGGAGACTAAACAACACTTTAACTTGCCCTTTCTACAGGTGTGGTTTCCTCTTTCCATCACTGTGATTCACATCAAGAGCCTTTTGCTCTGTGCCTATAATAATTAACCTCACTCTTGTTCCTCATTTCCTTTTGCTTCGTCCAAATGCACAGCAACTGAGCATTGTTCCTGATCTGTTTCTGTCTCACACAAAATTTCAAAACAATGTTACTGCCATGAAATGTAAAACCAAAATTCTGCCTTCTGTCCCAGACCAGTGGCTGGCCCCTGCGTCCTGAATCCCTGTTGTGATTCTTTCTGTCCAGTTTTTCCAGAGGAAGTAAAACTTCCCTCAGTTTGCCTACTGCTGTTGAGACCATATGCTGCTACCTTCGCATACTTGGATTTCCTACTTTCTGTCATTACAATCGCAGAATGCTTTTACTCCATCTGGATAACTTCCCATTGCTAACATAAAAGATCCACAAATTAGATCAGCCTCTGGGTTCCAACAACTCAGCCTTACCTTACCTTACGTGAGCTTCTGTGAACCTAGTTTCTGTTCTTATGTCATCTTTAAAAAAAGAAAAAAAACATATTTCAGTGCTATTCAAAAGTGTCTGTGATGTAATCTTAGTGATTACAGAACGTATAATTGAAATTTAGAACTTTCCTGTTTATTACTATAGTAATCTAACAGTATATGTAATTAAATTTTGTCATAATATATCTCTTGTTTGCATTCATGTTTGTGATCACATTGGTGTCAGGTATTACTGCTTTTATTGTTTTGGACTAATGAGGAAATATCTAGGAACTTAACATATAAGTGTTTTGTTTATTCTAAGATGAGATCAAATGATGTCATGGCATGCTATATGAACAAAGATATGGCATAAAATGGAGAAAAATGGTGAGAGGACTGTTTCACATACAGTACTCATATTCACTCTACTCATCAGACATACTTAGATCAGTATTGACACAGAGTCTCATAAACATATCCATGTTTGAGATAGGATTTGGTTTAAGCAAAGTAACATCATCTGTTGTGTTAAATTAAGATTGATAATTTGGACATTTTTTCAGTTGTATCTTTATTTAATTTCTATTTCTGTTTTGTATTTACATAAGAACTATAAGCATATGGGGTTTTATAATTAGTTCGATATTAACATATTTCAGTAAAATTATGTTACTAGTGAACTTAATCTATGCTAGATAATCTTTAAGAAATATCTATATGCTATTTAAGTATGAGAAAATTTTATATTCTAATCATGGGATAAGTATTGAATAACCATTACTGACTGTATCTGAAGCTGACACTATTACGGTATGATTTGAAAGAAGATAGAGTCGGACACGACTAAAGCGACTTAGCAGCAGCAGCAGCAGCAGCAGTGACTTTTTAAAGTAATTATCAGTTAATTATTACTTACAAGTAGTCCTAGCTCCCTTTCCTGTTTCTGTATCTTAAATCTGCTGGATTTAAATGTGGGACCTATTAAAAACAAATACAGATTTTAACAAATCTTATACCCCATCAATTGTAAGATGTATTCTTTTTATCTCCCCTATAAATAAGGCATAATACCAATTAACTGTAAGAAGCCACTGATTTTAAGATATCTGAATTACAGAGATGTTAAAAACATAAAGCCACATAATAATCAATGATATATTGAACATAAATTTAGGTAGACACTTTCATAGTTAATACTTAAACAGAAATCACTTTAAGATATGTCCAACTAAAACAACTATGGAATATGGTCAAGTAATGATTCAATTTTCTTAACCTCAGTTATTTTACCTCTAAAAGAAAGGGGAGAAGCCGAATATGATCCTATGTGTTGTCAAGATTTAATTTTTCTGATACTTGGCAACTTCTCTAGAGCTGATAATGGTCAGGCCTGACAGAACAGAGCACCATTTTAATTTCCTGCTTCAGGATTTGTATCTTAAATATGTGGTAGACATCCAGAAATTGTGGAAATGTGTAAATTGATCCAAATGTAAATAGGTAAATCTTATAATTTTGTTTAGTTGTAAGCCTGTGCTGTGCTGTACTTAGTCGCTCAGTCATGTCTGACTCTTTTCAACCCTGTGGACCAGGTTCTTCTATCCATGGGATTCACTTGGCAAGAATACTAAAGTGAGTTGCCATGACCTCCTCCAGGAGATCTTCCCAACTAAGGGATCGAACCCAGGTCTCCTGAATTGCAAGTGAATTCTTTACTGTCTGAGCCACCAGGGAAGCCCAGGTTTAACCCTAGGAAGAATATTAAGCAATTTATATTATCTCTAAAAATAATGGTAGATCACCTATTGGCCAATATATCAAATAATGATATTTGATTTTACCTTTTTATTCACTTACTTTTTAATTCTAATAAGTAACATTGGGATAGATGCCAGAAAATGCTAATTTAACAGTCAAAGCCACATATTTAATATGTTGCCAAAGAAATTAATATAATTGGATGCTATAATAACTAATTTACCAAAAGGAATAACATTAAGATATCTTATTGTAAGTCAGGGAAAAGATGATCAATTATTACATTCCCATGCTTTACAGTCTTATTGGAAAGCAATTTGGCAGCATAACTTTTGACCTAGACATTGCATTCCTAGGACTCTCTACATTGAATAAAGGGATACTCAAGAATACTTCACACAACATTGCTTAATTGTTCATAGCTATAAAAAATGGAAACAGAGGAAGTATCAGTAAAGGTAGATTTTGCATTTATTGAAATAAACCGTATCTGTACCCATTGATTTGGTATTATTATCTAGTTGTTTTATTGTATAAGAAATGTGGTGCACAAATGAAAGAACAGTATTAAATAGGATCTGGTTTTGTAATAAAAAAAAAAACCAAGATTGCATATATATTTGTAAAATAAGCAAACATGAATATAGGCAAGTGTATTATATTTAGGTTGTTAACATTCTTTAATGTCAGGTATGAGGGATAATAAGGGATTAGAAGAGAAGGAAAAGCTAGGGAAGTAGAAGAAAAAAGATAAGACTGAGATGCATTCACATACAGACACTTATCTGGGTAAGAAAACAGAAAAAATAAAGAAAAAAAAAAGAGGGAGGAAGATACAACTATCACCATAGTTAGTATGTGAAGAATTATAAGAGATAGATGAAAGCAGGGGGAATATTGGGAAGATACTGAAAGGTTGTTGTTGAATCACGATGCCGGGATTCTTGGCCCCCAGAGGACAAGAATCCAGTCCGGGGCCAGAGACGAGGCTTGGTCGCTCAGAGCTTTTGTGTAATAAAGTTTTATTAAAGTATAAAGAAGATAGAGAAAGCTTCTGACATAGGCATCAGAGGGGGGGCAGAAAGAGTACCCCCCTGCTAGTCTTCAGCTGGATGTTATATAGTCACAAGCAGCCTGTTAATGAAAGAAAGGAATGTCTCAAAACTAAGAATGGCACCAGGCCCTCACCCATAAGATGTATTTTGGGATAATCTTGACACCAAATGGCTTATCTTGGGCCATAAAATGATTAACTTGAATCTTGAAGAAGGGCAGAGCACCATACAAATAGTTTCATTTACATAGATTAGAGTATAACATACTGGTTTATCAAGTAGGTTCTGAGCCCAAAAGGCGGAACTGACTTGAAGACAGAGTTTGGGGTAAATGCATAGTACATTAGCATAGCTTAAGATAAACATTTCCATAAGAAAAAGGCATTGGTTAACTTCAGGTGAAACTAGGTATCATTATGGCAACACAGAATTTTAAGAGAAACCTCCTTTTAAATTTGTATAGAGAAGGAAAAAATATCACATTTGTTTCCTCCTGCCACTTAAGAGAGATAAAAATGTCTGACACTTGCAGGCTATTTCCTCCATTTGGAGACCCCTGGCCTTCCTGCCTGTTACCCTGTCAATACTAACATGAAACCAGTGGTAGATAATGATGAGGCTGAGGGAATGAATTTGGGAAATGCTTTATAACTACAGTTGACATGATTTACTGATAGATTGGATATGAAGTGATGAAAAGACTAACACAGAAAAACTGAAATTTTTATCTGAGCAAATAAAGGTTACTGGTAAGAACTGAGATGAGGACGTCTAGGGAGAAATACTATTAGATTAGTGTTAGTCGTTCAGACATGTCTGACTCTTTGCGACCCCATAGACCGTGGCCTGCCAGGCTCCTCTGTCTGTGGAATCCTCTATGCACGAATACTGGAGTGGGTTGCCATTCCCTTCTCCAGGGGATGTTCTCAAACCAGGGATCAAACCCAGGCCTCTTGCATCACAGGCAGATTCTTTCCCATCTGAGCCACCAGGGTAGTCTACTACTATTAGTTAGGGGAAATGCTAAATTTTAGATTTTTAACAAGATTGAGATGAATTTCAGATAAACTAGTGGAGAGAATAGAGGTGGCCAGGTACAGATTAAGGAGTCAGGGTCAGATATTCATTTAAGATGACTGGCATATTGGTGCAATTTAAAGACATAAGACTGTATAAGATCACATAACAACACGTGTAGATAGACAGAAAACTCCAGGACAGATAACAGTTAACTCTGTGAAAAACAGTTTTAACAGAAGACAGAGAATAAGCTGCCACTGGGGCTCAAAACAAAGTGAACATGATACATTGGAAGCTCTCCCTTCCAGGAAAAAAAAGGTAGAATTTAAGGAGAGATTGATCAACTATGAGGCATGCTGTTAATAGCTCAAGTAAGATGAGATCAGAGAGGTGATTGCCAGTTGTACATATTGAAAGTCATGCATGACCTTGAAAAAGCAGTTTCTGGAATATACCAGAAAGACTGTGAAAAATTTACAAGAAAACAATTAAGTCTGAAACCAAGCTAAGAAATCAGGCACGTGACCTATTTGTATGAGAGAAATTTTGTGGAAATATTGCTATATATAGACAGATGTGATGAGATTTAAGAATATAATAGGAGATCAAGACTCAATATTGTCTTTTAACACAACCTATATATACTTGAAAGGGCTTCCCAGGTGGTTCAGTGGTAAGGAATCTGCCTGCAATGCAAGAAAAGAAGGAGATCTCTAAATTGGGAAGATCATCTGGAGAAGGAAATAGCAACACACTCCAGTTTTCTTGCCTGAAAAATCCCATGGACAGAGGAGCCTGGAGGGCTATAGTCCATGGGGTCACAAAAGAGTCAGACATGACTTAGTGACTAAACAAGGGCATATATACTTGAACTCCCCTCTTCTCCAGTAAACCTTTTGCTAATAAGTGAAAGAGGATGTGGACACTTTCACTGAGGTTTTCAGTTTACATATGGTCATATTGATTTAGAACCAAATAAACATAAATTTAAACTGTACGTATTTTTATTAACTTATTAAATTGATTTATAACTTATTTCACAGGAATCATGAGCTAATGGTAAAATGGAGATTTCATATAATTCAGATGGGAATATTAGTAGTATAATATTTATGAAAATGAATTTGAAAATATGTATCATAAACCTCACCACCATTCATAAATTTGTCTATCAAATGACACAGTTCCCTACTAAGGTTGATTGTTCCATGGTGGGCTCCTGAACCAAGCAAGTCTGAGAATATCTTTACTAAGTTTCATGATGGGCCAATATTGTTTTGTGTGCCAGGACTCGAAAAAGCCTAGAAAGAGTCATGTCAATGTATGACAAAAACCACCACAATATTGCAAAGTAATTAACCTCCAATTAAAATAATTTTTAAAAAAACAAAGCCTAGAAAGAAGTGATCGACATTATTATCACAATGTATCCTTTTTCTATATAGATTAAGAACAGTGAATGTTTGTACAGACATACTTTAAGACCTACTTGCTTTCATATGTTTCTATGTGATAGATAACTCAGAACCTGTATGATAGAATTAGCTGTTAGTATGAACTGGATTTTTTATAGCTAACTGAATCTACAGCATTCAGGTTTTAAACATTCTCATGAAGATTCTGCATTCTAGTTAGGAATCTTAAGGTTGCTGCTGCTGCTAAGTCACTTCAGTCGTGTCCGACTCTGTGCGACCCCATAGACAGCAGCCCACCAGGCTCCCCCATCCCTGGGATTCTCCTGGCAAGAACAGTGGAGTGGGTTGCCATTTCCTTCTCCAATGCATGAAAGTGAAAAGTGAAAGTGAAGTCGCTCAGTCGTGTCCGACTCTTAGCGATCCCATGGACTGCAGCCTACTAAGCTCTTCCGCCCATGGGATTTTCCAGACAAGAGTACTGGAGTTGGGTGCCATTGCCTTCTCCAATCTTCAGGTTAAGAAATAAAATATTTATTTTTCAGACATACACATGATAGACAAATGGGCTTCCCAAGTGGCTCAGTGATTAAAAAATTGCCTTCCAGTGCAGGAGACATGAGTTCGATCCTGGGTTCAAGAAGACCCCTGAATTGGAAACTGCAACCCAATCCATTTTTCTTGTTTGGAAAATCCCATGGACAGAGGAGCCTGGCGGGCTAAGGCCCACCAGGTTGAAAAGAGTCAGATATGACTGAGCAACTGAGCATGTATGACACACAAATACTATAAACAATAAAAATTCAAATAATGGAAAATGGTTAAATAATACATACAATCCAAATATATACTATTGCAAACAATATTATAATATTTTAGTGCCTAAAAACTGACCATGAATAAAATGTTATAAAGATGACAGACATAAAATTGAATCTATATATAAGAAAGAACAGCCCTATGCTCATAAAAATATATACAAATATGTGACTTCACCATATTACAACAATTCATTAATAGAAAAATCTCTCAATGCTAAAACAATGATTATTTTTATTTAAACATTTTTGCAGGTGTTCATATTTTAAGTGGATAGTTTTCCTTTCAGTTTAGTTCAGTTGCTCAGTCATGTCCAACTCTTTGTGACGCCATGAGTCCCAGCATGCCAGGCCTCCCTGTCCATCACCATCTCCCGGATTTTACCCAAACTCATGTCCATCGAGTCAGTGATGCCATCCAGCCATCTCATCCTCTGCCGTCCCCTTCTCCTCCTGCCCCCAATCCCTCCCAGCATCAAGGTCTTTTCCAATGAGTCAATTCTTCACATGAAGTGGCCAAAGTTTCAGCTTCAGCATCATTCCTTCCAATGAACACCCAGGACTGATCTTTAGGATGGACTGGTTGGATCCCCTTGCTATCCAAGGGACTCTCAAGAGTCTTCTCCAACACCGCAGTTCAAAAGCATCAATTCTTTGGTGCTCAGCTTTCTTCACAGTCCAACTCTCACATCCATACATGCTGCTGCTTGCTGCTGCTACTGCTGCTAAGTCGCTTCAGTCGTGTCCGACTCTGTGCGACCCCATAGACAGCAGCCCACCAGGCTCCCTCGTCCCTGGGATTCTCCTGGCAAGAACACTGGAGTGGGTTGCCATTTCCGTCTCCAATGCATGAAAGTGAAAAGTGAAAGTGAAGTCACTCAGTCATTTCCAACTCTTAGTGACCCCATGGACTGTAACCTACCAGGCTCCTCCGTCCATGGGATTCTCCAGGCAAGAGTACTGGAGACATGAATACTGGAAAAACCTTAGCCTTTACTAGATAGACTTTTGTTAGCAAAGTAATGTCTCTGCTTTTTAATATGCTATCTGGATTGGTCATAACTTTCCTTCCCAAGAGTAAGCGTCTTTTAATTTCATGGCTGCAGTCAACATGTGCAGTGATTCTGGAGCCCCCTCAAAAAAATTCTGACACTGTTTCCCCATCTATTTCCCATGAAGTGATGGGACCAGAAGCCATAATCTTAGTTTTCTGAATGTTGTGCTTTAAGCCAAGTTTTTCACTCTCCTCATTCACTTTCATCAAGAGGCTTTTTAGTTCCTCTTCACTTACTGCCATAAGGGTGGTGTCATCTGCATATCTGAGGTTATTGATATTTCTCCTAGCAATCTTGATTCCAGCTTGTGCTTCATCCAGACCAGTGTTTCTCATGATGTACTCTGCATATAAGTTAAATAAGCAGGTGACAATATACAGCCTTGACATACTTCTTTTCCTATTTGGAAACAGTCTCTTGTTCCATGTCCATTTCCAACTGTTGCTTCCTGACCTGCATATAGGTTTCTCAAGAGGCAGGTCAAGTGGTCTGGTATTCCCATCTCTTTCAGAATTTTCCACAGTTTATTGTGATCCACACAGTCAAAGGTAAAAATATCTATTTTTACTAAGTATGATGGTGACTGCAGCCATGAAATTAAAAGATGCTTACTCCTTGGAAGAAAAGTTATGACCAACCCAGATAGCATATTCAAAAGCAGAGACATTACTTTGCCGACTAAGGTCCACCTAGTCAAAGCTATGGTTTTTCCTGTGGTCATGTATGGATGTGAGAGTTGGACTGTGAAGAAGGCTGAGTGCCAAAGAATTGATGCTTTTGAGCTGTGGTGTTGGAGAAGACTCTTGAGAGTCCCTTGGACTGCAAGGAGATCCAACCAGTCCATTCTGAAGGAGATCAGCCCTGGGATTTCTTTGGAAGGAATGATGCTAAAGCTGAAACTCCAGTACTTTGGCCACCTCATGTGAAGAGTTGACTCATTGGAAAAGACTCTGATGCTGGGAGGGATTGCGGGTAGGAGGAGAAGGGGACGACCGAGGATGAGATAGCTGGATGGCATCATGGACTCGATGGATGTGAGTCTGAGTGAACTCCGGGAGATGGTGATGGACAGGGAGGCCTGTTGTGCTGCAATCCATGGGGTTGCAAAGAGTCAGACACAACTGAACGACTGAACTGAACTGAACTGAACTGAAGTTCAAGAAAAATATATTAAGTCCTTTCAGTTTAGAAAAAGTGAAAAGAAAATGAGAAACTGTAGAAATATAAATAGAAAACATTAGCTATCTGAAAAACATGTTTTTCTATAAACATGAATGTTAATAATTTAAGTTATCCTAAGCAAAGTAAAGATTTTCAGATTATAAACTAACAAGCAACATTTCTAAATATACAATGATAGAGAATTTGAAAGTAAACATATGGGTGAAGGTAAAAATAAAATTGGAACAAAAGAAACACTACTACCCTATGAAATAGTGTTTAATGCCAGAAACATTGAAGAGTACAGTTGATTAAGAAAATATTATATTTACAAACATCTATGCACCAAATAACATAACAGCAAAATTTATAAAGCAAAAAGTCTTTTTAGAAATAGGCAAAGCATTTAAAGAAATAAGTCATAAAAGAAATATGAATAAACATAAGATATTATTGACTCACTTTTTCTGTCAGATAGCCAAAATAAAAATAGATTTGATCCCTGGGTTGGGAAGACCCCCTGGAGAAGCAAATGGCAACCCACTCCAATATTTCTGCCTGGGAAATCCCATGGATAGAAGGCTACAGTCCATGGGGTCACAAAAGAGTCAGACATGACTTAGTTTCTAAAAACAACAACTAACCTTTTAAGGATATTTGTAATATAAATTGATACAATCGTTTGAAGTTCAAGTTGGTTTTGTTCATAAAACTGTGAAATGTACATATTACATGACTCAGCCATTCTACTTCTTGCAGACTATCACATAGAAATAATATCACAAGGAAGTAAATCAATAGGCACAAAGTCCTCACTGCAGAATATCTGTTATACTTAAAATTTAAAAATAATATATTCATAGAGGAGCAGAAATAGCAGAAATTAATAAAAATGCATGAAATGGTATATTAGATGTTGTATAATGAGAGATCAGTTCTTAAAAAATAGTTATTTCTCTATTTATTATGTAGGTTTTTCATCCAAGTATATAAAAACTAATAACTACAGTGTCATTTCATTTTGGTATAAATAATTTAGCATATGTACTTTTACAGACAAACAGGTGACTGTTGATTAGCAAAGAGGAAAGACGAAAAGACTGGCTATGAAGCAGAAATTAGTGCTGTCACCTGTCGCTATTAAGTTGCATGGTTTGAGGGCAAGAAGAAGATTGGGTGAAGGCAGCCTTCATTTCTCAAAAGATAATGTTCTAATGGTTATAAGTGTAAATGTAAAAAAAAAAATTTTTTTTAGGATTTTCAAAGAAATTTAGAAATCTTTTTGCCTGTTTAAATTAACCTCATGCAATTAAGTTATTTATCTGTTTAGAGTCCCCTAACAATATGAAGTCACCTGAAGAGCATCAGTTTTTCCTGGTTGGCTCACCATTGCCTCTCCAGGACACTGAAGAGTACCTTGAGGTTAGAATGTGCTCAGTAATTATCGCTAACTGACTGTGTTACAAGAGTGGAGGAATTCGGACCTGTGTTTGAAAAAAACAAGTACTTCTCCCTATGGTAAATCTCTTCATTTTAATTTTATATCAACAAATGTGCCTTTCTATTTATGAACATTAGAAAATGAAGTCAATTAGGTTTCCCTGGAAAATTAATGAGAATAAACATAAAATCTCTAAAAATACCCCAAAACAACAAAAAATTAAGCAAAAAAGTTTATTCCTCTCGTTCATGATAGTTATTGTATGAGTTTTCCAAGACAAATAATGTCAGTGACCCAGGATCTTCTGCCTTTGGTGTTCTGCCATGCTAAACATGCAGCTTCCATCTCATAATACAGGGTAGCTGCTCTTGCCTTCATCATTGCATACCTGTTTCAGCAAATTCAAAGGTGAGAAGGGCAAATGGAGAGCATTGCCATTCCCTTTAAGTGAATGGCTTTTAACATATGACACTTTTATTCTCATATTTAATAGTCTGTAATTTTCTTATATTCACACAAAGCTGCAATTGCAGATTTGAGAATGTACTGCTTGACTACATACCTAACTAAAATTTGAGTTGTACTATTAAAAAAAGAAAAGAGAATTGAAATTGGTATTGCGACATCAAATTCCTAAAATTGATGGGGCAATTTAATTTAGAGATATGTAACTGTGAGGAACTGATTTTTTAAAATTCTTCTGTGACTTATGCTAATATATGGGCTTCATGATTGACTAACAAAAAACAATTTACCCATTCATCTTCCTTCTTTCATAAAGGTAATGTATTTAAGCCTTGAAAACATATATCCTAATATCAACTGATTTGAGTTTAAGATTTTAACTTTTTTGAAATATGTTTTGTGGCAGAGAGATTTATTGGATCCAGCTGTCTTTGACTGCAAATCCTATTGGGAAGATTTCTCATTACTATTGCCCAACCTTAATCATAAGTCATTTAAAATAAGAGTATCTGAAGTATACTAAGCTATATGAAACCTTTTTCTTAAGTTTAATAATCAGTATTTTAGCATTAACTAAGGGCCACCATTCTTTGAAATATTTTGTTTTACTCTTTGATTCACAGCTTCAGAGTGGGGCTTCCCAGGTGGCACAATGGTAAAGAATCCAGCTGTCAATTCAGGAGAGGCAGGAAACGTGGTTCGATCCCTGAGTTGGGAAGATCCTCTGGAGTAGGAAATAGCAACTCACTCCAATATTCTTGCCTGGGAAATCCTATGGACCGTGGGGCCTGGTGGGCTATAGTACATGAGTTTAAAAGAGTCAGACACGACTGAGCAATTGAACACACACAGCCTCAGAGATGAGACTAAAAGCTATACCTAGAGCTGTAGTTTAGTGGTTCTCAAACTTTAACCTGCAGCACAATCACCTGGAGTACTTGTGAAAACACAGGTTTCTGGATCCAACGACAAAGTTTCTGATTCAGTAGGTAGGTCCTAGGTAATGTCTAATTATTTGAATTTCTAGAAATTTTCCAGGTCATACTGAGGCTGCTGATTCCTAGTCTGGGGACCACATTTTGAGAACTTTACGTCTTTATTGCCACAGTTCTGACTGTGGCAAATTCTTTCTCTGAACAGAGCTATTGTTTCCAAGAACTCTGAAGTCAAAACCACAGTCTTTTCAAGATCTGACCAAAGAGATTTTGATTGTTGTCATCACTTCATCATACACACATGACATATTATTGCTTGATCATTTAAGCTTAAGTTTTCACTTTTCAGTCAAATAATGATTGTTAGACAACTTAAGTTATTTCAAATTTTATCCTGTTATCCAAAATCAGTCTATAAAAGTACAGTATCTTAAGTAATAATAATAATGAGAAAACTCATTATAAGGATACTGATAAACAGTATGGTGTCAAATCAAAATACTATAATATAAATGCTGTTCTAAAATTCAATATCAAAATATCTGATACATGTATAACTACACCAAGACTTTATTTAAATTAAAAAAAAATGATCACAGTAATAATACAGAAGATTAGGTAGGTATAAAAATAAGCGTTACAGCCAAGTTCAGAATTTTTAGAGAAAGGGCTTATACCATCAAATAAACAAGTGTCAAAAAGATAAATAATAACTATCAATAATAAATGGAGAAAATAAATTGAAAACCTTGAAAGAAACCATGGTATTTTAGATTCTCATTTTATTTTACTGAGAATTTTCACTTTGTTGGCTTAGATCATGAATCCTTATTGCCAAATTCATACTTAAATTGAAGAAAGTAGAGAAAACCACTAGACCATACAGGTATGACTTAAATAAAATTCCTTATGATTATACAGTGAAAGTGACAAATAGATTCAAGGCATTAGATATGATAGCGTGCCAGAAGAAGTATGGACAGAGGTTTGTGATATTGTACAGGAGGCTGTGATCAAGACTATACCAAAGAAAAAAGATGCAAAAAGGCAAAATGGTTGTCTGAGCAGGCATTACAAATAGCTGAGAAAAGAATAGAAGCAAAAGGCAAAGGAGAAAAGGAAAGTTATACACATTTGAATGCAGAGTTCCAAAGAATAGCAAGAAAAGATAAGAAACCTTCCTTAGTGATCAATGCAAAGAAATAGAGGCAAAAATAGAATAAGAAAGACCACAGATCTCTTTCAGAATTTTTGTGATACTAAGGAAACATTACATGCAAAGATGGGTATAATAAAGGACAAAAATGGTATGGACCTAACAGAAGCAGAAGATAGTAAGAAGAGGGTAAGAATGCACAGAAGAACTATACAAAAAAGATCTTCAATACCCAGATAATCACAGTGGTGTGATCACTCACCTAGAGCCAGACATCCTGGAATGTCAAGTCAAGTGGGCCTTCGGAAACATTACTATGAACAAAGCTAGTGGAGGTGATGGAATTCCAGCTGAGCTATTTCAAATCCTAAAAGATGAGGATGTGAAAGTGCTGCACTCAATAAGCTAGCAAACTTGGAAAAGGTCAGTTTTCATTCCAATCCCAAAGAAGGGAAATGCCAAAGAATGTTCAATTGCAATCATCTCATACTCTAGCAAAGTAATGCACAAAATTCTCCAGTCCAGGCTTCATCAATATGTGAACCATGAACTTCAGGGTGTTCAAGCCGAATTTAGAAAAGGCAGAGGAACCAAAGATCAAATTGTCAACATCCATTAGATCATAGAAAAAGCAAGAGAATTCCAGAAAAAAAAAAAAAAACTTCTACTTCTGCTTTATTGATTGTGCCAAAGCCTGTGACTATGTGGGATCACAACAAATTGTGGACATTTTTTCAAAGGATGGGAATACCAGACCACCTTACCTGCCTCCTGGGAAATCTTATGCAGGTCAAGAAGCAACAGTTAGTACCTGGCATGGAACAACAGACTGGTTCCAAATAGGAAAAGAAGTACATCAAGGCTGTATATTGTCACCCTGCTAATTTAACTTATAGGCAGAGTACATACTGTGAAATGCTGGGTTGAATGAAGCACAAGATGGAATGAAGATTGCCAGGAGAAATATCTATAACCTTAGATACACAGATGACACTACCCTTATGGCAGAAAGTGAAGAAGAAATGAAGAGCCTGTTGATGAAAGTGAAAGGAGAGAGTGAAAAGGCTGGCTTAAAACTCAACATTCAAAAAACTAAGATCATGGCATCCAGTCCCATCACTTCATGTCAAATAGTTGGGAAAAGAATGGAAACAGTGAGAGACTTTATTTTGGGGATTCAAAAATCACATCAGATGGTGACTGCAGTCATGAAATTAAAAGATGTTTGCTCCTTGGAAGAAAAGCTATGACCAACCTAGGCAACATATTAAAAAACAGAGACATTACTTTGCCAACAAAGTCTGTCTAGTCAAAGCTATGGATTTTCCAGTAGCCATGTATGGATGTAAGAGTTGGACCATCAAGAAAGCTGAACACTAAAGAATTGATACTTTTGAACTGTAATGTGGAGAAGACTTGAAAGTCCCTTGGACTGCAGAAGATCCAATCAGTCAATCCTAAAGGAAATCAGTCCTGAATATTCATTGGAAGGACTGATGCTGAAGCTGAAGCTCTGATACTTTGGCCACCTGATGCAAAGAACTGACTTTTCAGAAACGTCCTGATGCTGGGTAAGATTGAAGGCAGGAGAACAGGACGACAGTGGATGAGATGGTTGGATGGCATCACCAACTCAATGGACATGAGTTTGAGTAAGCTCCGGGAGTTTGTGATGAACAGGGAAGCCTGACGTGCTGCAGTCTATGGGGTCACAAAATGCCATCATGACTGAGCGACTGAAATAACTGACTGACTGACTGGAGTCAGAGACAGCAAGAGTGAACACTGACATCTTAGGAATTAGTGAACTAAAATGGACAGGAATGGGAAAATAGATTTTAAATGATCATTATATCTACTACAATAGGAAAAGTCCCTCAGAAGAAATGGAGGAGCCCTTATAGTCAACAAAAGATTCGAAATTCATTGCTTGGGTGCAATCTCAGGAGCTACAGAATGATCTTGGTTTGTTTCCAAGGCAAACCATTCAACATCACAGTAATCCAAGTCTATGCCCCAACCACTACTTCTGAAGAAGCTGAAATTAACCCATACTATTGAAGAACTATAAGACTTTCTAGAGATAACTTAAAACAAGATGTCCTTTTCATAATAGGGGATTGGACAGCAAAAGTAGGAAATCAAGAGATACCTGGAGTAACAGGCAAGGTTGGCCTTGGAGTACAAAATGAAGCAGGGCAGAAACTAATGGTTTTTTCAAGAGAATACACTGGCTATAGTTAACACTCTTTTCCAACAACACAAGAGATGACCCTACACATGGACATCACCAGATGGTCAATAAATAAATCAGACTGATTATATTCTTTGCAGTCAAAAATGGAAAAGCTCTATACAGAGCTAATTGTGGCTCACATCATCAGCTCATTGTTGTCAAATTCAGACTTAAATTGAAGAAAATTGAGAAAACCACAAGGTCACTCAGGTATGACCTAAATCAAATCCCTTATGATAATGCAGTGGAGGTGTCAAGTAGATTCAAAGGGTTAGATATGGTAAACAGAGCAACTGAAGAACTATGGATGGAGGTTCATAACATTGTACAGGAGGCAGTAACCAAAATGATCTCAAAGAAAAGGAAGTCCAAGAAGAAAGAGGTTGTCTGAGGAGGCTTTACAAATATCTGAGGAAAGAAGAGGAGTAAAAGGCGAAAGAGAAAGGGAAAGATATACCCAACTGAATGGAGAGTTTCAGAGAATAACAAGGAGAGATAAGAAAGACTTCTTAAATGAACAATGCAAAGTAGTAAAAGAAAACAAGAGAATAGGAAAGACTAGAGCCCTCTTTCGGAGAAGGCAATGGAAACCCACTCCAGTACTCCTGCCTGGAAAATTCCATGGACAGAGGAGCCTGGTAGGCTGCAGTCCATGGGGTCGCTAAGAGTCGGGCACGACTGAGCGACTTTACTTTCATTTTTCACTTTCATGCATTGGAGAAGGAAATGGCAACCCACTCCAGTATTTTTGCCTGGAGAATACCAGGGACAGAGGAGCCTAGTGGGCTGCTGTCTATGGGGTCGCACAGAGTCGAACACGACTGAAGTGACTTAGCAGCAGCAGCAGCAGCAGCTGAGACCTCTTTGAAAAAACTGGAGATACCAAGGGAACATTTCATGCAAGGATGGGCATGATAAAAAACAGAAATGTTAAGAACCTAACAGGAGCAGAAGATATTAAGAGGTGGCAAGAATACACAAATGTGTTAGTCACTCAGTCATTTCTGACTCTCTGTGATCCCCTGTGCTATAGCCCACTAGTCTCCTCTGTCCATGGAATTCTCCAGACAAGAGCACTGCAGTGGGTTGCCACTTGCTCCTCCAAGAATACACAAAAGAACTATACAAAAAAATTAATGACCTTATAACCATGATGGTGTGATCACTCACTTAGAGCCAGACATCCTGGAATGTGAAGTCAAGTGGGCCTTAGGAAGCATCACTACAAACAAAACTAGTGGAGATGATGGGATTCCAGTTGAGCTATTTCAAATCCTAAAAGATGATGCTGTTAAAGTGCTACACTCAATATGCAAGCAAATTTGAAAACCTCAGCAGTGGCCACAGGACTGGAAAATGTCAGTTTTCAGCCCAATTACAGAGAAAGGCAGTGTCAAAGAATGTTCAAACTACTGTACTCATTGTGCTCATTTCTCATGCTAGTAAGTTTATGCGCAACTTCTTCAATCCAAGCCCCAGCACCACATGAACCAAGAACATCCAAATATTCCAGCTGGGTTTAGAAAAATCAGAAGAACCAGAGATCCCATTGCCAACATTCACTGAATCATGGAGAAAGAAAGTGAATTCCAGAAAAATATCTACTTCTGCTTCATTGACTATGCTAAAGCCTTTGACTGTGTGGGTCACAACAGTATCTGTTGGAAGTCTGTGGAAAATCCTTAAGGAAATGGAAATGCCCGACCATCTTACCTGTCTCCTGAGAAACTTGTATGCAGGTCAAGAAGTAACAGTTAGACCCTTACATGGTCTGGAGTGGGTTTCCATTGCCTTCTCTGTAAGAGGTGTCTAGTCTTTCCTATTCTATTGTTTTCTTTTACTACTTTGCATTGTTCATTTAAGAAGTCTTTCTTATCTCTCCTTGTTATTCTCTGGAACTCTCCATTAAGTTGGGTATATCTTTCCCTTTCTCCTTTGCCTTTTACTCCTCTTACTCCTCCTTACATGGAACAACTGACTGGTTTAAAATAGGGAACTTAAGGTGCTATACTGTAACTCTGCTAATTTAATTTCTACGCAGAGTTCAGTTTAGTTCAGTAGCTCAGTCTGACTCTTTGCAACCCCATGGACTGCAGAATGCCAGGTCTCCCGCCAGGCCTCCCTGTCCATCACCAACTCCTGGAGTTTACCCAAATTCATGTACATTGAGTCAGTGATGCTATCCAACCATCTCATCCTCTGTCGTCCCCTTCTCCACCCACCTTCAGTCTTTTGCAGCATCGGGGTCTTTTCAAACGAGTCAGTTCTTTGCATCAGGTAGCTGAAGTATTGGCGTTTCAGATTCAACATCAGCCCTTTCAGTGTACACCATGCAAAAATCTGGGTTGGATGAATCACAAGCTGAAACCAAGATTGTGAGGAGAGATATCAACAACTTCAGATATGCAGATAATACCACTATAATGGAAGAAAGTGAAGAGGAATTAAAGAGCCTCTTGATGAAGTAGAAAGAGGAGAGTGAAAAAGCTGGCTAAAAACTCAACTGTCAAATATTATCCAGTTCCATCACTTCATGGCAAATAGATGGGGAAAAAGTGGAAGTAGTGACAGGTTTTATTTTATTGGCCTCAGAAATCACTGTAGATGGTGACTGCAGCCATTAAAAGATGCTTTCTCCTTGGAAGAAAAGCTGTGAGCAGCCTAGACAGCATATTAAAAAGCAAAGATATCACTTTGCTGACAAAGGTCCGTATAGTCAAAGCTATGATTTTTCCAGTAGTCATGTACAGATGTAAGAGTTGGACCATAAAGAAGACTGAGTGCCAAACAGCTGATATTTTTGAGTTGTGGTGCTGGAGAAGACTCTTGAGAGTGCCTTGGACAGCAAAGAGATCAAACCAGTCAATCCTAAATGAAATCAACTTTGAATATTCATTGGCAAGACTGATTCTGAAGCTGAAGCTCCCACAATTTGGCCACCTCATATGAAGGGCCAACTCACTGGAAAACACTCTGATGCTGGAAATGATTGAAGGCAAAAGGAAAAGAGGACTACAGAGGATAAGATGATTAGATAGCATCACTGTCTCAATGGATGTGAGTTTGGGCAATCTCCTGGTGATAGTGAAGGACAAGGAAGCCTGGTATTCTGCAGCCCACGAGGTCACAAAGGTCAGACAGGACTTAACAACCGAACAATGGCAACAATAAGAGATTAAGTTTCAATAGCAAAATCATCCTCATGTTCTAATCAATTTTTTATCTGTAGAATATATATTATATATATATATTCCATTTGTGTGGATAAATGTAATGTTTTGATATAAACAGCCTTGGATATTTGTATAACTGTATAGAAAATATTTTAATAAATCTCTCTCATATGGGAAATTTGTCATCTCTCAACAGAAATATTTATTTAATGAAATTATATCATTTTAACTGATGCATCTATATGCTGTTATTGGCATTTGTTTTGCCAATAAAATTATACTTTATTCATTCTAGAAAGTGATGGGAAGGCAACTGTAACCATTTTGGGGGGACAGTTGTGAATTTTGTTCATATAGAACACTCTGTGTTTTACAACCAAGTAAGCAACTTATCATAATGCACTTTCCAAGTCTTAGCTAATAAGTTATCCCTATGTAATACTTGAAGACAGTAAAGACAGTTATCATTTTAATATTTTCTTCAATGAAAATGATTAGCTTAAAGTGAAGTCATAGGAATCACATCAATTATTGATTGTCTATCAGGAAAATTTTGTTAGGTAATTAACTGGGAAGTGGCATATTTTTCCAGTATTGTGAAATAATATTCTTCCCTCAATGACTCCAGTGCTGTATAATGAACTTGACTATCATCCTTTATTTGTATTCATACATATAAATTTGCACAGTTGCTGTCCAGCTCTCTTGTAAAGAAAAGGCTGGGAGATTGTCACTGTCTCCTATCTCATGTTAAATTTAAAATATAAGAAAACATATAACCTTTCAAATAGCCATGTTGAACAAAAACAATAAAGCTTAGCTCTCAATGAAACTCACTTTCAAGAAGTCTAGATCAGAAACTCAGTTAATATCAACACCAAACACAGTGAAGGTAGTGCTAGAACTCAATTTGGTATTCTGAAACCATAGATATACTCTAAGTAAACAGGTACTTGAATGTGAATGCAAAGACTTTTATGACTATGGACCTGGGAAACTCTTCCATGATTCCATGGCTTATCTTTCATGAAATGTAGCAGTGAGGCATGATGGTCAACAGGCAAAAGATACATTCATACAAGCAGCAGCAGACAAGAGACAAGAGTGATGGTTAGCAAGGGAATGAGGTCAGGAAGGACAGTGGAATTCTTCAAGACCACTTCTTTCCTCAGCTTTTAATATTGTTAAAGCATATGGCTTTTTCATCTCTAACAGGCAGCTGCTGGAATATCAGCAGCAGTTGAGGTAAATAGGCAATAGGGTGGCAATTGAGATAAAAGGGAAGTGCTGTCCATAGATCAGTATTTGTAGTTTAGTCTATAAGAGTGAATTTGAATGACTCATGCTACTCTAAGCAGCGGCAGTTGAACTAAAAAGGAATTATTATTCATAAACGCATATTAACCAACCTGAGAATTCATAGAAATAGGTAGACTTGTGACAGCTGCAAAATACTAGAATGCTCATTAACAAGTGGGAGATTACTCGTACTACCATTTGGACTGTAATGTAAACATTCAGCTTCCCATATGGCTCATTGGTAAAGAATACACCTGCCAATGCAGGAGACCCCAGAGATGTGGGTTTGATCCCTGAGTTGGGAAGATCCCCTGGAAGAGGGCATAGCATCCCAGTACAATATTCTTGCCTGGAAAAGCCCATGGACAGAGGAGCCTGACAGGCTGCAGTCCATGGCGTGACAAGAGTCAGACGCTACTGAGCAATTAGGGATGCATGCACCTAAATGTGATATCCTTTTTACCAATAAACTAGTGACGCATAGGGAAATATAAATGAATCATAAATCATGGAAACCCAAGCATTTTATCAAATTGCACCTCCTCTCTCTCTATGGTTTATATATTTCATTGAGAAGTGACTGCCCTCTTTGCAATTCTATCATTGAGCAGAGAGAAATAACAGTAAAAATAATGGTACTAATTATGTTACATTGAAGGCTTACCATGTAATGTACACTGTACCTAAAACTCCATATGCATTTTCTTATTTACCTTTCACAAGAACACCAAAATTAACTTTTATATTTGTATTTTATAGGTAGAAAAATTGATATTCAAATAACTGGTATAGTTAAGATTGATAGCCTGGAGTTAAAACACTCAAGTACTATTACAATCATATCTCAGAAATGATGTTTAATATCACAAAATACTAATATGCTTGATAATTTTAGCTTGGCAATAATTAATTAATGTTATTACTCTTCATGTCAATAACATACTTTTTCCAATACATGTAACTATGTTTGTTTATAGTGGATTATCATTATAGAACATCATATAAATATGTTATTCCAAACTAGCACATATACATACATATTGATTTAATTTAATCCATTAATACAAAATCACACTTGAGAAAATGTACATGAATGCACAGTATTTTATTTTAACAATCAAATAGTTAGCTCATTTTAATTGATTCTTACAGTTGCTTTTCTAATCACATAAAAAGTGAGAAACCCATATGATTTTGCAGCCACTCTATTAATTCAAAATAATATGGACAATTTTTATGTTAAAAATTGAACAGAATTGAATTAAAATGAAAGAGCCACATTAAGTATTAGTCAGCTAAAAGTACCATATTTGATGCAAAATAAATTTAATATCCTTATTTTACATCCTACAATAAAATTAACAAAGAAAATTAACCTACAGCAAAATTAGTTATGTTTATGATAGCCTATTTTATACTTTGAAAATCTGAAATGCCACTAAAATACTGAATGACACACAAAAAGAGCAACTGATACTGGCTAAACAGATTAATTGTTTCAATTGAAACCAAAAACTTTACACTGTAAGTATTAATTTGGGTATTTCCAGTATGATAAGATTTTACATGGCTAGAAATGAAAAGATGAATTTACTGCATTGTCTCAGTTTCAAATTTTCTAGGTTACCAATTCTATCCAGCTGTCTGTATTGAATAAAAGAAAATATCTTACTGTTTTATTGGAAACAGGGTGTTTAATTGTGGTATAAGAGTATGAATAGAGAATTGCATGTTCACAGTAAGTCATAAGTAATGACAGGATTAGACAAGTCAGAGGATGTGAAGACTGGGAATCTATTTAGACAAGAGGAATCCAGTGGGGTATCACAAATATAAGTAGTCAGCAAATTTGAAGTCAAAGTTCTATCCACGAAATTCAGGCAATTTGATTAGCCATAAGAAGAATTAGGAAGACATGGTAAATGGAAGTTTAAATCCAAGGACTAGAAATCCATCAATATAGAATAGATAGGTCTGGAATGTATAGTTAGTTGGATGCTGATAGATGAACATTAGAATGATTATGGAATAGGAGGGAAAGAAGGATGAGGGGAGGGAGAAAATGTCTCAATTTCAAGGAGTCTAGACAAGGAATTTTTTTTTTTTTTCTGCTGAGTAGAACTGTGTTCTTTCTTGATAGTTATAACAGTGTTATTAAAAATGCAAAGGCAGTAAAAACCTCGCAGATTTATAACCAAGGGTTATATAAAGGTGCTGGACCCTTGCCAGCTAGTATAAATTTTCAGGCTCTCTAGTAAAATAGGATGAACTACATGACATATGACTTCCTCATTTGATGTAGAAACAACTTGTGTTTTCACTGTAATGAAATATATGTGGAGCAGAGGGTGATGGGTGTTATTTATCTTCCCATTTGTGATTGTGTCACCATGAAACATAGAGACGTAAAGTTCGTTACAACTGATAGGTTAAATGACTGACCTGTCATATTTCCAATAAATACTTGAGAAATTTTTCAAGTATCTGGTTTACACTGTCTGTTTGCCAATTTGAGGATCATAGGAAAGGCTTTTTTTAGCTGCAAAACACTTGGTTCAAATGAAGCCTTATGCTGTTATAAGCTAACCCAGTTGAAGTTTGGAGTTAGGATCCAGAGCTCGTCAAAGTACAGGAACAGTATTCTACAAAGCCCATTTTGAAGTCCACTGATCTAAGAAATAGAGAAAGGTCACCAAGAAATTGTTGCTGAATTGAAAAATCTCATTCAATCTAATCTCTGAAAATTAACCATGAGTTAAAAGTAAAACATTTACTCAAAAAATATTTATCACAATGTCTTACTATTTTTGTCCGTGTTATTTGTTTTGCTTATTTTTATTGTCTTTTAAACTTGGTATCCTCTTTCTAAACTGTGAGAGCAATACACTGAAATGGTATCCAGGTTCTTAAAAAAATATTGTAGCTTTGAAATTTTAAAAAATTATAAGAAAAATATTGTAGAGGGCTGAGAAAAGGATCCAAAGGATAAAAGGTATTACTGAATATTGATACTTTAATCAAAAAAAATTTAATTCTTCACCATAAGTAATAAAAAAAAAAATTACTGGTGATGACACATCTGTGATTTTGGCTTAGATTGATTCCATTATAGAGTACAGAGCTTCTGATATTAGGGAGAAAGAATGTTAGAATAGCACATATCAGAGTTATACTCTTTACTGAAAAGATAAAAAATATGGAAGTACTCTAATACAAAATTAAATAAAAATTGAAGATAATTAAAATTATCTTGGTCAGATCTCATAAATGCATAGAATACAAAGCAGATACAGATAAAGAATAAAGAACAGGAGGAAAGTTCAAGACAGGACAGGATAGGCAGCTGAAATCCAAACAGCATTTTCCATGCAAATGTAATAGATGCGAATACTGTGGAGAAAAGTCATGCATTTGCCAGAAGATCTATGCCAGGTTTGGTAGCTTTTAGGTCCTGAAAGGAACTGATAATGAAGGACACAAGATCCAGAGATAGGGCTTTGAAGAGTAAGCCAGTTTCCTACTAAGTCCTGTTTTAGAGTGACAAAGAAAGTAGTAGATCAATGTGGATATTCCAGGCAGTACAAAATTAACACTCATAGACCTATGAGCAGTGCTTGAATATTACTCTCCAACTTCTCATTAAAACACAAAATAAAAACAGTGAAGAACAAACTGATCCAAACTAGCAATTACACCAAATATCAAATCACAAAGCTGACCAGGAAGGTATGAAAGTGTTCATTTTACACCATTGATTTATGTTTAAAAATGTACAATTAGATTGCCTGTGATATAGGCTAAATTAATAAAGTAACCTGAAATTAAACAATGGAGAATGACATTTCAAAATTTGGGGGATACAAAAAGGAAGCATTACAATATCTTCCAGTGAATATCACTCTACAAAGAAGGAAGAAGTTTTTCCTCAAGTTTTCCTCTGCAATGCTGCATAAACCCTTTGGAAGTTAGTGTTTTCTTAAAAGAGAAAATTTTTGACATAATATTTTTATACTGAGATAAAATATTCATGCAAAATATCAATAGAAAGCCATTTAATTTATGCAAGACCATGTCTATTTATTAATCCAGACATAAAAGACTTTAATATTGGAGTCAAACAATATATTGTATCATAAGGTCAAATGAGAATACCCTGTTTATACAATGCAGCTTCATCCTCAGGAGATTTGCTTATGGAGATATCATTTATATATAATCTAATTGCTATTATGGAATTCAGGACATATCATTTACCATATAGTTAAGAAATAATTTACCTGCCATCATTAGAGATTTAAGTATTCTTCTTAATTTTCTATACCCTTTAAAATTTAGAAACATTAATTTAAAATATATTAAAAGCTTCTGCACAACAAAGGAAATTATAAGCAAGGTGAAAAGACAGCCTTCGGAATGGGAGAAAATAATAGCAAATGAAGCAACTGACAAAGAACTAATCTCAAAAATATACAAGCAACTCCTGCAGCTCAATTCCAGAAAAATAAATGACCCAATCAAAAAATGGGACAAATAACTAAATAGACATTTCCCCAAGGAAGACATACAGATGGCGAACAAACACATGAAAAGATCACTCATTTTCAGAGAAATGCAAATCAAAACCACAATGATGTACCATTTCACGCCAGTCAGAATGGCTGCTATCCAAAAGTCTACAAACAATAAATGCTGGAGAGGGAGTGAAGAAAAGGGAACCCTCTTATACTGTTGGTGGGAATGCAAACTAGTACAGCCACTATGGAGAACAGTGTGGAGATTCCTTAAAAACCTGAAAATAGAACTGCCTTATGACCCAGTAATCCCACTGCTGGTCATACACACAGAGGAAACCAGAATTGAAAGAGACACTTGTACCCCAGTGTTCATCACAGCACTGTTTATAATAGCCAGGACATGGAAGCAACCTAGATGTCCATCAGCAGATGAATGGATAAGAAAGCTGTGGTACATATACACAATGGAGTATTACTCAGCTATTAAAAAGAATACATTTGAATCATTTCTAATGAGGTGGATGAAACTGGAACCTATTGTACAGAGTGATATAAGCCAGAAAAAAAAAGCACTAATACAGTGCCAGGGTGGATCCAGGGTGATTTGAAGGGGAGACGGAGTAGGCGAGGAAAAAACTTATTTATTTATTTAATTAGAAATATAAGATTAGATTAGGAAGAAATAGTGTAGTAGGAAAATTAAGTGGAGAAAAGATGCTGAATAACTTGGTTTAAGTGGAAAGCCAATAAAATCTCAAGACAAGAGATTTGCACCATCTATGTTAGGCCACTGGTGTCCATTTGAATATCGGAGAGTGCCCCGCCTTGGGCTCCCTCTCTCATGGATCTTAGAAGCCGGGGCAAGTAAGTAGACATGGCGAGTCTCCACGCCCCAGATGAAAATTCAGCCTGAAATTAGAGTAAAGAGGAGACACGGGGGAAACCAGTCCTTCCAGTGACTGGCCCGGCCTCTATTTTCTAGAAAGGCCTTTTATACCTTTTTGATTGTACATAGAGATCAATGGGTAATACAAAATTATGCAGCATTAGTAGCCCAGACTCTTATCAAAACCAGGCTTTTCTCTCTTCATACCTAGTTGTATACACAAGTCTTTTCTGATAAGGGTTTGTCAACCAGAAGAATTGTTTGTGTTGTTCTTCTCAAAGTCTGGTGCCACTCTCAGAAAACACTAAATAAAGTTACATTCTTACATAGCAAAGATACAGCAATTTATAACAAGTAAAAGGAGTACAGTGATTTATAACAAAAGAAAAGTAATTAACTCAAAAGTCTAGTGTTGCTAACATCAAAAGTACTATATACTTTTTTCCGTATCCCGATTACATTGATTAATATCCTCCCAGGTGCCTAAAAGATAAAGAATATGGAGGCCTGGCAGCAATCATTGGGTCAACAGTGAAATCTGTCACCAATATGATTTTTAGCTCTTTAGAAAAGGCTCTGTATCTTTAAGATGTTTTAAGCTTTGTGCCTCTCGTGGTTGGGGGGCTGTAAGCAATTCACAAGCTGTAAAAAGTCCAGGGGAACCTGTTAGGCAAGCTAGAGAATTATCAGAGGGGGTTTGAACTGAAACATCCCTTTCAAATGCAGAAGACTAAAGCCCTGAGTTAACTTTTTCCAGAGTGTGTCAGAAGAGTGGGAAAGCACAGTACAATAAGGCAGGCAGATTCTGGTTTTGGGGGTACATGCTCAGGAAATTCCAGGGGGAAACCCTGAGGCCTGACTCGCCTTGCCCATCAGGCCTCTCCACATGACCTTGTCATGGGTGGGATTCCTCACGCTGTCTCCCAGCAATACAGTATACTAATGCATATATATGGAATTTAGAAAGATGATAATGATAACCCTGTATGCGAGACAGGAAAAGAGACACAGATGTATAGGACAGTCTTTTGGACTCTGAGGGAGAGGGAGAGGGTGGAATGATTTGGGAGAATGGCATTGAAACATGTATAATATCATATATGAAATGAATCGCTAGTCTAGGTTCAATGCATGATACACGATGCTTGGGACTGGTGCACTGGGATGACCCAGAGGGATGATACGGGGAGGGAGGTGGGAGGGGGGTTCAGGATGGGTAACATGTGTACACCTGTGGCAGAATCATGTTGCTGCTGCTGCTGCTAAGTCGCTTCAGTCGTGTCTGACTCTGTGTGACCCCATGGACTGCAGCCCATCGGGCTCCTCCATCCGTGGGATTCTCCAGGCAAGAGCACTGGGGTGGGGTGCCATTGCCTTCTCTGAGAATCATGTTGATGTATGGCAAAACCAATACGATATTGTAAAGTAATTAGCCTCTAATCAAATAAATAAATTTCTAATAAAAAATAAGTAAAAAAAGAAAACATAAAAAAAGAAAAAAGAAAATATATTACATACTTCACTGACAGTAAACAGCGTATAATAATATAATTTGGTATGTTAATAAATTTAGAGTTGTCATTATGAATATCATTACTATGCTCTTTTATATTGACAACTTTATGTTATCTGTTCAAGACCTAATATGAGATACTCTGTACAATACACACAGTTCAGCAGAAGAATGACAAATGATTATTTGATACTGAACCTCAGTATCCTCTCTCTTTATGTTGCTCTTTTTAATTCACTGCTAATTCAAAATTGTATGTTTATTTTGCTTCCTCTGTTTACCCCAAATTTGTTGATCTCTAGTTTTAAAAGAAAAAGAAAAATAACTAATGACTTTCACAGGCAACCACAAACCTTTTATAATTTTTAAATCAACTTTCTAGTTTTAAAATGGATCATCATTTACAGAAAAATTGTGAAAATACTATAATTTCTCATATACCACACATCTAGCTTCTTTTACTATTAAAGCCTTAATTATATGGTCTTTGTGTCACACAACAAATAGTGATACATTATTATTAAATAAAATCATACAAATTGATTCCACCATCCTAGAAAAAAATAAAAATCCCCTGTGCTTTATGTAGTCAACTGGACTCCCACCAAACCATTGGAAACCATTAATCTGTTAATGATCTCTTGCAGCTTTACTTTCTCCAGAAATGTCAGGTAAATTGAATGATAGACCACATAGCCTTTAAGTTTAGTGTCTTTCGTTTAGTAATATGTATTTAAGATTCACTCATAAAAAATAAAAGATTCATCCAGGTCCTTGTATGGCTTGACAGTTCATTGTCTGTTTCAATATAATAATATTCTATTGTTATCCAGGCACTCACTGAAAGACATTTTGGTTGTTTCCAGCCTTTGGCAATTATAAATAAAGTTGTTATAAGCATTCTCAGGCAAGTTTTAATGTGGACATACATACATTTTCAAATCAACTGGACAAATAGCTAGGATTATTCCATAAATGTCAATTCTACCAAGTTGATTGATATTGCTATTCCAAACTTCTGTATCCTTACTGATTTTCTGTCAGCTTGACCTATCAATAATAGAAAGAGGAGTTTTGAAGTCTCCAGCTGTTAGCATGGCTTATTTGTTTTGCTTTAATCATATCAGCTTGCCTCATGTATTAATACTTAGACACTGATACTAGTTGCATATATGTCTAGGGTTTCTTCTATTTTTGGATGATGTATTCCTTTATCATTATGTAGTGGCCTTTTAAAATTCCTGATAATTTTCTTGTTCTGAAGACAATTTTGTATAAAGTTAATACAGCTACACAGATTTCTTTTGATTTGCATTAGCATGTTAACTCTTGTAGCCCTACAACGCTTCCCTTGTAGCCCAGTTGGTAAAGAATCTGCCTGCAGTACACGAGACCCGGCTTCGATCCCTGGGTCAGGAAGATCCCCTGGAGAAGGAAATGGCAACCCACTCTAATATCCTTGCCTGGAAAATCTCATGGACACAGGAGCCTGGTGGGCTACAGTTCATGGGGTCGCAAAGAGTCAGGCAAGACTGAGCCACTAACGCTTACTTATCATGTTAACTCTATCTCTTTACTTTCAACCTATCAAACTACATACTTCCACACAGGTTTATTCTAGTCAACATATAGTGTATTTTTTAATACACTGACAGTTTTTTCTTTTTTTAAATTGAAGTATAGTTGCTATACAGTATTAGATAAGTTACAGGTATACAATATAGTCAATCTCAATTTTTAATGGTTATACTCCATTTATAGTTATTATAAAATGTTGGCTATATTCTCTATGTTGTACAACACATTCTTGTAGCTTATTTTATATCTGATAAATTGTACCTCTTCCACCCCTCCCCCTATATTGCACCTCATCCCTGTCTTCTCCCCACAGGTAATCTCTAGTTTATTCTCTATATCTATGAGTCTGCTTCTTTTTTGATATATTCACTAGCTTATGTATATTTTAGATTCCACATATAAGTGAAATTATGCAGCATTTGTTTTTCTTTGTCTGACTTTATTTAGCATAATGCCCTCCAAGTACACATTATTTGTTTTTTAATTTGCATATTTAGATCATTAAATTTAAAGTTATGTTTCATATACTTGGATCAATATGTAACATCATGGTTAATGTTTTTCTTCTGTCCCATTGATTTCTTATTTATTTTTCCTGCTCTTTTTCTTGCTTCTCTGATTTTAACTAACATTTTATATGATTAGATCTTCCCTGATAACTCAGTTGGTAAAGAATCCACCTGCAATGCAGGAGACCCTAGTTCAATTCCTGGGTTGGGAAGATCAGCTGGAGAAGGGATAGGCTACCCATTCCAGTATTCTTGGGCTTCCCTTGTGCCTCAGCTGGTAAAGAATCCACCTGCAATGTGGGAGATCTGGGTTTGATTCCTGGATTGGGAAGATCCCTTGAAGAATGTCAAGGCTACCCACTCCAGTATTCTGGCCCAGAGAATTCCATGGACTTTCTTTCATTATAGAAAGTGTACTTCCTTCTAAACTTTTTTTCCAGTAATTATAACTCCAGAGGTAAAACTCTTTTTATATAGATCCATGTTTCTTGCATATGTCGTATTCTTCTGTCTGAAAACCTCTTTTTAGCATTCCTTACAGGAAGATATGCTGGCAATGAAGTCCCATGTCTTCTATGTCTCAGAAAGTTATTACTCTTTTATTTTGAAGAATAATTTTACTATGTATAGAATTCTATATTAGTGGTTTTCTTTCACTACATTTTCTTTTTGTTTATCTAATTTTCATGAGAATTTTCTGTAATTCTTACCCTTGTACCACTATAAATAAGCTCCACACCTTGACTTCTTTCAAAAAAGCTTTTTGGCAGTGGCTTGAGTTTGCATATACTGTTTCTGAATTTTTTTAAATTGGTATTTATCCTGACTTTGCTATGTTCTCTGAGATTCAGGCACCTGACTGATATCTGTCATTAATTTTATCAGTCAGTTCAGTTGCTCAGTAATGTCTGACTCTTTGCAACCCCATGGACTGCAGGACATCAGGCCTCCCTGTCCATCACCAACTCCTGGAGGTTACTCAAACTCATGTCCATTGAGTCAGTGATGCCATCCAACCATCTCATCCTCTGTTCCCTTTATATCTTGCCTTCAATCTTTCCCAGCATCAGGGTCTTTTCAAAGGAGTCAGCTCTTCATATCAGGTGGTCAAAGTATTGGAGTTTCAGTTTCAACATCAGTCCTTCCAATGAATATTCAGGACTGATTTTTTAGGATGAACTGGTTGGATCTTTTTGAAGTCCAATGGACTCTCAAGAGTATTCTCCAAAACCACAGTTCAAAAGCATCAGCTCTATTTGCAATTTTTTAAGGAATCTCCACACTGTTCTCCATAGTGGCTGTACTAGTTTGCATTCCCACCAACAGTGTAGGAGGGTTCCCTTTTCTCCACACCCTCTCCAGCATTTATTGCTTGCAGATTTTTGGATCGCAGACATTCTGACTGGTGTGAAGTGGTACCTCATTGTGGTTCTGATTTGCATTTCTCTAATAATGAGTGATGTTGAGCATCTTTTCATGTATTTGTTAGCCATCCATATGTCTTCCTTGGAGAAATGTCTATTCATACACACCGAGGAAACCAGAATTGAAAGAGACACATGTACCCCAATGTTCATCGCAGCACTGTTTATAATAGCCAAGACATGGAAACAACCTAGATGTCCATCAGCAGATGAATGGATAAGAAAGCTTTGGTATATATACACAATGGAGTATTACTCAGCCGTTAAAAAGAAGACATTTGAATCAGTTCTAATGAAGTGGATGAAACTGGAGCCGATTATACAGAGTGAAGTAAGCCAGAAAGAAAAACACCAATACAGTATACTAACACATATATATGGAATTTAGAAAGATGGCAATGACGACCCTGTATGCAAGACAGCAAAAAAGACACAGATATGTATAACAGACTTTTGGACTCAGAGGGAGAGGGAGAGGGTGGGATGATTTGGGAGAATGGCATTGAAACATGTATAATATCATGTAAGAATCGAATCGCCAGTCTATGTCCGATGCAGGATACAGCATGCTTGGGCCTGGTGCATGGTGATGACCCAGAGAGATGTTACGGGGAGGGAGGTGGGAGGGGGGTTCATATTTGGGAATGCATGTACACCCGTGGTGGATTCATGTCAATTTATGGCAAAACCAATACAGTATTGTAAAGTAAAATAAAGTAAAAATAAAAATTAAAACAAACAAACAAAACAACAAAAAAAAGCATCAGTTCTTTGGTGTTCAGCTTTCTTTTTGGTCCAACTCTCACATCCATACATGACTATTGGAAAAACCATAGCCTTGAATAGAGGGACCTTTGTTGGCAAAGTCTCTGCTTTTTAATATGCTGTCTAGGTTGGTAATAGCTTTTCTTCCAAGAGGCAAGTGTCTTTTAATTTCATGGCTTCAGTCACCATTTGCAGTGATTTGGGAGCTCCCAAAAATAAAATATCTCACTGTTTTTTATTATTTCCCCATCTATTTCCCATGAAGTGATGGGACTGGATGCCATGATCTTAGTTTTTTAAATGTTGAGTTTTAAGCCAACTTTTTCACTCCCCTCTTTCACCTTCATCAAAAGGCTCCTTGGTTCTGTAGTTTTCAGTAATTATTACTTCACATATTTCTTAAGTTCTGTTCTCTCATTGCTTTCTTTTGGTGTTCCAATTACATGTAGGTTTTATCTTTTGGTCTATCCTACAGTTCTTGGACATTTTATAGTTTATTTATTCTTTTTTTATTTGTGCATTTTAGTTTGGTGTGGTGATATTAGAGTTATTTTAAATCCCCTGTCATTTAATTCCAACATCTCTAACATATTTTATGATTCCAATGATGCCTTTGTTTCTTCAGAATATGTTTTTTTCCCTTGCCTATTTGGCATGCCTTTTGATTTTTTTTCCATAAAATGTATTTATTTATTTATTTTTTATTCCTAAGGATTTAATTATAATTTTATTTTATTTTATTTATTTCATGGTATTTATTTATTTATTTATTATTATTTTTTTTTTAAAAATTTATTTTTCTTTATTTTACTTTGCAATACTGTATTGGTTTTGCCATACATTGACGTGAATCCACCACGGGTACTGTTGTTAAAATCTAGGCATATTATAATACTCAGTAAGGGGTAACTGTCAGGTGACAGGGTTTGAGGTAGAAAATAAGCCTTTAGCAAGAGCATCAATCAATCCTAAAGAAAATCAACCCTGAATACTCATGGGGAGGACTGGTCTGAAGCTAAAACTCTGATACTTTAGCCACTTGATGCGAACAAGCGGTGATGCAAAAGAGGTGACTCATTCAAAAAGACCCTGATGCTGGGAAAGATTGAAGGCAAAAGGAGAAGATAGAAGCAGAGGATAAGATGGTTGAGATAGCATCACCCACTCAATGGACATGAACTTGGGAAAACTGCAGGAGATAGTGACGGACAAGGAGGACTGATGTGCTGCAGTCCACGGGGTCACAAAGAGTTGAACACAGTGACTGAATGACCACAATGAGCATTTATGTTTATTATGCTCAGTTAGACTGTGATTAATGCTTGCTATGTCTACCTTCACAAGCATTTTGTCAATGATTTACTTTCTCTTCCCCCCACTCTCTTGCTAGACAACATTTTCCCCAATCTATTTTCTTAAAACTCTAACCCTTGTTGACTATTTCCTGTGTCTTATGTGATATTAGAAGGGTACAGGAAGGTGGAGGAAGTAACATGCTCTTCTCTGGCTGGCATAAGCCTCTAATAAATTATTTTCCCTTAGAGAGTGGGCTTTTGTATAGAGAAGTCTGGTTGTATCACACAATTATTACTCTTTTTCTCCCATGCACATTCTACAAGGAACTCTTTCTCAGATCTTAATCATGAGAAACTAGTGGGGTTATTGGAGATCAGGCCCACAAATGTAAGAGGACCCACTAAAACTACATGCCCTCAGTTTTCCATTCTTTAGGCTACGATGAGAAACTACTCTGTTACAATTCAGTGATTTGTGACAATTAGCATTTATATGTTCCTGTCAATTTATAGCTCCAGTGGTTTTTTTCTCCAAGTAAGCAGATCTCAGTTGTGACTCTGAATGCATCTCTCTCTCCAGTTTTCAAGGTGATGATTTGCCTTGAAACATGATTTCTCTGATGGGTCTGAGAAAAATCAGATTTCCTTTTTTTTTTTTTCCTTTTTTTTGTTTTCTTAGGTTAACCTTGTTGTAGAGATGGATGTATCAAATCCACACTGTTTACATCTTGGAAATGAAGCAATAAATCTGTTATTTTTTAAGATTCAATGCCATTTTACTTGAATGGCTAAAGTGTGTGTATTGTGTGGGGGAGAATGAGCTGGGGCATGGCAGCACTATTTGGAGGAACAGGAATAGGTATTACAGTACTTTTTGTTGACTTTTAAGAATTTTTTTTACTTCATTTTTAGATAATAGCCATTCTGGAACAATGAGGATTTCTGAAGTCTATCAAAAGCATATAATTATACATAAAAATTTTACCTGCAAAAAGGGAAAAAATTAAAGACTCACAAATGTTTTTCATTTGGTTGGCTTTTACTTTCTTAATTAGACCATGAATACCTCCAGGGATATGAAAAACTATGAGATGAAAGTGGCATATTTTTCTTGAAGGTTTGGTAAAATCTTCTTAGTAAAACATGGTAAATATTATATACCAAATGCATACAAAAATTAGTGTAAGCATTGATAATAAGACATGAGCCTGGGGAAACTGTGTGGTTTGAGCTATGCTCCCCTGATCTTCCATGTGTACTTTACACTCCTTTGTTATTAAGGACACTTTGATGAAAACTTTGCAGATTATTCATTTACAATATTAAAACAGAAGTTTTTGAGAGGTGATTTTTCTTCAGATGAAGTTTCCTAAATGTTTCTAATCACTTTCGCTCTCCCTTTCCGAAAACCTGCATTATTGGTTTTACTCTAGAAGTAAAAGTAGGATATATATAATTATTTTAGAATCATGCTTTTAAAGAGTAAAAATATGCTTCATATGCATTATTGGTTTTATTCTAGAAGTAAAAGTAGGATATATGTAATTATTTTAGAATCATGCTTTTAAAGAGTAAAAATATGCTTCCCCTTTGCCAGTTATTTCTCTTGAAAGCTTTTTGATCAAATATTTTCTTCAGTGGTTTAATTCATAACAGAATCTTAAATGGGTAAAACAGTATTTTTTTTTAATTATTTTTTCCCCCAATACATTGGAGGCATAAGATACTATATCCAATGACACACTAGTTGAGATGCTCTTCATCTGCCTTATTATAAAAATTCATTCCCATCTGTTTGAAATTGCTTAGTAGAGGTCTTAAGCTGTGTTGCTTTCTAAAAAAATGTGGTAAAACTTTCTTGAATTTTATCTACTAAGGAATAAACTTAAATAGCTTAACGACCAGAACAAGACACTCCTTCCCAGTATTTTGGCGCTTTTCAAAAAGACTCAATTTTGAAACTTTTCTACTTAATAAAAAGAGATAGTGACTTATTTGTATTAGCCATTTCTTGTTCTTTATTACTGATAAAATATAAGAAAGGAGTATCCTATGAATATCCTCATATCTAAGCCTTCAAACAAATTAGAAATTGTTTGGCTTTTATAAACCTACATGTGTTTATAGTTTATTTAATTTTCTTTTTATTTTTTTACTTAATCTATATGTTAACCTTTAAAAAGTATAATAAAGCAAATTTTAGATCTAAAGAAGAGTCTCTTTAACCATTCTGGAATACTTTGAGCATGATAGTAAAAATTTACAGTACTTTTAGTACACAACATACATTTCTCCTGCAAAATGATCACTTATCTTTATTACTTTAGATATATTTAACAGAAGTTGTATGTAGTCTTTCACAAATTACTTGGTCTGGCAGTCTCAGGAGTGGATAAGCTTCTCTGAAGTGAAGTTCTAGAAAATTTTCTCCAGTATAAGCCTTTGATAAATAAAGATTGAAGCTCTTTTGTGTTTGTTTAGAGGTCATAAATACTGGTATGTTTCATAATAACAAAATTGAACCCTTGAATTTTACATGTGAGTTTCAAGGATACTAATAAACAATTGCTAAATTCTGTTTCTTCTGCATTTTATTGAAACTAGGGACATTCTGTAAGGCTATAATTGATATGATACTAGAAGAATCTTTTGACAAATTAGGCCAGTGTTTAGTAGAAAATTAATTAGTTTATATAAAACATCATTATTTTCATTTAATTGTTTTGGGGAGATATCTAGCAATAACATATGAAGAAAGTATGACTGCCTCTAATCTGAATCTCAACATATGATGGGTTAGAACTGCAAAAAATAATACAGCTCTGGAATTAATCCCTAAAACTAAAACTGCAGTAAAAAAAAAATGAAAAAATGTTTCCCTTAATACAGAGTTTTTGTATTTTTTCCCTGAATACAGAACTGATGCTTTTGAACTGTGGTGTTGGAGAAAACTCTTGAGAGTCCCTTGGATTTCAAGGGGACCCAACCAGTCTATCCTAAAGGAGATCAGTCCTGGGTATTCACTGGAAGGACTGATGTTGAAGCTGAAACTCCAATACTTTGGCCACCTGATGTGAAAAGCTGACTCATTTGAAAAGACCCTGATGCTGGGAAAGATTGAAGGCAGGAGGAGAAGGGGACGACAGAGGATGAGATGGTTGCATGGCATCACTGACTTAATGCACATGAATTTGAGTAAACTCCAGGAGTTGGTGATGGACAGGGAGGCCTGGCATGCTACAGTCCATGGGGTTGCAAAGAGTCAGACATGACTGAGTGACTGAACTGAACTGACAGAGTTTTTATTGTAATCATTACATTGATTTCAAAGGAGTGTTAAACCTGCAATAGTCTTTGGATATTTCAACTTGGCTAGTCTATAGTTCTCAGTTATCCAAAAGCAAATCTAGGTGTTGATATGAAGGTATTTTCTCAATGTGATTAGAGTCCATACTTAGTTGATGCTAAGCAAGGGAGATTAATTTAGGTTATCTGGTGGGCCTGATTCTTCCAGCGAAAAAGCCTTAAAAGCTGAGGTTTCCCTAATGAAGTGTAAATTCTGCCCATGGACAGCAACTTCAGTTTATGACTGGGAGTATTAGTCAGCCCTTCCTGACAACCTGGTCTCTGGATTTTGAACTTACAAAGCCAGCTCCACAATTGTTTAAGCCAATTCTATGCAGTAAATTGCTTAATGCGTAGCCCCTCCTGGGTTTCTTCTGAATCCTGATATACTATAAAAACAAAAAAAGTAAATTGCAATCACTTAGTAAATGTCAATTGAATTAATTTATTTATTTTAGGCTTTTTATGTGGACCATTTCTAAAGTTCTTATTGAATTTTTTACAATATCACCTCTGTTTTATGTTTTGTTTTTTTTGGCCATGAAGTATGTGGGATCTTAGCTCCCTGCCTTGGAAGGCAAAGTCTTAACCAGTGGAACACCAGGGAAGTACCTCTGTTTAATTTAAATTTGTAGTTAATGGTCACTGGAGTTCTTGAATAAACTTTTTATCACGACCTCTACGATAAACATTTTAGAACAAAAAAGATATTTTCTTTGCTTTAAACTTCTCTAAGAGCTATGATGCTCATAGAATAAATTTACTCTTTTTTGTTTGTACCATTCTACAACATTTGAGGAATAAATCAAATAATGTATGGAGAATCTGTATGGTGAATCACATTGTCAGAGATTGTCTTTGCCATAAGCCAAAGTACAGAGGCAATCTGTTCAAAAGAATTCTGCTATGGGCTTCAAATTACCATGTGTGAGCCAAAGAGAAGAAAATACTTTTTAGGATCAATTATTTCTTATCTAGTAATTTTCATCCTGCCAGAAAACCTTTATATATATATATATATATCTGACAAATGTGGTTTGCCAATAGTTTCACACATATTCTTTACAAGCTACACCTCAAGGGGAGAATTTTAGATAGGAACAAAGGAAACTCCATCATTTATGTTTAATATGTCTAGGAGGTAATATGCAAATCACCTAATAGACTTTACTAAAATATATTAATTTCATTAAATGATTGTGGGTGCAAAATTTTAAATTAATTATGCATTTGTAATTTCTGGTTATGTGTGTGTTAATCACTGAGTCGTGTCCAACTCTTTGTGACCCCATGGACTACAGCACACCAGGCTCCTCTGTCCATGAAATTTTCAAGGCAAGAATACTGGAGTGAATTGCCATTCCCTTCTCCAGGGATCTCCCAAACCCAGAGATTGAACCCAGGTGTCCTGCCTTGTAGGCAGATTCTTTACGATCTGAGCTACTAGGGAAGCCCAAATTCTGGATATAATAAATGTAAAATTGAAAGCTATTATGTTTAACCTATATTTTAAAAATAACTCAAATATGTATAGATAATTAGGATGTATTTTCCAGGCTGAAATTTATAGTCTTCATCAGATAATAATTGGGTTTTTAATTAAAATCCTTGAGGTTTTAATTATGACTTTCTCCCCAACTTTTTTCATCACTTTGTGTTTAAATATCTATTTAAAAATATTTGTTTAGAACTTGAAAACTGTCTTCACTTGGAAGCTATATTTATTAAAACAAAATTAAATGGTATCTGACAAAAACATTTGAGCCATAACATTAATTTGCTCTTTTCATATATATCTACTATTTTATGCATTATTCTGTGTTAAGCACTGAAAATAAAAAGAGTGAACAATATCATGTGTTTCTTGAAGAAACCCATGTGTGAGTGACAGAAAGTATCCTTATCTAAGAATCTGTCTAATTTTTCTCTATTCAAAGATACTCAGCACCATAACAGTTAAATTTTCAGTTCTATGTCCCTTACGGACAATTTAGTGTATTTATCAGGAAAGTATAGGCTTCAGAGGATGCGTACTTGCTAAAGATATTTCTCATTTTTGTGAAAAAAACTCCTCTTCCGTAAAATGATAAGGTGATGGTTCATCCCACTCTTCAAAGACAGTTACTCAAAAGGAAAAACTAATCTTTCTTTTCTTGTATTTCACCTTTGTACACCTTATTGTTCTTGGCTTTTAACTGGGTTTGGGTTTCAGCATGACTTAGAGAGACATGGGAGCAAGATATTTCCTCAATTTCTGAATGTATAGTTAAAATAGTTATCATAAGAAATTGAATCTTTACTTTGACACATGGAGAGAAAGCTATCATGGTAAGAACAGCAAAGTGGAAGAAAATTAAGGTTCTCCTCTTTGCCAAATAATATACCAATAAACAGTGCAATATCCCTCAGGGAATAACAGAGAATAGCACTATATTTAAAATTTTGAAAGGCACAGAAGTGACAATACATTCTAAATTTCTTTTTTATTCCCTCATTTGTTGGCATGTGCACGCATGCAGAGTTGCTCAGTCCTGTCTGACTCTTTGCAACTATATGGACTGTAGCCTGCCAGGCTCCTCTGTCCATGGAATTTTCCAAGCAAGAATATTGAAGTGGGTTTCCATTTCTTACTCCAGGGGATCTTCCTGACCCAGGGGTTGAATTTACATCTCCTGCATTGGCAGGCAGATTCTTTACCACCAAGGCACCTGGAAGCCTAAAAATTTGTTCTATGATAAATAGTTCAATAATTGTCTTTAAAGGACAACTTGTTGCTTAATAGTTTTATATAGATGAAGCAATAGTCATTGACTGAGGAATGCAATGTGGAATTTAAAAATGTTAAAATAAAAAACAGATTTCTGTTTTAACCCATTTAATTTTTATAAGACAAAAAGGGATGTTAAGTTCCCCCAAACAGTGATTTAAATCACAAATTTCCAAATATCTGAAGATTTTAATCAATATTTTTTAACAATTGTAGATCCTCTTTAGTTGTTAAAGTATAAATCTGGATAATTTAATTTTAATAAGAGTACTAGAAGAAGCTATGAAAAACGGGGACAGCATGCTGAAAAGCAGAGACATTACTCTGCCAACAAAGGTCCGTATAGTCAAGGCTATGGCCTTACCAGTGGTCATGTAGGGTTGTGAAAGCTGGGCCATAAAGAAGGCAGAGCATCGAAGAATTGATGCCGTCAAACTATAGGGTCGGAGAAGACTCCTGAGAGTCCCTTGGAAGCAAGGAGATCAAACCCGTCAGTCTTAAGGGAAATCATCCCTGAATACTCATTGGAAGAACTGATATTGAAGTTGAAACTGCAGTATTTTGGAAATCTGATGCAAAGAGCTGACTCGTTTAAAAAGTCCTTGATGATGGGAAAGTTTGAGGACAGAAGACGAAGAAAGCACCAGAGGATGAGATGGCTGGAAGCCATCAATGATGCAATGGACATGAACCTGGGCAAACTTTGGGAGATGGTGAGAGTCAGAGAAGCCTGGAATGCTGCAGTCCATGGGATCGCAGAGTCAGACATAACTGGGTGACTGAACAACAGCAACAACAACTAGAACAAGATTGATGTTTAAGTTTAAATGGCTATATTACATTTTGCTGTTAGTTTTATACACTCGTTTTCAATGAAATTCTTGCTTCTTTCCTTCTCTTATAGTATTATTTTGTGTATGAAAATTATCCTAATGAGAAAAATATGAAACATGTTTATAAAAATACTACTCCCTTGCCTTTACTTTTAAACTACATATAAAAATATCAGTTAGGGCTCAAGGTCTTTTGAATAGAAAAATTATCACGTAAATTGCACCAAGTGGCTCATGTATGTGCAGTAAACAATTTTACTCATTTAATGAATGCAAGAGGGAAAGGAATTTCTGAATTTATTTTTAGCATGTTTCAACCGTCAATGAGTTATGTGAAATTGTGAATCATGCTTTATATCCTACTTGTATGGTGCCAAATCTGTTCAGATATTAAAGCTAGCTCTCAGAGGCATCCTGAAAATGTTTACCCTATAGCTTAGACTGTGTCCATATGTTAGCAAAGTACTGTTTAAATTGGTAGCGAACATAACCTTTCCATCAACAACAAAAATATGCACTAAAAAAAAAAATCATTCATGCAATGCTAAAAAATTGATAGCTTTTATTGGACTTTCTGTTCCCTCTTCATCCTAAAATTTTGTGTTACTATATTTTACTACCATGAGACTTTATGTCCTTGAAATCCAAATGCTCTAGTTAACACTATAAACCAAGATCCAGAGATTATTAAGTTCCTGATGTTAAAATATCAGATCATTTGGTTCAAACAACTGTCATTATTATAATGTTTTTTAGACAAATATGCTTTTGAGATCATGCTTACAGAACATACTCATGATTTCAATCCCACACAATATTTTAATTCCATAAGGTGTGTGGGTGGCTATTTCAAATTGACATAGTTTTGTGTTATTTTTTACATGCAAAATTATTATCAGATGGAGGGGAAATTAGATATTCCAAATGTGATGAAAAAAACCCCTCAGTGTTCTTGACTTATATCACCAACTGCTAGCTACTGCTAAAATGTATCCATTTTTGGAAAATGAACAACCTTGACAGCATTGATAGTCTTAATAAAAAATAAAAATAGAACTTTCTCAAAATATCTGAACAAAATTCTCCTGATAAGTGGCTGGATGTATGAGAAAAATTTATAGCTGACCCATGATACTTCCTGACAAATATTTTCTAAAATGTAATCATATATATTAATATAATTGAGCATTTTTAGATTGATCTTATGAAATATCTTGATATACATCTTAGTAACAATAAAAATAACACTTTACAGAACATTTTATCTCTAGTTTTCAGTCATTAGATATTTTAATTGATAGGAAATTAAGCATCTTTGGTCAAGTAAGGACATATCAATATGCTTACCTATGATGTAACATATCATAATGTAGAATAAATTCAATAACCTTAAAAACCTGTTTTACAAGGCAACTGAAATATATTAGTTATTTTGTCAGGTTATCAAGGATATATACATAAAGTTTTGAATATTAGTGGTTCTATACAATAATGAGGTTATAAACTAACATTTTAAGAACTTTAATGAGAGAATTTGAATGATATCATAGGCAGACATGCTAACTACATGTTCACTGTGCTCCTCCATGTTAGAGCTTTTTTATCTTTTTTCCTAATCTGGTATGGGAATATATAGCATATTGTTAGTGCTTTATTTTTCATTTTCCCTGAATTCTAGTGAAGGAAATGGATTCCTTGGTATCTAGTATTTTTTTTTGTTTGTTTGCAAAACTTATTTTTGTTCTCTCTTCTACAAATATTCTTTTTATATCTCTAATGTGATTTTCCATTAAGTTGTTTTATCACTGCATTGTATTCTTGTTATATTACTGATTTTAATTCCTTGTCTGTCAATATTACCTAGCTTTAAAACAATTATTTTTCAGTCTGTTACAGTGATAAACAGCAAGCAAAACAGAGCAGTTCAACTCTCTCTGCATGGAGAACTCTTTACTAGTTAGTGAAGTCGCACTGTTCGTCTAGTTTAGGATGATTTCTGGGCAGAAGTGCCACCAGAGATCCTAGCTTTAAGGACCCCTGAAGACATGAGAATCCTCTATATCCTCAGGTTATCTTAACTTCTCAATCCCTCTCCATCAAAACAATTGATATTTGTAGCTACATATTCAAGAAGGAGGAAGGTAGGACCCAGATTTCTAATCTCCAAAATTCTCCAAGATGACCATCCATCTTTGATTTAGTGGCTAAATTGCTCCAGTTGAAAGTTGATAGATCTCAGTAAGATGGATTTAAGTCAACATCTTTATCGAAATCCCCCATCATCTTCATTATTTTAAAAATAAATTTAAATTGTTGCTGTACAAAATAAGACAAAAGATTACATCCTTTCACTCCACAGTTATTGAATATATGTGTCTCATACTACATTATTAAACATAAATTAGCTTTCAAGGCTGAAGCATACACTCTCTCACCCTCTGGGAATATCAGTTGCTTGCACCTTTCAGCTACTAAGCGCAGGTGGCTGCGACTGGCACAGTGAACAACAGAATCATCTCTGTTCGTGTCCAAGGCAAATCATTCAATATCACGGTAATCCAACTCTATGCCCCAACCGGTAACACTAAAGAAGCTGACGCTGAATGGTTCTATGAAGACCTACAAGACCTTTTAGAATTAACACCCAAAAAAGATTTCCTTTTCATTATAGGGGACTGGAATGCAAAAGTAGGAAGTCAAGAAACACCTGGAGTAACAGGCAAATTTGGCCTTGGAGTGCAGAATGAAGCAGGGCAAAGACTAATAGAGTTTTGCCAAAAAAATGCACTGGTCATGGCAAACACCCTCTTCCAACAACACAAGAGAAGACTACACATGGACATCACCAGATGGTCAACAGCGAAATCAGATTGATTATATTCTTTGCAGTCAAAAATGGAGAAGCTCTATACAGTCAACAAAAACAAGACCAGAAGCTGACTGTGGCTCAGATCATGAACTCCTTATTGCCAAATTCAGACTGAAATTGAAGAAAGGAGGGAAAACCACTAGACCATTCAGGTATGACCTCAATCAAATCCCTTATGATTATACAGTGGAAGTGAGAAATAGATTTAAGGGCCTAGATCTGATAGATAGAGTGCCTGAAGAACTATGAAATGAGGTTCATGACACTGTACAGGAGACAGGGATCAAGACCATCCCCATGGAAAAGAAATGCCATAAAGCAAAATGGCTATCTCGTGAGGCCTTACTAATAGCTGAGAAAAGAAGAGAAGCCAAAAGCAAAGGAGAAAAGGAAAGATATAAGCATCTGAATGCAGAGTTTTAAAGAAGAGCAAGAAGAGATAAGAAAGCCTTCTTCAGGGATCAATGCAAAGAAATAGAGGGAAAGAACAGAATGGGAAAGACTAGAGATCTCTTCAAGAAAATTAGAGACACCAAGGAAACATTTCATGCAAGGATGGGCTCAATAAAGGACAGAAATGGTATGGACCTAACAGAAGCAGAAGATATTAAGAAGAGATGGCAAGAAAACACAGAAGAACTGTACAAAAAAGATCTTCATGACTTGGGTAATCAGGATGGTGTAATCACTCATCTAGAGCAAGACATCCTGGAATGTGAAGTCAAGTGGGCCTTAGAAAGCATCACTACGAACAAAGCTAGTGGAGGAGATGGCATCCAGTTGAGCTATTTCAAATCCTGAAAGATGATGCTGTGAAAGTGCTGCCCTCAAGATGCCAGCAAATTTGGAAAACTCTGCAGTGGCCACAGGACTGGAAAAGATGAGTTTTCATTCCAATCCCAAAGAAAGGCAATGCCAAAGAATGCTCAAAGTGCTGAACAATGTCACTCATCTCACATGCTAGTAAAGTAATGCTCAAAATTCTCCAGGCCAGGCTTTAGCAATACATGAACTGTGAACTTCCTGATGTTCAGGCTGGTTTTTGAAAAGGCAGAGGAACCAGAGATCAAATTGCCAGCATCCACTGGATCATGGAAAAAGCAAAAGAGTTCCAGAAAAATATCTATTTCTGCTTCATTGACTATGCCAAAGCCTTTGACTGTGTGGATCACAATAAACTGTGGAAGATTCTGAGAGAGATGGGAATATCAGACCACCTGACCTGCCTCTTGAGAAACCTATATGCAGGTCAGGAAGCAAAAGTTAGAACTGGACATGGAACAACAGACTGGTTCCAAATAGGAAAAGGAGTACATTAAGGCTGTATATTGTCACCCCACTTATTTAACTTATATGCAGTGTACCTCATGAGAAATGCTGGACTGGAAGAAATACAAGCTAGAATCAAGATTGCCGGGAGAAATGTCAATAAACTCAGATATGCAAATGACACCACCTTTATGGCAGTAAGTGAAGAGGGACTAAAAAGCCTCTTGGTGAAAGTGAAAGAGGAGAGAAAAAGTTGGCTTAAAGCTCAACATTCAGAAAACGAAGATCATGGGATTCAGTCCCATCACTTCATGGCAAATAGATGGGGAAACAGTGGAAACAGTGTCAGACTCTATTTTTTGGGGGTCCAAATCACTGCAGATGTTGACTGCAGCCATGAGATTAAAAGACACTTACCCCTTGGAAGAAAAGTTATAACCAAACTAGATAGCATATTCAAAAGCAGAGACATTACTTTGCCAACTAAGGTCCATCTAGTCAAGGCTATTGTTTTTCCAGCAGTCATGTATGGATGTGAGAGTTGGACTGTGAAGAAGGCTGAGCACCGAAGAATTGATGCTTTTGAACTGTGGTGTTGGAGAAGACTCTTGAGAGTCCCTTGGACTGCAAGGAGATCCAACCAGTCCATTCTAAAGGAGATCAGCCCTGGGATTTCTTTGGAAGGAATGATGCTGAAGCTGAAGCTCCAGTACTTTGGCCACCTCATGCAAAGAGTTGACTCATTGGAAAAGACTTTGATGTTGGGAGGGATTGGGGGCAGGAGGAGAAGGGGACGACAGAGGATGAGATTGCTGGATGTCATCACTGACTCGATGGGTGTGAATCTGAGTGAACTCTGGGTGTTGGTGATGGACAGGGAGGCCTGGTGTGGTGCAATTCATGGGGTTGCAGAGAGTCGGACACGACTGAGCTACTGAACTCAACTGAACTGCACTTATCAGTTAAGTCCTTTTTTTTAAAATAACCTTTGTTGTAGAAATTTGTTTTGTCTATGCTTATATCTAATCTTGGGTCAATTTGCCTTCAATGGTTTGAAGATGTGTGGAGCAATTTCGGTACAACACTGAACCATCAAAGCCTCAAGACCCCTCATGGGATTGGCTGAGGACTTTGTTGTGATTACTTCATACCTCAGCTTCTCTCTTTGCCCAGTTCTATTTCTAACTCCTTCTCACATGTATTGATATTGAGATTATACCCAAGTAAGTCTCTGAACTCAAATCTCTACGTCAGTTTATTTTTTGCAAACACAGTTGCACATTGCTCATTACCAATCTTAAAATACACTGACTCACATGCTTTTACAAACTTCAGTATTAGTCTTCACTGAAATGTATTATTTTTTGAAGCAGAAAACGTAGACATGGGGTATACTGAATTAGTCAACTATCCTCATGAAACAAACAAAAAATAGAAATCTCTATGAAGAATAGAAAGAATCATAATCTCACTTTATAACCTACTTGGTAGTCAAGTAGCTAATTAACATTGTTGTGAATCCAGAGATAGAAGGAGCATTCAAGGCTACATTTTAAGCAATAATTTATCCAAATGCCCCATATAAAGACCTGACCACAAGGAATAAAACCCTTATTATCTGGCAGATGATTCTTTTTATGGCTCCTCAAACTATAATAAAATTGAAATTAGGCATAAGCAATATTTAGTATTTTAGTAATTTTAGTATTCAGGGCTTCCCTGATGGCTCAGTGGTAAAGAATCTGCCTGCCAATGCAAGATATGTGGATTTGATCCCTGAGTCAGGAAGATTCCCTGGAGAGAGAAATGGCAACGTACTCCAGCATTCTTGCTTTTTGAATCTCATGGATAAAGGCACTTGGCAGGCTATAGTCCATGGAGTTGCAAAAGAGTTGGACACTATTTAGCGACTAAACAACAATGTTTAGTAATGCTAACAAAGGATCATTATTAGGACAAGCACTGAGGGTGGTATAATATGACCCATCTGGTCTAAAAGAATTTATAATTTAAGGGGGAGATAAAGAGTTTCTGCGTAATAAAAACTCCATGAAAGTCATGGGGGGTTAAAAAGTCTCTGACTTAGCAAGTATAACTTTGAAAAATTAAAGTGTCAGTCAAATTACAAATATTAAAAATAAATAAATAAATAAAACTAAATATCCTAAGGGAATCAATAAGGTCCCAGATCTTGATCAAAATTCATGGACTTCATAACTCATGTTGTTTAAAGCTGACTGTTCTGAGGTGGTTATATTTTCCTTGTTGCTTTTATAGGATCACAGCAAAGCAAAGAAGGTATCATGACAAATATTTTTATAAACCTATTCAAAATAATCAGTCATATTAAATTGCATTGTAAATGAATTAAATGAGCTGTGTTTAATGAAAGTTCATATTTATAAAAATTAATTTTGAACTTTAGTATATTGATACATGTACATTTTATAAATTCTACATAAGAATGCATTAAGCACAGAAATGTAGGTGAGTTTTTCCAAATACATAACTTCTTATTTATTAAAGAAAAGAACAAAGACTCTTAAATATTTTTATACATTTGTTGTATAATTCACATTTTAGCAGTATTTGCATAGTGATTATTATAATACTAATATCATAAAAGGAATCTTTTTTCCAAAGCCCACTTTTAAATGTTGCCCCAAAACTTCATACGCTGTGGTAATGCTGAGTTAATATATTCCTCACCTGAATTGGAGGCACTCATTCATTACTCCCATCACATACTCTGACATCTCGTCTAAGAATTGCATCTTTTCTAATATTCAGTATTTGACATGATAATAAGAGTTAACCAAACATTTTCCCATTTAGCTGTTGCCAAAACTCACCCCTCTCTCATTTTTATATTTGCTGTAGAAATGAAAGGATGACCAATTTGCTAATAAATGAGTGTTTTCCCATCAGGCACATTACAATGTACAAGTATATTGGGATCACTTTTTAAAAAGAAAAAGACTTTTTTCTCCCATAGAACAATGCAGTCACAGTTTATGAGCTAAAAATAAGTTCTAATTCAGACAGGGTGTTATAAGCCTTTATCTGTTCTTTATTACATTCTGTTAACATCATGCTCACTCCTGTCTCTCTAACATAGACAACTATATTTTAATCTAAATTCTCTATCACTAGAATTTAATGAATCATGCTATCTATATTTTGTCAAAGAGGCTGTCTTTTTTTGGAGAAACATAAGATCATAGTTTATAGTTAAACTGATGCTTTAATTAAAGTAAAATTCTGATATTTTAAGCATTGAAATGCAAACCAAACTATTTTCATCTCAATTTACCTTGATTGCTGAATTCTATTCCTCTTAGAGTCAATCTCCTCTGCATTGCCCTGATCAGATACACATGTTTCCAGCCACCATCCCCCAACTCATGGGCAATTCTGCCCATTAAAATTATTAGTGGATTTGATTTTAAAGGCATGTGACTTCAAAAATCTTTAAAGAAAAGGCAATATCTTTTAAGAAACACAGCACAGATAATGTGTTTGGAGCCAGAAGGTATTAATTTCAATTCTGGATTTCACCTCTATTACTTTTTGTGTGCTAAGTTGATTCAGTTGTGTCTGACTCTTTGCGATCCGATGCATTGTAACCCACGAGGCTCCTCTGTCCATGGGGTTCTCCAGGCAAGAATACTGGAGTAGGTTGTCATTTCCTCCTCCAGGGGATCTTTCCAACCCAGAGATCAAACCCATGTCTCTTGTGTCTCCTGCATTGGCAGAAAAATCCTTTAGACAAATAAATATACATCTCTTATACAGCCTTAAGATACTTCCTTGGAATGGAAATATAATAATAATAATAGCTAGCATATATTAAGCACTTATGGCACCTACTATCTTTTAGGAACTGAACAATTTACTTGCTTATGTCATTTAAACTCACAACAACCATATAAGATTTGGCATTATTAAATCCCCAGTTTCCAGATACATAAATTGGAGATAACAATACTTGTCCTTCTTATTCTTTAGCATTAATATAAATGAGAATTTAAATTTGGTTAATATAAATGAGACTGTCTCCCAAAAAACTCACTGTTCTTTCTCCTCCTGCCCCCTTCTCTGTTCTAGACCACATGTCCTCTTCACAAATTTATTCATATATATATTTACCTGCTTAACCAATGAAAGAACTTCAGTCTTCAGAGAGAGGCCCAGGTCCAACATATCTTAGCAGCATAATACAAAACAATCTAGGAACTTGAGAAAAAGGGAAAGAAGTGGAGGAAGGGGTAGTGTGAGTACTTCAGAAGGAAGATATTGTTCCTCAGGTTGTGGAAGTGAAGGGAGCAGAGATATATACCAGTGCCACTCTTCTCATAGAAACCCCATCCCTCATAGTGATGGTAGACAGACTGTTTGGGGTGAGATTTTAACATGTGATATTTTGATTTATTTTTTATATATGCATATGAATCTATTAGGGCTTCCCTCATAGTTCAGTTGGTAAAGAATCTGCCTGAGATGCAGGAGACCCAGGTTCAATTCCTAGGTTGGGAAGATTCTCTGGAGAAAGGAAATGGCAACCGACTCCAGTATTCTTGCCTGGAGAATCCCATGGACAGAGGAGCCTGGCAGGCTATAGTCCATGGGATCGTAAGAGTCGGACATGATGGACATGACTTAGAGACTAAACCACCACCACCACATGCATTTATTATTCTGATGACTAAATTATATTTCTCATATATATTTGGTCTTCATCCATGGTGTCTGACTCACAGGCCTCAAATCCATTAGAACTTCCTAAGTGTTGTGTGGTGATTAAATGTTTTTGTTATGTTAATGAGGCAACTTTTGGAAAACACCTGATCCTGGGTGCTAGTTGCCAATGAAGACAAAATTGTAATAGTTTAGGCACTAAGTTGCGACTGACTCTTTGTGACCGTGTGGACTGCAGCATGCCAGGGTTTCCTGTTCTCCACCGTCTTCTGGAGTTTGCTCAAAAGTGGGGGTGGGGGGGGTGGGGTGGGTGCGGCGGCAATAGAGGATGAGATGGTTTGATGGCATCAGTAACTCAAAGAACATGAGTTTGACCAAATCTTGTAATTAGAGAGTAGGAACTATCAGCCCCCCTCCCCCGACCTCAGTTCAGTCCAGTTCAGTTCAGTTGCCCAGTCATGTCCAACTCTTTGAGACCCCATGGACTGCAGCATGCCAGGCCTCCCTGTCCCTCGCCAACTCCTGGATTTTACTCAAACTCATGCCCGTTGGGTCAGTGATACCATCAAACCATCTCATTCTCAATCATCCCCTTCTCTTCCTGCCTTCAATCTTTTCCAGCATCAGGGTCTTTACCTATGAGTCAGCTCTTTCCATGAGGTGACCAAAGTATTGGAGTTTCAGCTTCAACATCAGTCCTTCCAATGAACACTCAGGACTGATCTCCTTCAGGTTGGATCTCCTTGCAGTTCAAGAGATTGTCAAGAGTCTTTTCCAACACCACGGTTCAAAAGCATCAATTCTTTGGTGCTCAGCTTTCTCTATAGTCCAACTCACACATCCATACACGACTACTGGAAAAACCAAAGTTTTGACTAGATGGACTTTTGTTGGCCAAGCAATGTCTCTACTTTTTAATATCCTGTGTAGGTTGGTCATAACTTTCCTGCCAAGGAGTAAGCCTCTTTTAATTTCATGGCTGCAATCACCATCTGCAGTGATTTTGGACCCTCCTGCTCCAAAATAAAGTCAGCCACTGTTTCCCCATCAATTTCCCATGAAGTGACGGGAACAGATGCCATCTTTGTTTTCTGAATGTTGAGCTTTAAGCCAACTTTTTCACTCTCTTCTTTCACTTTCATCAAGAGGCTCTTTAGTTCATCTTTGCTTTCTTCCATAAGGGTGGTGTCATCTGCATATCTGAGGTTATTGATATTTCTCCTGGCAATCTTGATTGCCTGACCTCAGGGAGGGGGAAAGGGGCTGGAAATTGAATTCAGTGGTTTAATCAAGTGTGCCTCTGTGATGAAGCCTCTGTAGTAATCCAACACAAAGGAATGTGTAGAGCTCTGGGTTGGTGCACTGGTGGAGAACACAGCGCGCCTGGATTGAGCAGAGAGGTTTCTCACCCTTTCCTTATAGCTTTCCCTGTGCGTCTCTTCCATCTGGTGATTCTTCAGTTCTATCGTTTAATAATATACAAGTAATCTAGTAAATAAAATGTTCTTTTTAAATATAAATTTAGTTATTTTAATTGGAAGTTAATTACTTTACAATATTGTATTAGTTTTGCCATACATCAACATGAATCCGCCACAGGTATACACATGTTCCCCATCCCTCTGGGTCATCTCAGTGCACCAGTCCCAAGCATCCTGTATCCTACATAGAACCTGGACTGGTGATTAGTTTCTTATATGATACTATATATATTTCAATGCCATTCTCTCAAATCATCCCACCCTCTCCCTCTCCCACAGAGTCCAAAAGACTGTTCTATACATCTGTGTCTCTTTTGCTGTCTTGCTTATAGGGTTATTGTTACCATCTTTCTAAATTCCATATATATGCATTAGTATACTGTATTGGTGTTTTTCTTTCTGGCTTACTTCACTCTGTATAATCGGCTCCAGTTTCATCCATCTCATTAGAACTGATTCAAATGTATTATTTTTAATGGCTGAGTAATACTCCATTGTATATATGTACCACAGCTTTCTTATCCATTCATCTGCTGATGGACATCTAGGTTGTTTCCATGTCCTGCCTATTATAAACAGTGCTGTGATGAACATTGGGGTACACGTGTCTCTTTCAATTCTGGTTTCCTCGGTGTGTATGCCCAGCAGTGGGGTTGCTGGGTTATAAGGCAGTTCTATTTCCAGTTTTGTAAGGAATCTCCACACTGTTCTCCATAGTGGCTGTACTAGTTTGCATTCCCACCGACAGTGTAAGAGGGTTCCCTTTTCTCCACACCCTCTCCAGCATTTATTGCTTGTAGACTTTGGATTGCAGTCATTCTGACTGGAGTGAAATGGTACCTCACTGTGGTTTTGATTTGCATTTCTCTGAAAATGAGTGATGTTGAGCATCTTTTCATGTGTTTGTTAGCCATCCGTATGTCTTCTTTGGAGAGGTGTCTATTTAGTTCTTTGGCCCATTTTTTGATTGGGACATTTATTTTTCTGGAATTGAGCTGCAGGAGTTGCTTGTATATTTTTGAGATTAGTTGTTTGTCAGTTGCTTCATTTGTTATTATTTTCTCCCATCCTGCAGGCTGTCTTTTCACCTTGCTTATAGTTTCCTTTGTTGTGTAGAAGTTTTTAAATTTAATTAGGTCCCATTTGTTTATTTTTGCTTTTATTTCAAATATTCTGGGAGATGGGTCATAGAGGATCCTCCTGTGATATATGTCAGAGAGTGTTTTGCCTATGTTCTCCTCTAGGAGTTTTATAGTTTCTGGTCTTATGTTTAGATCTTTAATCCATTTTGAGTTTATTTTTGTGAATGGTGTTAGAAAGTGTTCTAGTTTCATTCTTTTACAAGTGGTTGACCAGTTTTCCCAGCACCACTTGTTAAAGAGATTGTCTTTAATCCATTGTGTATTCTTGCCTCCTTTGTCAAAGATAAGGTGTCTATATGTGTGTGTATTTATCTCTGGGCTTTCTATTTTGTTCCATTGATCTATATTTCTGTCTTTGTGCCAGTACCATACTGTTTTGATGACTGTGGCTTTCTAGTAGAGCCTGAAGTCAGGTAGGTTGATTCCTCCAGTTCCATTCTTCTTTCTCAATATTGCTTTGGCTATTTGAGGTTTTTTGTATTTCCATACAAATTGTGAAATTATTTGTTCTAGCTCTGTGAAAAATACCGCTTGTAGCTTGATAGGGATTGCATTGAATCTATAGATTGCTTTGGGTAGTATACTCGTTTTCACTATATTGATTCTTCCGATCCATGAACATGGTATATTTCTCCATCTATTAGTGTCCTCCTTGATTTCTTTCACCAGTGTTTTATAGTTTTCTGTATATAGGTCTTTAGTTTCTTTAGGTAGATATATTCCTAAGTATTTTATTCTTTTTGTTGCAATGGTGAATGGAATTATTTCCTTAATTTCTCTTTCTATTTTCTCATTATTAGTGTATTGGAATGCAAGGGATTTCTGTGTGTTGATTTTATATCCTGCAACTTTACTATATTCATTGATTAGCTCTAGTAATTTTCTGGTGGAATCTTTAGGGTTTTCTATGCAAAGGATCATGTCATCTGCAAACAGTGAGTGTTTTATTTCTTTTCCAATTTGGATTCCTTTTATTTCTTTTTCTGCTTTGATTGCTGTGGCCAAAACTTCCAAAACTATGTTGAATAGTAATGGTGAAAGTGGGCATCCTTGTCTTGTTCCTGACTTTAGGGGAAATGCTTCAATTTTTCATCATTGAGGATAATGTTTGCTGTGGGTTTGTCATATATAGCTTTTATTATGTTGAGGTATGTTCTTTCTTTCCTGCTTTCTGGAGAGTTTTTATCATAAATGGATGTTGAATTTTGTCAAAGGCTTTCTCGGCATCTATTGAGATAATCATATGGCTTTTATTTTTCAATTTTTAATGTGGTGTATTGCATTGATTGATTTGTGGATATTGAAGAATCCTTGCATCCCTGGGATAAAGCCCACTTGGTCATGGTGTATAATCTTTTTAATATGTTGTTGGATTCTGATTGCTAGAATTTTGTTAAGGATTTTTGCATCTATATTCATCAGTGATATTGGCCTGTAGTTTTCTTTTTTTGTGGCATTTTGTCAGGTTTTGGTATTAGGGTGATGGTGGCCTCATAGAATGAGTTTGGAAGTTTACCTTCCTCTGCAATTTTCTGGAAGAGTTTGAGTAGGATAGGTGTTACCACTTCTCTAAATTTTTGGTAGAATTCAGCTGTGAAGCCATCTGGACCTGGCCTTTTGTCTGCTGGAAGATTTCTGACTACAGTTTCAATTTCCGTGCTTGTGGTGGGTCTGTTAACATTTTCTATTTCTTCCTGGTTCAGTTTTGGAAAGTTGTACTTTTCTAAGAATTTATCCATTTCTTCCACGTTGTCCATTTTATTGGCATAAAATTGCTGATAGTAGTCTCTTATGATCCTTTGTATTTCTGTGTTGTCTATTGTGATCTCTCCATTTTCATTTCTAATTTTATTGATTTGAGTTTTCTCCCTTTGTTTCTTGATGAATCTGGCTAATGGTTTGTCAATTTTATTTATCCTTTCAAAGAACCAGCTTTTGGCTTTGTTGATTTTTGCTATGGTCTCTTTTGTTTCTTGTGCATTTATTTCTGCCCTAATTTTTAAGATTTCTTTCCCTCTACTAACCCTGTGGTTCTTCATTTCTTCCTTTTCTAGTTGCTTTAGGTGTAGAGTTAGGTTATTTATTTGACTTTTTTCTTGTTTCTTGAGGTATGCCTGTATTGCTATGAACCTTCCCCTTAGCACTGCTTTTACAGTGTCCCACAGGTTTTGGGTTATTGTGTTTTCATTTTCATTCATTTCTATGCATATTTTGATTTCTTCTGTGATTTGTTGGTTATTCAGTAGCATGTTGTTCAGCCTCCATATGTTGGAATTTTTAATAATTTTCCCTCCTGTAAAGAGATCTAATCTTATTGCATTGTGGTCAGAAAAGATGCTTGGAATGATTTCGATTTTTCTGAATTTACCAAGGCTAGATTTATGGCCCAGGATGTGATCTTCTGTGAGTTTTAGAAAATTAATTGAGCCTGAGGAGTAAGTCAGTCAATCACAGCTACAGGGAACAATTCAGCCTAATGACTGGCATCTGAAATCCAGGACTCATGGGAACATTCAGCCCATAGCTGGTGGGTGAGAAGAACAGATAATAATCTTGGCTTGTGGCTGGCATCTGAAGTAGGTGGTGACACAGTCTTGTATTAATAGAATTGAATCCTTAACCTATGGAATCTGATGCTATCATGGGGTAGATAGTTTGAGAATTGAGATATATTGTAGACACATAGGTAGTGTCATCAAGTCTTGCTTGGTGATATCGGGGACTCCCCAGTAATGGAACTGGGTACAGAATACTTCAGACTCTACTGCGGTTAGATAGAAATTATGGCAAAATGTGTATATTTGAATTCTTTCCAAGTGAAAATATTGACCATAACCCCAAATAATGATTTATTTGTCATCAGTTTCAGACAGCAGCTCAAGTGCCAATTTCACAGTGAATATTCAGATGATTCTCTCACCAATATGTTAGATTTCTTACTTACATGCTGTCATAATTTATAGCTGAATACTTATTTGTATGTTTATTGAATTAAAGAATGTTTCCCTCACTAGACTGTATGTTCCCTGAAAAGAAGAACTGAGTCTGATTTTGCTTTCAGGCTTAGTCTAGGGCCAAAAAACAGTAGTTAGTCAACAAATATTTGTTTAATGAATAAAATTATAATTTGTGATATAGCACCTGGTGTAGTTCCCATTCACATATAGTGCATAATATATATCAAAATACATAATGTGAATGACTTAATATATTTACCTTAATATATGTATACTATTTAATGTGCAAAAGGAAGAGATTGCTGACTACTTGCCTGATAGATATTTGTCATTCAGTTTAATGGCAACTATTATTTTATTCAGGGCAGTGACTGTCTGATTAAAAGATCTTATTCCCTTGAATCTCTCAGAGTTAGTTGTGACCAATGAGATAGAAGCAGATGCATTCTCTGAGATTTCTTGGAAAATTTTCTAAAGAAAGCTGACTTAAATGTGTAGTGTCTATTTTTTTCTCTCTTACTCCATGTGCTTTTTTTTCTTCAGAACTGCTTAAAACTTGAGCAAGATGATTTGAGATAACTTGGACTGTGGAGTGATCTTGAGAATATTAGCCATGGGTTAGAATTAAGTATCACAAAGATACAAGGAGGGTACACTAATCAGTCTACTTTATAATTTTTTTACTCAAGAAACAAAATTATACTCTCTATATACAGTCAATATATTACTTGGTAAAATTACTGCAGTTGTAATGACTGAATATTCTGTAACAGGAAAAGTGGTGGAGTAAGCATTCAGGAATTAGTTGAATTGTCAACTACTAAAATAATGATGTGTTGACTGCAAAATCTATCTTGAAGAGATGAGAAATAATATGGGAATGTAAATTGGTGCAGTCATTATGAAAAACAGTACAGAGTTTCCTCAAAATATTAAAATTAATAATAGAACTTCTATGCATATGTGAATTCATGCTAACTTGCTTCAGTCATGTCCAACTCTGTGTGACCCAAGGACTATATCCTACTTTGTCAATGGGATTCTCCAGTCAGCAACACTGGAGTGGGCTACTATGCCCTTCTGCAGGGGATCTTCCTGACCCAGGGACCGAACCCGTGTCTCCTGCAGTTCTGCATTGCAGGCAGATTCTTTACTGCTGAGCCACTAGTAACACAATGGAATATTGCTTAGGCATAAAAAATAAAATAAAATTCTGCCATCTGCAACAACATGGGTGACCTAGAGAATATTATACTACTGAAATAAATCAGACAAAGACAAATTCTGTATGTTATCACTTGTATGTAGAATCCAAAAAATAAGAAAAATGAATATATATATATATATATACATATATATGTGAAATAGAAACAGACTCAAAGATATAAAGATCAAACTAATTCATACCAGATGGGCCAGGGATGGGGGAAGAAGCAAGACAGGGGTGTGGATTAAGAGATACAAACTACTGCATACGAAATAGATAAGACGAAAGGATATATTTTAGAGAACAGGGAAACAGTCACTGCATAATAACCTTAAATGGATTATAATTTCTAAAATGATTGAGTCACTATGTTGTACACTTGAAATTAATGTTACATTTTAAATCAACTATACTTCAATAAAAAAAGAGAAATGATCCATAATAAACTGATTTAATTTGGCAAAAGGAGATGCATTTATTATATTATTTTCTGGAGAATGATTGCAACAACAGAAACTTCTGAGGATGTATAGTTTTAGGTAAAATGAGATTTTTAAAAGATATGTTGAAATTAAAATGGTATAACAGGTTAAGGTATTTAATATGCACAACTGGAATGCTAGAACTCACTGAATATGACACATCAGTTTACAAAAACGCTTCTGAATCATTCTGGCAGGGGACTTGGAGGGAATTTAGTTCCAATAAATACTCTGCTCACCAGAGCATTTCTATAAAAGTGTATTTATATAAACAGAGTATTTATATATTCCTATAAATAGTGCTCATCAGTACACTCTGGAAATTGTTCCTTAATTTTTTCTTTAAGAGAAATCCATATAACATAAAATTAACCATTTAAAAGTGAACAACTTGGATATTCCAGTGACTAAGACTGTACTCCCAATGTAGGAGGCCTTAGTTTTATCCCTGATTAGGGAAATAAATCCCACATACAGCAACTAAGAGTCCACATGTTTCGCCTAAAAAGCTCACATGCTGCAGAGAAAATTGAAGATCCTGCATGTCACAACTAAGGCCTGCTGCAGCCAAATAAATAAATCTTTTTTAAAAAATGAAGTGAACAACTGAGTGGTGTTTAGAGCTCACAGTATTATACAACCATCATTTCTATCAAGTTTCAAAAGGTTCTTATCACTCCTGACTGCTGATCTGTTCTGTCTCTATGAACTCATCTGTTCAAGATATGCCATACAAATGGAATAAAGTCATGTGTCTTTCACTTAGCATAACATTTTTGAGGTTCAATATAGCATATATTATTACTCCATCCCTTTTGGGCTGCATGTTTCTTTATTATTTAAACTCATCTTTTTGCTCATATGAAAGTGAAAGTCACCCAGTCGTGTCTGACTCTTTGTGACCCGATTGACTATACAGTCCACAAAATTCTCCAGGCCAGAATACTGGAGTGAGTAGCATTTCCCTTCTCCAGGGGATCTTCCCAACCCAGGGATCAAACCCAGGTCTCCCTCATTACAGGCGAATTCTTTACCAGTGAGCCACAAGGGAAGCCCTTTGTTCATGTGGGATAATATATTAGTTTTCCTTTAAATGATTTTATGCTCCCCATTTCACTAGATCCACTAGGTTCCCTGATGCCCTGGAAATAACTTGTCTTCAACTTTGATGTCTTTACCAGTGCACTTCCAACTACCAAATTTCTTTTCCTTCCCTACACCACAGATAGAAATTCTTATGTTGCTTAGCCAGCTCCTATCTCATTTGATCCATTGAAATTCACTTACCATTTCTCAGAGGAAAAGTTCTTTAGAAATGAGTCTTATAATAACTTATTCTGTCAATTAAATATTGAGACTGTATCATATCTCCATGTGTACTGAAAACTTTTTAAGGGCAGAAATCATATAACTTATTTCTACGTCATACTTTACAGTTTCCAATGCATTGCAAATGACTGTAAGAAAAAGTACAATTTATAGACTTAAAAAAAAAAATTGAAGGTGGAGGCCTTGCAGAGTGCAAATGTGCTGCTGTGGCTTTCAGTGAAGCCAGTGTCAATGCTCACGCTTGGCAAATCAAGCTCCAGAAATTCCCACAACATGGGAGCTTGGTTGCCGGCCAGTTACTGCTTCTTAAGGCTCCAACAAGTATGACTTCTGGAGGCTCTTGATCCTCAATTTGGAGCTCTTTGCTGCCAGAATTTGGCTGGCCAGGACCAGGAATGTCAACTCTGCCTGGCATGGAAACCCTGTATTGTACTTAAACTTTCCATAACAGAGCCTCCAATCTGAAACCATCACAAGACTTGCCCTGAAGGCAGCTGAAATTGGATTCAGATGGTCATCTTTCCTTTCCTATCTGATTTCCTTTTTCTTTTCTGAGTCCATTCAGGTCACTCTTTTCTGTCCAGCCAGCAGGCTTTAGCTAAAGTGTTGTCTTTTCTTATGTAAAATTCTGTACTAAGTTCCTAGGTTTCTGCAGGGGATGATATTTGCTCTTTTCCTGAGCTATGATCTAGTGACATTTTAACAAATAAAGACTGTACACAAAGACAAAGACACACACAGAAAATACATTAAAGTTGCACTGTCATTTTACTTTATTATTTACAAAATATTTGTTTATAATATACATTACCTCAATTTACTTGTGGAAGACCAGAGTTCTTGGATATCCGAGTAGAGGTTACTAGTCCTAAATTTTGAACTAAAATTTTTTTGACACAGACTCATTTACTATTATTAATTGTCAGGACAGAACCTGAAAAATGGGCTTTTACCTGTAGAGTGTGCACATAGCTCAGTCTAAAAAAAAATATGGTAGAACATGCATAATTTGCTTTATTGTTTGTTATAACTCAATTTACTTTGAAGCCTATTTGGCCTGAATGCTACAAGCTTAATTAAATTGAGATCAGTGGGATTTGTCTAGTGACAAGAAGTTTATGGTGGTAGTGGTGAATTGCTTCTTGTCCTCAATTTCATACGACCATGAGGAGAGCTGCAGCAACTTTCATCATTTTACTGTTGGGCTCCAAAAACTGTTTCTTAGTTATTATCATTCTTATTGACAAAATTTCTTTCAACATCAATGATTCTGTCTGTGACAATTTATTTTTTTTCATTGTTAGAGAACTGCAACCTTTGTGGTGCCCACAACATGAAGGTGCACAGAAGAGACTCTGCAAGTTCCTCAACTTCCTGTGTGTCTGCTGTGGTTAATTTTCCTTTAGTGTCTTGCAGCCTTGATTGAATTTGCCTAGTAATGTGGGGAAAGGATTTATCTTCTGAGAGTTCATAAACTTTAAAAAAAAAAAAAAACGCAGGTGCTCTAGTTAGGTTAAGACTCCAATACAGGATAAGTCTCCCAATACAGGAGACTGGGATTGACCCCTGATCAGGGAACTAGATTCTACACATTACAATGAAGAACTTGCATACTGCAATGAAGATCCCACAGGCTGCAGCTAAGACCTGGAGCAGCCAAATAAGTAAATACATGAAAAAATAAATAACAAGACCTTATAATATATCAGCTTTTATTGAGGTATAATGACATATACAATTAGATATCTAAAGTATAGGCTGTGGTGACTTAATACACATATACTCTGTAAAGAGATTCACACTCACCTGACTGACCTTCCCACTTATTTGCTGTAGCCCCAGCTAATGATTATTCTAATCTTTCAGTTCAGTTCAGTTCAGTTGCTCAGTCGTGTCTGCCTCTTTGCGACCCCATGAACCGCAGCATGCCAGGCCTCCCTGTCCATCATCAACTCCCGAAATTTACCCAAACTCATGTTCATTGAGTCAGTGATGCCATCCAGCCATCTCATCCTCGTCCCCTTCTTCTCCTGCCTCCAATTCCTCCCAGCATCAGGGTCTTTTCCAATGAGTCAACTCTTCACATGAGGTGGCCAAAGTATTGGAGTTTCAGCTTCAGCATCTGTCCTTCCAATGAACACCCAGGACTGATCTCCTTTAGAATGGACTGGTTGGATCTCCTTGCAGTCCAAGGGACTCTCAAGAGTTTTCTCCAACACCACAGTTCAAAAGCATCAATTCTTCAGTGCTCAGCTTTCTTCATAGTCCAACTCTCACATCCATAGATGACCACTGGAAAAACCATAGCCTTAACTAGACAGAACTTTGTTGGCAAAGTAATGTTTCTGCTTTTGAATATGCTGTCTAGGTTGGTCATAACTTTCCTTCCAAGGAGTAAGCATCTTTTAATTTCATGGCTGCAGTCACCATCTGCAGTGATTTTGGAGCCCCCCAAAATAAAGTCTGACACTGTTTCCACTGTTTCCCCATCTATTTCCCATGAAGTGATGGGACCAGATGCCATGATCTTAGTTTTCTGAATCAGAATATTTCCACCTGGAGAACTTATCAAAGGGGGCAGTTGAGGTGTCCTCCTTCCTCTTCCAGTTGCCCTGCTAAATAATGTGCTGTCAGGGGAGTTTGTAATTTCCTTAGTTCTGTTTTGCCACAGAAAAATTTGAAGTGACAAACTGACCAGTATTACAGCTGCATGTTACAGCTCAGTTTCATTTGACAAGCAAAGAAAAATACATCCTCATGGCATGAGGGTGTTCCAACCTGAAAGAAGCAAAAAGAAGAGAAGCCCCCAGGTCAATTTCGGCTCCTCTTTTTATATGTTTTTTTTTTTTTTCTCCTCCCCCAAGCCTGCCCTATGTAAACTGGGCTAGCCAGGAGGCTGTTTGCTTCACCCGAGGTCCCCACTCCAGTTCTCAGAACTTCCTTTGTTCTATTTTCGTGGGCATTTCCCTTCTTTGTCTTTTAGTCACTACCATACTGGAATCCTTTTTCCTATTCTACCTACCTAACATTGCCCCCTCAAGAGATGGGAGCCCCAATTCTTTGGGGATAGGGGCACCAAGGTCTCTCTGGCTACTTCCTGCTGAAGTGGGATGGCGAAAGGCACTGGGCCTCCCCCTCTTGCTAGTTTCAAGCCACAAAGTCCTTATAATGATGTTCATGTAAGGGTGAGTGATATTTTCTGTGGTTGGGTGTAGATTTATATATCCTTGTTGAACTGGCACTACATGTTGTAGCTTGTTGACCTGAGCAGAGACAAAATGGGTTAGACAGGTGGGCTGGCTGGAGCAGGCCACTTCACTCATGTTGAACTATCATGAGGGAAGGCTGGTGCTTGACCTTGAGGCTCTTGGGTCCCGAGGACAGAGTGCCACCCAGTCCCAATTGATTACATTTGTAGCAAGCCACTTTAGGAGACTTGTCACAGTATGGATTCTCTTTGGCCCAGTGTCCCACCTGTTTACAGATTAGGCATTTGCCTTGTGCCTTGTCCTTCAAGGGCTTGGGGTTTGCCATAGGGCTTCCCTGGAGAGCGACCAGCATCTCAGCATGGCTTGTCTCTTTCCTTTTCTCTCTTTCCTGGGCCTTGGCTTCCCTTTCCTGTTCTCTATTGTAAAAGGTATTGTGGTTATCTGGGCCATTTCAGCTTAAGAGGCAGCAGGTCCTGCTGCTGTAGTTGTTGTGACTTTAGCCTGATATATGAAGCACACTGGGACAGGAATTTGTCCTTTAAAACCATCTGCCCCCTAGTAAGAGTCTAAGTCCAGATTGGTAAACTATTGGAGGGTCTCTTTTAGCCTTTCTTGAAAGGCAATGGGATTCTCATTGGGCTCCTGAGTTACTGCTGAGACTGGGTACAGTCTCATAACTAAAAGGCTTCCTTCTATTTCCATGAGTGGACTTCCTTAGGGGTGAGTCTTCTGAAGTTTATCCTACCCAGTACTGTTGCACCCTGAGAACCAGGTGTCCCTGGCTGAGGGTGCAGATCCCCAGGAAGGATGAGGCATGACAACTTCCTGGGGATCAAATCCCCAGACAGGTCGAGGCATGTTAACCTCCTGAGAATTGGGTCCCCGGACAAGTTGATGCCAGGGTCCAGCCCCAGTGGATCCAGGGTAATTCGAAGTGGGGACAGAGTCAGCCTCTAGGAAAGGACTATTTAATTAGAAATATAAAAAGAGATTAGGAAAGAATAGTGTAGTAGGAAAATTAGTGGAGAAAAGATGCTGAATAACTTGGTTTACGTGGAAAACCAATAAAACTCCAAGACAAGGAGTTTGCACCACCTACGTAGGCCACAGGCATCTTCCTGTTCTCCCAAAGGAGAGGAGACACAAAGGCCTCCCCGGTCAGATCTTAGAAGCCCCAACAAAATTAGTAGGATTGGAGAGCCTCCACGCTCTGGATGGGAATTCAGCCAGAAAAGAAGAGAATGAGAAGAGACTACACGGGGGAAACCAGTCTTTCCAGGAACTGGTCCGTCTCTTTATTTTTCAGGTCCACTTTTACAGTTATAGTTATACATAGAGATAAATGTAAGAAACAGAGTCATGCAGGGTCAGCTGCTCTGACCCTTATCAGCATATCTTTGTTCTTACAAGGGTCTTACATTTGTTCACAATATCTTCTGGTCTGGAGACTGATTAACATTTTATAGCCCCACCTTTCTTTCTATTGATAAAGGTTAATCGATCAAAAAGCTTGTTTCCCCTTAAGGTCTACTTAGTCTTAAGATAGTGATAAAGTTACATTCTTACATAGCAAGGACACAATAATTTATCACAAAGAAAGAGGAGTACAGTGATCTATAACAAAGAGAAAATTGTATTGCTAACATCAAAACTACTATATTTCTTTTTCTACATTCCAATTACATCGATTAACATACTCCCAGGTGCCTAAGGATATGGAGGCCTGGCAGCAATTATTAACTCAGCAATGAAACTCTTCACCAACATAATTTCTAACTAACTTACTATACTAATAATTTTCTAACTTCTCAAAAGAATCTGTTTTTTAGAAAGTTTAAAGCATCTCGTGCCTCTCATGGTTGGGAGGCTGTCAACAATCACATGTGGCCTGGATAAACCTGTCAGGCAGGCTAGAGAGCCATCAGAGGGGTTTTTGGACTGAAACACTCTTGTCACGCCCAGGAGATTTGTTAACTGGAGTCCTAAATTAACTCCTTTTCAGAGAGAGGTGGTAGGGGATAACCCCCCGTATAATGTCAGGAGAGTAGGAGAAAAGCATAATGCAGTAAGGCAGGCAGACTCTGGTTTTGGGGCAGATGCACGAGCAGATCCAGCGAGGTTCCCTTAAGGTCTGACTCGCCTTTACCTGTCGGGCCCCTTAACCTCATGACCTTTGCCATGGGCGGGACTCCTCGTGCTGGCTCCCGGCAAGTTGAGGCATGTTGACTGCCTGGAACCTCTGGACTGGAGGATCCCTGAGCAGGTTGAGGCATGAAAAGCTCCTGAGAACCAGATCCCTAGGCATGTAGAACTCCTGGGACCACAGGCTGGTGGATCCCCAAGCAGACGGAGTTGTGACAACTCCTGGGACAAGATCCCTAGGCAGGTCGAGGCAAGTTAACCTCCTGGGACCCCCAGACTGGAGTTGGGTGTCCCCAAGGTCCCTAGCATGACCAGTGCTCAGTAGGATTAAGGGGTTATAAGCTTAATTCATTGCTGGCTTGCCTACTGCAGATGGGAATAGACCATGATATAAGGCAATCCAAGCCTGTGTTCTGAGACTGGGAACCTGGTGAAATAGCCACAAGCATTATCTTCTTATTGCTCTGAGGGAAGGTGAGTCACTGATTTCTGCCCCTAGTCCTCTATAAGAACACCTTAGTGTGTTTCCAATGGTAAACTGTTCATTGTCATAGATGCACTTTAGGTAATAACAGAAATAATGACAATGGAGTGCATTATCTGGTCCTGGTAGGGGCACTAAGAGTATTTTAATATTAAGCAGGGTGAAGTGATGTTGCCTAAAAGGTGGCAGGGTCCTGGTTGCAGGAGTTAGTAAGTGGCTTAAGAACAAATTGAGAAGAGGCAACAAACCAGATGTGCCATAAAAGTGGAGTGGAGATTTGATTCAGGGGTATATTTGTAACTTTAGGAGAAGGGTGGCAAGGGTTGGGCTCAAACGGCCTGCAGGGCTAACTCTCAAAGAGGCAAACATTACCCCTGAAGCCAAACTGCCCTTGAAGGGATGCCACCCACAGATGGACTTCTAGCAGGCATTGTATGCCTGTCACCTGCCCTAGCGGGTTCATGAGAGATGCTGTTGTTGCACATGTTGTAGGAAACATGGAAGATGAAGGCCTGAATATCTACGGGGATTGGATATTATACAGAATTTCCCTCCAAATGGACAGCTATTTTCTGGTTTTCCTTCCACAAGACTGTAGAAGAAACACTGTGGGCTGGCACTGGCCTAAGGAAAGGAGCATGAAACAGGAGCGAAGGGGAAGGGCACAACTTTTGAAAGAATGACATAGCCCATGGACATAACACAAACTGATTAAAATCAAATGGGTCCAAGATGACAAGTCAAATTCAACTAAACCTTGATCCTCAAACTGCAAGCTAAATGACACACCCTGAAGTGCTAGGAGAGTTCCAGTTAAGTTCAGTTCAATTCAGTCACTCAGTCCTGTCCGACTGTGATCTCATCAACTGCAGCAAACCAGGCCTCCCTGTCCATCAACAACCCCTGGAGTGTACTCAGACTCGTGTCAATTCAGTTGGTGATGCCATCCAAACATCTCATGCTCTGTCATCCCCTTCTCCTCCTGCCTTCAATCTTTTCCAGCGTCAGGATCTTATAAATGAGTCAGCTACAAAAATATTGGAGTTTCTGCATCAGCATCAGTTCTTCCAATGAATATTCAGGACCTATTTCATTTAGGATGGACTGGTTGGCTCTCCTTGCAGTCCAAGGGACTCTCAAGAATCTTCTCCAACACCACAGTTCAAAAGCATCAATTCTTCAGCACTCAGCTTTCTTTATACTCCAGCTCTCACATCTATACATGACTACTGGAAAAACCAGTAGCTTTGACTAGACGGACCTTTTGCTGGCCAAGTAATGTCTCTGCTTTTTAATATGCTGTCTAGGTTGGTCATAACTTTCTTTCCAAGGAGTAAGCATCTTTTAATTTCATGGCTGCAGTCACCATCTGTAGTGATTTTGGAGCCCCAAAAGATAAAGTCTGTCACTGTTTCCCCATCTATTTGCCATGCAGTGATGGGACCTCATGCCATGATCTTCGTTTTCTGAATGTTGAGCTTTAAGCCAATTTTTCACTCTTTTTCACTTGCATCAAGAGGCTCTTTAGTTCTTCTTCCCTTTCTGCCATAAGTGTGGTATCATCTGTATATCTGAGGTTATTGATATTTCCCCCAGAAATCTTGATTTCAGCATGTGCTTAATCGAGTCCAACTTTTCTCATGATGTATTCTGCATATAAGTTAAATAAGCAGGGTGACAATATACAGCCTTGTTGTACTCCTTTCCTAATTTTGAATCAGTCTGTTGTTCCATGTTCAGTTCTAACTGTTGCTTCCTGACCTGCAAACAGATTTCTCAAGAGGCAGCTAAGGTGGTCTGGTATTCCCATCTCTTGAAGAGTTTTTCAGCTTGTTGTGAGTCACACAGCCAAAGGCTTTGGCCTAGTCAGTGGAACAGAAGCATACGTTTTTTTGAAATTCTTGCTTTTTCGATGATCCGACAGATGTTGGCAATTTGAGTCCTGGATCCTCTGCTTTTTCTAAATCTGGCTTGAACATCTGGACATTTCTGGATCATGTACTGTTGAAGCCTGGCTTGGAGAATTTTGAGCATCACTTTCTTGGCATGTGAGATGAGTGCAATTGTGCAGTAGTTTGAACATTCAATGGTATTGCATTTCTTTGGGATTGGAATGGAAACTGACCTTTTGGAGTCCTGTGGCCACTGCTGAGATTTCCAAATTTGCTTATCTATTGTGTGCAGCACTTTCACAGAATCATCTTTTAGGATTTGAAATAGCTCAACTGGAATTCCATCACCTTCACTAGCTTTGTTTGTAATGATGACTTTGCATTCCAGGATGTCTGGCTCATGATTATTTGGGTCGTTAATATCGTTTTTGTACAGTTTTTCTGTGTTTTCTTACAACCTCTTCTTAATATCATCTGCTTTTCTTAGGTCCATACCATTTCTGTTCTTTATTCTGCCCATCTTTGCATAAAATATTCCCTTAGTATCTCTAATTTTCTTGAAGAGATCTCTAATCTTTCCCATTCTATTGTTTTCCTCTTATTTCTTTGCATTGAATACTGAGGAAGGCTTTCTTATCTCTCCTTGCTATTCTTTGGAACTCTGCCTTCAAAAGCGTATATCTTTCCTTTTTTCCTTTGCATTTTGCTTCTCTTCTTTTCACAGCTATTTGTAAGGCCCCATCAGAAAACCATTTTGCATTTTTGCATTTCTTTTTCTTGGGGATGGTCTTGATCACTGCCTCCTGTACAATGTCACAAACATCTGTCCATAGTTCTTCAGGCAGTCTGTCTATCAGACCTAATGCCTTCAATCTATTTCTTACTGTCACTGTATAACTTAAGGAATTTGATTTAGGTAATACCTTAATGGTCTAGTGGTTTTCCCTACTTTATTCAATTTAAGCCTGAATTTGCAATAAGGAGTTCATTATCTGAACCACAGACAGACAGCTCCCTGTCTTGTTTCTGCTGACTATATAGTGCTTTTCCATCTTTGGCTGCAAAGAATATAATCAATCTGATTTCAGTATTGACCATCTGGTGATGTCTATGTGTAGAGTTGTCTCTTGTGTTTTTGGAAGAGAGTGTTTTCCATGACCTGTGTGTTCTCCTGGCTAAACTCTGTTAGCCTTTGTCCTGCTTCATTTTGTACTCCAAGGCCAAATTTTCCTGTTACTCCACATATCTCTTGACTTTCTACTTTTGCATTCCAGTCCCTTATAATGAAAAGGACATCTTTTCTGGATGTTAGTGTTAGAAGGTCTTGTAGGTCTTCATAGAACTGTTCAAATTTAGCTTCTTCAGCATTACTTGTTGGGGCATAGACTTGGATTACTGTAATATTGAATGGTTTGCCTTGGAAACGAACAGAGATCATTCTGTCCTTTTTTTTTTTTTTGTATTACTAGTAAATGTATTTATTTATTTATTTATTTTTACAGCTTATAACACAACTTTTATTAGAAACATTATACATAATATAGCATCAACTATTTTTAAGAACAATATTAGTAATTTTATATTGCTAGTAATTTATATTGCTAGAAAAACTGTAATTTTTTTTAAGTCTCCTTATTTTTATTTATTTATTTTTAAATTTTTATTTTTACTTTATTTTACTTTACAATACTGTATTGGTTTTGCCATACATTGACATGAATCCACCACAGGTGTACATGCGATCACAAACATGAAACCCCCTCCCACCTCCTTCCCCACAACACCCCTCTGGGTCATCCCCATGCACCAGCCCCAAGCATGCTGTATCCTGCATTGGACATAGACTGGTGATTTGATTCTTACATGATAGTATACATGTTTCAATGCCATTCTCCCAAATCATCCCACCCTCTCCCTCTCCCTCTGAGTCCAAAAGTCTGCTATACACATCTGTGTCTTTTTTGTTGTCTTGCATACAGGGTCATCATTGCCATCTTTCTAAATTCCATATATATGTGTTAGTATACTGTATTGATGTTTTTCTTTCTGGCTTATTTCACTCTGTATAATTGGCTCCAGTTTCATCCATCTCATCAGAACTGATTCAAATGTCTTCTTTTTAACGGCTGAGTAATACTCCATTGTGTATGTGTACCACTGCTTTCTTATCCATTCATCTGCTGATGGACATCTAGGTTGTTTCCATGTCCTGGCTATTATAAACAGTGCTGCGATGGACATTGGGGTACATGTGTCTCTTTTGATTCTGGTTTCCTTGGTGTGTATGGCCAGCAGTGGGATTGCTGGGTCATATGGCAGTTCTATTTGCAATTTTTTAAGGAATCTTCACACTGTTTTCCATAGTGGTTGTACTAGTTTGCATTCCCACCAACAGTGTAGGAGGGTTCCCTTTTCTCCACACCCTCTCCAGCAGTTACTGCTTGCAGATTTTTGGATCGCAGCCATTCTGACTGGTGTGAAGTGGTACCTCATTGTGGTTTTGATTTGCATTTCTCTAATAATGAGTGATGTTGAGCATCTTTTCATGTGTTTGTTAGCCATCCGTATGTCTTCTTTGGAGAAATGTCTATTTAGTTCTTTGGCCCATTTTTTGATTGGGCCGTTTATTTTTCTGGAATTGAGTTGTATAAGTTGCTTGTATGTTTTTGAGATTAGTTGTTTGTCAGTTGTTTCATTTGCTATTATTTTCTCCCATTCAGAAGGCTATCTTTTCACCTTGCTTATAGTTTCCTTTGTTGTGCAGAAGCTTTTAATTTTACTTAGATCCCATTTGTTTATTTTTGCTTTTATTTCCAGAATTCTGGGAGGTGGATCACAGAGGATCCTGCTGTGATTTATGTCTGAGAGTGTCATTCTGTCATTTTTGAGATGGCATCCGAGTACTGCATTTCAAACTCTTTTGATGATTAAGAGGACTTCTCCACTTCTTGTAAAGGATTCTTGCCCACAATAGTCGATATAGTGGTCATCTGAGTTAAATTCCCCCATTCCAGTCCATTTTAGTTTGCTGATTCCTAACCTGTTGATGGGCTTCCATTGTGGCTCGGCTGGTAAAGAATCCACTTGCAATGTGGGAAACCTGGGTTTGATCCCTCGGTTGGGAACATCCCCTGGAGAAGGGAAAGGTTACCCATTCCAGTATTCTTGCTTGGAGAATTCCATGGACTGTACAGTCCATGGGGTTGCAAAGAATTGGACACAACTGAGCTACTTTCATTTCACTTCATTTGTCTCTAAGAATCCTAGTTCTCTGAGGACCTAGTCAGGGGCTGACTGTGGTTCAGATCATGAACTCCTTATTACCAAATTCAGACTGAAATTGAAGAAAGTAGGGAAAACCGCTAGACCATTCAGGTATGACCTAAATCAAATTCCTTATGATTATACAGTGGAAGTGAGAAGTAGATTTAAGGGCCTAGATCTGATAGAGTGCCTGATGAACTATGAACGAGGTTCATGACATTGTACAGGAGACAGGGATCAAGACCATCCCCATGGAAAAGAAATGCAAAAAAGCAAAATGGCTGTCTGGGGAGGCCTTACAAATAGCTGCGAAAAGAAGAGAGGTGAAAAGCAAAGGAGAAAAGGAAAGATATAAGCATCTGAATGCAGAGTTCCAAAGAATAGCAAGAAGAGATAAGGAAGACTTCTTCAGTGATCAGTGCAAAGAAATAGAGGAAAACAGCAGAATGGGAAAGACTAGAGACCTCTTCAAGAAAATTAGAGATACCAAGGGAACATTTCCTGCAAAGATGGGCTTGATAAAGGACAGAATGGTCTGGACCTAACAGAAGCAGAAGATATTAAGAAGAGGTGGAAAGAATACACAGAAGAACTGTACAAAAAAGATGTTCATGACCAAGATAATCACAATGGTGTGATCATTCACCTAGAGCTAGACATCCTGGAATGTGAACTCAAGTGGGTCTTAGAAAGCATCACTACGAACAAAGCTAGTGGAGGTGATGGAATTCCAGTTGAGCTATTTCAAATTCTGAAAGATGATGCTGTGAAAGTGCTGCACTCAGTATGCCAGCAAATTTGGAAAACTCAGCAGTGGCCACAGGACTGCAAAAGGTCAGTTTTCATTCCAATTAAAGAAAGGCAATGCCAAAGAATGCTCAAACTACCGCACAATTGCACTCATCTCACTGGTAGGCTGCAGTCCATGGGGTCGCTAAGAATCAGACACGACTGAGCAACTTCCTTTTCACTTTTCACTTTCACACATTGGAGAAGGGAATGGCAACCCACTCCAGTATTTTTGCCTGGAGAATCACAGGGATGGGGGACCCTGGTGGGCTGCCATCTGTGGGGTCACATAGAGTCGGACACGACTGAACAACTGAACTGAACTGAACCTGTTGATGTTCCCTCTTCGTGTCTCCTTTTTGACCACTTCCTATTTGCCTTGATTCATGGACCTAACATTCCAGGTTCCTGGATGCATTATTGCTCTTTATAGCATCAGACCTTATTTCCATCACCAGTCAGTTCCACAACTGTGTGTTGTTTTTGCTTTGGCTCCATCTCTTCATTCTTTTTGGAGTTATTTCTCCACTGATCTCCAGTAGCATATTGGGCACCTATTGACCTGAGGCAGAGAACGCAATGGCACCCCACTCCAGTACTCTTGCCTGAAAAATCCCATGGACGGAGGAGCCTGGAAGGCTGCAGTCCATGGGGTCCCTGAGGGTCGGACACGACTGAGCGACTTCACTTTCACTTTTCACTTTCTTGCATTGGAGAAGGAAATGGCAACCCACTCCAGTGTTCTTGCCTGGAGAATCCCAGGGACGGGGAGCCTGGTGGGCGGCTGTCTATGGGGTCGCACACAGTCGGACACGACTGAAGTGACTTAGCAGCAGCAGCATTGACCTGAGGAGTTCATCTTTCAATGTCTTATCTTTTTGCCTTTTCATACTGTTCATGGGGTTCTCAAGGCAAGAATAATGAAATGGTTTGCCATTCCCTTCTCCAGTTTGTTTTGTCAGAACTCTCCTCCATGGCCCGTCTGTCTTTGGTGGCCCTACACAACATGGCTCACAGTTTCATTGAGGTAGACAAGGCTGTGGTCCATGTGGTCAGATTGGTTATTTTTCTGTGAAAGTGGTTTTCAGTCTGTTTGCCTTCTGATGGAGAAGCATAAGAGGCTTATAAAGCTTCTTGATGAGAGAGACTGACTGAGGGGGAAATTGGATCTTGTTCTGATGGGCGGGGCCATGCTCAATAAATCTTTAATCCAATTTTCTATCAATGGGTGGGGCTCTGTTCCCTCCCTGTTATTCACCTGGGGCCAAACTATGGTGGAGGTAATGGAGATAATGGTGACCTCCTTTAAAGGGTCCCATGCACACACTGCTACACTCCGTGCCCTCAACCCTAGAGCAGGCCATCCCAGACCCATGCTTCGACCAGAGACTCCTACACACTCACGGGCGAGTCTGGGACAGTCTCTTGTGGGGTCACTGCTCCTTTTTTCTGGGTCCTGGTGCACACACAGTTTTGTTTGTGCCATCCAAGAGTCTGTGTCCCCAACACTGTGTAAGTTATGATGGTTCTATGGTGGGGTTAATGGTGACCTCCTCCAAGAGGGCTTATGCCATACTCAGGTCCCCTGCACCCAGAGCCCCTGCCCCTGCAGCAGTCCACTGCTGACCAATACCTCCTCAGTTCAGTTCAGTTCAGTCGCTCAGTCGTGTCCGACTCTTTTCGACCCCATGAATCGCAGCACGCCAGGCCTCCCTGTCCATCACCAGCTCCCGGAGTTCACTCAGACTCACATCCATCGAGTCAGTGATGCCATCCAGCCATCTCATCCTCAGTCGTCCCCTTTTCCTCCTGCCCCCAAACCCTCCCAGCAATAAAGTCTTCTCCAATGAGTCAACTCTTCGCATGAGGTGGCCAAAGAACTGGAGTTTCAGCTTTAGCATCATTCCTTCCAAAGAAATCCCAGGGTTGATCTCCTTCAGAATGGACAGGTTGGATCTCCTTGCAGTCCAAGGGACTCTCAAGAGTCTTCTCCAACACCACAGTTCAAAAGCATCAATTCTTTGGCGCTCAGCCTTCTTCATAGTCCAACTCTCACATCCATACATGACTACTGGAAAAACCATAGCCTTGACTAGACGGACCTTGGTTGGCAAAGTAATGTCTCTGCTTTTGAATATGCTGTCTAGGTTGGTCATAACTTTTCTTCCAAGGTGTAAGCGTCTTTTAATTTCATGGCTGCAATCACCATCTGCAGTGATTTGGAGCCCCCAAAAATAAAGTCTGACATTGTTTCCACTGTTTCTCCGTCTATTTCTCATGGAGTGATGGGACTGGATGCCATGATCTTTGTTCTCTGAATGTTGAGCTTGAAGCCAACATTTTCACTCTCCTCTTTCACTGTCCTCAAGAGGCTTTTTAGTTCCTCTTCACTTTCTGCCATAAGGGTGGTGTCATCTGCCTATCTGAGGTTATTGATATTTCTCCTGGCAATATTGATTCCAGTTGTGTTTCTTCCAGTCCAGCGTTTCTCATGATGTACTCTGCATAAAAGTTAAATAAGCAGGGTCACAATATACAGCCTTCACGTACTCATTTCCCTATTTAGGAGACACACAAACACAGTTCTATCTCAGTTTCTATGCAGTCTCTGTGTCCTGGTGTGCACAAGCTATGTTTCAGCCATCTGAGCATCTTTGGTGGGTATGGGGTTTGATTCTTAAGGAGATTTTGCCCTTCCTAATCCAAGGTAGGAGCACTGGATGTGCTTTGCTGGAGCAAGCATGAAGAGATACCCCACACCCAAGGTAAGAAAAACCCAAGTAAGATGGTAGGTGTTGCAAGAGGGTGTCAGAGGGCAGACACACTGAAACCATACTCACAGCAAACTAGTCATTCTAATCACACTAGGACCACAGCCTTGTCTAACTCAATGAAACTAAGCCATACCCGTGGGGCAACCCAAGACGAGCGGGTCATGGTGGAGAGGTCTGAAAGAATGTAGTCCACTGGAGAAGGGAATGGCAAATCACTTCACTATTGTTGCCTTGAGAACCCCATGAACAGTATGAAAAGGCAAAATGATAGAATACTGAAAGAGGTACTCCCCGGGTCAGTAGGTGCCCAATATGCTACTGGAGATCAGTGGAGAAATAACTCCAGAAAGAATGAAGGAATAGAGCCAAGGCAAAAACAATACCCAGCTGTGGATGTGACTGGTGATAGAAGCAAGGTCCCATGCTGTAAAGAGCAATATTGCATAGGAAGCTGGAATGTCAGGTCCATGAATCAAGGCAAATTGGAAGTGGTCAAACAGGAGATGGCAAGAGTGAAACGCGATATTCTAGGAATCAGTGAACTAAAATGGAGTGGAATGGCTGAATTTAACTCAGGTGGCCATTATATCTACTACTGAGGGCAGGAATCACTCAGAAGAAATGGAGTAGCCATCATGGTCAACAAAAGAGTCCGAAATGCAGTATTTGGATGCAATATCAAAAATGACAGAATGATCTTTATTCGTTTCCAAGGCAAACCATTCACTATCACAGTAATCCAAGTCTATGCCCCAACCAGTAACACTGAAGAAGCTGAAGTTGAACGGTTCTATGAAGACCTACAAGACCTTTTAGAACTAACACTTAAAAAAGATGTCCTTTTCATTATAGGGGACTGGCATGCAAAAGTAGGAAGTCATGAAACACCTGGAGTAACAGGCAAATTTGGCCTTGGAATGTGGAATGAAGCAAAGCAAAGACTAATAGAGTTTTACCAAGAAAATGCACTGGTCATTGCAAACACCCTCTTCCAACAACACAAGAGAAGACTCTACACATGGACATCACCAGATGGTTGACACCAAAGTCAGATTGATTATATTATCTGAAGCCAAAGATGGAGAAGCTCTATATAGTCAACAAAAACAAGACCAGGAGCTGACTGTGGCCCAGATCATGAACTCCTTATTACCAAATTCAGACTTAAAATGAAGAAAGTAGGGAAAACTGCTAGACCATTCAGATATGACCTAATCAAACACCTTATGATTATACAGTGGAAGTGAGAAATAGGTTTAAGGGCCTAGATCTGATAGATAGATGCCTGATGAACTATGCAAGAGGTTTGTGACATTGTACAGGTGACAGGGATCAAGACTTTCCCTATGGAAAAGAAATGCAAAAAAGCAAAATGGCTGTCTAGGGAGGCTTTACAAATAGCTGTGAAAAAAAGAGAAGCAAAAAGCCAATGAGAAAAGGAAAGATATAAGCATCTGAATGCAGAGTTCTAAAGAAGAGCAAGAAGAGATAAGAAACCCTTCCTCAACAATCAATGCAAAGAAATGGAGGAAAAGAACAGAATGGAAAAGTCTTGAAATCTCTTTAAGAAAATTAGAGATACCAAGGGAACATTTCCTGCAAAGATGGGCTTGATAAAGGACAGAATGGTCTGGACCTAACAGAAGCTGAAGATATTAAGAAGAGGTGGGAAGAACACACGGAAGAAATGTACAGAAAAGATCTTCACGACCTGGATAATCAGGATGGTGTGATCACTCACCTAGAGCCAGACATCCTGGACTGTGAAGTCAAATGGGCCTTAGAAAGCATCACTACGAACAAAGCTAGTGGAGGTGATGGAATTCCAGTTGAGCTGTTTCAAATCTTGAAAGTTTATGCTGTCAAAGTGCTACACTCAATATGCCAGCAAATTTGGAAATCTCAGCAGTGGCCACAGGACTGGAAAAGGTCAGTTTTCATTCTAATCCCAAAGAAAGGCAATGCCAAAGAATGCTCCAACTACCACAGAATTGCACTCATGTTACACGCTAGTAAAGAAATGCTCAAAATTCTCCAAGCCAGGCTTCAGCAATACGTGCATGGTGAACTCCCAGATGTTCAAGCTGGTTTTAGAAAAGGCAGAGGAACCTGAGATCGAATTGACAACGTCCGCTGGATCATGGAAAAAGCAAGAGAGCTCCAGAAAAAACATCTATTTCTGCTTTATTGACTATGCCAGAGCCTTTGACTGTGTGGGTCACAGTAAACCGTGGAAAATTCTGAAAGAGATGGGAATACCAGACCACCTGACTTGCCTCTTGAGAAATCTGTATGCAGGCCAGGAAGCAACAGTTAGAACTGGACATGGAACAACAGACTGGTTTCAAATAGGAAAAGGAGTACGTCAAGGCTGTGTATTGTTACCCTGCTTATTTAACTTATATGCAGAGTACATCATGAGAAACGCTGGACAGGAAGAAACACAAGCTGGAATCATGATTGCTGGGAGAAATATCAATAACCTCAGATATGCAGATGACACCACTGTTATGGCAGAAAGTGAAGAGGAACTAAAAAGCCTCTTGATGAAAGTGAAAGAGGAGAGTGAAAAAGTTGGCTTAAAGCTCAACATTCAGAAAACAAAGATCATGGCATCCGGTCCCATCACTCCATGGGAAATAGATGGGGAAATAGTGGAAACAGTGTCAGAGTTTATTTTTGGGGGGCTCCCAAATCACTGCAGATGGTGATTGTACCATGAAATTAAAAGATGCTTACTCCTTGGCAGAAAAGTTATGAGCAACCTAGATAAGATATTCAAAAGCAGAGACATTACTTTGCCAACTATAGTCCGTCTAGTCAAGGCTATGGTTTTTCCAGTAGTCATGTATGGATGTGAGAGTTGGACTGTGAAGAAGGCTGAGCACTGAAGAATTGATGCTTTTGAACTGTGGTGTTGGAAAAGACTCTTGAGAGTCCCTTGGACTGCAAGGAGATTCAACCAGTCCATTCTGAAGGAGATCAACCCTGGGATTTCTTTCGAAGGAATGGTGCTAAAGCTGAAACTCCAGTACTTTGGCCACCTCATGCAAAGAGTTGACTCATTGGAAAAGACTTTGCTGCTGGGAGGAATTGGGGGCAGGAGGAGAAGGGGATAACAGAGGATGAGATGGCTGGATGGCATCACTGACTCGATGGATGTGAGTCTGAGTGAACTCCGGGAGCTGGTGATGGACAGGGAGGCCTGGCGTGCTGCGATTCATGGGGTTGCAAAGCGTCGGACACAACTGAGCGACTGAACTGAAGTGATCATCTTGCTAGGGCTTTTCCTTTGGCCTTGAACGTGTGGCTATCTCCTCACAGTTTCAAGGCACTATGGAAAGACTGAGGAGTAGGTGGTTCCCCAATTGTTGGAATGATCCTCCCACTAGTTAGCATATGAAATCACACAGTTCATAAAAAACTAAGCACACCACATTCCATGGGGCCCCACTTGCCCTCTGTGAGGCTCCACACCCTGTGGAGTATGCTTCTCTCTAAATCTGAATAAATCTACCTCTTACCTGTCACTGTGTCTCTCACTGAACTTTTTCAATGAGACATTAAGAACCTGAGCTTCAATAGGTCCTGAAGCCAGGCACTGTGTGTTTTGGCAGACTCAAGTGCCAGTTGCATATGACTGAGTGAGAAAACATAGCACTGAGTCCCAGCCACGTGGGTTTGAATCCCAATCTTAAGTAAACAGTTTCAAGCACAACTTTTAGAAATGGAAAGATGATTATTTGCCCAATATTTTGTAAGCAGTGGCATAGATGGTGAGAGGAGCTTAAGGATGGGAGGAAAAAGCAGTTGGAAAAAATGTACCAAGGAATCCACTTCATAACTTGCCAGAAAATCTGCTAAAACCCTGACGGGTGCTCACAGTTTTAATTCGCCTGATCCTTGGCACAAGAAGATTAAGGATAGAAGAACTCCCACGTTCTTGGGCAACACCTACTAAGGCACAGCAGACAGTAGAGCCTTTGGGACATCCTGGAACACCCACAGCCCCTTACCTGTTCATGGGAGGTTTGAGAAAATAAGAGATGAAAAACTGTAAAAGAATTAAGATTTTGTTAGCCATATGTCCTTCAAGCCACAGGATTGAGGACCTCCTGCCTTAACTGGAGATCTTCTGGAATCTGAGACTGAGCCATGTGAGCTTTCTGCTGAGTTTGTTTTCATTTTCCCAGTTTCTAGTATGCTGGGCTTCTTGTCACTGCCCCTGCGCTGGTTTTTTTTCATGTTGAGTTTCCACCACTGAAGCTTTTGCAGTTTTTATGTGTTTGACTTCCACCTCACAGGGGCTGAGAGGAGGTTTTTTCAGCCAGGTTAAATCTGAGTCATGGCACCATAGATGTCGGGGGTGAGTGTAATTTCCTTGATTCTGTCTCACTGCAGCAAAAATTTGAAGCGACAGACGAACCAGTTTTACAGCTCTGTGTTAGGGCTCAGTTTTTTTTTTTTTGCCAAGCAAAGGAAAATACATCCTCGAGGCATGACGGTGGGGGAACTGAAATAACCAAAATGAAGAGAAGCCCCAGCTCAGTTTTTGCACCTCTTTTTATATGTTTTTTTTCTCCTACCCCTGAGCCTGCCCTATGTAAATTGGGCTATCCAGGAGGCTGTTTGCTCCACCTGAAGTCCTCACTCTGGTCCTTGGACCTTCCTTTGTTCCATTTTCGTGGGCTTTCCCCTTCTTCGTCTTTTAGCCACCTCTATTTTGGACTCCTTTTTCCTATTCTATCTATCTAACAATGCCAATGTGACTTCAATTCCCCAATAACTGCTAATCTCCCACTCTTCCCTGGGAGTGAAGGCTGATGTCACGTCCTGCTCATTGTCTGCCACACAGAGTGCAGTGTTGCTCCAGAACTTCGCTTCAGACAGGTAGGCTTCCCTGTAAATATTAAACTGTTGATGTCTGTTGCTAACTCCAGATACTTTCTTTCGTAAGGAAGCTAGGCCAATACAGGGTTTGTGGGCCTTAACTGTGCAACCAAACCATTGTGGGAGCAGCAAGGAGACTGAGGACACTCCCATGAGTGCCAAGATGCCTGGAAATAAGGATGGGAATAAAAAGTTGTGGGGAGCCATCCACTACCATTTAGGGCCTGAAAGTTACAACATGGGTGTAATCCTGGGGTGGCCATACATTAATGTGGAGCCCGAAAGTTGTGGGGGTATTTTCAAAAGCTGTGGGGGAAAATCTCAAAAGTTGTGGGAAAATCTCCACTCATATCTCAGACCTCTGGTAGCTGTGCTTGATGAACGGAGGTCTTCAAGAGGGTACAGAGAACTCTGAGACATCTTCAAGGCTGTTGCAGAGATATTGGCAACCTTTACAATGGGAAGATAGAAGTTAGACAGATAAGTCAGTGGCCACAGCTCTGGACTGGTTGTTGCTTTTTGTATTGAAGAGAGGCCACAGCTCTTGAGTCAACAGCTGAGGCAAAGGTTAACTTGAATGCTGATTCTTGCTCCTCTGTAACTGAGGCATGCAAATGTGAGTGAATGGTATATATTATTGTCTATTATTGTTATTTATTTAAGCTGAATTTGCTATTTGGAAAATTAATTAAAAAAAAGAAAAAGCATTGAAAATGGCCAAAATGGGAATGTCTTGACATTCTAAAACTGCTTTTGTAAACATGCTTAGAAGAATTTAGCTTTCTAAAAGGAATTGGTATTTCTTTTCTTGTGTCTTTGAGATGTAAATAATCTACCTGGGCCCCTAACCCTGAGAGTGAAGGAGAAAACTTCTTAAACTTTAAGTAGGAAAACTGTGAGATTATGAGATCTTTGTGTCTATATAGGTATATGTATGTCTATGTGTTAATTTATATATATGAAAGGTATCTGCTTCCAAATGGCATTGTGAAAATTGGTTTGTGTATAAACTATGTTTAGTCAGCTTGAAATAAAATATACACTTATATTGATTCTCATAATTATAAAAGAATGACTTTCAGCTTCATGTGATTTGGGAAATATTTAGTACTGAATTGATACCTGGTATTGTAGCTACTTAAGCTCCTTGGTTTGATTGATATTGATATGTTTTTAGAGTCATTAATATTATAAGACTTCTGTTGTACCTAGATTTACTAGAGGTCAAATAAGATGTTCTTATATCTGTTGCAAATTTGTCAGCAGGGAAAATAGCTTGATATGATGAAACTAAGTAAATGTAAATGAGAAAACATTTTGTGTAAATTCTATGGGAATTTATGGGGAATGTCTAAAATGGTCTCTCCAGATTTTGGTAATTTAAAGCTAAGTGAAATAAAGATTCATTAATTATCTGGGTCATTTAAAATAAATAAAATATTGAAACATTGGTTGTTAGATGGGTCTAAATTTACCTACCATTGTCTTCTTAGGAGAGGAAGACTACAGAATGATAGTTCCAATCCAAAAATGCTAATATGATAAGCAGTTCATAATTATTTGTTTACTGGTTTTTGCCAGAGACTAAGGTTTTTGAGTGTTATTATAATCAATCAAATTCTGGTTACTCTAATCAAGTTTCTTTGTCAATTACATTCTCATTAAGTGTTTAGACATACTTAAGTTTTGTGTGATGGACAGGGAGCCTGGCATGCTGCAGTTCATGGGGTCGCAAAGAGTCAGACACGACTGAGCAACTGAACTGAACTGAACTGAACTGAAGTTTTGTGCTATCTATAGACAGTTATAGAGGTCTTACTCCTTGGAAGAAAAGTTATGACCAACCTAGATAGCATATTCAAAAGCAGAGACATTACTTTGCTGACTGAGGTCCGTCTAGTCAAGGCTATGGTGGTCATGTATGGATGTGAGAGTTGGACTGTGAAGAAGGCTGAGCGCCAAAGAATTGATGCTTTTGAACTGTGGTGTTGGAGGAGACTCTTGAGAGTCCCTTGGACTGCAAGGAGATCCAACCAATCCATTCTGAAGGAGATCAGCCCTAAGATTTCTTTAGAAGGAATGATGCTAAAGCTGAAACTCCAGTACTTTGGCCACCCTCGTGCAAAGACTTGACTCACTGGAAAAGACTCTGATGCTGGAGGAATTGGGGGCAGGAGGAGAAGGGGACGACAGAAGATGAGATGGCTGGATGGCATCACTGACTCAATGGACGTGAGTCTGAATGAACTCCGGGAGTTGGTGATAGACAGGGAGGCCTGGTGTACTGCGATTCATGGGGTCGCAAATAGTCGGACACGACTGAGCGACTGAACTGAACTGAGCTGACAGAGGTCAGGGGAGGTGGCTGAGAGGAGCTACCCCATGTCCGAAGTCAGGGGCAGCAGTCGAGATGAACTACCCCGCATCTGAGGTCAGGGGTGGTGGCCGAGAGTGCCAGGCTGCAACAGCACATGAGCAGCCAAAAAGAGCTAACCCATGCCTGAGGCCAGGGCTGGTGGTCGAGAGGAGCAACCCCAAATCCAAGGAGCAGTGGCTGAGCAGGCATAGGAGGGCCTAGAGGAGCTATTCCATGCTCAAGGTCAGGAGGGGCGGCAATGAGGAGATAACCCTCGTCCAAGGTAAGGAGCAGCAGCTGTGCTTTGCTGGAGCAGCCGTGAAGGTAAGAGACACCCAAGTAAGATGGGAGGTGTTGCAAGAGGGCATCAGAAGGCAGACACACTGAAACCATAATCACAGAAAACTAGTCATTCTAATCACACTAGGACCACAGCCTTGTCTAACTCAATGAAACTATGCCACGTCCGTGGGGCCACCCAGGACGAGTGGGTCATGGTGGAGAGGACTGAAAGAATGTGGTCCACTGGAGAAGGGAATGGCAAATCACGTCACTATTCTTGCCTTGAGAACCCCATGAACAGTATGAAAAGGCAAAATGATAGGATACTGAAAGAGGAACTCCCCAGGTCAGTAGGTGCCCAATATGCTACTGGAGATCAGTGGAGAAATAACTCCAGAAAGAATGAAGGAATAGAGCCAAGGCAAAAACAATACCCAGCTGTGGATGTGACTGGTGATAGAAGCAAGGTCCCATGCTGTAAAGAGCAATATTGCATAGGAAGCTGGAATGTCAGGTCCATGAATCAAGGCAAATTGGAAGTGGTCAAACAGGAGATGGCAAGAGTGAAAGGCGACATTCTAGGAATCAGTGAACTAAAATGGAGTGGAATGGCTGAGTTTAACTCAGATGACCATTATATCTACTACTGCAGACAGGAATCCCTTAGAAGAAATGAAGTAGACATCCTGGTCAACAAAAGAGTCTGAAATGAAGTATTTGGATGCAATCTCAAAAATGACAGACTGATCTCTGTTCGTTTCCAAGGCAAACCATTCAATATCACAGTAATCCAAGTCTATGCCCCAACCTGTAAAGCTGAAGAAGCTGAAGCTGAACGATTCGATGAAGACCTACAAGACCTTTAAGAACTAACACCCAAAAAAGATGTCCTTTTCATTATAGGGGAATAGAATGCAAAAGTAGGAAGTCAAGAAACAGCTGGTATAACAGGCAAATTTGGCCTTGGAATACAGAATGAAGCAGGGCAAAGACTAATAAAAATTTGCCAAGAAAATGCACTGGTCACAGCAAACACCCTCTTCCAACAACACAAGAGAAGACTCTACACATGGATATCACCAGATGGTCAACACCGAAATCAGATTGATTATATTCTTTGTAGGCAAAGATGGAGAAGCTCTATACAGTCAACAATCTGAGCTGACTGTGACTCAGATCGTGAACTCCTTATTAACAAATTCAGACTTAAATTGAAGAAAGGAGGGAAAACTGCTAGACCATTTAGTTATGACCTAAATCAAATCCCTTATGACTATACAGTGGAAGTGAGAAATAGACTGAAGGGACTAGATCTGATAGATAGAGTGCCTGATGAACTGTGGACTGAGGTTTGTGACAGTGTACAGGAGACAGGGATCAAGACCATCCCCATGGAAAAGAAATGCAAAAAAGCAAAGTGGCTGTCTGGGGAGGTCTTACAAATAGCTGTGAAAGAAAGAGAAGTGAAAAGCAAAGGAGAAAAGGAAAGTTATAAGCATCTGAATGCAGTTCTAAAGAATAGCAAGAAGAGATAAGAAAGCCTTCCTTAGTGATCAATGAAAAGAAATAGAGTAAAACAACAGAATGGGAAAGTCTTGAAATCTCTTCAACAAATTAGAGATAGGAAGGGAACATTTCATGCAAAGATGCGCTCGGTAATGGACAGAAATGGTATGAACCTAACAGAAGCAGAAGATATTAAGAAGAAGTGGCAAGAATACACAGAAGAACTATACAAAAAAGGTCTTCATGACCCGGATAATCACAATGGTGTGAACAGCCACCTAGAGCCAGACATCCTGGAATGTGAACTCAAGTGGGCCTTAGAAAGCATCACTACGAACACAGCTAGGGGAGGTGATGGCATTCCAGTTGAGCTGTTTCAAATCCTGAAAGATGATGCTGTCAAAGTGCTACACTCAATATGCCAGCAAATTTGGAAAACTCAGCAGTGGCCACAGGACTGGAAAAGGTCAGTTATTCCAATTCCAAAGAAAGGCAGTGCAAAAGAATGTTCAAACTACCGTACAATTGCAATCATCTCACACGCTAGTAAAGAAATGCTCAAAATTCTCCAAGCCAGGCTTCAGCAATGCGTGAACCGTGAACTTCCAGATGTTCAAGCTGGTCTTAGAAAAGGCAGAGGAACCAGAGATCAAATTGACAACATCCGCTGGATCATCGAAAAAGCAAGAGAGTTCCAGAAAAACATCTATTTCTGCTTTATTTACTATGCCAAAGCCTTTGACTGTGTGGATCACAATAAACTGTGGAAAATTCTGAAGGAGATGGGAACACTAGACCACCTGACCTGCCTGTTGAGAAACCTATATGCAGGTCAGGAAGCAGCAGTTAGAACTGGACATGGAACAACAGACTGGTTTCAAGTAGGAAAAGGAGTACATCAAGGCTGTATATTGTCACCCTGCTTATTTAACTTCTATGCAGAGTACATCATAAGAAACGCTGGACTGGAAGAAACACAAGGTGGAATCAAGATTGCTGGGAGAAATATCAATAACCTCAGATGTGCAGATGACACCACCCTTATGGCAGAAAGTGAAGAGGAGATAAAAAGCCTCATGATAAATTAAAAGTGGAGAGTGAAAAAGTTGGCTTAACTCAACATTCAGAAAATGAAGATCATGGCATCTGGTCCCATCATTTCATGGGAAATAGATGGGAAAACAGTGTAAGCAGTGTCAGACTTTATTTTTTTGGGATCCAAAATCACTGCAGATCATGACTTCAGCCATGAAATTAAAAAACGCTTACTCCTTGGAAGAAAGGTTATGATCAACCTAGATAGTATATTCAAAAGCAGAGACATTACTTTGCCAACAAAGGTCCGTCTAGTCAAGGCAGTGGTTTTTCCACTGGTTATGTATGGATGTGAGAGTTGGACTGTGAAGAAGGCTGAACACTGAAGAATTGATGCTTTTGAACTGTGGTGTTCGAAAAGACTTTTGAGAGTCTGTTGGACTGTAAGGGGATCCAACCAGTCCATTCTGAAGGAGATCAGCCCTGGAATTTCTTTGGAAGGAATGATGCTAAAGCTGAAACTCCAGTTCTTTGGCCACCTCATGCGAAGAGTTGACTCTTTGGAAAAGACTCATGTGCTGGGAGGAATTGGGGGCAGGGGAAGAAGGGGCTGACCGAGGATGAGATGGCTGGATGGCATCACTGACTCGATGGACGTGAATCTGTGTGAACTTCGGGAGTTGGTGATGGACAGCAAGGCCTGGCATGCTGGGATTCATGGGGTTGCAAAGAGTCGGACACAACTGAGCGACTAAAGTGAACTGAACCGAGCTGATAGACAATTATTGTTTTATTCTGAATTTGTAAAAGTGCTTTGTCTTCAAAAAGATTCAGAAGAGGGACCTTTGGACAAACACAGATCTCTAATAAACTTTAGATCATACAGTAACCGTTCAAGATGAAGACAGTTTTATGATTGTGTAAATGTTGTTTATAAAGTTGAAGAAACTTCCTTGTATTCCTACTTTGTTGAGAGCTTTTACCATAGAGATGCTGGATTTTTAAAAATGATTTTCTGCATCATTTGAGATAATATATATTTTTAAATTTATCATGTTGATGTGGCATTCATTGACTTTCAAATGTTGAACCCCAACCCTAATTAATTGACCTTGGTTTTCATGTATAGTTGTTTTATATATTATTGAATTCATTTTTATATTATTATGAGGGCTATACATCATTGATGATAATAAGATATATATAGGTTTGTAGTTTTCCTCTTCTGTAATTTTGGATTCAATTTGCAATTATTTTGGGGAGTATTTCATTGATGGTAATATATGTGTTTGTGTGCGTGTGTTTGTCTGTAGCTTTCCTCTCTTATAATGTATTAAGATATTTCTGATGTTATTGACTGATTTAGAAAATGTTCTCTCTGCTTCTGTTTTCTAGAAGAGATTAAACAATTGTCCTCCTTCTTTCTTAAATATTTGGAAATATGGCCATTAAATCATTAGACTACGCATTATGTTTTGGAATTTTGTTAATTATTGATTGAATGTTACAACAGATATAGCCATTGAGATTATCTACTACTCCTCTGTGAGTCTTGGTAGTTTGTGTCTTTCAAGTTATTAATCCATTTCACCTAAGTGATTAAATTTGTGGGCGTACAGCTTTCATAGCATTTCTTTATTATCCTTCCCTTCTAACGTTCATGTGATCATGAGAAGTGATGTCCCTCTTTCATTTCAGGAAGAGGAAATGGTTGTAATATGTGTTTTCTCTCTTCATTTCTTGGTTAGCCTTGCAGAGATCAAGCATTTTAATATTATTTTATTAAATATTAATATTTCTTAAGTAAAATTTACTGAATCAACCAATTTTGGGCTTCATTAATAGTCACCATTGTTTTCTCAATCCTTATTGATTTCTGCCAAAATTATTTCTTTTCTTCAGCTTTCTTTTGGCTTAAATTGTTCTTCTTTCTCTAGTTTCTTAGGATGGAAGTGGAGGGTACTTAGTTAATATTCTCTTCTATATTCTATGGCATCCTTTATAAACCTCCCTCTAAGTGTTGCTTTCACTCCATTTACTTTTTATAAACTATTTCTAAATATATTTAGCTCAAAATATTTTTAAATTTCTCTAGAGACTTTTGCTTTGATTCATATGCTATTTACAAGTGTTCTTTCTGCAAAAATTGAGATTTTCTACATCTCGTCCTGGTTTTGATTTCAGTTTAATACCCATATAGTCTGAGAACATAGGTAGTTTTAGTTCTACTACTTTAAATTTATTAAAATGTGTTTCAGCCCCAAAATGTGGTATATATATTGCTAAATATTCCATATAAGCTTGAGAACATTGTGCATTCTCTTGTTGGATGAAGTATTTCATAAATGCCAATTAGATCAAGTAGAATGCTATTCATGTCGACTATATCTTTATTGATTTTCTGCTTTCTAGATAATTTCTGACAGAGGGTTCCTGAGAGTCTTCACTTATAATAGTGGATTTATTTCTCCATTAAGTTTTATTAGTTTTGCTTCATGTATTTTGACTCTCCATTGTTAAGTGCCTATACATACATGTGTAAGGTGAATATATATGTATGTTTTCTTAGATAATTGACCCCTTTGTTACTATGTAATGCTCCTTTTAACTTAAACAATAAAGACTACTGTGTTAGCTGTATTGAATATTTTCAGACTAAAGATTGATCATCCTTTTTCAGTATTATCAGCATTTTATATTGTATTAATGTAAGCAAACTAACCTAATTACATTAATCATTATTTCAACATCAATTTTTTCTCCAAAGAATTTTATGACTCAATATTAGAGTTATTTCACCCCCATCTTTACTTAAATTGCAGATGTAAACATCTTCAAAAAATGATGAGTACATCTGACTTTCCGTGCCTTGCTAAAATGTTTTTATAGAAATAAGATCTCTAAATAAGTAGCTTTCTAACAATGCATATCTTAAAGAACATACCCTTGGAAGTGGTCTAGTGTTCCAGTTTATGTTAATTTATTCCCCTAATTACAGATTTTTTTTTATTCTTTTATTATTGGTCTTGAGTAGATTAATGGAAATAAGAGAAATGTACCTTAATATCTCAACAGTTAGCATGAAAAAGGAAGACAACGGATAGATAACAAGACACATTACTTTGTGAATACTGATGTGTGATGCCTCCCGTTTTCTTTTTCTTTCACAAGATTACTTTGGCGACTCAGTTTTTTTTTTTTTTCCTAATTATTGTTATTCCATATGAATTTTAGGAGTTTTTTTCTATTTCTATGAAATGTGACTGGAATTTTGATAGATGACTTTGGGTCATTAAAAATATTACAACAACAAAAATTAACAATATTAATTCTTCCACCGTATCAATACAGAATATCCTTCCATTGATTTATGTCTTCTCTTTTTCATCAATGTTGTATAGTTTTCAATGTATAGACTTTTCACCTCTTTGGTTAAATTTACTCCTAAGTATTTTATTCTTTTTAATGCTATTGCAAGAGAGATTGTTCTTTTAAATTTGGAAATATGAATAATATGAAAATGTAGCAGATTTTTCTATGTTGATTTTGATTCTGCAACTTTAATGCATTTATTAGCTTTAACAGTGTTTCAGAGTCTTTAGGATTTTCCATGAGTATTAAATATTGTCATCTGCAAACAGACAATTTTTACTTTTATATTTGGATGACTTTTATTTCTACTCTTTGTATAATTGCTCTGGCTTGGACTTCCAGTACTATACTTGGTTTTTATTTCAAATCATAGTTATTCATATAGTTTAATTATATTCCCTGTATGCCCTTTCATATCCACTCTGCACTTAGCTCAACTTTGCTCTAATGAGCAAACTCTATGGTCTGAATTATTCAACTTTCTATTCCCTTCTGCTTTCAATTTTTTTGGCTTTTTCAGAAATTTTTTAAAAGTATCTTATTCTTTTGACATTCTATATGTTTGAATATGATGTTGGGTAAATATTTGTTTCAGCATTGAAGGTGTTCCTCAATTATGCTTTAGATAAAATTAATTTATGCAGTTGGCAATTTGGCAGGTTACTTTGTATCATTTTGCAGATGTGAGTTTGACAAATCACTATTTATTCATTAAAATATTATTGACCATATACTGTATGCCAGGTGAGGTTCTAGTCAAGAATATAAAAGTCACAGTCAATAATAAATACAATTACTTGAGTTCCTTTTATTATGAAACACCAAAAAACATTAATATTTCAGAAGCAAAGCATCAAATCAATGGCTATAGCATAACTGCCATTCACTGACCTGTTTAAACAAACACTAAGCAATAGTAGGAAACTTTCCCAGAGACAAGCTGAATATTCATTCTACTAGTGATATCTAATGGAGAAGGCAATGGCAACCCACTCCAATACTCTTGCCTGGAAAATCCCATTGATGGAGGAGCCTGGGTAGGCTCCAAATCCATGGAGTCGCTAAGAGTCGGACAGGACAGAGCTACTTCACTTTCACTTTTCCTTTCATGCATTGGAGAAGGAAATGGCAACCCACTCTAGTGTTCTTGCCTCGAGAATCCCAGGGATGGGGGAGCCTGGTGGGCTGCCATCTATGGGGTCACACAGAGCCAGACACGACTGAAGCGACTAAGCAGCAGCAGTGATATCTAAAATTCACTGATAAATCAATTTCATTCATTCATTCAGTGGCTCAGTCGTGTCCGACTGTTTGCAACCCCATGAATCACAGCATGCCAGGCCTCCCTGTCCAATACCAACTCCTGGAGTTCACTCAGACTCACATTCATCGAGTCAGTGAGGCCATCCAGCCATCTCATCCTCTGTCGTCCCCTTCTCCTCCTGCCCCCAATCCCTCCCAGCATCAGAGTCTTTTCCAATGAGTCAACTCTTTGCATGAGGTGGCCCAAGTACTGGAGTTTCAGCTTTAGCATCATTCCTTCCAAAGAAATTCCAGGGCTGATCTCCTTCAGAATGGACTGGTTGGATCTCCTTGCAGTCCAAGGGACTCTCAAGAGTCTTCTCCAACACCACAGTTTAAAAGCATCAATCCTTCAGCACTCAGCCTTCTTCACAGTCCCACTCTCACATCCATACATGACCAGTAGAAAAACCATAGCGTTGACTAGACGGACCTCAGTCAGCAAAGTAATGTCTCTGCTTTTGAATATGCTATCTACGTTGGTCATAACTTTCCTTCCAAGGAGTAAGCGTCTTTTGATTTCATGGCTGCAATCACCATCTGCAGTGATTTTGGAGCCCAAAAAAATAAAGTCTGACACTGCTTACACTGTTTCCCCATCTATTTCCTATGAAGTGATGGGACCAGATGCCATGATTTTTGTTTTCTGAGTGTTGAGTTAAGCCTCTTTCACTTTCATCAAGAGGCTTTTTAGTTCCTCTTCACTTTCTGCCATAAGGGTGGTGTCATCTGCCTATCTGAGGTTATTGATATTTCTCCCAGCAATCATGATTCCAGCTTGTGTTTCTTCCAGTCCAGCGTTTCTCATGTTGTACTCTGCATAGAAGTTAAATAGGCAGAGTGACAATATACAGCCTTGACGTACACGTTTTCCTATTTGAAACCAGTCTGTTTTTCCATGTCCAGTTCTAACTGCTGCTTCCTGACCTACATACAGATTTCTCAAGAGGCAGGTCAGGTGGTCTGGTATTTCCATCTCCTTCAGAATTTTCCACAGTTTATTGTGATCCACACAGTCAAAGGCTTTGGCATAGTCAATAAAGCAGAAATAGATGTTTTTCTGGAACTCTTTTGCTTTTTCCATGATCCAGTGGATGTTGTCAATTTGATCTCTGGTTCCTCTGCCTTTTCTAACGTCAGTTTGAACATCAGGAAATTCACGGTTCACGTATTGCTGAAGCCTGGCTTGGAGAATTTTGAGCATTACTTTACTAGCGTGTAAGATGATTGCAATTGTACGGTAGTTTGAGCATTCTTTGGCACTGCCTTTCTTTGGGATTGGAATGAAAACTGACCTTTTCTAGTCCTGTGGCCACTGCTGAGTTTTCCAAATTTGCTGGCATATTGAGTGTAGCACTTTGACAGCATCATCTTTCAGGATTTGAAACAGCTCAACTGGAGTTCCATCACCTCCCCTAGCTTTGTTCGTAGTGATGCTTTCTAAGGTCCACTTGACTTCACATTCCAGGATGTCTGGCTCTAGGTGAGTGATCACATCATCCTGATTATCTGGGTTGTGAGCATCTTTTTTGTACAGTTTTTTTGTGTATTCTTGCCACCTCTTCTGCTTCTGTTTTGATCATACCGTTTCTGTCCTTTATCGGCGCATCTTTGCATGAAATGTTCCCTTGTTATCTCTAATTTTCTTGAGATCTCTAGTCTTTCCCATTCTGTTCTTTCCTCTATTTCTTTTCATTGATCACTGAGGAAGGCTTTCTTATCTCTTCTTGCTATTCTTTGGAACTCTGCATTCAGATGCTAATATCTTTCCTTTTCTCCTTTGTTTTTCACCTCTCTTCTTTCCACAGTTTAGGTCAATATAATTCTTTACTTCCAATTCCCTGAAGAAATGACTTTCTGAATTTTAACAATATTATTACTTCTGCTTTAATTTTGGAGTGGAGATGCATTGAAAACATTGTTTTGGAGGACAGTAGTATCTTGTATAAACTTAATTGAAGACTTCTTTTTACTTTTCTAAAATGTCTCATATTAATGAAACAGTAATTATGTGTATAATTTTGTTTCAAAGATTTGCTTTCTTTATCTGTGAACTTTACCCTTTTTAAAAAATTAAACTCTATAAATTACATCACTTCCCCCACCCCAAGGGGATATCAAGAGCTTCAAGTTGAATTTAAAGTTAAACCTAATAGGACTCATTAGCTACTCTTATTTACTTATGTTTTTACTCTTTAAATACAATTAAATTTTTTAATTGCTTTTGTGGGGCTTTTATTTATTTATTTTGCAAGTGTTAAGGAAAACTTTTCAGTTTTTGTTTTGTAAAAATATATTTTTAAAATTTATTGTCATGTTCCAAATTTCAGGAAAAAAAAAAAAAGAGAACAACAACATGGATTGGTATTAGAGTAAATGATATTTATAAAACTGCCAATTTTGTGCATCTAGGATATCAGTATTAATATTTGAAAAATTGGGACAAAATCAACATAAACAAGAAAATATAGTTGAAGCTTAGTGATCTGCTAATCATTAAAAAAAATAAAATGCTAGAATCTCTGAATTTAATTTTTCCTCTTAATGGTAGTATCTTCTGCTATACTCACTTATTCTACATTAGGGTATGGAGTAAGCTTTTACAGAAATGTCACATACAAAAAGATTAAAAGGATAGCAAAGTTTAAGCATTCTAGCTTAAAAACAAGAGTGAAGTTAAGTAAAGTACCAATTGCTACGTGTTTAAATTTTCCAATTTTTACTCCAAAGAGGCAAAAATGTTTGAAACATTTATATACTTTTTGATATTAAGCTAACAATATAAATAGGAATGATTGATATCTGCCTTTCCTACCAAAGAGCTGTGAACCTAAAATATGACATTGCATCTGTTATTGGAAATTTCCAAGGAATTTTGAGATTCAAGAAAATCTAAAGATCAAATATTTCAAAAATGTACTGAAGTAGGTTCTGTACTGCCACTAAATCAATGAGAACATTCAAGAACACAAGACTTTATGCTCATATAATTTTAAAACTGAAGTAGACCTTATAAATCACAGTTGAATTATAATGTACATGCCATTTTTCACATCCACTGTCCATTCTTCCCCTATAAACAACAATCTAACCTCACACAACCCTTTTATTAAACTATTCTGAACTTTTTTGGATGTAAACTGAAGAATATGGCCACCACAGCTCATCACTTCTTCAGGGAAAGGATTTTTATAAGACTTGATTAATCAATACTGTGACTACCCCTTGGCCAATTGGAATATATATATTCCACAATATTATATAACTATTAAATATAATATATAGATACATTTCTCTTTATTTTATAAACATAAATATATATACTTTCTAATACGTTTTATAAAATTGGAATGTGTGTATATGTATATATGTGTATGTTTGTATATATATTTGTTACATGTTATATAATCAAGGGATAGAGAAGTCCTTTGGTATATACAGGTTAGTGATAAGTTCCTGGTATTGTAAAAACTTGCAAATATTTATAGCCATGTTTTTCTTTCCTGTAATATAGAGAAAGTATATCTGCAGTATGAGATAATAAGGTTGACATAAAATGAATCAAATTATTAGATAAACAGACCAACCTGATGATAATATCTAAATCTTCAGATCCATTTGTTTCACATTGTGTCTTTTTAGTTATAAGAACAATGTATTTGGTTAGCCCAAGCCAATTTGACTTAAAGTTCACTAACTTTTGGTTAAATAAAATTTTTTTCTGATTATTCTATACAATAGAGCTCCTACCCTTTTTATTTTTTAATAATATGTTACTCAGAACATACTCATTTATTTCACCTTTCATTTATTTTTTTCTTATAGTACCAGAATCATTCACGTAACTTGGCAAAGTTTCATCAAAGTTTGGATATTGGGCATTTAAACATTTGTTCATTTGAAAATAAAATGATATCTAAGCTAATTTTAATTTCACACTGGGAAATGGGGAAGATTTTTTTTATTAGAGGGCAAAATGAGGGTTTAATATTCTGAAGTAGAATGTTTCACTAACAGTTGTGTGGCCAATGAAGCTTTAGTGAAGAAAGGAAAGAGGATGGTAAAAGTTAGGTCAGTTTTGAGAGCCCTAAATCTCATTCCATATGTGAGTTGGGACTCCAGCCCAGGCTTTTAATCAGATTCCTGATGTATTCTGGCTTATATGTTGAAAGGACCCCCCCAATAGTTTCAGCAAATATAAAGTGTGGAAAATAATACTATTAATAACTAAAACATGTGCTTATGTGCCAGGTGCTGTCTAAGTGCTTTCTATATGATAGTTCACATAATTCTCATAATATAACTACCAAGTAGATGGGCTTCCATTTTCCCATTTTACAGATGAAGAAACCAAGACACAGAGAGGTTAATAACTTCCCTAGAGTCGCACAGCTAATAGTTGTTAGGCAATATAGCTGCTATATCATGTCTTATCAACTATAATACATTGTTGAACATATAATATTTACAGAAAAATCTGTAGGATTTTTCAGAGACTGCCTGAGATAACCCATATGCAAGACTAGAAGAAAGTTTTGGCACACAGAATTCAAGAGAAGTTAACTATTAAAAGTTTTAGCACACAAAGCTTAAGAGAAGTTAACAATTATCACCTCCTTTGTTCCATCTCTCATCATTCCCGCTTTTTCTTCTATATGTATATCATATATTTATGCTTTCCCTTATTCTTGGGTTTTTGCAAACACTATTCCATCTTTAACTTCCTTTTTACCTAGATAAATTTTAATAGTCCCTAGTAAATATTCTGTGAATGTGGTTTCCATTCTGTCTACCCTCTGATGGATAAGGATAAGAAACTTGTGGAAGCTTCCTGAAGAGAGACACTGGCTGCAGGGGAATCTGGGTCTTTCTCTGATGGGTGTGGCCAAGCTCAGCAAATCTTTAATCCAATTTTCTGTTGATGGATGGGGCTATGTTTTCTTCCTGTAGTTTGGCCTGGGGCCTAACTAGGGTAGGGGTATGGTAGGGGCAATGGTGGTAATGGTGATCTCCTTCAAAAGGACTTATACCAGATCACCCCGTGGCTCCCAGGACTGTTGTATTCAGTGTCTCTGACTCTATGGCAGGGCACTGTCGACCCATAACTCCACCAGAGACTCCTGGACACTCACAAGCAAGTCTGGTTCAGTATCTTGTGGGGTCAGTGCTCCTTTCTCCTGGGTTCTGGTGCACACAATGTTTTGTTTGTGCCCTCCAAAAGTCTGTTTCCCCAGTCTGTGGAAGTTCTGTAATCAAATCCCACTGACTTTCAAAGTCAAATTCCCTGGGGGTTCTCAGTCTCGTTGCCAGATTGCCCGGACAGGGAATCTCTTGTGGGACCTAGAATTTTGCAACAGTGTAAGAACATCCCAAAGAAAGGCAATGCCAAAGAATGCTCAAATTAATCAACAATTACACTCATCTCACATGCTAGTAAAACAATGCTTAAAATTCTCCAAGCCAGGCTTCAACAATACATGAACCATGAACTCCAGATGTTCAGGCTGATTTCAGATAAGGCAGAGGAACCAGAGATCAAATTGACAACATCCGCTGGATCATCGAAAAAGCAAGAGAGAACCAGAAAAAAAATAGATTTCTGCTTTATTGACTATGCCAAAGCCTATGACTGCATGGATCACAACAAACTGTGGAAAATTCTGAAAGAGATGGGAATACCAGACCACCTGACCTGCCTATTGAGAAACCTGTATGCACGTCAGGAAGCAACAGTTAGAACTGGACATGGAACAACAGACTGGTTCCAAATTGGGAAAGGAGTACGCCAAGGCTGTATATTTTCACCCTGCTTACTTAACTTATATGCAGAGTACATCATGAGAAACACTGGGCTGGAGGAAGCACAAGCTGGAATCAAAATTTCTGGGAGAAATATCAATAACCTCAGATATACAGGTGACACCACCCTTATGGCAGAAAGTGTAAAAGATCTAAAAAGCCTCCTGATGAAAGTGAAAGAGGAGAGTGAAAAAGCTGGCTTAAAACTTCACATTCAAAAAAACAAAGATTATGGCATCTGGTCCCATCACTTCATGGCAAATAGATGGGAGAAGCAATGGAAACAGTGAGAGACTTTATTTTCTTGGGCTCCAAAATCACTGTATATGGTGACTGCAGCCATATAATTAAAAGATGCTTGCTCCTTGGAAGAAAAGCAATGACAAAACTGGACAATATATTAAGAAACAGAGACATTACTTTGCCAACAAAGGTCCATCTCGTCAAATCTATGGTTTTTCCAGTAGTCATGTATGGATGTGAGAGCTGCACCATAAAGAAAGCTAAGCACTAAATAATTAATGCTTTACACTGTGGTGCTGGAGAAGAAGTGCAAGGAGATTTAGGCAATCAACCCTAAGGAAAATCAATCCTGAATATTCATTGGAAGGACTGATGCTGAAGCTGAAGCACAAACACTTTGGTCACATGATGTGAAGAATTGACTTCTTAGAGAATACCCATCAATGGGAAAGATTGAAGGCAGAAAGAGAAGGGGATGACAGAGAATGAGATGGTTGGATGGCATCACTGACTCAGTGGACATAAGTTTGAGCAAGTTCTGGGAGTTGATGGTAGACAGGGAAGCCTGACTTGCTGCAATTCATGGATTCTCAAAGAGTTGGACACAACGAGGGACTGAACTGAATGGAGTTAATGTTCTAAGATATGAAACTCCTAAACCTTCTCAAAGCACATGAGATAATTCTGTATATATGCCCATATACTTTGTCATAATATTTATCACAGTTCATTGAAATATCTTTTAAAACTATGCGAATTCTGCACTAGTGGTATGATTCCCTCTGAAACAAAAGCAGTGCCTATTAAGTCATTTTGAGTATTTTACACATCTAATGAGAATGCTCCAGGAGATGGTGATCGACAGGGAGGCCTGGTGTACTGCAGTTCATGGGGTCACAGTCAGACACGACTGAGCGACTGAACTGAACTGAACTAAATGAGAACGGACTTTGATCAGTTCTTCTTGAAATAACAAATCGGTTTGTGATGAAGATATATACCTTTTAAGAAATTAGTATTAGGAACTTCTCTGACAGTCCAGGGGTTAGGATTCTGCACCTCCATTGCAAGGGACCTGGGTTCAATCTCTGATGGGGGAACTAAGATCCCATAAGCGGCATAGTGCAGCTGAAAAACCACAAAAGGATTAGTGTTAAGTACATCTGAACTTATCTATACATTTATTTATTTACATATGTGATTTCCATAAAAAATTAATCAAAATTAGAAATTGTGCAAAAATATTACAGAAAGTATGAAACAATGTATTTTTAAACAACAAAATAAATTTTCCTGTCAGTTTCCAAAAAAGAACAAATTAGCCAGCAATCCCACTGCTGAGCATACACACCAAGGAACCAGAATTGAAAGGGTAACTTGTACCCCAGTGTTCATCACAGCACTATTTATAATAGCCAGGACATGGAAGCAACCTAGATGTCCATCAGCAGATGAATGGATAAGAAAGCTGTGGTTGATATACACAATGGAGTATTATATTCCTTTAATTGCCATTAAAAGGAATACATTTGAATCAGTTCTAATGAGGTGGATGAAACTGGATCCTATTATACAGAGTGAAATAACGCAGAAAGAAACACACCAATATAGTATACTAACACATATGTATGGAATTTAGAAAGATGGTAACAATAACCTTATATGTGAGACAGCAAAAGAGACACAGATGTATAGAACAGTCTTTTGGACTCTGTGGGAGAGGGAAATCCCATTTAAGATATTTTAACATATATAAATACAAGTTACAACCGTATCTCATATTATCTCATATCTTTTGTGGTATCCAAGTACATAGAAAGACAAAAGTGGACTGTGGGTTTAAAAAATAATCAAATACTTATTTAACATATTGAGTTAAAAATTTAAATTTGTAACCAAACAGCTAAGAAAGTTCTTATGTACTTTTTTTCTTAAAATAATTTACTTCATTAAAATTAAGACTAGAAAAGAAAAAAGAAAATCAATGTGATGCAACCAATAAAACTGAATTTTTAAAAAATCAATCATTTGAAATTTAAATTATCATGCTACCACTTATCTTCAGAAGTCACTTAACTATCCTATGCTGAGATTTTATTTAACTGAACTTCTTTTGAACATGACCTATGTCAGCTACCTCCTAATATTTGCACAGATCAAATAGTGTAATGTGGTTTAAAGTGCCTTGAGCATTTAAGCAAATGTAAATTCTCATATAAACTAAAGAGCTTATGCATATTTACATAGTTCATCATTGAATTAGTGTGGTTATTATAACCAAAGACACAAACACAAAAAATACACAAATAGAAAAAAACATGAAATATGTCATATTTATGTGCAAAAAGTATTTTTATTTTCTCTAGAATGATAATTTATGAAAGCAGGTATTATCACTAGCATTAACTTTGAGTTAGAGCTCCTTATTTACATTTTCAGTTTATAACTTTTGCCCCCTTTAACACTCATCACAGTTAATAAATGTCTTCCTGGTTACATTATCAGTTCCGTTCAGTCACTCAGTTGTGTCTGACTCTTTGCAAACCCGTAGAATGCAGCACGCCTGACCTCCCTGTCCATCACCAACTCCCGCAGCTTGCTCAAACTCATGTCTGTGAGTCGATGATGCTATCCAACCATCTCCTCATTCTCTGTTGTCCCCTCTCCACCTGCGTTTAATCTTTCCCAGCATCAGGGTCTTTTCTTTTCTTTTAATTTACATTTATTTATTTTAATTGGAAGCTAATTACTTTACAATATTGTATTGGTTCTGCCACATATCAACATGAATCCGCCACAGGCGTACACGTGTTCCCCTTCCTGAATCCCCCTCCCACCTCCCTCCGGGTCATCCCAGTGCACCAGCCCCAAGGATACTGTATCAAACCTGGACTGGCAATTTAGTTTCTTATATGATATTATACATGTTTTCATGACATTCCCCCAAATCGTCACACCCTCTCCCTCTCCCTCAGAGTCCAAAAGACTGTTCTGTACATCTGTGTCTCTTTTGCTGTCTCGCATACAGGATTATCTTTACCATCTTTCTAAATTCCATATATATGCGTTAGTATACTGTATTGGTGTTTTTCTTTCTGGCTTACTTTACTCTGTATAATAGGCTCCAGTTTCATCCACCTCATTAGAACTGATTCAAATGCATCCTTTTAAGTGGCTGATCCTGTATGACCCACCTCCCAGAATATTGGAAATAAAAGCAAAAATAAACAAATGGGACCTAATTAAAATTAAAAGCTTTTGCACAACAAAGGAAACTATAAGCAAGGTGAAAAGACAGCCTGAAAAATTGGAGAAAATAATAGCAAATGAAGCAACTGACAAAGAACTAATCTCAAAAAAATACACAAGCGACTCCTGCAGCTCAATTCCAGAAAAATAAATGACCCAATCAAAAAATGGGCCAAAGAATTAAATAGACATTTCTCCACAGAAGACATACAGATGGCTAACAAACACATGAAAAGATGCTCAGCGTCACTCATTATCAGAGAAATACAAATCAAAAATCACAGTGAGGTACCATTTCACACCAGTCAGAATGCCTGCTATCCAAAAGTCTACAAGCAATAAATGCTGGAGAGGGTGTGGAGAAAAGGGAACCTTCTTACATTGTTGGTGGGAATGCAAACTAGTACAGTCACTATGGAGAACAGTGTGGAGATTCCTTAAAAAACTGGAAATAGAACTGCCTTATGACCCAGCAATTGCACTGCTGGGCATACACACGGAGGAAACCAGAATTGAAAGAGACATGTGTACCCCAGTGTTCATCGTAGCACTGTTTATTATAGCCAGGACATGGAAACAACCTAGATGTCCATCAGCAGATGAATGGATAAGAAAGCTGTGGTACATATACACAATGGAGTATTATTCAGGGTCTTTTCCAGTGAGTCAGTTATTTGCATGAGGTGGCCAAAGGATTGGAGTTTCAGCTTCAGCATCAGTCCTTCCAGTGAATATTCAGGACTGTTTTCCTTTAGAATGGACTGGTTGGATCTCCTTGCAGTCCAAAGGACTCTCAAGAGGCTTCTCCAACACCACAGTTCAAAAGCATCAATTCTTCAGTGCTCTGCTTTCTTTACAGTCCAACTCTCATATTGATACATGACTATCGGAAAAATCATAGCTTTAAAGAGATGGACCTTTGTCGGCAAAGTAATGTCTCTACTTTTTAATATCTGTCTAGGTTGGTCATAGCTTTTCTTCCAAGGAGCAAGAGTGTTTTCATTTTATGGCTGTCATCATCATCTGCAGTAATTTTTGGAGCTGAAAAAAAAAAAAAAGTCTCTCACTGTTTCCATTGCTTCTCCCATCTTGCCACGAAGTGATGGGACTGGATGCCATGATCTTAGATTTTTGAATGTTGAGTTTTAAACTGGTTTTTGCACTCTCCTCTTTCATTTTCATCAAGAAGCTCTTTAGTTCTTTGCTTTCTGCCCTAAGGATGGTGTCATCTGTGTATATGAGATTATTGATATTTCTCCCAGCAATCTTGTTTCTAGCTTGTGTTTCATCCAGCCATTATAATGTAATGGCTATATTATGTTACATTTAATCAGTGCCTGGCTCATAGCAGATCCTTAATAAATGTGATGATTAAGGGAGTGCACAAATGAAAACAACATCACTGTTGTGAAGTGAACTGTGTGCCCATCTCAAAGTCAGTTTTTGCAGCCCTAGCCCTTATTATGACTGTATTTTGGAGATAAGAACTTTATGTATAATAAGACCTTTTAATCTTATATAATTAAGATTAAAAAAGATCATAGTTCAGTTCAGTTCAGTCACTCAGTAGTGTCCGACTCTTTGAGACCCCATGAATCACAGCATGCCAGGCTGTCCATCACCATCACTCCCTGTCCATCACCAATTCCCAGAGTTCACTCAGACTCATGTCCACCGAGTCAGTGATGCCATCTAGGCATCTCACCCTTGGTCGTCCCCTTCTCCTCCTGCCCCCAATCCCTCCCAGCATCAGAGTCTTTTATAAGGATGGGGCAAATCTAGTGAGGCAGATATAGTATACCTGACTCTGTCTCTCTTCTTCCTCTTCTTCTCAGTGAAGGCACAGAGAACAGTTTGTTTGCCAACATAGTGAGAAGGTGGCAGTCTACGAGTCAGCAGACAGGTCTCAACAGAAAACAACTCTGATCTTGATCTTGAGCTTCTAGCCTCCAGAACTGTGAGAAAATAGATATATAAATGTCTATTGTTCAAGTCACCCAGTCTGTGATATTTTGATATGTAGGAGAATAATACAGCAATCATCAACAAATTATACATATCTTTTCCCTTAGGAATCATATTATTCTTAGTGTATAAGGTTAAGGCCATCGAAATTTTAAAATTATATATATATATATATATATATATACACACATATATTTGTTAAGTATGCTCACATTTCCCTAGAATTTATAAACAAATTGTTATAAAGACAATATAAATGACAGTAAGACTTCCCCAAATACTTTGAATACTCATTAAACTGTTCTCAAACTTACTCAAAATTCCTAGATATTACCATTTAATAAGAACTTTAGCTACTTGAATATAGTGTAATAGACAATGACCCAGAAAAAAAAGCAAAAACAAAGTTAATCTTTTTATTTTGTGTTGCTTCTAACCTCTAGTTTTACTTTTTCTCTGAATTGCAATGGGCCATAAACTAAAAGGGAGTAATATTTTCTAAAGATGGACTCCAGTGTTTAAAATCCCAAGAAACCTACAGATAAAAGTAATTATTTTTACATAATAAAATGGAGTTTATATGAAACAATCAGAAATTATGAGCTGATCACAAAGCTCTTGTATTTTTAAAGTGTATTTCCTATCTGAATAATAAAGCCTCAATAATCATCACAGTTAAAAAGCAAAATGTTGCTATTGAACAATGAAGCAATTTTCAGAATGAGTTTAGGCCAAGAGGATGTGAATAAAGTTTACTGCTCTAGGGATACAATAAGATTATTATTTTATTCAACTTTACTAGAAAGGTCATTTTCTATTGAAATTTTTGCCATGGCTGCAAGAGCTAGAAAATGGTAGTTACTTATATTTGTTCCTAAAAAACAAAACAAAACAAACAAACAAACAAAAAACACAGAAAAAAAAAAGTCAACAAAATCAATGGCCCATTTTATGTTTCCTAAGTAAACCAGCAAAAATCAACCTTAAACTTTTATAGCCTGTGAATGTAAGGGTGTATTTCATCTGAATGAATTTTCACTCTAGTGCCTCTAAGCCTGATGCCGTTTAAAATGAAATTATGTTTAGAATGTGTGTGTGCCTCTGTGTTTGTGTTCAAGAGCCTTTCTATTCAATAAAGAAACCTCTTCATTGTTGTTGTTCAGTCACTCAGTCATGTCCAACCCATTCTGCATGACTGCAGAATGTCAGTCTTCCATGTACTACACCATCTCCCGGAGCTTGCTCAAACTCATGCCAATTGAGTTGGTGATGCTATCCAACCATCTTGTCCTCTGTCCCTTTTCCTCTTGCCTTCACTTTTTTTTTTTTTTACAGCATTAGGGTCTTTTCTAATGAGTCAGCTCTTTGCATCAAGTGGCCAAAGTATTGGAGCTTCAGCTTCAGCATCAGTCCTTCCAGTGAATATTCAGGACTGATTTCCTTTAGGACTGACTGGTTAGAACTCCTTGCAGTCCAAGGGACTCTCAAGAGTCTTCTCCAACACCACAGTTCAAAAGCATCAATTCTTTGGTGCTCAACCTTCTTTATGGTCCAACTGTCTTGTCTATACATGGCTACTGGAAAAACCATAGCTTTGACTCTCCAGAACTTTGTCGGCGAATTAATGTCTCTGCTGTCTGCTCTGTTTTAATATGCTGTCTAGGTTTGTCATTGCTTTTCTTCCAAGGAGCAAGCACCTTAATTTCAAGACTGCAGTCACCATCTGCAGTGATTTTGGAGCCCGAGAAACTAAATCTGTCACTGTTTCCATTTTTTCCCCATCTATTTGCCGTGAAGAGATGGGACTGGATTCCATGATCCTCATTTTTTGAATGTTGAGTTCAAGGCAGCCTTTTCACTGTCCTCTTTCAATTTCAACAAGAGGCTCTTTAGTTCCTCCTTGCTTTCCGCCATAAGGGTGGTGTCATATGCATGTCTGAGAGTGGTGATATTTCTCCTGGTAATCTTGATTCCAGCTTGTTCTTCATCCAGCCCAGCATTTCACATGATGTACTCTGCATATAAACTAAATAAGTGGGATGACAATATTCAGCCTTGATATGCTCCTTTTCCCAATTTTGAACCAGTCCATTGTTCCACCTCTGGTTCTAACTGTTGCTCTTGACATGCATACAGATTTTTCAGGAGGCAGGTAAGGTGGTCTGGTATTCCCATCTCTTTAAAAATTTTCCACAGTTTGTTTTCTACCACACAGTCAAAAGCTTTGGTGTAGTCAATGAAGGAGAAGTATGTTTTTCTGAAATTGTCTTGCTTTTTCTATGATACAGGTGGAATTTGACAATTTGATCTCTGGTTCCCTTGTCTTTTTTAAATCCAGATTGAATACCTGGAATTTCTTGGTTCATGTACTGTTGAAGCCTAACTTGGATAATTTTGAGCATTACTTTGAAAGCATGTGAAATGAGTGCAACTGTGCAGAAGTTGGAACAGTCTTTGGCCTTGCCCATCTTTAAGATTGGAATGAAACCTGATCTTTTCTAGTCCTGTGGCCACTGCTGTGTTTTCCAAATTTCCTGGTATATTGAGTGCAACACTTTCAGCGCACTATCTTTTAGGATTTGAAATAGCTCATCTGCAATTCCTCATCTCCTCTAGCTTTGTTCATCGTGATGATCCTTCCAAAGGACCACTTGACTTTGCACTGCAAGATGTCCAGATCAAGGTCAGTGATCACATCATTGTGGTTATCTGATTTATTAAGATCCTTTTAAAATAGCTCTTCTGTGTATTCTTGCCACCTCTTCTTAATATCTTCTGCTTCTTCATAACATTTCAGTCATTAATCTGTCCATCTTTGCATGAAATATTCCCTTGGTATTTGTAATTTTCTTGAAGAGATCTCTAGTCTTTTCCATTCTATTGTTTTCCTCTATTTCTTTTCATTTTTCACTTAGGGAGGCTTTCTTATCTCTCCTTGCTATTCTTTGAAACTCAATATGATGCATCTTTCTTTTTCTCATTTGAATTTCACTTCTCTTCTTTTCTCAGCTATTTGTAAGACCTAAGAATTCCCTGCTGGCTCAGACAGTAAAGAGTCTGCCTGCAATGTGGGAGAACCAGGTTTGGTCCCTGGGTTGGGAAGATCCCCTGGAGAAAGATATATAGCAATCCACTTCAGTATTCTTGCTTGGAAAATCCCATGGATGGAAAACTCTGGCAAGATACAGTCCAAGGGGTCACAAAGAGTCAGACATGACTGAGCAAATTCACTTTCTTTCCTCAGACAATCATTTTGCCTTTTTGCATTTCTTTTTTTGGGGAGGGTTTTGATCACCGTCCTGTAGAATATTACAAACCTCCATCTGTAGTTTTTCAGACACTCTTTCTATCAGTTCTAATCCATTGAATCTATGTCTTACTTTCACCGTGCAATTGTAAGGTATTTGATTAAGGACCTACCTGAATGGCCTAGTGGTTTTCTCTACTTTCTTCAATTTAAGTCTGAATTTGGCAATAAGGAATTCATGATCTGAGCCACAATAGGCTCCAAGTCTTGTTTTTGCTGATTGTATAGATTCTCCATCTTCAGCTGCAAGAAATATAATCAATCTGTTTTGATGTTGGCCATCTGGAGATGTCCATATGTAGAGTTGTCTCTTGTGTTGTTGGAAGAGGGTGTTTGCCAGAGTCCAGCTCCAGCAGCCAGGGAATCAGCCTTAAGGGGTGAGCGGTGTCAGCAGAGAATGATATAGTCTCTGACTCATAGTACGGAACTACATGTTTATTTCAAGTTTGAGGTTCTCTTTTATACTTTGACAAAAGCATTAGGTCAGAGGTTTGACATTTTTAGTTTCCTCGACCCAGATTTACTGTACTTAACTTGTGATTACATTGTAACTCATGCTACATTCCTGTTTATTTCTTATCCTTCTAAATCCTGTCTGCCCCTAGCATCTTTAGATCATTATCTCCTAAAAAGTCTTCTAGCTATTCTTAATTATTCCTAAACCTTAAACTCAGTAATCTTCTTTTGCCATAAATATTTCCCTCACAAACAGGTCTCAGATAATAATCCTTCCCATGGCCTCAAGCTGCAACCTATGTGCTCATACTGGAACATTCTTTGTAAAGATCCTTGAACAAATGCCAGTGGTTATTTTATAGATTATTTCCTGGGCACAACTGTAGAAGGCTTTATGCTTTCTCATGCTTCTCTCTAGCACCTTAACATTCTTTCCAGCCAACTCAACCAAAGAAAGGAAAGAACAAGTCAGGATCACAAAGCCTAACTCCTTCATCCTGGGGCTGTGCCTATGAGACTAGGAGAGGGGGTTGGGGCCATGCCTCCCTTTTGTCAGTAATGCCTAACGTGGCTCCCAACAGGTGTTTTCTATGAACAGTGCATTCTTTTGGCAAGGTCTCTTAGACTTTTCCCTGTTTTTTACTCTGAGACTAAGCTTGCCTGTTACTCCAGTTATCTCTTGACTTCCTATTTTGCATTCCGGTCCCTTATGGTGAAAAGTACATCTTTTGGGGGGTGTTACTTCTAGGTCTTTTTCATAGAACCATTCAATTTCAGTTTCTTGGGCATTAGTGGTTGAGGCATAGATTTGGATTACTGTAATATTAAATAGTTTGCCTTGGAAACGAAGATCATTCTGATGTTTTTGAGATTGTATCCAATTATTGCATTTTAGACTCTTTGGTGATTATGAGGGCTACTCCATATCGTCTAAGGGATTCCTGCCCACCGTGGTAAATATAATGGTCATCTGATTTAAGTTAAATGATATTCAATTTTGAGTGAGCCACATTTAACCAATAATGTATTGTTCATTTTTACATATTATAATTCTTCTCTGTACCATATACCATATGGGCCAGTTTACACATATCTCAAATCTCTACCAGAAATGTACCAGATAGCAATTCTCCTCATTTCATACGTATGGCCACTCTGAAACCTGGAAACCTGTTTAGCTATTGAACTGAGATTATTAGACCTATGTATATACTATATCATAAGTGATTATCACAGGATGGTAAATATTAACATGATACATCTCATATCAGTGATTTATCATCATGATCAGAATAGTAAAATCTTCTGCAGCTTGTTCATAATTAAAGCACTTATTTTATATATTTAAAAATTAAGCAAAACGTCTCATTAACTTCTATTCAACATGAACACTTTAATTCTTTTTTTTTTTTTTTTTCCTGCTTTGAATTTCCTTCTTTTTATGATCTGGCAAATAAAAGGGTATGTGCTCTACTTCTGTTTAATTTTTATGTGTATTCTTTATTATTTTATTACATATATCTATGCATATTTGTGTGCATTTGTCATTTATAATTGAGTACAAATTCAGTAAAGTAATTTTTTCAAATTTAATTATAGGACAATAGTTAAAAAAAAAGAGTTGTGTAAAATTCAATGGGCCAGATATATTATCAAGCAGAACTAAGATTCTTCTTTCACTTGAACTATTTGCCCTGACTGCTTTGACATTATTAAACACTACTTAGATCCTGGAAAGATGTGAGGTATTTAAATATTACAGCAGATGAGAACACATTTTGGGAACTTAATTTGTATTAAAAAAAATTATTCCATTTAAAAATATCTAGGTTAGTTTCTTCCTCTGGTGTCTTCCTCTCAATAGATTGCCTTTAATTTGGACAAGACCTTGCTTTGGCAATGTTGCTTCAAAATGAAAAACTTCATTGTTAACAGTGCAATCATATCATGTGGGCATGTCTTTTTGCCATTTCCTGTCTATAGGGTAACCTCTTTGAATACGGGCATTTTGAAGGATTTATTTTATGTCACTAGGTTAAAAACAAAGCATACTTTAAAAATCTAGTTGGAAATGTAATTGCATTGATCCATAGTTTTCTATGTCTGACTTATAAATTATAGCATCCTTGAAAAGGCATTATAAACCTAACATCCCCAGATATTTTTATCAATATAAGATATTTTAGTATAGAGGTATTATAGCAGTAAAAATCATAGTTATCTGAAGTAGCTATTTCCTTCTTCTTCTTCTTCTTTTTTTTTTAAAATAGAATGTACCAAAAGCTGAACTGGTTTCTAATGTCATAGAGTCTTAGGGATCTTAGATATCTTTGCCTTTGATGACCACCTGTGACATCCAGTGAATAATTTTGAAGTTTTTAATTTGGAAATTAATAAGGATTTTTTTCCTTGTTTTTATGGCCATGTGTTTGCTGAACATCATCCAGGAGATGCTACAGAATATTAATCTCTAAGTTTCTTTGTCACTTGGCATAGAACAAATTTCACCCAGGTTTTTAATAGATGTTTTCTATCTATAACTTTCAGAAAATGGAGGACCTTAATAATGAAACCTCATTCTATAGAAAAAAAAAAACCTTTTATAAAATAAATATTCATTAATACATACTCTATCACAAAGCCTGGGCTCTAGAGATTAAATGATGAAAATAATTATTTATGAACCTTGATTCCATGAGTTTATGGTATACCAAGAAAAATAAACACTACTCAATCAACAAAAAATGCATCAATAAATTAACTGCTCTGAAAAGATTTAATTATTTCTGCAAACCTTTGTGTAATTGGAGAAATTAAGAAGAAATAAGTAATAACAAACTACAGATTAATTAAGTGATGAAAATAATTCTTCTAAAAATATATATTTTCTTGTTTTAAAAAAACTCATCTGATTTTATTAAGTTCACATTTTCTGGAAATTCTGTATTTATATAATATAGAGCCAAATATTCTCCTTCCTAAAACCATCTTAGCTTTGCCATGGACAGGTGCTTTTGTGTATGTGTACACACTTGGGCATTCTTCAGTTCAAATCGCTTAGTTGTGTCCAACTTTGTGACCCCAAGGACTGCAGCATGCCAGGCCTCCCTGTCTATCATCAACTCCTGGAGCTTGCTCAAAATCATGTCCATCAAGTCAGTGATGCCATCCAATCATCTCATCCTCTGTCGTCCCCTTCTCCTCTTGCCTTCAATCTTTCTCAGGATCAGGGTCTTTTCCAATGAGTCAGTTCTTTGCATCAGGTGACCAAAATATTGGAGTTTCAGCTACAGCATCAGTCCTTCCAATGAATATTCAGAACTGATTTCCTTTAGGATGAACTGGTTGGATCTCCTTGCAGTCCAAGGGACTCTCAAGATCTTCCCCAACACCATAGTTAAAAAAGCATCAATTCTTTAGTGTTCAGCTTTTTTTATAGTCCGACTCTCACATCCATACATGACCACTGGAAAAACCACGGCTCTGACTAGATGAACTTTTGTCAGCAATATAATGTCTCGGCTTTTTGATATGCTATCTAGGTTGGTCATAGCTTTTCTTCCAAGGAACAAGTATCTTTTAATTTCGCATCTGCAGTCACCATCTGCAGTGATTCTTAGATGCATTCTGATGTGCATTCTTAAATGCCTATAATTTTGTAAAGACAGTATTTTGCGTTACCTTAATCCTATGATTTCATCCAACTTGTTAAAAAGTCCCTAGTTTGTTAGAAACAATATTCATAAGAACTATGTTTTTAAAAATTGCCTAATGATATTACAGAGACATTGGTTTCTTTGTTCAATTTTTGAATGGTTAGCAATGTGCATAAACAATAAAGTGCTTCATATTGATTAGAAAGAAAATTGTCAAGGAAGAAATCATCTTAAGTAAATGTCTTAGAAAAGGCATACAACAATTGTTTCACCTGTCCTCTCATTTGGTCATTTTATCAAAGTAAATGCACTTATAATAGTAAAAGACATCTGTTTGCACTGTTCTACAACTGTGGTTGCTCAATTCATATCATTGTCAACAACAGTTTTATACAGAAATGTGTTCATTTTGTTATGGTGCTAGTAATACAAACTAATATAGATGGTACCAGTTTTCTATGACTGCTGAAACTAAAGACCACAAATGTACTGACTTAGAACAACACAAATTTATTACAATTCAGGGGTTCAGAAATCTGAAACATGTCTCATTGGGCTAAAATCAAGATGCTGTCAGGGCTGCATTCCTTCTGTGGGTTTTAATAGACTCCAATCCCTGGCCTCTTTCAGCTTGTAGAGTCCACTCACTTTCCCTGACTAATGGAAGTCTTCCTCAATCCAATCAGCTTCCACCAACCAATTGCATTTAGAATTAATCATTCTGACTATAACTCTTCCACCTATCTCCCTCTTCCACTTTAAAGGACCCTTGTGATTACACTGGGTCCACCTCAGTAATTCACGATACTCTCACTATTTTAAGCTCTGCTGATAAACAACCTTAATTCCATCTGCTGTAATTCCCCTTTGCCATGTAACCTAACATAGTTATCAGGTTCTGGTGATTAAGAGGTGGACATCTTTGAGGATATTTATTGTTCCTATCAAGTAGAGTAACTGTTAAATCCTAAATGAATTGGTATCTCAGATGGTAAGGAATTGGCCTGCAATGCAGGAGACAAGGTTTGATCTCCGGGTCAGGAAGATTCCCTGGAGAAGGGATGGACTAACCACTCCAGTATTCTTTCCTGGAGAATATCACGGACAGACAAACCTGGCAGGCTACAGTCCAGCTCAGTTCAGTCACCCAGTCGTGTCCAACTCTTTGCGGCCCCATGAATTGCAGCACACCAGACCTCCCTGTCCATCACCAACTCCCGGAGTTCACTCAGACTCACGTCCATCGAGTCAGTGAGGCCATCCAGCCATCTCATCCTCTGTCGTCCCCTTCTCCTCCTGCCCCCAACCCCTCCCAGCATCAGAGTCTTTTCCAATGAGTCAACTCTTCGCAGGAGGTGGCCAAAGTACTGGAGTCTCAGCTGTAGCATCATTCCTTCCAAAGAAATCCCAGGGTTGATCTCCTTTAGAATGGACTGGTTGGATCTCCTTGCAGTCCAGGGGACTCTCAAGAGTCTTCTCCAACACCATAGTTCAAACGTATCAATTCTTCAGTGCTCAGCTTTCTTCACAGTCCAACTCTCACATCCATACATGACTACTGGAAAAACCATAGCCTTGACTAGATGGACCTTAGTTGGCAAAGTAATGTTTCTGCTATCTAAGTTGGTCATAACTTTTCTTCCCAGGAGTAAGTGTCTTTTAATTTCATGGCTGTAGTCACCATCTGCAGTGATTTTGGAGCCCCCCCCAAAATAAGGTCTGACACTGTTTCCACTGTTTCCCCATCTATTTCCCATGAAGTGATGGGACCAGATGCCATGATCTTTGTTTTCTGAGTGTTGAGCTTTAAGCCAACTTTCTCATTCTCCTCTTTTATTTTCATCAAGAGGCTTTTTAGTTCCTCTTCACTTTCTGCCATAAAGGTGATGTCATCTGCATATCTGAGGTTATTGATATTTCTCCCAGCAATCTTGATTCCAGCTTGTATTTCTTCCAGTCCAGTGTTTCTCATGAGGTACTCTGCATAGAAGTTAAATAAGCAGGGTGACAATAGGGTTGCAAAGAGTTGGGCACAACTGAGTGACTAACACTTTCACTTTTCATTGTTCCTTCCAAGTAGTTGTGCTAAATTGAGTAACTGTTAAATCCTGAATGAATTATTCATATAAATTATGTTGATGAATAACTATTTATTATTGGTCTAATTATGTGTCTAGTTATATAGTAGATACTAAAGTAAATTGTGTTTAATAACGTACTTATTTACTTTTGTTCCACATGGCAGAAAAAAAAAAAAAAAATTGAGAGTTCTAATCTTGTAGGATTTGTAGCCCAAATAAACAAAACCGTTTTCAAAATGCACACATAAAATAAAATCCATAAAACATTTGTAGAGGACTTTTCAAAAATTTTCAAGTTATTTCAGCATTTTTGATTTAGTTCTTAAAAAGAAAATGTAAAATAGACTAGCAAGATAAAGTATCACAATCTCATATAATACATAAGGAAAAGAAACTTAGTTTAAAGAACTGACAGCATTATAAAGAAGTAAGATTTAATCTTCCAGACCTTCCACAAAATTCATTCTGTTAAAAGCTGGGTTTGGTAAATACTTGGCTGGCCTTACTGTCAATTTAATCTCTTAGAAGCCAGAGAGAATGATGAGAGGAATTGCTATTCTGTACTTAATTCCAGCCAATAAGAAGTAACTGACTGGCACAGAAGTTGAAATGACAGAAAATCTGGAAGAGATTCAATTTGAACACTTAGAATTTATTATTGTCAAAGTTGGTTACTTGAGTCTAGGCAAATACACACCCTTCAAAAGGAAAAAAAAATATATATATATATGTTTTAATTCTCAGAGATTAATAACAACAAAAATAATTGAAGCTTCCACATTTGTAAGGTAATATAGGGTTCACTAGCTTTCCTGATAGCTCAGTTGGTAAAAGAATCCACCTGCAATGCAAGAGACCCAAGTTCAGTTCCTGGGTGGGAAAGATCCACTGGCAAAGGGATAGACTACCCACTCTAGTATTCTTGGGCTATCCTTGTGCTCAGATGGTAAAGAATCTGCCTGCAATGTGGGAGATCTGGGTTGGGAAGATCCCCTGGAGAAAGGAAAGGGTACCCACCCCAGCATTCTGGCCTGGAGAATTCCATGGACTGTATAGTCCATGGGGTCACAAAGAATTGGACATGACTGGGTGACTTTCACTTTTCATAGGATTCATTAACAGGAAACAGAATAACAATGGATTGCTTTCAGAAATAAATTCTGAAGCTATAGTCACAAATCCTGAGAGGAGAAATTAGTAAGGGTATCTGAAGAGTTCAGTTATTGAAATTAAATATAAAAAATGATAACAAAATATTCTAAGTAATTATAGCAAATTTACATGAACTTATAAAGATTTTTTAAGCAAAATTTGTATGAAATAAATGAAAGGATATTAAGTGATCATAAAATTATTTCTTAAATTATATTTATAATGAAACAATACTGAAAACAAAACCCAGGTTAGTTTAAGATAATGGTTTATTACTAATGTAATATGAGTAAAAGCTTACATCAGTTTTCAGCTTTTTCTGGCCAGATGGATGGCCACCAAGACAATAAAAAGCAGACTCAACATTGGTAAAAGGTGATATAAAGCCTAAGATAGATGGTTTTTAAAAAGGATATTTTTGCAGAGCACTTATTTACTCTCTAAAAATGCAAATCTCTTGGATGGATGACATCCATTCAAAGATGCTGAGAAAGAAATTGAAGTGAAATCTCTGAGAGCTGTCAGTTTCCTTAGAAATATTAAGAAGATAAAGAGAAGGGCTGGGAGAGAAAATAAAATGATGTCACAACTTTCAAACAGAAACAATCTGAATTTTTCTAAGTTACATAATGTGATGCAGTTAGTGTAACATACTAAAATATTGACTATTTAAATTTGATTTTTTTATCATTTAGAAAACGACATAAGAAAATAAAGATTAATTACATGCTCTTTATAAGTGATCCACTCAAAATAAAATAATGCTAAAGGGTGGGAAAAGAAATATAATAAATATACCATGAAAAAATTACACAACAAATATGCATTGGTATAACAACAAGGCTATTGGGTAAAGCAATATATATCAGAATGGATTCTATGGGGACAAGTGGTATTAAAAGACTATTCAAAGACATCAATATTTAATTTTCTATTCTATGTACCCCCAGTTGAATTTTGACATATACCATTTACTCATAGTTATTTAAAAGAAAAGGGCAGATAGTGTCTCACATTAAGATATTTAATAAAAATAAAGTGATTAATTCTGTATGATACTGGCACTGGAAAAGGCAAACAAATAATTACAATGGCAAATAATAAAATGTCCCATAGAATGTCATTTAAACTCAGTGGTGATACTGTGATTATTCAAAAATAGCAGTTGAAATAATGGTTATATATTTAGAAATAAAGTACTTGGCTACTTCTCAAATACTATAGCAAAATCACATTCGATATTTGTTAAGATGCCAGTGAACTTTAAATAAATACTAACTGCAAAATAAAATACACATGAATATTTTTATAAAATTGAATCTGGGAAATTTTCTAAAATGACAGTAAAGGTAGAAGCAGTATTTGTAACTATAGAAATTTTCTTCAATAAATATTTATTGGGGACTTAAAATGTCCAATATGCTACTGCAAATCAGTGGAGAAATAACTCCAAAAAGAATGAAGGGATGGAGTCAAAGCAAAAACAATACCCAGTTGTGGATGTGACTGGTGGTAAAGCAAGGTACAATGCTGTAAAGAGCAATATTGCATGGGAACCTGGAATGTCAGGAACATGAATCAAGGTAAATTCAGTTTAGTTTAATTCAGTCACTCAGTACTGTCCGACTCTTTGAGACCCCATGAGTCGCAGCACGCCAGGCCTTCCGGTCCATCACCAACTCCCGGAGTTCACTCAGATTCACGTCCATCGAGTCAGTGATGCCATCCAGCTATCTCATCCTCTGTCGTCCCCTTCTCCTCCTGCCCTCAATCCTTCCAAGCAGCAAAGTCTTTTCCAATGAGTCAACACTTCGCATGAGGTGGCCAAAGTACTGGAGTTTCAGCTTTAGCATCATTCCTTCGAAAGAAATCCCAGGGTTGATCTCCTTCAGAATGGACTGGTTGAATCTCCTTGCAGACCAAGGGACACTCAAGAGTCTTCTCCAACACTACAGTTTAAAAACATCAATTCTTTGGCGCTCTGCCTTCTTCACAGTCCAACTCTCACATCCATACATGACTACTGGAAAAACCATAGCCTTGACTAGACGGACTTTAGTCGGCAACCTAATGTCTCTGCTTTTGAATGTGCTATCTAGGTTGATCATAATATTTCTTCCAAGGAGTAAGCATATTTTAATTTCATGGTTGCAGTCACCATCTGCAGTGATTTTGGAGCCCCCCAAAATAAAGTCTGACACTGTTTCCACTGTTTCCCCATCTATTTCCCATGAAGTGATGGGACCAGATGCCATGATCTTCATTTTCTGAATGTTGAGCTTTAAGCCAACTTTTTCATTCTCCTCTTTTACTTTCATCAAGAGGGTTTTTAGTTCCTCTTCACTTTCTGCCATAAGGGTGGTGTCATCTGCACATCTGAGGTTACTGATATTTCTCCCAGCAATCTTGATTCCACCTTGTGTTTCTTCCAGTCCAGCGTTTCTCATGATGTACTCTGCATAGAAGTTAAATAAGCAGGATGACAATATACAGCCTTGACGTTCTCCTTTTCCTATTTGGAATCAGTCTGTTGTTCCCAATTCTAAATGTTGCTTCCGGACCTGCATATAGGTTTCTGAAGAGGCAGGTCAGGTAGTCTGGTATTCCCATCTCTCTCAAAATTTTCCACAGTTTATTGTGATCTACACAGTCAAAGGCTGTGGCATAGTCAATAAAGCGGAAATAGATGTGTTTCTGGAACTCTCTTGCTTTTTCCATGATCCAGTGGATGTTGTCAATTTGATCTCTGGTTCCTCTGCCTTTCCTATAACCAGCTTGAACATCTGGAAGTTCACGGTTCACATATTGCTGAAGCCTGGCTTGGAGAATTTTGAGCATTTCTTTACTAGCATGTGAGATGAGTGCAATTGAATGGTAGTTTGAACATCTTTTGGCATTGCCTTTCTTTGGGATTGGAATGAAAACTGACCTTTTCCAGTCCTGTGGCCACTGCTGAGTTTTCCAAATTTGCTGGCATATTGAGTGCAGCACTTTGACAGCATCATCTTTCAGGATTTCAAATAGCTCAACTGGAATGCCATCACCTCCACTAACTTTCTTTGTAGTGATGCTTTCTAAGGCCCACTTGAGTTCACATTCCAGGATGCCTGGCTCAAGGTGAGTGATCACACCATCGTGATTATCTGGGTCATGAAGATCTTTTTTGTACAGTTCTTCTGTGTGTTCTTGCCACCTGTTCTCAATATCTTCTGCTTCTGTTAGGTCTATATCATTTCAGTGCTTTATCGAGCCCAACTTTGCAGGAAATGTTCCCTTGGTATTTCTAATTTTCTTGAAGAGATCTCTAGTCTTTCCCATTCTGTTCTTTTCCTCTATTTCTTTGCATTGATCGCTGAGGAAGGCTTTCTTATCTCCTCTTGCTATTCTTTGGAATTTTGTATTCAGATGCTTATATATTTCCTTTTCTCTTTTGCTTTTCACTTCTCTTCTTTTCACAGCTATTAGTAAGGCCTCCCGAGACAGCCATTTTGCTTTTTTGCATTTCTTTTCCATGGGGATGGTCTTGATCCCTGTTTCCTGTACAATATCACCAACCCTATTCCATAGTTCATCAGGCACTCTATCTATCAGATCTAGTCCCTTAAATCTATTTCTCACTTCCACTGTATAATCATAAGGGATCTGATTTAGCTCATACCTGAATGGTCTAGAGGTTTTCCCTACTGTCTTCAATTTAAGTGTGTATTCGGTAATAAGGAGTTCATGATCTGAGCCACAGTCAGCTCCTGGTCTTGTTTTTGCTGACTCCATAGAGCTTCTCCATCTTGGGCTGCAAAGAATATAATCAATCTGATTTCGATGTTAACCATCTGGTGATGTCCATGTGTAGAGTCTTCTCTTGTGTTGTTGGAAGAGGGTGTTTGCTATGACCAGTGCATTTTCTTGGCAAAACTCTATTAGTCTTTGCCTTGCTTCATTCCACATTCCAAGGCCAAATTTGCCTGTTACTCCAGGTGTTTCTTGACTCCTACTTTTGCATTCCAGTCCCCTATAATGAAAAGCATATCTTTTTTAGGTGTTAGTTCTAAAAGGTCTTCTAGGTCTTCATAGAACCATTAAACTTCAGCTTCTTCGGCATTACTGGTTGGGGCATAGAGTTGGATTACCGTGATATTGAATGGTTTGCCTTGGTGACGAACAAATTCATTCTGTAATTTTTGAGATTGCATCCAAATACTGCATTTTGGACCCTTTTGTTGACCATGATGGCTACTCCATTTCTTCTGAGGGATTCCTACCCACAGTAGTAGATATATTGGTCATCTGATTTAAATTCACCCATTTCAGTCCATTTTAGTGCGCTGATTCCTGGAATGTCGACATTCACTCTTGCCATCTCCTGTTTGACCACTTCCAATTTGCCTTGATTCATGGAACTGACATTCCAGGTTCCTATGCAATATTCCTATGCAATATTGCTCTTTACATTATCGGACCTTGCTTCTATCACCAGTCACATCCACAACTGTGTATTGTTTTTGCTTTGGCTCCATCCCTTCATTCTTTCTGGAGTTATTTCTCCACTGATCTCCAGTAGCATATTGGGGACCTACCGACCTGGGGAGTTCCTCTTTTAGTGTCCTATCATTTTGCCTTTCATACTGTTCATGGGGTTCTCAAGTCAAGAATACTGAAGTGGTTTTCCATTCCCTTCTCCAGTGGGCCACATTCTGTCAGACCTCTACACCATGACCCACCCGTCTTGGGTTGCCCAGCGGGCATGGCTTAGTTTCATTGAGTTAGACAAGGCTGTGGTCCTAGTGTGATTAGACTGACTAGTTTTCTGTGAGCATGGTTTCAGTGTGTCTGCCCTCTGATGCCTTCTTGCAACACCTACCACCTTACTTGGGTTTCTCTTACCTTGGGTGTGGGGTATGTCTTCACAGCTACTCCAGCAAAACGTAGCCACTGCTGCTTACCTTGGATGAGGGGTATCTCCTCACCACTGCCCTTTCTGACTTTCAACGTGGGATGGGTCCTCTAGGGACTCCTGCGTCCGTGCAGGCATGGCTCCTTGGACATGGGGTTTCTCCTCCCGGCCGCCATCCCTGGTCTTGGTCGCCGCGCTTGTCCTTGGTTGCCACCCTGTCCTTGGTCCCTGCCCCTGTCCTTGGCCACCGCCCCTGTCCTTGGCTGCCGCCCCTGACCTCGGAGGCTGGGTAGCTCCTCTCGGCTGCCTCCCCTGACCTTGGACACGGGGTAGCTTCTGCACTGGCCACAGCCGCCTGCAGAACATGGCAAGAGTGAACATCAATATTCTAGGAATCAGAGAACTAAAATGGACTGGAAGGGGTGGATTTAACTCAGATGACCATTATATCTACTACTGTGGGCAGGAATCCCTCAGAAGAAATGGGGTAGCCATCATAGTCAACAAAAGAGTCCGAATGCAGTACTTGGATGCAATCTCAAAAACGACAGACCGATCTCTGTTCGTTTCCAAAGCAAATAATTCAATATCACAGTAATCCAAGCCAATGCCCCAACCAGTAATGCCGAAAAAGCTGAAGGTAAATGGTTCTATGAAGAACTACAAGACCTTTTAGAACTAACATCTCAAAAAGATGTCCTTTTTATTATAGGGGACTGGAATGCAAAAGTAAGAAGTCAAGAAACACCTGGAGTAACAGGCAAATTTGACCTTGGAATATGGAATGAAGCAGGGCAAAGACCAATAGAGTTTTGCCAAGAAAATGCACTGGTCATAGCAAACACCCTCTTCCAACAACACAAGAGAAGACTCTACACATGGACATCACCAGATGGTCAACACCAAAATCAGATTAATTATATTCTTTGCAGCCAAAGATGGAGAAGCTCTATGGAGTCAGCAAAAACAAGACCAGGAGCTGACTGTGGCTCAGATCATGAACTCCTTGTTGCCAAATTCAGACTGAAATTGAAAAAATTAGGGAAAACCTCTAGACCATTCAGGCATGAACTAAATCAAATCCCTTATGATTATACAGTGGAAGTGAGAAATAGATTTAAGGGACTAGATCTGATAGATAGAGTGCCTGATGAATTATGGATGGTGGTTCATGACATTGTACAGGAGACAGGGATCAAGACCATCACTATGGAAAAGTAATGCAAGAAAGCAAAATGGCTGTCTGGGTCTTACAAATAGCTGTGAAAAGAAATGAAAAGCATTTCAGAAATGCATTTCTCTTTTCAGCATTTCTCTTTTCAGAAATGAAAAGCAAAAGAGAAAAGGAAATATATAAGCATCTGAATACAAAATTCCAAAGAATAGCAAGAGGAGATAAGAAAGCCTTCCTTAGTGATCAATGCAAAGAAATAGAGGAAAAGAACAGAATGGGAAAGACTAGAGATCTCTTCAAGAAAATCAGAGATACCAAGGGAACATTTCCTGCAAAGTTGGGCTCGATAAAGCACTGAAATGATATAGACCTAACAGAAGCAGAAGATATTGAGAACAGGTGGCAAGAACACACAGAAGAACTGTACAAAAAAGATCTTCATGACCCAGATAATCACGATGGTGTGATCACTCACCTAGAGCCAGACATCCTGGAATGTGAACTCAAGTGGACCTTAGAAAGCATCACTACAAAGAAAGTTAGTGGAGGTGATGGCATTCCAGTTGAGCTATTTGAAATCCTGAAAGATGATGCTGTCAAAGTGCTGCACTCAATATGCCAGCAAATTTGGTAATCTCAGCGGTGGCCACAGGGCTGGAAAAGGTCAGTTTTCATTCCAATCCCAAAGAAAGGCAATGCCAAAGAATGGTCGAACTACCGCACAATTGCACTCATCTCATATGCTAGTAGGTAGAAGGCAATGGCACCCCACTCCAGTACTCCTGCCTGGAAAATCCCATGGACAGAGGATCATTGTGGGCTGCAGTCCATGGGATTGCTGAGGGTCGGACACGACTGAGCAACTTCACTTTCATTTTTCACTTTCATGCATTGGAGAAGGAAATGGCAACCCACTCCGTTGTTCTTGCCTGGAGAATCCCAGGGACGGGGGAGCCTGGTGGGTTGCCATCTATGGGATCACACAGAGTCGGACACGACTGAAGTGACTTAGCAGCAGTAGCATATGCTAGTAAAGTAATGCTCAAAATTCTCCAAGCCAGGCTTCAGCAATACTTGAACCGTTAACTTCCAGATATTCAAGCTGGTTTTAGAAAAGACAGAGGAACCAGTGATTAAATTGCTAACATCTGCTGGATCATTGAAAAAGCAAGAGAGTTCCAGAAAAACATCTATTTCTGCTTTATTGATTATTCCAAAGCCTTTGACTGTGTGGATCACAATAAACTGTGGAAAATTCTTCAAGAGATGGGAATACCAGACCACCTGACCTGCCTGTTGAGAAACCTATATGCAGGTCAGGAAGCAACAGTTTGAACTGGACATGGAACAACAGACTGGTTCCAAATAGGAAAAGGAGTAAGTCAAGGCTGTATATTGTCATCCTGCTTATTTAACTTCTATGCAGAGTACATCATGAGAAACGCTGGGCTGGAAGAAGCACAAGCTGGAATCAAGTTTGCCTGGAGAAATATCAGCAACCTCAGATATGCGGATGACACCAGCCTTATCGCAGAAAATGAAGAGGAACTAAAATCCTCTGGATGAAAGTGAAAGAGGCCTGTGAAAAAGTTGGCTTAAATTTCAACATTCAGAAATGATCATGGCATCTGGTCCCATCACTTCATGGGAAATAGATGGGGAAACAGTGGAAACAGTGTCCGACTTTATTTTTTTGGGCTCCCAAATCACTGCAGATTGTGACTGCAGCCATGAAGTTAAAAGATGCTTACTCCTTGGAAGAAAAGGTATGACCAACCTAGATAGCATGTTGAAAAGGAAAAACATTACTTTGCCAACAAAGGTTCATCTAGTCAAGGCTATGGTTTTTCCAGTGGTCATGTATGGCTGTGAGAGTTGTACTGTGATGAAAGCTTTGTGCCAAAGTGTTGATGCTTTTGAACTGTGGTGTTGGAGAGACTCTTGAGAGTCCCCTGGACTGCAAGGAGTTCCAACCAGTCCATTCTGAAAGAAATCAGCCCTGGGATTTCTTTGGGAGGAATGATGTTAAAGCTGAAACTCCAGTACTTTGGCTACCTCATGAGAAGAGTTGACTCACTGGAAAAGAGTCTGATGCTGGGAGGGATTGGGGGCAGGAGGAGAATGGGACGACAGAGGATGAGATGGCTGAATGCATCACTGACTCCTTGGACGTGAGTCTGAGTGAACTCCGGGTGTTGGTGATGGACAGTGAGGCCTGGCGTGCTGCTATTCATGGGGTTGCAAAGAGTCGGACAAGACTGAGTGACTGAACTAAACTGAACTAATATGTTTCAGGCAATAGTTCCTGTGGATGTAATAATAAACAAAATAGACGTGATCCCTGACTCATTACCTACAATGGATTTCCTGCAGCTGAGGAATATGTGGTATTCAGAAATCAGAAATAGTAACAGAATAACATTTTCATACTTGCTGTGCCTAACATGCCCAAACCCATATTACTGATATCTTTTATTTGTATTTAAGATAATTTTATTTTTAAACCTTCAGAAAACATTATTTATAACTGTGTGGGTCTACATTTACTTATAATACAGGTTTTTTTAATGTAAAAAGAAAATAAAGATTATATGAAAAGTTTAAAAGTTGAGTGTCTAGGAATCAGCATATATACAAAAATTCAAAGACAAGAAGAAAACTAACCATTTTCTAATAATCTAAACATTGTTGATTTATATTGAAAAATACACTGATCATTGATTACATAAAATGCAGCCTTTCAGAGATAAGAATGGCTAATATTATAAGTCCAGTCTTACATATCTGTATGTATGTCCTAGCTAGATACTTACTTTATTTTTCTTAATTTTTAAAAATTAAAGTACAGTTGATTTATAATTATTGTGTTAGTTTCAGTGGTACAGCAGTTTATGCATATACACATATTTTTGAGACTCTTTTCTCTTATAGGTTATTATGAAATGTTGACTAAAGTTCCCTGTGTCGTACAGTATATACTGTTTATTATCTGTTTTCCATAGAGATAGGTATATCTTAAACCCAAACTTCTCATTTATCCCTCCCCCTGAACTTTTCCCTATGGTAACCATAATCTTGTTTTCTATGTCTGTGGGTGAACTTCTGTTTTGTATACAAGTTTATTTGCAATTTTTGAGATTGCATATGTAAGAGATATCATATATTTTTCTTTCTGTCTCACTTACTTTACAGAGAATGATCTCTAGGTCCTTCCATGTTGCTGCAAAGGGCATTATTTTATTATTTTTCACGTTTTTGTAATATACCACTATATATGTACCACACCCTCTTTATCCACTCCTCTGTCAGTGAACACTTAGTTTGTTTCCACATCTTGACTATTGTAAATAGTGCTAAAATGTTTTTTCATTGATTGCTGGTTGCTAAGTTGTTTCAGTCATGTCTGAGTCTTTGCCAAATTGGGTTCCAAATTGGGAAAGAATATTTCAAGGCTGTATATTGTAATCCTGCTTATTTAACTTACATGCAGAGTACACCATGAAAAATGCTGGGCTGTATAAAGCATAAGCTGGAATTAAGATTGCCGGCAAATACATCAATAACCTGATATGCAAATTACACCACCCTTATGGCAGAAAGTAAAGAAGAATTCAAGAGCTTCTTGAAGAAAGTAAAAGAGGAGAGTGAAAATGTTGGCTTAAAGTTCAAAGTCCAAAAATCTAAGATCATGGCATCCGGTCCCATCACTTTGTGGCAAATAGATGGGGAAACAATGAAAACAGTGACAGAGTTTATTTTGGAGGACTACAAAATCACTGCAGATGGTGACGATAGCCATGAAATTAAAAGACGCTTACTCCTTGGAAGACAAGTTATGACCAACCTAGACAGCATATAAAAAAGCAGAGACTTTTCCAACAAAGGTTCATCTAGTCAAATCTATGGTTTCTCCAGTAGTCATGTATGGATGTAAGAGTTGGACCATAAAGAAAGTTGTGCACCAAAGAATTGATGCTTTTCAACTGTGGTGTTGGAGAATGCTCTTGAGAATCCCTTGGCCTGCAAGGAGATCAAACCAGTCAATCCTAAAGGAAATAATTCCTGAATATTCATTGGAAGGACTGATGGACTGATGCTGAAGCTGAAATTCCAATACTTTGGCCATCTGATATGAAGAACTGACTCCTTGGAAAAGACTCTGATGCTGGGAAAGATTGAAGGCAGGAGGAGAAGGGGACAATTGAGGGTGAGATGGTTAGATGGCATCACCAATTTGATGGATGTGAGTTTGAGCAAGCTCCAGGGGTTGGTGATGGACAGGGAAGCCTGGCATGCTGCAGTCCATGGGGTCACAAAAAGTCAAACACAACTGAGCAACTGAACTACACTGACTGGACTATTGCCCACCAGGCTCCTCTGTCCATGGGATTCTCCAGGCAAGACTACTCGAGTGGATTGCCATGTCCTTCTCCCAGGGATCTTCTTGATCCAGGAATTAATTAATTAAACCAAAGTCTCTTATGTCTCTTGAATTGGCAGGTATGTTCTTTACCACTAGTGCCAACTGGGAAGCCCTAAAATGAACATGACTCATCTAACTTTTTGAATTATGGTTTTTCCAGGTATAATAAATCCCATACCATACAAATGAGTTCCATTCTGAGAGCAAATTTTAAGTCCGAAAAAATTAGCCTAGGTACCCGACTAACATGATTGACTAGGTAGTACGTATTCTAATAGATTTGATGCTTTTCACACAAGTAATACATTTTAAAAAATACAGAAATTAAACAATTTTTAATCTTACAGTATAGTGCCTTGAAAAGTACAGTAGTACTGTACAACAGCTGGTACACAGGTGTTGGCATTGAGTGACCAGGCAAGAACAGTTACTGATTGGAGGAGGGAGACGGGGTGGGAGATGGTACAGCTGAAGAATCATCAGCAATAGGACACAGAGGACAAGCTGCAATTTCACTCATGCCTGACATTGATGACACAGGTTTTGCTTCTTTGCTAGATTCAATTCTATCTACCCTCTTGAGAAAATAGTCCAGCCATGTCTGAGCAGTAGCTCTTTTTCTCTCATCATAGATGATATGCTCACACTGCATTTCATTCTGAACAGCTGCTGCAGCCTCTGTGTACTGTTTTATGCTTGGGCCCTGTGCCTCAAAAACCGGTAGTACCTCCTCAAATAAAGAAAATCCCCTTGCTCTTTACTTCATCATGAATCTCTCCAGTTCTTTGGTTATTTCCTCTTGTCTCTTTTCATCCTTTCTCTGGACCCCCAATTCCATCAGGTCTTCATTATTAAATTCTTCATGTTGCACAGTAAGGAGTTCAATGAAATCATCTTCTTGCAGTTCTAGCTCCAGCTTCTTACTGAGGGTCACTAAGTTGCTGAAGACCTCTTTGGACTCCTCATCCACCTCTCAAATCCATGAAAATCTTGAACAGACTGTGACCAAGGTTATTCCAAACCCCATTCATGATGATGGCCATAATGTCACACAAATCAATGTTTTTTATGGCCTTGTAGATGTTATAGTCCTTCCAAAATTGTCACAAGTTTGTTTCTGATTCATCACTCACTTCTACTGCCTGAAGAAAAGTGTGATATAAATAATATTTCTTGCAAGTCTCTAACTTCTTGGTTCATATGTTTGATGAACAATGTAGTATTTGGTGGCAGATGTGCTACTTTGATGTTGGGATGAAAGTCATCCATCAATGGGGGGTGGCCTGGAGCATTGTTGAGCAGCAAAAGAATGTTCTCTAAGCAATATTTCTCTACTTACAGAATAAATTGATGGAAAAATCAGTCCTGGAAAATGGTCTGTGTAACCCAGGTTTTGGGGTTACTTTTCCAAACTGCAGAAAGAGAGCCCTTGGCTATATTTTTAAGGGCTTTTGGGTTCTCTGAATGATAAATTAAAAGAGGTTTCAGCTTTATATTGCTGGAAGCACTGCCACCAAACAACAGAGTTAACCTATCCTTTGTTGCTTTATAGCCTGGCATCAGCTTTTCCTCCTTATGGATTTAGCTTCTGTCTGGCATCCTCTTTGAGTACAATACAGTCCTGCTGCTTGGCAAATTCATCAATATTTTCTCAAAGTGTTTCAGGAAATTCTGGGCAGCTACTATAGCTGCACTCTCTGTCTTGCCACGTACTTTTATGTTGTGAAGAATGGCTCTGGCCCAGAACCAATGAAACTATCCATGTCTGACATTAAAAGATGCCCTCTGATTCTTCATGTTTCTTTTTCAAGTTTTCATAAAGGCTTTTAGCTTTCTCTTGAACCAGCATTAAACTGATGCTCATCCTGCATCCTCATTCTGAGAGGTTTCTCCATCCATCTCTTTTCCACATTTCTTCAATACTGTTGCTGACATCATCAGTATAGCAAACTTCACATGTTTCATAATTAGATCCTTGTTCCTTAGAATCATACTGATGGTTAAACAATTCATGTTATAAGAATGACCAATGCCTACCATCTTTTTTACTTGCTCCACTATCTCAATTATTTTCATTTTTGTTTCCATTGTTACCTCTTGGTACTTCTTAGGAGAATCAGCTACAGCACTGTTGCTTTTATGCTTGCTTTGGACATCCTGAGCTTGAGATAAAGATGCTGTACTCTATATAATACTGTAAAGTACACAGAAGAATAACTTGTAAGGGATGCATGTACATGACAATGTACACCAGATATATGAATTAACTTATATGATTGAGCAAGTGAATGCACATTCACATCTTTAAAAGTTGGCAATTTGAATATTTGTATGTAACAGACTTACTGTGTATGCCCAAGAGTAGGAATTCAGGGTCAAGTGGTAGGTCTACTTTAAATTTTTTAAGGAATGTCTATACTGTTCTTCATAGTGGCTACATCAGAGTACAAACCCACAAATAATGTAGAAAATTTTCATTTTCTCCACACCTCTTCCAGAATCTAGTATTTGTTGACATTTTGAAGGTAGGATGTGATATCTCATTGGAGTTTTGATTTACATTTCTCTAAAAATTAATGTATTGCTATAAACTTCTCTCTTTTTTGCTACATGATTTTGCTACATTCCATAGGCTTTGGATTGTCATATTTTCACTTGTCTCTAGGTAATTTTTGAATTCCTTTTTGACTTCTTTTGAATTTCTCTTTGAATTTCTTGTTGATTCATTCATTTAGAGTATAGGGTTTAGCTCTATGTGTTATGTTTGTGTATTTTACAGGGTTTTGTTCTTATGGTTGACTTCTAATCTCATAGCGTTGTGGTCAGAAAAGATGTTTCATAGCCTATCATGGGGCTCAGAACTCTCAGTCCTATGGGAGAATATCTGTATGTGGTTATTCTCCTGTTTGTAGGTCACACATCCTGGGCTACTGGATTTGATTATATCAGGAGTGCCCCTGCTACGGTCTGGTTGCATCTTTGGATGTAGATATTTCTCTTTTTTTGGTAGGTTCCAGTCTTTTATTTAAGTGAAGTGAAGTCGTGAAGTCGCTCAGCCGTGTCTGACTCTTTGCGACCCAATGGACTGTAGCTTACCAGGTTCCACCATCCATGGGATTTTCCAGACAAGAATACTAGAGTGGGTTGTGATTCCATTCTCCAGGAGATCTTCCTGACCCAGGGATTAAACCCGGGTCTCCCACATGGTAGGCATTGTAGGCAGACACTTTACTGTCTGAGCCACCAGGGAAGATCCTTTTTTTTTAATCAATGGTTATTCAGCAGTTTGTTTGATTTTGGTGTTCTTCTATAACGAGGTGAGCTTCTACTCTACCACCTGGTCTCCCATCCAGATATTTACTTTAAATATTACTTTAAAACACTACATTTTTAATCTAATTTTTCATTTAATGTTTCCATCGTATTTTATTTTTAATATGTTTACTTTTAATATTAACAAGATACAATTATATATATATATATATAAAATTGTGGTCCACTGGAGAAGGTTATGGCAAATCACTTCAGTATTCTTGCCTTGAGAACCCCATAAACAATATGAAAAGGCAAAATGATAGGATACTGAAAGAGGAACTCCCCAGGATACTGAAAGAGGAACTCCCCAGGTGCCCAATATGCTACTGGAGATCAGTGGAGAAATAACTCCAGAAAGAATAAAGGGATGGCGCCAAAGCAAAAACAATACCCAGCTGTGGATGTGACTGGTAATAGAAGTAAGGTCTGATGCTGTAAAGAGCAATATTGCATAGGAACCTGGAATGTCAATTCCATGAATCAAGGCAAATTGAAAGTGATCAAACAGGAGATGGCAAGAGTGAACATCAACATTCTAGGAATCAGCAAACTAAATTGGACTGGAATGGGTGAATTTAACTCAGATGACCATTATATCTACTACTACAGGCAGGAATCCTTCAGAAGAAATGGGGTAGCCATCATGGTCAACAAAAGAGTTTGAAATGCAGTAATTGGATGCAATTTCAAAAATGATAGAATGATCTCTGTCCGTTTCCAAGGCAAACCATTCAATATCACAGTAATCCAAGCCTATGCCCCAACCAGTAACGTTGAAGAAACTGAAGTTGAATGGTTCTATGAAGACCTACAAGAGCTTTTAGAACTAACACCTAAAAAAGATGTCCTTTCATTATAGGGGACTGGAATGCAAAAGTAGGAAGTCAAGAAACACCTGGAGTAACAGGCAAATTTGCCTTGGAATACAGAATGAACCTGGGTAAAGACTAATAGAATTTTGCCAAAATAATGCACTGGCCGTAGCAAACACCCTCTTCCAACAACACAAGAGAAGACTCTACACATGGACATCACCAGATGGTCAACACCAAAATCAGATTGATTATATTCTTTGCAGCCAAAGATGGAGAAGCTCTATACAGTCAACAAAAACAAGACCAGGAGCTGACTGTGGCTCAGATCATGAACTCCTTATTACCAAATACAGACTTAAATTGAAAAAATTAGGGAAAACCGCTAGACCATTCAGGTATGAGCTAAATCAAATCCCTTATGATTATACAGTGGAAGTGAGAAATAGATTTAAGGGACTAGATCTGATAAACAGAATGCCTGAAAACTATGGACGGAAATTTGTGACATTGTACAGGAGACAGGGATCAAGACCATCCCCATGGAAAAGAAATGCAAAAAAAAAAAATGGCTGTATGGGGAGGCCTTACAAATATCTGTGAAAAGAAGAGAAGCGAAAAGCAAAGGAGGAAAGGAAAGATATAAGCATCTGAATGTAGAGTTCAAAAAATAGCAAGAAGAGACAAGAAAGCCTTCCTTAGCAATCAATGCAAAGAAATAGAGGAAAAGAACAGAATGGGAAAGACTAGAGATCTCTTCAAGAAAATTAGAAATACCAAGGGAACATTTCATGCAAAGATGGGACAGAAGTGGTATGGACCTAACAGAAGCAGAGCATATTAAGAAGAGGTTGCAAGAATACACAGAAGAACTATACAAAAAAGATCTTCACAACCAAGACAATCATGATGGTGTGATCACTCACCTGGAGCCAGACATCGTGGAATGTGAATTCAAGTGGGCCTTAGAAATCATCACTACTAACAAATCTAGTGGAGGTGACAGAATTCCAGTTGAGCTTTTTCAAATCCTGATAGATGATGCTGTGAAAGTGCTGCACTCAATATGCCAGCAAGTTTGGAAATCTCAGCAGTGTCCACAGGACTGGAAAAGGTCAGTTTTCATTCCAATCTCGAAGAAAGGCAATGCCAAGGAATGCTCAAACTACTGTACAATTGCGTTCATCTCACATGCTAGTAAAGTAATGCTCAAAATTCTCCAAACCAGGCTTCAGCAATGTGTGAACTGTGAACTTCCAGATGTTCAGGCGGGTCTTAGAAAAGGCAGAGGAACCAGAGATCAAATTGCCAACATCCGTTGGATCATCAAAAAACCAGAGAGTTCCAGAAAAACATCTATTTCTGCTTTATTGACTATGCCAAAGTCTTTGACTGTGTGGATCACAAGAAACTGTGGAAAATTCTTCAAGAGATGGGAATACCAGACCACCTGACCTGCCTCTTGAGAAACCTGTATGCAGGTCAGGAAGCAACAGTTTGAACTGGACATGGAACAACAGACTGGTTTCAAATAGGAAAAGGCGTACGTCAAGCCTGTATATTGTCACCCCACTTATTTAACGTCTATGCAAAGTACATCATGGAAACCCTGGTTGAAGAAGAAGCACAAGCTTGAACCAAGATTGCCAGGAGAAATATCAATACCTCAGATATGCAGATGACACCAGCCTTATGGCAGAAAGTAAAGAGGAACTAAAAAGCCTTTTGAGGAAAGTGAAAGCAGAGAGTGAAAATGTTGGCTTAAAGCTCAACATTCAGAAAACAAAGATCATGGCATCTGGTCCCATCACTTCATGGGAAACACTGGGGAAACAGTGGAAATGGTGTCACACTTTATTTTTGGGGGGGCTCCAAAATCACTGCAGATGGTGGCTGCAGCCATGAAACTAAAAGACTCTAACTCCTTGGAAGAAAACGTATGACCAACTTAGATAGCATGTTGAAAAGCAGAGACATTACTTTGCTAACAAAGGTCCATCTAGTCAAGGCTATGATTTTTCCAGTGGTCATGTATGATGGGAAAGTTGGACTGTGAAGAAAGCTGAGCACTGAAGAATTGATGCTTTTGAACTGTGGTATTGGAGAAGACTCTTGAGAGTCCCTTGGACTGCAAGGAGATCCAACCAGTCCATCCTAAAGGAGATCAGTCCTGGGTGTTCACTGGAAGGACTGATGCTGAGGCTGAAACTTCAATACTTTGGCCACCTCATGTGAAGAGTTGACTCATTGGAAAAGAGCCTAATGCTGGGAGGGATTGGGGGCAGGAGGAGAAGGGGATGACAGAGGATGAGATAGCTTGATGGCATCACCGACTCGATGCACATGAATTTGGGTGAACTCCAGGAGTTGGTGATGGACAGGGAGGCCTGGCATGCTGCGGTTCATGGGGTCACAAAGAGTCGGACATGACTGAGTGAATGAACTGAACTGAACTGAAGGAATGCAGAGGAAAAAAAGAAAAAAAATTTGTCCTTTTCTCCTCCTTGAGAATTCCACACCCCCAATTACCACTTTGAGAGCCCCAGACCCCTTTCTCCTCCTTAGGGACCCTGAACTTCTTATCAGTCTGCCTAGGAATTGACTCTCTCACTTTCATACCCTATTTCACATATCTTGATCTCAGTTACTACATGGTGCTGCTACCTGCTAGCTAATTCTCTGTATGAAATTATAATGATGGATACATTTGTCCAAACCCATAGAATGTATAACACCAAGAGTGAACCCTAGGTAAACTATGGATTTTGGGTGATTACGATGTATCAATGTAACTTCATCAGTTGTAACAAACGCATGTCCCTGGGGATCGTTGATAGTGGGAGAGACTGGGCATGTGTCGGGGGGTAAGTTGTATAAGGAAAGTTTCTCTAGCTTCCTCTTAATTTTACTGTGAACATAAAACTACTCTAAAATGCACTTTTAAAAATTAAATGTATGGACAATGAACCAAAAATATATTAATATATGTCTTTAATTTTCTTCTGGCTTAAACCTCTAAAAATAAAAGAAATGATATGGAATTAAAGATTACATCTGTAGCAGTATTAGAAATCAAGAAGAGATGATAGCAGAAGGCCAGACATTTGGAAATTTCCTGAAATATGAAAAAATGTTAAATTGAGGAGTAGAGGAAGCCAGAGACAAATCCTAGCCCAGAAGAGAACTTCCATTGAGTTAGAGCACAGGGAGCCAATTACGGGAGTGCTGAAAGCCTGAAGTTAATGATCCAGAGGAGATTGACAGGTCAGTCTCTCTCTTTGCTGTGCTGAGCAGCCAAATCATACGAAACTCTCACTGGCTTAGAGAACACCAAGAGTGATAAAATTCTGCCTCCTCTGAACTTTAGGAGACAAATTGCTGATAACACCCGCTTGAAAACACAGCCCATTTCTCTGCTGTGGGAGAGACATTCCATGATATGAATTGCATTCCAAAAACAAGCCAACCAAATACAATTCAGAACAACCAACACACCAATGCAAACATTTGGCATCTTGAATATTTAAGTAACTTTTATGAACCTTTTAGAAAACTAAAAGGAAGAAGAAAAGTTAAAAATAAATAAAAGTCTAGAAAAAGTTTTCCAAAGAAAAAGCCAGAACGACCATAAATATATGATGTTTAGCATTATTAGTTATCAGAGAAATATTTTATAAAGTGAAAAAAGGAACACAAAACAAAACCTATCATTTCTAAGGTGAAGAAAATTTTAAAAGTGAACAGTCCTAAGAATGAGTTTGCAGAAAAAAATAAATTTTGTATACGAATGGTGAAAAAGTAAATTGTTAGCTTGCAAAATAGTAAAGCAGATGCAGGTACTGTGCCATACAGCAATTCCATTAAAAATATGCCTTACAGGAACTCTTATACCTGTGAACATGAATAAAAGCACCAGGATATCCTCAGTAGGGTTGTTTTTTAATGCCAACCTATGGAGAAAAATGTTTAGTTATTATTTACATGTAGTAATGCTCAACATACAAATACTGAAACATAGTGATGAATTGAAAAAGCAAGTTACACTTGTCTCTATCAGTCAGTCCAGTCACTCAGTTGTGTCCGACTCTTTGCGACCCCATGAATCGCAGCACGCCAGGCCTCCTTGTCCATCACCATCTCCAAGAGTTCACTCAGACTCACGTCCATTGAATCGGTGATGCCATCCAGCCATCTCATCCTCGGGCATCCTCTTTTCCTGCCCCCGATGCCTCCCAGCATCAGAGTCTTTTCCAATGAGTCAACTCTTCGCATGAGGTGGCCAACATGCTGGAGTTTCAGCTTTAGCATCATTCTGTCCAAAAACACCCAGGGCTGATCTCCTTTAGGATGGACTGGTTGGATCATTTTAAGGGACTCTCAAGAGTCTTCTCCAATACCACAGTTCAAAAGCATCAATTCTTCGGTGCTCAGCTTTCTTCACGGTACAACTCTAGCATCCAGACATGACCACTGGAAAAACCATAGCCTTGACTAAATGGACCTTTGCTGGCAAAGTAATGTCTCTGCCTTTCAATATGCTATCTAGATTGGTCATAACTTTTCTTCCAAGGAGTAAGCATCTTTTAATTTCATGGCTGCAGTCACCATCTGCAGTGATTTTGGAGCCCAAAAAGATAAAGTCAGCCACTGTTTCCCCATCTATTTCCCACGAAGTAATGAGACCAGACACCATGACCTTTGTTTTCTGAATGTTGAGCTTTAAGCCAACTTTTTCACTCTCCTCTTTCACTTTCATCAACAGTTTTTTTTTTTAGTTTTTCTTCACTTTCTGCCATAAGGGTGGTGTCATCTGCATATCTGAGGTTATTGATATTTTCCTGGCAATCTTGATTCCAGGTTGTGCTTCTTCCAGCCCAGGGTTTCTCATGATGCACTCTGCATATAAGTTAAATAAGCAGCATGACAATATACAGCCTTGACCTACTCCTTTTCCTATTTGGAACCAGTCAGTTGTTCCATGTCCAGTTCTAACTCTTGCTTCCTGACCTGCATATAGGTTTCTCAAGAGGCAGGTCAGGTGGTCTGGTATTCCCATCTCTTTCAGAATTTTCCACAGTTTATTGTGATCCACACAGTCAGTCTTTGGCATAGTGAATAAAGCAGAAATAGATGTTTTCTGGAACTCTCTTTCTTTTTCAATGATTCAACGGATGTTGGCAATTTGATCTCTGGTCCCTCTGCCTTTTCTAAAACCAGCTGAAAGAGCAATATTGCATAGGAACCTGGAATGTTAGGTCCATGAATCAAGGCAAATTGAACGTGTTCAAACAGAAGATGGAAAGAGTGAACGTTGAAATTCTAGGAATCAGCAAACTAAAATGGATTGGAATGGGTGAATTTAACTCAGATGACAATTATATCTACTACTAGGGGCAGGAATCCCTTAGAAGAAATGAAGTAGCCATCCTGGTCAACAAAGAGTCCAAAATGTAGCACTTGGATGCAATCTCAGAAATGACAGAATGATCTCTGTTCATTTCCAACGCAAAACATTCAATATCACAGTGATCCAAATCTATGCCCCAGCCAGTAATGTTGAAGAAGCTGAAGTTGAAAGATTCGATGAAGACCTACAAAACCTTTTAGAACTAACACCCCCAAAAGATGTCCTTTTCATTATATGGGACTGGAATGCAAAAGTAGAAAGTCACGAAACACCTGGAGTAACAGGCAAATTTGGCCTTGGTCCCATCACTTCATGGGAAATAGATGGGGGTACAGTGGAAACAGTGTCAGATTTTATTTTGGAGGGCTCCAAAATCACTGCAGATGGTGACTGCAGCCATGAAATTAAAAGACGCTTACTCCTTGGAAGAAAAGTAATGACAAACCTAGATAGTATATTCAAAAGCAGAGACATTACTTTGCCAACTAAGGTCCGTCTAGTCAAGGCTATGGTTTTCCCAGTGGTCATGTATGGATGTAAGAGTTGAACTGTGAAGAAGGCTGAGCTCTGAAGAATTGATGCTTTTGAACTGTGGTGTTGGAGAAGACTCTTGAGAGTCCCTTGGACTGCAAGGAGATCCAACCAGTCCATTCTGAAGGAGATCAACCCTGGGATTTCTTTGGAAGGAATGATGCTAAAGCTGAAACTCCGATACTTTGGCCACCTCATGCGAAGTGTTGACTCATTGGAAAAGAGTTTGATGCTGGGAGGCATTGGGGGCAGGAGGAGAAGGGGACAACAGAGGATGAGATGGCTGGATTGCATCACTGACTCAATGAACCTGAATCTGAGTAAACCCTGGGAGTTGGTGTTGGACAGGGAGGCCTGGTGTGCTGCGATTCATGGGGTCACAAAGAGTCGGACACAACTGAGCAACTGAACTGAACTGAACTGGCAAGGAATGAAGCAGCACACAGGCTAATAGAATTTGGCCAAGAAATCGCATTGGTCATAGCAAACACCCTCTTCCAACAACACAAGAGAAGACTCTACACATGGACATCATCAGATGGTTAACATCAAAATCAGATTGATTATATTCTTTGCAGCCAAAGATGGAGAAGCTCTATACAATCAGCAAAAACAAGACCAGGTGCTGACTGTGGCTCAGATCATGAACTCCTTATTGCCAAATTCAGACTTAAATTGAAGAAAGCAGGGAATACCACTAGATCATTCAGGTATGACCTAAATCAAATCCCTTATAATTATACAGTGGAAGTGAGAAATAGATTTAAGGGACTAGATCTGATAGACAGAGTGCCTGATGAACTATGGACTGAGGTTTGTGACATTGTACAGGAGACAGGGATCAAAACCATCACCATGGAAAAGAAATGCAAAAAAGCAAAATGGCTGTCTAGGGAGGCCTTACAAATAGCTGTGAAAAGAAGAGAAACAAAAAGCAAAGGAGAAAAGGAAAGATATAAGCACCTGAATGCAGAGTTCCAAAGAATAGCAAAAAGAGATAAGAAAGCCTTCCTCAGCACTCAATGCAAAGAAATAGAGGAAAACAACAGAATGGGAAAGACTAGAGATGTCTTCAAGAAAATTAGAGATATCAAGGGAACATTTCCTGCAAAGATGGGCTTGGTAAAGGACAGAAGTGGTATGGACCTAACAGAAGCAGAAGATATTAAGAAGAGGTGGGTGGCAAGAACACACAGAAAAACTGTACAAAAAAGATCTTCACGACCCAGATAATCATGATGGTATGATCACTCACCTAGAGCCAGACATCCTGGAATGTGAAGTCAAGTGGACCTTAGAAAGCATCACTACAAACAAAGCTAGTGGAGGTGATGGAATTCCAGTTGAGCTCTTTCAAATCCTGAAAGATGATGCTGTCAAAGTGCTGCACTCAATACACCAGCAAATTTGGAAATCTCAGCAGTGGCCACAGGACTGGAAAAGGTCAGTTTTCATTTCAATCCCAAAGAAAGGCAATGCCAAAGAATGCTCAAACTTGGCTCTATGGAATAACTTAGAAAAGCACATACACAGTATTATCAATGCTCAAGTACATGAAAAAGTGTAACGCCTTCAGCAAGAGTAATGGTAATATCTAGGAAAAGAAGGAATGGTATCAGAATAGGGTAAATTATCATTTCAATCATTTTTATAACTTTTATTTAAAACTCTTTTTCTGAAGAAAGATGTGACAAATACATTTATTAAATATGCATGGTGGCTATGTAGGTGTTTAAAATTGTTTTCTGCTCTCTATGTTCAATATATTGCCAGTAAAATTACATTGGAAATTTAAAATATATCCACTCAGAATCCTTCACAAGGACATTTATAAGCAGCTTTATGCATATTTCCCAGAACTTGGAAGTGACCAAGATGTCCTTCAATAGGTGAATATCCAGACAATGGAAAATTTTTGATGTTAAAAAGAAATGTGCTATTATAGCATGGAAAGATAGAAGGAAAGTTAAATGCTTATTACAGTGTGAGAGATGCCAATCTAGAAAATCTACATACTGTATGTCATTCTAGAAAAGACAGAAGTATAAAGACAGTAGGAAGATCAGTGGTTATAAGAGGTTGGCTTGGGGACAGAAGGAAGAATAAGCTGAGTACAGAAGATTTTTAGGACAGTGAAAATACTGTATACTATAATTATGGATATAAATCACTATATATTGTCCAAACTCTTAGGATGTACAACATCGAGAGTGAAACTTTGCTGATACTGTTCAGTCACTAAGTCGTGTCTGACTCTTTGTGACCCAATGAGCATGCCAGGATTCCCTGTCCTTCACTATCTCCCAGAGTTTGCTCAAACTCATGTCCATTGAGTCAGTGATGCCACCAAACCATGTCATCCTCTGTCACTCTCTTCTCCTCTCGCCATCAAACTTTCCCAGTGTCAGGGTCTTTTCTAATCATTAGGCTCCTTCCATCAGGTGTCCACAGTGTTATAGTTTAGCATCAGTCCTTCTAATGAATATTCAGGGTTGATTTCCTTTAGGATTGATTGCTTTAATCTCCTTGCTGTCCTAGAGACTTGCAAGAGTCTTCTCCAGCACCATAGTTTGAAAACATTAATTCTTTGATGGTCAGCCTTCTTTATGGCCCAACTCTCACATCCATACGTGACTACTGGAAAAACCATAGCTTTGACTATATGGACCTTTGTTGGCAAACGATACATACCACTATATACTTGTCTGAACTCATAGAGTGTACAACATCGAGAGTGAAAATTAAGGTAAACAATCATCAGTTGTAGCAAATGCACAACTCTGGTGGGAAATGTTAATCATGGGAGAGGCTATGTATGCATGGCAGTAGGGAGTCACATATACATAGCTTCCCCCACCACCATTTTTTTTTTTTTTTTTTGCTGTTAATCTAAAACTGATCTAAAAAAATTAAACCTTTTTAAAATCACCCCCATCACATTAAAAATACTACATCATTAAATGCAAAACTTTCAAAACTGCTCTTAAAAAAGAGCAAAGACGAAAGTAATAAATGAGGACACTGGGAGCAACCTGCCAAATCATGTTGGATGTAGCCAAAGAGATGTTCAGAAGAAAATATATTGCCTTAAAAGCACTCTGTAAAATGAGAAATTGTATTTGTAAGTGAAATAAACATTGAGCTCTAAAAGTTAGAGTTAGGCATGAAAATGGAAATATAAACTTAATACAAAGGAAACAGCCTAGTGTTATGGTTAAGATTGGCTTCCAGAGTCAGGTTACCTTGATTTTGAGTTCAGGCTCTGCTACCCACCAGCTGTAAAACACTGGGAAATTTATTTAACTAGCTTTCTCTCAGTTTCTCCATCTTTTTAAATAGAATTATAATAGTATCTTCTTCATAAAACTAATAAGAATTTAATGTGTTTATATTGTGATAGCACTTAAAACACTGGCTCCCAGAGTCAAAGAACTTAATAGAGAAGATAATAGAAGTTAACTAAGTGACATAAAAATGCACGCTGAGTTGGATGAACAAATAAAACCAAATGCTGAAATTTGATAAGATAATAAATGTTTGGCAAGTTCAATTGAAAATAAAAAATAAAAAAGGATATCAAACAAAGATGAACAAAATTAGAAACAAGGAGGCTGATACAACATTTCAATATTGAAGGAATAAGACAAGGAATTGCTGTAGATACATGTGTAGCTCACTGAACATTTGGTGGATTCTCTTATCATATTTTGAAACAAAACAAAAGCAGAACTAATTAGAGTACTATCAAGCAGTACACTGTTTGCCTTTTAAAACTTTAGTGATGATTGTGTTAAATACATTTAAATTATTTCTATGAAACTCAAGGAAAATTAATATCAGCAGAAAAATATAACAGAAAAATATTTTATTTAATATAATTTTAAGGGTCTTATTTCCTCATCACTGAACAAGACACCTAACTTGTTCAGGGCTGTGATCCCAGTTGAATATGTAATGTAGCAAGTTTCTTTTTACCAAAGTTATGGCCTTGAACACAAATGGAACAAAGGTAGTATCTCTCCTAAAATGAATAATTGTTTTTATTCACATGATGAAGCATAGAAGTGGTATAGTTTTGATGCATATGAAAGTCAGTTTCAGTGTATGCACTGAGCAGGCAAATTGGGTTTTAGAGATAATACTATCTGAAAAAATAATAAAATCAATTCCTGTGGTACATTCCATATGGCCTAGCAAAGAAAGAACCATTTGCTAATGGTCATATGCAATAAGCATAAGTAGTATTTGGGATATTGACTTTCAGAATTCATTTATTATAAATACACACTAATTTGAAATGTTATTAGACTACTAAAATGAAAACCATTGGTTTATGGCTAATAATAGAGAATGATGAGAGTAGGCATGAAATTACGCAAGGGAAAACAAAGGACTAAAACAAGAGGATCAAGAACAAAAACTTGGAATCAAGCAGGTTTAAACAGAAGCTATAGGAGACCAAGTTAAATTATAAGTCCTGGCAAAGAGGGAGGAAAGATTGGCATTTGGAAAGATAGGTGGGGTGAACAGATGCATATAACTGGATAAATGTTATGTTGCAGACACTGAGATAAGAAACAAAAAATCAAGATGGGAATTACTAATAATGTTAGAGGTCACAGAGAAGTCTAATAGAAGGAGGAATGAAAGGGCCCCTTTTGTTTTAGAATTTAAGAGGTGGTGGTTAATTGTAATGAGAACAATATCATCCACCAACGCTTATGCTACAAGTTCTTTTATACACTGCCATCTTGCCCTGCAGAGACTCATTTTTACTAGGAGATTGGGTCTATAAATAGAAATGAGTTTGGTGATAAGTAAATTTAATAATAGGCTTCCCAGGTGGTATAGTAGTAAAGAATCTGCCTGCCAATGCAAGAGACACAGGATACAGAAGTTCAATCCCTGGGTCAGGAAGATCCTCTAGAGTAGGAAATGGTAACTGACTTCAGTATTCTTGCCTGGGAATTCCATGGACAGTGCCTGGTGGGCCACAGGCTATCACACAGTCAGACATGACTGAGCAACTGAGCAAAACACGTTTAATAATACAGACTAGGAACTGTGGAACCTTGGACACAGAAAATTGGAAGCCTATTTCTCACAGTTCAGAAAGATTTTTAAATGTGTTTGATTCATCTTACTATGTTCCTATGTTACTATGTTCATAAGTATATTTGATATTTGTTCTTTCATTTCCACCGTGAATCCGTCATCACTTCTTACCACATTACTGTAATGGCTTCTAAACCGGTATGTCTGCTTCAGTTTTACCTCATTGTCATCTAATGTCCAAGAACTTCCAGAACGATCTTTCCATAAACTTCAGTGTAAAATACCCTTAATTAAAACTATAGAGTTCAGATTAATTCAGTTCAGTTCAGTTCAGTTCAGTTGCTCAGTCGTGTCCAACTCATTGTGACCCCTGCAGCATGCCATGCCTCCCTGTCCATCACCATCTCCCAGAGTTCACTCAAACTCACGTCCATCGAGTCGGTGATGCAATCCAGCCATCTCATCCTCTGTAGTCCCCTTTTCCTCGTGCCCCCAATCCCTCCCAGCATCAGAGTCTTTTCCAATGTGTCAACTCTTCACATACGGTGGCCAAAATATGGGAGTTTCAGCTTTAGCATCATTCCTTCCAAAGAAAACCCAGAGCTGATCTCCTTTAGAGTGTACTCGTTCGATCTCCTAGCAGTCCAAGGAACTCTCAAGAGTCTTCTTCAACACCACAAATTAATTACCATCATACAAAAAAGCCTTGAATTACCTGGTCTTGGTTTATGAAATCATGGAAATCTGAGCGATTCTCTGTCATCATAATCCTTGTTGCACTCTTTTGTCTTTCCTGTCTCCTTTAGTTAGTTAGATGTTATTCTTTTTTAGCTCCTCATTTTAAAACAATGCCTGGAATATATTACCATGAATTTTTTTATTCCTCACTCGGTAAATCTCTCTCATTTATTTTGTAACTGGAAGTTTGTACTTAATAGTTTTTGATGGGTTGGATATATAAGTACATAAAAACTTGTGGGAATGTTTACTTTTGTCTACCTGTCCATATGCTATTTAAATAAAATTATAAAATGAGTGAACACTGAATAGGTTAAATGACTAATAAACTTCCTATTGTACATCATTTTTCATAGCCTTTATCCCTTGGACTGAAAGGAGATCCAATTAGTCCATCCTAAACGATATCAGTCCTGAGTGTTCATTGAAAGGACTGATCTTGAAGCTGAAACTCCAATACTTTAGCCACCTGATGTGAAGAGCTGACTCATTTGAAAAGACCCTGATGCTGGGAAAGATTGAAGGCAAGATACAAAGGGAACAGAGGATGAGATGGTTGGATGGCATCACTGACTGAATGGATTTGAATTTGGGTAAACTCTCGGATTTGATGATGGACAGGGAAGCCTTCTGTGCTGCGGTCCATGGTATAGCAAAGAGTCAGACATGACTGAGTGACTGAACTGAACTGAACTGATCACTCCATATGATTTTCAATAGCTATACATATTACTTATTCTTAATACTTATAGCAGAAAAATAAATGGAAAACAATATCCTTTTTAATCCATATTCCTTCTGGAATGTAGGCTTTAGACACACACATTCTTATCCAGATTTTGGTCAGCAGATTAATTTAGCTGAAGCTTCCCAGAGGACTCTGGCATGCAAGTTTGTCCCTGGAGAGAATTTTAGAAACATAATAGCAACTCCAAGTAAAAAGAACATGCTTTCTCAGATTTTTCTATTGACAATACCATAACTTCCAAATAATTACGGAACAGAGAAACTTTGAATCATTTATCCTAGAATGTACAGGCTCTGCTCTCTCTCCATTAGTGACTGAGCCATGAGTTATAAAGATATAAGACCAAAATACATATATAAGTACAATAAATTAAATATAATTTTGAAGCAGATAATGTATATATAATGTATATACTATGCAAAAAAAGTTTGATAGTTCATAAAAAAAATAGAATTTCCCCATACCTAACAATCTTAACCTCCCTGGTAGCTCAAATGGTAAAGAGTTCATCTGCAATGCAGGAGACACAGGTTGAATCACTGGATTGGGAAATTCCCCTGGATAAGGAATTGGTTACCCACTCCAGTATTCTTTCCTGGAGAATTCCGTGGAAAGAGGAGCCTGGCAGGCTATAGTCTCTGGGATTGCAGAGTCAGACATGACTGAGTGACTAACAATCACTTCTAGGTTTATATCCAAAATAATTGAAAGCAGGATCTAGAAGAGATATTTGTATATCCATATTCATAGTAGATTTATTTACAATAGCCAGAGGGTAGAAACAAGCCAAATGTCCATGATCAGGTAAACAGGAAAAAAAAAAATGTTGTATAAACATAAATGGAATATTATTCACCCTTTATAAAGGAAGGCAATTGTATCACATTCTGCAACATGGGTGAACACTGAGGATATTATGCTGTTATATAAACCATCACAAATAGAAAATGCTGCATGATTGGACTTATATAAGGTATCTTCAATAGTGAAATTCATGGAAACAGAAAGTAAAATATTGGTTCCCAGGGGCTTAAGGTAAGGAGAAGTTGGGGAGATGTTATTTAATTGGTATAGAGTTCAGTTTTGCAAGATGTGAAAATTCTGGAGACTGGTTACACAAAAATGTGAATATACTTACTACTGAATTGAACATTAAAAAAATGATTAAGAAGGTAAATTTTATGTTACCTACTCTTTACTATGGGCTTCTCAGGTGGTGCAGTAGTATAAATACCACCCTGCTAATATGGGACATGTGGATTTGATCCCTGGGTTTGAAAGATCCTCCTTGGTAGGAAATGGAACCCTCTTCAGTATTCTTGCCTAGAAAATTCCGTGAACAGAGGAGCCTGCTGGCTACAGTCCATGGGGTCATAGAGAGCTGGATGTGACTGAGCACACATGGACTTTTTACAATTAACAATTTTAAAATATTATATATATGTGAATGACCAGTGCATTCTTTTGGCAAAAATCTATTAGCCTTTGCCATGCTTCATTCTGTACTCCAAGGCCAAATTTGCCTGTTACTCCAGGTATTTATTGACTTCCTACTTTTGCATTCCAGTCGCCTAAAATGAAAAGAACATCTGTTTTGCGTGTTAGTTCTAAAAGGTCTTGTAGGTCTTCATAGAACCGTTCAACTTCAGCTTCTTCAGCATTACTGGTTGGGGCATAGACTTGGATTACCGTGATATTGAATGGTTTGCCTTGGAATCAAACAGAGATGATTCTGTTGTTTTTGAGACTGCATCCAAGAACTTCATTTCAGACTCTTTTGCTGACTATGATGGCTACTCCATTTCTTTTAAGGAATTCTTGCCCACAGTAGATATAATGGCCATTTGAGTTAAGTTCGCCCATTTTAGTCCATTTTAGTTCACTGATTCCTAACATGTCAGTGTTCAATCTTGCCATCTCCTGTTTGACCACTTCCAATTTGCCTTGATTCTAACATTCCAGTTTTCTATGTAATATTGCTCTTTAAAGCATCAGACTTTGCTTCTATTACCAGTTATATCCAAAACTAGGTGTTTTTTTTTTTTTTTCCCTTTGGCTCAGTCTGTTCATTCTTTCTGGAGTTATTTCTGCACTGATTTCCAGTAGCATATGGGGCACCTACAAACCCATGTAGTTCATCTTCCAGTTTTCTATCTTTTCTGCCTTTTCATACTGTTCATGGGGTTCTCAAGGAAAGAATACTGAAGTGGTTTGCCATTCCCTTCTCCAGTAGACCACATTTTGTCAGAATTCTCTACCATGTCCCGTCTGTCTTGGGTGGCCCTACATGACATGGTTCATAGTTTCATTGAATTAGACAAGGCTGTGGTCCATGTGCTCAGATTGGTTAGTTTTCTGTGATTGTAGTTTTCAGTCTGTCCGCTCTCTGATGGAGAAGGATAAGAGGCTTATGGAATCTTCCTGAAAGGAGAAACTGACTGAAGAGGAAACTGATTCTTGTTCTGATGGGCGGGCCATGCTCAGTTCAGTTCAGTTGCTCAGTCATGTGGAACTCTTTGCGACCCCATGAATCGCAGCACTCCAGGCCTCTCTGTCCATCACCAACTCCCGGAGTTCACTCAGACTCACATCCATTGAGTTCAGTGACGCATCCAGCCATCTCATCCTTTGTCGTCCCCTTCTCCTCCTGCCCCAATCCCTCCCAGCATCAGACTCTTTTCAAATGAGTCAACTCTTCGCATGAAGTGGTCAAAGTATGGAGTTTCAGCTTTAGCATCATTCCTTCCAAAGAAATCCCAGGGTAGATCTCCTTCAGAATGGATTGGTTGGATCTCCTTGCAGTCCAAGGGACTCTCAAGAGTCTTCTCCAACACCACAGTTCAAAAGAATCAATTCTTCGGCACTCAGCCTTCTTCACAGTCCAACTCTCACATCCGTACATGACCACTGGAAAAACCATAGCCTTGACTAGATGGACCTTAGTTGGCAAAGTAATGTCTCTGCTTTTGAATATGCTGTCTAGGTTGGTCATGAATTTTCTTCCAAGGAGTAAGCATCTTTTAATTTCATAGCTGTAATCACCATCTGCAGTGATTTTGGAGCCCTAAAAGATAAAATCTGACACTGTTTCCACTGTTTCCACTGTTTCCCCATCTATTTCCCATGAAGTGATGGGACCAGATGCCATGATCTTCGTTTTCTCAATGTTGAGCTTTAAGCCAACGTTTTCACTCTCCTCTTTCACTTTCATCAAGAGGCTTTTTAGTTCCTCTTCACTTTCTGCCATAAGGGTGGTGTCATCTGCATATCTGAGGTTATTGATATTTCTCCCAGCAATCTTGATTCCAGCTTGTGTTTCTTCCAGTCCCGCATTTCTCATGAGGTACTCTGCATATAAGCTAAATAAGCAGGGTGACAATATATAGCCTTGACGTACTCCTTTTCCTATTTGAAACCAGTCTGTTGTTCCATGTCCAGTTCGAACTGTTGCTTCCTGACCTGCATATAGGTTTCTCAAGAGGCAGGTCAGGTGGTATGATATTCCCATCTCTTGAAGAATTTTCCACAATTTATTGTGATCCACACAGTCAAAGGCTTTGGCCTAATCAATAAAGCAGAAAGAGATGTTTTTCTGGAACTCTCTTGCTTTTTCCATGATCCATGCTCAGTAAACCATTAATCTAATTTTTTGTTGATGTGTGGAGCTGTGTTCCTTGCCTGCTGTTTACCTGGGGCTTAACTATGGTGGAAGTAATGAAGATAATGGCGATCTCCTTCAAAATATCCCATGCATGTAGTGCGACAGTCAGTGCCCCCAACCCTGCAGCAGGCCACCACTGACCCACGCTTCCGCTGGGGTCTCCTAGACATTCCAGGGCAAGTCTGGATCAGTCTCTTGTTGGGTTACTGATCCTTTCTCTTGGATTCTGATGACCACAGGCTCTGTTTGTGCCATCCAAGAGTCTGTTTTCCAGTCCTGTGTAAGTTCTGGCAGCTCTATTGTGGGGTTAATGGCAACCTCCTCGAAGAGGGCTTATGCCATACCAAGTCTGCTGCACCCAGAGCCCCTGTTCCTGTGGCAGTCCACTGCTGACCTGTAGCTCCACAGGAAACACTCAAATACAGTTCTGTCTCAGTCTCTGTGAAGTTCCTGGATCCTGGTGTGTACAAGGTTTCTTTAAGCCCTCTGAGCATCTCTGGGGGAAATGGGGTTTGATTATAAATGTGAATTCACCTCTCCTTCCACCATGATGGGCTCTTCCTTTGCCCTTGGATGTAGATTATCTCCTCACAACTGCTCCATGGCCTACCATCTTGCTGGGGATTCTTGGACCTTGGACGTGGGGTATATCCTCAGGGCTGCTCCAGAGAAGCACAACCACCACTCTTGACCTTTGATGAGGGGTATATCATAGGGGGTCATAGCAAACACCTTCTTCCAACAACACAAGGCAACACTCTACACATGGACATCACCAGATGGTCAATACCAAAAGATTGATTATAACTTTTACATCCAAAGATGGAGAAGCTCTACACTGTTGTATACAGCTTCTAAACATAAGCTCTATACAGAAGCTCTATACAGTCAGCAAAAACAAGACCAGGAGCAGACTGGCTCAAATCATGAACTTCTTATTGTCAAATTCAGACTTAAATTGAAAAAAGTAGGGAAAACCACTAGAACATTCAGGTATGATTTAATCAAATCTCCTAAAATCATACAGTGGAAGGGAGAAGTAGATTCAAGGGATTAGATCTGATAGACAGAGTTGAACTGTGGATGAAGGTTCATTGTACAGGAGACAGGGATCAAGAGCATCCCCAAGCAAAAGAAAAGCAAAAGCAAAATGGCTGTATGAGGAGGCCATACAAATAGCTGTGAAAAGAACAGAAGCAAAAAGCAAAGGAGAAAAGGAAAGATATACCCATTTGAATGCAAATTTCCAAAGAATAGCAAGGGGAGATAAGAAAGCCTACCTCAGTGATCAATGCAAAGAAATAGAGGAAAAAAATAGAATGAGAAAGACTAGCCATCTTCTCAAGAAAATTAGAGATACAAAGGGAACATTTCAAGCAAAGGTGAGTTCAATAAGGGACAGAAATTGTATGGACCTAACAGAAGCAGAAGATATTAAGAACAGGTGGCTAGGATACACAGAAGAACTGTACAAAAAGATTTTCATGACCCAGATAATTACAATGGTGTGATCATTCACCTAGAGCCAGACATCCTGGAATCTGAAGTCAAGTGGGCCTTAAGAAGCATCACTATGAACAAAGCGAGTGGAGGTGATGAAATTCCAGGTGAGCCATTACAAATCCTAAAAGATAAAGCTGTGAAAGTGCTGCACTCAACATGCCAGCAAATTTGGAAAACTCAGAAGTGGCCGCAGGACTGGAAAATAAGTGTTCATTCCAATCACTAAGAAAGGCAATGCCAAAGAATGCACAAACTACCACACAATTCCACTCATCTCACACACTAGTAAAATAATGCACAAAATTCTCCAAGCCAAGCTTCAACAGTATGTGAACCATGAACTTGCAGATGTTGAAGCTGGTTTTTGGAAAAGCAGAGGAACCAGAGATCAAATTGCCAACATCCGTTGGATCATCAAAAAAGCAAGAGAGTTCCAGAAAAACATATATTTCTGCTTAATTGACTATGCTAAAGCCTTTGACTGTGTGGATCACAATAAACTGTGGAAAATTCTGAAAGAGATGGGAATAACAGACCATCTGTCCTGCCTCCTGAGAAACTTGTATGCAGGTCAGGAAGCAGCAGACTGGTTGCTGGACATGAAACAACAGACTGGCTCGAAATAGGAAAAGGAGTATGTCAAGGCTGTATATTGTCATCCTGCTTATTTAACTTATATGCAGTGTATATCATGAGAAATGCTGGCCTGGAGGAAGCACAAGCTGAATCAAGATTTCCAGGAGAAATAACAATAACTTCATATATGCAGATGACACCACCCTTATGGTAGAAGTTGAAGAAGAGCTAAAGATCCTCTTGATGAAAGTGAAAGGGGAGAGTGAAAAAGTTGGCTTAAAACTCAACATTCAGATAACTAAGATCATGGCATCTGGTCCCATCACTTCATGGCAAATAGATGGGTTAACAGTAGAAACAACAACAGACTTTACTTTGGGGGGCTCCAAAATCACTGCAGATGGTGATTGCAACCATGAAATTAAAAGACACTTGCTCCTTGGAAGGAAAGTCATGACCAACCTAGACAGCATATTAAAAAGCAGAGACATTATTTGCCAACAATGGTCCATCTACTCAAGGCTATGTTTTTTCAAGTAGTCATGTATAGATGTGAGAGTTGAACTATAAAGAAAGTTGAGCACTGAATAATTGATGCCTCTGAACTGTATTATTGGAGAAGACTCTTGAGAGCCCCTTGGACTGTAAGAAAATCCAACCAGTCCATTCTAAAAGAAATCAGTGCTGATATTCATTGGGAAGACTGATGTTGAACCTGAAACTCTAATACTTTGTGCATCTGATGCAAAAAGCTGACTCATTGGAAAGGACCCTGATGCTAGGAACTATGAAGGCAGGAGGAGGAGAAGAGCATGACTGAGCATGACATGGTTGGATGGCATCACCGACTCAATGGGTATGAATTTGCTTAAACTCCGGGAGTTGGTCATGGATGGGGGGCCTGGTGTGTTGTGGTCCATTGGGTCACAAAGAGTTGGACATGACTGAATGACTGATCTGTACTGATACAAATGTAACTATATCAAATATACAAATATTTCCATAAATTATAAACTTTTAGACTTGAATAAGACTTAAAGTATCATTTAATTCAATATGTGTCATTCTCTCACATGACAAAATTAACACAGAGAAAATAATGTGCTTTGGAGAATAACACCTAGCTCTTTAGTGGAAAAAAAAAATCCTTTGTGTCTCATTAAAATTGAAGTTCCTTCTTTTAGGTATTTTTTAAAAATATTTATACCAAACAAGCATATGTAGCTTTCTATTTTAAATAGTGTTTTCCTCTCATATTAAGTATATTTTATTTAATTCTTTGTTTCTCAAGTAAAAATATTTGTAAAATGTCTCTACTCATTTTTCTATTCTTTCTATGTAATGTGAAGAGTGGTTATTTTGCCATAGCAATTTTGCAGAAGTCATTGCTTTTTTGGGCATATGTTTATTCTAAGTTAATTATTTCTATTCCTTTGGCATAATTCATAAGAAAACGAGCTTCATCATGTCAGGTGTTTACTCAGTGAATCTCATTTCCCTCACTCCTCCCTTTCTGCAGCAGAGATAATTTAACACTAAGAATTTTAAATTTGCCCTGCAGGGAAAAGAAAAAGGAAAAAATCTCCTTCTTATGAAAGAAGCCAGGACTATAAATTGCAAAATAAGCATCCTATAGAACTTGCTTGGGTTTGGACTTACAACATCTTGCTGCCATTAATATTAACAAGTCCTTGCAGGCACTCTCAGTTGCTCAGCTGTGTTCGACTCTTTGAGACCCCATGGACTATAGCCCACCAGGCTCTCCATCCATGTAATTCTCCAAGCAAGAATACTGGAATGGGTTGCCAATTTCTTCTCCTTGGGATCTTCCTGATCCAGGGGTCAAACCTGCAGCTCCTGCATTGGCAGGTGGATTCTTTAACCCTGAGCCACCTGGGAAGGCCCAACAAGTCCTTTACTCAAGGCTAACAGATTAAGTAAAATAAACCCCTAGGATTTTATAATGTATTTCTAAGATTTAGTAAATTTAACTTTAGGGTTACAAACAAGTATTATTCATATTACACAATCTCTCTTTTAGACTACTCACTTGATATCCTCTTCTACTTAATTAGTTGGTCACATCATAAACAGGAAGCACTGTAGACTCCAGGAAGTAGGGAACGTATGGATAAGTTAATGGAAAAGTTTAAAAGATTGTATTTCATTTTCTTCTTCCCAAATTTCAAAGGCGTTTTGAAATACATTTCTCTCAATTTATAGGATTAAGGCATTTTCCCTCAATGATAATTTTCCCTTCCTGCCTTTTTCCTTCATTTTCTCATAACAGAATAAGGAAAAAAATGTGTAGAAATATGAAGCCAGATATGTAGAAGATGCTTTTATATCTGAGAAAATTGCCATATTACTAAATATCCAGAAATATAATTAATGCCAGACTCAGGTGGAGACAGTACTTTTGCCTTTGGACTACTTTGAAGGAACCAAAGGGAGTAGGAATCTTTGTTAGTATTAAACATCATCTTTAACAAGTTAGTACTTATTAAAAGCAGCATAGCCCTATGCCTGGTGGGCTGCCATCTATGGGGTCGCACAGAGTCAGACACGACTGAAGCGACTTAGCAGCAGCAGCAGCAGCAGCCCTATGGAAACACTTCCCACATTGCAAGCAGATTCTTTAACGTCTGAGCCACCAGGGAAACACCTAAAATTTTGTAATTGAGTATAATTGAAATTTAGTTTTGATTTTATGTAAAAATATCTATAGAATTATGGTTGAACATTTTAATAAGAAACGATATCTATTTTAATGAAAAGGAGAAATTCCACAAAAGTTATCATTTTTTAAAATAGATTCAGGCAGGAGTTGGAAAGGTAGAGATAATAGAGTGTGAATCTACATAATAATTATTTTAGAATTTCATGCTGCCCTCAATGGTGACATGATTAAACCTATTAATTAACAAATATTTTAGTATGTATAGTTGGGTTAGTCTCCAAGTTCAGGATTTGTCAAAGGTTAGCAAGTAGACCATCACTTTATATTTACAAAATTAAATGGTTTATAGATGTGGCCTCTGTTGTCAAAGAAAATTTAAGTTTCCACTACAGAATATTTATTGTTCTTGTTTAGTGGCTAAATTGTGTCTGACTCTTTTGCAACCCCATTGACTATAGCTCACCAGGCTCCTCTGTCCATGGGATTTCCTGGGCAAGAATGATGGGGTGGGTTGTCATTCCCTTCTCCAAGGGTCTTCCCAACCCAGGGATTGAACTTACATCCCTGAGTCTCCTGTATTGGCAAATGGATTCTTTACCACTGAGCAATCTGGGAAGCCAAGTATAGAATATACAAAATATATAAATATACATAGGCATAATTATTCTCAACATTAACCCTGATAAGTAGGAAAAATCATTCATACACAGAACATTTCAAAGAAATGAACATTTTAAATATTTAGGAAGGCAATAGGTTCAAAAGAGCACAATATATTACAGTTATTCAAAAAGCATGATCTCTAAACCAACAGGTTTGGTGATGACTCCATTGAAAATTCATTGAAATCATCTGAAAATTATGAAATTATTAAAAACAAAAATTGAAAGTCTAGACTTTGAGGAAAAGCAAGGTGTATTCTAAATTTCTGTAGCTATGTCTTATTAAGGTCTGTCTAGTCAAGGCTATGGTTCTTCCAGTGGTCATGTATGGATGTGAGAGTTGGACTGTGAAGAAAGCTGAGTGCCAAAGAATTGATGCTTTTGAATTGTGGTGCTGGAGAAGACTCTTGAGAGTCCCTTGGACTGCAAGGAAATCCAACCAGTCCATTCTAAAGGAGATCAGTCCTGGTTGTTCATTGGAAGGACTGATGCTGATGCTGAAACTCCAATACTTTGGCCACCTCAGGCAAAGAGTTGACTCACTGGAAAGGACTCTGATGCTGAGAGGGATTGGGGGCAGGAGGAGAAGGGGACAACAGAGGATGAGATGGCTGGATGGCATCACTGACTCGATGGACATGAGTTTGGGTGTACTCTGGGAGATGGTGATGAACAGGGGGGCCTGGCGTGCTGCAATTCACAGGGTCACAAAGAATCGGACACGACTGAGTGAATTGAACTGAACTGATGTCTTTAAAAATGGATAGTGATTGCTCTTATTTCAGCATCACTTGAAGTGAATCAGTTTGCTTCTGTTTATTACAAAAACTTTTTCAGTTACTTTCTTTAAATGTGAGAAAGGGACTTAATTTCTGGTGTATGGCTTTGAACTTTTTCTTTTAGGGACCTGCTCAATCTCCTTCAGGGAAATCTCGGTTTGACCATAGACACTAGTCCCAAGGTCGGGAGGAGCAGCAGTAGGAACAAGAGCAATAACAGGTAAGCACTGGACTTAGACCTTCCTGGATACATTTGGAATTAGTATTTGATGGAGAGACTCATCTCTTCTGTTCCACTGGCTTTTGTTCCCTGAGTCCTTTGAATTACACTACACTCAGTTCTACCTGGAGTGTTCATTCTAAAGTTTATCCTCTTCCTATTCAATTCCTTCTTTTTCCCCATCCTGGGAAAGCTACATATTGGGTATTTTTGTGTGTGTGTGTGTAAATATTAAAAAAAAAAAAAAAAAACAACTAAAGGAAAGAACCGCCATCTTAATGAGATATGAAGAGTTTTACATCAATTCATGAAATCTCATTTTGTTGAAAGGGTAAAGGAAACCACTCTGGTGGTTAAAGGATTGAGAATGAAATACTAGGGACTAAAGTTTTAAAAGATAGTTGGAGAAACAGAAACCCTGGACAAAATTGAGATAGAATAATACAAACACCTTCTATCTCTAGATTGAGATTCCATCTCAAGATTACAAGAGAATGGTGTATGAACTCACTGTAATTAAATATTTTGTAACACATAAGTGATTTTTTTTTAAGGCATTTGAAAGATGGTTACAAAATCCAAGGTCATGGTTAATTATTCAAAGGGTTAGTGAATTTCAAGTAAGCTGAACACTAACTGCCATTTTAAGAATACTTCCTCAAGCTGAGTGGAAAATAGAAACTAATACAAAATGATGATTCTTTGAAGAAAATCAATTACAAACAAACACTAAATTAAAATTAGATATAAGCTTATTAAACTCTAACAGCCTTAATGTGCTTGCAATTTGATAAATAATTGACTTCTCATCTTATTTCTTCAGGTGACAACTACACTTTGGTATTTTTTTCCTTTTTATTTTATAAGTACTTTGACTCATAATGACATCTATGAATATAAGAGCTAATGAAAAGAAGGGGTATATTAACTCCGCTACTTACATCTAGTTTAACTGAAAACAAATAGCAGTCGAAAGAAGAAAATTAAATAAAAATGACTGTAAGATGAGAGCATGAAGATGGTTGAAAGGGAAAAAGGGGAAGAAGCATCAATAGTTGCAGAAATATTCAAGTTGTGTTCATATTAATCTATAAAGCTGCACTTCTGAGAGTACTATTTATACAATAGTGCTATGTGTAAACAATACCAATTCTTTAACCTGAGCTCTTGTTGAACACAGTTTTGGACATAACTTTTACAAAATAAAACTTAATTTTTTTAAAGTTTCATGTCTGTTTTTACAAATACGCTCTAAAATGCATACTCTGTTAAGAAATGTGAACAGTTGGGGATTGCATGCTCTCCATTCCCCTCTTTACATAAGTGCATTTTCCCAAGGCAGTATTCACATCAGCTACTATTACAATGCATTTTATAAAATAAGACTCACTTGATGTACTTTTCCTCATTTGTTCATAAAGCACTGAATGTTTACCATGTGCTGGTTCTAAGACTGCAGATATAAAAGAGCAAGATCTAAAGGCATGTGAGACCATGACTATGAATTACAATAAAGTGGTTGGCTGCAAACTCATAAAATCATAGAGTCAGTATGGATCTCCGATTTACCTTCCTCTAAAAAATATTATGAGTATTATTATTTCAAATTAAAATTTCAATCCTTGTAAGGGATCCAATGACTGTGGCTCAGATGATGAACTCCTTATTGCAAAATTAGACTTAAATTGAAGAAAGTAGGGAAAACCACTAGACCATTCAGGTATGACCTAAATCAAATACCCTGCAATTATACAGTGGAAGTGACAAATAGATTCAAGGGGTTAGATCTCATAGACTCTGTGAAGAATTTTGGACAGAAGTTCATGACATGGTATAGGAGGCAGTGATCTAGAGCAGCCCCAAGAAAAAGGAATGCAAAAAGGCAAAATGGTTCTCTGAAGAGGCCTTACAAATAGCTGAAAAAAGAAGTGAAGCTAAAGGCAAAGGAGAAAAACAAAGATATATGTATCTGAATGCAGATTTCCAAAGAATAGCAAGGAGAGATAAGAATGTCTTCCTCAGTGATCAATGCAAAGAAATAGAGGGGGAAAAAAATAGAAGGGGAAAGACTAGAGATCTCTTCAAGAAAATTAAAGATAAAGGGAACATTTCATGCAAAGATGGGCTCAATAAAGGACAGAAATGGTGTGGACCTAACAGAAACAGAAGATATTAAGAAGAGGTGGCAAGAATATACAGAAGAACTGTACAAAAAAGATCTTCATGACCCAGATAGTCACGATGGTGTGATCACTCACCTAGAGCCAGACATCCTGGAATCTGAAGTCATGTGGGCCTTAGGAAGAATCACTATGAACAAAGATGGAATTCCAGTTGAACTATTTCAAATCCCAAAATATGAAGCTGTGAAAGTGCTGCACTCAAAATACCAGCAAATTTGGAAAACTCAGCAGTGGCCATAGGACTGGAAAGGGTCTGTTTTCATTACAATCACTAAGAAAGACAATGGCAAAGAATGCTCAAACTACTGCACAATTGCACTCACATGCTAGGAAAGTAATGCTCAAAATTCTCCAAGCCAGACTTCAACAGTATGCAAACTGTGAACTTCCATATATTGAAGCTGGTTTTGGAAAAAGCAGAGGAACCAGAGATCAAATTGCCAACATCCATTGGATCTTCTAAAAAGCTACAGAGTTCCAGTAAAACATCTGTTTCTGCTTTATTGACTGTGCCAAAGCGTATGACTATGTGAATCACCATAAACTGTGGAAAATTCTTCAAGACATGGGAATACCAGACCACCTGACCTGACTCTTGAGAAACTTGTATGCAGGTCAGGAAACAACAGTTAGAACTGGACATGGGACAACAGACTGGTTCCAAATCGGGAAAGGAGTATGTCAAGGCTGTATATCGTCATCCTGCTTATTTAACTTATATGCTGAGTACATCATGAGAAACGCTGGGCTGGATGAAGCATAAGTTGGAATCAAGATTGCCAGGAGAAGCATCAATAACCTCAGACACGCAAATGACACCACCCTTATGGCAGAAAGTGAAGAGGAACTAAAGAGCCTCTTGATGAAAGTGAAAGAAGAGAGTGAAAATGTTGGCTTAACGCTCAACATTCAGAAAACAAAGATCATGGCATCCAGTCCCATGACCTCATGACAAATAGATGGGGAAACAATAGAAACAGTGAGAGATTTTATTTTGGGGGGCTCCAAAATCACTACAGATGGTGACTGTAACCATGAAATTAAAAGATGTTTACTTCTTGGAAGAAAAGCTATGACCTACCAAGACACTGTATTAAAAAGCAGAGACATTACTTTTTCATCAAAGGCCCATCTAGTCTAAGCTATGATTTTTCCAGTAGTTGTTTATGGATGTTAAAGTTGTACTGAAAAGAAAGCTGAGTGCCGAATAATTGATGCTCTTGAACTGTGGTGCTGGAGAAGACTCTTGCAAGTTCTTTGGACTGTGAGGAGATCCAACCCATCAATCTTAAAAGAAATCAGTCCTGAATATTCACTGAAAGGACTGATGCTGAGATCCAACCCATCAATCCTAAAAGAAATCAGTCCTGAGTATTCATTGAAAGGACTGATGCTGTAGCTGAAACTCCAATCCTTTGGCCACCTGATGTGAAAAACTGACTCATTGGAAGAGACGCTGATGCTAGCAAAAATTGAAGTTGGGAGGAGAAGGGGATGACAGAGGATGAGATGATTGGAACACATCATCAATTCAATGGGCATGAGTTTTATAAGCTCTAGGAGTCGGTTATGTACAGGGCAGCCTGACATGTGGCTGTCCGTGATGTCACAAAGAGTTGGACACCACTGAGCAACTGAACTTAACTGAACTGAATTTTAATAGGGTAATGTACTGAAAAAGAAATGTGAAACAATATGGTCTATTGATTTTTCAGTAACCTAGTAGAAAAGCCATGGAGCCGTGCTGAAACTACTGATAACTGATTCTAAAAGCATTGTGTAGATTGTTACCAGGATTCTTAGGAATCTCTTTAGAGACAGAGAGAGAGAAACAGAGGTAGAGAGAGAAAAATAGAAAGCACCCAACACTAAGCTAGCAAAATAATAAATTCTAAGACATCACTTATTTGTGAACATGCACAGCAGCATAGTTGTAATCGGAAAAGAAGTTGATACTACCACTTCAGAAAATCCCTGAGAATTACTAAGTAAAATAAAGGCTTCTCTGATGACTCAGATGGTAAGGAATCTGCTTGCAGTGCAAGAGACCAATGTTCAATCCTTGGTTTGGTAAGAACCCCTGGAAAAGGTAATGGCAACCCACTTCATTATTTTGAGTTTCATGAATAGAGGAGCCTGGAGGACTATAGTAATGAGAGTTGCAAAGAGTTGGATACTACTGAGCACCTAGAACTAAGTGAAATAGAAATTGAACATGCCCACATTTCATCAATTCTATTAATATCAATATTTATTCTATAGAAATCCTTGTGCAACATAAAGCCCCCCAAATACCCAAATTGCACTGATAGAATAAATATACTATATCTTTTTTATGCTTATACTACATGGGATATCCTTCAACAGTGAAAATCAAGGTGAGGTTCATGTATCAATTTGGAGGAGCATGAATTTAATTATTAATCTAAAAGCAAAGTGTGAAAAACACCAAATGATTCTCTCCATTCATGTTAAAAAATTAAAAAGTGAATAATGTGTATGTGAAAGTATAACAACATTTTAAATAAAGGAAAGGAATGAATAATAAAAAAAAATTATATTGGTTACTTCTGGAGAGGAGGGAGGAAGGGGGTGAAAATGGAGACTAGCACATGGTAAACATGGTAAATTGATAAAATGGTATTTACAATGTTCACTTTCTCATGTGGAATGTTGAATAGAAAGATGTTAATTTTCTTCTTAAATCATCCATATATGTATATGCTCTTTTATATGTTCAATATATTTCATAATAAATATTCTACAAAGAATAAATATATAGATGCTGAATAACTAAAAGAGAGTCTGATCAGTTACAGACTGGATGGAAGGATGTGTTTCAAATTCTGTCCTCAAGAAAGTTGACATTATTTCTCCAGTATGGGCTCTGCAAAGAAAATTACAACTTAAAATCCTTTCATAATGGGCATATCTTGCCTTTGATAGTATTGATAAGCTTCTCCAATACAAATTTTCATTCTTAATACAGTGTCAAAATCCATTTTACTCTAGTAGAATGTTGGTGATACCACTTTTTACAGCCAGACTATGTCTCCATATTGACTATCATGTATCCAGTTTTGAAAAATCCCAGTGAAATCCGACAGATTAAAAACATTAACAAAAACAAAGTAATAGCTAAATTGAACATAGCTATAACTTGAATATTTGTGACAGAAATAGGCATGCAAAAATTTGGTGTTTTATAAAAACTCCTTAGAAAAGTACATTGCTTTTGGCAATTGATCAAGCAATTATCTTGCAAAATAAAATTTTATAGTGACATTTGAAAGGGATTCTCCAAATAGAACTTCTCCTTTTACAAGTGGCTAATTGTAGTTTGGATGGACAGTTTGGCATTTAAAATTGAAGTATAAGTTAGCTGATAAAACCAATTACACCTACAGTTATTATTATTTTTTTAATGTACAGTTTTACTCTAGAAAGTGACTTAGAGGATATAGAGAACTTAGAAACAACACACATAAAAACTCTAATAAAGCAAGATTCCTATGGGCGCAGGAATCCTGTGGGCCTCCTGTGTCTGTCATACAAAGCTACTGCTAAAAATGCAAGGACACAATGAGATGTTTTTCTCTTTATTTCCATTTTGATAATATATATAAATATATAGTGATTTCTTAATTTCTGTCACAATTTTTGAACTTAACTATATTGATGAAAAATAAGTTACTGCATTGACAAATTGTATATAACTTTTTATTGACCTGGTAGTCAAACTTCAATATTTAAATTGAAGATAGTGGACAATTTTGAGAATTTTTGCTTATTGGAGTATAATTGCTTTACAATGTTGTTTTAGTTTCTCCTCTACAACAATGTGAATTAGTTATATGCATATATATTAATATATACCCTCCCTCTTGAGCCTTTCTTCCACCGCCACCATCCCTAATATTGATCCCTCCATTCTGATAGGTACTTAATAAAGATCTGTTAGATTATTTTACCATCTGAGCCACTGAGGAAGCCCTGATAAAATTACTTTAAATGGAAAAAATAAGATCATTTTCACACTTACCCATGGTATGGCTTTTTTACATAAATTTACTCTAAGCAGAACATCAATATAAACATAAAATTAAAAAAATCATAATTTACTTAGTTCATGTAAGTGAAGAGTTGGAGGAGAGAGGTTCAGAAAATGGAAACCCATATCATTTTTGCATGAACTTAAACACCTAATTCCCTTAATATTTACTTGTTAAGAACTTACTGTGTTGGTACAAGAAAATTACAGAGACTGATAGTACAAAGTCTTTGGCCTTATGTGTTTTCTATTTAGAGAGAGAGCAAAAAATGAGACTAAGGAAATATATGTTCATGTACATAAAACATGCAGCATGAACCATATCTACATCCCCATACTTTAGATCATGGCAGAACTAAATTCTTTCCCTTGGGCTTCCATTCACTCAGGTATTGCAGAGATGGTTCCATCTGTTTTTGAGTACCTAATCCTCTTGCTCAACCCACCTGGTAAATAGCTCCCCATCCAAAGTCCTCCAGAGGAGACTCCATTTACTTCCTAGACAGTCTTACATGCTCTGCATGTCCCCACTGCACGTGCATATTTTTCCTTTACTACAGTTTTTCCCTACTCCTATATGATGATTGCAAACACAGACTGAGTATATGCATATTTTATATTTTCTAGCAATTACTGGGCATTTAGAAACAATGTGGGTAACTTAGTCAATTGTATAAAGGCCTAAATTTCTAATGAAATAACATTTGCTGGATATTAAATTAATCACAGAAATAAAATTGAATACTTATTTGAATAGTATTTTCTGCAAGTTTAAATTTTGGGACAGATTTGGCCTTACATTCTTTAATAAAAAGCTGCTTATGGTGGCTCAGATGGTAAAGCGTCTGCTGCAATGCAAGAGACCAGGGTTCAATCCCTAGGTGAGGAAGACCCCTGAAGAAGGAAATGGCAACCCACTGCAGTATTCTTGCTTTGGAAAGCCCATGGACAGAGGAGGCTGGTAAGCTACAGTCCATGGGGTCACAAAGAGTTGGAAATGACTGAGTGACTTCACTTTTTTATGATAACACACAAAATCCTTGGATTCAAAGAACACTGATCTGATCTTGGACAATGTTTTAATCTTGGACAATACTTTAATCTAAGTGTTCTTTTCTTAAAGGGTAAGAAGGAATAGATTTTGCCCTACTTATGATAGAATTATTCTGATAAAAGATAAATATGGTGCAGTCACTGGGAAAATGAAAAGAATAGTGCAAATAAGTATTTGTACTATTATTAAATAAGAGTATTAATAAATTATGAAAATAGAAATTTAATATAGTATGGATATATCAAACAAAGAAATGGCCTGGTATCTCAGATTTCTTAAATTTGGAAAATATAAATTGTATGCAAGAAGATAGAGAAGAATGGATGCATTTTTAACTACCTAAGAGTAAAATGGAATTTTCCTAAGCACAAAATTTGGAATTACAATGGATGTTTTATAAATTATACTGTGAAACTTTTGCTTTGCAAAAATATTAGTAAAACATTTCTGTCTAAAATACCATTAAAATTGGAAAAACCCCTCCCAATAGATAGCACCCATCAGTACTAGAAAATGTAGATCTCTTACATAACTATAATGCTCATTTGTTAAAAGGGAGTTCAGTTCAGTTCAGTCGCTCTGTCGTGTCTGACTTTGCGACTCCATGGCCTGTAGCACAGCAGGCCTCCCTGTCCATCGCCAGCTCCTGGAGTTTACTCAAACTCATGTCCATTGAGTCCCTAATGACAAAATAACACATTGCTTCAATAGATACTAGTATTACCAAGGAACAACCAGGCCTCCATAAGTATTTATTTAAAAAAACACCCGTGGCAGATTCATGTTAATGTATGGCAAAATCAATACAGTATTGTAAAGTAAAATAAAGTAAAATAAAAATAAAATAAAATAAAAATGCATTAAAAAATTAAAAAAACCCAACAGTATTTATGCATTATACACAAACTTTTAATAAACATCTTCATGGCAACCAATCTGAAATAATTTTAAGACCACATATTAAGTGAATAAAGATATAAATGAATCAGGAACATAATGGAATAGCCACATATTGTAAATAACTATGACATTACAATTTAGCTAGCCATCATAAAAATCTATTTACTTTTAGTCTTCAGAATGTAGACTTTACAAATATTTTTATTTTAAAGTCAGTCAGAAAACATAAATTGACTATTTAAAAATAAAATGTGATTTTGACGATAATATATAAATCAAACATGAATGGTAATATTTGTCATGGGAACATCTTTTAACATGCTGTCTAGCTGACAAGAGTAAGTATAATTTGTTATCAAAAATTTATTTTAGCATTTTTGCATTTCTCTTTTGTGACCAACTGTAAAGATTAGTTATGCTTACTTTCAGCAGTGTTATGGAGGTGAAACAAAGTGCCATTTAAGCATCAAATTATCATTAAAAATTCTATGTGCCAATGTATCATTCACAAATCATACCAACTAAATTGTTGATGCACTATGATATCCATCTGGTACCTAAGACACATATTCAGAAGACCTGGGCTTGAGTTTCTGCTGAACTTATATTAATCGTGATTTTGGGTAAAAACTTTGTTTCTGAAACAGAAATTTCTCATCTAAAGTGAAGGTAAAATGCACCTCTTAAAATGTTCTATTAAAACAGATAATGTAGTATGCACATGCACACACATTAGCAAGACAAAATTAACTCAGAATGTGTCTTAGTGACTTATTGAAGATTTTGTTAAGAACTTTCCAAACATTTGTGCTTGTTTCTCATTGATGCTTTTAAGACAGTGATACTGTACTTCTTAAAAGTTACCCTGAACTTTTCCAGGAATCATCTGGAAAAATGAATGGAATTGCTTTAGAAGTTAGTTTTGATTGCTTTCCCTGGTTATGCATTATCAACTTTTATTTATATATATTCATATTCAACATCTCTCCACTATGCTTTGTTCAATTAATCATTAATTAGGATATGCTGTGTACCAGGAAATATCCTAGGTCTTAGAGAATATTGAGAGAGTGAAAGGCAAAAAAAAACCCCACAGTGCCTAACCTCCTAGAAATCATAGAACAATGAGGGAGACAACTGTTAATTAAGGAACAAATTAAATGTTGAATTGCAACTGTAATCAATATAAGGCTGTAACTATTAAATAAAATCTTACTTCTAATATGTCTGACCTGGTTTGGAAGATCAGAGAATTCCAGAGGATGGAATATTTGAGATGAGATTTAAACTATGTGTAGCAATCACATAGGTGAAAAGGACTGGATGTTAAAGAGAAGAGTGTTCCAAAAAGTAAGAGCAGCACCTGTAGGCTTCTTGAGCCAGGGAAAGCTGTGTGTTTGATGAACTGAAAGATCATTGTGACAGGTGTGTGATGAGACTACTACAAAGGGAGAATTTTTGCTCTGTTTCAGTCCTTTATACTATCCCAACTCAGTACCTCTAGGTTCTAGGCCACTAAATTCTGCCCGTCATTCACTTTGCATCATTGCTTGGCTTCATTTCCTTGGAACAATGGTTTAGTAATGTTTGATTTATGCCATATTCCAGTTACAGCACAATATTAAACCTTCTATCTTGGGTGCCTTCTCTACCTTTTTTTTTTTTTTTTTTTGACCCTGGGTTCTTGATTTTTTTTTTTTTTTAATATTTTACTTTATTTTACTTTACAATACTGTATTGGTTTCACCATACAGCAACATGAATCCACCACGGATGTACATGAGTTCCCAACCCTGAACCCCCTTTGCACCTCCCTCCCTATACCATCTCTTTGGGTCATCCCAGTGCACCAGCCCCAAGGATCAAGAAGGGAAACAACTCTCTTCTCTTTCCATCACCTCAACAGAAGTCAGTGCACATACTCCATGTAGGATTTCCTTAGCCTTACATCATGCTAGTACCAGTGCATTTTTTAACCAGACAACACTCATTTCTTAAAATGCAATAAATTATATCTGCCCATCTCCTTAAAGAACATATAGCAAACTTGGCTGACTTGCCTTTTGTAAGAAAGGAATGCACACTTTTCTTACACTCATATCAAATGATCAAAGAGCATCCCTTGTCTTTACATAGGCATGGTCTACACACCTATATGAAAAGCTCCTATGTCCTACATAGTTCTATTTTTAGTATATTTGATTAGATCCTTGGAACCCCCTAGTGTTTCAGTGGGGGTCAGTAGCTATCTGTTATACATGGAAGTGATGTTTTCTTTCTCACTATAGGAATAGAGTGAGAGAGGATAGTTTTACACTTGTATACTTGCATATTAGCTTTACTTGCTGGAAGAGTATGACAATCTTTCTAAGAGTTCTAGTAGGTTTGACAGATTTGCTAATTGGAAAACAGCCAACTGCATCACCCTTGATAATTTTCCACTGAAGTCCATTCTCTGTTTTTCTAGTTATGACTTGGCATGGTTTTAAGTTTATACCTTGTTTAACTTCAAACCAGACCAGGAATGGCATTCCAAATTAGATCTATACCTGGAACAGAGTTTTCTTTAGACAAAATTATAAAGTACAGAGGAGAAGGCAATGGCAACCCACTCCAGTACTCTTGCCTGGAAAATCCCATGGACGGAGGAGCCTGGTAGGCTGTAGTCCATGGGGTCATGAAGAGTCGGACACTTACTGAGCAACTTCACTTTCACTTTTCACTTTCATGCATTGGAGAAGGAAATGGCAACCCACTCCAGTGTTCTTGCCTGAAGAATCCCAGGGATGGTGGAGCCTGGTGGGCTGCCATCTGTGGGGTCACACAGAGTCGGACATGACTGAAGCGACTTAGCAACAACAGCATAAAGTACAAAAAGTGCTTCTTCAGTGACCATATAATTCAATATCTGCAGAATTAAGATTTTTGATGGTATTCTTTCTTTCTCTAAAGCCTTAGCACAGATTTTGTTCCTTATTTAATCTCTTCATATGGTGATTTTTTAAAATATAAATTTATTTATTTTAATTGGAGGTTAATTACTTTACAATATTGTATTGGTTTTGCCATACATCAACATGAATCCGCCACGGGTATACACATGTTCCCCATCCTGAATCCCCCTCCCTCCTGCCTCCCCATACCATCCTTCTGGGTCGTCGAAGTGCATATAGTGATTTTTCGAATTCCATCATTTTTTCTATATTTTTTTTTATTTCATATATGATATTATACATGTTTCAATGCCATTCTCCCAAATCATCCCACCCTCTCCCTCTCCCTCTCCCACAGAGCCCAAAAGACTGTTCTATACATCTGTGTCTCTTTTGCTGTCTCGCACACAGGGTTATCGTTAACATCTTTCTAAATTCCGTATATATGCGTTAGTATACTGTATTGGTGTGACTGAATATCTTCTGTAAGGAAAAGCTTTCTCTTGATTAATTTGTTTCAGAATGATCTCATTGATTCTTATTTAATCAATTAGTTATAATTCTTCACTAGTATTACTTATTTTGATGCTCAAATTTTCCCAAGCTTGGGCAGTGGAGTCCCTTTATATGACTTCTGTGTTCATTGACATGCCCTTATAAATCTCTAAAGGCTACCTTGTTTTCTTTCACTACAAAAATATTCTAGGTATATCTTCTACTTTTCCTGCCCTTTGTCTAAAATCAGTTGATTCTCATAGTAATTGACTTGGGCAATAATAACTAATGTATATTAAAACTAGTGTTGAAAATTTGAAGAATAATAAGGTAATTACTTAGTCCAACTCTTTGTGACCCCGTGAACTGTATCCCACTAGGCTCCTCTGTCCATGGAATTTTCCAGGCAAGAAGGTAGCCATTCCTTTCTCCAGGAGATCTTCCGCACAAAGGTATTGGACCCAGGTCTTGGACCCAGGTCTCTTGCATTATAGGTAGATGTTTTACCATCTGAGCTACCAGTTTAACTATCCCTCAGTTAAATATTTACTTAGCCTCAAAGTTCCTCCCACAGCATCCAATAGCAAGATGCTTTTAATTACAATGAGAAAAACAGTCATTTAACAATGAAGAAAACTAGCAAACGCCATCTTAATCAAGTGATCAAAGACGGACCATCACCAGTAAGTGACAAAACGAAATCATATTCCTTATGGTATGCTGAACAAAAAAGGATCCAGCACTGGGAATGTGGTACTTTTCAAAATATATGTAAAAATAATCTAAACATCAAGTAAATCATGCCTAAAATATACTCTACAAAATAACTGACCTACTTTTGACAAGTCAATCTCATGACACACAAAGAGAAACTTGTAGATTAAAGAGATTGAAAACTCCTAACAAATGAATTTAATCATACTCTGGGATTTTCTTTTATGTAAAATTATTTTTGAAACAATTATTAAACTGTCAAATCTCATTAAATACTGAAGATTATATATTTCTTTAATGTTAATTTTTATTATAATAACTGGTCTGAATTAATGTGATGGTGTCTTGGTTTTAGAAAGTAAACAATGAAATATTTAGGAATAAATAGGCAGCTTGTCTGCAACTTCCTTTCAAATGATTAAGAAAAAAAATCTATTATGAGAGTAAATATGATAAAACTATGTCAAATATGATAAAATATTTGGTAAATCTCAATAAAGAGATACCAAAATTATTTGTACTACTCTTGTAACATCTTATATGTCTGAAACCGAATATTGTGTTACAATAATCAAAGAAAACTACAAAGGAAACTAATAGTATTTTCAAAAAGTGTAATTTCTACGTGGAATAACATGCACTGTGTTACTGGGCATCTCAGAAGTTCTCTATATATTTTTTTCTTTCCTTTAAATAGTAACAATTCTCAAAGGTAGCTAATCATTAATCTAATATTTTTTAAAAATTCTATTGATCAAAGTAATTCATTCAAATTTTATGTGGTTTTAATTGGAACAATATTGGAATTTCAGGGAGATCTTAGAGAAGTTTCACTAATTTATAAAATAAAATAGTTGAACTAGGTAACAAATTTTAAAAATGAAAGAAACAGAGAGGAAATCACTGCTGTAACTGATTCCAGCATCTTACTGACATTAGCAGAAAGAAGGAACTCAGAAGGACTTTTTCTGTCAATTATTCACAGCCCAAGGTTGCAAAGCTTTAAAAAGGAACTTAAGATCAACTTAAATCAGGTCATATTTCTCACTAAGCTATCTCTCTCCACTAATGATGGAGTGTATTATTTTTTTCTACTTACCTTCTGTCTTCTACATTTGTTGGGAACTAATGGGCCCTGAAGATACATCTGGCAAAAAAAAAAAAAAAAAGTTGAACTTTAACAAATGATTTAGCACATTTTTAATATAAAAATGATTAATTTATATTTTCTATTGTTTATAATTTTGAATATTTTTATAAGCATTACCTGTCATGAAAATTGTGGATCACCCACTCTAGTATTTTACTCGTATAAAGAAACACCAATTTCTGCTTTATTGACTATGCCAAATCTTTTGACTGTGTGTATTACAATAAACTGTGGAAAATTCTGAAAGAGATGGGAATACCAGACCACCTGACCTGCCTCTTGGGAAACCTATATGCAGGTAGGAAGCAACAGTTAGAACTGGGAACAACAGACTGCTCCCAAATAGGAAAAGGAGTACGTAAAGGCTGTATATTGTCACCTTGCTTATTTAACTTCTATGCAGGTTACAACATGAGAAACGCTGGGCTGGAAGAAGCAAAAGCTGGAATCAAGATTGCTGGCAGAAATATCAATAACCCCAGATATGCAGATGACACCACCTTTATGGCAGAAAGTGAAGAGGAGCTAAAAAGCCTCTTGATGAAAGTGAAAGAGGAGAGTGAAAAAGTTGGAAAGCTCAACATTCAGAAAATGAAGATCATGGCATCCAGTCCCAACACTTCATGGGAAATACATGGAGAAACAGTGGAAACAGTGTCAGACTTTATTTTGGGGGGCTCCAAAATCACTGCAGATGGTGATTGCAGCCATGAAATTAAAAGATGCTTACTCCTTGGAAGGAAAGTTATGACCAACCTAGATAGTATACTGAAAAGCAGAGACATTATTTTGCCAACAAAAGTCCGTCTAGTCAAGGCTATGGTTTTTCCAGTGGTCATGTATGGATGTGAGAGTTGGACTGTGAAGGAAGCTGAGTGTCGAAGAATTGATGCTTTTGAACTGTGGTGTTGGAGAAGACTCTTGAGAGTCCCTTGGACTGCAAGGAGATCCAACCAGTCCATTCTAAAGGAGATCAGTCCTCGGTGTTCTTTGGAAGGACTGATATTAAAGCTGAAACTCCAGTACTTTGGCCACCTCATGCGAAGAGCTGACTCATTGGAAAGACCCTGATGCTGGGAGGGTTTGCGGGCAGGAGGAGAAGGGGACAACAGAGGATGAGATGCTTGGATGGCATCACTGATTCGATGGACATGAGTTTGAGTGAAGTCCGGGAGTTGGTGATGGACAGGGAGGCCTGGTGTGCTGCAATTCATAGGGTCACACAGTCAGACACGACTGAGTGACTGAACTGAACTGAACTGAACTGATGCCTCCTCAGTCTCTGTCATGTCTGAATCTTTGTAAAAATTTAGATTGTAGTCCACCAGGCTCTCTGTCTATTGGATTTTTCAGGGAAGATTACAGGAGTGAGTTGCATTTCCTTCTCCAGGGCATCTTCCCAACCCAGTCTTCAAACTGGTATCCCCTGAGTCTCCTGCATTGCAGGCAGTTTCTTTACCATCTGGGAAACCTCCTAGTATTTTATACTTTGATATAAATTGGAAGATTTTTCCACTTGAAATTTAGTATATCAAAATATATGAGGGATTTTTTTTTTAAATTCTTAGAAAACTTATGGAATTAAGAAAAAGAAAACCAGCCAGTATGGTTACAAGGCAAATTATACAATAGCATATCTAGTACTGAAATTAAACTAGAAAACATTATATGATGTCTACAATGACTCAAAATAGGTTTATTATTATTCCTTAGCTACTTTTCTATTTAATCATTCATTAACTAATTTTAATGTCTTTAGAATATAACTGATAAGTATGTTCTGAAGTTATACTAGGATGACTTTGTCTAGTGACAGTCACTCAGTCGTGTCCGACTCTTTGTGTCCCCATGGACTATACAGTCCATGGAATTCTCCAGGACAGAATACTGGAGTGGGTAGCCTTTCCTTTTTCCAGGGGATCTTCCCAACTCAGGGATAGAACCCAGGTCTCCCCCATTTCAAGCAGATTCTTTATCAGCTGAGCCACTTTATATCAGCTTGGCTCCATTTATTTAATGTTACATATTTTAAAAATATTTAAGAAATTACAAAAAAATTAAACAGATGTCAGTTTGAGGTATAACTAAAAACACACTATCTCCTTATGGAAATTAGTGTCCAAATATGTTATTATGCATTTTGCATTCTACCTTACAAATTCAATGGAGTGAAATTTTGGTCAGGTACTTTTCTTAAGTCATTTCCTAATTTCTAATTTGGCCAGATTGGGTCAAACTGTTTCATAGTAAACCCCCCATAGAGAAATGCTCTGTTTCCCCAATATTTGCCTTCACCATACTGTTTAGCATGATTTTGTCTCCCTTTCATCTTCACAATCATCTTTTTTTTTTTTTTTTTAAGTCTTTAGTTGCCTGGGAATCTCTATAATTATCCAGCCAACCTATACAAATTGGTTTGTAGTGTCAATCAAGCCAACATTAGCTTGTGACTCAGAATATACTGCTGGCTCCTACTCAGGTTAGATTAGGGATTATTGATAGGACCACTCTGCATATAATGGCACAAGATGTATCATGGAACTTTAGGTGGGCATGAAGGACATATGTCTTCTTTGTCATGGGCAGAGAAAAAAAAATATGAATCAGTGGAATCAATATTGACTGTTTCCAAAAGGTCTAAATCTTGTTAAAGATATTGCAGGGAGTAAGTTATGGAGGAAGAGACTGGAAAATGATGTTGCAAAATTGAGATTTTTAGCAGTGGTAGACCAAGTTGTAATAACAGTCATTTTCAGAGTTCATAAGCAGGAAAAGCAATTAACTGGTGGTGGTACACAAGCTGCTGGGATATGGGGTATCATACACAGCAAGTTTAAGATGTTCTATAGGTCATGGGAATCTGATGTTTTCAGAGGATAACTGTGAGTCAGGAAAAAGATGAACGGTTTATTGAGTTTTTATAACTGGAAATCCCTTGTCTATGGCACCCCCACAGTTCCAGGCAAATTGGAACAGTTGATCACCTTAGGTGAATGAGTGTGAGAACAGGAGTGAAAAAGGTAGCATTTCATAATGGGCAAGAATTCTGGAGTAGGGAATGGCAACCCACTCCAGTATTCTCCCCTGGAGAATTCCATGGACAAAGGAGCCTGACAGGATAAAGTCCATGGGATCACAAAGAGTTGGACATGACTAAGTGACTAACACACACAAGAATTCTATAGGAAAAAGAAAGTATGACTGTCAGGAAGTGGCAATGAAAGTGAGGAAGAATCTTCTCTTCTCAATATGTATCACTTAGGATGAAAATTGCAAACCAATGTTGAGGAGGCAGTGAAGATGTTTTTAAAGAGCATATGAGATTTAATTAAGACAGGCTATCTAGGTAGCTCAGCTGATAAAGAATCGACCTGCAATGCAGGAGACTCCAATTTGAGTCCTGGGTCAGTAAGATCCCCTGGAGAAGGAATAAGCTACCCACTCCAGTACTCCTGAGCTTCTCTGGTGGCTCAGAGGATAAAGAATCTGCCTGCAATGTGGGAGACCTGAGTTTGACCCCTGAGTTGGGAAGGCTCCCTGGAGGAGGGCATGGCAACCCACTCCAGTATTCTTGCCTGGAGAATCCCCAGGGACAGAGGAGCCTTCTGGGCTACAGTCCATGGGGTAGCAAAGAGTTGGACATGACTGAGTGACTAAGCACAGCACACCACAGGCTATCTAGGGATACACTGTGATATTGTTGAAGCCAAAGTGGTTGTGCTAAGAGAGCAGAAATTGATGAGCCTTTAGTGCAAAGGTAGTGGAGAGAGAGGAAGGAATGGAGGACAGGAGACACCATAAATGAATTTATGGAAAACTGTAGGGTTTAGTTCAGATGACATATAATGAGCAAAATGATAAATGATGAATTTTATGGTGACTGAGATATACAGGGAAAAGCAGTAGAATCATTTATTATAGACTCTTTAGAAAAATGGGGCTGTAAAATTATGGCCAGGAATGTTTTATTTGGTGGTACATTGACTTCTGAGCCTCTACCTCTTGCGCTGCACAAGGCGCTATTTCAGCTTATTGAGATTTTTTTCCAGCTCCCCTGGATGGTGTGATTAAGGCGAGAGGAGCTTCTCCCTGAGTCTGTTGTTCCAAGGAGTGGAGAGGAGGCTGCTTCTCTCTTGCTCTGACATGCATCTACCAGTCGGGCTGAAGCAGGTACCCGTGATGTAACTGTCCGCCTGGAATTAAAAGCAGGGATAATAGTGAACTCCCAGTCCTGTACTCTGTCGACTCCCTTTGTTTGGATCTGTAGGAGCTGATCCACAGGAAGTTGCTATATATTGATATTTTTCTATTTTCTTCATTCAGCTGATGTTGGAAACAACAAAAATAAGCAACTCTTGCCGCAGTTTGCTCTTTAAAATACAACTTTAAACAGTAGAAATCTCACTCAATTTTAATTTGTAAGAATAACTGAGAAAGGTTTGGGCTTCAAACTCTTAAGATGACTTTTATATGTGTCTTTCCATCATTCATCTAAATAAGGGAAAACATTGCTGTTATATGACTAGTTCAGCTTTTAACAGCTTTGGATTTTGTTTTGAAAAAGGATGCTAGAGAAATCACTTCTTTTAACTATGGAATATTTAGCAATATTGCTCTTCATGTTGCTGACATAATCAGTAAAAACTGTGCTTGTTGGTTTAGCTGCTTCCAGAGCACTATTATAAATTCTTTCTCACATTATCTGAATTAATACTTGGTATCCACACTTGCTATTTCCTGGAAATGTAAATGATATCTATTATCATCTTATTAGATGTATTTGATGTGATCAGATACCACAAAATAATTTACTAATGAAATTAAGTAGATAGATTTTTCCACTAGCGGAGGGTAAGATCGAGGAGCAATTGTTCAATAACAGGAAATAGAAATTACTTGAGTCATCACCTTTTTATTTTTATTTTCACAAATAGAATAAGTCCCTGGTAGACACTAGATTGAGAGAGAGCTTAATATAATTATGTACCTGTGAAATTATTACCAGCTTTGACAGAAATGCCTCTGAGAAATTTAATAACTCAATTAATGTCAAGGGATCTTATATGCATTTTACAAGTAGAAAAAAAATCCAGGAAAGAAAATCTGTGCACAGTAATATCTTTGCATTTGATATAAAAATGGGTAGCAAACATATAAAAGATGCTTATTGTTACCATTATCAGGGAAATACAAATCAAAACCATAATGAGATACCACTTTGTACCCACTAGGTTCAGTTCAGTTCAGTTCAGTTCAGTCGCCCAGTCGTGTCCGACTCTTTGTGACCCCATGAATCGCAGCCTGCCAGGCCTTCCTGTCCATCACCAACTCCCGGAGTTCACTCAGACTCACGTCCATCGAGTCAGTGATGACATCCAGCCATCTCATCCTCTGGCATCCCCTTTTCCTCTTGGCCCCAATCCCTCCCAGCATCAGAGTCTTTTCCAATGAGTCAACTCTGCATGAGGTGGCTAAAGTATCGGAGTTTCAGGTTTAGCATCATTCCTTGCAAAGAAACCCCAGGGCTGATCTCCTTAATAAGGGACTGGTTGGATCTCCTTGCAGTCCAAGGGACTCTCAAGAGTCTTCTCCAACACCACAGTTCAAAAGCATCAATTCTTTGGCACTTAGTTTTCTTCACAGGCCAACTCTCGCATCCATACAGAACCACTGGAAAAACCATAGCCTTGACTAGACGGACCTTTGTTGGCAAAGTAATGTCTCTGCTTTTCAACATGCTATCTAGGTTGGTCATAACTTTTCTTCCAAGGAGTAAGCGTCTTTTAATTTTACAGCTGCAATCAACATCTGAAGTGATTTTGGAGCCCCCTCCCCACTAAAATATAAAGTCTGACACTGTTTCCACTCTTTCCCCATTTATTTCCCATGAAGTGATGGGACCAGATGCCATGATCTTTGTTTTCTGAATGTTGAGCTTTAAGCCAACTTTTTCACTCTCCTCTTTCACTTCAATCAAGAGGCTTTTTAGCTCCTCTTCACTTTCTGCCATTAGAGTGGTGTCATCTGCATATCTGAGGTTATTGTTATTTCTCCCGGCAATCTTGATTTCAGCTTGTGCTTCCTCCAGTCCAGCATTTCTCATGATGTACTCTGCATAGAAGTTAAATAAGCAGGGTGACAATATACAGCCTTGACATACTCCTTTGCCTATTTGGAACCAGTCTGTTGTTCCATGTCCAGTTGTAACTGTTGCTTCCTGACCTGCATACAGATTTCTCAAGAGGCAGGTCAGGTGATCTGGTATTCCCATCTCTCTCAGAATTTTCCACAGTCTATTGTGATCCAGACAGTCAAAGGCTTTGGCCTAGTCAACAAAGCAGAAATAGATGTTTTTCTGGAACTTGCTTTTTTGATGATTCAGCAGATGTTGACAATTTGATCTCTGGTTCCTCTGCCTTGTCTAAAACCAGCTTGAACACCTGGCAGTTCATGGTTAACATATTGCTGAAGCCTGGCTTAGAGAATTTTGAGCATTACTTTACTAGCATATGAGATAAGTGCAATTGTGTGGTAGTTCATTGCCTTTCTTTGGTTTCTTTCTAAATTTTTTGGTTTCTTTCTAAGCCCACTAGCTTAGCTATTATCAAAATAATAACAAGTGTTAGTGAGGAAGTGGTGAAATTGGAACTTTTGTGCAACTCCTGGTGGGAATGTCAAATTGTGAAGCCCCTATCAAAATAGTATGGTGGTTTCTCAAATAATTAAAAAAAAAAAAAAAAAAAACAGTTACCATATGATATAGCAATTGCCCTTTTGGGTTTATCCAAACAACAACAACAAAACCTGACAGCAGGGACGCTAACAGATATTTGTAAAACCATGGTCATAACAGTACTTTTCACAATAGCCAGATAATTGACTTAATCCAAGTATCGATCACCAGATAAAGGAATAAACAAACGCAGTCTATCTATACAGTGGAGTGTTCTTCAGACTTAAGGGAAGGAAATTTTTTCACATGCTCCAACATGAATGAACCTTGAAGATACTATGATAAGTGAAAAAAGTCAGTTCCCAAAAGACAAATACTGTTTGATTCCTTTCAGAGAAGATACATTTTTGCTGTTCAGTTGCTTAGTTGTGTCCACCTTAACAACCCCATGGACTGCAGCATGACAGGCTTCCTTGTCCTTCACTATCCCCCAGAGTTTGCTCAGTTTCATGTCTATTGAATTAGTGATGCTATCTAACCATCTCACCCTCTGCTATGCCCTTTTCCTTTGGCCTTCATCTCTTGCAGCATCAGGGTCTTTTCCAGTGAGTTGGAACTTTGTGTCGGGTGGCCAAAGTATTGGAGCTTCAGCATCAGTCCTTCCAGTGAATATTCAGGGTTGATTTTCTATAGGATTGACTGCTTTGACCTCCATACTGTCCAAAGGACCCTCAAGAGTCTTCTCTCGCACCGCAGTTTGTAAGCATCAATTCTTCAGCACTCAGCCTTCTTTATGGTTCAACTCTCACATCCATACATGACTACTGGAAAAACCATAGCTTTGAGTATATGGACTATTGTCAGCAAAGTAATGTCTCAGGGGCAAGGCTATTGAGAAAGGCCTTATCCTGGACCTTGCTGGTCATTGACAATATTGATTTGAAGATCTCTCACTTCCATGAGTGTGAGACTCACCGCTTTTTCTCCTGAGAGATAAAGTCTCTCTGATAAACATTCAATATGGTTAGATTTTAATCTTTAAGAATATTGAAGTTATTCTAACCCCTTATTGACTTTCTGTATATTAAACCAAGGTTTTTCACAACTCAGTACTATTGACATACAGCACTGGATTACTCATTGTGTGACAGATTCTGTGCACTGTAGGATGGTTAGCAGCCTCCTGGACCCTACTAAATTCCTGTAGCACCCCCTTCCCAGTTGTGACAATCAAAACTGTCTTTAGTCATTATTAGATGCCCCATGGTGGACCAATGCATCTCTGGTTTGAGGCCTGCTTATTTAGTCTGATGTGCTTGTTTCCTAGTTTAAAAATCAAAAAGAAATTCAATTTCAAATTCTGTTTTTTTGTTTGTTTTTTTTTTACTTACAATTATCTTGTAGTTGCTGTGTACTAATAGCACATGTATGATGGACTTTTCTAAACTGTGTGGTTTTGTTTTAGAATGAAAGTTGCTCTGTACTTGTATTAAAGAGAAATTGTGGCATCTAGTTGTTAAGATAGCTTCTTTAAAAAAACATTTCCTATGTTCATTACCAGAAAGACACTTTAAAATAAGCAGTTAATTTCACCTTAATTTTGTTTTTCTTGTCCTCATTTCTCCCAGCTACTGGCCCATTTCTCTCCCAGCTTTTAACGTAAAATTGCTTCAGGGAGTTTTCCTTGTTTGCCGTCTTCAATTTCTTTCCTCCCAGTTTCTGGTCTGGCTTTTGCTTCTATTGTTTCACCGAAAATGCTCTAAATCATCAGTTGCCTCCAGTGTCAGTTCTCTAGGCTCAACTCACTTGACTGTCAGCAGTGTAGAACACATATAACTTCCATCATTAATAAAACAATGTCTTTGTTTTCCTGTTCTGTTGCCTGGTTCTTCTCCACAGCCCACTTCTTACTTTCCTTTGCTTCTTCCTCCAGATTCCCCAGAATGCTTTTCCAGCACACAAACTCTTAGTCCTCAGACATCTCCGTCTTTTCAATCCACACTCCTTTGTTAATGATCCTTTTTATTATCATCACATCAAAATAAAAATGATTCTCAAGCATAAATATTTAGTCAGGCCTCACTTCTAAACTTTAGATGTAGAATTTAAATGCTTACTTGACAACTTCACTTGGATATCTAAAACATATCTCAAACATCTTCCAGCCAATGTTAAATTCCTGCAGAGCCTTCCCCTACCTTTTGTCCTCTGTCTCTCTCTGATTCAATCACTTTTAATTCCAAAATATATTAAGGATATATCCACTTATCATAATCCACTCTGCTCCCAATTGCTGCAATCTACCCTAATCTCTTCTAGAATATTGGAATAGCTTCCTAATAGGTTTCCTTGCTGATTCTATGCAGTCTAGTTTCAACACAGACATCAGAATGATCCTGTTGAATACAGGTCACATTTTTTTTTTTTCTTTTTAAGTTTTCCTAGGACCTACAAGGCCTAAAAGATTTAATATCCAGTTAACCTTCTGACCTAAGCCCCTAAACACTCATTCTTTCCCAGTTCTCTCAGAGACACTTGCTTACTGTTTCTTGATCAAACTGATCATGCCTCTGCTTCAAGTTTATGGCATTTTGCTGTTCCCTCTATCTTGAAGGAGTTTTCCTTGATAAATTCATATATTTACAGAGCCCATTCTCTCATTTCCTTTAGGTCAGTCCTTAAATATCATCTTTTCAGGCCACTTTTTCTGAAATTTCAACAGCCTCCTACCTACTCACAAGCACATCCCGCCCCTTCTCTGCTTTATTTTACTCCTTGGCGCTATTTACCATACAAAATATGGTCAGGAATGTTTGTCTGTGTTGTTTACTGCTAGCAAACCTGAGCCTAAGATAATATCTAGTACATATTTGATCCTTGGAAAATACAAGTTTTAAACTGAATATGTCAACTTACACACGGATGTTTTTCATTAGTAAATACTACAGTACTGCACAGTCTGTATGTGGTTGATTGAATTCAAGGATGTGGAACCAGGTATACAAAGAGTCAACTATAAGTCATGCTCAGATTTCTGATCATCCAAAGGGTTGATGCCCCTAACCTTTGAGTTGTTCAGGAGTTAACTGTATATGGTTTAAATGAAATAAAAATTGAGAATGCTTTAATGATTGAGTCAATGACTTCTCAAACTTGTTAGAAAATTGTTCCAGTCTTATTTTTAATTCTCTCAGTGCCTCTTAGTTTCATGCTGCATGTCTTTTCCTATTTTTTTCTAGACTAGAATTGCCAGATATGTTTTATTGTATAGGTCTTTTGAAGCATTTTATTTGTTTGGATATCTCCTTATATGACCAGAAACTTGTTGATATTTGTGTTAATTTGACTCCTCAGAAAAACAGATGACACCAGGTTGGCAGTGTAAGAGATTTATTAGGAATAGTGCCTATGAAGGGAAACGGGAGGAAATGGGGAGTCTGGGTGAACCATGAGACTTATCTCGGGTGGCCATGGCCTGCAGCAGCTTGAAGCAGGGTTTTGGTTCCTTGGCCAGAGATTGAGCTTAGGCCAGGGCAGTGAGAACATTAAATCCTAGCCATTAGACCATGGATCAGTGATAGGGCCCTAGCTCTTCAGCTTTGCAAAAATAATTTCCACAAAAACAGAAAGTAGTGAAACAAGTAAAGAGATTATTAAGAGAAAAAAGCATACAGTGTGTGTGAATAGACACATAGGTAGACTCAGAGACACGTCACACCCTCATGGTAATTTAAATCACTTATGTGGGTCATTTCTTTTGGGTTTTCTTTGGCCAGTCATTTTGAGTTGCCTAGTTCTGAGTTTGTGTTTGGTATATCTCAGGATCCTCCGACATGCGCGTGGGGCTCTCTCAAGCAAGCTGGATTCCAGCCAAGAGACCTGTAGTAGCTTAGCATCATTCCCATTTTGACCCAAGGAACTTTCTAATCGAGACAGTCTCTTGACTTTGAGAAATATGTCGTCTCATCTTTTATCTGTCTACCTCCTGCCTCAAGACCATGATGCAGTTTTAATCCTAAGTGAAGGAGAAAATGAAATGAGGAAAGTTGGGTGGAAGTATCTTAGACTACAAAGCAATTCTAAGAATAGTACTGAGGTTATTGGAGAACTCTTGAGCCAAAGTCACCCCTCAGAGGTATGCTGCCTCCCTCAGGAAAAATTCTTGGGAACCCTTGTCCTTCTGGAACATTGGCTAGGAGCAGCTCATGTAAAATGTGGCTTCAGATGGAATGCTGGGATTTTAAAGAGCAGCAACTGAACCATTGCAATTACACTTTTGGCAGGGAGTCAGAGATCACTAAGGAACATTTTCATGACCACAGTATATTGGCTTTATATCACAGTATTTTTGCTTTTTAAAAATCAATGACTTCCTTAAATTTATTTTGTTGTTATTTTCCTATGGATTTGAGTTAACATCTTAGAATTGAAGGTAAAAATTGTCACATCACATTACTGTAGATCTCTGAATGGCTCCTCTTTATAATAATAATAATAATAATAATAATAATAATAATAAAGTTTGCTCCACTGCTATCCCCAAACAGCTCTACACTGCTTTCCTGGCTCTCTGCCCCTTCTCCATGTCCCATCAAGTTTCCAGGTCCCAATTAGAACTCTGTCTAGCCCTGGCAGTAAAGCTCTACTTTCTGACCACAAAACACAATGACATCTGGATGACTCAGCTCCTATACTGTCCCATTTCCTAGCTCACACTGGCAAAACACAGCCATAACTGCTGAAGATATCAAGTTATTCCCCAGTTCATCATTGCTTTTTATCCAGGGACAGCAATTTAATGTTAACTCTTTCATGAGAGCCTTTCCTCAGCCCCTACAATGGGAGGCAGTGTGATGTCCTGGAACCAGCATTGACTTTGAAGCCAGATGAGCTTCTGTACTGCTGTGTTTTAGCAAATGCTTTAACTTCTCCTCAACTTTCTCACATGGAAAGCCAGGCTAAATCTTCAATACTTACCTCTCAGGGTTGCTGAGAGGATCACATGAGATAAGGGGAAAGGACTTTATAAATAAAGCTAAATAAATATGTTTATAACATTATGATAATGGATCCCACCCATGGAAAATTATATGGTTTCCTAAGACATTTATTATGTAATCTCATTGGAACAGAGAAACACTCAGAAATAACAAAAGGTACATGAGGAAAAGGCTGTTCATTGTCTATCCAAAGCCAGTTCCTTGCTTTCCTACTAGCAGTGGCACTATATTTCCTGTTATATACAGACATCTCTTGATCTCAGGGCAATGTTAGCCCAAGGAGAACATGTTTGAGATTTGTATGTTTTCTGTTGAAGATCTGACTCCAGCTTTAATTGCTGCATTTCTAACTCAACAAACTACTAGGGTTTATCAGGGATTAAAAACAGGGGCAAAAAAGCCTCCATAAGATATGACAGTTATATATATTGCTAACCTCACTGTGTTTAGGTATTAGACAGATTCAGTAAGGTGTTCCCCAGAGAATAGAACCAATAGTTTGTTTTTATGGAGATTTATTACAATCATTGGCTCACAGGATTATGGAGGTCCATAATCTGCTCTTTGGAAGCTGCAGAATCATGAAAGCCAGTGGTGTAATTTAGTCCAAGTCCAAAGACCCGGGAGTGTGTGTATGTGTTGAGGTGGGGCATTGGTTAAGTCCTGGTTCAAACAGAAAGGCACAAGAACCAGGGGTTCTTATTTCTGAGGGAAGAAGAAGATGAATGCCTCAACTTAAATAGACAGCAAATTTGACTTTCTACTTTTCATTTTATTTAGGCCCTCAATGGTTCAGATGATGCCCTCTCATATCGATGAGGGTGATCTTTACTCAGTCTGCAAATTCGGATTCTAATCTCTTCTGTAAACACCTCCACAAACAGACTCAGAAACAATGTTTTATTCTTTGGTTAAAGGATGGATAAGCATTCCTTAGCCCAGTCAAGTTGACATATAAAATTAACCATCTCAATTAACAATACCACTTTGATTAATTTTTCATAAAGAGGCATCAGAGTCAGTATACAGTAAAAATTGATGATTTGCTAGGTTTTCTGGGTCAGAATCATACCCATCCCTAGAGACTAGAGTTCACATGTTGTTGTTTACCTGTTAATAAATTCACTGAAGGCCGTATTTTTTCTGTTTAATATTTCCTCAGTTCACAAATATTTGGATATATACTACTCTCAGTTTTTATCTTTTTTGCATAATGTTCTTTTATTCCTTTACAGTTAAATAACTATTTAAACAAATATATTACAATTTCCAAATTAGATATTTTTATTAGACGTAGGATGGTTAAAATATTTTGGTAAATTTAATTTTATTGCATTATTCTCTGATAATATGGATACTATAATTGCTGCTTTTTAAAAAACAATATATTGTTATGGCATATTACACTGGCAATTTATGTGAACATCCCATACATTTTGGAGACAATATTGTCTCCAAGTTGTTTATTGGACACACAGTTTAAAATACTTACATGCACTGGATATGAATCTCAGGCTATAAAAGTCAAGTGTGCAAGAAATGTCATTTTGTTAACTGTGACAACTGGATTTTGGATTTAAGTTTCTGTTCTGTTAAGCTAGAGTAGAAACATCAATCTTTGTTTTAGGAGTTTTCTTCCCCACCTCTAGATCTCGGGCATGTAGCTTCTATCAAGATATTGGTGGTATAAAGTGGGGACTAGGGTCCTTTGTTCATTGATTTTTAATATAAACAGAGGAGACTTCAGGACTGAGCTGCCCACCCCTGTTCATGTCACACATAGAAAATAAAAATATTGTGAGGATGACTATGCTCCAGTGTAGCTCTGAGAATATATTGGTTCAATCTCCTCTACTTCAGGACCCAAAGATGTGTCCTATTTCTCCTCCCCTCATGCATCCCTTCATCCTGTATAATACTCTGAATTGTCTGGGTGAAGAAATTTATTACCTACAAGAGCAGGGGACGGAGGGACAGGTAAGAAATGAAATGTAAAGATTAGCATCTCACAATATTATGCCACATTCCTACAAAAAAAGAAAAAATGCTACATGTTTTCTAGATTCAGCTAACCACCAAAATATCTTTTGCAATGTATCAAGTTTCTTATGCTCTCCATTAAAGATAAGATACAGAACTGGCCTGGCAGAAATTTCACTAAAACTTTAAACCTCAAAAGAATTTTGGGGAAGGAAAAATTACCTGGTGTAAGACATCTGTGCTCAGTCCCTTCAGTCGTGTCTGACTTTTTGTGAGCCCATGGACTGTAGCCCGCCAGGCTCCTCTGTCCATGAGGTTCTCTAGGCAAGAATACTGGAGTGGGTTGCCATTTCCTCCTCCAGGGAATCTTCTTGACCCACAGATTGAACTGATGGAGTTAATTATTTAGGAAATGTAGTCTGATTATGTTTTCATTATTCTAATTCCTGTATATACAGTCCTTAGTCCTCTCAGTTCATGTGTTTGCCCCTGAACAAAAGTAGCCTTGCTAGATGATAGATTAGTAGAATGGCCACTAGCCTGTATTAGTGACCAGCTGTCATACTCAATCCTATGTTTGTAGCTGGCATGTGAGAAGAAATGGAAACTGTCATGTGAGAAGAAATGGAAGCTGTCATGTGAGAGGAAATAAAGTATTGTGGATCCATAAGAACTTCACTCCTCATTTCTCTCTGATTCAAAAAGATTATTTACATGTGGCCCAGTCTGAACATATACAATCTGTAGGTTATTTCCCCATGGTTTTAGTTCATCATGACATTTTCCTTTTTCACAGAAGCATGGCAAAATGAGAATATGTGATTTTCAAAATTCCATGGTGAGGAAGAAACATTTCATTCTGATGTAGGCAATCTACTTTCCAGTGTTGCTCTAAAGTTGGATTGCTTTTTCTAAGAGTCAGTTTCTCTTTATGAACCTAAGAAAGGCCCTATTGGGGATAAATGTGAGTGGTGACTGGTTGGCATTTTGGAGTTTCTTCAACTTAGAATCTGATTCTTGAAGCCATTTGACTTCCCTGATGTCTACAAAGTTTTGGTCAGGATTTCTAATTTCTGAAATATCTCTGTCTCAGACACGGCTACTGCTGTGCCTCCATCTGTGACTAGCTTCCCTTGTCCATGGGGCTAGGAAATCGATGCAATATTATTCCTTTCTTTATTTGGTCACTGAGAAAAATCTGTGTGGGTTTTACTTGTTTACATTAAGCTCAAAGCAGAGCTTGGCAAGACCTGCTCTCAATGGTTCAGATCCAGGTATCATTAACAGAACTCAGATCAGTGTCCTTCTCACTCCATAAAAAATTTAGTTCTTTTGGAAATCATTGAGAAAGGGTCCTTAAAATTCACGTTCTACCTCAGTGTCTTTCCAGATATTCTGCCAGGTATGAGAAAAATTGTCTTTTAGTTCATCAAGGCTGTAATATCCCCCTGCTTCTTTTCATTTTCACCAAATCCTGCTTCACCTGCTCAGGAGGTATAAAATACTTGCCAGTATTTGTTCGCAGTCATTCTCTTAACAATCCCCTAGATTCATCAAAAGTAGCATTAACTTAAATATTTGACCTGAGAGCTAGGTTTTATTTTTTTTCCTCTGGTAATCAAAATCGTTACTATTTTTAATAAGAGAATTCAGCCTGCTCACATTTGATACAACCATTAATGAAGTTGATTTTATTTTTTAGATTGATTTATTTGATTTTTATTGATTTTATTCTTTTTATTATCATTTTATGTTTATTAATTTTATATAATTTTGTTTTACTTCTGTTAGCGTATGTGACTGTTAGTCATCCCCTTTTGCTTTCTTTTGCTTCTTCTCTCTTTTTTTTTTTTAAATTTGGGAGTTCTACTGAACTTCCCCACTTCTCCACCGATCATCTTAAAAGATGAAACCTTTGAAGTATTTTTACTTTCCCATTCTCACTGCACATCAACAAATACAAGTGAAGCATTTTAATTTCCCTTTGAGTCATTTTTATCTCTTCAATTGCATTTTCTTTCATGCTAACATAATCTACTTGAACTGTAAACTAGAAATAGTTATAAACTTTTTTCCTTCTGTTTGTGTCACTTTAGTCAGATTCCCTTTCAAGTCTCTTTCTCAGAAAGAATATGAGAGAAATATATTTTTAAAATCTTCATATTTACCAACAGAACTTTCTTTCATCTGAATGGAAGACTAATAGCTAGGTATGAGATCCTTGCATTGCTATATTATTCTCTTTATCGATAGTAGATATTAGTGGGTAGCCACTAATCATTTAGTGGGTAGCCACTAATCATTTAATTTTCAATTCGGAAATAAAGTATCTAATGCTAGTTTGATACTTTTATTTAAGTAACATGTTATGAAATCTTACATGGTTGTACATGTTATGAAATCTTACATGGTTGTAAAAAAAAATACTCTTCTTGTTCTTGGAATTTATGAATTACACCTTTAGTAACCCACTCCAGTACTCTTTCCTGGAAAATCCCATGGACGGAGAAGCCTGGTAGGCTGCAGTCTGTGGGGTCTCTAAGAGTCGGGGACGACTGAAGTGACTTAGCAGCAGCAGCAGCAAACATATATTCAGGTATGAGGATATATAACTTGTCTTTGCAGCCAAAGATGGAGAAGCTCTATACAGTCAGCAAAAACAAGGCCAGGAGCTGACTGTGGTTCAGATCATGAACTCCTTAATGCCAGAATCAGACTTAAATTGAAGAAAGTAGGGAAAACCATTAGAACATTCAGGTATGACCTAAATGAAATCCCTTAAGATTATACAGTGGAAGTGAAGTGAAATGAAGTGAAGTTGCTCACTTGTGTCTGACTCTTTGCAACCCCATGGACTGCAGTCCATCAGGCTCCTCAGTCCATGGAATTTTCCAGGCAAGATTACTGGAGTGGGTTGCCATTTCCTCCTCCAGTGAATCTTCCCAACCCAGGGATCGAGCCCGGGTCTCCTGCACGGCAGGCAGACGCTTTACTGAAGTGAGAAATAGATTTAGGGGATTAGATCTGATAGACAGAGTGTCTGGTGAACTATGGATGGAAGTTCCTGACATTGTACGGGAGACAGGGATCAAGATCATCCCCAGGAAAAAGAAATGGAAAAAAGCAAAATGGCTGTCTGAAGAGGCCTTACAAATAGCTGTGAAAAGAAGAGAAGTGAAAAGCAAAAGAGAAAAGGAAAGATATAAGCATCTGAATGCAGAGTTGCAAAGAATTGCAAAAAGAGATAAGAAAGCCTCCCTCAGTGATCAATGCAAAGAAATAGAGGAAAACAAGAGAATGGAAAAGACTAGAGATCTCTTCAAGAAAATGAGAGATACCAAGGGAACATTTCATGAAAAGATGGGCTCAATAAAGGACAGAAATGGTATGGACCTGACAGAAGCAGAAGATATAGAAAAGAGGTGGCAAGAATAAAGAAGAACTGTACAAAAAAGATCTTCATGACCCAGATAATCATAATGGTGTGATCACTCACCTAGAGCCAGACATCGTGGAATTTGAATTCAAGTGGGGCTTAAGAAGCATCACTATGGACAAAGCTAGCGGAGGTGGTGGAATTCCAACTGAGCTATTTCAAATCCTAAAAGATGATGCTGTGAAAATGCTGCACTCAATATGCCAGCAAATTTGGAAAATTCAGCAGTGGCCAGTTTTCATTCCAATCCCAAAGAAAGGCAATACCAAAGAATGCTCAGACTACTGAATAATTGCACTCATCTCACACACTAATAAAATAATGCTCAAAATTCTCCAAGACAGGCTTCAACAGTATGTGAACCATGAACTTCCAGATGTTCAAGCTGGATTTAGAAAAGGCAGAGGAGCCAGAGATCAAACTGCCAACATCTACTGGATCATTGAAAAAGCAAGGGAGCTCCAAAAAACATATATATATATATATATATATATATATATATATATATACACATATTTTTAATATTTATTTATTTATTTATTTTTGCTTTACAATACTGTGTTGGTTTTGCCATACATTGACAATGAATCCACCACGAGTGTACATGAGTTCCCCATCCTGAACCCCCCTCCCACCACCCTCCCCATATCATCTCTCTGGGTCATCCCAGTGCACCAGCCCCAAGCATCCTGTATCTTGTATCTAGCCTAGACTGGTGATTCGTTTCTTACATGACAGTACACAGGTTTCAATGCCATTCTCCCAAGTCATCCCACCCTCACCCTCTCCCTCAAAGTCCAAAAGTCTGTTCTATCCATTTGTGTCTCTTTTGCTGTCTCACATACAGGGTTATCATTACCATCTTTCTAAATTCCATATATATGTGTTAGTGATGGACAGGGAGGCCTGGCGTGCTGTGATTAATGGGGTCGCAAAGAGTCGGAAACGACTGAGCGACTGAACTGAACAGAACTGAACTGAACTGATACTGTATTGGTGTTTTTCTTTCTGGCTTACTTCACTCTGTATAATAGGCTCCAGTTTCATCCACCTCATTAGAACTGATTCAAATGTATTCTTTTTAATGGCTGAGTAATACTCCATCGTGTATATGTACCACAGCTTTCTTATCCATTCATCTGCTGATGGACATCTAGGTTGCTTCCATGTCCTTGCTATTATAAACAGTGCTGTAATGAACATTGGGGTACACGTGTCTCTTTCAATTCTGGTTTCCTCCGTGTGTATGCCCAGCAGTGGGATGCTGGGTCATAAGGCAGTTCTATTTGCATTTTTTTAAGGAATCTCCACACTGTTCTCCATAGTGGTTGTACTAGTTTTCATTCCCATCAACAATGTAAGAGGGTTCCCTTTTCTTCACACCCTCTCCAGCATTTATTGCTTGTAGACTTTTGGATCACAGCCATTCTGACTGGCATGAAATGGTACCTCATTGTGGTCTTGATTTGCATTTCTCTGATACTGAGTGATGTTGAGTATCTTTTCATGTGTTTGTTAGCCATCCGTATGTCTTCTTTGGAGAAATGTCTATTTAGTTCTTTGGCCCATTTATTGATTGGGTCATTTATTTTTCTGGAATTGAGCTGCAGGTGTTGCTTGTATATTTTTGAGATTAGTTGTTTGTCAGTTGCTTCATTTGCTATTATTTTCTCCCATTCCAAAGGCTGTCTATTTCTGCTTTATTGACTATGCCAAAGCCTTTGACTGTGTGGATCACAGTAAACTATAGTAAATTCTGAAATCGATATGAATACCAGACCACATGACCAGCTTCCTGAGAAACCTGTATGCAGGTCAGGAAGCAACAGTTAGAACTGGACATGGAACAACAGACTGGTTTCAGATCCAGAAAGTAGGCTGTATATGTCAAGGCTGTATATTGTCACTTTGCTTATTTAACTTATATGCCGAGTACATCGCAATAAACCGTGGGCTGGATGAAGCACAAGATGAAATCAAGATTCCCAGGAGAAATATCAATAACCTCAGACACATAGATGAGACCACCCTTAAATGGCAGAAAATGAAGAATTAAGAGCTTCTGGATGAACATGAAAGAGGAGAGTGAAAATGTGGACTTAAAGCTCAAAATTCAGAAAACTAAAATCATGGCATCCAGTCCCATCACTTCATGGCAAATAGATGGGGAAACAGTGGACACAGTGAGATATTATTTTGGGGGCTCAAAATCACTGCAGATGGTGACTGTAGCCGTGAAATTAGAAAACTTTTACTCCTTGGAAAGAAAGTTATGACCAACCTAGACAGAATATTAAAAAGCAGAGACATTACTTTCCAACAAAGGTCCATCTAGTCAAGGCTATGATTTTTCCAGTAGTCATGTATGGATGTGAAAGTTGGACCATGAAGAAAGCTGAACACCAAAGAATTGATGCTTTGGAACTGTTTGTTGGAGAAGACTCTTGACAGTCCCTTGGACTGCAAGGAGGTCCAACCAGTCCACCCTAATGGAAATCAGTCCTGAATGTTCATTTGAAGGACTGATATTGAAGTGAAACTCTAATACTTTGGCCACCTGATATGAACAGCTGACTCATTTGAAAAGACCCTGATGCCAGGAAAGATTGAAGGCAGGAGAAAAAGGGGATGACAGAGGATCAGATTGTTGGATGGCATCACCAACTCAATGGTCTTGTGTTTGGATAAACTCTGGGGGTCGGTGATGGACAGGGAGGTCTGGCATGCTGCATCTATGGGGTCGCAAAGAGTTGTACACAGCTGAGTGACTGAACTGAACTGAACTGCACTGAACTTGTCTTTAGTTGGTGAACATTTGCTTCTTATTAATCAATTATTTTCTGAATGCAGGAAAATTTTTTGTATGCTATATTTTATTCTTTAATTAGCAACTTGATTAGCATTACTTGCTTATCTCAATGTGTGATTTCTTTAAAAAAACACTATTGCTCTCCTAGATCTGTTTTTAAATGCACATGTGTTTTTCCTTGCACTATATTTTGAGTAATTTTACTTTGTCTTTGAGTAATTTTGTCTTCTACTATGCTAATTAAACTTAACTATAACCTTCTTCCATGTCAGCCAGCATGGTAATTACTAAATTTTTATAGATTATAAATAGCTCGAGATCCAGAAAATCTTTGCTTGTGTGTTTACATTACTCGTGCTCATGCTCATTTGCTAAGTTGTGTCCAGCTCTTTGCAACCCCATGGACTATAGTCTGCCAATCTTCTTTGTCCATGGGATTTCCCAGGCAAGAATACTTCAGTGGGTTGCCATTTCCTTCTCCAAGGGATCTTGCAAACTCAGGGACTGAACCAGAGTCTCCTGGATTGGCAGACCACCAGGGAAGCCTGTATACATTACTACAGTCTCCTAAATTCTCATATCTGATCAGTGTATCACTGTCTAATGATAGCACTTTATTTCTTATTAACCAGCTCTTCTGTGTGGTCAATTTGATCTTTCTATCTGTGGCTGATGAATCCCAAAGATGAATTTTGTTTTCCTTAGTTCCTCCTCATTGGAAGTAGGTTTTGCTGGAAAGATTACTCTGTCTAAGAACTTCCAGATGTTTAAGTTGGTTTTAGAAAAGGCAGAGGAACCATAGGTCAAATTGTCAACATCTGCTGAATCATCAAAAAAGCAAGAGAGTTCCAGAAAGACATCTATTTCTGCTTTATTGACTGTGCCAAACCCTTCGACTGTGTGGATCACACTGTGGAAAATTCTGAAACAGGCTGGAATACCAGACCACCTGACCTGCCTCTTGAGAAACCTATATGCAGGTCAGGAAGCAACAGTTAGAACTGAACATGGAACAACAGACTGGTTCCAAATAGGAAAAGGAGTACGGCAAGGCTGTGTATTGTCACCCTGCTTATTTAACTTATATACAGAGTACAACATGAGAAACTTTGGGCTGGGAGAAGCAGAAGCTGGAATCAAGATTGCCGGGAGAAATATCAATAACCTCAGATATGCAGAAGACATCACCGTTATGGCAGAAAGTGAAGAACTGAAAAGCCTCTTGATGAAAGTGAAAGAAGAGAGTGAAAAAGTTGGCTTAAAGCTCAACGTTCAGAAAACTAAGATCATGGCATCTGGTCCATCACTTCATGGCAAATAGATGGGGAAACAGTGGCTGACTTTATCCAAAATGAAGCTCCAAAATCACTGCAGATGGTGACTGCAGCCATTAAATTAAAAGATGCTTACTTCTTGGAAGGAAAGTTATGACCAACCTAGATAGCATATTCAAAAGCAGAGACATTACTTTACCAGCAAAGGTCCATCTAGTCAAGGCTATGGTTTTTCCTGTGGTCATGTATGGCTGTGAGAGTTGGACTGTGAGGAAAGCTGAGCACTGAAGAATTGATGCTTTTGAACTGTGGTGTTGGAGAAAACTCTTGAGAGTCCCTTGGAGTGCAAGGAGATCCAACCAGTCCATTCTGAAGGAGATCAACCCTGGGATTTCTTTGAAAGGAATGATGCTAAAGCTGAAACTGTGATACTTTGGCCCCACCCTCCTCACTCCACATACCATCCCTCCAGGTCATCCCAGTGCACCAGCCCCAAGCATCCTGTATATAAATAAATTTATATTAAAAAAATAGAATATTCTTTTAAGCTGTATCCTAAGCATCAAATGAAATGATTCTGTATATTTGTTTAACTAAATTTTCAGAGTAATAGTTTTGACTAATAATCAGTAGCTTATTAATGTGCTTGATTGATTTGCTTATGTATTACTTGGATAATACCTGTATTACTTGATGACTTAGTGAAATTAATTGTATTTGTTCTTATACATCCCATTCTTTACCTCAGGTAACCAAGGAAGTAAAAAGGTTATTTGTGTTTCCTTGCTGCTGCCTCTGCTAAGTCACTTCACTCATGTCCGACTCTGTGCAACCCCATAGATGGCAGCCCACCAGGCTCCCCCGTCCCTGGGAATCTCCAGTCAAGAACACTGGAGTGGGTGGCCATTTCCTTTTCCAATGCATGAAAGGGAAAGTGAAGACACTCAGTCATGTCCGACTCTTAGCGACCCCATAACCTGCAGCCTACCAGGCTCCTCCATCCATGGAATTTTCCAGGCAAGATTGGGTTTCCATTGCCTTCTCTGTTTGTTGCCTTACTCTTAGGCAAATAGGAAGAATGGTGACAAGTCCTTTTCTAACATGCATATATGGAACCTCTTTTACTTTGTAAGAATGATTTGTACTGGAATTTAAGAAAAATCTCAAGATAACTGACAACTACCATTTGTTTTTGCTGTTTGCTGATCACTTACGTGTCATGTTTATAGTTTGTATAGTTCAGCAATAGTTCTAATACTACATTTAAGAATTATTCTATATATTGATTATTAGTGTAAACCAATATCCAATGCTTCCAGGGGAAATAAATTAATGGAGAATAAACAGATGAACAGGTTAAAAAAATACAAGAGAGTAAAGTAAATGCATTTTTCAGGTAGTTAGAATCCTGTTCTTGGGAAATTTAAAGACTAAAAGGCCATCACAGTCTAAAAAGACTTCCTTAATCTGAATATTTAAACTTGACCTCTTTTAAACTTAGTATAATTCAAACTAAAATAATAGTCTAAAATTTGATCAGAAGCTGCTGATTAAAAAGAACCACTTTAGTCATTTATATTACACAAACCACTTTAATCATTGTATTAATCAAGCAATACATATTCATTGAAGTTACCTATTTTGTGACTACAAAGGCAACACCTACTTTTACATAAAATTAACTATTATAATGTGCTAAGTAAATATTTTGAAAATTCCCTTCTTCACAACCCTGAGCTAAACATTGCTTTCAATTTGGCAAACATGTCTATACATTTCTGTATGCAAAATTGTATGTATATTTCAATATTTATATTATGGATCTATGATATATGAACTCTTGATATACATACTGTATCAAATATTCATTTATTCTGTTTATATGCCATGACTTTCTTTACATACCCATTAAGGGATATCGATGATTTTCTAATATCTATATAGTGCTCTATTGCATTTATCATGATTTTAGTAAGTGTTCTCTTATTCAGATGATCACTTTGCAGTTTTTTAGCACTATTGTATGCCTTGCTATGATGAACAAACCTGAACACCGTTTATAAGTTCTTGTTCAATTATATGCTTAAAATAATTTCTCAGAGTAAGATTAGAAAATCAAGTATATATACAACTGTTGATAGCATGACATTAAACTATTTTAAAAAGGGTTTTACAAGTTTAATCATTAGAAAACAATTTATGAAGTACTCATTTTACTCAACCCTCAACTATATTCAGTATGGCTAATTCGGAGCACTAGCGTTCCTCAATCTGGGCTCTATTGTTATTTTGGGCTGGATAATTCTTTATTATAATTTAGAAAAAAGTATGCAAATATTTTTAACTTGTCTATGATAACTTTTACAAGTTTTTCTTTTATATGATTATCTTTTCATATACATATATAAATGTACACTTACATGACTCAAAATTATAAAAATATCATGTATTTTTTAATATTTAATGGTTTTACTTATTTCTTTAGCATTGACATATTTGTTTTTGTTTGTTTGCTCTTTTTGGTAAAGACAATATTTAAGTATCCCCATATACTTAATTGACACACCAAAAACCTAGTCAGCTGAACAATATTTATTGAAGTTTTATTTCAATAATGATTGAAATGAAAATATAATCATACTCCATATACTTAGGACTGTATTTTGATTACACACTCTTATTCATTAAATTGTTTGCCTATTCTGGCATAACTACTATATATTTTTAATTATTAAAAATTTAAAATTTTACTGATTAATATGATTTGTTTTCTATTTTGAGATTTTTTTCTTACTGGAAGATAATTGATTCAACTTTAATGTGTTGGTTCAATCTCCATTTTTATTCAGGAAAGAGGACTATTTCTAGTTTCAATATATGTAGATTTGAATATATTATATGTTGGTTTTGGAAAGAACTTACTTATTATTAGGGAAAAATAACTGCAAAATTTCAGAAGTGTAAATAATATTTTATTTTGCTGTGTATTCAGGAAAGAATATTTCTTTTAATTTAAGAGTTTGAAAAAAGAAAACAAAAATAATATATTTTCTTTGCATTAGTCAAATAATTTTAAATATATAATGGTACTTGAAGTACTTTCTAGAAGTCAGATTTCTGAGGTTCACAATCAGCCTATATATTAGGTGAAAACTTAATGGATTACATAAATATAAGCTTCTGAAATTAGACATAAGCACTCTATTCTTGGTGAAAGGTCAGAAACAATAATGTTGTCTACTCAAGGGAAAAAGTATCTAGATAAGCCAATAGAAGAAAAGAAGTCTGGCTTTAAATATAATTTTGGAAGTAGAATTTTGGAAACAGATTTTAGAATTTATGAAATGAGTAGCTTAGAAACTGAGGTGGGAAGTACTGAAATTTAATTATCACAAATTAAGAAATTATAAAAAAAATGATTATATGGATGCATAATAATAAATTCACAATTTGATATACTTGGTACCCTATCATTAGGCATTTGTAAATTTGAAACTATTTATTTTGCCAAGAATCACTCATTTATTTAATTAGAATGGATGCCCTCCTCATGAGGGAAAATGTTAATAAGTTACATAACTACATAACTTTTTAAAATTTAAAAGTCAGATTGATGGATAATAAACCCATAGTGCATTCATGTTGATGTATGGCAAAACCAATATGATATTGTAAAGTAATTAGCCTCCAATTAAAATAAATAGTAGAAACAGTGTCAGACTTTATTTTTTGGGGCTCCAAAATCACTGCAGATGGTGACTGCAGCCATGACATTAAAAGACGCTTACTTCTTGGAAGAAAAGTTATGACCAACCTAGATAGTATATTCAAAAGCAGAGACATTACTTTGCCGACTAAGGTCCGTCTAGTCAAGGCTATGGTTTTTCCTGTGGTCATGTATGGATGTGAGAGTTGGACTGTGAAGAAGGCTGAGCACTGAAGAATTGATGCTTTTGAACTGTGGTGTTGGAGAAGACTCTTGAAAGTCTCCTGGACTGCAAGGAGATCCAACAAGTCCATTCTGAAGGAGATCAACCCTGGGATTTCTTTGGAAGGAATGATGCTAAAGCTGAAATTCCAGTACTTTGGCCACCTCATGCAAAGAGTTGACTCATTGGAAAAGAGTCTGATGCTGGGAGGGATTGGGGGCAGGAGGAGAAGGGGACGACCGAGGATGAGATGGCTGGATGGTATCACGGACTCGATGGAGGTGAGTCTGAGTGAACTCCGGGAGATGTTGATGAACAGGGAGGCCTGGCGTGGTGCGATTCATGGGGTCGCAAAGAGTCGGACACGACTGAACGACTGAACTGAACTGAACTGAAAATAAATAAATTTATATTAAAAAAAAAGTTTAAAGCTTTTAAAAGGTGGTGGCTCAGATAGTAAAGAATCTGCCTGCAATATGGGAGATGTGGGTTCGATTTCTGGGTCAAGGAGATTCCCTGGAGAAGGAGATGGCAACCCCACTTCAGTATTCCTGCCTGGAGAATCCCATGGACAGAGGAGCCTGGTGGGCTACAGTCTATGGGGCTGCAAAGGATTGGACACAACTGAGTGATTAACACTTTCATCTATATTCTAATTGCACTGAAACATGTATATGTCCATATATATCAAAGTGATGTTAGTTGTGTCTGACTCTTTGCAACCGCATGGACTGTAGCCTGCCAGGAATATGTGTTGCTGTGCTTAGTCACGCAAGTGACTGTGCTTAGTCACTCACTCACACTTAGTCACTTGTGTCTGACTCTTTGCAACCCCTTTGAATATAGCCTGCCCGACTCCTCTGTCCATGGGCATTCTCCAGGCAAGAACACTGGAGTGGGTTGCATGCCTTCCTCCAGGGGATCTTCCCAACACAACTCAGGTCTCCCACATTGCAGGCAGATTCTTTGCCATCTGAATCACCAGGGAAGCCCAAGAATACTGGAGTGGGTAGCCTATTCCTTCTCCAGGGGACCTTCTCGACCCAGGAATTGCACTGGGGTCTCCTGCATTATAGGCGAATTCTTTACCAGCTGAGCTACCAGGGAAACTCATATATATTGGTGATGGACAGGGAGGCTTGGCCTGCTACAGTCCATGGGGTCACAGTGTCGGACACAACTGAGCAGCTGAACTGACTGACTGATATGAATTTAATTATGATACATTGTTCCTGAAGAAAAACTGAATTTGATAAGTATGACTAGCATATTTATTATTCTCACTTATTTACATATCTCTCAAGCACTTATTTGCCAGGACTGTTCCTTCTTCAGGAACAATTTTATACACTAAAAATACAAACAATAATTTCAAAATATAACTCTTTTAGATTTAACTCATTAAGGGTATATATGTACCAGCATATTTGCAGTCACCAAAATATATCTTATATCTATGATGCTTATATATCGATTAATAAAACATATTTTGATAATGTGAAAAAAAAATGTTCCTCACTATTACATTTAGGACTGTGAGTCTTTTGAAGATTTTTCTCTTTATCTTTGGTTTTGGGCCGTTTATATATGCCTAAGGATGTGTATGTGTGTGCATGTGTGTGTGTATGTCTTGACCTTAATTCTGCTAGGTATGTCCTGAGCTTCATAAATCTGAGATTTAGCATCTGTCATTAACTATATAAAGGCCCCAGCCATTTGTTATTTCAATTATCTCTTCTGCTCCAATAAGTCTTTCTTTTCTTGCTAGTATTCCATTTACACATGTGAGAGCTTTTATATCGTCCCCCATTTCTCAAAATGCGGTTTCATTATTTTTTAATTCTTTTTAGACTTTGCATTTTATCTTGGGAAGCTTTTATTGACCTACCTTCAAGTTCACTCTTATGTTTCCGGATTGTGTTGCATCTACATGAGCTCACCAGATTTTCATTCAATCTTTCTGTTGCTTTGTTTTCCATTTCTATCATTTTTTTTTTTATTTCTGTCTCATGGCTTACATTACCCATCTGTTTTGTGTTGTGCATTTTTTCCATTAGAGCCCTTAATGTATTACTCATAATTATTTTAATGATCTGTCTGATAATTCTTGCATTTGTGTCATATCTAATTGTGGTTCCAATGATTGTTTTGTCTCTTCAGAGTGTGTTTTCCCTTGCTTTTTGACATGCTTATTGTTTGTTGTTGTTGCTGATATCCAGATATGTATTGAGTAATATATATTAAGTTAAAAGGAATTTAGTATGAAGACTGATATTAATCTGGCTAGGAACTGGGCTCTGTGTAATGTTTGTTGTAGCTATAGGTTTCAGAGACTTCTACTTCCTTTGGTGTTCTTGCTTGTCCATAATTTATTTTAAACTCTCCTTAGCAAGATTCTTTGTCCTGAAGCTAGGTCATATAAGATGCATTACTATTGTATTAGGTCTCTGTTGATATGATGGTAAAGTGTAGGAAAGAATGAACATTTTATAATTTTCTGGATAAATGTCAGTCTTTTAATGGGTCTGAATCTCAGAGTTGTGACCTTCTCAAGTGTTTCTCCACTGGCATAGCTTATTTTCCCCTAAGCTCTTCTCCTTGGGAACTTCCCTGGTGGCTCAGACTGTTAAAAATTTGCCTGCAATGCTGCTGCTGCTGCTGCTGCTAAGTCTCTTCAGTTGTGTCCGACTCTGTGTGACCCCATAGATGGCAGCCCACCAGGCTTCCCCGTCCCTGGAATTATCCAGGCAACAACACTGGAGTGGGTTGCCTGCAAAGCAGGAGACCCATATTTGATCCTGGATTGGGAAGATCCCCTGAAGAAGGGAATGGCAACCCACTCCAGTATTCTTGCCTGGAGAATTTCATGGAGAGATGAGCCTACTCCTGGTTCTAAATTCCTACTATGTTTCCTTGAGCTCTAACTTCTGTTGTATTGCTTCACAACCACATTAAATAAGACATAAAGAAGACTTGGGGATGGACTGGGGAGGGATACCATTTCCCTAGCAGGCATAAAAGTTTAGAATTTAGCTCTGGCAATGTGATTTCCCCTGAAGTGTAGGTCTTTTCTATGGAGAAGGCTCTGGCTTATATCACTACAATTCTTCCTCTCCCTAGCCAGAGCCACAAGGACTTTTTCTTGAGCCTCATGATGAAAACCTGGTAGGGTTGATGGGAGAAAAACTCATGAAAGTGTTGGGGTTCCCACTAAGATTTCAGTCCCAGTAGTTTTTCTCTCACACACTAGTCTGCACTTAGTCTCCAGCAGTACATACAGGCTACCATATAAATGTTCATGCAGTTTCAGGGTTCAGTGGCTTTTGTTCCACATAAGCAAGGCTTAGCTGAAACTCTGCTTTTCTAGTCTTTGGATTTCAGGTTGTATGCCATTCGCTGTACAACTTCATTTCTCTGAAAAGTCTGAGAAAAGTTATGGATTTTCTTAGCTTTTTCTTATTGTTAGCTATAGAAGTAATGACTCCCCAATCTCTTTTGGGGAAATGAAAATACGGACATCTTTTTGGAGGTCTTTGACACTTTTGATAATTTAGTAAATTAGTCTTTATACTTTTCTTTTTTTTTTTGGCATGCCATGTGGCATGTGGGATCTTAGTTTCCCAAACAGGAATTGAACCCATATCCCCTGCATTGGAAGCGTGGAGACCTAAACACTGAACCACCAGGGAAGTCCCAGTCTTTACTCTTTGATGATTAATAAATGAGTCTTTTCTTAGCCTATATATATACACACACACATATATATGACAATTTTTCTATAAACCTGAGATTGCTCTACAACTTAAATTTATTAAATTGGAAACAATAAAATTTCAAATATATGTTTCATGTTTTCAGGCTTCCCAGGTGGCACTAGTGGTAAAGAACCTGCCTGCCAAGCAGGACACATAAGAGATGTGGGTTTGATCTCTGGGTTGGAAAGATACCCTGGAGGAGAAAATGACAACCCACTCCAGTATTCTTGCCTGGAGTATCCCATGGACAGAGCAGCCTGGTGGGCTACAGTCCATAGGGTGACAAAGAGTTGGACACAACTTAAGTGACTTAGCATGCACATCACATTTTCCAATAAGAATTAAAATATTACTTTCATATACATTACTGAGTAGATGTTGATTAACAAAAGAAAATGTTTTGCATTTAATGGATCTGAGGTATGTAGGTAATGTAGGGCACTTTTAGATACCCATTTATGATGTGTACAGAGCTAGAATCATATTCAACACTGAAAAGCTGAAAAGATTTCCTCAAATTTAGGAACAAAACAATGCCTACTCTAACCACTTCTTTTAACACAATATTGGAAATCTTAGCCACAGAAATCAAACAAGAAGAATAAAAAGTATCAAAATTGTAAGGGGAGAAGATTGTCACTATTTGCAGATGACATGATACTATATACAGAAAACCCTAAAGTTGACACCAAAACTATTAAAATTAATTAGCAAATTCAATAAAGTTGCAGGGTACACTATTAATATACAGAAATCTGTTTTTTTTTCCCCATGGACTAATAATGAACTACCAGATAGAGAAAGCAAAAAGTAACATTTGAAGTCACATCAAAAGAATAAAATACCTAGGAATAAACTTAACCAAGGAGGTGAAAGATCTGAATTCTGAAAACTGCAAAACATTGATAAAGGAAATTGAAGATGATACAAAGAATTAGAAAAATACCCTATGCTCTCGGAAGAACTAATACTGTTAAAATGATCATACTACAGATTCAATGCAATATCTATCAAAGTACCCATGATCTTTTTTACAGACCTAGAACATATAATCTTAAAATTCATATGGAACAGAGAAGACGCTGAGTGGTCAAACCCTGGGGAAAAAAAAGAATGAAGTTGGAGATATTCCACGTCCTGATTTCAGACTATACTACAAAGATACAGTGATCAAAATAGCATGGTACTGGCACAAGAATGTATGCATAGACCAATGAAAAAAGAGAGCCCAGAAATAAACCCACACACCTATGATCAATTAATCTAAGAGAAAGGAGGTAAGAATATAGAATGGAGAAAATACTTTTATAAATGATTCTGGGGAAACTAGACAGCTGTATGTTAAAGAAAGGAATTAGAACATACCCTTACACCATATTTTCTTGGGCTCCAAAATCACTGCAGATGGTGTCTGCAGCTCTGAAATTAAAGATGCTTGATCCTTGGAAGAAAAGCTGTGACAAACCTAGACAGCATATTAAAAAGCAGAGACATTACTTTGGTGACAAATGTCCATATAGTCAAAGCGATATTTTTTTTTTTTTTCCAAATAATCATGTATGGATGTGAAAATTGGACAATAAAGAAAGCTGAGCACCAAAGAATTGCTGCTTTTGAACTGTGGTGTTGGAGAAGAGTCTTGAGAGTCTCTTGGACAGCAAGGAAATCAAACCAGTCAATCCTAAAGAAAATCAGTCCTGAATATTCATTGGAAGGACTGATGCTAAAGCTGAAGCTCCAATACTTTGGTCACCTGATGTGAAGAACTGACTCATTGGAAAAGACCCTGATGCTGGAAAAATTGAAGTCAGGAGGAGAAAGAGATGACAGAAGATGAGACTCTTGGATGGTATCATTGACTCAATGGACATGAGTTTGAGCAAGCCCCAGGAGTTGGTGATAGACAGGGAAGACTGACATATTGCAGCCCATGGGGTTACAAAGATTTGGACATAATTAAGCAACTGAACTTACTCCATATACAAAAATAAACTCTAAATGGATTGAGGACCTAAATGTAAGACCTGAAACTATCAAATTCCTAGAAGAGAATATAGGCAAAACCCCTTGACATAGATTGTATTGTAGCAATGTTTTCTGGATCTGTCTGCTTTGATAAAAAAAAAAATAATAATAAAAATTGAGTCTAATTAAACTTTAGTGTTTTTGCACAGCAAAGAAAATCACTGACAAAATTAAATACAACCTACTGAATAGGAGAAAATACTTGCCAGTGATATGACTGCCAAGTGGATAATATCCAAAGTATATGAATAGCTCATATAATTCAATATCAAAAAGCACAATCAAAAAAATTAGAAGATATGAATAGACATTTTCCCAAAGAAGATATACAGACGGCTAGTAGGCCCACAAAAATGAGTTCTATATGTCTTTAATTATTCAGTTCAGTTCAGTTCAGTTCAGTCTCTCAGTCGTGTCTGCCTCTGCAACCCCATGAATTGCAGCACGAAAGGCCTCCCTGTCCATCACCAACTCCCAGAGTTAACTCAAACTCACATCCATCGAGTTGGTGATGCCATCCAGCCATCTCATCCTCTGTCGTCCCCTTCTCCTCCTGCCCCCAATCCCTCCCAGCATCAGAGTCTTTTCCAATGAGTCAACTCTTCGCATGAGGTGGCCAAAATACTGGAGTTTCAGCTTTAGCATCATTCCTTCCAAAGAACACCCAGGGCTGATCTACTTTAGAATGGACAGGTTGGATCTCCTTGCAGTCCAAGGGACTCTCAAGAGTCTTGTCCAACACCACAGTTCAAAAGCATCAATTCTTTGGTGCTCAGCTTTGAGAATGCAAGGGGTGTAGGTGGGATGATTTGGCAGAATGGCATTGAAACATGTATAATATCATATATGAAATGAATCACCAGTCCAGGTTCGATGCATGATACTGGATGCTTGGGGCTGGTGCACTGGGACAACTCAGAGGAATGGTACAGGGAGGGAGGAGGAAGGGGGGTTCAGGATGGGGAACACGTGTATGCCTGTGGCTGATTCATGTTGAAGTATGGTGAAACCAATACAATATTGTAAAGTAATTTTAAAAAAAGACTATAATAAGGTATCGTTATACACCAGTCAGAGTGGCTATCTTCAAAAAGTCTATAAATAATAGATGCTGAAGCAGCTTTGGAGGAAGGGGAAACTTCAGACATTCTAGGTGGGAATTAAATTGGTGTAACCACTATGGAACAGAGTATGGTGTTTCCTTTAAAGACTGGAACTACCATATGATCCAGTAATCTCACTCCTGGGCCTATACATGGGTAGATGAAAACTCTAATTCAAAGAGACACATGCACCCTAATGTTAATAGCGGCACTATTTTTAACAGCAAAGAAGTGGAAACAATCCAAATGCCCATCAATATGTGTATACACACACACACACACACACACACACACACACACATACAACACAGACTAATAGCCATAAAAAACAATGGAGTCAACAGACAAATGGTTAAAAAGATGTGATTTTATTTACATTTATACACATATATATATTCACACACATATGTATATTTATAAAATACATAATGGAATATTTCTCAGACATACCAAAGAGTGAAATGCTGTCATTTGCAGCAATGTGGATGAACCTAGAGAACATTATGCTTAGTGAAATAAGTCAGAGAAAGATAAATGTTATATGATATCACTTAACTTGTGGAACTTAAGAAAATAAAACAGAAGAGTGTATATAGCAAAACTGGTCAAACACTTGTAAAAGAATGAAACTAGAACACTTTCTAACACCGTACACAAAAATAAACTCAAAATGGATTATAGATCTAAATGTAAGACCAGAAAAGATAAAACTCCTAGAGGAGAACATAGGCAAAACACTCTCTGACATACATCACAGCAGAATCCTCTATGACCCACCTCCCAGAATATTGGAAATAAAAGCAAAAATAAACAAATGGGTCCTAATTAAAATTAAAAGCTTCTGCATAACAAAGGAAACTATAAGCAAGGTGAAAAGACAGCCTTCAGAATGGGAGAAAATAATAGCAAATGAAGAGACTGACAAAGAGCTAATCTCAAAAATATACAAGCAACTCCTGCAGCTCAATTCCAGAAAAATAAATGACCGAATCAAAAAATGGGCCAAAGAACTAAACAGACATTTCTCCAAAGAAGACATACAGATGGTTAACAAACACATGAAAAGATAATCAGCGTCACTCATTATCAGAGAATTACAAATCAAAACCACAATAAGGTACCATTTCACACCAGTCAGAATGGCTACTATCCAAAAGTCTACAAGCAATAAATGCTGGAGAGGGTGTGGAGAAAAGGGAACCCTCTTACACTGTTGGTGGGAATGCAAACTCGTACAACCACTATAGAGAACAGTGTGGCGAGTCCTTAAAAAACTGGACATAGGACTGCCTTATGACCCAGTGTGTACTGGGCATACACAGCGAGGAAACCAGAATGAAAGAGACACGTGTACCCCAATGTTCATCGCAGCACTGTTTATAATAGCCATGGAAGTAACCTAGGTGTCCATCAGCAGATGAATGGATAAGAAAGTGGTGGTACATATACACAATGGAGTATTACTCAGCCATTAAAAAGAATACATTTGAATCAGTTCTAATGAGGTGGATGAAACTGGAGCCGATTATACAGAGTGAAGTAAGCCAGAAAGAAAAACACCAATACAGTATACTAATGAATATATATGGAATTTAGAAAGATGGTATCAATAACCCTGTATGCAAGACAGCAAAAGACACAGATGTATAGAACAGTCTTTTGGACTCTGTGGGAGAGGGAGAGGGTGGTATGATTTGGGAGAGTGGCATTGAAATATGTATAATATCATATATGAAATGAATTATTTGATAATAATTGATACATCATTAATGATATATGAAATATCATATATGAAATGAATTCATTTCATATCATTTATGAAATGAATCACCAGTCCAGGTTTGATGCCAGATACAGAATGCTTGGGGCTGGTGCATTGGGATGACCCAGAGGGATGGTACAGGGAGGGAGGAGGGAGGAGGGTTCAGGATGAGGAACTTGTGTACACCCATGGCGTATTCATGTTGATGTATGGCAAAACCAATGCAATATTGTAAAGTAATTAACCTCCAATTAAAATAAATAAATTTATATTAAAAAAAGAAACAGGGGAAAAAAGAAGAATGTATATAGCAAAATAAACAGACTCACAGATATAGCAAACAAACCCAATGGTTACCAGTGGGGAAAGGGAAGTTAGAAGCCGCAAGACAGGGCTATGTGGTTAAAAGATACAAGCGTCTTTAGTTGTTTTGTATACTAGTCAATTGACATGCAGTTTAACTATGTTTATTATTCGGAATGTATGAATTATTTTTGTCATAAATAACTGGCATTTTTGTATATGTAAATTTGTTTATATAGATGATGTATGCATAATATATAATTTTTATACATACATCATTACACAATCAAGGAAGTTAATTATAATTTTATATGTGTATATATATGATTATATATAGTTCTTATATGCATTTAATTTTTTCTATTCACTTTGACAATTGTCATACAATGTACAAAAAGTACCAAAGCTAATCCATTTTTCAATAATAGGTTAGAGTCACACTGCCAAAAGGAACTATAATAGTAAGTTACAAGAAGAATTCAGGTGTTCTGTATAAATCTGTTCACACTGCCTGTCACATGATGCAAATATTTAAAGCTGAAATACTGTCAGGAGAATCTCATGTCTTTGTAGCAGTCTCACAGTTCCTGCCAATGAGGCCTCCTTAGATGATGTTTCTTTCTTTTGAAGACAAGAGCAATGAGACTTTGAACAGGTCTGGCATTGGATTGCTTCTACTCGATAAGGGTTAAAACTCTAGCATTTGCAACAGAGTAGTTTGAAATAAATCTTGCTAGTTCCAGAAATGCACCACACATAATCACTCTCCCATCTGGTCTTTATATATGTAAATCTATATATATAATTATTTAGCTGTCACAAAGTCCAGGTGGGAATATTAAAGGAAATGAAACATATATTTTAATATATCCTCAAATTATTTCCTAAAGTTTCTTTCTGTTTATAATGCTACATGCAACACATGTCAACTTTAGATAAAATATGTATAAATTAGAAATAAAAATTGCATATTAAAATGTGTCAGATTTGATGTATAACAGATAACATGTCATGTGTATATCCACACATCCTCCCCTCAAGGGGGGCAATTAAAAGTCTTATCCTCTAACTAAAATCCACTCAAAGCCGAGGTTTCCTATGTAAATTTGCCTGGGTAAGTTTGGATGTGGCTTCTCAAGGTTGAGAGACCTAAAATGAAAGAGATGAATATTCTGTTCTGCTTTTCCTATGCTTGCTTTCTGACACATACAAGACCAATAGAAATAGAAATGCAGAGAATGTTCTTCCTGTTCAGAAGTAAAAACATTCACTCTTATTTTTCCCTATCTTCACAGTAAGCTTTTAAAAATAGTATTAAGAAAAAAAAATCATTTTTTTATTCATAAAATTTAATGGGCAGAGTTCATCTAACTAGACTGCAGGATCTTTTGATGCTTGGGACTGCTATTTGAAGCTCTCTCATTTCTCTGAATTGGGAAGACATTTTGTCCTGATTTTCATACTTCTCTGACAGACTACAGCTTAGTCATCATGATGCATTCTTCTTTCAATATCAGCCAATGGGTTTTTTAGGATTTTGTTCCCGTTTCTGTTTTTTTTTTTTTTTTCTTTTTTCATATTTAAAGATTTTTCTTGCTCAAACTACAATCTATATGCTAATGATGCTCAAATCTGTGACTTTAGGTCTCTTGTGTACAATGGATTATTGGACAGAGCTACTTGAAAATCACAATAGAGGCTTAAAATGGAACATGATTAACATTTTAAAACTGCACCAAGTGTCTTTTAAACTGCTTTTTGTCCTGTCATCCTTTCCCTATCCCCAGCCCCATCCCTAGTCACCATCTGTTCTGCCTACTTTTGTCTATATTCCCAGCATGTTAAATGACTTAACAATTCACTTTGTCTATCAAGTCAGAGACTTGGAAGTCAGTCTCAATGATTATTTCCCCCATATACCTATATTCAAAGATATGTTTTTATCATTTTCATATCATAATTATCTCTTATTCTGCTCTGAGCAGCACCAATAGCTAAAATTTAGGTTTTTTTCTCTTAGCTAATTTTCACCGTATCTTAAACTGTCTTTTTGTCCATATTTTTTATTCTCTTCCCTATCCATCCTAATTCTACATAGGTGGCTGCTGCTGCTGCTAAGTTGCTTCAGTCCTGTCTGACTCTGTGTGACCCCATAGACGGCAGCCCACCAGGCTCTGCCATCCCTGGGAGTCTCTAGGCAAGAACACTGGAGTGGGTTGCCACTTACTTCTCCAATCCAAGTCTTAAAAATTCCAACCTAATGAGGCTATATTTTGCCTACAAATCTTTTAATACATTCAGCACACAGGTCCTATATAACCTACTTTTCTCTGACCCTTTTATCTTTTTCTCTTAGCATATCTTTATTCCATATACATCCTGCAAAATGCCCAGCTCCTGGACTATTCAAAATCTTTTTCTGAATTTTTTCACATGGTTTGTTCTATTTAAAATATCCAACCCGATCCCATCCATCTCATTAACTTCTATTCTTCAAGATGCAGCTAAAGCATTAGTATCCTGTTATCCTGTAAAAATTACTCTGAAACCCATACCCAATTTTCAGCTTGCTCTGGCTTCTGTATTTGTTTGTGTGTATGTGTGCCTGGAGGGAGGAAAAACAGAAAGATTGACTTAATTAAAGAAACTGCCTCATGTGATTTATGAAGGTACATGTCCAAAATTTTGAGGTTGGATCAGCAGGCTTGAGATCCAGGGAAGAGTCCAAAGCAGTTGGATGGCAGAATTCCTTCTTGCTCAGAAGAGGTTTATCTTTGGTCCGTTATGGCCTTTAGTTTATTGAATAAAACCCAACCATGTTATGAAAGGTAGTCAGCTTTACTCAAAGTCCATTGATTTAAATGTTAATCTTATCCAAAAATGAAAGCAACATCTAAAATGATGTTTGACCAAATATTGACACATAAAATTATCCATCACAAGTCCCCATTTCTGTGCTTTTATTTTGTAATTCTATAGAACTTTGGCTAGTTTTTTTAGAGACAGGTGATTTTAAGAAATCCACAAGTATAGCATAATAATCAAATCATAGAAAAATGAGGAGCAAGAGTCTTTCATCCTTTCTTTACCTTTCCTTCTTCCTGGTTCAATACCCTAGAGAGAGACATTTTATCTGCTTGTAGTATCTCTGGAAGTCACTTGCATATTCCAAATAATATTTTTATAGCTCTTTCTTATTTAGTCATATTTAGATATTATCTGGAGAAGGCAGTGGCACCCCACTCCAGTACTCTTGCCTGGAAAATCCCATGGATGGAGGAGCTTGGTAGGCTAAAGTCCATGCTAAGGGTCGGACACGACTGAACGACTTCCCTTTCACTTTTCACTTTCATGCATTGGAAAAGGAAATGGCAACCCACTCCAGTGTTCTTGCCTGGAGAATCCCAGGGACGGGGGAGCCTGGTGGGCTGCCGTCTACGGGGTCGCACAGAGTCGGACACGACTGAAGTGACTTAGCAGCAGCAGATATTATCTCTTTCATTTTCATACTTAGAGCATCCCCAATACAAATTGGCCTGCCTACAAAGATAATTTTAGATTCTCTTTACTTTAATTAAAACAATATGCTTACATTTTTATGTTTTGGTTGTGATTACCCACTTTATAAGATGAGGATATTTGCACCTTTTCCTTCTCTGTACTTTATTCTTTTTAGTATCTCCCTACATCTATCAAATATAATATTTTTTCATTGTGAAATTTTCATAAACTCTCTTTTTCTCAAACATAAAACCTTTCATATGAGTATATATAGATTGCAGTTCAAACAGGAAAAAGTTTGTACTTGCCATGTGAGTATATTATATACAGAGCAAGGCAGAAGTTATATACTATTTGTGATTTAACTGCAGGGGTTGTAAAGCATTAGTTCTGCATGTTCTATCCATGAATAGTGGATCATTATGCCTAACCTTCATTCAAAAAAAGGGAAAATATTTATCTCCTTTTAAAGGTGGAATATCAAATAATTACAAGAATATTTTAAAATATTATTCCACCTCCTTATTATATTACAATTTCTATTCTATCAAACTATTTAATTTATATCATAGTAATGCATCTTAATTTATCTAATTGCATTTTATTATTTCTTCTATGGAAGACTTAATACATGAGGGAGATTCATTGCTAGTGGCCATTCAGATACTGTTCTCCCAAATCTCTTTTCCCACATTTTTCAAGTTTGGTCCTTCCAATTTGCTGAGCAACAGCAAAGACTGTTGGCACTGCCTTTGAGTTTGCAAACATATATCTTTTCTGAGTCATTCTCTCTCCACAGAGAGTAGATAACTAGGTGTAATACCTACAGCTGCAATGATTGGAGAAATATTTCTTCTCACCATTGTATTTTCAGGTCAATACCGAGTGTGTCTTTACTGCAAGAGTAGTCCATTTTCAGTTTTTACTTGCATACCTAATTGACACATTTATGATATGTTTCATTTCCTATTAAGAGTTATAGGAAGCCACCCTTAATGTCTTTTGTATTACTAGATTTAAAGACTTAAGTGTAATAGTAGTGATATGTGGTTTGTGTCAGTGGTTAGGATAGCTTCTCTATGCCTTCTAGATATCCTTGCTATCTTTGTCCAGTGTTGAAACTGACAGTATATTAGGATGGATTGTTGCTGGACCACCTTCATCTGTGTTGGCAGTATCCAGTTCATTATGTTCTTGCTCAGAAGCTCAGAATTTACTGGGACTCTTTATTCACTAAAAGCTGCTTTGTGAATGGTAGAAGATTGCTGCAGGGATCGTAGCTTTGCTTCTGAATGTTGGGAGTTGGCACTTCCACTTTCCTGTTGGAGTTTGCTAGAGAATCTACATCTTTCTTTTCCCAAAATACCTCTGGTAAAGAAGGTTTTTAAGCCATGTGACTTAGAGATATTTTGTACCTCAACCTGGACCTGCTGGAATATACCTCCTAGAAGCTGTCAGTCTACCAAATAAATGGATTACAGTATTACCCCTAAAAGTAGAATACTCATCCATTAAAACCCCAAAGGTGTTGTGCTTCTTTCTTTTATTCTCTAGGAAGTCACAGTGTAATAAACTGTCCTGTACTTTGTCAGGAGTTTTCTAGCATGTTTCAGACCACTAGAACCTCAAAAGTTCACCAGTGGAAGAGTCTCTGAATCTCTTTAGGCTGATCTCTCACGGACTGGAGCACATTTGTTTTACCAAGTCGTTGAGAGCTCTTGCCACTCGTCATTTTGTGCTCTATAAAAAGTCATCAGTACAATGGAACAGTAAGATGTTCTGCATAATCCCCTTTGCTCTTCCAGGATTTTATCATCTGCATTACTACTGGGATGTCAGTTCCATAACTGAATAACCTACAGTCAACCCCAGCCTATAAATGGCAACCTTTACTGAGCTTTTCAATATACTACACTAACAGTATCCTGATCCCACCGGACTACACCTTATTCTACAGCTAAACAAAGTGTCCTCCAGACTCCTTAAAAGAGGCAGTTGTGCTGTTTCCTTGCTTTATGCAGTTGATAGATTTTATCAAAATGAACTCAGTCTGTTTAGCAGTTTTGACTTTTCTACTTAATTTATTGTAAGATGCTGTTTTTCCAAGTTTAGTAGGGCCTTCCCAGGGGCATATCAGTACTGAATGAGGTCTCTTGCCTTATGTCAAAGGAGCACGCCCTCATATAAACAAACTCTCCTATATCCAGTTTTGTAATAGCTTAAGATGAGTGCAGACAATGTTGGGAGATAAAAAACACACAATTAATAAAAGATAAAACTCTGTAAGGTCTTGAATGTCAGAAAGTAGTATTAGTATTTATTAGGAAAAGTAATAAATTATATGGTGATTTGAAGAAGGAGGACCTAAATTCAAAAAGTATACATTTTTAGTTCTCTTAATGATATTTTTAGCTCTGACACATAGGCCTTTTAGTCTAGTTTTTAGAATGCTTTTTATTATTTCCAGTATTTAGTATTTATAATGAAATAAAACTGATATTTTATTTTTTATCTCCTACTTAACTAATGATTATTCTGACTTTATTAGAAAAAGGAAATTCTCCTACCCCAAAGAAGGAGTGTTTATTGAAATGGTCAAGTCACCTGATTGTAAATATTGTACATAATCAGGATGCATATTTCGCTGATAATGTAATTTAAGTTATATATTCATAATGAAAGACTCCATGGTACAAATAGTTTTTATTCAATTTGATAAGGCCTTTAATATTGAGTCTTTTGTTTAATTTTCAAATTCCATTCACTAATGCATGACTGGGTAATGGTTTAGATAATAAGTGTCTAGGATGTATATGTAACCAAGATTATGCTTATTCTCCTGATGTTTAATAATGGCAGGATACCAATTTCTTCAATTATACTGTCACACTAACAACCAGATACTTAGGTAGCCATCATTAATTATTTAATAGTTTATTGCTCTTCTCTCAGGAAGTTAGGTAATCGAGTAAACACTGGGTGGTAGCTGGAGGCCAACTAAAGAAAAGGAAATAAATTAGAAGAAGGGTAAAACTGCCAGAGTCAAGCCTATAGATGTAAGCACCTACATAATGGAGATTAATTACCTTAAGTCTTACTCTTTTCCTTTTTTGCCTTCATATAGCATCTATTCAATAAATTTATTGAAGAATAGTTAATTTACAACATTATATTAGCTTCAAGTGTGTAACATAGTGGTTTGTTTTTTTATGGATTATACTTCATTAAAAGTTATTCCAAAATAGTAGTTAGAATTCCTTACGCTTTACAATATTTTCTTGCTGCCTATCTATTTTGTACATAGTAGTCTGTACCTCTTAATCATGTAGCCCTGTCTTGCTCCTCCCCTCCTCCCTTTCCCCACTGGTAATCATTAGTTTGTTCTCTATATCTGTTTCTGTTTGGCTATATACATTTATTTGTTTTATTTTCTGAGATTCAACAAATAAGTGATATCATAGAGTATTTGTCTTTCTCTGTTTGACTTATTTCACTGAGTATAATATTCTCTGTTCTATCCACATTGCAGCAAATAGCAGCATTTCACTCTTTGTTATGGTTGAATAATATTCCATTATATATTATTTATACTCACATATTCTTTATCCATTTGTCTGTAGATTTCATTCTTTTTTATGGCTGATTAATATTCCAGGTGTGTGTGTGTGTGTGTGTGTGTGTGTGTGTGTCTATACACACACACACACACACACACCACATCTTCTTAAACCAGCTATTTGTTGATGGGCATTTGGGTTGTTTTCATGTCTTTGCTATTGTAAATAGTGATGCTATGAGCAATGAGGTTCGAGTATATATTTGAATTAGATTTTTTGGTTTTTTGATGTATACCCAGGAGTGGAATTGCTGGATCACATGGTAATTTCAGTTTTTTTAAGAAACCTCTATACTGTTTTCCCCAGTGGCTTCACTGATTTACATTCCCACCAACAGTATAAAAAGGGTCCCCTTTTCTCTACATCTTCACCAACATTTGTTATTTAAGTTCTTTTTGATAATAGCCATTTTGACAGGTGTGAAGTGATAGTTCATTGTAGTTTTGACTTACATTTCCAATAAATACTAATTAAATGAATCAAATGAAGGATGATGAAAATTTTTGTCATCTTGGGAAAAGACCTTACATAAATTATATTAAAAAAACAGTTTATGAGATAGAGTTCTCCTTTCATAGTTCTTAGATAAACTAAAAACATCATAACTACTACTACAATAGACTTAATTCATTACAATTATATACTATAATTAAAAGAGTTGATTTTTTCAGTTCAGTTCAGTTCAGTTGCTCAGTTGTGTCTAACTCTTTGTGACCCCATGAACCATAGCACGCCAGGCCTCCCTGTCCATCACCAACTCCCAGAGTCCACCCAAACCCATCTCATTGAGTCGGTGATGCCATCCAACCATCTCATTCTCTGTCCTCCCCTTTTCCTCCTGCCCTCAATATTTCCCTGCATCAGGGTCTTTTCCAATGAGTCAGCTCTTCAGATCAGGTGGCCAAAGTATTGGAGTTTCAGCTTCAGCATCAGTCCTTCCAGTGAACACCCAGGATTGGTCTCCTTTAGGATGGACTGATTGGATCTCCTTGCAGTCAAGGGACTCTCAAGAGTCTTCTCCAACACCACAGTTCAAAAGCATCAATTCTTTGGCATTCAACTTTCTTTATAGTCAACTCTCACATCCATACATGACCACTGGAAAACCATAGCCTTAACTAGACTCACCTGTGTTGGAAGAGTAATGTCTGCTTTTTAATATGCTATCTAGTTTGATCATAACTTTCCTTCCAAGGAGTAAGCGTCTTTTAATTTCATGGCTGCAATCACCATCTGCAGTGATTTTGGAGCCCAGGAAAATAAAGTCAGCCACTGTTTCCACTGTTTCCCCATCTATTTGCCATGAAGTGATGCGACCAGATGCCATGATCTTAGTTTTCTGAATGTTGAGTTTTAAGCCAACTTTTTCACTCTCCTCTTTTACTTTCATCAAGAGGCTCTTTAGTTCTTCTTCACTTTCTGTCATAAGGGTGGTGTCATCTACATATCTGAGGTTATTGAAATTTCTCCCAGCAATCTTGATTAGAGCTTGTGCTTCCTTCAGCCCAGCGTTTCTCATGATGTACTCTGCATATAAGTTAAATAAATAGAGTGATAATATACAGCCTTGATTTACTCCTTTTCCTATTTGGACCCAGTCTGTTGTTCCATGTCCAGTTCTAACTGTTGGTTCCTGACCTGCATACAGATTTCTCAAGAGGCAGGTCAGTGGTCTGGTATTCCCATCTCTTTAATTGATTTTTAGTTATAAGGAAATCATACTCCATTGAAAAATATGTTTTGGTTATGCAAATACTCTGCAATTTGTAGCAATTTTGTTAGAAATGTCTTAGAATTTAGTATTTGTCACTGGCTTTGTAAACATGTAAGTTAAATGTTCAATCTTATTTAAATTTTTCTTCTTACCAATAATACCATTCCCTATTTTAATGAAAGATAAAAAATGAAATGAATACATTCTGGCTAGCTGGATTTCTGTTTTTATGATTGCTTACTGCATATATTTTTTTTTTCTGTGACTTATATAAAAATATATTTTCACTTAATTACAGATAATCTAATACAAATCCTTTAGATCTTTATAAACTTTACTACCAGAAAAACTGGAGTACTTAAATCTTCCTTAGCAATTAATTCATAGGAAATAGTAAACATATAACATAATAAGGTCATCCATTTCAAAAATTAAAAACTGTAGGGCATGTGATTATACCTAATAAACCTTTATTGCAAGTTTGAAATTTTCTCAGAGGGTAGATCTAAAAGTCATCAACACAAGAAAATAAAGAATTTAGCCATGTATGATGATGAACATTAGCCAGACTTATCATAGTGATCATTTTGTAATATATAAAAATATAAAATCATTATATTCTACACCTGAAACAAATATAATGTTATATGTCAACTATACCTCAATAAAAAACTTAGAAATGAAAAAAAGAATGTAATTTGGTACAATCATCTGGAAAAATTTGACAATAACTATTAAATTTGAAAATGTTTATACTTAAGGACACAGAGTTCATCATTAAGCATATTTAATATTATTGCAATAGAGCTACATGTAACAAAAGAAATAAAAATATTTGGATGAAAGTTGAGCTGAAAAAGACATGTTTACTCTGAGTAATTTATGAAATTGTAAAGGAATTATGCAATAATATTTATATATATATCTACATATATACAGCAAAGTTTATAAACATTTTAATAAATACTTAGCTTTTGGTTTAAGTGATAACTGAACTTTAGGGGAAAAGTTCTATACATTTTAGTTCATGAAAAAAGATATTTGAAACATATATGGAGAATGCTAAGCTATATTGGTCATTGAAGCATTATGAATGTTTCTTTTTAAAATTAATTTTCATTTTTGGTATATATTACAATTAAACTTTATAAAAAAAGTAAAATGACATTGCATGTATTTAAATATAGTAGGAAAAATAACTAGGGACATCCAATTTTCACACTTTGGCAAGTTATTATGTGATCTACTTCATGTGATGTATGATAATCAATTGAAACTTACTAACAATGTCTTTGATATTTCCCTGTTTTGGATATAAAGTTACACCAGAAATATTAACAAATGTAAGATATAAAGGCAATGACTCAGATATTTAAGGTATATCTCTTCTTTCCTATAAGGGCATGTGATCATATTTTGCTTATTGTACTTGGTGCTTCAAAACTAATAAACTTCATACTTATTGGCCTGGATTCCCAATAGTTCCCACTGTACTTAGAAACAGTACCTGGCTACAATGAGGGTTTAAATATATAAATTACTATCTTGATGCCATCTTAGAGTTGTTCCAATTCATATATTTAGAGATCTCCAATGCCAAAAATCATCTGTTTCTATTCTTTTATACAGAAATGTTTGAGAGATTAACAGTCAAAATATTCATTCAAGTTATTACAGAATCAAAGGGGGCAACTGCAGATTAGCGGTGAAAAGAAGAAACTGTTCAGCAATCTGATTATCCAGGTGATGACATGTGGCGATTTAATATAGGGAATAAACAAAGGAAAGAGAGATAACTGGATGAATAAAAAATAGAAGTAGTTACTCAGGGATGACAGGATATATTTTATGCTTCTGCCATGTTTAGTTTCATATGGTGTCCCAGTTCATGGGGAAAATTACAGTGGGTCAATTTCCCAAATGATAGCATCATATGCCTGATATATTTGCAGCACTTGATGTCTATATGAGTCACTGTATAAATGATTTTAACCTTTACTTATTATAAGATATAGTTGTTTGGGGTTGCATATATTATCTTGTTTTATCTTTTTGGGGACAGAGCAACATAGAAAAGGAGACAGTGATTTATTATATGCTTTAAAAATAAGGACACAAAAGAATGGATAGGGAGAGAATCAGGACATACTGTGATTTTACCAGAGTGATTTGTAGCTGAATATTTTTAAACTGGAACATAACCTCAGGTTAAATATCATGACCATCATCTGGCACTCATTTCTCTTAAGGAAAGAGTATGCAATTAATGATTTTTATTTGTCTTTTAAAATTTTATTGCTACTGATAATTTATTGAAAATATAGCAAAGCACATTTGGCCTTTTAAGCTATTTTAGTACAAAATTGAAGAGTAGATCTTCTAATCTAATGCCCTTATTCAAGTTAGTAACTTTCACTAATATGCTAGTATTCTCCAAATGTATATTTGTGTGTAACTGGTGTGTGTGTGTGTGTGTGTGTTTGGGTACAACTAGGGAAGGGAGAAACCCACTTTTGACAAGAAAGTAACAGCAGCTATATTTGCTAAGCTCAGTTTCTATATACAGAATACCTGCCAGCCTGCTGACATGATGCAGACTAAACTGCAATGTTGAATGATTAAGGCCAGCTGGTGTTTTTCCAGTTGATTTGCATTTTTGGAGCTCAAGGTGATCCCCTTTTATTTTTAACCAATGTTCATGACTCAAAAAGTTGGCATCTCATAAGGACAGTAAAGTGACTTCTGTTAAAGACATAAGAAGTGAAGGCTGAAAAACACAAATAGAAATGATTAACATCAAAGTGTCTAATTGCAATAATTGCTCTGTGAATGTTTACCTTGTTGATTAAATTTAACAATTCATAAATAGCTTAAGTATAATCTATATTCTGAAGTTGCATGGGAAAGGTGCAGGAATGTAGAGGGAAAAAAATGTCCCTGTGATGGAAGGAAACTTTCCAATTAAATATAAATGAAATTTGCAATAAAAATTGGATTGGATTCAAGTAAAAACTAGTTCTGCAAATCTATTAGGCAAAATGTTACTTTATCTTAAAGTCATATCTTATTGCAGTAAAGACAATTATTTCCCACTCCCTTCATATTTGTGCCCTGTACCATCACCACCACTTTTACGCCTTAACTTCTCAAGGCAAAATCTTATTGAACTTCACAATACAGGCCTATGTATTGTGAGAGATAGATTTAATTACTTTATATTTCATTTATTTATAGAGGCTATTGGTAGTATGTTTGACCTATACTTGGGAAGCTCAGGTAGCTCAGTGGTAAAGAATATGCTTGCCAATGAAGGAAATGTGAGTTCAATCCTTGGGTTGGGAAGATCCCCTGGAAAAGGAAATGGCAACCCACTCCAACATTCTTGACTGGAGAATTTCATGGACAGAGGAGCCTGGGGGGCTACAGTCCATGGGGTCACAAAGCATCAGACACAACTTAGTGAATGAAGATGACATAACATAATCTATACTTATCATATTTGCTTATTCTATGTCCTTACTATTTATTGACTTAATTTGAACATTTGCAAAGTTTTAATTGCATTTATTTTATTCAAGCATGAATCTTTTGTCTCCTTCACGTAAAATCTGTAAAGCATTGAAAACATTTCAATCTTAAAACTGTGGATTGGAAAACTCAAACTAGATCAATATTAACAATTTATACATGAAAATGGGATTTTTAAAGAAAAACTATTTCTGTGAAATTTTATCTCTGCATTCTATACATTTCATAATTTGGTCTTATCAAGTAATAGTCTTGTGCCTAATATTTTAAGTACTGAAAAACAAAGGGAGACACAGGAGAATTAGTGTTGAGCCACAACTTAGTGTTGGACTATCAAAGCATATGTGGTTAGTGCAGAGAATAATTTTTACTTGCAATTGAAGAATTGCATTTCCCATCTGTTTGTCAGTTGTCTTATCTATGCATGGAATGCTTTTGTCTCTTAGCTACAAAAGTCTTATTAAGTCATTAAATTTCATGATTCTGACAAATGTACGGCATATTTTCTGTTCAAATTATGCCTTGGAAATAAAACCAGTTCTTCACAAATGCTATAAAAATATTTTGCCAGCACCTATGCCTATGAACACAGGTATCTTCAAGTTGTAAATTATTTTTAGGCTGAAAGTCTGAAAAAAATATTGGCACAGGGCACATACATGAGATTCCTTATAAAGTTTGATGTGAAATATAATTATGGTAGATAAAACACTTTTAAAATAATCATAAACTGCATGATACTTTAAAAAACAAAATTGTTTAACAGAGAAGCATGGCTTTATCTTTGAAAACAGTATTTTAAGTACAACAGTTTATAAACTCAAGAAATGATAAGTATGTACTATGTGCTTAGCTCCATAGATACAATATAGGACAATACTGGCAGCTCTTATTAAAATTCATGGTTCTATATGATTTAAGATAGACTGCTTTTAAGGAATAGACTGGCTAAAAAGACTTAACAGTAATGAAGTAAACAATGTCAGGATAATCACTGTATTTAGTTTGGAGATCATGTCTTACTAGGTTAAATCTCTACTCACTTATTTCAAGACTATTAAATTAAAAAGTGAAAGAAGAAAACCTTCTTCTTGATTCTAGTAATGTCTATGTAAAAATTTTCATTCCATACATATTAATGTCAATTAGATAGCTATCAGTATATACTGATAAACTGTCATCTCAAAAATGTTAGAATGAATTAAAATGATTTATCATGAAAGTGAGATGGATCAGATGAATTTACCCCAAAATATTGTGTGATTCAGTTTTGAATGATCATATATTTCTGTCAATTCACAAAAATTATCATTGAAATATCAATAAGATGGTTGAAATCTTTTTGGAAATAACATTGTGATAATCTCAAAGTAGAATTATTTCAAGATCCAAAACTATTTACTCTGAAGGAAAGCAACTTTAAAATACAACATTGAGTCTATAATGTTCCTTAGTTATAACTTGAAATTCATTATGCAGATAATAAAACTAAGACTTTCTATAATATAAAATCTAGTCAAGTAATCATGTGAGTATTTTATGTACTAATGAACTATTTAAAATTGAATATATGTAAGTGTGGATTAAGGAATATATAAAAGTGAAAAGATTGCTGAGAAAAGAGACTTTAATGGTTATTAAGAAACCATTTTTATCTATTTGATAAATAGAGATATTAAAAGTACCACTAATGAATACTGGTAAAAAGATGAAAATGCTAATATTATCTAGCCCTCCAGTGTAACAGAAACATGGGTAAGATAGTCTGAGTTAGTTTTGAATTTAAGTTCCTCAAATTACCAACTATAAGCATAGAGACACTATACATTCCTGAGTCATAATTTTTTTGGCCTCAGTTCAGTTCAGTCACTCAGTTGTGTCCGACTCTTTGTGACCTCATGAACCACAGCACACCAGGCCTCCCTGTCCATCACTAACTGCCAGAGTCTACACAAACCCATGTCTACTGAGTCGATGATGCCATCCAGCCATCTCATCCTCTGTCGTCCCCTTCTCCTCCTGCCCTCAGTCTTTGCCACCATTAGGGTCTTTTCAAATGAGTCAGCTCTTCACATCAGGTGGTCAGAGTATTGGAGTTTCATCTTCAACGTCAGTCCCTCCAATGAACACCCTGGACTGATCTCCTTTAGAATGGACTGGTTGGATCTCCTAGCAGTCCAAGGGACTCTCAAGAGTCTTCTCCAATACCACCGTTCAAAAGTATCAATTCTTCGGTGCTCAGATTTCTCTATAGCCCAACTCTCACATCCATACATGACTATTGGAAACACCATAGCTATGACTATATGGACCTTTGTTGGCAAAGTAATATCTCTGCTTTTCAATATGCTGTCTAGAATGGTCATAACTTTCCTTCCAAGGAGTAAGCGTCTTTTAATTTCATTGCTGCAATCACCATCTGCAATGATTTTGGAGCCCCCCAAAATAATTTTTTAGTCTACAATATGGAATAATAGTAACTCCTCATAAAGTTGTTTGTATAAAATGAGATGAAATTTAAAAATGCTTATCTCATGTTATCAAAATAGCAGATGTTTAATAAATATTGGTTCCTAAAATAGTTAACAGCATTATTACTTTTATTTTTATTTTTATTTTTTTTTATTAAATTTTAAAATCTTTAATTCTTACATGTGTTCCCAAACATGAAACCCCCTCCCACCTCCCTCCCCATAACATCTCTGTGGGTGATCCCCATGCACCAGCCCCAAGCATGCTGTATCCTGCGTCAGACATAGACTGGCGATTCAATTCTTACATGATAGTATACATGATAGAATGCCATTCTCCCAAATCATCCCACCCTCTCCCTCTCTCTCTGAGTCCAAAAGTCCGTTATACACAGCTGTGTCTTTTTTCCTGTCTTATACCATGTTCATGGATTGGAAGAATCAATATAGTGAAAATGAGTATACTACCCAAAGCAATTTACAAATTCAACGCAATCCCTATCAAGCTACCAGCCATATTTTTCACAGAACTAGAACAAATAATTTCAAGATTTGTATGGAAATACAAAAAACCTCGAATTGCCAAAGCAATCTTGAGAAAGAAGAATGGAACTGGAGGAATCAACTTGCCTGACTTCAGGCTCTACTACAAAGCCACAGTCATCAAAACAGTATGGTACTGGCACAAAGACAGACATATAGATCAATGGAACAAAATAGAAAGCCCAGAGATAAATCCACACACATATGGACACCTTATCTTTGACAAAGGAGGCAAGAATATACAATGGAGTAAAGACAATCTCTTTAACAAGTGGTGCTGGGAAAACTGGTCAACCACTTGTAAAAGAATGAAACTAGATCACTTTCTAACACCATTCACAAAAATAAACTCAAAATGGATTAAAGATCTAAATGTAAGACCAGAAACTATAAAACTCCTAGAGGAGAATATAGGCAAAACACTCTCAGACATAAATCACAGCAGGATCCTCTATGATCCACCTCCCAGAATTCTGGAAATAAAAGCAAAAATAAACAAATGGGATCTAATTAAAATTAAAAGCTTCTGCACAACAAAGGAAAATATACGCAAGGTGAAAAGACAGCCTTCTGAATGGGAGAAAATAATAGCAAATGAAGCAACTGACAAACAACTAATCTCAAAAATATACAAGCAACTTATGCAGCTCAATTCCAGAAAAATAAACGACCCAATCAAAAAATGGGCCAAAGAACTAAATAGACATTTCTCCAAAGAAGACATACGGATGGCTAACAAACACATGAAAAGATGCTCAACATCACTCATTATCAGAGAAATGCAAATCAAAACCACAATGAGGTACCACTTCACACCAGTCAGAATGGCTGCGATCCAAAAATCTGCAAGCAATAAATGCTGGAGAGGGTGTGGAGAAAAGGGAACCCTCCTACACTGTTGGTGGGAATGCAAACTAGTACAGCCACTATGGAGAACAGTGTGGAGATTCCTTAAAAAATTGCAAATAGAACTACCTTATGACCCAGCAATCCCACTGCTGGGTATACACACCGAGGAAACCAGAATTGAAAGAGACACATGTACCCCAATGTTCATCGCAGCACTGTTTATAATAGCCAGGACATGGAAACAACCTAGATGTCCATCAGCAGACGAATGGATAAGAAAGCTTTGGTACATGTACACAATGGAGTATTACTCAGCCGTTAAAAAGAATTCATTTGAATCAGTTCTGATGAGATGGATGAAACTGGAGCCGATTATACAGAGTGAAGTAAGCCAGAAAGAAAAACACCAATACAGTATACTAACACATATATATGGAATTTAGAAAGATGGCAATGATGACCCTGTATGCATTATTACTTTTAATGTTAGGCATTATAGGTGAAAATTTATAATTAGGTGATAGGAGTATAGATGGTGCTGTGTAAATCTCCTTTGTCTTGCTACGTCATCATAGCAAAATTAATTACAAGGTAAAATCAGAAAAAAATAGGCAACTTGAGGATAAAAATAATTATCAGAATACTCTTCTTTTAATCTAACATGGTTATTAGATTCTGATAATCTGAGAATGACAAAGGGAATGCTGATAACAGTAACATAATAGAAAGTTTTGAGAACATTGTAATATTTTTAAATATTTGAATTTATACTATAAAATTTTTAGAGAAGAGAATTTTCAAATTGAAAATGAAGAGTAGTTTTACCTTTATTTTCAAAACTGGGAGGTGTGATATTGATATTTTAGTATCAGGTTTATGCTAACACAAATTTAAGCTATTGATAAATAGAGCTTAAAAAATCCTCACTATTCCTTTTAAAATTAGGTGACTATCTTCACCTTTAAAGTTCTGAAAAAACTCCTAAAATTGCCTTATTTAAAATTTCTTTAAATTCATGTAAACTTGGAAAACAGTGAAAGGCATAGATATACCCATTTGAATGCATAGTTCCAAAGAATAGGAAGGAGAGGTAAGAAAGCCTTCCTCAGTGATCAATCCAAAGAAATAAAAGAAAACAACAGAATGGGAAAGACTTGAAATCTCTTCAAGAAAATTAGAGATACCAAGGAAATATATCATGCAAAGATGGACACAATAAAGGACAGAAATAGTATGGATCTAACAGAAGCAGAGATATTAAGAAGAGGTGACAAGAATATACAGAAGAACTGTACAAAAAAGATCTTCACGACCAAGATAATCACGATGGTGTGATCACTGACCTAGAGCCAGATATCTTGGAATTTGAAGTCAAGTGGGCCTTAGGAAAGCACCACTATGAACAAAGCTAGTGGAGGTGATGGGATTTCAGTTAAGCCATTTCAAATCCTAAAAGATCATGTTGTGAAAGTGCTGCTCTCAATATGTCAGCAAGTTTGGAAAACTCATCAGTGGCCACAGGACTGCAAAAGGTCAGTTTTCATTTAGTACCAAAGAAAGACAATGCCAAAGAATGCTAAAACTACCACACAATTGCATTCATCTCACACACGAGCCAAGTAATGCTCAAAATTTTCAAAGCTAGGCTTCAACAGTACATGAACCATGAACTTCCGATGTCCAAGCTGGATTTAGAAAAGGCAGAGGAACCAGAGATCAAATTACCAACATCTGCTGGATCATTGAAAAAGCAAAAGGATTCCAGAAAAAAAAAATCTATTTCTGCTTTATTGACTATGCCAAAGCCTTTGACTGTGTGGATCACAATAAACTGTGGAAAATTCTGAGAGAGTTGTGAATACCAAACCACCTGACCTGCCTCCTGACAAATTAGGTATGCAGGTCAGGAACAACAGTTAGAACTGGATATGGAACCGCGGACTGGTTGCAAATCAGGAAAGGAGTATGTCAAGGCTGTATACTGTAACCCTGCTTATTTAACTTCTATGCAGAGTACATCATGAGAAACGCTGGGCTGGATGAAGCACAAGCTGGAATCAAGATTGCCAGGAGAAATATCAATAACCTTAGACACACAGATGACACCACCCATATGGCAGAAAGTGAAGAGGAGCTAAAAAGCCTCTTGATGAAAGTGAAAGAGAAGAGTGAAAAAGTTGGCTTAAAACCCAACATTCAGAAAACTAAGATTATGGCATCCAGTCCCATCACTTCATGGAAAATAGATGGGAAAAGATTGGAGACAGTGAGAGATATTTTGGGTGGCTCCAAAATCACTTCAGATGGTGACTGTAGCCATGAAATTAAAAGACCCTTACTCCTTGGAAGGAAAGTTATGACCAACCTAGACAGCATGTTAAAAAGCAGAGACATTACTTTGCCAACAAATGTCTGTCTAGTCGAGGCAATGGTTTTCCCAGTGGTTATGCATGTATGTGAGAGTTGGACCATAAAGAAAGCTGAAAGCCAAAGAATTGATGCTTTTGAACTGCGGTGTTGGAGAAGACTCTTGAGTCTCCTTTTACTGCAAGGAGATCCCACAAGTCCATCCTAAAGAAGATCAGTCCTGAATATGCATTGGAAGGACTGATGCTGAAGCTGAAACTCCAATAGTTTGGCCACCTGATGTGAAGAGCTGACTCGCTTGAAAAGACCCTGATGCTGGGTAAAGCTGAAGGTGGGAGGAGAGGGGGACGACAGGATGAGATGGTTGGATGGCATCACCGACTCGATGGATATGAGTTGAGTAAACATTGGGAGTAGTTGATGGACAGGGAGGCCTGGCGTGCTGCAGCACATGGGGTCGCAAAGAATCAGACATGACTGAGCAACTGATCTGAACCATATAGCATCTAAACAACCAAATAAACAAGTGGCCCTTTGAAGCCCATATATTTTGTCACTGCAAATACTTGTTTACTACTGTAGATAGTCTCACTTCACGTGTCATTTTAGTACCTAAGAAGTGAATGATGAAAAGATCTGATACCATATACAGTGTCTTATCAAAATCTTCCCTTATCAGAGTCCGACTCTTTGCAACCCCAGGGACACCAGGCTCCACCGTCCATGGGTTTTTCTAGGCAAGAGTACTGGAATGGGTTGCCATTTCTTTCTGCAGGGAACTTCACTTCTTACTCTCCCTTTGTGAGATATACCTTTTTCCTGAGGGTACTAGAATGAGAATGCAGGTTTCTATTATATGGTTAAATTCCACCCTTCTAAAAGATAACAATTCAGTCTATTATTGCCATCAATCTATCCTATAACTTACATACAGATGTATTATTATTTTGCTCTCATTTTCTGAAATGAGATCTTTGTAGTAAAGATCCTACCACTTTATAGTGAGAGGACAGATCACAGTCCCATGAAATTGTTCTCATCAGTGAAATCTGAACAGAACCATTTATTCAATTTGCAGGTCAAGACTTAGGGAGTTTGTCCATTCTGGAGTTTTAAACAGATGAGGCCCCCCAAAATGGTAAAACTGTCAGGTAAGTGTATGCTACTCAGTTCTTTGTCTCAACACAATGATTCGGAGCGACAGACATTAAAACCCTCGGTGCATCACAGTTCTCAGGTCTTGAACAAACCATGTCACAACTCTTAGACAAATCAGTGTTACAGCTCTATTTTATTTAGAAGATACCAGGAGAATCCATCCTTGAAGAAGAGAAGAGTGAAGGAGTGTGGAGCGGGGTGAGGGGGTAGGGGGGTAGAGAGAGAGAGAGCAAATGCACGTGGGGGAGAGAGAGTGAGAGAGAGAGAGAAAGGGCGCACGTACGTGGAGAGAGAGAGAGCAAGAGAGCACTTGGCTCCTCCTTTTATATATTTTCTTCCCCCTGGGCCTTCCCTATTCAAATTGGGCTTAGTCAAGAGTGCTGTTTTACCTGCAGTCCTCACTCTGGTCCTCGGACCTTCCTTTGACCTTCTTCTGCTCTATTTTCGCAGGCTTTTCCCTTGTTTGTCTTTTAGCCACTGCCATTTTGAACTCTTTTCCCCTATTCTACCTACCTAACAAAACCATGCCAGAAAGCACCTTTGTCCTTGTGACTTTTATATAAGTGAAAGACACACACACCAACCACAAAAACAGTGTTGGTATTCTTTTTGAATGAAAATGTGCCTGTACTCTAGGAAACCACTGAAATGGTGGTGCAGGATTACCTTACCTATATAATCAGTTAGTCAATGTATAGATATATTGTATTAAAATAGACAAGATTTGCTGGCTGATGTCAGCATTAGAAGGAACTTTTACTAAAAGTGAAAAGGAAGTTCAAATCACTTTCACAGTTTAAGAAAGTGTGATTAAATAAAAATAAAACCATTTACTTCTGGTTGTGACCTGAATAGAGTTGTTAATTCATATGCAATCAAATTATGAAAAGAGCAAATGGGTTATAAACAACTTAATGCAGATGTTCAGCTAAGAATAAAGCAAGGATTTAAGCTTCAATAATGTCTCAAAATATAACCTATGTTTAGAATTTTGAAATAACAGCCTAATTTTATGATGATAATTCCAAATTTCCAAGTTATGTGATAAAATATGTATAGTGCTTGCCTCAATCCCTTCAGATTTTATTGAAATACCCGAGGGAATACAGAAGAGGAAAATTCTGGTAAAGCTTTAAAAAATAGGAAATTATATTAGAAAGAGCCCTCAATAAAAATATGGGATATGTGTTGCCACTGAACCTTACTGAAGGAGATAATGGAGGCCAGTTTATGACTTCTTTTCCTCCCTAAAACCATGCGACCTGCGGAGATGTTTATGGAATCCTGGAGCATTTGAAGAGCAAAGACTGGACGTGAGAGTGAGCAGTAGGCACACCACTTTGAATCTGTTTGACATCACTGATAATTGGAATTATACAGCAGTGGCACTCACGTACATGAGAGGCTTTACTGTAACTAAACAAGCAGAGAGTCATTAAGCATGAAAGGCATGCCCTTGATAGAAAGCAAATGTAAAGGATCTTGCAGAACTTGACTTTGTGAATAATCAAATTTGAAATGCTGACAGTCAGTGTGAGTGGAAGAACCAAACAGCCAAAAAAGGTTACAGCAACAAAACAGACAAAAGTCTTAACAAATACAGAAAGTAGGGACAAGGATGATACTCTGAACCCACATTGCTTTAATTTTATCATAGCTAGTTATGAGCACATGAATGTACTAGCATTTATGATGCCCAGGATACTGGCCCTGGCTACAATATGAAAAGCTCAAAGAGATCAGTGGCATTAAGAAACATGCTAGTCCCTGCTGTGACACTGGCATGGACAGTGGATCAAATAGAAATTCATCTCTGAAAGTTGACAGAGGGGTCACACCAGTCATCAATAAAGAAATGACATCGTAAGGAAGTCTGTATTCTATGGTTGTCATAATTAGAGAATCCCAAGGTTAGTAATGGCTGAACTGGAGTGTATGTTTCACAAGCTGAGTTTTTGGCTTAAGTTCTTCGAAGATAAGCATAAAAACGAGGAGTTAAAAGTGAGTATCAGTATGGAGAATTTACCCAGCCTTAAGAAAACACTAGCTAGGACTTAATAAAATATGAATAAATAAAAACATACACATAAACAAGTACACCCATGAGTACAGATGTACATACAATTGGTAGCCTTACAAAGTTATAGTATTAAAAGTGAAGAAAATAATACTCAATGGAAGGGAAATGTGAAGAGTAGAAAATCTTATAAAGAATAAATTTATTTTCCAGTTTATTAAAATTCATTAAAACATGAAGATCTACACTTTGAAAAAAGAGATAAAAAATTTATATCAAAATTTCAAGCAGAAATAGAACGGGAAGTTGAATGGAATATAATCTGCAAAGCCAAAGGAATTTAGTTTTGAAATAATTAAAAATAAAGTGAACACTGCTGAACTCAAACTTATGTCCATGGAGTCGGTGATGCTGAAATGGGAAGAAAAACAAAATAGTTCTATTTAGTTCATTGGAAGGACTGATGCTGATGCTGAAACTCCAATACTTTGGCCACCTCATGCGAAGAGTTGACTCATTGGAAAAGACCCTGATGCTGGGAGGGATTGGGGGCAGGAGGAGAAGGGGACAACAGAGGATGAGATGGCTGGATGGCATCACTGACTCGATGGACATGAGTTTGGGTAAACTCCGGGAGTTGATGATGGACAGGGATGCCTGGTGTGCTGCGATTCATGGGGTTGCAAAGAGTCGGACACGACTGAGCCACTGAACTGAACTGAGGATGAGATAAGAAGAGTCAAGGATTATAAAATGACCAGTTACCTTCCTGAACAGATCAATATATATTTTATATTTTCAGAGAAACAGTAGTAAGTGATAGTGATCAATGATAGTTTTTGATAGGTCAATTGCTTTCTTTACTTTTAAATTTTATTTGATATAATTAAGTATATAGTGATAGGTATTTCCTTCCAAACTACATAAATAGTACACATATTAATTTCACTGACAATATAGACCAAAATCCAAAAGTCTTCTTTTACCATGTCATCACCATTCCACCCATATAAAAATAATCATTACATATGAATGTGACACAGATAAACACAAAGGTAGAATTTATTATTTATAAGTTATGCATAGTTAATCATATTCATTAGTTAATATTTAACTTGCTTTGCCAATTAAGGTCCGTCTAGTCAAGGCTATGGTTTTTCCAGTGGTCATGTACGGATGTGAGAGTTGGACTGTGAAGAAAGCTGAGCGCTGAAGAATTGATGTTTCTGAACTGTTGTGTTGGAGAAGACTCTTGAGATTCCCTTGGACTGAAAGGAGATCCAACCAATCCATTCTGAAGGAAATCAGCCCTGGGATTTCTTTGGAAGGAATGATGCTAAAGCTGAAATTCCAGTATTTGACCACCTCATGCGAAGAATTGACTCATTGGAAAAGACTCTGATGCTGGGAGGGATTGGGGGCAGGAGGAGAAGGGGACGACAGAGGATGAGATGGCTGGATGGCATCACTGACTTGATGGAAGTGAGTCTGAGTGAACTCCGGGAGTTGGTGATGGACAGGGAGGACTGGCGTGCTGTGATTCATGGGGTCGCAAAGAGTCGGACACGACTGAGCGACTGAACTGAACTGAACTGAACTTGCTTTTTGACTGAAATATTATAGATGTTCTTTCAAGTCAAATTTTATTCAGATGTTTACAAACTTGACTTTGTGTTAAAAACATATGTGTATGTGTGTAAAATTTCCTCAGTCATGTCCTATTCTTTGTGATCCCATGGACTACAGGGTGCCAGGCTCCTCTCTTCATGAAATTCTCCAGGCAAGAATACTGGAGGGGGTAGCAATTCCCTGCTCTAGAGGATACTCCTGACCCAGGGATTGAACCCACATCTGCATTACAGGAAGATTCTTTATCATCTGAGCCACCATATGGGACTTTTAAAAATCCCTATGTCTTGTCTAGACCCAAATCCATTAAATCAGAATTTCTGATGGTGGCATCCAAGGTATCAGTGGTTTTAAGTGTTTTTTCCTAGATGATTCCAATATGTAGACAAGGTTGAGTAAACTTGATACTAAGCAAATGAATGCATTTTAAAAGCAGTAAAGAAAAATAAGGCCATTCACTATGATTTATCTATTAATGAATATTCTACCTTTACACTAGGTAGCTGAGTTGGCAGAATTCTCTGATCTATCCCTTCATCATTTTGGTGGTTTGGGTTCAGACTTGGCAACAGCTTATTTATTTATTTATTTATTTTTTACTGTTTCTCTATATTTACAACTATATTAATAATAATCCTTTCTTGAATTATTGTATTTTGTTGTATTTTGAGTGTCTCATTTGTTTTCAGTATGAACCTTGAAGCATGTATTCTGGATGAATTCTTTTACTCCTATTTAAGTAAAACTCAACATTCAGAAAACTAAGATCATGGCATCTGGTCCCATCACTTCATGGCAAATAGATGGGGAAACAATGGGAATAGTGAAAGATTTTATATATTTTTTTGTTCCAAAATCACTGCTGATGGTGACTGCAGCCATGAAATTAAAATTATCCTGCTCCTTGGAAGAAAAGTATATTAAAAAGCATATTAAAAAGCAGAGACATTACTTTGCCAACAAAAGTCCATCTAGTCAAAGCTATGGTTTTTCCAGTAATCATGCATGGATGTGAGAGTTGGACTATAAAGAAAGCTGAGCACTGAAGAATTGATGCTTTTGAACTGTGGTGTTGGAGAAGACTCTTGAGAGTCCCTTTGACAGCAAGGAAATCCAACCAGTCAGTTCTAAAGGAAATCAGTCCTGAATATTCATTGGAAGGACTGATGCTGAAGCTCACCTGATGCGAAGAACTGACTCATTTGAAAAGACCCTGATGCTGGGAAAGATTGAGGACAGGAGGAGAAGGGGATGACAGAGGATGAGATGATTGGATGGCATCACTGATTCAATGGACATGAGTTTGGGTAGTTGATTTACAATGTTGTTTTAGTTTCAGGTGTACAGCAAGGTGATTCAGCTATACATATACATATATACATTCTTGTTTAGATTCTATGCCCATATAGGTTATTACAGAATATTGAGTAGAGTTCCCTGTGCTATACAATAGATCCTCGTTGATTTTCTATTTCATATATAGTAGTATTTCTAGGTTAATCCCAAACTCCTGATTTATCCCTCCCCAACTCCATCTTTCCCCTTTAGCAACCATAAGTTTGTTGACAAAGTCTGTGAGTCTGTTTTTGTTTTGTAAATAAGTTCATTTGTATCATTTTAAAAATTAGGTTCCATATATGAGTGATATGATATTTGTGTTACACTGTCTGACTTTTTCACTCAATATTATAATCTGTAGGCCCATCTATATTGCTTCAAATGACATTATTTCATTCTTTACTATGGCTGAGTCATATTCTGTTGATATATGTAACACATCTTCCTCATCTATTCCTCTGTCAATGGACATGTAGGTTACTTCCATGTTCTGGCTATTGTAAATGTGCTGCAAAGAAGATTGGGGTGCATTTATCTTTTTGAATTATGGTTTTCTTTGGATATATTGGGATTGAAGAATCATATAGTAGTTCTATTTTTAGTTTTTTAAGGCACCTTCATACTGTTTAAGGCACACTTCATGTTGTTCTTCCATCAACAGTGTAGGTTTCTTTTTTATCCACACAGTTTCTAGTATTTATTATTTGTAGACTTTTTGATGATAGTCATTTTGATTAATGTGAAGTGATACCTCATTGTAGTTTTGATTTGCATTTCTCTAATAATTAGTGATGTTGAGCATCTTTTCATGTTAGACACTCTTTGACATAAATCTCAGCAATATCTTTTTGGATACACTTCCTAGAGCAATGAAAATAAAGATAAAAATAAACATATGGGACTTAATTAAACTTAAAAACTTTCGCACAGCAAAGAAAACCACAAACAAAACAAAAAGGTACCCCACAGAATGGGAAATAGTATGTTCAAACGATGCAACTGACCAGGGATTAATTTCCAAAATATGCAAACAACTAGAAGCACTCATTAAAAAACAAACAAACAACCCAACCAGAAAACTGGGCAAAAGATCTAAATAGACATTTCTGGAAAGAAGACATACAGATGGCCTAAAAGCTCATGTAAAGCACTTAGTTGAGTTTTGATGATAAAGTTGCTCATGAGTTTCTGGGGGTATTTTCCAAACATTTCAATTTGATCTCTGAATTTCAAATGCATGCTTACATTATAACATATAAGAATAATTTTTAATGAGTTAACATTAGGCCTTTAAAATATAATGTAACCTTAAAATTTTTACTTTCTCTTATTTAAATTTTGGTTAAGAGATAAATACTTTTGCAGGGTATTTTGAAGGACAAGCAATTTTATTCTATTCTAGATTTTATTCATGACTCCCCTAACAAAAGGGTACACACTGAAATTTAATTTGACATCATGTCCCAACTTATATAAGGATTGCCACTAAAGACCACCATTGAAAAGATATTTAAATATAGTTTTCTATATTTAAACTATTTCTATTTTTTATATTTAAATATAGTTTTCTATGTTTTAGAACCCTGGAATCAATCCTTGAAAATATATATATTTTTAATTTAGATAAAGGCTTATTTTCTTCATGATTTGATGTTTCCTCCTATCAGGCAACATAATCAAGTGTCTGATTGTTATTTTTTTATTACATCCTTTTGAAAGAGGGTCAGAGTCAAATTTACAGTGATAATGTTGGAATCCTTACTATTGTTGGAATATATACGATTCATACATACTTGAGTTTAATGATTCTAATCACTTTCTTAAATGTACATTATTTTAAAATGTATTATATAATTTAATATGTTTAAAATTATAACACTATTTTAAATATTTAAATACTATAATTATGAAGATAACCCACGACTTTCAAATAATATAGAATTAATGATTACATTTTTATTTTAGTTTTATTTCATTTTATATTTCATAATTATTTCATGAACTACTATAGGTTTTTATTTAAGTTTTTGTTAGAGAATCATACTACTAGCATTTCTGTAGAACTGCCATAGTACATCTATATCTGTATAATTAATGGGCCTTTCAAAGAACGTTTCACATTTTTAAAACCATGGGCTTAGATTTAGAAAAAAATTAATCTTGGATTACCTATAACTGGCAGATATACTAAGTATTTAAGAAGGTTAAGTAATAAAAATACAAAAAGCAAGAAAAAATACCAATTTTGTAAGCATATTGATGAAACTGTCATAGTGGTAGAAATGCAATTCACTCATAAAAAAAAAAAAAATGTTCCACTTCCCATTAATCTCTTTTGGTTTAATGGTTTAAAATGACGACTATTTGCTTTAAGCCATTTCTCATTTTAGAAAACCCTGAATTTTAATTTCTTGCAATAATCTTCTCAGAGTACTAATTAAAATAAAACCTCCAATTAGTTTAATTCTAAAAAATTCCTCTTATAACCTTGAGTCTCTTAGCTACTGACTGACATGCCAAACTTGTATAAATACTTCTTCTTCTTCTCTCCAAAGTACATATTTTCTATATCCTTGGAAAGATATTGATAGAATATTTCTAAGTCAGGGTATGGAAACTTGTAATGTTATATAAAACTGAAAGAACCAAAGAGTATTTATTACTTTGCTAAAATCTGTAATACAAGAGCTTCTCAAAAGTGTTTGCTAAACCTATTATTTTTTTACAGACAGTGCTAATTTTAAGACATATTGCTTCAGAAAAATAGTATATAACATTATCTGCAGATGTATCACAGCTATGTATATAGAAAATAAATTTGGTCATGCTATTGAGAGTGACTATAATATATGGCTAATTAATTGCTTCTAGCCATGCCATTTAATTTCACAGCAAGGACAGTACTCTGAAATTGTTAAGTGTTGAAATGCAGAAAATCGATTCATTGATTGAGGCCAAACTTTTCTTTGCAAATTAAAATATGCAACCCCCAAATTAAAATGTTTAACACATCTTATAAACATCCTATTCCTGTGACTTCTACTGTTGTTTGCCACAATGAGAGTGTGGCCTCTTTGGTTATTGCAGATACTGGAATACATCTGCTGGTTTATAGACAAATGCATAAGTAAGTTTCTTCTAATATGGATCCTTTTTGCATTAGGCACTGACGTAAAAAAGTTTAAACTTCCACCTAGAGCCCAGTCTTTACTTTCTTAGTTCCTAAAGAAAAACAGTACATGACAGTATAATCATATTGGGGAAATGCTATTCTAGCTAATTTGTATTAAACAGACTCTATTATCAGACTTCCTGATTGCGAATTCCAGCTATATCACTTCCAACTACATGACCTTAAAAATTGCTCATAGCATCATTAAGCTTCTATTGTCCTTAAAAGTAAATGATAATATTATCTGAAGTTTTTATGAGCCTCATAGGATAATTTGTGAAGATTGCTAGACTGCAGTGCAGCTCTAAGGAAGGTTTGGTAAGGCTATCAGTGACTCTTGATCCAAAATGCTTGTCAGAGAAGTCCTTTTCCTTCCAAGAACAGACTTGCCTTGTTGCCTTGCTACACTCAGTCACTGGCTGGGAGCAGCTTTGGAGAATTTGGGAAACAAAGCAGTTGATTTCAGAGTAGTCGGCTGGAGCTCTTGGTGAGTTGGATTCCCGGAGTCACACATCTGAGAGGCACACTCTTATTAATACCCAGTTCCATCCTTTGCGTCACACACACCTATTTTTCCACACAGGTTTGGGAGACAATTTCTTCATTATTCCCATGGGCTGGTCCTTCCTGAAAAGACTCTCAGAGGAGGAGAGGAAGCATGTGGCTGACCACTGTCCCTATTGCAGCTGTTTTCAGAGCTGCAGTTAATACACATCTTTCTTTCCACTATGCACTCTCTGTCTCTCAGGACTGCCACAAATGTGGCTGTAATGCAGCCATTACTGTTTTATGTTTGTACCTACATGCTTAGTGAGCCCATCTGTAAACCAAACACAAACTTTCTCTTGCTCTTTCAGCTGGTCATACAAGACCCTTCAAATTCTTGCTGTATTTTTTTTTTCTTTGTAATCTGGGTATTTTTCTCAATTCAGGGATGATTTACATATTCAGTATGTGCCTTCCTATTCCTGATATGTCCACTTTGGTTTTTGAATCAAGTCCAGCTTAAACATGGACACCCATGTCTCTTACATCTCCTGCTTTGGCAGGCAGATTCTTTACCACTAGTACCACCTGGGAAGCTCAAACATGGATACAGCCTCATCTAAATAAAGGAAGCAGAGTTGGTAGGAGGTGATCTGATTATAGTTGCTGTATAATAAATAACCCAAAGCTTTGTGACTTAAAACAATAATTTTATTTTGCTCACAATTCTGTGGAAAAAGAATTCTGGAGATGACTTGGCTAAGCAAGTTTTGCTTGGGGTCTCTCCTGCTAAAGTCATCCAAGAGACTCAATTACATGGTTGTCAGTTGATGCTGGTTGTCAGGTAGGAACTCAGCCAAGGCTGTCCCCTGGAACGCCTACATGGGTGCCTTCAGCATGCTAGTTTTAAGGTGACTGTACCTCCTACCTGCTGAACATCCCAGGCTGAGCTTCTGGGAAACGGGCATTCCAAGAAATCCTGAAGGAAGCTGCATGCTCTACGGCAATCATGGCTAGGAAGTTATTTTTCTCAGTGTTTATGATTCAAGACAGTCACATGCCTGTCAAACTTAAGAAAAGGGGATATAGACTCCACTTCTCAATAGGAGAGTATCAAAGATTTCAACACCATTTTTAAAAACCGCATCAGTTTTCTTGAAAAGGATGTCTCCTTTAGCTTTCCTAAAATCAAGGGGAAAAAGATAATTAAAATAAGTTAAGCAGCTTTGTCAATATATCTGACACCACTGAGTTCTCTGCCTTCAACTAGTTTGTATCTTGTGTGTCTCTTCATATTTTCACTTGTGAGAGTTTTGAATAACCAAATGGCAAGATGAAGAGTAAGGAAGGTCCTTGCTGCTGCTGCTGCTAAGTCGCTTCAGTCGTGTCCGACTCTGTGCGACCCCAAAGACGGCAGCCCACCAAGCTCCCCCATCCCTGGGATTCTCCAGGCAAGAACACTGGAGTGGGTTGCCATTTCCTTCTCCGATGCATGAAAGTGAAAGTGAAGGTGCTCAGTCGTGTCTGACTCTTAGCGATCCCATGGACTGCAGGCCACCAGGCTCCTCCGTTCATGGGATTTTCCACTCAAGAGTACTGGAGCGGGATGCCATTGCCTTCTCCTAAGAAAGGTCCTTAGGTAAATTACAAATGAGATAATTAGAATTAATCACTAAGTTTGGTAGCTGTGTTTTAAATAACTGTTTATGGTATTTCATGGAGTAGATATAATCATGTTATGATACTATAACTTCATATAGATAATTAGTTCTACCTTCTAACATTCTAACATTTTGAGGGAAGGTAATGGTTAGAGTCCCTTGGACTGCAAGGAGATCCAACCAATCCATTCTGAAGGAGATCAGCCCTGGGATTTCTTTGGAAGGAATGATTCTAAAACAAACTCCAGTATTTTGGCCACCTCATGTGAAGAGTTGGCTCATTGGAAAAGACTCTGATGCTGGGAGGGATTGGGGGCAAGAGGAGAAGGGGATGCCAGAGGATGAGATGGCTGGATGGCATCACTGGCTGAATGGCATCACTGCCTGGATGGACGTGAGTCTGAGTGATCTCTGGGAGTTGATGATGGACAGGGAGGCCAGGCGTGCTGCAATTCATGGGGTTGCAAAGAGTCGGACATGACTGAGCGACTGACCTGAACTGAACTGAATGGTTACTGTAGGGTTTTACATAGTCACATGGCTTTGTTTTAAATGAGTTCACTGACCTATATATTATCTATTTATATAATCAATAAGATATAGTGATAATTTCTGTACCAATATGAGACAGAAAGGCATAACTAGTTTCAACTGACTGAACTAAAACAGGAAGAGCATCACTTCATAATTTGGTATGTGCCACTATTTGTTTTATTCAGAGGTTTATGAAAATGCCTTTACTTAAAAGCATAAGGGAACATCTGAAAAGTAAAGTCACACAACTGACCTTTATATTTATAATAAATTAATCATGACTTCTTTAATTCTTTGAAAATACTATGCCTGTCACTTTTAAAATCTAAATTTCAAGATATGCAGCACTTCTATGCACACTAGGGTATATATATACGGGTTCTGTAAATCTAACACATAATTATAATACTGTAGATATTTTTAAAGATTATAAAGTAGAGTCAAAGTATAAATAAGGTATAGATTTTTGCTAAAGATCATACATAAAATTTAACAGAGATAAAAACCTTCAATGAGATGAATTAAAGTATTTGCATTTATATGATTTTTTCTGCTTCCATTCAATAAAAAGTATTTTTAGCCTGTTTTAAACTTTCCATAATTTCAACATTTACTATTAGCTCTTACTAATATTCATGCCATATTGAATAAATTTGCAAATGTTTCACATGACAGAATTTTATGTATTGAATTGTCTCATACTATATGATAGATATATATAAACACACATTAAAGGCAAAAGGAAAAGAGGGTGGCATAGGTTGAGATGGTTAGATAGTGTTACCAACTCAGTGAATTTGAGCAAATTCCAGAAGATAGTGGAGTACAGGGAAGCCTGGTATGCTGCAGTCTATAGGGTCACAAAGAGTCTGATACAAGTTAGCAACTAAACAACAACATATACACACATACACAAACATATATATATATATATAGATAGATAGATAGATAGATATAATTTTCTGTCTCAAAAAAGATCTGCTTCTATATAATCCTCCTTTATCTTACATGCAAAGAGAAATCCTTAAGACTATAGATTAAATAAGAAACACATTCCATAATTTACAAGCACTTTATATTGCTTATCTTAGTTTCAAAGTCAGTCCAATTTCTAGACTCCATTTCATGGCAGAAGTTAAGACGTCAAAGTAGTAGCAATGATGATGATGATAATGATAGAAAAGTTCAACACTTCAGGACTGATGCAATCTACGGAAGCAATAAATAAATTATCTCTTTTCTAGAAAAGTTAGACTGTGTTCATACTGAGATAAGTATAGGCCTCTCTTAAGGTGGCTGGAGGAATCATTGCATTGCATTGACAGATCTTATATTAATAGCTTTCTTTTTGGATTATTTTGTATACCATATGATGTGTGGTAGGTTCAGAAATTCTAGGACCACTCCTTAGTAAGGTAACCATGCATCTGATTCCCCGTGGAAAAAGTAAAATAGGTCCAAGTATGATAATCCTCATTTTAGCCAATATTGACAATGTAATATATTTTAGATATTTGACATTTTATGATGGCATTCTTTTATAAGATTTGTGTTTTCTTGGGAATTATTTTCCCCTCAGATTAAATGACTTACTTTTTAAACAAGCCTCAGAATCTGGAAACTCATAATGCGTAAAAACTATCCAAAACTCAGATGTTTCTATTAAAATATAAACTAGCTGAAGTTAAACAAATTAAGTACTAGTAATATCTAGCTTTTAGAATTATTCTGGAAATGAGATAATTGAGAAAGCATTTAATAGATCATTAAAATTATAACATAAAATTTATATTTCAATAAAGATTGCACTGCCAAATCCTTTATCTATAATTAGAAAAAAAATTTTTAAAGCACTAGTGGAGTGATTCTACTTTATGATTAATTTGGATATCATTTAAAATAAATAATTAAGAAAAATTTAAATTAACTATGTATTTTTAATATTTAATTTTGAAATATGCTATTCTTTTATATGTTAGAATTTTTTTAATCACTTGAAAATTTTGAGCAGATGGCTTAAGTCCAGGAGTCTGAGAAACAATTAAAAAATCTGTCCATAACTGGATATTAATGACCCATGTTACCTTTGAAGACGGTATTCTTAGAATGAAGTATAAATAACATCAAGGTGTCCCAAAGTCCTGTGGAGGTCAGAATATCTTTGGAATCATTTGATTTTTCTAAGTTCTCAATATTGGCAAGGTCTAAAACCTGCCTGTCTTAAACATTTAATAAGTTCAGATAAGCACATTTTTTTCCTATGCCAGTTTTGCTTGAGCCCATTTTGAAAAACTTGTAATGAAATAAATGACTAGTCAAATTGGTGCATTTTCAGTTGCTAAGTCCTATCTGACTTGTGATACCATGGACTGTGATCCACTAGACTCCTCTGTCCAGGCAAGAATACCAGAGTGGTTTGCCATATCCTTCTCCAGGGAGTCAAACTGATGCATCTAATTAATTCTATCAAAATGGAAGAACTTGGTAATCTGACAGTTCCTTAATACTGGCACTTTCCTATTAATAAACCTAATTTTGCTACAAAGGGGTATCAGTTAGAACTGGACATGGAACAACAGACTGGTTCCAAATAGGAAAAGGAGTATGTCAAGGCTGTTTATTGTCACCCTGTTTATTTAACTTTTATGCAGAGTACATCATGAGAAACGCTGGGCTGGAAGAAGCACAAGCTGGAATCAAGATTGCTGGGAGAAATATCAATAACCTCAGATATGCAGATGACACTACCCTTATGGCAGAAAGTGAAGAGGAACTCAAAAGCCTCTTGATGAAAGTGAAAGTAGAGAGTGAAAAAGTTGGCTTAAAGCTCAACATTCAGAAAACTAAGATCATGGTATCTGGTCCCATCACTTCATGGGAAATAAATGGGGAAACAGTGGAAACAGTGTCAGACTTTATTTTTGGGGGCTCCAAAATCACTGCAGATGGTGATTGCAGCCGTGAAATTAAAAGATGCTTACTCCTTGGAAGGAAAGTTATGACCAACCTAGATAGTGTATTAAAAAGCAGAGACATTACTTTGCCAACAAACGTTCATCTAGTCAAGGCTATGGTTTTTCCAATGGTCATGTATGGATGTGAGAGTTGGACTGTGAAGAAAGCTGAATGTCGAAGAATTGATGCTTTTGAACTGTGATTTTGGAGAAGACTCTTGAGAGTCCCTTGGACTGCAAAGAGATCCAACCATTCCATTCTAAAGGAGATCAGTCCTGGGTGTTCATTGGAAGGACTGATGCTAAAGCTGAAACTCCAATACTTTGGTCACCTCACGTGAAGAGTTGACTCATTGGAAAAGACTCTGATGCTGGGAAGGATTGAGGGCAGCAGGAGAAGGGGATGATAGAGGATGAGATGGCTGGATGACATCACTGACTTGATGGACATGAGTTTGAGTAAACTCTGAGAGTTGGTGATGGACAGGGAGGCCTGGCATGCTGCAGTACATGGGGTCGCAGAGTCGGACACAACTGAGTGACTGAACTGAACTGAACTGAACAGGAGATATTTTTCTGGGAAAAAAATATGGATCTTTTATGTTAGAATTACACGATAAAATGCATGCTTATTTCAAGTATGAGAAGGTACATCTAGTTTATCCATGGCCACAGCTGTCTTCAATAATGGAGGAAGAATGCCTCCCAGTAATACTGGAAACACTGAAGCACTGGTAATCAAGGCTTGACTCACTCCATGACAGGAAAAAACAAGAAAGGAAAGGACTGTAATGTGTATAGCTTGATTAGAAATAAGTAAAGATATTATTTAGAAAGATTTTTTTTTGTTTAGTCACTAAGGTGTCCAACTCTTTAAAGACCCCATAGACTATAGCCCACCAGGCTCCTGTGACTATGGGATTTCCCTGGCATGAATACTGGAGTGGGTTGCCATTTCCCTCTCCAGAGGATCTTTCCTACCCAGGGATGGAACCCACATTCCCTGCATTGGTAGGCATATTCTTTACCATTGAGCCATCAGGGAATCCCCATTAAGAAAGATAGCCAACTGTTCTTTATTGTGGACCGAATATTATACCAGTTCTAGTGAGGTGGATGAACCTAGAGCCTGTTATACAGAGTTAAGTAAGTTAGAAAGAGGAAAAAAATTGTACATAACACATGTATATATGGGATCTAGAAAAATGGTATTAATGACCAGTTTGCAGGGAAAGAATGAAGATGCACATATAGAGAATGGATTTGTGGACACAGTGGGGGAAGGAGAGAGTATGATGAGTGGAGAAAGTAGCATCAACATATATACATTACCGTGTGTAAAATAAATAGCTGGTGAGAAGTTGCTATAAAACAGGAGGGAGCCCAGCCTGGCAGTCTGTGATGATTTAGAGAGGTAGGATGGGTAAGGAGGGAGGGAGGCTCAAGAGGGAAGTGATATAGGTATAATTATGGAGAAGGCAATGACAACCCACTCCAATACTCTTGCCTGGAAAATCCCATGGACAGAGGAGCCTGGTAGGCTGCAGTCCATGGGGTTGCAAAGAGTCGGACACGACTGAGTGACTTCACTTTCATGCATTGGAGAAGAAAATGGCAACCCACTCCAGTGTTCTCGCCTGGAGAATCCCAGGGACAGCAGAGCCTGGTGGGCTGCCATCTATGGGGTCACACAGACTCGAACACTACTGAAGCAACTTAGCTGCAGCAACAGCATGGCTGATTTGCTTTGTTGTATGGAAGAGGCCAACACAACATTGTAAAGCAATTTCCCCCAATTAAAAATGAATTTTTTAAAAAGAAAGAAAGTCAAAGTTAAAATTGGTATTTGCATAACCCAACCATGTTATGGTTCATGTATGAAACCAAAGGATCTAAAGAAATGTTAGTATCAGAAAAGGAATATTATGAGAAGATACTGTCTTTCAACTTGTATTGGTGATCTAAGCAGTAAGAATGACTGTAATGTTCTATTAAATTATGTTAACTCTGTGTAGATTGCTGACTTCTAGAAATTACAAGAATAACAAAATTTAAGAATGAGTCTCTGAAAAAAAAGAAATGATCAAACTGTCCATTGGTTGCATATTGGAAAACAGAACATTTATTATAGAGAAAGCAGATAGTTTCATGGAGAATTTCCTAAGAATATATCAAACGATTAAACTGACTAGCAGTTTTTAATTTTTTTTTAGGCCTTAGTACTTTATAATCTCATTACTGGAGCAGGATTAAAATGGCACTAGTATCTGTGAAGGTGCATCACTGATATGATTATAGAGAAGTTGGGAGCACTTTTTACAGCAAGTTTGGGAGCCTGTGATGTTAGATGCTGGCTACATTTGCATTTCCAGGGATCACACTGAAAGACAAATTTAGGGAACTGGGGTTTATTTTAGTCTACCTGACATTTTAGGGAGAACACAGTTTGTAATTGTAGCAAGTCTATTTTAAAGATTTAGTATTCAGATGACCTGATAGGCATAGGTCCTCTGAGTTCTCCGAACCAAGACATTACCTAAGACACAGACATTATTCACCCTCCCTCAGGTTATGCTCTCAGAGTAATACCATGGCTACTGACATAATGTTACCCAGAAGGATGAGCACTGGGTTCTTAGTTTTATATACTTATTTTATCCACATGTTGGTTTATCATACTTTTAACCTCTTGCTTTCTCTTAAATATGATTTGTGTGTGTGTGTGTGTGTGTGTTTGCACGTGTGTTTTGGGGTCTGAGATGGAGATAAGAAAAGGCAACTTCATTTTGGACTAAAGCGTAATCTTGTTAAGATGAAGTCTAATAAAAAAACAAGGATTATTTCATTTATTTTAATTTCTAAAAGTTTTAATTATTTTTTACTTTTATTTCTTTCTAAGGAGTTAATAGTAGATTTTTATAGTGATTCAGTATGAGCCATAATATTTTTGACATTGTATTATTAAGATTAATTTTACAGGGTCATTTGAATCATTATATAACCCCTCACTGTGTCATAACTAACCTCGTGCCTGGGAAAAATAAAGACATGAAGAGAAAAATGGATAGTTTGGATCTAGGAAAGAATATGGATTTGGATTCGTGTAACCAATATATCTGTCTAACCTACTTCAAGTGTATCCACGGACAAAAGTTAAACAAGTAAGCGCTGCCCCTAGAATTGAATCAGAAAATGGAATTAAAACTTCTGTGTTAAAAAACTGATATTCACCTTCCTCGAAGGGTACAGGTACCATGCTGGGTGTCATGGATTTTTAGTAGTTAAGAAAACATACAGGGGAATGAGTGAAACAAGCTTTTGTTTTGTTTATTTTTATTCCCTATGTTTCTGATAATAAAATAAGACTTTATTTTTAATATTGCTATACACCTAGAAAAACTACTAGGTAAGAAACCTCTTCATAAGTTTCACCCCATTGGAGGGGTGAGGCTTTATTTTAACAGTGGAGATGAGCTGTGATCACCACACAGAAACAAGACAGACCCCCCTCACACAAAATTTGGTTTGGATTTCAAGACTACCCCTACATAACAATAGGTGACAAAATAGACTCATTATGTGAATGATAAACTTTCTTGGAGGAGCAAGGCAGGCCTGAAGCAGGACCCCAAAATGGCTAGGGAGTGTATAAGAAGTTGACTGGCTTGGATTCTTTTGTGAGTAGGTGTAGGCTGGGATGTGGCTTTTGAAATGTTGGCTGGGGCTTCCTTGGTTTGAACTTCTGGCTCCTAGGAGAAGGAGTACTTGGGTTTTCTTATCAATTTGTTCAAATGTAGGACCAAAGAGGAAGAGGCAGTGGTAGAACTTGGATGTTCTCAGCAGTGAAAAGTAAAAATTAAGTCAGAATCTTTATTATAAGGCTGAAGTTAATTGTATAGGAGAAACATTTCCTTTGAAAGAGACAAAGGGTGAAAATATGTCATAGCAAGAAAACCAGGTGTCTAAAAGATTTGAGGTGCAATGTATTGACTATTGAAGCAAATAGCTTTGAAAGATGAAATAGAAATTGTTTCAAAAAGATAGAATGTGATAAAGTTTGAGTATCTAAAATATCATATTGCAAAGAAAATACATTTCATTTTTTAATTAAATTGGTACATGAAAAGCTTAAGCAGTAGCAAAAACATTAAATATTTTATTTTCTTGCTTTTCAATTATTTTTCTTTTTTTCCTCATCTTTACCACTTCAGTACAATTTTCTCAATAAATTGGCTATCTTAATTCTCATTTCAATTTTTTTCTTTTTCATTTTCTTTTAGATGTATGTTGATATTCTAAAAAAAACCCCACAACATATCATAAGCATACCATTTGTGATCTTTAAAGTTAATCCAGTTCCATAAAAGGCTTCATAAACAATTTTTCTTCTAAAATTATTAAATATCTTTCTCTTCATTCTTCTACTTTATTTTTATACAAAGAACTATAGCTCTGTCTGAGTTCTTTGAGATACACAATTTAGTGAAATGACACTATTTTTCAAACTCTCCCTAGAGAAAGCCCAACTTAGAATTGTAGATTATATTTTATATTAATAAGACTTGTTGCAAAAAAAAATATTTTTGAACTAATGTAAATAAAAGTGTCTTAAAAGGAGGTTACTGAAAATTAAAAGCTTGTTTTATTAAAACCCAGGTAGGAAATAAGTAAATGGATACTTTGTAGAATTCAATAAGCATTACATTTTTAATGGGCTTGGAAATTCATATTTCAAATAAAAAAGTTTTATCAGCAAGTAAAATAAATGCACTAGTTTGGTAAATTATTTTTCTTTTTTTTCATATCTATTATTAAAAAAAAATCTTTGTTATTTAAATTGAAACATCTTTAGCAAGCCTCCAGTCCACCTGTCTCATTTACTATGTCTGCAAACTGAAATGTGGTTAGAGAGTATGACTGGCCAATGGTTAGCAAGTCTGGTGGGAACTTGACTTCCTCTGTGTCGAGTATGAGTAACAGAAAAAAAGATAAACTGATCATCTTAAACCAATAGTACTGAGATCTTAAAATGCCCACATAATATAAACATTATGAGACAAGAATATGATTGTTAGCTATTTATTTTTTAGGCTGTTGTAAATGTTGTGAGGAATCCCCTGTGGTTTCAGCAGTAAAAAACTCACCTGCAGCGCAGGAAACTCGGGTTGGATTCCTGGGTCGGGAAGATCCTCTGGAGAAAGAAATTACAGCCTACTCCAGTATACTTGCCTGCAACATCACATGGACAAATGAGCCTGGAAGGCTACAGTCCATGGAGTTGCAAAGAGTCGGATGACTGACCACAATGTGGGAAGAAAAACCCAAGAGGTGGTCTTCTAATTCCCCTTGGGGAGGAAGGATGTCTTTGTTTGACAAAAAATTTAATGAGTCATTTTAATTGGAAAGATTGTTCTCAGGGTAGCACTTGAATAACTCAAAGAACAAACTTTTGAGAAATAAATAAATAAAGAATAATGTAGGGGTTAGTAGTAGTAGTAATGTTAGTTGCTTAGTCATGTCAGACTCTTTGAGACCCCATGAACTGTAGCCTACCAGTCTCCTCTGTCTATGGGATTCTCCAAGCAAGAATACTGGAGTGGGTTACCATTCCCTTCTCCAGGGAATCTTCCTGACCTGGGGATTGAACCTGTGTCTCCTGCTTGGCGGGTGAATTCTTTACCACTGAGCCACCTGGGAAGTCCAAAGAAAAGGTCTAAATATGTCTAAATCTAATTTTCCATTATACACTTGGCTGTAATGACAAAATTTTAAGCATCTCTTTTTTAAAACCAAGGTCATGTGTGATTCCTTGAGATACTAAAGAAAATAAGACTATTTTTCTTTTATAGTTGTGTTGCAAATAAAAAAATGATTATAGGAAAAATAGCATTAAAAAGTTATAGAAGATAGGGGAAATAAAAAATTTGCCTCACAAGTAATCAATTAAAATAGAAGGCCCCTAAAATACTTTGTAGGTATTTGAAGGGATTCAAGGCTTTTAACCATACATAGGATATAGTTGGAGCCAATTAGCTTTAATACTAAAAGAATGGATAACCAGAGATGACATCTAGCTATATATAATTTCAATGAACTCTGAACTGTAATTGCAATTTTCAAATCAGTATGTACTGTTGCAATAACTAAATATTAAAGAACAGAGATAAATGTTATTGTTTATATAAAATTATTAGTTTGGGACATTAAATATTTTTATTTAAATAGTCCTACATTAATAGTGCTAAATTTATACTAGACAAATATAAAATACATTCAAAATATAGAATAAAATAAATTTTATGAAAGTTTTTAACCTAATGAACATGATTATCATTACAATTTAGACATAAAAATTTTATAAAAATATTTAAAATGATATATTACTATATATTCTTCCTAATACATTATAAGCTTCTTCATCTTATAGTAAACCATTTTAAGAATTATTTTCTTGACATATATAGTATCACAATTTAAATACTGTTGCTCTTTCACTTATACTAGATCAAAATAATTTTATATCCATACATGCAGATTCTACTTGTTTTATATATATGTGTATATATATATATAAATAATAAATTTGATTTAAAATATCCAATGATAAAAGGGTAAAAGGATAAAAATACAAAAAAAAAAAACTTGACTGTGGACACATGGGTTCACCTCTCTAAACCTTAATCTTTCTGTCTGTAAAACATTCTGTTGTAACAACCAAATAAGAGTTGTTTTGAGAATTAAATGATACAACACATTTAAAGCTCTACGTGATATCTGGCAGATATTTGGTGCTCAGTACATGTTCAGTTCAGTTCAGTTTAGTTCACTCAGCCGTGTCCAACTCTTTGCGACCCCATGAATCAGAGCATGCCAGGCCTCCCTGTCTATCCCAAATCCCAGAGTTCACTCAAACTCATGTCCATCGAGTCGGTGATGTACATCTTAGCTATTACTAAATGCTTCCATCCAAATTAAACGTCAGTTGTTATAAAACCTATATTTTAGCAATTGTAAAGATAATAATGGATTTTCTTTAACATATTGATATGAACACGTTAATTCTTTTCCTACTAATAGCAAATATCCATTGGGCATTTATTAATTTAGGTATGTAGCTAATAGTAACTTTCAAATTAGTTAACTCTGTATGAATTGGTTTCTTTTCATTTTTCATTTTATTTTTCTGCATTGAGCCAGAAACAGAGGAAAGATATAAATATCATCAATAGTATTATTATTGAAAACAGGCAAATAATGCAATGTTCTAATAAAATTGTTTTGAAACGGATAATTTTATTTAGAGCAAATTATGATGAAAGTGAAAGAGGAGAGTGAAAAACTAAGTGAAAACTAAGATCATGGCATCCAGTCCCATCATTTCATGGCAAATAGATGGGGAAACAGTGGAAACAGTGGCTGACTTTATTTTTGGGGGCTCCAGACTCACTGCAGATGGTGATTGCAGCCATGAAATTAAAAGATGCTTACTGCTTGGAAGGAAAGTTATGACCAACCTAGAGAGCATATTAAAAAGCAGACATTACTTTCCAAAAAAGGTCCGTCTAGTCAAGACTATGGTTTTTCCAGTAGTCGTGTATGGATGTGAGAGTTGGACTGTGAAGAAGGCTGAGCACTGAAGAATTGATGCTTTTGAACTGTGGTGTTGGAGAAGACTCTTGAGAGTCCCTTGGACTGCAAGGAGATCCAATCAGTCCATCATAAAGGAGATCAGTCCTGGGTGTTCATTGGAAGGACTGATGCTGAAGCTGAAACTCCAATCCTTTGGCCACCTCATGCAAAGAGCTGACTCATTTGAAAAGATCCTGATGCTGGGAAAGATTAAGGGCAGGAGGAGAAGGGGACGACAGAGGATGAGGTGGTTGGATGGCATCACCAACTCAATGGACATGAGTTTGGGTGAACTCCGGGAGTTGGTGATGGACAGGGAGGCCTGGCGTGCTGTGATTCATGGGGTTGCAAAGAATAGGACACGACTGAGTGACTGAACTGACATACAAAAATTGATTATAAAAGTAGAGAGGAATCTACACTGATGCACAATTTTCAAACTGGTAATTTCTAAGAAAGATATTGGACCAACATGTTTACAAAGTCACAATAGCCCAAAATATATACAGTGTACTATATTATTAGCTAATATAGAATTTGGATAATTTACAAAATGTACCCTGAATGAGTGTAGGTAGGTAGGAAAGAGATAAAAAGCTATAGGGGATTTATAGCTCTTTTCATATAACAGCTACAGTTGTCATACATCATCTTAGTTTATTAAGTAAAGTAGTCAGTAGATATTTAATATGTCCAGTAGTTACACTTAGCTTATTTTGCCCTCCCCTCCCTTTTTTTGAATAAATCTATCCGGCTTATTTTTTTTTTTCGTAATTCTTTATCAGTGCCTCATTTGTCCCTGTCAATGTAATTAGCAAATATGATTAGTCATGTGTCACATCCTATAACATGCCTTAGATTAAGTTTAGTTTCTCACTATGTATATGTTTTACTAATGTGTGTGTGTCTTTATGTGTGTTAGTCACTTAGTCATATCCAATCTTTGCTACTAAGAAGGTAACAGGCAGGAAGGCCAGGGGTCTCCAAATGAAGGAAATAGGCTGCAAGTGTCAGACATTTTTATATCTCTGTCTTAAGCGGCAGAAAGAAACTGTTAGGAAGTTAGAATAAGAAAAAGGAGTCCAGAATGGCAGTGGCTAAAAGGCAAGGAAGGGAAAAGCCCACACAAATAGAACAAAGGAAGGTCCGAGGACCAGAGTGAGGACCTCAGGTAGAACAAACAGCACACCTGGCTGACCAATTTACACAGGGCAGGCCCGGGGGCGGAGACATATAAAAAGAGGAGCCGAAGGGCCGGGGGTCTCTCTCTCTCCCTCGTGCGCATTCTCCCTTGCTCTCGCTCTTGCTCTCTTCTCTTTGCGTCTTTTGGGTCAGCATGCCCTCACACATCGAGGATGTATTTTCCTTTGTTTTCTAAATAAAACTGAGCTGTAACACAGAGCTGTAACACTGATCTGTCTGAGAGCTGTAACACGGTCTGTCTGAGAGCTTAGACACGGTCTGTCTGAGGGCTTTAACATCCAGACAGAACTGAGGAAATTACACACTCCCCCAATAAAACAAACTAGTGTTACTTTTTTTTTTTTTCCTGTTCTCTATACAACTTTAAAAAGTGGTATCTCTTAAAATTCTGTGTTGCCATAATGAACCATAAGTTCTGGTTCCAACTGAACTGAACTTTTCTCAAACCTTGAGCTAACCAATGCATTTTTCTTATGGAAATGTTTGTCTTAAGTTATGTTAATGTACTATGTATTTACCCTAGACTCTGACTTCAAGTTGGTTCTGCCTAAAGGCTCAAAACCGACTTGACAAACCAGTATGTTATACATGTTCTCCTAATTTATGTTAATGAAACTATATATTTGTATGGAAATCTGCCTTTCTTCAAGATTCTTATCCATCATTTTATGGCCCAGGATGACTCACCTGGTGCCAATATTATCTCAAAATGCATGTTGTGGGTGAAGGGCCTGGTGCCATTCTCTGAGTTTTGAGACATTTCTTTAATTAGCAGACTGCTAGCAGTTATATAACAACCAGCTAAAGACTAGCAGGGGAGTACTGTTTCTGCTCCCTTCTGATGTCTATGTCAGAAGCTTTCTCTATCTCTTTTATACTTTAATAAAACTTTATTACACAAAAGCTCTGAGTGATCAAGCCTCGTCTCTGGCCCTGGATTGACTTCTCTGGAGGCCAAGAATCCCAGCATCTTTCCGTTCAGCAACAACCTTTCAATACCCCATGGGCTCCACTATCCATGGGATTCTCAGCTGGTAAAGAATCTGCCTGCAATATGGGAGACCGGGCTTTTGTCCCTGGGTTGGGAAGTTCACCTGGAGAAGGGAAAGGCTACCCACTTCAGTATTCTAGCCTAGAGAATTCCATGGACTGTGCATAGTTTATGGAGTCACAAAGAGTCAGACATGACTAAGTGATTTTTTAAAAATATATACATATCAATATATTTACAAAGTATACTTTAAATTAATATCTTATTGTTTTCTGCCCCTTGTTTTTTTTTTTTTTTTTCTAGATCTTTCATTACTATTTAAAAAATAAAATTAATGCCCTAATGCTATGGACTTGGCTTTGATTTCTACTTTGACTGCATCCCATACTTTGAACACCATTATCTTCTAGGCATTATGTCACTTCAGTTTTACTTGCTATTTGATCAAGAATTAATCAGTAGAGTACTTTTTACAAATTGTGATAATTGACTATCAAGTAACTTGTTTTTGTGTATAGTTTTATAACACTATAATATTTATGTATTAGGGAAGTATTTGCCTTTTTTTTAATTTTGTGTTTCTGTTTTGAGATCTATGTAATTATTTTTGAAAGTGAAGGATTCGTTACTAGTTTATTTAAAGAATTTATGGTTAACTGTATAGATTTGAGATGAGGCCAAGAACATGAATAAACCAAGGAAAGAAATATGGATTTTTCTTTTACTGAGAAAATGATTTTGGCAAAATATTGCACCAGACCTGGTTTGCTTGGCCTTTTCTGACATTGAAATAGCTTCTTCTTTTCCATCTAACTCCATCAGACTGCCAGCCTCACTGTGAGAACAAATACATGCCAAATGGCTTGTGCCAATTGGTTATCCATTCTTTGGTTTATCAAATTTTACCTAATTGAGCATAGAATTAACTTACTACCTCAGAAAGCCTTTTCTCTGAAGCAGAAATGGCAAGCTGATGGTCTCAGGTAAGGATGATCATAAAATTAATTTTTAGTCTAAGCTGGGACACAGTCATCTATAAAGAGTTCTATTAATGTTTATTCTGGGACAACTGTCTTGGACCAATCATGAATTATATGGTTTTCACAAATGTGGCTTAAATGTAGCCTTATTAGATATGTTGATGGGAAGAATATTTAAATTAGTGATAAGTAAAATCAGGACAGTTCACATAAAAATTCACATTCTAGTTTTGTTATTGTTAGTTTGTTTTCAATTATCATGGGGTATAATCACATAGTGTTGCAAGTTTGTTTCTCTGAAAAGTAGGCTCTAAGATTATAGTGGGCAGAATGTTGATTAGGGTGTACATTGAGGATCAACACATGTGGAAGGGAAGGAACCAAGGCAAGTTATGTGGAGAGAGGCAAGTCTACTAACAGCCTTGGCTAATTTCAAAGGATACACTAGAGATAAAATGGCCCAACACAGTTTAACACATTTTAACACATAAAATATTGACATGACTGTATCAGTAAAAATAACGAAGGATTCAGATGCTTGTATGTGAATGTAGAATCATAGTGAATGCAATGCTTACAACTGTAGACTGAAACAATTATATGGCATCAGTTCAGTTCGGTTCAGTCACTCAGTCGAGTCCAACTCTTTGCGACCCCATGAATCGTAGTATGGCAGGCCTTCCTTTCCATCACCAACTCCCGAAGTTTACTCAAACTCATGTCCATCGAGTCAGTGATGCCATCCAGCCATCTCATCCTCTGTCATCACCTTCTTCTCCTGTTCCCAGTCCCTCCCAGCAGCAAGGTCTTTTCCAATAAATCAACTCTTCACATCAGGTGGCCAAAATATTGGAGTTTCAGCCTCAGCATCAATCCTGCCAGTGAACATCCAGGACTGATCTCCTTTAGGATGGACTGGTTGGACCTCCTTGCAGTTCAAGGGACTCTCAAGAGTCTTCTTCAACACCATAGTTCAAAAGCATCAATTCTTCAGCACTCAGCTTTCTTCACAGTCCAACTCTCACATCCATACATGACCACTGGGAAAACCATAGCCTTGATTAGATGGACTTTTGTTGACAAAGTAATGTCTCTGCTTTTGAATATGCCTATCTAGGTTGATCATAACTTTCTTTCCAAGGAGTAAGCAACTTTTAATTTCATGGCTGCAGTCACCATCTGCAGTGATTTTGGAGCCTAGAAAAGTAAAGTCAGCCACTGTTTCCACTGTTTCCCGTGAAGTGATGGGACCAGATGCCATGGTCTTCGTTTTCTGAATGTTGAGGTCTAAGCCAACTTTTTCACTCTCCTCTTTCACTTTCATCAAGAGGCTTTTTAGTTCCTCTTCACTTTCTGCCGTAAGTGTGGTGTCATCTGCATATCTGAGGTTATTGATATTTCTCCCGACAATTTTGATTCCAGCTTGTGTTTCTTTCATACCAGGGTTTCTCATGATGTACTCTGCATAGAAGTTAAATAAACAGGGTGACAATATACAGCCTTGACGTACTCCTTTTCCTATTTGGAACCAGTCTGTTGTTCCATGTGCAATTCTAACTGTTGCTTCCTGACCTGCATATAGGTTTCTCAAGAGGCAGGTCAGGTGGTCTGGTCTTCCCATCTCTTTCAGAATTTTCCACAGTCTATTGTGATCCACACAGTCAAAGTCTTTGGCATAGTCAATAAAGCAGAAGTAGATGTTTTTCTGGAACTCTCTTGCTTTTTCAATGATCCAGTGGATGTTGGCAATTTGATCTCTGGTTCCTCTGCCTTTTCTAAAACCAACTTGAACATCTGGAAGTTCACGGTTCACTTATTGCTTGGAGAATTTTGAGCACTACTTTACTAGCTTAAAATATATGGCATAGGCCATTCAGATATCACAAGAAACAATTTTCCAAAATAAGGAATGACTCACTCCCTCCCCTGAAAGGTATGATCTTTTCTTGATCTACACAGTAATGGTATTACTGAGAAAGTCACCGAGTACTAAAACTCTGATAGTACTTTACATTTATGTGTGAAAATGGGATTAAAGTTCCAGTCTTAACTATGAATAAACTAGCTTTCCCTACATGAATAATCAATGCCACCTTCAAACTGTGAAGGATGTGGGATATGGGGCAGATCTCTGTTAAGCAGGATTATTGTCAGCACTGCCAGATTTTTAGAATCTCTGGAACAAAACCAAACTGTCAGTTGGACCTTTCAATAAATAATACCCCCACACAGGAACACTCAAGTTAAAAACCACAGAAATAAAGGAACTTTAGTTAAAGTTACCAATTCACTTGTTAGTCCTTGCCCCACTTTACCTAATGCCCATGGTCCATCATTTCCATTGCTTTCCCATTAAGGCACAATAATGTAAGAAGATGATTTATCAATCTGTCTATAGCCTCATCTTGCCTCTGTCTGTCAAAAATTCTTCATAGTTTGTGCCATTTAGAAAAATATACCCCAGTTTTTAGTGGTGATACAGAAAATTCCCTTATCACATTTCTTGTGTCTTAGGCTATTTCTTTTAAACTAGAAAGAAATAGGCAACATGTGAACTCACATCAACACATTTCTAGGAAGCTCTAAATATTTAATTCTGCAATTGGAAACATTTGTATTATAAAGATCTTGTTATCCTAATTTAATATTATTTCCTTCAGGAGGAAGCATTCTCTGGGCATGTATGAAAGATAATTTTGACTGTCATTTTTCCAATATAATTACAGAAACTTTGTTTAAGATGATTGGGAACTTTGGTATTATATTTAGAATACAGCCTTAATGTCCAAACTATATAATGTCCACGGTATTTAATAAGTTGAATAAACTAAGGGTGGCAGCATGATAATAAAGCACTGGCAAAAGATGAATCTCAGCTTCACTTTGTCAGTAACTAGTTATGTGAACTTAGGCAAAGTGTTTAATTTTTTTTGGCTTTGTTTTTTCATCTGCAAAATTACTGAGTTAAAAAGCCTGATCTTTTAGGATCCTTTCAGCTCAAAAATTCACTGATTTGGTTTTCATGATTACCTTTTCTACATTTTCCAGATGTTAAATTGGCAAGAAATTAAGCTTTGAGGTTTTTTTTTTTTTTTGAAAGCTTTCAGCTCTATTTTGCAAATGCAGATGTTTGGTTACATATATAATTTCCCTGATGCTTAACGATATATGACCTCAGCTGCCTTCAAGCAGATTATCCATCTGCTATCTTATGTCGACTCTGGAAAATATTTTTAAACATCTTCAAGAGGGTAATTCCATGGAATATGACATATCTTGAGACACAGTCAGGCACGACCCATTTTAGCATCAACGGAAAGGATCTGGAACCTAATCTACTTAGTGGTGTGGAGAAGATACCAAGGCGGCTGATCTATATACAGCTGTTTTCTTGGGGGACATCTGCATTGCCAGGCAGAGCATTGTACCCAGAGAATATACAATAGATGATTGGTGGTAATTAAAGTCATGCCATTGATTTCAAAGAACCAATGTAAAATAATAGATCATATAAATCAATGTTCACCCAATTTAATATTGAAATATATTATTTATTCATTGCATACATACTTATTAAGCGTCTACTGTGTGTTCATGAATAAAACATGCTTTCAAAAATGAAATTTAAATGTTTATATTCAGTATAATATAAATCTTTTAGTGTGAACCAGGGTTTTGGAAACAATACTCTGGAATCTAAGAAAGGAAAAATAAGAAAAAAATAAACAAATGCTTACTTTTATAAAACTGAAATATTAAGCCAGGCCATTGATAAATTCAGTCAGGCACAAGAAACAGTAGGAATCCAGTTAGAGAAACTAGAAGTCAGCGGAGGATTTTCTATCAGGAGCGATATAAAAGTCCAGTTTGCTTTAAGGCATCAATTAAAGGCTGCACTAGAAGCCAAAACTCATAACCTTTACTTCTAAACATATTTTAAACTTTATTTTCTAAATGTCTCAAGCTAAACCTGTAGACACAAGTTGATCTTCTTTAAGTTCTTCATAGGAATTCTGATTTTAAAGATAGCAGTCTACAAATTGACTATATACATGTCCTACATTAAATTAATGTTGACTTGAAAAATTAAAATACTCTTTTTTGTGTGTTTTTTATAACGTACGATGGACTATGGTTTATCTACAACTATTTTAATACACATTCTTTTCAACTGTAATGACATTTTTATTGATAAGTTTAATAACTAAGAAAACGGAGACTTACTATTTTAGTCATTTGATTATACAATTGTTGATTTTGACTTTACAGATTGCTCTCCAACTTTCATATTGTTTCAAATCATAAACATTTAGTAGCCCTCTGAAATGGGTATTGGACATATGTTTGTGCATAAGGTACCTGTTGCTAAGACAGACCTTTCTAGGGACATAATGATATAAATGGGTGACACCAGTTAGATGTAGAAAAATTGACAAAGATAGATGCATATGGAGAGCAGATGACCTCTCCAAGGACAGTCACTGAAAAACAAATACATTTCCTTAGATACAAGTTTCCAAAATTTTTATAAAGCCAAAGTCTGTGAGGCAACTAAGACTATCAGTGATGATGCAAACAGGCAAACATTGGCAAGTCAATTGTTTCATAAATTTATTCAGGACACATCAATGCATTCAAAATATATTCAGTGAGATTTAATATGTGCTCCATTTCTGGTAGGTTTGCCAGTTATAATGCAAGACACTCAGCTAAACACACAATTTCAGATAAATAATTTTAATAATATTTGGGGGCTTCCCTGGTGGCTCAGATGGTAAAGAATCCACATGCAAGGTGGGAGACCTAGGTTCAATCCCTGGGTTGGAAAGATCCCTTGCTGGAGAAGAGTATGGCTACCCACTCCAGTATTCTGGCCTGGAGAATTCCATGGATAGAGGAGCCCAGGAGGCTATAGTCCATAGGCTTGCAAAGAGTCGGACAGGACTGAGTGACTGAACTGAACTGAATTGATATGTAAGAACCTAAATGTCCATTGACAGATGAAGGGATAAAGAGGATGTGATACATATATACAATGGCATATTACTCAACCATAAAAAGAAATAAAATTGGGTCATTTGTAGAGATGTGGATGAACCTAGAGTCTGTCATACAGAGTGAAGTAAGTCAGAAAAAGAAAAACAAATACTGTATATTAATGCATATATGTGGACTCTAGAAAAATGGTACCAATGGACCTCTCTGGAGAGGAGGAATAGAGATGTAGGGGTAGAGAATGGACATGTGGACACAGGGGAAAGGGGGAGGTAAGATGAATCGGGAGATTAGGATCTACACAGATACACTCGATTCAGTTCAATTCAGACATGTACACTACTATGTGTGAAATAGACAGCCTGCAGGAACCTGCTGTACAGCACAAGGAGCCCAGCTTGGTGTTCTGTGATGACTAGACGGGTGGGATGGAGGGGGAGTGGGATGGAAGAGAGGTGGGAGGGAGGTCCAAGAGGGATGGGATATATGCATACATATAGCTGAATCATTTCTCTGTACAGCAGAAACTAACGCATCATTGTAAAGCTATTATACTGAAAGAGAAAAAAGTTCAGGGAGAGATAAATATTTAAACTTAATGAACTTATGTTATAAGATCAGATAAATTCCAGTTACACCAGTTCTTATAAAAGGAGTCACTGTGCCTAAAGGTTCAGGGAAGCTTTTACAGCTGAGCTGGTATGCAAAATCTATCTTGAAACAAGGGAGAAGAGAAACAGACAGACAGACAACAGGTTCCAGGCAGCATGCACCAAGAATGGAAGTGAATATGTCATGATCGAGAAACTGAAAGGAGCCCCATTTCAGTGGAGCAGTTTTTGAATGAAGATGTGGATTATTAGTATGAAAACGTGATAAATGTCTGTGAGTGATGCTAAAGATTTGGGAGTAGAATACAAAGTTGATAAGCAGTGTTTCAAAGGTTGTGCAGTAATTTTTCTTTTTCTTGTTTTTCTAAAAGAGAATCCTCAAAACATGATGAGGGCCAATGAAATCAATGATTACTTGCAAGATTTGTTCATGGTAATTGATGGATAAACTGCATAGGTGAGAAGAATGGGCAAAAATAATAGTGTAGGTATTTAGTAGATGATAAAGTAATCCACAGATGTTAATTGACCTAACACATTTAAAATATTATTTTCTATTTATTCCATACCTACTCTAAAATGTCAAATTGTTGGCATGCTTCACATTCATTTTATTCACTTTTCAATTTGTCTACAAGAGTATGAGAGCTATAATAATTCTTACTTTAAAAATAATGAAACTAAGACAAGAGACATTAACTGGCTTGCCTGAGCTTATATAAATATCACTGGACTGGGAGACTGAAATTTATATATATACACTAGTTATGGGCTTCCCAGGTGGCTCTAGTGGTAAAGAACCCTCTGGCCAGTGCAAGAGACAAAAAAGATGCAAGTTCAATCCCTGGGCCCAGAATATCCCTGGGAGGAGGGCACTGCAACCCACTCCAGTATTCTTGCCTAGAAAATCCTATGGACAGAGGAGCCTGGTGGTCTACAGTCCATAGGTTTGAACAGAGTTGGGCATGACTGAAGTGACTTAACACACACACACAAACACACACAATTTATATTATGCATAAAATAGATAACTAATGAGACAAATAGATAACCAATAAGAAGCTACTGTATAGGACAGGGAACTCTAGTCAGTGCTCTGTGATGACCTGAATCCAAAAAGGAGGGGATACTTATAGTTGATTCACTTTGCTGTACAGTAAAAGCTAATAACCTTGTAAAGCAAATCTACTCCAATAAAAAAGTAAAATAAATATCACAGGAGGAAACAGGTTTTTCTAATTAAGAACCCATGTATTTGACTTAAGGTGGCTGAGACATAATTTAGGACCTGAGAAAGATTTTAGAATAATGATTGGAGAAAAGACATATTTCAGACAATAGGATGGTAATAACACAGGCTAATAAAGTGAGGAAGACACATGTAGTTGAATGATTTGAGAACTTTGGTTTTGAAGGGAATATTTTAAAGATGAAAGCAGCAAGGTTATGTTGTATGATTAAGAGACATAAGCATGTGAAAGGGTTGTCAATCTAAAATGGAATTGGAGGATATGAAAGGGAGACTCTCAGGCATGCACCCTCAGAAGAAGGAAACCTGAAGACTGAATTCCATCAATGGCTTTTTTACAAAAGACTGAGACTTATCTTCTGACCAATGAACATCTGCCAAGAATCTCTTCCCCACCTCCAGCCAGTAATGTACTATTTAAATTCTGCCTATACTTTCCCCATTTGTCCATAAATATATCTCATTCCAAACCCTCAACATGATATACATGCATTCACTGAATTATAATTCCTCCACTGTTCCTGAATAAACTTAAATTTTGGTAATTTGAATTTGCTTCAGCTTACCTGTTTATTTAGGTTGACAAGTGAAAAGGAGAAAATAATAATAATAAAAAATAATGTGATACTGGACCTGGTATGGTCTGGAAGCTCAATCATAGGATGTCAAATGTTCCTCCTCCAAGAAGTGGAGGTATTAACCTTGAATAGTACCAGTGGAAGGAGAGTTTAAAGACAAGTATTCCTTTGAGTCTTGGGAGAAAGAAGTTAAAAAGGATTTAAATGATAAGCTTTGTTTGTAAGAGCAAAGATGCAGACTATTTCCTAAAGCTTTGTTTGGGGGGATTTTGTTTGCTTAGTTTCTATATCTAAAATTTGCCTTTTTTGTTTTCCCCTTCCTATCATTGATGTGTTCCCTAAATTGTAGTTAACTGAAGCGTCTGATAAGGTGGCTTCTAGCTAATCAAGGCTTTTATCTATGTTGTTTGCTCACTGACAGATTAATTGCCTGAATTGCCTTTTTATGTTTAAGTAGTCCTGAGAAGGAAATTTAGCAATTAAAATGATTTAGACTCTGCAGCTTATGTAGCAATTCAAATGACATTTGAAAGATAGTGCAGAAAATTAATAAATGATTGTATAAAATAATATGTAGCAGAAATGTGTTTGTTGCTATAATTAAAAGTGAATAACTTAGTGATCCAGGTCAGTTTTTACAAAGAATCAATCAGCTGGGCTTTTCAAATGGCTTTAAAAATGGATTTTTTTTTAATCAGAAATATTTCAACTTCAGACATGGATTTGAATATTCAATTAACTGATTTTGAAGTAATATGTTATGCACTATATTTTATGTAGCTGATAAGTAATTTCTTGTAGAGGTATAGTAAGTACTCATAAAAGTTTAATTAACTAGAGACTTCAAATCAGTATATTAAGAACAGATTTTTATATTTTCAATTATTAAAGAAAATGTGCCAATATGGGTTTTTATTTTAATACTTCATTTTAAGCACTGCTCTATATATTCACTATATATAAAAAAGTATAAGATAGGAATAAAATCTTTAAAGCATTTATATATTGGAAATTATACCAACAAATAAGAATACTTTTAAAAATGAGAAGTATATATTTCTAGATTTACCTGTATGAAGCTACAGGTGAATAAATAATGCAGATATGTATTGTGAAATTTCACAAAGTAGAAACATTATAATCTATACAACTGTAATTTTTCTTTTAACATATGTTGAATATATTTCTAAGCCCATAACTATCAATTTTCATAGGTGTGAATTTAGCTGTATAAAGTTTTCATTATATGTATTTATGCAATTAACACTAATATACACTAATATACTCTAATATACTAAAAGTAGGATTTAATCATGAAAAAGAAGTAAATAAAACTTTTGATATTTGACTACTTTGTCTCTAGAAAGGACATAATTTATTTTCCTAAATTTCCTTTGTAAGGGAAAATGTTAGCAAATCATCATCCTTAAGCCTTATTTGGCCTGCCACTATTTGTTGTAAATGAAATGTTTTTGAAACAGAGCAACACTCTTTTGTTTACCTATTATTTTATAATTTTTCATTTGTTACCTACATTTTAGAGTAGTTACAACTGAGACTGTATAGTATTTGTATTTAAGATCATCTAAATTTTTACTATTTTCTTTTACAGAAAAATTTTGTAGGCCCACAGTCTTATAAATGTCTTATTCTATATTTAATGACAAAACAGCAGATTAAAAGTAAAATAGAATAAAATTTGTTTTTATTTAACAACTGAGATTTAATGTTTTCATTTGTATATCATCTCTGTATTTCTTTCATTCTGACTGCCACCTTTTTCAGCATGACATTCACTTTAAAAAAAATTTATTTTTTATTGAAGAATAATTGATTTACATAATTTTGCCATTTTCTGTCAAACCTCAGCATGAATCATCCATAGGTATACATATATCCCCTCCCTTTTTAACCTCCCTCCCAACTCCCTCCCCATCCCACCCCTCTAGGTTGATACAGAGCCCTGTTAGAGTTTCCTTCTTGTTGATACAAGAAAGCTCTCTATATGTTGTAGATGTGAATTTTTTAAACAATTCTATCAAGGAATAATTAACATACCATAAAATTCCATCCTTTTAAGTACATAATTCATGATTTTTAGTAAACTTACAGAGTTATACAATCATTACTACAATCCAGTTTTAAATCATTTCATCACTTCCAAAAGATCCCTAATGTCCTTTGCAATTAATCCCCAGTTACAACTCTAGCCCTAGGCAACCACTATTGTCAACCTATTTTCTACCACTAAATATTTTCTTTTCCTACGCCTTCTCTATGAAAAAAATCATCTATTATGTGGCCTTTAGTATAAAAGTTTGTCTTTATCTATCTTCAAGTGGGTGGACAATTATCTGCACTATTTTGAATAAATGCTGCTACATAATTTTGATACAAAGCTTTATGCAGTGATACATTTACAGTTTTCTTGGTAGATGTCCAGAGTTAGAATTACATTGGACATTTTTGTGTAAATTATTAAAAAGTTGCCGAATTATACCCAGAGTGGTGGTACAATTTTACATTCCCATGACCAATGTATGAAGGTTTCAATTTCTCTGCATAACCTTTCTTATTACAGTAAGTCCCTGACATACAAACCTTCAAATTGTGAACTTTCAAAGATGCAAACAAGAGTTTGCCTGTCCAATCACATGTCTAGTGTACAATGTCATGAGTATTCTTCCTTTGCAATAGTTGTGTACTTTAAAGCACTGTATGGAGTTCAGTATTTTTATTTCAAGCCTAGGATGTTCAGAAGCAAGCATAAAAGCAGCCATGATTGAAATTGGTACTACTGTAATTTTCAAGGTGCAGTACTATATGATTAAAAATGTTTACTTTTTGTTTTTAATGTGTTATTTGTAAGAAAAGTATTATAAAGCTGTTATAGTACAGTGCTATATAGCTGCTTGTTTTGAAGTACCTAGACTAACATTGTTGGATTTGTAAACAAACTGGATTTATGAACGTGATCTTGGAATGAAACTTGTTTGTATGTAAGGGAGTTACTGTATCTTTTTTAAAAAATTATTATTATAGACATGCTAGTATGTCTGAAGTAGTGTCTAATTGTGCTTTTAATTGGGATTTCCCTATTTTGCTGTTGATATCACACTTAAGTCACTGCCATTCTAAGAGAGAGGTTCATAGCAATACAAGCCTACCTTAAAAGACAAGAGAAACATAAAATAAACAACCTAAATTTTCACCTAAAGCAACTAGGAAAAGGAAAGAATGACAAAGTAAGTATAAGGAAAGAAATCATAAAAATCAGATCAGAAATAAGTGAAAAAGAAATGAAGGAGACTATAGAAAAAATCAACAAAACTAAAAGCTAGTTTTTTGAGAAGATAAATAAAATAAACAAACCATTAGCCAGACTCATCAAGAAAAAAAGGGAGAAGAATCAAATCAATAAAATTAGAATTGAAAATGGCAAAATTACAACAGACAACACAGAAATAGAAAAGATCATAAGAGACTACTGTGAACAATTATATTCCAATAAAATGGACAACTCAGAAGAAATGAACACATTCTTAGAAAAATGTAACCTTCCAAAACTGACCAGGAAGAAATAGAAAATCTTAAGAGACCTATCACATGCATGGAAATCGAAACTGTAATACAAAGTCTTCCAACAAACAAAAGCCCAGCACCAAATGACTTCATAGGTGAATTTTACCAAAAATTTAGAGATGAGCTAACACCTATCCTATTCAAACTCTTCCAGAAAATTGCAGAGGAAGGCAAACTCCCAAACTCATTCTATGAGACCACCATCACTCTAATGCCAAAACCAGACAAATATGCCACAAAAAAGAAAACTATAGGCCAATATCACTGATGAACATAGATGCAAAAATTCTCGACAAAATTCTAGCAAACAGAATCCAACAACATATTAAAGTGATCACACATAATGACCAAGTGGATTTTATCCCAGGGATGCAAGGATTCTTCAATATTCACAAATCTATCAAGGTAATACACCATATTCACAAATTGAAAGACAAAACCAATATGATTATCTCAATAGATGCAGAGAAAGCCTTTGGCAAAATTCAACACCTATTTATGATCAAAACTCTCCAGAAACAAGGCATAGAGGGAACATACTTCAACATAATAAAAGCCATATATAACAAACCCACAGCAAACATTATCCTCAATGGAAAAAAATAATTAAAAGTATTTCCTCTAAAATCAAGAACAAGACAAGGGTGCCCACTCTCACCACTACTATTCAACATAGTTTTGGAAGTACTAGCCACAGCAATCAGAGAAGAAAAATAAATAAAAGAAATCCAGATTGGAAAAGAAGAAATAAAACTCTCACTGTTTTCAGATGACATGATCCTCTACATAGAAAACCATAAAGACACCACCAGAAACTTACTAGAACTAATCAATGAATATAGGAAAGTTGCAGAATATAAAATTAAGACACAGAAATCCCTTGCATTCCTATATACTAACAATGAAAAAAACAGGAAGATAAATTAAGGAAACAATTCCATACACCATTGCAATGAAAAGAATAAAATACTTGGGAATAAATTTACCTAAAGAGACAAAAGACCTTTATATAGAAAACTATAAAGCACTGATGAAAGAAATCAATGGAGAAATATACCATGTTGGTGGATTAGAAGAATCAATATAGTGAAAATGAGTATACAACCCAAGTAATTTATAGTTTCAATACAATCCCTATCAAGCTACCAATGGTATTTTTCACAGAACTAGAACAAATAATTTCATAGTTTGTATGGAAACACAAAATGCCTCGAATAGCCAAAGCCATCTTGAGAAAGAAGAATGGAACTGGAGGAATCAAACTGCCTGAATTCAGACTATACTACAAAGCTACAGTCATCAAGACAGCATGGCACTGGTACAAAGACAGAAATATAGATCAATGGAACAAAATAGAAAGCCCAGAGATAAATCCACACACCTATGAAGACCATATCTTTGACAAAGGAGGGAAAAATATACAATGGAGAAAAGACAATCTGTTTAATAAGTGGCTCTGGGAAAACTGGTCAACCACTTGTAAAAGAATGAAACTAGAACACTTTCTAACACCATACATAGAGTAACTAAAAATGAATAAAAGATCTAAATGTAAGACCAGACACTACAAAACTCTTAGAGGAAAACATAGGCAAGGCACTCTCTGACCTAAATCACAGCAAGATCCTCTATGACATACCTCCCAGAGTAATGGAAATAAAAACAAAAATAAATAAATGAGACCTAATTAAACTTAAAAGTTTTTGCCTAAAGAAGGAACCTATAAGCAGGGTGAATTGGCAGCTTTCAGAATGGTAGAAAATAATAGCAAAGGAAATAACTGACAAAGAATTAATCTCCAAAATATACAGCTCACATAGAATATTGAGCTTATGCAGCTCAATACCACAAAATACATGACCCAATCAAAATGTAGGCCAAAGAACTAAACAGACATTTCTCTAAAGAAGACATACAATGGCTAACAAACACATGAAAAGATGCTCAACATCACTCATTATCAGAGAAATGCAAATCAAAACCTCAGTGAGGTACCATTTCACGCCAGGCAGAATGGCTGCTATCCAAAAGTCTACAAGCAATAAATGCTGGAAAGGGTGTGGAGAAAAGGGAAGTCTCTTATATTGTTGGTTGGAAGTAAACTGGCATAACCACTATGGAAAATAGTGGGGAGATTTCTTCAAAAATTGGAAATAGAACTGCCATACGACCCAGCAATCCCACTGCTGGGCATACACACTGAGGAAACCAGAACTGAAAGAGACCTATGTACCCCAATGTTTATTGCAGCACTGTTTACAATAGCTAGGACATGGAAGCAGCCTAAATCTCCATCTTTAGATGAATGGATAAGGAAATTATGGTTCATATACACAATAAAATATTACTCAGCTATAAAAAAAAAAAACACATTTGAGTCAGTTCATCCATGAAATGGATGAAACTGGAGCCTAATATACAGAGTGAAGTAAGTCAGAAGGAGAAACACCAAAATAGTATATTAATGCACATATATAGAATTTAGAAAGTCGGCAACAATGACCCTATATGCAGGACAGCAAAAGAGACACAGATGTAAAGAACAGAGTTTTGGACTATGTGGGAGAAAGCAAGGGTGGAAGGGTTTCAGAGAATAGCATTGAAATATTTATATTGCCATATGTAAAAGAGATGACCAGTGCAAGTTCAATGCATGAAGCAGGGCATGAAAAGCCAGTGCTCTGGGACAACCCAGAGGGATAGGGGTTGATGATGGGTGGACATGTGTACACCTGTGGCTGATTCCTGTCAATGTATGGCAAAAACCACCACAATATTGTAAAATACTTAGCCTCCAGATAAAATGAATTATTTTTTTTTTAAAAGGAAGCCACTGCCAAACCTAAGGCCATGAAAATTTACACCCTTAATTTTCTAAAAATTTTATAAATTCAGCTCTAATAGTCAGGTCCCTAATTCATGTTAAATTTTTTTTATATGATATGATGTATAAGCAAACATAGTAAATTAAATTTGAGGCTCTGAAGAGAAAAAACATTCTCCACTGACCCATGATCCCCCTTTGCTTCCTTATTTTTACACCTTAATGATTATTTTAAAGCATAAATTTTTCTATATAAAATAAATGCATACATTATGAAAAAATCATGTCATATATATACAGATAAAAATGAGAGAATCTTTTCACATTTTATCGTCCTTAAAGAGGTCTCTGTCATAACAGAAAATAGCAAGTATCTTAGACAATTTAGAATTTCTGTGGTTCTCTCTTAACCCACTAACTTGACAAATTCTATAGGCCGGGAATCAATATGTAAATGTGGTACTTATGTAGCTAAAATTACAGTACACACCTAGTTTCAACTCATCCCATGGACCTAAATTCTGGTAAATAAGTGTGTAAATTAATGCTAAAGAATATTTCTATAAGTCTATGTCATGAAAGTAATTTGCTTTTCTTGTTTTTTCTGTTTGGCAAGTCTGTACACCTAACAGAATGTGTTTGCTGTGCATAATTGCTGTGCAGGTAAACACCACGGGTGTTAAATTGTTATAATATGTTCTGTGAATGACTTCTTTGAGATATGTGGCATGACACTTTTTTACCCACATCAATAAAACAAAGGTAGAAATATATTTTGTTTTTAAGGACTCAGATAATACAAAGAAAGCAAGGACAGTTAAATACCCTAGTATAGCTTCCTCTATATGAGGAAGTATAGAACTTCATCGACTGCTTACTAATTAAAGATTGGTTGTTAATATTAAATATTAACATATTGAATAATTTCTTATTATTTATAGTTTTTTGGCATTCATTTTTTGTGCATAAAAATGTTTACATGTACAAAATATAACTCCAGATTACATTAAACAGATGACTTCTAGAAACATAAAAACTGATATGATTATATAGAATTTGCATGAGTGAATCAAAGTATGATTTTCACCAAGAATTTTTCTTGTTAAAGTTTATTAAATATAAATTTTATATAAATTCAAATGTAAATAATGGGTTTAAGCATACTCCTTCCTTCCCCAAGCCCTGTGAGAACATTTTATTATTGACTGGTGTTCTTGAGAAAATAAGTGGATGCCAATATAATTAGGACAATACGATGATTATCATCATTGGAACCATTATCAAAACGGTTCTATGCATTTTTGTTTTAAGTGTGATACTGAATTATTTCCTTAGTTTCTTTTAATTAAAATTCAAATTTTCAATTAGTTGCTTAAATGAAACAGAGTGAGTGAGTGTCTGACTCTGTGACCCATGGACTGTAACCTGGCAGGCTCCTCTGTCAATGGAATTCTCCAGGCCAGAATACTGGACTGGGTTGCCATTTCCTTTTCCAAATGAAACAGAAGTGATACTAAAACAAACAAACAAACAAACAAGCAAAAAACCTGATAAGAAGCATGATACAAACACTGGTCAGTGAGAGCAAATGGGATTTAAAGACCAGGAATGATTGTGCTAGATTTAACAACTGAATGAGCTTAAAAATATATTTTTGGAACACATCCAGGCTTAAATAATGAGTTGTGTACAATTGTAAGAGAGCTATAAAGCTATTGTTATTATTGTTTTAGTTGCTAAGTTGTGTCTGACCCTTTGTGACCTCATGAATTGCTGCCTACCAGGCTCCCCTGTCCGTGGAATTCTCCAGCCAAGAATACTGGAGTGAGTAGCCATTCCCTTCTTCATGGGACCTTCCTGACTCAGGGTTTGAACCTGGGTCTCTTGCATTGCAGGCACATTCTTTATTGTCTGGGCCACCAGGGAAGTTAGCAAGATCAGGATTTTAGTGAATAAATATTGTTGTTAATATTGTTGATCTAGATCCATGTGGCAATTCATGCTGCTTGATAGTAATAAGTGTATACTTAAAGAAACAGCTGCAAATTTAAAGAATAGGAAAGATTTAACAACTGTTAATAAGAAACAAAACTAAAGAAATGACTAAGTTTTATATAATTTTTTTAAAATAGTATGTTTGTAGGAAAACAAATTTAATTTAATAAAAAGCAGGGTTAACAGAAAAACAATGTTCAGATCTAAATAGTCATTAGTTCCACCATACTTTATCCAAAGTGCAATTAAAATTGAAATGTCTCATTTACATTTCCTTGGCAAACTATAGCCTGTAAAACATAAGATTGGCCTTGAGAATAAAAGGCATTAAAACTGTATGATAGGAAAAATTGAGAAAGGACGCAATGTTTCAACTATTTAAGGCAAGATTTAGGAATACAGAGGTTCATTCAAGTATTTGGAGTTCTGTGATAGGACACAGGGACTGGAGTCAGTTGTATTGCTTCAGGTAACACAGGCAATTTCCATTTATGGTAATTACTCAGAGGTATATTTTCACTCAAAACAAGGTGGTGTGACTGTATAGCAATGAGAGCTCCAACAAGGGAATGGGCTGTCTCCCAAAGTGCTGCACGTCTGTTACTGGAAGTGTTCTTGATAACCTTGGATGAACAGTAGTCATGGATGGCAAGGAATGTATTCCCTTCTTTGAAAGATGATATAATTAACTGACCTTTAAGCTTGTTTCCACCTCTCATATTCTCATTTATGATTACTTTGACACATTTCAATGTTACAACATGTCATTTCAATCCAAAAAATGAGGCTGATGCCATGTGAACCAGTAAGCCAAGTGACACTGTTTCATGGTGCATGTTTTCTTAGACACTAGGAGGTAATGTACTTTTTCAGAGTGTTTTAACTTTTATTTTTCTATCAAAAATTTATTATAGCTAGAAAATGTATAAATGTACACATAGACATATAGACAGTTATCAACATAAGCATTATGTAACTTTGCTTTTAATTTGTTTGTTTGTTTCAGCTAGGTATTGTATTTTAAAGATTCTATTCTATTTTTAAACTTACTATAACAGCCTGTTTCTATTACCTGATAGAAGAGTTTTTTTTTTGTTTGTTTGTTTTTCTTTTAATGGAAAACCAAACATTCCATGGAACTGGATGTATACAGAGGCCTGTTTTGTGTATTTCTTACAGCCCAAAGACTATGTTTAATGTGTCCATGGAAGTGAAAGAGTTAGTTGCTCAGTCACCTCTGACTCTTTGTGACCCCATGGACTGTAGCTCACCTCTGTCCATGGAATTCTCCAGGCAGGAATATTGGAGTGGGTAGCCATTCCCTTCTCCAGGGGATCTTCCTGACTCCAGGGTCCAACCAGGGTTTCCTGCATTGAAGGCAGGTTCTTTAATGTCTGAGCCACTGGGGAAGCACATGTAGGGATTTAAATTCCAACTCCCAGTCTACAGAGAGAATACATGTGATTCTTCCACCACTCAATATCTGAGGCACATTCATGGTTTTATTTTGTTTAGGTTTTACATGTTTTGCCTTTTAATCTTTCAGTTTCTGCCTGTGATGAATTAATTTCCTTCTGTTGAGTTCACTTATGCATTTTATTAATATATTTCATGAGGGAAGAGATTGTCCAAGTAAATCTGCCATACTTTTAATAATCCAGCCAATTTTATCCCCTTCATTAAGAAATTTGAAGAATACTCATCCTCTTTTTTTGAAGCTATCTCACCGTTATTCTTATATTTTCAGCGGGCTTCTGCCAATCTTTCCCTTCTCTACATTTCCTAGCATACTTTTTTTAGTTTCTTACAGATTATTGAGCAGAGCTCCCTGTGATAAGTAATAGGTCCTTGTTAATTATCTACTTTACAGATACTAGTGTGTATCTCTTTATCCCAAACTCCTAATTTATCCTTCCATTCATCTTTCCCTTTTGGTAACCATGAGATTATTTTCAAAGTCAATGAATCTGTTTCTGTTTTGCAAATAAATTCATTTGTATCATTTTTTTTTTAGGTTCCACATAAGTGATGTCATATGCTAATTGGCTTTCTCTATCTAACTTACTTCACATATTATGATAATTTCTAGGCCCATCCATCTTGCTCAAAAAGTATTATTTCATTCTTTTTTATTGCTGAGTAATATTCCATTGTATATATATACTATTTCTTGTTTATTCATTCTTCTGTTGATGGACATTTAGCCTCCTTCTATGTCTTGGCTATGGCAAATAGTGCTGTAATGAATACTGGGGTACATCTATCTTTTCAAACTACGGTTTTCTCCAGATATATCCCTAGGACTGGGATTGCTTTATCATGTTGTAGTTCTATTTTTAGTTTTTTAGGAGCTTCCATTCTATTCTCTGTATTGGCTGTACCAATTTACATTCCCATCAACAGTGTAGGAGGGTTCCGTTTTCTCCACGTCATTTCTAGCATTTATTGTTTGTAGATATTTTGATGATTGCCATTCTGACTGGGCTTCACTGATAGTTCAGTTGGTAAAGAATCTACCTGCAATGCAGGAGACCCAGGTTTGATTCCTGGGTCAGGAAGATCTGCTGGAGAAGGGATAGGCTACCTACCCCAGAATTCTTGGGCTGCACTTGTGGCTCAACTGGTAAAGAATCCACCTGCAATGTGGGAGACCTGGGTTCAATACCTGATTGAGAAAATACCTGGGTTGAAAGTCTACCTTCACCAGTATTCTGGCCCAGAGAATTCCATGGACTCTATAGACCATGGGGTCACAAAGAGTTGGACATGACTGAGTGACTTTCACTCATTTCACATTCTGACTGGTGTGGGTGATAACCTCATTGTAGTTTTGATTTGGATTTCTCTGATAATTAGTAATGCTGAGCATCTTTTCATGTGTTTTTTGCCCATCTGTATGTATTCTTTGGAGAAATGTCTATTTGAGTCTTCTGTCCATTTGTAGGATTGGGTTGCTTGTGTTTTTCATATTAAGCTCCATGAGCTGTTTGTATACTTTAAAGATTAATCCTTTATTGGTCACTTTGTTTGCAAGTAATTTTTCCTATTCTGTGGGTTATGTTTTTGTTTTATTTATGGTTTCTTTTGCTGTGTAAAAGCTTTTAAATTTAATTAGGTCCCACTGTTTATTTTGGTTTTTATTTTCATTATTCTAGGAGGTGAATCCAAAATGATATTGCAGCAATTTATGTCAATGAGTGTTCTGCCTGTTTTCCCCTAAGAGTTGTACAGTATCTAGTCTTACATTTAGGTCTTTAATCTATGTTTTAGTTTATCTTTGTGTAGAGTGTTAGAGAATGTTCTAATTTCATTCTTTTACATGTAGCTGTCCAATTTTCTCATCACCACCTATTGTGGACAATATCTTTCTCCATTTTATATTTTTGCCTAATTTTTCTTAAATTAATTGAGCATAGGTACATTGGTTTATTTCTGGATTTTCTACCCTTTCCATTGATCTATATTTCTGTTTTTGCGACAGTACTGTATTGTCTTGATTACTGTAGTTTTGTATTGTAGTCTGAAGTCAGATTCCTTCAGTTCCATTTTTCTCACTGAAGATTTCCTTAGCTATTTGGAATCTTTCATAATTACACAAAAAATTAAAATTTTTCTATTTTAGTTCTGTGGAAATGTCATTGATAATTTGATAGAGATTGCATCAAATTGGCAGATGGCCATGGCAAAGATGGTCACTTTGAAAATATTGATTGTTTTTATCCAAAAAAACGGTATTTCTTTCCATCTGTTTGTGTCATCTTCAATTTCTTTTATCAACATCTTGAAGTTTTCATAGTACAGGTCTTTTGCCTCCTTAGATACACCTATTTTTAGGTGTTTTATTTTTTGGGTGAAATGATAAATGAGATTGTTTCCTTAATTTTCCTTCTGATCTTTTGTTATTAGTGTATAGAAATGCAATAAATTTCTGTATATTAGTTTTGTACTCTGAAACTTTACCAAACCCATTAATGAGCTCTAGTAGTTTACTGGTAGCATCTTTAAAATTTTCTATATCATGTCATTGACAAGCAGTGACATTTTTACTATTTCTTTTCCAATTTAGATTCCTTTATTTATTTTTATTTTCTGATTTCTATGGCTAGCATTTCTGATACTAAAGTGAATAAAAGTGGTGAGAGTGGACATCCTTGTCTTGTTTCTGATCTTAGAGAATACTTTCAGCTTTTCATCACTTCATGTCAAAGATGGGGAAACCATGGAAACAGTGACAGACTTTATTTTTGGGGTTCCAAAATTACTGCAGAGGGTGACTGCAGTCATGAAATTGAAAGATACTTGCTCCTTGAAAGAAAAGCTATGACTAACAAAGATAGCATATTAAAAAGCAGAGACATGACTTTGCCAACAAAGGTTCATCTAATCAAAGCTATGGTCTTTCCAGTAGTCATGTATGGATGTGAGAATTGGACTATTAAGAAAGCTGAGTGCCAAAAAATTGATGTCTTTGAATTCTGGTATTGGAGAAGCCTCTTGAGAGTCCCTTGGACTACAAGGAGATCCAAACAGTCCATCCTAAAGGAGATCAGTCCTGAATAGTCATTTGAAGGACTGATGCTGAAGCTGAAACTCCAATATTTTGGCCACCTGATGCGAAGAGCTGACTCATTTGAAAAGACCCTGTTGCTGGGCAAGATTGAAGGCAGGAGAAGGGGATGCCAGAGGGTGACATGGTTGGATGGCATCACCAACTTGATAGACGTGAATTTGAGCAATCTCCAGGAGTTGGTGCTGTACAGGGAAGCCTGGAAAGCTGCAGTGAATGGGGTCACAAGGAGTTGGAAACAACTGAGTTGCTGAACTGAACTGAACTCTGAAGCAGCAAAGTCATTGCACTTAAACTTGCCTATAATACTATTCTAAACCATAAAGAATACCATCAATTTATGAACTGATTTTGTTCAGTTAGGTTCAGTTCAGTCACTCAGTCGTGTCCGACTCTTTATGACCCGATGAATCACAGCACACCAGACCTCCCTGTCCATCACCAACTCCCGGAGTTCACTCAGACTCATGTTCATCGAGTCCGTGATACCATCCAGCCATCTCATCCTCTGTCATCCCCTTCTCCTCCTGCCCCCAATCCTTCCCAGCATCAGAGTCTTTTCCAATGAGTCAACTCTTCACATGAGGTGGCCATAGTACTGGAGTTTCAGCTTTAGCATCATTCCTTCCAAAGAAATCCCAGGGCTGATCTCCTTCAGAATGGACTGGTTGGATCTCCTTGCTATCCAAGGGACTCTCAAGAGTCTTCTCCAACACCACAGTTCAAAAGCATCAGTTCTTTGGCGCTCAGCCTTCTTCACAGTCCAACTCTCACATCCATACATGACCACAAGAAAAACCATAGCCTTGACTAGATGGACCTTAGTCAGCAAAGTATTGTCTCTGCTTTTGAATATGCTATCTAGGTTGGTCATAACTTTTCTTCCAAGGAGTAAGCGTCTTTTAATTTCTTGGCTACAGTTACCATCTGCAGTGATTTTGGAGCCTAGAAAAATGAAGTAAGCCCCTGTTTCCACTGTTTCCCCATCTATTTGCCTTGAAGTGATGGGACCAAATGCCATGATCTTTGTTTTCTGAATGTTGAGCTTTAAGCCAACTTTTTCACTCTCCTCTTTCACTTCAATCAAGAGGCCCTTTAGTTCTTCTTCACTTTCTGCCATAAGGGTGGTGCCATCTGCATATCTGAGGTTATGAATATTTCTCCCGGCAATCTTGATTCCAGCTTGTGCTTCTTCCAGCCCAGCGTTTCTCATGATGTACTCTTCAATGAAGTTAAATAAGCAGGTTGACAATATACAGCCTTGACGTACTCCTTTTCCTATTTGGAACCAGTCTGTTGTTCCATGTCCAGTTCTAACTGTTGCTTCCTGACCTGTATATAGGTTTCTCAGGAGGCAGGTTAGGTGGTCTGGTATTCCCATCTCTTTCAGAATTTTCCACAGTTTATTATGATCCACACAGTCAAAGGCTTTGGCATAGTCAGTAAAGCAGAAATAGATGTTTTTCTGGAACTCTCTTGCTTTTTCCATGATCCAGCAGATGTTGGCAATTTGATCTCTGGTTCCTCTGCCTTTTCTAAAACCAGCTTGAACATCTGGAAGTTCACAGTTCATGTATCGCTAAAGCCTGGCTTGGAGAATTTTGAACATTACTTTACTAGCATGTGAGATGAGTGCAATTGTGTGGCAGTTTGAGCATTCTTTGGCATTGCCTTTCTTTGGGATTGCAATGAAAACTGACCTTTTCTAGTCCTGTGGCCACTGCTGAGTTTTCCAAAATTGCTGGCATATTGAGTGCAGCACTTTGACAGCATCATCTTTCAGGATTTGAAATAGCTCAACTGGAATTCCATCACTTCTACTTGCTTTGTTTTCAGTGGTACTTCCTAAGGCCCACTTGACTTCACATTCCAGGATATCTGGCTCTAGGTGAGTGATCACACCATCGTGGTTATCTGAGTCATGAAGATCTTTTTTTTCTGAAGTTTTTCTGTGTGTTCTGGCAACTTCTTAATATTTTCTGCTTCTGTTAGGTCCTTACCATTTCTGTCCTTTATTGAGCCCATCTTTGCATGAAATGTTCCCTTGGTATCTCTAATTTTCTTGAAGAGATCTCTAGTCTTCCCCATTCTATTTTTTCCCTCTATTTCTTTGCATTGATCACTGAGGAAGTCTTTCTTATCTCTCCTTGCTATTCTTTGGATCTCTGCATTCTAATGCTTGTATCTTTCCTTTTCTCCTTTGCTTTTCACTTCTCTTCTTTTAATAGCTATTTGTAAGGCTTCCTCAGACAGTCATTTTGCTTTTTTGCATTTCTTTGTCTTGGAGATGGTCTTGATCCCTGTCTCCTGTACAATGTCACAAACCTCCATCCATAGTTCATCAGGCACTCTGTCTATCAGATCTAATCCCTTGAATCTATTTCTCACTTCCACTGTATAATCATAAGGGATTTGATTTAATTCATACCTGAATGGTCTATTGGTTTTCTCCACTTTCTTCAATTTCAGTTTGAATTTGACATGAGGGAGTTCATTATCTGAGCCACAGTCAGCTCCCAGTCTTGCTTTTGCTGACTGTATAGACCTTGTCCATCATTGGATGCAAAGAATATAATCAATCTGATTTTAGTGTTGACCATCTGGTGATGTCCATGTGTAGAATCTTCTCTTGTGTTTTTTGGAAGAGGGTGGTTGCTATGGCCAGTGCGTTCTCTTGGTAGAACTCTATTAGCCTTTGCCCATCTTCATTCTGTACTCCAAGGCCAAATTTTCCTGTTACTCCATGTGTTTCTTGATTTCTTACTTTTGCATTTAGTATATTGGGTATAGGTTTTCAGTGGTTATTTTTATTAAATTGATGAAGTTTACCTTAGTTTGCCGAGAGTATGAAAAATTGATCTTGGCTTTTGTTAGATGAATTTTATGCAGCTATTGACTTGTTCACGTAAGTTTTTCTTCTTTAGCCTCTTGATCTAACGGATTATATTAATTTGTTTTTGAAAGTTGAAACAGCCTTCCACACCGTGTCATACCATTCAGTTCAGTTCAGTTCAGTCACTCAGTCGTGTCCGACTATTTGCAACCCCATGAACTGCAGCACGCCAGGCCTCCCTGTCCATCACCAACTCCCGGAGTTCACTCAGACTCACATCCATTGAGTCTGTGATGCCATCCAGCCATCTCATCCTCTGTCATCCCCTTCTCCTCCTGCCCCCAATCCCTCCCAGTATCAGAGTCTTTTCCAATGAGTCAACTCTTCGCATGAGGTGGCCAAAGTACTGGAGTTTCAGCTTTAGTACCATTCCTTCCAAAGAAATCCCAGGACTGATCTCCTTCAGAATGGACTGGTTGGATCTCTTTGCAGTCCAGGGGACTCTCAAGAGTCTTCTCCAACACCACAGTTCAAAAGCATCAATTCTTTGGCGCCCTGCCTTCTTCAAAGGAATTGTGTATTCCTAAATCTCATATGCTGAAGTCATCTCCTCAGTACTTAATAAAGTTACTTTATTTGGAAATAAGTTGGTCTAGACATAATCAAGCTGAGAGGAAGTTATCTGGGTGGGTTTCCCTGGTGGGTCAAGTGGAAAATAATCTGACTGCAATGTGGGAGACCCAGGCTTGATCTCTGGGCTTGGAAAAAATCCCCTGAAGGAAATGGCAACACACTCCAGTATTCTTGCCTGGAAAATCCTGTGAACAGAGGAGCCTAGTGGGCTACAATCTATGGGGTCACAAAGTGTCATCCATGACTGAACAACTAACATTAATATAATATGACTGTTGTTGTTACAAGAAGGGGAAATTTAGAGACAAACATGGACATGGGAGTCTTTTGGAAAACTGACCTCTTTTTATTATCTAATGTTTTTTTTTCTTATCCCTCATTATTTCCCTGGGAAATCTCATGGACAGAGGAGCCTAGTAGGCTAGTCCATGGGGTCATCAAGAGTTGGACATAACTGAGCAAATTCACTTTCATTTTTCACTTTCATGCATTGGAGAAGGAAATGGCAACCCACTCCAGTGTTCTTGCCTGGAGAATCCCAGGGACGGGGGAGCCTAGTGGGCTGCCATCTATGGGGTCGCAGAGTCAGACACGGCTGGTGCAACTTAGCAGCAGCAGCAGCAGCATTATTTCCCTTGTTCTGAAATCAGCTTTGTATGAAATTAAAAGTTTCTTTTTTTCTTAGTGTTAGCATGGTATGTCTTTCTCCACTCTTTTACTTTTAATTTAGCTGTGTCTTTATATGCAAAGGGAGTTTCTTATAGACAGTAGAGTATTTGGTCTTATTTTCTTTTAAATTTACTCTGAGAATTTCTATCTTTAATTGTATTTTGACCATTGATGCTTAAAGTGATCACTGATATAGGTGGATTAATGTCTACCATATTTGTAATGGTTTTCTATCCATTATATCTGTTGTTTCTTTTTTGTGTGTCTTCCACTTATTTTTGCCTTCTCTGGTTTTAATGGAGCATTACACACAAAATCATCTCTCCTGTCAGTGTATAAACTGACTTATGTATGCATACATAGAAACACACAAACACACAGCAGGCCTATGATACATTTTGAGTTAATTTTTGTGTAATTTAAGCGGTAAGTCCAGATTCATGTTTTGCACAAGGAAGTATAATTGCTTTAGCCCTGTTCATCGAAAAAACTATCCTTCCTCCATTAAACTGCCTTTGCGTCGTTGTTAAAAATCACTTGGCTATATTGGTATGAGTCTATTTCAAGGCTCTCTACTCTGTTTCCTTGATTTATGTGTCTATTATTTTGCCAATATTGTAATGCTTTATTACTGTAGCTATATAGTAATTCTAGAGTGGGTATGGTGAGTTTCTGAACTTTGTTCTCCTTCAGTATTGTTTTGCTATTCTAGTACTTTAATTTTTTCATATAAATTTTAGAATCAGCTTGTCAACATCTACAAAACAGCTACTTGGAATTTTGACTGGTATTGTGTTGAATCTATTGTGCAGGCTGGAGGCAACTGACATTTTAATGAGTCTTCCAATTTATGACAGAGTATCTTCTCCATTTATTTTGTTTTTCTGTGATATCTTTCATTACTGCATTGTAGGGTTTTTTTTAACACATAGATCTAATACATATTCTAGCAAATTTATGTCTAAGTATTTCATTTCTCCAATTGCTTCTTGATGAAGGTGCAAATGTGATTCAATGGAGGAAGAGTAACCTTTTCAACAAATTGTGCTTGAGCAATTGGACATTTATTGGCTAAAAAGTGAACTTCTATCTAAATGTCACATCTTATACAAAAACTAACTCAAACAGATCAGACTTAAATGAAATGTATAAAACTATAAAACTTTTAGAGACTACAGGGGATAGAACCTTTTGAATCTATAGCTAGACAAGGAATTCTTAGGCTTAACTTCAAAAACATGACCCATAATTTGATTAGTTAAACTTCATCAACATTAGAAACATTTGCTCTATAAAATACTATCTTAAGAGGATGAATAAACAAGGTATAGACTGGGAGAATATACTTGCAAATCATATATCCAAGAAGGGGCTAGCACATAACCTATATACTCAAATAATTTAATGTGATTTACAAGATGTATGTACTTGGTCATTCAGATGACCAAAATATATTTTTCATATATATTTGGTCTTTGTCTATGGTTCCTAGGTAACAACTCCCTAAAATTTAGAATTTCCTGAGCAATGAGTATAATGGCAATATATTTGGTAATAATATTTAGATTTCCTGCCTTCAGTTTCTGAAACAGCTTTGGAGCCATAAAAGTGAAATAAGTGTTTTGTCAATCATAAAAAACACTTTTTCACAACTAGGTTTATGCAGAGCATATTTCTGCACCCTTTCCCCACATCTTACTCTATGCAACTCTTCTATTGCGTTGTTGCTGAGTTATGTCCTTTAATAATAAACTGGTAGTCTAGTAAGTAAAATGTTGCCCTGAATTCTATGAGCTGCTCTAGCAAATTAAACCCAGAGAGAGAGTCATTGGAACCTATGATCCATGGCCAACTGGGCAGAAACACAGATAACTACTGATCTGGGTTTGTAATTGACACACCTGAAGTTGCATGTGATATGGGGAAAGGGCACAGTCATACAGTCCATGTGAGCTTAAGCCTTTAACTTGTGGGATCTGATGTTACTTCCTGGCATGGTGTTAGATTTGTTTTGAATTTCAGGACACCATGCTGGTATCTGAGAATTGCTTGGTTCTGGGGATTCCCTCTTCACCCCAGCCACTTTGGAATTGAATGATAAGAACAGTTTTAACAAAAGATATAAAGATGGCGCTAGTGGTAAATAACCTACCTGCCAACGCAGGAGAACTAAGAGACACTGGTTCAATCCCTGGGTTGGGAAGATCCCCTGGAGGAGGAAATGGCAACCCACTCCACAGTTTTTGCCTGGAAAACCCCATGGACAGGGAGGCCTGGTGGGCTATAGTCCATGGAGGTCACAAATAGTTGGACATGACCAAACTGACTTAGCACAGCATAAATAAAAACTTCTCTGAAGAGGATACATCAATGGCAAATAAGCACATGAAAAGATATTCAACAGCCTAGTTATTAGGGAAAAACAAATTAAAACTGATGAGATATCACTCAATACATATAAAATAGTTAAAATTAAAATTTAAAATGCATTGACAATAGCAAATAATTATGAGGATTCAGAGAAAGTAAATGACTCATATACATTGCTGATAGCGATGTAAAATAGTACACCCTCTCTGGAAGTTTGGCAGTTGGTTTTTTATATAACTAAACATGCAATTAGTTTATGACTGGTAATTGTTTCCTGGTAATTTTCCCAGAGAGTTAAAAACATATGATTACACAAATACCTATACATGGATGCTTCAGGGGCTTTATTTATTGCCAACTCATGGGAAATAGATGGGGAAACGGTGGAAAAAGTGTCAGACTTTATTTTTTGGGGCTCCAAAATCACTGCAGATGGTGACAGCAGCCATGAAATTAAAAGACACTTACTCCTTGGAAGAAAAGTTATGACCAACCTAGATAGCATAATCAAAAGCAGAGACATTACTTTGCCAACTGAGGTCCGTCTAGTCAAGGCTATGGTTTTTCCAGTAGTCATGTATGGATGTGAGAGTTGGACTGTGAAGAAGGCTGAGCACCAAAGAACTGATGCTTTTGAACTGTGGTGTTGGAGAAGACTCTTGAGAGTGCCTTGGACTGCAAGGAGATCCAACCAGTCCATTCTGAAGGAGATCAGCCCTGGGATTTCTTTGGAAGGAATGATGCTAAAGCTGAAACTCCAGTACTTTGGCCACCTCATGCGAAGAATTGACTCATTGGAAAAGACTCTGATGCTGGGAAGGATTGGCGGCAGGAGGAGAAGGGGACGACAGAGGCTGAGATGGCTGGATGGCATCACGGACTCGATGGATGTGAGTCTGAGTGAACTCCGGGAGTTGGTGATGGACAGGGAGGCCTGGCGTGCTGCAATTCATGGGGTCACAAAGAGTCAGACACGACTGAGCGACTGAACTGAACTGAAACTTGGAAATGACTCAAGTGTTCTTCATTGTTGACCTGTTAATACTGTTTCATGTATACCATGGTATACCATTCAAAAATAAAAATGGATAGACTTGATGTACACAATAACCTTGGATAAATTGTCAGAATTATGTTCAGTGAAAAAGATTAAGTCAAATGTTTTATAGTGTGTAATTCTACTTCTATAACATTCTTGAAATAAAATCATTGAAATCTTCAGTTACATAATCTTAAGAGAAACAGGCACATAAATATTGATATTTCTCTTTAATTATGGAAAAGGGAATATCAACTGTATATACACACACAGTCTCACAAATATACATACACATTTGTCTAGCTAACTCAACAGCCAATCACCCAGAAATTATCTATTCAACTACCACTGGAATTTTGGTTTATTTATAAAGTTCTCTCTTAAGTTATTTATGTATAGATAAATAGATATTAAGAGAAATTATCTAAGGTGATAATTTTAGGTGATAAAATTATGGATGGCTTATTCAAATTTTTATAGATGTTATTTTCCTTTTTATGAATGGAGGGATATACACTCTATCTGTGTCCCCCAAATTCAGATGACATAGCCTTAACCCTCACTGTGATGGCATTTGGAGAATGGGCCTTTGGGAGATATTTAGGTACAGATAAATTCATGAGGGTGGGGCTCTTATGATGAAATTTGTGCTCTTAGAAGAGATACCAAAGAGCTTGATCTTTCTCTTTGCCCCTCTACAAGGAGATGGCCACTGCCAACAAGCCAGTAAAAAACTTGATCAGAAACCAACCACGCTGGAACCTTCTTCTTGCACTTCTATCCTCCAGAACTATAAGAGAATGAGTTTCTATTGATAAGTCACCAAATCTATGATATTTTATTATGGTAGCTGACACATACTGTAGTCTCTTTACCCTTAAAGCAGGGATGTTACACTGTTTGAAGTTCCATAACACATCCGAAAACTTGCTGATATCTCTTATGTCTTTAGAGAATATACCTTATATCTGATATACCTAATACCTGATATACCTTATATCTTTTAGAGAATATAAATACTATTTTTTTAGAAACCATAGTAAAATATATTTAGACGAACACAACTTTTCAAGAAAGCTATTTGGAGGTATTTCATTCCACCATTAACTTTTTGGGTTAACTTGGATATTTTTTTCCTTTTTATTTACCCTCATTTTTTAAATTAGAAAACTTTCTGATTTTTCGAATGATACATCACAGATAAAAGAAAACTGCTCCAATTATCTTTTGGGAATGAGTTTTCATACTACCTGCACATCAATTCTTCTCAAGAGGAGACATACCTATTTTAAGACTTCTTATAAAATTACTATTTAAGCAGCTCTTACTTGTGTTAAAATTGTTTAGTCTGCCTGAATTGCCCCAAGAAAAAATATGCTAAAGAGACTTTATAAAAGGAAAACTTCTTGTTATTCAAATCATATGTTCCTCCTGAGAATTTTTTTAAGCACATCTATTTTAAGAAACTGTGGGGAAATTTACATTTTGTTCAGAGTTGTAAACAACAAATATAATAAAGATTCAAATAAAGTTGCTGAAGCAGGAGTGTGTTGAATTGCTCCCGTAAATTTTTTTGTGTCTATTTATATATGTTTCTAATATTTTCCTCTGAAACATTAATGAGAAAAGAAATAGAATGTTAGAAGCAAGGGTCTAGTGGTACATTTATGCAACATGTTGCCATAGATAAACTAATATAAGACAAATATGAATGGGAATATGTCTAAATGCCATAGAATTGTAGCTGCATTTCTAAGAAAAAAATGGTTAATTAATCCATCAGTTAGCAAATCACTCGTGTCATATATATGCATTTAGCAACTAAGTCTTGACCTATGATAAATACTAATTTTTGTTCTTTTTAAAGTTTTGTAGAATATTTTATTATGACTGTAGATTTCACACTAAATTTTCTTATAATGGGAAGGAATGATGTTCCAAAATAGAAAATAACTACTTCAACAAAACACAGTATTAATAGTTGCCAAACTCCATAAGCTTATACAATGTTCCTTTAAAAAAATTTGTTTCATAACTTTTAAGTAAGTCACTTGCTTAATTGACTTTCCAGCCAGTTCATTTTATTTATAATCTTAATCTAATAATAAAATTATGAGAAAAACAATGTTACTCTTATGTGTATCTTCATAAATATCAATTCAGTAGCCTTAGCAACAAGAATTTACTTAAATTACCATGAAATCAATCCTTTCCAACATGAACCATAAAGATAAAGCTACATTTCACAACATTATCAAATATTCCTGCCTCTGTTTACACAAGATTATTCAACTGACATAGCTTAAGGATTTACTTGCAGACACGTGCTACCACTTCATTGGTATCAACCAGGCCCTTTGAAAGGATGTATGGTACTTCTGTTGGATAGCACAGGAGTGCTTGCAAACTTAGGGCTTGGTTAAGGAGAATAAGTTTGAGACTTTCAGTTTGGAGGGGGGAGTATATTTCTGTAGTTTTCAGGAACTTCTGCTTACAGTTATTATTGCTACTTTTTACAGTGTAGGAATGAGTTCCAGTAATACTCCTACCATACATTTTTTAATTTAATTTTCATTTCATATTGGAATACACTTGATCTACAATGCTGTGTTTGTTACAAGTGATATATACATATATATATATATAATACATACACACATATATACACATATATATATCTGTTCTTTCTCAGATTCTTTTCCCATGTAGGTTATTACAGAATATTGAGTGTAGTTCCCTGTACTACATAGTAGGTCCTTGTTGATTATTTTAAATATAGAAATGTGAACACGTCAATCCCAAACTCCCAGTCTATCCTTCCCCACTCCCTTCCCATCTGGTAGCCATAAATTCATTCTCTAATTCTGTGAGTCTATTTCTGTTTTGCAAATAAAATCATTTCTATATTTTTTGGATTTTACATATAAGCGATATCATATATTTGTCTTTCTTTCTTTGAATTATTTCACTAGCATGATAATCTCTAGATTCATCCATGTTGCTGCAAATGATGTTATTTCATTCTTTTTAATGGCTGAGTAATAATCCATTGTATATGTGTACCATGTCTTCTTTATCCATTCCTCTGTTGATGGACATTTAGCTTGTTTCCATGTCTTGGCTATTGTAAATAGTGCTGCAATGAAAACTGGGGTACATATATCTTTGTGAATTATGGTTTTCTCTGGATATATGCCTACAAGAGGGATAGCTGGGTTACATGGTAGTTCTATATTTTTAAAGTAACCTCCATCTTAATTTAATAATTAAATTAATAATACAACCTCCACAGTGGTTATATAAAATTACATTGCCACTAACAGCGTACAGGGGTTCCCTTTTTTCCATATCCTCTTCAGCATTTATTGTTTGTAGATATGCTGATGATGTCCATTCTGCCAGTTGAGAGATAATATCTCATTAGTTTCGATTTGCATTTCTCTAATAATTAGCAATATTGAGCACCTTTTCATGTGCCATTTGGCTATCTGTCTGTCCTCTTTGGAGAAATATCTATTTATATCTTCTGCCCACTTTTTGACTGGGTTTTTGCTTTTTTGAAATTGAGCTGCATGAACTGCCTGTATAGTTTGGAGATTAATTGCTCGTCAGTCATTTCATTTTCAAATATTTTCTCCCATTCTGTGAGTTTTCTTTTTGTTTTATTTATGACTTCCTTTTGTGAAAACAAAACAAAACAAAACTTTTGAGTTTAAATAGGTTACTTTTCTTTTTTTTTTTCCATTACTCAAGGAGTACTGTCGCCTGGCAAAAATCCCATGGATGGAGGAGCCTGCTAGGCTGCAGTTCATGGGGTCACTAGGAGTCAGACACGACTGAGCAACTTCACTTTCACTTTTCACTTTCATGCATTGGAGAAGGAAATGGCAACCCACTCCAGTGTTCTTGCACAGAGTCAGACACAACTGAAGTGACTTAGCAGCAGCAGCAGCAGCAGCAGCAGCAGCATCAGCAGCAGCAGCAGCAAGGAGATCAATCCAAAAAAGATATTGCTGTGATTTATGTTAGAGTATTCTGCCTGTTTTCCTCTAAGAATGTAACAGTATTTAGTCTTACATTTAGGTCTTCAATCCATTTTTAATTTGTTTTTGTGTATGGTGTTAGGTAATTTCTAATTTTTTTCTTGTACATATAGCTGTCCTGTTTCCCCAGAACCACCTATTGTTTTGTTATAAATTAATTTACCATAGGTCCATTTTGTTTCTGGGCTTTCTATCCTCTTCCATTGATCTACATTTCTGTTTCTGTGTCAATACTGTACTGTCTTGATTACTATAGCTTTGTACTATAATCTGAAGTCAGGGAGTCTGATTCTTCTATATCTGTTTTTCTTGAGGGTTTTTCTTTAGTTATTTGGAGTCTTTTATGTATCCTTACAAATTAGAAAAAATTTTGTCCTAGTTCTGTGAAAAATGCCTGCCATAGGTAATTTGATAGGGATTTTGTTGAATCTGTATATTGTTTTGGGTAGTATAATCATTTTGACAATATTTGACTCTTCTAAACCAAGAACATGATATTTCTTTTCATCTGCTTGTGTCATCTTCTATTTGTTTCATTGATGTTTTAGTTTTTTGGAGCACAAGTCTTCTGCCTCCTTATGTAGGCTTATTCCTCAGTATTTTATTCTTTCTAATGTAATGGTAATTGGGATTGTTTCCTTAAATTCTCTTTCTGATCTTTTGTTGTTAGTGTATAGAAATACAACAGATTTCTCTGTGTTTAATTTTGTATCCTATAACCTTACCAAATTCATTGAGGTCTAGTAATTTTCTGATAGGAGTCAAAGATTTTCTCTTTATAGTAGAAAACTGTCATCTGCAAACAATGACAGTTTTACTTCTTCTATTCCAATTTGGATTCTTTGTTTCTTTTCCTTCTGTGATTGCCTTGGCTAGCTAAAACTTCCCTCCACATTCAGGCTGATCTCCCCACCAATGAGGGGACTTCCCAGGATGGGGGAACCTGTCTTCCTTCACAGCTCCTTCCCTGGGGTGCAGGGCCCTCCTGATTCTTTCCTCTTCTTCTCCCTTTTTCTTTTGTCCTACCCAGTTATGTGGAGGATTTCTTGCCTTTTTGGAGGCCATAAGTCCTTTGCTAGCATTCAGTTGATGTTCTGTACAAATCATTTCTCTTGTAGATGTGTTTCTGATGTATTTGTGGGAGGGGGTAAGCTCCGCATCCTACTCCTCCACTGTCTTGATTCCTTTCCCTATATTGTTAATTAAAGAAATGAAGGTAGGTAAAAAACGGAGTCTAAACACTACCTAAGTGGTATATATATATATATACACACACATATATACACACACAGTACATGTATACATTATATATATATACCAAGCATATATATATGTCAAGCATATATATATATATATATATAATCATGAGATTTACATTATGATATCTTTGATAGATACTCTTCCTGCTTATTACCTTTTCACAAGAACACGAGCATTTATTTCTGTTCCAATTAGATAAACGTTAGTAAAACTCATTCTCCTATCTTGGCAAAGTTGGATCTCAGGCATTGAGACGCTGCAGTGGCATCTGAAAATCAAGGAAACTTGGATCCCTGCATGTCTGGATGTAAAATAGTCATAATCAACCCACACCAGTAGACTTATGGGCCAAGTGTAGGAATTCTGTCAAACCATTTAAGTCTTGCCTAATTTACTCAGTAATATTGTTCTGTAAATCATCCATGGCCTAGTTTCATTTATTATGCAATCAAATGAAATATGAACATATACTTGTGTTTGGGCGTAAGATGTTTTAATAACAGTTTTTTATGTAGATATAGCTTAACATTGATTTTCTTTTCAAAATAATATCACAGATAAATAATATAATCAAATAATTCTGGCACTGAATATCTGTGTATTTTGAGCTAGAGTAAGATCAGCATCTTGTCTGATTTAGACCATTTGTATTCTGATAAGAAATGATACAAGACAATCTTGAACTCTAGTAGATATTTGCCTATCTATACCAGTTAGGTGTCACCCTACTGAGAGAAAATGTTCTATATGTAATAAAGTCTGGTTATGAAATCACCTTATTATGAAGTTCCTATTGGAGATTAAGCATACCATGATAAAGATGTAATTTTTGTTTTTAAGTAGTGAATGCTTGAAGGTTTATAAACAGTGCTTGTGTTTACTACTAAGTGAATCCAAATTGCATTGCATTTCACTTTTCCCTCACAGGAGGTAATAAACCAACAAATATCATTAAAATTATAGTTCCTGAGAGTTAAAAAGAAATATAAATATTCTTCATATACAAGCACCAAGCAAACATATTAATAGATCTAAGTACTATTCTGATATTCTAATCGTAACTACCCAGAGCTAGCCACAAAATTTATTGCTAAACATATGGATTTTCCAGTCTCCCTTAAAGGTTGTCCTCAGTTCTTTCCTTCCTATATACAATGTCAGACATTCATTTCTTTACAATTCAAAACCTTACAGAAAATTATATAAAGAAACTAAAATATCCTGCCTTTGAGATTATAAGTAATATTTCACAATTATAACAAACACAATTAATTGAAAGCCAAATCATTTTTTGGAAAAGTTGGACATTTCAAGAATATAAATAATTTTAAAATTAAAAGGCTAACATCTGGAAGGAAACAAGATAGAATATATACAACAAACAATAGATGGGGAAAAACTAGAGGAAGAGATAGATCATCTCACCCAAATTTCTCCACTGTTGCAAGAGCTGCTGGTGAGGGAGGTTTCACTAAGAAGGACTAAACAGGCTCACCTCACAGGTTAAAGGTGTGCAGACAAAGTGTGCAGAGTTGGCATCCAGTGGTTGGTCAGCTATGGCAAAGTGTGCTCCAAGTTGTTTATGTTCCAATGAGACTGCATGACAGGCTCCCAATACCTAGAGTCCACACAGCCTGTGAGATGGAGATTTACTAGCACCTGTTCTCACTGTCATATGTGGAAGGCTGTTCCTCAGCCAGGACCTTACATTCATCCATGTTTATTTAAAGAATTTATACACTTTGTTGAGCTATACCTAATTCTGTGCTGTGCTGTGTTTAGTTGCTCAGTTATGTCAGACTCTGCAACCTCATGGACTGTAGCTCACCTGTCTCCTCTGTCCATGGGGATTCTACAGGTAAGAATACTGGAGTGGGTTGCCATGCCCTCCTCCAGGGGATCTTCCCAACCCAGGAATGGAGCCCAGGTCTGCCACTTTGCAGGAGAATCTTTTATCAGCTGAGCTACCAGGAAAGAGAGCTATTTCTACCAGCACACAAACTCCTTTGCAGTGTCTCAGAACTCTCATACTTTACTGTGCAAATGCATCATCTGGAGATCTAATTAAAATGTAAATTCTGATTCAGTAGATTTAGAGCACAGTATGAGTTCCTGTCTTTCTAACAAACTGCCAGATGATGGCAGTGCCTTAGTCTGAAGGCCATATTAACGTCGGAAAGTCATTCAAATCTCAACCATGAATGCATAAATCACATGGTAAAATATTTAAAACAGAACTGCCCAAGTTTCAAAAGCCACTTGCCAAAAACATTTTGTTGTAATGGGTCTGCAGTGATAACATCATACCAGAATTTGTTAAAAGCTCCTTGGTGATTTCTACTATGTACTGGTACTACTGCTGTGCTTAGTCTCTCGGTTGTGTCTGACACTTTGTGACCGCATGGACTGTAGCCCACCAGTCTCCTCTGTCCATGGGCATTCTCCAGGCAAGAATAGTGAAGTGGGTTGCCATGACTTCTTCCAGGGGATCTTCCCAACCCTGGGATTGAACCCAGGTCTCCCACATTGCAGGTGGATTCTTTACCTTCTCAGGCACCTAAGAAGTTAAGGAGTTAAAGTGGGGAAAACCTCCAGCACCTGCTCTACGGTGGGACTGAAAAGAAACCAGTGATCCTAAAGCTCTTTTGTTAAACCAGTATTTACCAATATAAAACCAGCCCAATTTTGTAATTAAATATTTACACTTTCTACATTTTGATTCACAGGAAATGATTCATTTACTATTTTTATTACAGCATGATTAGTTTTACTTGTATATAAAAAGTAAATAATCAGTTTTTTACATTAAAAAGTACCAGTAAAAGCCAAAGTCTCTTTGAAAATTAGTTGTCCTGGGATCAACATGCATCTTTCACTAAATCTCTCATATTTATAAACCAAACAAAAAAATGACCAGATGGCCAGTTGAGTTCAGTTCAGTCACTCAGTCATGTCTGACTCTTTGTGACCTCATGGACTGCAGCACACCAGGCTTCCCTGTCCATCATGAACTCCTGGAGCTTACTCAAACTCATGTCCATTGAGTTGGTGATGCCATCCAACCATCTCATCCTCTGCCATCCCCTTCTCCTCCTGCCTTCAGTCTTTCCCAGCATCAGTGTCTTTTCCAATGAGCCATTTCTTTGCCAAAGAAAAGGTGGCCAAAGTATTGGAGTTTCAGCTTTAGCATCAGTCCTTCCAATGAATATTCAGGACTGATTTTCTTTAGGATTGACTGGTTGGATCTGTTTGCTGTCCAACGGACTCTCAAGAATCTTCTCCAACACCACAGTTCAAAAGCATCAATTCTTCAGTTACTCAGCTTTCTTTATAGTCCAACTCTCACATTCCTCAGGAGGAAACGGAACGTGCATGTCCCCACTCAAGATGAGGACTGACTCCCCTGTGGAGACTCCAGAAGTACCCCAAGATCCATGTCAGCACTGGAGAGGAATCCTCAGGTTCTGGCCCCGACTCCACACAAGGTCTTAGGCCCCGGCATCAACTGGAGAGGAATCCCGAGAGGCCCCCTAGCAACTCGCATGGAGACGGGCCTTTCCTGAGGCCACAAGAGCGGGTCCCTGAGGTCCCGTCGTAACTCGAGAGTCACCTGCATCCATATAAAGCATCCATATATATGCTTTACTAAACAGTAAATGTGTGTGTGTGTGTACTATTTCACACTGACATGTAAATGATAATGCAACTCTAAAGCAAGACTTGGAGTTGGAAATTCCTAACTTGAATTGGGAATTCCAAGACTTGAAATGGAAATTTCAGCTATGACTTTTATCCTAATGCTTTGGTCCAGTGAGCAAATATTTGAAGTAAAGTAATATTCTAAGGGCATGAATTATAGAAATCTGGAGATTCTTACCTTTTCATGTATCAAATAAAATTTAAATATCAAATCCTTTCATTAAGAATAGCTTTAGAATTTATTATTACAAAAAGTACATATTATGAACATGATCATTTATTTTGAATGTGGATATTTGGATACAGAACTTTAAGAAGCTCTTGATCCTACATTCCTGAACTAAATAAAACTATTTTGCCAGATGACTCCTCCCACACAGTAATCAATTGCATTTATTTACTTTCTTGAACTGTATCTTTCTGTGTATTCCAGATATATTTCACTTGATCTAGTTTGGCCTTAACCAAAGAGGGAAAAACAGGACAGTTCCCAGTGGTAAAACTAATCACATATATTAACAATACTGTGAAGTGGTTTTTTAGGGGCTTCCCTGGTAGCCCAGTTGGTAAAGAATCCACCTGCAATGCAGAAGACCCTGCTTCGATTTCTTGGTTGGGAAGATCTGCTGGAGAAAGGATACACTACCCACTCCAGTATTCTTGGTCTTCCCCTGTAGCTCAGCTGGTAAAGAATGTGCCCACTACGTGGGAGACCTGGGTTCAGTCCCTGGATTGCAAAGATCCCCTGGAGAAAGGAAAGGCCTCCCACTCCAATATTCTAGCCTGGAGAACTCCATGGACCGACAATGTGGTAGCAAAGCGTCGGACACGACTGAGTGACTTTCAGTTTCAGAATTTTAGTTCCCAAAAGAAATGTGTACATGTTTATTCCCTTTGGTCACCCAGGATCTGTCTCCAGCTCTGAACAACATAACCATTTTCTGTTAAGGTATTGTATCTCCTGTACTATGCACACTCTAGGTGAAACAGTCCTCCATTCTGCTCTCTTCTAGCCAAGATTTAGAACACTAATCAAATTCTATATAAGTCAACAGTTCCCAGGATTTTTGTTTAAAGTTGCATGGTTCATTTGATCACTTTTTCAGGCTTACCTGGTATTGATGGCATTTCCTCCTCTTGTAAACCTCATTCCTCCCATTTCCTCCTATTGTAAACCTCATTTTGATAGTGCCCAAACAAGGACTCCCTAAAGAATTGCTCTTTATTACAAAAGTCTTTCACAAGTCAACTGATGTTTCTGAACTTTTAAGTTTATTTCTTATTGAGACTTGATCCATCATTCCATCTTTCTCGCTAGATAAATATTCATTTAATGGCACAAAGATTTACTTAAGCAAACATCTGTTATTGAAATTTGACTGTAATTACAATTACTGCATAGAAACTCATTTTTAAGATTTCTATAATTAAAGACAATGAGCACTAAAATTGAAAACTCATGGAGGCATCACTGTACTTATGTTTTTTCTTCCCAATTAAAATAGCCTAAAATTTGTCAAATCTGTAAAAGTAACAGAGTCAAATCACTCTGATATAGTAATTGATTACCATGAAAGTGAAAGTCCTTCAGCCATGTCCAACTCTTTGCAAACCCATGGACTATACTGTCCATGAAATTCTCCAGGCCAGAATATTCCCAACTCAGGAATGGAACCCAGGTCTCCTGCATTGCAGGTGGATTCTTTATCAGCTGGGCTACAAGGGAAGCCCAAGAGTACTGGAGTGGATAGTCTATCCATTCTCCAGTGGATCTTCCCAACCCAGGAATCCAACCAGGGTCTCCTGCATTGCAGGCAGATTCTTTATCAACTGAGCTATCAGTGAAGCCCTTGATTACCATAATCCTCTTTTGTTTGTGATTTTTAAACAAAAAATTTAAAAATTCTGTTTATCTTTTAGTAAGTGCTATACTCATAGTAGCATGATGTGCCACTCTTTATCATTTAAACTGGAGAAACTTCTTGATATCTTTGCATCTCAGATTTCATCCTATAAAATGGAAATAATTTTTGGCTTATTAAGTGCAGAAGTTGTGTTTCTTTCAAATGTCAAATATTTCAAATATTGAAGAGGAAAATAATTCATTGTAAGATTTCCCAAATCTATATGATTTTAATATAAAATTATAATAGAGGGGGAATTAAAGACCTCAAATTCTAAGATAGTAAATAACTAATAAAGTAACTTTGAGTTTTAGGTAGCATAAAGTAAGTTTGAGTTTTAGGTAGAAAATGACAATTTTATTTTTAAAATGAAAGAAAACATTAGAAAAATAAGCTATTTAATAAAACACAAACCTTATTTTTTTATAAATCATTCTTCTAATTATAACATTTAATTAGAGTCTGAAAATATAACTAGATTCAATATTTCAAATTTGTACAAACCTGTGATTTCAACTAAGTGTATTTAACAAGGAAAAATATGACTATTTGTTGATCCAAACACTCCAAATTGCTAATATTTAATTATAACTATTTTCAAAAATATAGTCTAGCTTATCAAAATTAATATTTTACTTTTCTTAGTATTTGTTTTGTCATATATTGATCTATCTCCCTGTTTATCTGTCAGTTGTGTTCTGATACTCTCTACAGGGAATTAGTACCATGTCCCAAGAGTTAAGGGCTCCATCCCTCAAGACTGCCCCTCTCCTGACTTTACAACCAGCAGCAAGACCAGGTCATCAGCTGTCTTCTGATTAGTAATAAACTTGAGGGTCCCATGACTTCCTCCTCACATTCGATGCATTGCTTGAATGAGTGCTCAGAAAAATGGTTTACTCCCTAGATAATCATTTTATTATAAAAGATACATCTCAGGAACAGCAAGGTGGAACAGATGCACATGGCAAGGTATGTGGCAAGAGTTGAAGCATCTCTTATGTTCACCAATATGGAATCTTCCTGAACCTTTCAGTTTTAGGATTTTTATGGAAGCCTTATTATGTATGTGACATTGATCAGATTCTTGTCTGCTTGGGAGTAATATCAACTTCCAGCCCCTCTCCTACTCTCAGAGGTCTGCAGGTGGGTCTGAAGTTCCAACCCTCTAATCACAGGGTTGGTTGCCCTGGCAAACAGTTCTCATCATAAGGGGGTTTCCTAGCATCACCTCCCTAGCATAAAGTCAGGTATGGTTGGCAAAAATTTATTATAAATACCAAGATACCTTTATAACTCTTATAAATCAAGAAATTCTCCAGATTTAGGAACTCTGTGCAAGGAATGAGGGAAAAGATGAAATATTTATTCCTTATCATAAATCACAATATCACAGTAGGTTTAGAGCAGATATATGTTAAGTTTTATAAGAAACTTAACATTTTTACACCAAAAGCAAGCACCAGATTACATCCCCACAAAATGTTTCTGAGAGTTCAGATTTTTCTACATCATTGGCAACATCAGGTATTATAGGTCTTGTTAAGTTTTATTCATCTTTGTGAGTGTGTAATTGTATTTCATGGTGGTTTTAAGTTGTAATACCCTGAGGACTTTGTACACTGATATTTTTTTTTCCAGTGCTTATTAGCCATGCATTTCTGAAGTCTCTATGCACATGTTTTCCTCATCTGTTTTCAAATTTAAGGTTAAGTTATGGAAGTCTTTATATGTTCTTTATACCTGGAGTAACAGGCAAATTTGGCCTTGGAGTACAGAATGAAGCAGGGCAAAGGCTAATAAAGTTTTGCTAAGAGAATGCACACTCATAGCAAACACCCTCTTCCAACAACACAAGAGAAGACTCTACACATGGACATCACCAGATGGTCAACACCAAAATCAGATTGATCATATTCTTTGCAGCCAAAGATGGAGAAGCTCTGTAGAGTCAGAGAAAACAAGACCGGGAGCTGACTGTGGCTCAGGTCATGAACACCTTATTGCCAAATTCAGACTTAAATTGAAGAAAGTGGGGGAAACCACTAGACCATTCAGATATGACCTAAATCAAATCCCTTATGATTATACAGTGGAAATGAGAAATAGACTTAAGGTACTAGATCTGATAGAGTGCCTGATGAACTATGGACAGAGGTTCCTATCATTGTACAGGAGACAGGGATTAAGACCATCCCCAAGAAAAAGAAATGCAAAAAGGCAGAATGCCTGTCTGAGGTGGACTTACAAATAGCTCTGAAAAGAAGAGAAGTGAAAAGCAAAGGAGAAAAGGAAAGATATACCCATTTGAATGCAGAGTTCCAAAGAATAGCAAGGAGAGATAAGAAAGCCTCCCTCAGCAATCAATGTAAAGAAATAGTGGAAACCAATAGAATGGGAAAGACTAGAGATCTCTTCCAGAAACTTAGAGATACCAAGGAAATATTTCACGTGAAGATGGGCACAATAAAGGGCAGAAATAGTATAGACCTGACAGAAGCAGAAGATATTAAGAAGAGATGGCAAGAATACACAGAAGAACTGTACAAACATGATCACGACCCAGATAATCACGATAGTGTGATCACTCACCTAGAGCCAGACATCCTGGAGTGGGAAGTCAGTGGGCCTTAGAAAGCATCACTGCGAACAAAGCTGGTGGTGGTGATGGAATTCCAGTTGAGCTGTTTCAAATCCTAAAAGATGATGCTGTACAAGTGCTGCACTCAATATGCCAGCAAATTTGGAAAACTCAGCAGTGGCCACAGGACTGGAAAAGGTCAGTTTTCATTGCAATCCCAAAGAAAGGCAATGCCAAAGAATGCTCAAACTACCACACAATTGCACTCATCTCACATGCTAGTAAAGTAATGCTCAAAATTCTCCAAGCCAGGCTTCAGCAATACGTGAACTGTGAACTTCCAGAGGTTCAAGCTGGTTTTAGAAAAGGCAGAGGAACCAGAGATCAAATTGCCAACATCCACTGGATCTTTGAAAAATAGAACGAGTTCCAGAAAAACATCTATTTCTGCTTTATTGACTATGCCAAAGCCTTTGTGTGGATCACAATAAATTGTGGAAAATTCTGAAAGTGATGGGCATACCAGACCATCTGACCTGCCTCTTGTATGCAGGCCAGGAAGCAGCAGTTAGAACTGGACATGAAAGAACACACTGGTTCAAATAGGAAAAGGAGTATATCAAAGCTGTATATTGTCACCCTGCTTATTTAACTTATATGCAGAGTACATTATGAGAAATGTTGGGCTGGAAGAAACACAAGCTGGAATTAAGATTGCTGGGAGAAATATCAATAACCTCAGGTATGCAGATGACACCTCCCTTATGGCAGAAAATGAAGAAGAACTAGAGAGCCTCTTGATGAAAGTGAAAGAGGAGAGTGAACAAGTTGGCTTAAAGCTCAACATTCAGAAAACCAGGATCATGGCATCTGGTCCCATCACTTCATGGCAAATAGATGGGGAAAGAATGGAAATAATCAGAAATGTTATTTTGGGAGGCTCCAAAATCACTGCAAATGGTGACTGTAGCCATGAAATTTAAAGACGCTTACTCCTTGGAAGGAAAGTTATGACCAACCTAGACAGCATGTTAAAAAGCAGAGACATTATTTTGTCAACAAGGTCCATCTAGTCAAGGCTATGATTTTTCCAGTAGTCATGTATGGATGTGAGAGTTAGATTATAAAGAAAGCTGAGTGTCGAAGAATTGATGCTTTTTAACTGTGGTGTTGGAGAAGACTCTTGAGAGTCCCTTGGATTGCAAGGCGATCCAACCAGTCCATCTTAAAAGAAATCAGTCCTGGGTGTTCATTGGAAGGACTGAAGTTGAAGCAGAAACTCCAATACTTTGGCCGCCTGATGTGAAGAACTGTCTCATTTGAAAAGACTCTGATGCTGGGAAAGATTGAGGGCAGGAGGAGAAGGGGATGACAGCAGATGAGATGGTTACATGGCATCGCTGACTCAATGGCCACGAGTTTGGGTAAAGTCCGGAAGTTGGTTATGGACAGGGATGCCTGGCATGTCTGAGGTTCATGGGATCACAAAGAGTTGGACATGACTGAGCATCTGAACTGAACTGAACTAATACCTGTATTTGCTTAGATATATATTTTAAAAATATTTTCTCCCAGAAAGTGCCCTATATATTCATTTTCTTTATCATGCATTTCAATGAGCAGAATTATTACTTATACTGAATCTGGTTGATCATTTTTTTATGCTTATTTTTGTCTATGACCAGTTTTAATACTTTTTATATATTCCAAGTCACAAAAATAGCTTTCTATAGAAATGCAAATCAAACTACAACAAAGTACCACCTCCTACCAGGATGGCCATCATTAAAAAGTCTAAAGTAAATGCTGGAAAGAGTGTGGATTAAAGGGAATCCTCCTACCCTCATGGTGGCAATGTAAATTGATGCAACCACTATGAAAATAAGTACAGAGGTTCCTCAAAAACCAAAAAAGTAGAGTTACCACATTATCCAGCAATCCCACTCCTGGACATAGTGGACATTGTTGTTTAGTTACTAAGTAATGTCCAAGTCTTTTGCGGCCCCAAGGACTGTAGACTGTCAGGCTCCTCTATCCTCAGGATTTTTCCAGCAAAATACTGGTGCTGGTAGCCATTTCCTTCTCCAGGGGAATCCTGTCAACCCAGAGGTTGAACCCATGTCTCCTGCATTGGCAGGTGGGTTCTTTGCTACTGAGCCACCACGGAAGCCCACTCCTGGGCATATATCTAGACAAAACTAAAATTCAAAAAGATATACATACCCCCATGCTCACTTGTTTTTCAGTCACTATATCATATCTGACTCTTTGCAACCCCTTGGACTGCAGCACACCAGGCTTCCCCGTCCTTCTCTACAGTGATTTTGGAGCTCAAGGAAATAAAATCTGTCACTGTTTCCATTTGTCTTCCTTTATTGGCCATGAGGTGATGGGATTAGAGGCTACAGTCTTAGTTTCTTGAATGTTTCTGTTGTTCAGCCACCTTTTCCACTCTCCTCTTTCAGTTTCATCAAGAGGCTCTTCAGTTCCTCTTCACTTTCTGCCATAAGGGTAGTATCATCTGCATATCTGAATTTGCTGGTATTTCTCCTGGCAATCTTGATTTCAGCATGTGATTCCTCCAGCCTGGCATTTAGCATGATGTACTGTGCGTATAAGTTAAATATGTAGAGTGACAAGATATAGACTTGACATACTCCTTTCCCAATTTGGAACCAATCTGTTGCTCCATGTCTGGTTGTAACTGTTGCTTCTTCACCTGCATACAGGTTTCTCAGGAGGCAAGTAAGGTTGTCTGGTATTCTTGTCTTTTTAATAATTTTCCAGTTTATTGTGATCCACACAGTCAAAGGCCTTCACATAGTCAATGAAGCAGAAATAGCTGTTTTTCTGGAATTCTCTTGCTTTTTCCACAGTCTAATGGAAGTTGGTAATTTGATCTCCGGTTCCTCTTCCTATGTTCATAGCAGCACTATAACAGCCAAGACATGGAATAAACCTAAATGTCCATTGATGGCTTATCAAAAAACTTTTTTTGTTTTTGTATATAGTAGGAGGTCACCCACATGGTTAGCCCATGAGACAATTTTGAATCTTGAGTATGAGAGATGTGTGACATGATTAAATAGATATTCTTAAGAAGGAAATGTGTTTTCCACTCTCTTACTTCCTAACCATTTTGATGTAGATGAATATTATAATATTAGAAGACACTATAAATAGGATGGGGTAGCAGTATACAATGAAACTGAGTTCCTGAATCACCACCTAGAAGAGATCAATTGTCAATCTGAAATTTCTTTCAATGAGAAACAAGCATATATCATTGCTGAGTCATTATACATGTTTGGGTTTGTTCCTTATAGCAATAAGTGTTGCTTTATTATACCTTGAGTCTGTTTTAGTTTCTTGCCCCAAGGGTTATAATTGAAAATTTGGCATAGCTCACAGATAGATTTTGGATATGTCTTTCACATATTAGTTGGTGATCTAAAAATGCATTAGTGAGATTAAAGGTTTGAATTTTTTTAATGTCGATTCTATGTGTCTCATAATACAACACCTGTGCCAAAGAAGGCTTCAAGATATTACTAGCATAGGAGTGCTAAATTAAAATAATATCATCTGAAAGACCTTGTCACTACTTTGTCAATTCACAAGGAAAAGTCTAATTATATATCTTGGAAGGTTAAGGTAGGGGACTTTTAGTTTGGTTACATGTTAAGAGTTTGGCTAAGCTGCTCCATGAGATTGCAGACTTGGCATCCACTTTGTTTGGCCAGGTGGCCCTCTTTCACTCTATACTGACAGAAGCCTGTCATGCCAGTTCACACCATAGATAGCAACCCAAAGGGTCATAAATAAATGTAAATTCCTGGTGTGACTTCCCCAACAGCCTAATGATGAACAATCTCCCCTTCTCTCAACAACTTCCTTAAGAACCCTGAGAGGCTTACCCAAACCAAATACTTTTATACCACAGCAATAGTGACATTGGTTGCCTCGTTTCCCTTGTGAGAAAAATATCATGGCATAGGGAAAATTATATTATGCTGCCTTAAGAACATTAGGCTAGAATGAGCATAGTATACAAACTATAATTTGCTGTCTAGAACTATTATCACAATGTGAAATAAAAAATTCCATACCAAATAACATGCATACCAAATAAACTGCTCTTACTATTATGATATGATTTGTAAAAAACCATGTTCTGAGGTCATCAGCTCTGTAGTATGCTAAACAGCATGTGAGGAAAAAATAAAGATTTCCTTCCTAAATTTAGGAAAAACAGATTTAAGCATGTTGACTGTGCCCAATTATACTTCCTCTGAACATGTTTAAGATTATTCCGAGGCAGGGAACACAAAGGAAATGGGAGAGAGAGCAATCAAGGAAACATATGTCCCAGGTCACATCCTTCTTACCAAATGTACTGTCAGCTCAATGTCACATTTTCATCAATGCATTCCTTCATCTCAAAATGTTAATTTTCTTTCATTGTTTTACAGTATGTTTCCTTTTCTTAATGGTTATTTGCTAACATTTAAATTATTGGGGTTTTTTGGTTGTTTATTTATTTATTTTTAAATTTATTTATTTATTTATTTATTATTATTTACAATATTGTATTGGTTTTGCCACACATCAGCAGAAATCTGCCATGGGTGTATACATGTTCCCAATCCTGAAACCCCCTCCCATCTCCTCCCCCACACACCATCCCCTGGGGTCATCCCCTCTCCCTCTCCCACAGAGTCCAAAAGACTGTTCTATACATCTGTGTCTCTTTTGCTGTCTTGCATACAGGGTTATCGTTACCATCTTTCCAAATTCCTTGTATATGTGTTAGTGTACTGTGTTGGTGCTTTTCTTTCTGGCTTACTTCACTCTGTATAATCGGCTCCAGTTTCACCCACCTCATTAGAACTGATTCAAATGTATTATTTTTAATGGCTGAGTAATACTCCATTGTGTATATGTACCACAGCTTCTTTATCCATTCATCTGCTGATGGACATCTAGGTTGCTTCCATTTCCTGGCTATTATAAACAGTGCTGTGATGAACATTGAAGTACACGTGTCTCTTTCAATTCTGGTTTCCTCGGTGTGTATGACCAGCAGTGGGATTGCTGGGTCATAAGGCAGTTCTATTTCCAGTTTTTTTAGGAATCTCCACACTGTTCTCCATGACTAGTACCCATGGCTGTACTAGTTTGCATTCCCACCAACAGTGTAAGAGGGTTCCCTTTTCTCCACACCCTCTCCAGCATTTATTGCTTGTAGACTTTTGAATAGCAGCCATTCTGACAGGCGTGAAATGGTATCTCATTGTGGTCTTGATTTGCATTTCTCTGATAATGAGTGATGTTGAGCATCTTTTCATGTGTTTGTTAGCTATCTGTATGTCTTCTTTGGAGAAATGTCTGTTTAGGTCTTTGGCCCATTTTTTGATTGGGTCGTTTATTTTTCTAGAATTGAGCTGCAGGAGTTGCTTGTATATTTTTGAGATTAGTTGTTTGTCAGTTGCTTCATTTGCTATTATTTTCTCCCATTCAGAAGGCTGTCTTTTCACCTTGCTTATAGTTTCCTTTGTTAAGCAGAATCTTTTAATTTTAGTTAGGACTCATTTATTTATTTCTGCTTTTATTTTCAATATTCTGGGAGGGGGGTCATAGAGGATCCTGCTGTGATATATGTCGGAGAGTGTTTTGCCTATGTTCTCCTCTAGGAGTTTTATAGTTTCTGGTCTTACTTTTAGATCTTTACTCCATTTTGAGTTTATGTTTCTGTATGGTGTTAGAAAGTGATCTAGTTTCATTCTTTTACAAATGGTTGACCAGTTTTCCCAGCACCACTTGTTAAAGAGATTGCCTTTTCTCCACTGTATATTCTTGCCTCCTTTGTCAAAGAAAAGGTGTCCATAGGTGTGTGGATTTATCTCTGGGCTTTGTATTTTGTTCCATTAATCTATATTTCTGTCTTTGTGCCAGTACCGTACAGTCTTGATGACTGTGGCTTTGTAGTAGAGCCTGAAGTCAGGCAGGTTGATTCCTCCAGTTCCATTCTTCTTTCTCAAGATTGCTTTGGCTATTCGAGGATTTTTGTATTTCCATACAAATTGTGAAATTATTTGTTCTAGCTCTGTGAAAAATACCGCTTGTAGCTTGATAGGGATTGCATTGAATCTATAGATTGCTTTGGGTAGTATACTCGTTTTCTCTATATTGATTCTTCTGATCCATGAACATGGTATATTTCTCCATCTATTATCATTTCCCCTAAAGTCAGGAACAAGACAAGGGTGCCCACTTTCACCATTACTATTCAACATAGTTCTGGAAGTTTTGGCCATGCAATCAGAGCAGAAAAATAAATAGAAAAGAATCCAAATTGGAAAAGAAGAAGTAAAACTCTCACTGTTTGCAGATGACATGATCCTCTACATAGAAAACCCTAAAGACTCCACCAGAAAATTACTAGAGCTAATCAATGAATATAGTAAATTTGCAGGATATAAAATCAACACACAAAAATCCCTTGCATTCCTATACACTAGTAATGAGAAAATAGAAAAAGAAATTAAGGAAACAATTCCATTCACCATTGCAACAAAAAGAATCAAATACTTAAGAATATATCTACCTAAAGAAACTAAAGACCTATGTATAGAAAACTATAAAACACTGGTGAAAGAAATCAAAGAGGACACTAAATTATTTGTTTATTTACTTTCTTCCACCAAGAGATGAAATTTACCTTAGGAAAAAAAGTATCATGTGCACAATTTTATTTCTACACTTGTCTATCATCACCTTTTCTCTTATTACCTCCATAACTGACTCCAATTGGTCTCCATGCTGACTCCGTTCCTGAAATAAGTCTTAACGAGAAAAGGGATGGCTTAATGATTTTGAAATTGGACATTCACATGCAAAAGAATGAAAATAGAACCATATCCTCTGCCAAACATAGGTGTTGTTCAGTTGCTAAGTCATGTTTGACTCTGCAACCCCATGGAATGCAGCATGCCAGTCTTCCCTATCCTTAACCATCTCCCACAGTTTGTTCAAATCCTCTCCACTGGGTTAATGATGCCATCCAACTGTCTCATCCTCCGTCTCCCTCTTCCCTTCCTGCCCTCAATCTTTCCCAGCATCAGGGTCTTTTACACTTAGTTGGCTCTTAGTATCAGGTGGTCAGACTATTGGAGCTTCAGCATCAGTCCTTCTAATGAAAATTCAGGGTTGATTTCCTTTAGTATTGACTGGTTTGATATCCTTGCTGCCTAAGGGACTCTCAAGAGTATATTTCGGCACCACAGTTCAAAAGCATCAATTATATGGCACTCAGCCTTCTTTATGGTCCAACTCTCAACATCTTTACATGACTACTGGAAAAACCATAGCTTTGACCATATGGACCTTTGTTGGCAAAGTAGTGTCTCTGCTATTTAATACACTATCTAGAGTTGTTATAGCTTTTCTTCCAAAGAGCAAGCACCTTTTAATTTCATGGCATAGTAACTAACTTTAAATGGATTAAAGAGAAATGTAAGACTTGAAATTATAAAATTTCTAAAATAAAACAAGGTAAAATCCCCTTGATATTGGTATTGACAATTGTTTTTGTGATATAACACCAAAGCACAGGGAACAAAACCAATTACAAACAAGTGGGATTATATCCAACCAAAAAGCTTTTGTTCAGTAAAGGAAATCATCAACAAAGCAAACTGGCAATCAATGGGATGAGAAAAAAAATTTGCAAGCCATATATCTGAGAATGGGTTAATAACCCAAAATAGATAAGGAACACATACAATTCATAAGCAGAAATAAAATATTAATAAATAAAACAGAAACAGTTCTGAGACTGCATCTAGATTAACAAAGATATTTTCTTTACAGATTATTCAGTGATGTTTTTCTCCCTGTCTCTAAAAAGTCACTATTTAAGACATCTATAAGGTTAAGAGGCATTGAGAACTGCCAAAGAATATAGGATGTTGGAAATGCATTGAAAATTAATAAACCAGCAAATTAAAACAAGTGTGTGTGTGTAGAATCCTATATAAAAACGTGATGGCAACCACAAACCAATAATCTATAATAGATGCACACACAAAGAAAAAACACTCCAAACACAACACTAAATATAGTCATTAGGTCACAACAGAAGAGAACAAAAAAGGAATGGAAGAAAATCGACCTACAAAAACACCTCTACAGCAATTAAGAAAATGGCAGTAAGAACAGACATGTTGATAATTACCTTAAAGTTTAATGTATTAAATGCTCCAACCAAAAGACTTTGATTAGCTGAATGGATACAAAAGCATGGCCCATGTGTATGTTGTCTACAAGAGACCCATATCAGACCTAGGGGCACACACAGACTTAATGTGAGGAGATAGAAAAAGGTATTCCATGCAAATAAAAATTCAAAGAAAGCTGAAGTAGCAATACTCATATCAGGCAAAATAGACTTTATTAACTAATGCCTGACAATTTGTTATGTAAGTGAATAATGAAACACCTGTGTTTGAGTAAATATCCACAACGTTTTTTGTATTTCATGTATTTATTTGAAAGTTTGTGTATGTTTTACTAAAAAATTCTAATATTTCATTAGAGTGTGATAGGCAGTATAGCAGGCATCTCTGTGCAGAAGAATAGAACCAAAAATACTGTGTTTTTACTATGCTTTCCCCTGGAAGAGCAAACTCTACACTTTCTAGTAGCATTTTTTTAAGCCCTGTGGGTATTGTTTCCTCTAGAATACGTTCTTTTATTTTACCTGATATTCAACAAGGTGTATCTTTGAAGGGGTGGGGGGAGGACTCTTAGAAATATCACAAGAAGAACCAGATGTGGGACTACCACTGCATTCACCAGAATGATCAATTGCCTATTCTCTAGGAATTGCTAGCAGAAATTGCTTGCAAGTCATTTTATACTGTGTATTAAGGCTACAATAAATTTTAAATGAATTCAATAAACTGCAATTACTTAACTAGAAACCCACTTTCTTATACCATTTTTGAGTTTTATGGAGGATATTTAAGTTTGCCAGATATTGACCAGATTGATCAACTTCTTTCATGTATTTATTATACTCTAAATTATAAGTGGGATTAGTTATTTGATGGCCAGTCCTCCTGTCTTCTTTCCTGAAGATGCTGTACAGGCATCATGAATAGTCGTCACCATGCAGACTAGCCTCATCATTTCATATAAGAAGAATCATTTCTCCTTTCCTTAAGGATGTCATTTCTTCCTTCTGTAGATATTTATATTTCTCCTCTAATTGGCTTGGTAGACCAAGATTCTCTTTTATATTCCTACAAACTCTGGTTTTATTTTTCAACATTATTTCAGGTGTGGACATACTGTTGTAATAACTGCCTTGGTATATATGGTGCCCTGAACCAAGACAAGGTTGTATGATTGATAGTATTGCTTCTTACAGTTTCTTTCCTTCACTTACATAAATCTTAAGTTTGCATATATAACATATATATCCATACTAACCATACTGACCAAAATTCCATGGTTTGTAAATTTTTCAGGGTTACAGCTTTTGAATCTGTGCTGCCTTTTCCACTTTATCATTGCCTTATCAAGTGATAACTCCTGTTTGGGTATATAGATCAATTTAAATTTTGGTAGAAAATGATCCAAAAGACGCTATCTTTTGAAATTCTGTCTGCAGGAAGTAATGTTTCTGAGTTATCTTTAAAATGAAGAAATGCCATTATTTCTTCAACCTTTCTTGTCATAATCTTTTGAAAGATAGGTATTTGAATGAAGGCATCAGTCACCTAATATTTTTTCCAGTGTGAGTTTCTTATTTGCCCCACCCAAATGATTAATCCAGGAAACTTCTTCACTATTGATTACATCCCTATCTTTTTAAGAGTTTTCCACAGTTTATTATAATCTACATAGTCAAAGGCTTTAACATAGTCGATGAAACAGAGGTAGATGTTTTTCTGGAATTCCCTTGCTTTCTCTATGGTCCAGCGAATGTTGGCAATTTGATTTCTTGTTCCTCTGCCTTTTCTAAATCCAGCTTAGACATCTGGAAGTTCTTTGTTCACCTCGTGCTGAAGCCTAGCATTCAAAGTTTTAAGCATGACATTACTGGCATGGGAGATGAGTGCAGTTGTTTGATGGTGAGCACATTCTTTAGAACTACCCTTCTTGGGAACTGGGATGAGGAATGACCTTTTTTCCAGTCCTGTGGCCACAGCTGGGCCTTACAAATTTGCTGACATATTGAGTGCAACACTTTGATAGCAACATCTTTAAGGTTTTGAATAGCTCTATTGGAATTTTGTCTTATACATTAGCTTTATTAACAGCAGTGATTCCTAAGGCCCATTTGACTTCACACTTCCGAATGTCTTGCTCTGGATGACTGACTACACTAACATAGTTATCTGGTTCATTAAGATATGTTTTATACAGTTCTTCCATGTATTTTTTCCATCACTTCTTGATTTCTTCAGCATCTACAGTATTGCATAGGAACCTGGAATGTTAGGTCCATGAATCAAGGTAAATTGGATGTGGACAAGCAGGAGATGGTAAAAAATAAACATCATCATCTTAGGAAGAAGTGAACTAAAATGGACAGGTGAATTTAACTTAGGTGACCTTTATATCTACTACTGTGGGCAAAAATCCCATAGAAGAAATGGAGTATCCCTCATAAGCAACAGAAGAGTCCAAATGCAGCATTTGGGTGCAACCTAAAAAATGACAAAATGATCTTGGTTCACTTCCAAGGCAAGCCGATCAGTAGTTAACTATCACAGTAAATCAAATCTAGGCTGCTACCACTGATTCCAAAGAAGCTGAAGATGATTAATTCTGTGAAGACCTAGGAGACCTCCTAGAACTAACACCAAGAAAGATGTTCTATTCATCACTCGGGATTGGAAAGCAAAAGTAGGTAGTCAAGAAATACCTGGATGTAATAGGCAAATTTGGCCTTGAAGCACAAAATGAAGCAGGGCAAAGGCTAATTGAATGCTACTAAGAGAATACACTGGTCAGTGCAAACACTCTTTTTCAACAACACAAGAGATGACTTTACACATGGTGATGGTGGTTTAGTTGCTAAGTTGTGTCCAACTCTTGTGACCCCATTGACTATAGCCTGCCAGGTTCCTCTATCCATGGGATTCTCTAGGCAAGAATACTGGAGAGGGTAGCCATTTCTATCTCCAGGGTATCTTCTTGACCCAGGGATCAAACCCTGGTCCCTTCCCCTTGAGCATTCCTCCCACTACATCCATCTCATTCCTCTAGGTTGTCACACAGCACCAGGCTGAGCTCCCTGTGTTATGTAGCAAGTTCACACAAGCTATCTATTTTACACATGGTCATATATATTTTTTCAATACACATGAAATAAGCTTACTCTAAGATATTAGTCTTACCTATCTCCGGAGGAACCTGTACGCAGAACAAGAAACAACAGTTAGAACCAGATATAGAACAATGGACTGATTGAAAACTGGGAAAGGAGTAGGTCAAGGCTATATACAGTTCAATTCAGTTGCTCAGCCCTGTCTGACTCCCTGCAATCCCAAAAGCACAGCACGCTAGGCCTCCTTGTCCATCACCAACTCCAGGAGTTTACCCAAACTCATGTCCATTGAGTCAGTGATGCCATTCAACAATCTCATCCTCTGTTGTCCCCTTCTCCTCCCACCTTCAGTCTTTCTCAGCATCAGGTCTTTTGAAATGAGTCAGCACTTCACATCAGGTGGCCAAATATTGGAGTTTCAGCTTCAACATCAGTACTTTCAATGAATATTCAGGACTGATTTCCTTTAGGATGGACTGGTTGGACTCCTTGCAGTCGAAGGGACTCTCAAGAGTCTTCTCTAGAACCAGAGATCAAAAGCATCAATCCTTCTGCACTCAGCTTTCTTTATAGTCCAACTCTCACATCAATACATGACTACTAGAAAAGCCATAGCCTTGACTAGATGGACCTTTGTTGAGAAAGTAATGTCTCTGTTTTTTAATATGCTGTTTAGGTTGGTCACAGATTTTCTTCTAAGGAGTAAGCATCTTTTAATTTCATGGCTGCAATCACAATCTGTCGTGATTTTGGAGCCTAGAAAAATAAAGTCAGCCACTGTTTCCACTGTTTCCCCATCTATTTGACTTGAAGTGATGGGACCAGATGCGATGATCTTGATTTTCTGAATGTTGAGCTTTAAGCCAACTTTTTCACTCTCCTCTTTCACTTTCATCAAGAGGCTCTTTAGTTCTTCTTCACTTTCTGCCATAAGGGTGGTGTCATCTGCATATCTGAGGTTGTTGATATTTCACCCAGAAATCTTGATTCCAGCTTGTCCTTCATCCAGCCCAGCATTTCTCATAATGTACTCTGAATATAAGTTATATAAACAGGGTGACAATATACAGCCTTGACATACTCCTTTTCCTATTTGGAACCAGTCTGTTGTTCCATATGCAGTTCTAACTGTTGCTTCCTGATCTGTATACAGGTTAGGTGGTCTGGTATTCCTCTCTCTTGAACAATTTCCCACAGTTTATTGTGATCCACACAGTCAAAGGCTTTAGCATGGTCAATAAAGCAGAAATAAATGTTTTTCTGGAACCCTCTTGCTTTTTCGATAATCCAGTGGATGTTGACAATTTGATCTCTGGTTCCTCCACCTTTTCTAAAACCAGCTTGAACATCTGGAAGTTCATGATTCATGTATTGCTGAAGATTGGCTTGGAGAATTTTGAGCATTACTTTACTAGCGTGTGAGATGAGTGCAATTGTGCGGTAGTTTGAGCATTCTTTGGCATTGCCTTTCTTTGGGATTGGAATGAAAACTGACCTTTTCCTGTCCTGTGGCCATTGCTGAGATTTCCAAATTTGCTGACATACTGAGTGCATCATTTTCACAGCATCATCATCTAGGATTTGAAACAGCTCAACTGGAATTCCATCACCTCAACAAGCTTTGTTTGGAGTGATGCTTCCTAAGGCCCACTTGACTACACAGTCCAGATGTCTGATTCTAGGTAAGTGATAACATCAACGTTATTATCTGGGTCATGAAGATCTTTTTTGTACAGTTCTTCTGTGTATTCTGGAAAAGGTCAGTTTTCATTCCAATCCCAAAGAAAGGCAATGCCAAAGAATGCTCAAACTACCACACAATTGCACTCATGCACATACTAGTAAAGTAATGCTCAAAATTTTCCAAGCCAGGCTTCAGCAATACGTGAACCGTGAACTCCCTGATGTTCAAGCTGGTTTTAGAAAAGGCAGAGGAACCAGAGATCAAATTGTCAGCATCTGCTGGATCATGGAAAAAGCAAGAGAGTTCCAGAAAAACATCTATTTCTGCTTTATTGACTATGCCAAAGCCTTTGACTGTGTGGATCACAATAAACTGTGGAAAATTCTGAGAGATGGGAATCCCAGACGACCTGATCTGTCTCTTGAGAAAACTATATGCAGGTCAGGAAATAACAGTTAGAACTGCATATGGAACAACAGACTGGTTCCAAAGAGGAAAAGGAGTATGTCAAGGCTGTATATTTTCACCCTGCTCATTTAACTCATATGCAGAGTACATCATGAGAAACACTGGACTGGAAAAAACACAAGATGGAATCAAGATTTCCGGGAGAAATATCAATAACCTCAGATATGCAGATGACACCACCCTTATGGCAGAAAGTGAAGAGGAACTAAAAAGCCTTTTGATGAAAGTGAAAGAGGAGAGTGAAAAAGTTGGCTTAAAGCTCAACATTCAGAAAACGAAGGTCATGACATCTGGTCCCATCACTTTATGGGAAATAGATGGAGAAACAGTGAAAACAGTGTCAGACTTTATTTTGGGGGGCTCCAAAATCACTGCAGAGGGTGACTGCAGCCATGAAATTAAAAGATGCTTTCTCCTTGGAAAGAAAGCTATGATAAACCTAGATAGCATATTCAAAAGCAGAGACATTACTTTTCTGACTAAGGTCCGTCTAGTCAAGGCTATGGTTTTTCCAGTAGTCACATATGGATGTGAGAGTTGGACTGTGAAGAAGGCTGAGCACTGAAGAATTGATGTTTTCGAACTGTGGTGTTGGAGAAGACTCTTGAGAGTCCCTTGGACTGCAAGGAGATCCAACCAGTCCATTCTGAAGGAGATCAGCCCTGGGATTTCTTTGGAAGGAATGGTGCTAAAGCTGAAACTCCAGTACTTTGGCCACCTCATGCAAAGGGTTGACTCTTTGGAAAAGACTCTGATGCTGTGAGGGATTGGGGGTAGGAGGAGAAGGGGACGACTGAGGGAGAGATGGCTGGATGGCATCACTGACTCGATGGACATGAGTCTGAGTGAATTCTGGGAGTTGGTGATGGACAGGGAGGCCTGGTGTGCTGCGATTCATGTGGTCAAAAAGAGTCGGACACAACTGAGTGATTAAACTGAACTGAACTGTGTATTCTTGCCACTTCTTAATATCTCTGCTTCTCTTAGGCCCATACCATTTCTGTCCTTTATTGAGCCCATCTTTGCGTGAAATGTTCCCTTGGTATCTTAAGTTTCTTGAAGAGATCTCTAGTCTTTCCCATTCTATTATTTTCCTCTATTTCTTCCATTGATCACTGAGGAAGGCTTGCTTATCTCTCCTTGCTATTCTTTGTAACTCTCCATTCAAATGGGTATCTTTCCTTTTCTTTTGCTTTTCACTTCTCTTCTTTTCACAGCTATTTGTAAGCCCTCCTCTAACAGCCATTTTGTCTTTTTGCATTTTTTTTCTCTTGGAGACCATCTTGTTCCCTGTCTCCTGTACAATGTCAAGAACCTCAGTCTATAGTTCATCAGTTATTCTGTCTATCAGATCTAGTCCCTTACTCTATTTCTCACTTTCACTCTATAATCATAGGGATTTGATTTAGGTTATACCTGAATGGTCTAGTGGTTTTCCCCACTTTATTCAATTTAAGTCTGAATTTGGCAATAAGGAGTTCATGATCTGAGCCACAGTCAGCTCCTGGTCTTGTTTTTGCTGTCTGTATAGAGCTTCTCCATCTTTGGCTGCAAATAATATAATCAATCTGATTTTGATGTTGGAGATCTAGTGAAGTCTATATATATAGTCTTGTGTTGTTGGAAGAGGGTGTTTGCTATGACCAGTGTGTTCTCTTGGCAAAACTCTATTAGCCTTTGCCCTGCTTCCTTCTGTATTCCTAGGCCAAATTTGCCTGTTGCTCCAGGTATTTCTTGACGTCCTACTTTTGCATTTCAGTCCCCTATAATGAAAAGTAGATCTTTTGGGAGTGTTAGTTCTAAAAGTTCTTGTAGGTCTTCATAGAATATTCAACGTCAGCTTCTTTGGCATTACTGGTCAGGGCTTAGACTTGGATTACTGTGATATTGAACAGTTTGCCTTGGAAACGAACAGAGATGATTCTGTCGTTTTTGAGATTGCATCCAAATACTGCATTTCAGACTCTTCTGTTGACTATGATGGGTACTCCATTTCTTCTAAGGGATTCCCGCCCACAGCAGTTGATATAATGGTCATCTGAGTTAAATTCACCCACTGTAGTCCATTTTAGTTCACCGATTCTTAGAATTTCAGCATTCACTCTTGCCATCTCCTGTTTGACCGCTTCCAAATTGCCTTGATTCATGGACCTAACATTCCATGTTCCTATGCAATATTGCTCTTTACAGCATTGGATCTTGCTTCTATCACCAGTAACATCCTGGTGTGACTAATATTATTACCCTGTTTATTTAACATCCATGCAGAAAACATCATGCAAAATGCTGGGCTGGATGAATCAAGGCTGGAATCAGGATGTCAGGGGAAATATCAACAACCTCAGATATGAAAATGATCTTCCTCACCCAGGATTGAACCTGGAGCTTCTGCAAGGTAAGCATATTCTTTACCATCTGAGTGACCAGGTTTAGCACTGAAGAAATGATGCTTTCCCACCCCCAACCCCTACCCTGGGCCTCAGTTTATTTATTTATTTGTTTGTTTGTTTTTTACTTTACTATATTGTATTGGTTTTGCCATACATCAACATGAATCCACCATGGGTATACACGTGTTCCCCTCCTGAACCCCCCTCCTACATCCCTCCCCATACCATACCTCTGGGTCATCCCAGTGCACCAGCCCTGAGCATACTGTATCATGCATAGAACCTGGACTGGTGATTCATTTCACATATGATATTATACATGCTTCAATGCCATTCTCCCAAATCATCCCACCCTCGCCCTCTCCCACAGAGTCCAAAAGACTGTTCTATACATCTATATCTCTTTTTCTATCTCTCATACAGGGTTATCATTGCCATCTTTCTAAATTATATATATATATATATGCGTTCAGTTCAGTTCAGTTCATTTCAGTCGTTCAGTCGTGTCCGACTCTTTGTGTCCCCATGAATTGCAGCACACCAGGCATCCCTGTCCATCACCAACTCCCGGAGTTCACTCAGACTCACGTCCATCGAGTCAGTGATGCCATCCAGCCATCTCATCCTCGGTCGTCCCCTTCTCCTCCTGCCCCCAATCCCTCGCAGCATCAGAGTCTTTTCCAAAGAGTCAACTCTTCGCATGAGGTGGCCAAAGTACTGGAGTTTCAGCTTCAGCATCATTCACTCCAAGGAAATCCCAGGGCTGATCTTCAGAATGGACTGGTTGGATCGCCTTGCAGTCCAAGGGACTCTCAAGAGTCTTCTCCAACACCACAGTTCAAAAGTATACTGTATTGTTACACAGTATACTGGAGAAGGCAATGGCACCCCATTCCAGTACTCTTGCCTGGAAAACCCCAACGATGGAGGAGCCTGGTAGGCTACAGTCCATGGGATCGCAAAGATTCAGACATGATTGAGTGACTTCACTTTCACTTTCTATACTGTATTAGTGTTTTCCTTTCTGGCTTACTTCACTCTGTATAATAGGCTCCAGTTTCACCCACCTCATTAGAACTGATTCAAATGTATTCTTTTTAATGGCTGAGTAATACCCCATTGTGCATATGTACCACAGCTTTCTTATCCATTCATCTGCTGATGGACATCTAGGTTGCTTCCATGTCCTGGCTATTATAAACAGTGCTGCAATGAACATTGGGGTACACATGTCTCTTTCAATTCTGCTTTCCTCCGTGTGTATGCCCAGCAGTGGGATTGCTGGGTTGTATGGCAGTTCTAATTCCAGTTTTTTAAGGAATCTCCACACTGTTCTCCATAGTGGCTGTACTAGTTTGCATCCCCACCAATAGTATAAGAGGGTCCCCTTTTCTTCACACCCTCTCCAGAATTTATTGCTTGTAGACTTTTGGATAGCAGCCATTCTGACTGGAGTGAAATGGTACCTCATTGTGGTTTTGATTTGCATTTCTCTGATAACGAGTGATGTTGAGCATCTTTTCATGTGTTTGTTAGCCATCTGTATGTCTTCTTTGGAGAAATGTCTGTTTAGGTCTTGGGCCTATTTTTTCATTGGGTCTTTTATTTTTTTCTAGAATTGAGCTGCAGGAGTTGCTTATATATTCTTGAGATTAATTCTTTGTCAATTGCTTCATTTGCTATTATTTTCTCCTATTTTGAAGGCTGTCTTTTCACCTTGCTTATAGTTTCCTTTGTTGTGCAGAAGTGTTTAATTTTAATTAGGTCCCATTTATTTATTTTTGCTTTTATTTTCAATATTCTGGGAGGTGGGTCATAGAGGATCCTGCTGTGATTTATGTCGGAGAGTGTTTTGCCTATGTCCTCCTCTGGGAGTTTTATAGTTTCTGGTCTTACATTTAGATCTTTAATCTATTTTGAGTTTATTTTTCTGTATGGTGTTAGAAAGTGTTCTACTTCAATTTTTTTTCACAAGTGGTTGACCAATTTTCCCAGCACCACTTGTTAAAGAGATTGCCTTTTCTCCACTGTATATTCTTGCCTCCTTTGTCGAAGAAAAGGTGTCCATAGGTGTGTGGATTTATCTCTGGGCTCTCTATTTTGTTCCATTGATCTATATTTCTGTCTTTGTGCCAGTACTGTACTGTCTTGATGACTGTGGCTTTATAGTAGAGCCTGAAGTCAGGCAGGTTGATTCCTCCAGTTCCATTCTTCTTTCTCAAGATTGCTTTGGCTATTCAAGGTTTTTTGTATTTCCATAGAAATTGTGAAATTATTTGTTCTAGCTCTCTGAAATATACTGTTGGTAGCTTGATAGGGATTACATTGAATCTATAGATTGCTTTGGGTAATATACTCGTTTTCACTATATTGATTCTTCTGATCCATGAACGCAGTATATTTCTCCATCTATTAGTGTCCTCTTTGATTTCTTTCACCACTGTTTTATAGTTTTCTGTATACAGTTTTTTTTTTCCTTTGGTAGATATATTCCTAAGTATTTTATTCTTTTCGTTGCAATGGTGAATGGAATTGTTTCCTTAATTTCTCTTTCTACTTTCTCATTATTACTGTATAGGAATGCAAGGGATTTGTGTGTGTTTATTTTATATCCTGCAACTTTACTGTTTTCATTGATTAGCTCTAGTAATTTTCTGGTGGAGTCTTTAGGGTTTTCTATGTAGAGGATCATGTCATTTACATACAGTGAGAATTTTACTTCTTCTTTTTCAATTTGGATTCCTTTTATTACATTTTCTACTCTGATGTTGTGGCCAAAACTTCCAAAACTATGTTAAATAGTACTGGTGAAAGTGGGCACCCTTGTCTTGTTCCTGAATTTATGGGAAATGCTTTTAATTTTTCACCATTGAGGATAATGTTTGCTGTTCGTTTGTCATATATAGCTTTTATTATGTTGAGGTATGTTTCTCCTGCCTTCTGGAGAGTTTTTATCATAAATGGATATTGAATTTTGTCAAAGCTTTCTCTACATCTATTGAGATAATCATATGGCTTTTATTTTTCAATTGGTTAATGTGGTGTATTGCATTGATTAATTTGTGGATATTGAAGAATCCTTGCATCCCTGTGATAAAGCCCACTTGGTCATGATGTATGATCTTTTTAATGTGTCATTTGATTCTGATTGCTAGAATTTTGTTAAGGATTTTTGCATATATGTTCATCAGTGATATAGGCATGTAGTTTTCTTTTTTTGCAGCATCTTTGTCAGGTTTTGGATTACTGTGATATTGAATGGTTTGCCTTGGAAACGAACAGAGATCAGTCTGTCATTTTTGAGACTGCATCCAAGTACTGCATTTCAGACTCTTTTGTTGACCATGATGGCTACTCCATTTCTTTTGAGGGATTCCTGCTAGCAGTAGTAGATATAATGGTCATCTGAGTTAAATTCACCCATTCCAGTCCACTTTAGTTTGCTGATTCCTAGAATGTCGACATTCACTCTTGCCATCTCTTATTTGACCAATTCCAATTTGCCTTGATTCATGGACCAGACATTCCAGGTTCCTATGCAATACTGCTCTTTACAGCATCGTACCTTGCGTCTATCACCAGTCACTTCCACAGCTGGGTATTGTTTTTGCTTTAGCTCCATCCGTTCATTGTTTCTGGAGTTATTTCTCCATTGATCTCCAGTAGCCTGTTGGGCACCTACTGACCTGGGGAGTTCCTCTTTTAGTATCCTATCATTTTTCCTTTTCATACTGTTCATGGGGTTCTCAAGGGAAGAATACTGAAGTGGTTGGCCATTCCCTTCTCCAGTGGACCACATTCTGTCAGACCTCTCCACCATGACCCGCCCCTCTTGGGTTGCCCCGTGGGCATGGCTTAGTTTCATTGAGTTAGAAAGGCTGTGATCCTAACGTGATTAGATTGACTAGTTTTCTGTGAGTATGGTTTCAGTGTGTCTGCCCTCTGATGCCCTCTTGCAACACCTACCATCTTACTTGGGTTTCTCTTATCTTGGGCATGGGATATCTATTCACTGCTGCCCCAGCAAAGTGCAGCCACTGCTCCTTACTCATGATGGAGTAGCCATCTCGGTCAAAAAACAGTCCGAAATGCAGTACCTGGATGCAATCTCAAAAATGAGTGATCTCTGTTCGTTTCCAAGGCAAACCATTCAATATCACAGTAATCCAAGTATATGCTCCAACCAGTAATACTGAATAAGCTGAAGTTGAACGGTTCTATGAAGACCTACAAGACCTTTTAGAACTAACACCCAAAAAAGATGTCCTTTTCATTATAGGGGACTGAAATGCATAAGTAGGAAGTCAAGAAACACCTGGAGTAACAGGCAAATTTGGCCTTGGAATGCAGAATGAAGCAGGGCAAAGACTAATAGAGTTTTGCCAAAATAATGCACTGGTCATAGCAAACATCCTCTTCCAACAACACAAGAGAATACTCTACACATGGACATCACCAGATGGTCAACACTGAAATCAAATTGATTATATTCTTTGCAGCCAAAGATGGAGAAGCTCAATACAGTCAACAAAAACAAGACCAGGAGCTGACAGTGACTCAGATCATGAACTCCTTATTACCAAATTCAGACTCAAATTGAAGAAAGTAGGGAAAACTGCTAGACCATACAGGTATGACCTAAATCAAATCCCTTATGATTATACAGTGGAAGTGAGAAATAGATTTAAGGGCCCAGATTGAATAGATAGAGTGCCTGATGAACTATGGACTGAGGTGCATGACATTGTACAGGGGACAGGGATCAAGACCATCCCCAAGGAAAAATAATGCAAAAAAGCAAAATGGCTGTCTGGGGAGGACTTACAAATAGATGTGAAAAGAAGAGAGGCAAAAAACAAAGGAGAAAAGGAAAGGTATAAGCATCTGAATGCAGAGTTCCAAAGAATAGCAAGGAGAGATAGGAAAGCCTTCTTCAGCGATCAGTGCAAAGAAATAGAGGAAAACAACAGAATGGTAAAGACTAGAGATCTCTTCAAGAAAATTAGACATATCCAGGGAATATTTCATGAAAAGATGGGCTCGATCAAGGACATAAATGGTTTGGACCTAACAGAAGCAGCAGATCGTAAGAGGTGGCAAGAATACACAGAAGAACTGCACAAAAAATGATTTTCATGACCCAGATAATCACAATCGTGTGATCACTCATCTAGAACCAGACATCCTGGAATGTGAAATCAAGTGGGCCTTAGAAAGCATCACTACAAACAAAGCTAGTGGAGGAGATGGAATTCCAGTTGAGCTGTTTCAAATCCTGAAAGATGATGCTGTGAAAGTGCTGCACTCAGTATGCCAGCAATTTTGGAAAACTCAGCAGTGGCCACAGAACTGGAAAAGGTCAGTTTTCATTCCAGTCCCAAAGAAAGGCAATGCAAAAGAATGCTCAAACTACCGCACAACTGCACTCATCTCACACGCTGGTAAAGTAATACTCAAAATTCTCCAAGCCAGACTTCAGCAATACGTGAACTGTGAACTTCCTGATGTTCAAGCTGGTTTTAGAAAAGGCAGAGGAACCAGAGAGCAAATTGCCAACATCTTCTGGATCATGGAAAAAGCAAAAGAGTTCAAGAAAAACATCTATTTCTGTCTTATTGACTATGTCAAAGCCTTTGACTGTGTGGATCACAATAAACTGTGGAAAATTCTTCAAGACCTGGGAATACCAGACCACCTAACCTGCCTCTAGAGAAATCTGTATGCAGGTCAGGAAGCAGCAGTTACAACTGGACATGGAACAACAGACTGGTTCCAAAGAGGAAAAGGAGTATGTCAAGGCTGTATATTGTCACCCTGCTTATTTAACTCATGTGCAGAGTACATCATGAGAAACGCTGGACTGGAAAAAAACACAAGCTGGAGTCAAGATTGCTGGGAGAAATATCCATAACCTCCGATATGCAGATGACACCACCCTTATGGCAGAAAGTGAAGAGGAACTAAGAAGCCTCTTGATGAAAGTGAAAGAGGAGAGTGAAAAAGTTGGCCTAAACCTCAACATTCAGAAAACGAAGATCATGGCAACCGGTCCCATCACTCTATGAGAAACAGATGGCAAAACAGTGGAAACAGTGTCAGGCTTTATTTTTCTAGGCTCCAAAATCACTGTAAATGTTGATTGCAGCCATGAAATTAAAAGACACTTAGTCTTTGGAAGAAAAGTTATGACCAACCTAGATAGCATATTCAAAAGCAGAGACATTACTTTGCCGACTAAGGTCCGTCTAGTCAAGGCTCTGGTTTTTCCAGTGGTCATGTATGGGTGTGAGAGTTGGACTGTGAAGAAGGCTGAGCGCCGAAGAATTGATGCTTTTGAACTGTGGTGTTGGAGAAGACTCTTGAGAGTCCCTTGGACTGCAAGGAGATCCAACCAATCCATTCTGAAGGAAATCAACCCTGGGATTTCTTTGGAAGGAATGATGCTAAAGCTGAAACTCCAGTACTTTGGCCACCTCATGCGAAGAGTTGACTCATTGGAAAAGAGTCTGATGCTGGGAGGGATTGTGGGCAGGAGGAGAAGGGGACGACCGAGGATAAGATGGCTGGATGGCATCAGTGACTCGATGAACATGAGTCTGAGTGAATTCTGGGAGTTGGTGATGGACAGGGAGGCCTGGCGTGCTGCGATTCATGGGGTCGCCAAGAGTCGGACACAACTGAGCAACTGAACTGTCAGATTTTTGTTTTAGGGTGATGCTGGCCTCATAGAATGAGTTTGGAAGTTTACTTTCCTCTGCAATTTTCTGGAAGAGTTTGAGTAGGATAGGTATTATCTCTTCTCTAAATTTTTGGTAGAATTCAGCTGTGAAGCCATCTGGACCTGGACTTTTGTTTGCTGGAAGATTTCTGGTTACAGTTTCAATTTCCGTGATTGTGATGGGGCTGTTACGATTTTTTTTTTCTTCCTGGTTCAGTTTTGGAAAGTTGTACTTCTCTAAGAATTTGTCCATTTCTTCCAAATTGTCCATTTTATTGGCAAATAATTGCTAATAGTAGTCTCTTATGATCCTTTGTATTTCTGTGTTGTCTATTGTGATCTCTCCATTTTCATTTCTAATTTTATTGATTTGATTTTTCTCCCTTTGTTTCTTGAAGAGTCTGGCTAACGGTCTGCCAATTTTTTATCCTCTCAAAGAACCAGGGTTTGGCTTTGTTGATTTTTGCTATGGTCTCTTTTGTTTCTTTTGCATTTATTTCTGCCCTAACTTTTAAGATTTCTTTCTTTCTACTAACCCTGTGGTCCTTCATTTCTTCCTTTTCTGGTTGCTTTAGGTGTGGAGTTAGGTTATTTATTTGACCTTGTTTCTTGTTTCTTGTTTCTTGAGGTATGCCTGTATTGCTATGAACCTTCCCCTTAGCACTGCTTTTACAGTTTCCCACAGGTTTTGGGTTGTTGTGTTTTCATTTTCATTCATTTCTATGCACACTTTGATTTCTTTTTTTATTTCTTTTTTGATTTGTTGGTTATTGAGCAGCATGTTTTTTAGGCTCCATATGTTGGAATTTTTAATAGTTTTTCTGCTGTAATTGATGTCTTACCTTACAGCATTGTGGTCAGAAAAGATGCTGGAATGATTTCAATTTTTTTTTTAAATTTACCAAGGCTAGATTTATGGCCCAAGATGTGGTCTATCTTGGAGAAGTTTCCATGTGTGCTTGAGAAAAAGGTGAAATTCATTGTTTTGGGGTGAAATATCCTAGAGATATCAGTTAGGTCTAACTGGTCTATTGTATCATTTAAAGTTTGTGTTTCCTTGTTAATTTTCTGTTTAGTTGATCTATCCATAGTTTGAGTGGGGTATTAAAATTTCCCACTGTTATTGTGTTATTGTTAATTTCCCCTTTCATACTTGTTAGCGTTTGTCTTACATATTGTGGTGCTCCTATGTTGGGTGCATATACATTTATAATTGTTATATCTTCTTCTTGGCTTGATCCTTTGATCATTATGTAGTATCCTCCTTTGTCTCTTTTCATAGCCTTTGTTTTAAAGTCTATTTTATCTGATATGAGTATTGCTACTCCTGCTTTCTTTTGGTCTCTATTTGCGTGGAATATCTTTTTCCAGCCCTTCACTTTCAGTCTGTATGTGTCCCTTGTTTTGAGGTGGGTCTCTTGTAGGCAGCATATATAGGGATCTTGTTTATGTATCCATTCAGCTAGTCTTTGTCTTTGGTTGGGCCATTCAACCCATTTATGTTTAAGGTAATTATTGATAAGTAAGATCTCATTGCTATTTACTTTATTGTTTTGGATTCGAATTTATACACCCTTTTTGTGTTTCCTGTCTAGAGAAGATCCTTTAGCATTTGTTGGAGAGCTGATTTGGTGGTGCTGAATTCTCTCAGCTTTTGCTTGTCTGTAGAGCTTTTGATTTCTCCTTCATATTTGAATAGGATCCTTGCTGGGTACAGTAATCTGGGCTGTAGGTTATTTTCTTTCATCACTTTAAGTATGTCTTGACATTCCTTTCAGGCCTGAAGAGTTTCTATTGAAAGATCAACTGTTATCCTTATGGGAACCCCCTTGTGTGTTATTTGTTGTTTTCCCTTGCTGCTTATTATATTTGTTCTTTGTGTTTGATCTCTGTTAATTTGATTAATATGTGGGGTGTTTTGCCTTAGGTTTATCCTGTTTGGAACCCTCTGGGTTTCTTGGACTTGGGTGACTATTTCCTTCCCCGTTTTAGGGAAGTTTTCAAATATTATCTCAAGTATTTTCTCATAGTTTTTCTTTTTGTCTTCTTCTTCTAGGACTCCTATGATTCGAATGTTCAGGCATTTAACATTGTCCCAGAGGTCTCTGAGATTTTCCTCATTTCTTTTAATTTGTTTTTCTTTTTTCTTCTCTGATTCATTTATTTCTACCATTCTATCATCTACCTCACTAATCGTCTGCCTTCATTATTCTACTATTTGTTCCCTCCAGAGTGTTTTTTATCTCATTATTGTATTATTAATAGTATATTGACTCCTTTTTATTTCTTCTAGGTCCTTGTTAAACCTTTCTTGCATCTTCTCAATCCTTGTCTCCAGGCTATTTATCTGTGATTCCATTTTGATTTCAAGATTTTGGATCATTTTCACTATAATTATTCTGAATTGTTTATCAGATAAATTCCCTCTCTTTTCCTTTTTTGTTTGGTTTGGTGGGCATTTATCCTGTTCCTTTACTTGCTTAGTATTCCTCTGTCTCTTCGTCTTGTTTATATTGCTGTGTTTGGGGTGGCCTTTCTGTATTCTGGCAGTTTGTGGAGTTCTCTTTATTGTGGAGTTTCCTCACTGTGAGTGGGGTGTAAGGGTGGTTGTCAAGGTTTCCTGGTTAGGGAAGCTTGTGTCGGTGTTCTGGTGGGTAGAGCTGGATTTCTTCTCTCTGGAGTGCAATGAAGTGTCCAGTAATGAGTTATGAGATGTCAGTGGGTTTGGAGTGACTTTGGGCAGCCTGTATATTGAAGCTCAGGGCTGTGTTCCTGTGTTGCTGGAGAATTTGCATGGTATGTCTTGCTCTGGAACTTGTTGGCCCTTGGGTGGTGCTTGGTTTCAGTGTAGGTATGGAGGCATTTATGAACTCCTGTCGATTAATGTTCCCTGGAGTCAAGAATTCTCTGGTGTTCTCAGGATTTGGACTTAAGCCTCCTGCTTCTGGTTTCCAGTCTTATTTTTACAGTAGTCTCAAGACTTCTCCATCTATACAGCATCATTGATAAAACATCTAGGCTAAACATGAAAAGTTTCTTGACAGTGAGGGACACCAAGAGAGGTTCACAGAGTTACATGGAGAAGCTAAGAGGGAGGAGGGAGGTAGAGGTGACCAGGATGAGACGAGGGGGAATCAAAAGAGGAGAGAGCAAGCTAGCCAGTAATCACTTCCTTATGTGGACTCCACAGTCTGGACTGCTCAGAGATCTTCATGGAGTTATACAGAGAAGAGAAGAGGCAGGAAGGAGAAAAACTAGCTAGGAGGATAAAAGGGGGAATCAAAAGGAGAGAGACAGATCCAGCCAGTAATCAGTTCCCTAAGTGTTCTCCACCATCCAGAACACACACAGAGATTCATAGATTTGAGTAGAGAAGAGAAGGGGGAGGGAGGAGATAGAGGCGACCTGGTGGAGAAAAAGGAGAGTCCAAAGGGGGAGAGAGCAGTCAAGCCAGTAATCTCACTCCCAAGTAAAAATGGGTACTGAAGATTGGGTTCTTAAAGGTACAAAATTTATTACAAATACCAAAAACCAAAGATTAAAAATCTAGAGTAGAGGTTGGATTTTCAAAAATACAATATTAAAGAAAAAAACCCACAAAATTATAATATATATATATATGAAGTTTACTTTAAAAAATAGGTTCTCTTTTTTTTTCAAAGTAATAGTAGGTTATAAAAATAAAAATTAAAGGAGTAATAGAGGACAAAAAAATTAAAAATAAATTTTTAAGTAAAGAATGATAGTAAAATTAGTAAAAATATATCTAGGACTTTCTCTGATGTTGTTGTGGGCAGTGTGGGGTCAGTTCATTTTTGGATAGTTCCTTGATCTGGCTTATATTTCTCAAGAGCTATACGCCCCTTCCTATGTAGTCGGTACTAACTACAGGGTTTTAATCTATTTCACCTGTCACTTCCAAGGCAGTTCCCTCTGTTTAGCTTCTTCTGTTTGCTGATCTCTTCAGTGTCTAATTTCCACCCTGATGCAAGGGGGCAGTGGTGGACACTTTTTTGGGCTCACTTGTTCAGTCGTTCTGTGGGAAGGGAGGAACGCTGCAAAGAAACTGGAGTGTGTTCACAGTGTCTCGGCCACACTGGGTTTGCCCCCGCTCATGGTGTGTGCACTTTCCCTGTCTACACTGCTTAGGCTCTAGGTTGCTCTGCCGGGAACTGTCTGAGGCTGGCCCTGGGTTGTATGCACTTCCCAGGTCTAAGCCGCTCAGGTTCAGGTACTCGGGTAGTCCTCAGGGGTGCAGACTTGGTCGGGCATGCGCTTTGTGCCCTTTCCAGATATGAGCAGCTCAGGTGACCAGGTGTTTGGCTAGAGCGGTCATGCGACTTATCACCTCTCCCGTCCCTGCTGCTCGGGTTTTCTGGATGTACAACCGGCGCACCCTCTCAGGCGGATGTTGACCGTCCAGAATCCCAAGAAGTCTTGGCTGGCAATGAAGCCTGCTTGCAGTTTGATAGATAATGCCTCTCTGGGGCTGTGATTGCCCCCTTCCAGCTCTGGCTGCTCTCACCTACCTGTCTCTGGAGGGGGATAGGCTGGTCTGCAGCCAGCTAGCTCTGCTCAGTCCTTTGTTCTGTGAGTGCCCTGACAGTGTCTTAGGTTGGGGCTTTTTGCATGGTAGCTATCCCACAGTCTGGTTTGCTAGCACAAGTTAGTTCCCTCCAATTGCCCTCAGGGCATTCAGGCTCCGTCCTTACTCTAACCAATGCAGCCCGCGCCTCCCTGCCCAGCTCCTGCTTGCTAGTGGCGGATGCAGGCGTCTGCGCTGCTTCTCCACTGGGGGAGTTACCATTGGGCACGTAATCTGTGGGTTTTAATTATTTATTTATTTTTCATCCGGATTATGTTGCTCTCTGTGGTTCCACGGCTCGCCACAGACTCGGCAGTGAGAATGTTTCCTGGTGTTTGGAAACTTCTCTCTTTTTTAAGACTCCCTTCCCAGGACAGGGCTCTGTCCCTACCTCTTTTGTCTCTCTTTTTGTCTTTTATATTTTTTTCCTACCTTCTTTCAAAGACAATGGACTGCTTTTCTGGGTGCCTGATGTCCTCTGCTGGCATTCAGAAGTTGTTTTGTGAAATTTATTCAGCGTTCAAATGTTCTTTTGATGAATTTGTGGGGGAGAAAATGGTCTCCTCATCCTAGTCCTCTGCCATTTTAGGGCCACCTCCAAAATGATGCTTTCAAGCTGTGGTGCTGGAGAAGACTCTTGAGAGTCTCTTGGACAGCAAGGAGATCAAACTAGTCAATACTAAATAAAATCAACCCTGAATTATTCATTGGAAGGACTGATGCTGAAGCTGAAGTTCCAATACTTTGGCCACCTAATGCAAAGGGCTGACTCATTGGAAAAAAACATGATGCAAGGAAATATTGACAGTAAGAGGAGAAGGGGGCGACAGAGAATGAGATGGTTTGATGGCATTATTGACCCAATAGACATGACTTTGAGCAAACTATGGGAGATGGTGATGGACTGGGAAGCCTGGTGTGCTGCAGTCCATGGGGGTCACAAAGGGTCAGACAAGACTTAGCAACTAAGCAAAATATCAGTATCAATTAAGTTTTTTTTTTTTTTTGCATGGGATAATGTGATATAGACTAAATGTAGAAGACCCAGATTTGATCCCTGGGTTGGGTAGGTACTCTGGAGAAAGTAACGGCTACCCAATCCAGAATTCTCCCCTGTAGAATTCCATGGACAGAGGAGCCTACCGGGCTTTAGTCCATGGAGCTGTAAAGAGTCAGATGTGACTGAGCTACCAACATTTTTGAATGCTCAAAATTCTCTAAGTTAGGCTTCAACAGTACATGAACTGAGAACTTCCAGATGTTCAAGCTGGATTTAGAAAAGCAGAGGACCCAGAGATCAAATTGCCAACATCCATTTGATCATAGAAAAAGCAAGAGAATTCCAGAAGGACATCTGCTTCTGCTTCATTGACTATGCTGAAGCCTTCAACTGTGTGGATCACAACAAACCATGGAAAATTCTTAAGAGATAGGAATAGCAAACTGCCTTACCTGCCTCCTGAGAAATGTGTATTCAGGTCAAGAAGCAACAGTTAGAGCCTGACATGAAACAACAGACTGGTTCCAAGGCTGTATATTTACAACCTGCATATTTAACTTATATGCAGAGTGCATAATGCAAAATGCCTGGCTGGATGAAGCACAAGCTGGAATCAAGATCCCTGGGAGAAATATCAATAACCTCAGATATGCAGATGACATCACCCTTACGGCAGGAAGTGAAGAGAAATTAAAGGGCTTCTTGGTGGGAAAGGAGACTGAAAAGCTGGCTGAACAACAAAACATTCATAAAACTAAGATCATGGCATTTGGTCCCATCACTTCATTGCAAATAGATAGGCAAACAATGGAAAGAGTGACAGACTTTATTTTCTTGGGCTCCAAAATCACTGTAGATGGTGACTTCAGTCATGAAATTAACAGTGTTGCTCCTTGGAATAAACGCTATGACAAACCGAGATAGCATATTAAAAAGCAGAGACATTACTTTGTCAACAAAGGTCCATCTAGTCAAGGCTATGGTTTTTATACTAGTCATGTATTGATGTGAAAGTTGGACCATAAAGAAAACTGAGTGTTGAAGAATTGATACTTTTGAACTATGGTGTTGGAAAAGACTCTGAGAGTCCCTTAGACTGAAAGGCAATCAAAGCAGTAAATTTTAAAGGAAATCAATCCTGAATATTTATTGGAAGGACGGATGCTGAAGCTGAAGCCCCAGTACTTTGGCCACCTAGTGTGAAGAACTGACTCACTGGACAATACCCTGATGCTGGGAAAGATTGAAGGAAGACGGAGAAGGGGATTACAGAAGATGAGGTGGTTGGATGCCATCACCAACTTCATGGACATAAATTTGAGCAAGCTCCGGAGTTGGTTATGGACAGCAAAGCCTGGCATGCTGCAGTCCAAGGGATCGCAAAGAATCAGACATGACTGAGTCACAGAACTGAAGTAACACTTACTCACAATAGAAGTACAATGGCCATTTAAAATGTATAACAATAGAAGGTACAAAGGCCATTTAAAAAGTATAACAAAGTTTTGATTAGAGAAAAAAAACAACTGAGGACAGGTTCTTTTAGACACAGTATTAATGTAAGAACTTCACTTTTTAAGATAAATACAAGAATCATAAAATACTTTATAAAAAATGTTTTAGTCCACAAGGAGAATATGCACCACTAGTTGATTAAAATGCCGTCTGTTCATTATTCTAAAATCACAATGCTTTGTATGGCTAAGGAAGAAAGGTTAGTAAAATTTTATAGATGTTAACTGGTCCCTCTTAGCATCTAAGAATAGTTTCAAAGTAAACCTTGGAGTGTTCTGTACTGTGGATGAGAGGAACAAACTATAGTATTACTAAACAATACTAATGTTTAGTGTGCTGAACATATTAAAACCTCACTTTGAATAGATGTGGGTGTGTAATGGTACTTTAAAGTTTTATACTATTCTCTGTATATTTACAGACATTTTCATCAAATTCAATACCTTTTTCTTATTCCCTTCAAAAAAGAAATGCTATTTTAATGATTACAGTGTAGTCTGAATTTCACACCTGCAGGATATTGTATACATTCAAATATAGCTACATTTATCATAATTACGCTTTGTCTTTTGATGTTTTTAAATCTTATTTTAAATTTGTATATTACAGTTCCTCAAATAAGCCTTTCTACTGGTAAGTTTTAAGTTAAAACTCCCTCTATTACTTTTGATGTTGTAGTATTATTGATTTAGTGGCACCACTCTAATTATATTGCTTTATTTGCTAGGTGATCTTTATTTAAATTTTAATAAAAAGAATATTTTAATGAAATGTTATTTTTCTTGATTATAATTTTGCATTTTTTTGGCTAGAGGTTTTTTTTTTGTATTATTCTGAGGAAAAAGAGAGATACTGTATCATAATCATAAAACAATTTAAAATTTTAATATAGCATATATTTTGTTAATATAACATAAGTTACCATATGCAAGCAGGGGTATTGTCAGCAATGATTATATCATATATATATTCTACTTCATGTAGAAATTACTGATTATTGATGCTGTTACTCATAGTCCAAAATAAATGGTCTTTATTAAAGTCTGGATTTTGGAGGGGATGATTATTAAAATAAGTTTTCTGTTTGTGCAGAAATATATTATTAAAATATTTTCTATATAATATTTATAAATTTATAATTTTCTATATAATATTTAATATATTATTAAAATATTTTCTTAGATATGTATTTTGGCATGATAAAATAGTCTCTAAAATTAGTATGTTTAAAGTATGATTTTTTAACAGAAAAGTTTATATGAATGAGTATTAATATTAAGCAACATGTAACTATGATCAGTTGGCTGTTCTCATCCTATAGTCTAGTCTTAACCTCCAGTATCTGACGCAGTTTACTTGCTCCCCGTTAACATACTTTTGCCACTGTTCTCTCAGAAACCTCAGAATCTACTGATCTTTTTCTCTCACTCCACATATCCAATCTATCAACAAATCCTGTTGGAATGCCTTCAAAATAGATTCAGTTTCTGACTACATCTTATTTCTTCCACTAGTCTAGCCTTTAATATCTGAATTATTTCAAGCATATTCAAACACATTTCTCTTATCTACTCTTTACCTACCTCCAATTCCATCCATGTGTAGTTTAAATAGAATAATCCAGAGTAACCTATTGAAACTTAAATTGACCTTCATACCATTGTCCTCACTGCCCTGAAGTGACTGTATATTTTTTTCACAGTAAAAAAAAATGAATTCCTTTAAGGACTCTGTAGGACTTTACCCTGGAGAAGGCAATGGCAACCCACTCCAGTACTCTTGCCTGGAAAATACCATGGGCGGAGGAGACTGGTGGGCTGCAGTCCATGGGGTCACTAGGAGTTGGACATGACTGAGCGACTTCACTTTCACTTTCACTTTCATGCATTGGAGAATGAAATGGCAACCCACTCCAGTGTTCTTGGCTGGAGAATCCCAGGGACAGGGGAACCTGGTGGGCTGCCGTCTATGGGGTCACACAGAATCGGACACGACTGAAGAGATTTAGCAGCAGCAGCAGCAGCAGGACTTTACACAGTCTGAAGTGTGTGTGCTCCTACCCTGTGACCCCATGGACTGTAGCAAGCCGGGCTCCTCCATCCATGTGATTTTCCAGGCAAGAATACTGAAGTGGGTTGCTATTTACTACTCCAGGGGATCTTCCCAACCCAGGGATCAGACTGAGTCCTAGAATCTCTGGCATAGGCAGCCCAATTCTTTACCACTAGTGCCACCTGGAAAGCCCATCTATATAATCTGCTTCCTGTTCATTTGCTATTGTATCTAGATTAGACTCATTAGACTCTGCTCTCTCTCTGTTCCAGACCATACTGCTGCTGCTGCTGCTAAGTCACTTCATTCATGTCCAACTCTTAGCGACCCCATGAACTGCAGCCTACCAGGCTCCTCTGTCCATGGGATTTTCCAGGCAAGAGTACTGGAGTGGGTTGTCATTGCCTTCTTTGCCAGACCATACTAGCCTCCTCCTATCTCAAACAAACCAAACACATTATGAATATTCCAGTTAGTAATATTCTTTCCTTTTAGCTATTGTTTGAGTCAATTTATGCTGCCATAACAAAAATACCATGGGTTGAATGGCTTATCAGTCACAAAACTTTTTTTCTCATAGTTTTGGAGGGTAGCAAGACTGAGATCAAGGTGCCAACAGATTTGGTATCTTCTGAAAGCCAGCTTTCTGGTTCCTAGTCATCTTGCTGTGGAAAAGGGCTAGTTAGCCCTCTGGGTCTCTTTTATGAGGGACCACTATATGGAAAGGATTCATCATATAGGAAGGAATTTGCTATATAGGAAGGGTCACTAATTCCATTGGAGATTAATATCTGAATATATTAATTTTTTGGGGGGATTCAATCTATATTATTTATATAGAATCCTAAACACATTTGGCACCAAGATAAGCAAAGAAATGCCTTAATCTGAGGACTGCTTCCAACATAAACCAGCAAGGAAAAGGAAAAGTTCCAGAACATAGGTTTTTGTTTTTTAAGTGCAAGAGGTTTTCTAACATAGAAAGTTTTTGAAATATCAAGGAAAATTGAAATGAGAGAGTGAGTTCTTAAAAACAATTGATATTGTGACACTTACATATCATAAATGTAGAAGAAGAAAGAAAGACATCACTCTAAAAAAGGTCCAAACAAATATCTGGAAGAATAAATTTAGATAAATACATTCTCAGTAAAGAATGTTAAATTTTGGTGAGCTGTAGGAATGTATGTCTATCTTTATCTTATGTATAGTATACATGTATAGAGACATATGTGTATAAACATATAGATCAAAAGGAAAAATGAATAAAATCTGCAGCATAGATTCTGAAGAGCTAAGGGTAACAATATCCATCTGAGAAGATGTCTTTATAAACAGTATGGTTCTTTAATTAATAACATTATTTCATTCATAATAAATTATATATCTATATCTAAAATTATATAAGGAATTCTAACACTCAAAATTATTATGTTTAAAAATATAATAATATAATATCCAATATAGTCAAGAAACTGAAGTCCCATCAATTATCACTATTATTATATACTATTAATCAGAAAATTTCATCTTACACAAAATTCCAAATTTTGTATAAGTTAACTCTTCCATTTTTTAATTATGTTCCATGTGTGATGAATTTTTCAGTCCTCAGATAAGTCCTGTTCTGTATCAGGTTCCCACTTCTGTCTCAAAACTGACATTTTAAGTCATATACTTGACATATTCCTGTCTGCCTATTATTAGCTATCCCATCACTGATAATTTCTTCCATAGTATAAGAACTGCTTATGTTTTATTATTTATTTATCACTAACATTTTTTATAAGTCACTCCCAAATTAAAATATGCATTTTCAGGCAAATATTTAGTCATTGTTTGACTTCTTTCTACATATTTTCTCCCTCATTTAAGACAGTCTACTCTATTTTGATTCCAATTTACTTCTATAGTGCTCAGGTACACTTGCCATGTGGAAGTTAGAAGAAAAAGGTCCCTTCTTGCATGATTCTCTGTAAGTTATGTCTGTCAATTTTCATATTCTTAATTCTAATTACCCATCATTGTGTCCTCCAATACTGGGCCCCTTAAAGACTGTTCTTTTATCCAAGGTTGTCCAACTAATGCCTTGGTGATTAACTTTCTCTGGTTCTGAAACTGGCCCTTTTGTATTGTCACATGTTATAACATCCTGTACATAAAAACTGGTTAAATAAATCAAAGATGACATACTCAGTAAAATACTAGATTTTTAGAATGAAGAGGGGGAGGTGAAGAACAAGATGAGCTTGAAGATAGGAAAGGGGAAAGGAGAAGAAAAAGAATTTTTTTTTGTATCTTAATTTGACTCATCTCCACTATATACTAAGTCAAAATTTAATGTTTAATATTGTGTACAAACTATACAAAACATTCACAAACATATTTTGGGGGGTTATATTTATCTAGCTCTCTACCTATGCCAGATGACACCACCCTTATGGCAGAAAGTGAAGAGGAACTAAAAAGCCTCTTGAAGAAAGTGAAAGAGGAGAGTGAGAAAGTTGGCTTAAAGCTCAACATTCAGAAAATGAAGATCGTGGCATCCGGTCCCATCACTTCATGGGAAATAGATGGGGAAACAGTGGAAACTGTCAGATTTTATTTTTGGAGGGATCCAAAATCACTGCAGATGGTGATTGCAGCTATGAAATTAAAAGACGTTTACTCCTTGGAAGAAAAGTTATGACCAACCTAGATAGCATATTCAAAAGCAGAGACATTACTTTGCCAACAAACATCTGTCTAGTCAAGGCTATGGTTTTTCCAGTAGTCATGTATGTATGTGAGAGTTGGACTGTGAAGAAAGCTGAGCATTGAAGAACAGATGTTTTTGAACTGTGGTGTTGGAGAAGACTCTTGAGAGTCCCTTGGACTGCAAGGAGATCCAACCAGTCCATTCTGAAGGAGATCAGCCCTGGGATTTCTTTGAAGGAAATGATGCTGAAGCTGAAACTCCAGTACTTTGGCCATCTCATGAGAAGAGTTGACTCATTGGAAAAGACTCTGATGCTGCAAGAGACTGGGGGCAGGAGGAGAAGGGGACGACAGAAGATGAGATGGCTGGATGGCATCACTGACTTGATGGACGTGAGTCTGAGTGAATTCCAGGAGTTGGTGATGGACAGCGAGGCCTGGCCTGCTGCGATTCATGGGGTTGCAAAGTCAGACACAACTGAGCGACTAAACTGAACTGAACTGAACTGAACTACCTATGCCTAGAAAGGTGGAAGCTGGGGGGAACACTACATAAGACATAGATGTGTAGAACTATTTGTCCAATGTGAAGGTGACTGAGGCTATGGGACTGTTCAATTTCTCACATGTGTCAATACCAACAAAATTGTACTTACCAGGTTTTTTGTAACAATTTTTAAAACCCATTTTAATTTAAGCATTAAAGTCTGTGTGAAATATTGGGTTGCCCAAAAGTTTCATTTGGATTTTTCCATAAGATGATATGGAAAAACCCAAACAAATCTTTTGGCAAACCCAGTCCTAATTTCAGAAGCTTATTAAATATAAGGTTAATAAATGGCACATCTTGTTTTGTGACTATCTTGTTCTGTGTACCCTGAGTTTAGGACTTTGCTTAGAGAATAGAAGTTGTTAAAAAAATATTTTAAATGAATGAATGAATATATTTTTGTGAGCAAAAAAAAAAAAATTACATTCTTGAAAATGGGTAGAATTGGTCAATAGGTTGATAGCAATTTCTATCAAAATATTTTTTTAAGACATAGACAAGCCTACCTTTAAAATTATATGAAAAAAACAAAAAATTCAATAGCTTAACTTGTAAAAGAACACTGTGAAAAATCATACTTCACAATTTTAAGACAGCTATAACAGCTGTATTCAAGACTATGTCAGATGATTAAGTGCATAGATCAATGGAAGACAATAGAAAGCCAGAAAGAGACAGACAGTATTACCTCTAAGCCAGCCATTTTTTTTTTTTTAACAAAGTTTAAATGTAATTCAATGAAGGAAGTGCAGGTGACCTTTTCAACAAGTTCCGTTGAAGCAATTGTACATCCATGGGTGAAAAATGAACCTCAACCTAAGCCTCACACTTTATATAAAAATTGCTCAAAATTGATAGCATATTTAAACATAAACAAAAAATTATAAAACTTTCAAATAGAAAAAAAAAAAATAGGAAAAGTCTTTGGGCCCGAGGCCTAAGTTAAGAGTTTTAAAAAAACACAATAAACTGCACTTCATAAAAACTAAAACCTTATGCTCAGTGGAAGGCTACATGCAGATGATTTGTCATCTTCACCAGCATTTAATATAGCTACATTTTAAAAAATTGTATTACATATTCTAATAGGTCCTTAATTATATCTCATTGACTGTCTTTAATTGTGTTTTTAAATGCTTTATATATTTATATTTATATAATATATAAAAATTATATGTATATATATAATATTTATATATATTATGTACAAACCTTTTGCCAGATATGATTTGAGAATATTTTCCTCAAGTCAATAAGAGAGAAGGTTGTATATGTATGTGAATCTGAGATAGATGAAAACTTTCTGTACTTTTGTTCATTTATGCTTTGGACCTAAAACTGCTCTAAAAAATGAATTTCATTAGTTAAGAAAAAGGGAATGAATCATTGATATAAGCAGTAACTTGATTAATTTCATCAGAATTACTCTGTGTGAAGCCAATATCAAAAGGTCACATACTACATATATGACCTCATTTATACAACATTCTCATTATGACAAAATTATAGAGATAAAAATAGATCAGTCTTGCCAGAGATGGAGACTTCTCTGGTGGCTCAGACGGTAAAGCATCTTCCTACAGTGTGGGAGACCCAGCTTCGATCCCTGGGTTGGGAAGATCCTCTGGAGAAGGAAATGAAACTCACTCCAGTACTCTTTCCTGGAAAATCCCGTGGATGGAGAAGCCTGGTAGTCTACAGTCCATGGTGGTAAGGAGAGGGGTCAGATATAATTCCAAAATGAGCAATCTGAATTGGATCTCCAATACTTCTGGATTTTTATTGTCACTGTAGTTACATGAATCTACATATGTGATAAAAGGTGCAGAATTATATACACATTATACCAATGCCAATTTCTTCTGACATTGTATTGTAGTTATGTAAAATATAACTAGTAGAGAAAACTAGATAAAAATATGTGGAACTCTCTTTTTGTAATTCTGAAAATCTACAAAAATTTAAAGACAAAAAGCAGAAAGAAAATAAATCTGTCTTTGATTATGTACCTTCAGTCTAGCCTAAAGACCAAAAGATCTATGCTTTTTAAAACTCTACTTAGAGATTTTCTGTTTGCAGGTGTGTCAGAGCATCTCAGGGGGTTCCCAGGTAGTACTGGTGGTAAAGAACCAACCTACTAATGCAGGGGACTTAAGAGACATGGGTTCAATCCTGGGGTTGGGAAGATTCCCTGGAATAACAAATGGCAACCCACTCCAGTATTCTTGCCTGGAGTCCTTGGCTAAAGGAGCCTGGTGGGCTATGGTCCATAGGGTCACAAAAAGTCAGACATGACTAAAACGACTTAGCGTGCACACAGAAGTTCTCAAAACTATCCCCAGGCAGACTCAGCATTCAACAGAGTTTTACTCATGACTATAGCTTATTCAAAACTAGAGACATTAATTTGCCGACTAAGGTCCGTCTAGTCAAGGCTATGGTTTTTCCTGTGGTCATGTATGGATGTGAGAGTTGGACTGTGAAGAAGGCTGAGCGCTGAAGAAATGATGCTTTTGAACTGTGGTGTTGGAGAAGACTCTTGAGAGTCCCTTGGACTGCAAGGAGATCCAACCAGTCCATTCTGAAGGAGATCAGCCCTGGGATTTCTTTAGAGGGAATGATGCTGAAGCTGAAACTCCAGTACTTTGGCCACCTCATGCGAAGAGTTGACTCATTGGAAAAGACTCTGATGCTGGGAAGGATTAGGGGCAGGAGGAGAAGGGGACGACAGAGGATGAGATGGCTGGATGGCATCACAGACTCGATGGACGTGAGTCTGAGTGAACTCTGGGAGTTGGTCATGGACAGGGAGGCCTGGCATGTTGCAATTCATGGGGTCGCAAAGAGTCGGATACGACTGAGAGACTGAACTGAACTGAACTGATGTTTTATTACAACAAAAGAATACAGTGCATAATCAACAAAGAAAAAAGTCTACTGGAGTAAAGTCTGAAGAAGCCAGGGACAATCTCCCAAAGGTCCTTTCCCAGTGAAATCAGCAAGACATGCTTAAAATCCCCAGTAAGTGTTTGTGACAACACATGTAAAATGTTGCAAACCAGTCAAGCTCATATAAGAATCATTGCCCTTGGTTTTTACTGGGCCTGGTCACATAAGTGGCATGTGTCTGGATCAATAATTCCAAATCCTGAGAAGTCTCAAGAGCAGGTGTTCAGTATAAACCATATTTCTTTCACAAACACTTTTGACACAGTGAATAACTCTTATCAATAAGAGATGTAGGAACACTCTGAAGTCCGAGTTCATAGATGCCACCAAAGAGCTAACTTTGAAAGTAGGACTTTTCAAAGACAGCAGTTTAGGTCAGCTATGTAACTATTTTCTGCACAGTAAGGTTATACATATTGTAGAATTAAGCAAATAAGTAGATATTTTGACATTATGAGAAACTAATGATCATATTAAAAGATAATGCAAATAGGAATGGGTTGGGTAAGATGGTGATAAATATTGTGGTGTTGGTTTGCTGTTAAAGATATCAGTATAAACTTCTGATCTATGAAAAAAAATATTATCTATCCACCCATCTATCCATCTATGAACCCACCTACCAATTTATAAACCTATAAGTTCTGTGTGTTAAAAGAATTTAAGTGCAAACCCAACCAATAGGAGTGAACACAACTAACAATCATATCTTGCTTTTCAAAATACATTCTCCAATTAAAGGAACAATGAATTTGGGAGAAATTACTAATTTCAAGGCTGAGGCAGAGAGCATATAAAATAAGCCTGGGACTTCTTTTTTTTTTTAGTTTTTATTTTTATTTATTTATTTATTTATTTAACTTTACAATATTGTATTGGTTTTGCCATACATCAACATGAATCTGCCACAGGTATATACATGTTCCTGAACCTTCTCCCTCCCCATACCATCCCTCTAGGTCGTCTCAGTGGGACTTTTTTTTTTTTTTTTTTGAAAAGTAAGAAAATAAGTCTGGAAAGAAAGAAAATGCTGAAAAATAAAATGGGAAAAGTCAGTTTGAAATTGCCCTCACTGGCCATTTTGGAGTTAACTTTAGGATGAAACTGTATAGTAAACATAATGGAATACAGTGGATTATACTAATAGTGCTTACTGATAAATTAATAAAAAATAAAAGCAGGTATGAGAACAATTTTTTAAATTTCCATGCAACCATTTTGCACTCCTGATTCAGTCAAGAATTATCTATGCTAAAACCATCAGTTAAAATTTGATGGGGAACAGGATGCTTAAGCAGTCTCAAATTATCTCCAGCATGTCATTTATTAATATATTGACATGAGAGATGCCACTTTAACTGAATATCTCAATGGTCCCCCAAAGTGTTGTAGGGACACAATGTATTTCTGTAGAATTCTTGTCAAAAATGCATATCTAATTATGATGAAACAATAAGAGCAATTCATATACTCTTGTCAACATATCAAGTATCATGTGATATGAAGAAAAGCTAAGGAATTGTTCATGGTGAAATACAGCTAAAGACACATGCTAATAAATAAGATGAATTATCCTAGATTGAATCCTTGATTGAAAAAATTATTCAAAGGAAATTATTCAGATAATTGGCAAAACTGGAGTATGGATATGATTATATCAATGTTAAATTCACTGAATATATAAATTATACTATAAACGTGATAGAATGTCCTTGTTTTTAGGAGTTATATGCTGAATTTTTAAGGGATAATGTGTCATGATGTCTGTATCTTACTCTCAAATGGTTCAGGCAAAGGTGAAAAATATCATAGAGATAAAGGGAGAGGGGAAAGGATATAGAAATACAACAAAATGATTAAAATTGTTGAATACATAGAAATACACATATAGATGTTCACCAAACTATTGTTGCAAACTTTGCATAAGTTTGATTATGAGTTTTTTAAGTAAGCTTTAAGTAAAAGAAATAAAGAAATATTTCCTATAAGAAATTAATTAATCAAAATAAATCTATACACTTTTGAAATGATACTAAACAATGAATATATTGACTGACCCTAACTCACAGGAATGAAAAGAAAGATATATGACATTGTCATATTATTTTGAAATTATATAAAATTGAACTAGCAGTGAAAATGTTAAGCTACTGCTTTTTACCTGAAAAGAATGTTATCAACTGCTTGACAAATGTAGTTCTATCAAACTGTTCTGTCTTTATATGAGTAACTTTTGTTTTTATGATATTTAAAGAAGACTCTGATTATAAATAAATCCTTACTAACTGGGGCATAAGATATATGTCACAAGAAGTCTTTAAGAAGGCATCCTGAGAAGTTAAGCCCATAGTATCTTAACATTGGATAAAGGCTAGGTGTCTAGGAATCTACAGATAGATCTAAGAACAAATGAAAAATTTACTGGTAAATTTAAATCTCTTCCCATTTAACTGATAATTGGAGTTTATCACACATTAAAGGGGCTTCTTAGGTAAGCACAGAGATTGTCAGAGGCAGCTTTACCACTTTTCATAAATCTTGATAGAAATGTGAAGACAAATATCTCAAAATACTCAAATTTATTACATGGTCACATTTTTTCTCCAAGATTTCTTGCCCAAATAAAAGTATTTCCAATGGGAAAGGATTAATTCTACAGAAAGAAAAATGTAAAACTTCACCTGTCAGAGCTGGAAAGGGGGAGTGGGCAGTGGAAAGGGCATCTGTAAGAGTGGTCTTTGTTTGCATCTTCTGGTCCTGTGCACCAAGAACTGTTGGTTCTCTAGCCTACTGTGCCAAACTAAGCTCTGGTCTTTGGCATTAGAAAATATAGAGTGCTTCATTTCAGTTCAGTTCAGTCGCTCAGTCATGTCCGACTCTTTGCGACCCCATGAATCGCAGCACGCCAGGCCTCCCTGTCTATCACCATCTCCCGGAGTTCACTCAGACTCATGTCCATCGAGTCAGTGATGCCATCCAGCCATCTCATCCTCGGTCGATCCCCTTCTCCTACTGCCCTCAATCCCTCCCAGCATCAGAGTCTTTTCCAATGAGTCAACTCTTCGCATGAGGTGGCCAAAGTACTGGAGTTTCAGCTTCAGCATCATTCCCTCCAAAGAAATCCCAGGGTTGATCTCCTTCAGAGTGGACTGGTTGGATCTCCTTGCAGTCCAAGGGACTCTCAAGAGTCTTCTCCAACACCACAGTTCAAAAGCATCAATTCTTTGGCACTCAGCCTTCTTCACAGTCCAACTCTCACATCCATATATGACTAGTGGAAAAACCATAGCCTTGACTAGACAGACCTTAGTCGGCAAAGTAATGTCCCTGCTTTTGAATATGCTATCTAGGTTGGCCATAACTTTTCTTCCAAGGAGTAAGCGTCTTTTAATTTCATGGCTGCAGTCACCCTCTGCAGTGATTTTGGAGCCCAAAAAAATAAAGTCTGACACTGTTTCCACTGTTTCCCCATCTATTTCCCATGAAGTGATGGGACCGGATGCCACGATCTTCATTTTCTGAATGTTGAGCTTTAAGCCAACTTTTTAACTCTCCTCTTTCACTTTCATCAGGAGGCTTTTTAGCTCCTCTTCACTTTCTGCCATAAGGGTGGTGTCATTTGCATATCTGAGGTTATTGATATTTCTCCCTGCAGTCTTGATTCCAGCTTGTGTTTCTTCCAGTCCAGCATTTCTCATGAGTTACTCTGCATCTAAGTTAAATAAGCAGGGTGACAATATACAGCCTTGACGTACACCTTTTCCTATTTTGAACCAGTCTGCTGTTCCATGTCCAGTTCTAACTGTTGCTTCCTGACCTGCATACAGATTTCTCAAGAAGCAGGTTAGGTGGTCTGGTATTCCCATCTCTTTCAGAGTTTTCCTCAGTTTATTGTGATCCACACAGTCAAAGGCTTTGGCATAGTCAATAAAGCAGAAATAGATGTTTTTCTGGAACTCTCTTGCTTTTTCCATGATCCAGTGGATGCTGGCAATTTGATCTCTGGTTCCTCTGCCTTTTCTAAAACCAGCTTGAACATCAGGAAGTTCACCGTTCATGTATTGCTGAAGCCTGGCTTGGAGAATTTTGAGCATTACTTTACTAGCATGTGAGATGAGTGCAATTGTGCTGTAGTTTGAGCTATCTTTGACATTGGCTTTCTTTAGGATTGGAATGAAAATTGACCTTTTCTGGTCCTGTGGCCACTGCTGAGTTTTCCAAAATTGCTGGCATATTGAGTGCAGCACTTTCACAGCATCATCTTTCAGGATTTGAAATAGCTCAACTGGAATTCCATCACCTCCACTAGCTTTGTTTGTAATGATGCTTTCCACTTGACTTCACATTCCAGGATGTCTGGCTCTAGATTAGTGATCACATCATCATAATTATCTGGGTCGTGAAGATCTTTTTTGTACAGTTCTTCTGTGTATTCTTGCCACCTCTTCTTAATATCTTCTGCTTCTGTTAGGTCCATACCATTTCTGTCCTTTATCGAGCCCATCTTTGCATGAAATGTTCCCTTGGTATCTCTAATTTTCTTGAAGAGATCTCTAGTCTTTCCCATTCTGTTGTTTTCCTCGGTTTCTTTGCATTGATCCCTGAAGAAGGCTTTCTTATCTCTTCTTGCTATTCTCTGGAACTCTGCATTCAGATGCTTATACCTTTCCTTTTCTCCTTTGCTTTTCACCTCTCTTCTTTTCATAGCTATTTTTAAGGCCTCCCCAGACAGCCATTTTGCTTTTTTGCATTTCTTTTCCATGGGGATGGTCTTGATTCCTGTCTCCTGTACAATGTCATGAACCTCATTCCATAGTTCATTAGTCACTCTATCTATCAAATCTAGGCTTAGCCCATCATATTACTTCATGTCTGGGAGTTCAGTAACAATTCTCCTGCTCAGACATTTCTTATAAACAGTTAGCAATGTTCATACACTATGCTTTAATAGTACATGTAGATTGTTTGTGTCCTCTTTAAATTCATATGTGGAAATCCTTCCTCAGTGTGATAACATTAGAAGGTGGTCTTTGAGAAAGGATTCGGTCATTGGAGGAACCCTTATGATTGAGATTAGTGCCTTTATAAGAGAGATTCCAGAGACCTAGTTCTTCCCTTCTGTAGTGTGAGTTTATGGTGAAAATATATCTGTCTGGAAGGCAGGTTCTCACCGACACTGAATCTACTGTAGTTCTGATCTTGAACTTTCCAGTCTCCCCGGTATGAGAAATAACTTTTTGTCATTTATAAGCTACCCAGTTTGTAATATTCCTGAATGGGCTAAGACAGTACATTTAGGTCTCTTCCCACTACCCTGGAATATTGGAATTGGTTGTGAGAGTATGTCACAGAGTGTCTTGTGTAAGCAAATGAATATGTCAGAAGAATGTCAGCACTCAGCATATCCAGAGTTTACATACAGCTCAGACAGCAATACAACAAATGCCGCCAAGAATTACAAGATAAAGCAAAGCACAACATTCTATTAATCGTTTAATGCCAGAAGTTAGTAGTCTTTAAGGTTTTTAAGTTCCAATCTATTTCTTTGTATATAATAGAGCGAAGAATAAGCTGAGGGGACAGGTGCATTAGACCGGACATAAAGATATAACACTATTTGGCAATGCACTTCCATGTTTATCATAAAATGAGTTGATTTACCTTACACCAAAAGTAACAAGGGAAAGAACAAACAAAACCCAATTAGTAAAAAGAAAGAAATCATAAAGATCAGAGAAGAAATAAATGAAATAGAGATGAAGAAAATAGTAGAAAAATTCAATAAAACCAAAAGCTCGTTCTCTGAAGAGACAAGCAAAATTGGTAAAAATTTAGCCAGGATCATTAAGAAGAAAAAGGAGAGGGCACAAATTTAAAAAATCAGAAATTAAAAAGTTACAACTGACAGCACAAAAAGACAAAGTATTATAAGACTTCTGTGAGCAATTATATACCAGTAAAATGGACAACCTAGAAGAAATAGACAAATTCTTAGAAAGGTACAACCCCAAAGACTGAATCAGGAAGGAATAGAAAACATGTACAGCCCAATTACCAGTACCAAATTTGAATCAATAACTTAAAAACTCCCAACAAACAAAAGTCTAGACAAGGTGGCTTCATAGGTGAATTTTACCAAACATTTAGAGAAGAGTTAACACCTATCCTTCTGAAAATATTCTAAAAAATTGCAGAGGGGAACGTATTTATGAACTCATTCTATTAGGCTACTATCACCCTGATACAAAAAAAAAAAAAAAAAAAAAAAAGAAAAGAAAAGAAAAGAAAATTACAGGCTAATATCACTGAAGAACAAAGATGCAAAACCCTCAACAAAATACTAGCAAACCAAATCCAACGACACAATAAAAAGATTGGATATCATAATCAAATGGGATTTAACCCAGGTATACAACAATTTTTCAATATTCACAAAAGAATCAATGTGATACATCACATCAACAAATTAAGGAATAAAAACCATATGATATTTCAATAGATGAAGAAAAAATTTTTGATAAAATTCAACATTTATTGATGATAAAAAATTGCTCCAGAAGGGGGCATAGAGGGAAGTTGTGTGTGTTGTATGTTAGTGTCAGTCTTGTACAACTCTTTGTGACCCCACGGACTGTAGCCCCATGGATTATATGGACTTCCCTTGTGGCTCAGCTGTTAAAGAATCTGCCTGCAGTGCGGGAGACCTGGGTTCGATCCCTGGTTGGGAAGATCCCCTGGAGAAGGGAAAGGGTACCCACTCTAGTATTCTGGTCTGGAGAATTCCATGGACTGTATAGTCCATAGAGTCGCAAACAGATGGACACTGAGTGACTTTCACTTTGACTTTGGACTTCCCTGTAGCTCAAATGGTAAAGAATCTGTCTGTGATGCAGGAGTCCAGGATCTGATCCCTGAATGGGAAAGTTCCTCTGGAGCCGGGAATGGAAATCCACTCCAGTATTCTCGCCTGGAGAATTCCATGGACAGAGAAGCCTGGAGGGCTACAGTCCATGGGGTCTCAAAGAGGGAAACTATTTCAATATAATAAAGGTCATATATGATAAACCCACAGCTAACATACTCAGTCAATGTATAATCCACAAGATATATGGTCACTTCAAGTAAATGTTCAAAGAGGTATACATGGCTAATATGAGATAATGATATTGCTAAGAATGGGAATTGTTCTTGGTAATTTATTATCAAAATACATACTCTTCTATTTTTGGCTTAAAAGTCACTAATATTCAATTTTAAAAGACAATGTCAATTGATCAGAAGAAAAAATTATAATTTTATCATGAAATAATTGATTTAAAAATATCAAGATGGGTGGTGTATATATACCTGTGGCTGATTCAAGTTGATGTATGACAAAAAGTAACACAATATTGTAAAGCAATTGTCCAATTAAAAATATAATAAAAAGAAGTCAATGACAAAAACTGGTCAAAAGTTATAAAACAAAGTAAAACAATTTTATTATTTTCCTAGAGAATTTTATCTTCCTTACTTCAAAGAAAATCTTTTTAAAGAATAACATAATGGTAAGTTTATAGCTACAATAAAAATCATTTTAAAATGATAGCACAAATTTATATTAAGATAATATTCTAATTAGTAACACAAAATGATGGTTAGTATCACAGCCTGACTTGAAACATAAGTAAAGTTATTTTATTTTTTAAAAATAATTTACACTAATTGAGTTCTTCCCAGGAAAACATGACTGAGGATCAAGACATGCAGTTAATGCTCATCTAGTTTTAACTATTTATTCATATTAAAAATTAGAAAATCATGTGAATAAAAAGTAATTTCTTCCATAATTTACTACCAATCTTTGAACCTCTAGCTTTTTGTTATGGCATTTCCTTTAAATTGATTTTTCTTCCAATATGAGATAAGGGTCGGAAGAATCTTAAAATAAATGTAGACAGATTTCCATAGATACATTTGAGAATTTGTAAATATTTTTCTTCTAAAAAAATAGTGTGATCATTTTATGACTTGGTATGTGGTTTTCCTAAAAAGGAGTTGGACATTGTTAGCTGATCCATAACAGAAATAAACCTATGTTAATATTTTTCAAATTAATTCCTTTATATCAGAATAGTAATATCGCATCTATAAGAAACAGGGAACAATTAATGGCTATCACCTTAAGCACCAATTCAGTCTTTGGATGTGAGAGAATTTAAGTAAGCACAAGGATATACAGTTTACGTCAACCTGAGGGAAACTTTAAAGGCTTCTTGGTCTCAGTTATTTGGCTATTGATTGTTGTTTTGAGTAAAAAACACAACTGAAAAGACATATATATATATGTACATATATATACAAACATAATTAAAATAGAAAAAACAAAAATGAATAAGTAAGTATTTAACAAGAGGATAGTTACCCACAGCTAGGTGCCCTAAATTCTAGAGCTTATTTTACTTACTTTTATTGGAATATAATTGTTTTACAACGTTGTGTTGTTTTTACTGTAACAACGAAGTAATCAGCTATCCACTCCCTCCTACACACCCCTATCCCACCAATCTAGGTCATCACAGAGCATATTGCACTAGGAAAGAGTTGACAATTATCTGTTTTACACATGGTAGTGTGTATGTGTGTGTGTGTGCTTAGTCACTCAGTCATGTCTGACTCTTGTGACCCCACGGACTGTAGCCTGCCAGTCTCCTCTGTCCATGGGATTCTCCAGGCAAGAACACTGGAGTAGGTTGCCATTTCCTTCTCCAGGGGATCTTTCCAACCCAGGTCTCTTGCATTTCAGGCAGACACTTTACTGCCTGAGCTACGAGTGGTAGTGTATATATGTTAATCATAATCCCCAAATTCATCCTACCTACTCCTTTCCTCTGTGACCATAAGTCCATTGTCTACATCTGCATCTCTATTCTTGCCCTGCAAATATGTTCATCTGTACCATTTTTCTATATTGCATATATGTAAGGCTAGAGTTAAAACAAGCTTGATTGCTTTTCTGTAGAAACAACTTGACTATATCTTTTTTTTAATTGAGATAAAATTGACATATAACACTATATAAGTTTAGGGTTGAGGTCAGGAGGGGAGGGGGATGACAGAAGGTGAGCTGGTTGGATGGCATCATGACTCACTGGACATGAGTTTGAGAAAACTATGGGAGATAGAGAAAGAGAGGGAAGCCTGGCATGCTGCAATCCATGGGGTCACAGAGTCAGGCACTACTTAGTGACTGAATGACAACAACAAAGTTTAAGGTATACAAAGTATTGATTTGATTCACACATGTTGCAATGTGATTACTATCATAACATAAGCTAATCCCTTCATCACATTCAGTTCAGTTCAGTTCAGTCGCTCAGTTGTGCCCGACTATTTGCGAACCCCGCAGCACGCCAGGCCTCCCTGTCCATCACCAGCTCCCGGAGTTCACTCAAACTCATGTCCATTGAGTCGGTGATGCCATCCAGCCATCTCATCCTTGGTCGTCCCCTTCTGCTTCTGCCCCCAATCCCTCCCAGCATCAGAGTCTTTTCCAATGAGTAGACTCTTCGCATGAGGTGGCCAAAGTACTGGAGCTTCAGCTTTAGCATCATTCCCTCCAAAGAAATTCCAGGGCTGATCTCCTTCAGAATGGACTGGTTGGATGTCCTTGCAGTCCAAGAGACTCTCAAGAGTCTTCTCCAACATTACACTTCAAAAGCATCAATTCTTCCACACTCAGCTTTCTTCGCAGTCCAACTCTCACATCCATATGTGACTACTGGAAAATCCATAGCCTTGACTATACATTACATAGTTATTATTCCTACTTTTTTTTTTTTTGTGGAAATAATATCTCCAAGCAACTTTCAATTGTATAGTATATTATTGTTATCTATAATTAATATGCTGTGCATTAGATCTCAAAGACTTTTTTTTACTTGTTGCAAGTTTTAACGTTAAACATTTCCATTATTTCTCCAGCACCCAGTCCCTTGGAGTCACCTTTTTACTTTCTGTTTTTATGAGTGTGGCTTTCTTTATAGTTTACATATAAGTGATATCATACAACATTTCTCTTTGTCTGACTCATTTCACTTTGCATAATGCCATCAAGGTCTATCCATATTGTCAAAATGACAGGGTTTCCTTCTTTCTCATGGTTGAATAATTTTATATTGTGTATCTATACACCACATCTTTTTTATCCATTCATTTGTTGATTGGCACTTAGGTTCTTTCCATATCTTAGCTGTTTTGACCAATGTTGTGATAAAATGGATGTGATATATATCTCTGATGTCCTGTTTTTGGTTCCTGTGAGTATATAGCCAGAGGTAGAATGGCTGGATAATATGGTAGTTCTGTTTTTGATTTTTGAGGAATCTCCATACTGTTTTCCACAGTGAATGAAACAGTTTGCATTCTTAACAGTGTACAAGAGTTCCCTCATTTCCACATCCTCAGCAACTCTACTTATTTTTTGATTTCTCAGAGATAACCAGCCTAACAGGTGTGAGGTGATAGCTCACTATAGTATTTATTTACATGTCCTTGATGATTGGTTATGGTGAACAATTTTTTCAAGTACCTATTGACCAGCAGGGTGTCTTCTCTAGAAAAATATCTACTTAGTGTTCATGTATGAGAAGGATTAATATTGTTAAAATCCATGCTACCCAAGTCATCCATAAATTTAACACAATCCCTATCAAAATTCCAAAGGTATTTTTTACAGAAACAGGAAAATAATGCTAAAATTTGTATGGAACCATAAGATCTTGAATAGTCAATCTAATCTTGAGAAAGAAGAACAAAGCTGGAAGCATCTTGATTTCAAATTATATTACAAAGGTAAAGTAACAACAAGTGTTATTCTGGGATAAAAATAGATACATAGACCAATAGAACATAATAGAGATCTCAGAACTAATGTCTGACAAGGAAATTAATAACACCCAATGGAGAAAGAATAGTTATAGTTTCTTCAACAAATGGTGAAAGGGGAAAAAAATGGGAAAACTGGATAACCAGATGCAGAAAAATAAAAATAGACTCCTATCTTACATCACTTAAAAATTATTCAAGACAGATTAAAGGATTAAATGTAAGACCCGATACCATAAAAGACTCCTAGGAAAAAAAAAAAAAAGAGAAACTTAGGAAAGAAGCTCCTTGAGATTGATCTTGGCCATTATTTTTTTATATGTGAAACCAAAAGCACAAGCAACAAAAGCAAAAATCAAGTAGAACTATGTCAAACTAAAAAGCTTTCTCACCTCAAATGAAACATCAGAAATAAATAGCTAAATGACAGCTTATGAGGCAAAATATTTGCAAATCACATATCAGACAAGGAGTTAATATTCTAAGTATAAAAAGAACTCATATAACTCAATAACAATAATAAAACAACCCAATTATGAAATGGACCAAGTTTGTGTTCTTCATGATGATCTTTTTCCACAGGACAACCCTTTCTTATTCCCTTTTCACCTTTTTCACCACACTGTCAACTCTCCCTCTGGAAACAATATTTGCTATAATGATTCATTTGAAATATTCTATTTCTTGATTAATCAATAGACTTGCATATTACTAAATTGATTAGACTATCATTAACTAAATGCTATTTTAGGGATCTCTAATATTTTCAGTTAAGTCCAGGGATGAAAGTCACAATTTTTATAAGCATTTATTTACATACATTAAACTTATTTCAAACTTGAATAAGTGTTTTGAGGATCTATAGTTTAAAGTTAAACAATAAAACCTATGCGTTTCCTTTGGTTTCTGACAGCTCTTCATATGAATAGACAACACGTTGTTTTCTTTTTTGTTGATTTAAAAATTTTAGTTGACTCATACCTTGTTCCTTTTCCTAACATTTAAGCTTTCATTCCTAGCAAAAGCAAAGAATAATGGAAATAGCTGTGAAATTAATGGCTTGTATTCATATTCAAATAACAATTCAATACAAAGAGCTCTGAAAGATGCAGCTGCTTTGAGAGATAAGGAATTAAATGATACCTTATGCTATCTATTAAAACTAGGAACAAAATTCATAAGTCCAACCCTGTAACATCAAAAACTGTCTATCATCCAAAAAATTAAAGTAATGAATGCAGTGGTTTTAAAAACTCATAGATCAGTATGGCTATATATTTGATATTTTCTGTGATTTCAGTCTACAAATCTCAGTTTATTTCTGGTTGCATTTATGATATATTTCAACAATTATTCAAAAATTTGATTAGCTTAAAACAAAGGATAAAAATCACATGATAAACTCAGATGCTGAAAAGTTACTTAACAGAATATCTGTACATAATAAAAACTCTCAACAATATTAAAAAAAAAACAACAAAACAAAACACTGAGCACAATATCCCTCTCAGAAAAATGTCTAGTCAGATAAAGCCAGAGCTGTGCTACCAGAGCAGTGTTAATAACTGGGAGTGAATTGTTAACATCCCAGTTTGTTCTCTTTTCTTCTGTGATAGTCTTAACCAAGGAAGTCTTCAGAACATACAGCTGGTAAATCAGTGATTCATGTCACATTCACACTTGATGGCCTCTTAATATAATAATAATCCTAATGTAATAATAACTGACAGTACTTAATGGAACTCTACCACCGGCCTAGACACAAAAGACCCCTACCTTGGCATTGTTTGTTGTTCAGTCGCTAAGTCATGTTGGACTCTTTGTGACTCCATGGACTGCAGCATACCAGGCCTCCCTGTCCCTCCCTCTCTCCCAAAGTTTGCTCAAGTTCATGTCCATCGAGTCAGTGATGCTTTCCAACTATCTCATCCTCTGCTACTCTCTTCTCCTTTTGCCTTCAATCCTTTCTAGCACTAAGGTCTTGTCCAATGAGGTGACTGTTCATGTCAGGTGGCCAAAGTATTGGAGTTTCAACTTCAGCATCAGTCCTGCCAATGAATATTCAGGGTTGACTAACTTTGGGATTGACTGGTTTTGTCCCCTTGCAGTCCAAGGGAGTCTCGAGAGTCTTCCCCAGCCCAATTTGAAAACTTCAGTTCTTCAGCACTCAACTCTCTTTATGGTTCAACTCAACATCCACAGTAATTTTGGAGCTCAATAAGAGAAAATCTGTGACTGCTTTCACTTTTTCCCTTTCTATTAGCCATAAAGTAATGGAACCACATACCATGATCTTAGTTATTTGAATGTTTAGTTTTAAGCCAGATTTTTCACTCTCTGATTTCACCTTCATCAAGTGGCTCTTTACTTCCTCTTTGCTTTCAGCCATTAAAGTGGGATCATCTGCATATCTGAGGTAGTTGATGTATCTCCTGGCAATCTTGATTCCAGCTTGTAACTCATCTAGCCAGGCATTTCACATAATGTACTCTGTGTACATAGTCGCTCAGTTGTGTCTGACTCTTTGTGACCCCATGGACTGTAGCCTACCAGGCTCTTCCCTCCATGGGATTCTCCACGCAAGAGTACTGGAGTGGGTTGCCATTTCCTTCTCCAAGGTTAAATAAACAGGGTGACAATTTACAGCCTTGTTGTAACCCTTCCCCAATTTTGAACTAGTCAGTTGTTCATGTAAGTTTCTAACCATTGGTTCTTGACCTGCATTCAGGTTTCTCAAGAGACAGGTAAGATGGTCCGGTATTCACATCACTCTAAGCATTTTCCAGTTTGCAGTGATCCACACAGTCAAAGGCTTTTGCATAGTTAATGAAGCAGAAATAGATATATTTTTGTAATTCCCTTGCTTTCTCTGTGATCTAACAAATGTTGGCAATTTGATCTCTGGTTCCTCTGACTTTTTACAAACCAGCTTATATGTTTGGCAGTTATCGATTCAAGTATTGTTGAAGCCTGGCTTAAAGGATTTTTGAGCATAACCTTACTAGCACAATGAGCACAATTGTCTAGTAGTTTGTACATTCTTTATCATTGTCTTTCTTTGGAATTGGGATGGAAATTGATGTTTTCCAGTCCTGAGGCTACTGCTGTATTTTCCAAATTGACCATAAAATGATCTGGTCACTCACCTAGAGCCAGACATCCAGGAGTGTGAAGTCAGAAGGGCCTTAGGAAACATTGATATCCATAGAATATTTTATATATTGCATATATGCAAAAAATATTTTTTAAAAATAACATACAAAAACATTTGCTGCTTCCAACCTGGTGCTCAGAACTGGCATACTGCCTGAAATCAAAAATATTCTTTATGTAACTAATACCCTTCAATCTATCTATTACTGCTTTCCATATCTCTTGTCCTATATCCTTGGAAACCACAGTGACTTGGCTCAGTTGTTGGGTTTGTTTATGGATGGTGTTTTTGCTTATGTTAAAACAGACAATACTTAGGACTGTATGCAGAGATAATTTAAGCAGCAAAATTGAGTAAATAAGACAAATTCATTAACTCATCAATCCTTCACAAGAATGCTGTAATTTCTTGCACAGAAGAATATTATTTCTCAATGGTAGACAAACTTTTTGTTTCTTTCTATACATAATCCAATTTGTAATGCTAGAAATGGCAATAAATTAGCATGGAAAATGGTGACTGAGGAAGATTTTGTAATACAAGCAACATTATTTACTCATATTTGTATAAATGGAGATGTAGACATAACAAGATGGCAAGAGTAAACATCAGCATTTTAGGAGTCAGTGAACTAAAGAGGACTGGATGGGTGAATTTAATTCAGATAAACATTACATCTACTACTGCTGGCAAGAATCCCTTAAAAGAACTAGAATAGCCCTCATAGTCACCAAAAAAGTCTGAAATGCTTTACTTGGATTCAGTCTCGAAAATGACAGAAAGATCTCTGTTCATTTCCAAGGCAAAACACTCAATATCACAGTAATTCAAACCTATGCCCCAACCAGTAATGCTGAAGAAGCTGAAGTTGAATGGTTCTAAGAAGACCTACGAGACCTTCTAGAACTAACACACAAAAAAGATGTCCTTTCCATCACCAGTTCAGTTCAGTCCAGTTCATTCACTCAGTCATGTCCAACTCTGCGACCCCATGAATCACAGCAGGCAGGCCTCCCTGTCCATCACCAACTCCAGTTTACCCAAACTCTTCTTCATTGAGTCGGTGATGCCATCCACCCATCTCATCCTCTGTCATCCCCTTCTCCTCCTTCCCCTAATCCCTCCCAGCATCAGGGTCTTTTCCAATGAGTCAACTCTTCGCATGAGGTGGCCAAAGAATTGGAGTTTCATCAGCAGCATCAGTCCTTCCAATGAACACCCAGGACTGATCTCATTTAGGATGGACTGGTTGGATCTCCTTGCAGTCCAAGGGACTCTCAAGAGTCTTCTCCAACACCACAGTTCAAAAACATCTATTCTTCAATGCTCAGCTTTCTTCACAGTCCAACTCTCACATCCATACATGACCACAGGAAAAACCATAGCCTTGACTAGACAGACCTGTGTTGGCAAAGTAATGTCTCTGCTTTTGAATATGTTATCTAGGTTTGTCATAACTTTTCTTCCAAGGAGTAAGCATCTTTTAATGTCGTGGCTGCAAACACCATCTGCAGTGATTTTGGAGCCCCAAAGAATAAAGTCTGACACTGTTTCCACTGTTTCTCCATCTATTTCCCATAAAGTGATGGATCCAGATGCCATGATCTTCGTTTTCTGAATGTTGAGCTTTAAGGCAACTTTTTCACTCTTCTTTTTCACTTTCATCAAGAGGCTTTTCAGTTCCTCTTCATTTTCTGCCATAAGGGTGGTGTCATCTGCATATCTGAGGTTATTGATATTTCTCCCAGCAATCTTGATTCCAGCTTGTGTTTCTTCCAGCCCAGAGTTTCTCATGATGTACTCTGCATATAAGTTATATAAGCAGGGTGACAATATACAACCTTGACTTACTCCTTTTCCTATTTGGAAGCAGTCTGTTGTTCCATGTCCAGTTCTAACTGTTGCTTTCTGACCTGCATATAGGTTTCTCAAGAGGCAGGCCAGTTGGTCTGGGATTCCCATCTCTTTAAATCATAGGGGACTGGAATGCAAAAGTAGGAAGTCAGGAAATACCCAGAGTCACAGGCAAATTTGGCGTTGGAGTACAGAATGAAGCAGGGCAAAGGGTGACAGAGTTTTGCCAGGAGAACACACTGGTCATAGAAAATACCCTTTTCCAACAACACAAGAGAAGACTCTACACATGGACATCACCAGATGGTCAATACTGAAATCAGATTGATTATATTCTGTGAAGCCAAAGATGGAGAAGCTCTATACAGTTAGCAAAAACAAGACCGGGAGTTGACTGTGGCTCAGATCATGAACTCTTTTTTGCCAAATTCAGACTTAAATAAAAGAAAGTAGGGAAAACCACTAGACCATTCCAGTATCACCTAAATCAAATCCCTTATGATTATACTGTGGAAGTTAGAAATAGATTCAAGGGATTAGATCTGTTAGGCAGAGTGCCTGAAAAACTATGGACAGAGTTTTGTGACATTGTAGAGGAGGCAGGGATCAAGATCATCCTCAAGAAAATGAAATGCAGAAAGGAAAATGATTGTCTGACAAGGCCTTATAAATAGCTTAGAAAAGAAGAGAAGTGAAGGGCAAAGGAGAAAAGGAAAGATATACCCATTTGGATGCAGAGTTTCAAAGAATAACAAGGAGAGATAAGAAAGTCTTCCTCAGTGATCAATGCAAAGCAGAAGAGGAAAACAATAGAATGAGAAAGGCTAGAGATCTCTTCAAGAAAATTAGAGATACCAAGGGACTATTTCACGTAAAGATGGGCACAATAAGGCACAGAAATGGTATGGACAGAAGCAGAAGATATTAAGAAGAGGTGGGAAGAATGCACAGAACTGTACAAAAAAAGATCTTCATGTTTCAGATAACCAGGATGGTGTGTGATCACTCATCTAGAGCCAGAGATCCTGGAATGAGAAGTAAAGTAGGCTTTAGGAATATCATTACGAACAAAGCTAGTGGGGGTGATGCAATTTTTGTTGAGCTATTTCAAATCCTAAAATATGATGCTGTGAAAGTGTTGCACTCAATATGCCAGCAAATTTACAAAATTCAGCATTGGCCACAGAACTGGAAAAGGTGTTTTCATTCCAATCCCAAAGAAGGGCCATACCAAAGAATGTTCAAACTACTGCACAATTGCACTCATCTCACATGCTAGCAAAGTAATGCTCAAAATCTCCAAGCCAGGCTTCAACAGTACATGAACCATGAACTTCCAGATGTTCAAATTGGAATTAGAAAAGGAATAAGAAACTGATCAGTTTGACACATCCGTTGGGAATAGAAAAAGCAAGAGAATTCCTGAAAGACATCTACTTCTGCTTTACTGATTATGCAAAAGCCTTTGACTTTGTAGATCACAATAAACTGTGGAAAATTCTTCAACAGATCTGAATACTAGACCACCTTACCTGCCTCCTGAGAAATCTGTATGCAGGTCAAGAAGCAACAGTTACATTCGAAATGGAACAACAGACTGCTTCCAAATTGGGAAAGAAGTATATCAAGGCTGTTTTTGTCACCCTGCAAATTTAACTTATAGGCAGAGTACATCATGAGAAATGCCAAACTGGATGAAGCACAAGCTGCAATCAAGATTGCTGGGAGAAATACCAGTAACCTCAGATAGTAAAATGACACCACCCTTATGGCAGAAAAGTGAAAAAGAACTGAAGAGCCTCTTTATGAAAGTGAAAGAGGAGAGTGAAAAAGTTGGCTTAAAACTCAACATTCAAAAAATGAAGATCATGGTATCTGGTCCCATCACTACATGGCAAATAGATGGGGAAACAATGGAAATAGTGACAGACTATTTTCGTGGGCTCCAAAATCACTGCAGATATCACTGCAGCCATGAAATTGAAAGATTCTTGCTCCTTGGAAGAAAAATTCTTTGGCCACCTATGAGAATAACTTACTCATTGGAAAAGACCCTGGTGCTTAGAAAGATTGAAGGCAGCAAGAACAGTAGGGTTACAGAGGATAAGATGTTTGGATGGCATCACTGACTCTATGGACATGAGTTTGAGTAAGCTCCTGGAGTTGGTGATGGAGAGGGAATCCTGGCATGCTGCAGTTCATGGGGTCACAAAGAGTCAGACACGACTGAACAACTGAACTGAGACATAAGATGTCAGAAAAGTATTATTAGTTTACTATGTCCACCAGTCAATGGACATTTGATGCTAGAAAGTATTTTACACATTTACTAACATTTATTTAATTTTCCCTCAAATTAAAATTCCAGCTTTATTGAAATATTTCATTTAAATGAAACATTTTTACTTAAAATTTTGTTTTGCTTTTTAAAATTTTAGTATGTTATAAGTAATGGCTATTTTAGAACACAATAATATAGCTTTTGAAAGACACATAAGATTTTTTTTTCAATGCTTTCCATTGTCTTCAATTTTCCTTTTGATAAAAATACTTTTATCATGCACATTTTAGTTCTGGAAGTTTTGGCCACAGCAATCAGAGCAGAAAAAGGAATAAAAGGAATCCAAATTGGAAAAGAAGAAGTAAAACTCTCACTGTTTGCAGATGACATGATCCTCTACATGGAAAACCCTAAAGACTCCACCAGAAAATTACTAGAGCTCATCAATGAATATAGTAAAGTTGCAGGATATAAAATCAACACACAGAAATCCCTTGCATTCCTATACACTAATAATGAGAAAGTAGAAAAAGAAATTAAGGAAACAATTCCATTCACCATTGCAACGAAAAGAATAAAATACTTAGGAATATATCTACCCAAAGAAACTAAAGACCTATATATAGAAAACTATAAAACACTGATGAAAGAAATCAAAGAGGACACTAATAGATGGAGAAATATACCATGTTCATGGATCGGAAGAATCAATATAGTGAAAATGAGTATACTACCCAAAGCAATTTACAAATTCAATGCAATCCCTATCAAGCTACCAGCCATATTTTTCACAGAACTAGAACAAATAATTTCAAGATTTGTAGGGAAATACAAAAAACCTCGAATTGCCAAAGCAATCTTGAGAAAGAAGAATGGAACTGGAGGAATCAACTTGCCTGACTTCAGGCTCTACTACAAAGCCACAGTCATCAAAACAGTATGGTACTGGCACAAAGACAGACATATAGATCAATGGAACAAAATAGAAAGCCCAGAGATAAATCCACACACATATGGACACCTTATCTTTGACAAAGGAGGCAAGAATATACAATGGAGTAAAGACAATCTCTTTAACAAGTGGTGCTGGGAAAACTGGTCAACCACTTGTAAAAGAATGAAACTAGATCACTTTCTAACACCGCACACAAAAATAAACTCAAAATGGATTAAAGATCTAAATGTAAGACCAGAAACTATAAAACTCCTAGAGGAGAACATAGGCAAAACACTCTCAGACATAAATCACAGCAGGATCCTCTATGATCCACCTCCCAGAATTCTGGAAATAAAAGCAAAATTAAACAAATGGGACCTAATTAAAATTAAAAGCTTCTGCACAACAAAGGAAAATATAAGCAAGGCAAAAAGATAGCCTTCTGAATGGGAGAAAACAATAGCAAATGAAGCAACTGACAAACAACTAATCTCAAAAATATACAAGCAACTTATGCAGCTCAACTCCAGAAAAATAAACGACCCAATCAAAAAATGGGCCAAAGAACTAAATAGACATTTCTCCAAAGAAGATATACGGGTGGCTAACAAACACATGAAAAGATGCTCAACATCACTCATTATTAGAGAAATGCAAATCAAAACCACAATGAGGTACCACTTCACACCAGTCAGAATGGCTGCAATCCAAAAATCTGAAAGCAATAAATGCTGGAGAGGGTGTGGAGAAAAGGGAACCCTCCTACACTGTTGGTGGGAATGCAAACTAGTACAGCCACTATGGAGAACAGTGCGGAGATTCCTTAAAAAATTGCAAATAGAACTACCTTATGACCCAGCAATCCCACTGCTGGGCATACACACCGAGGAAACCAGAATTGAAAGAGACACATGTACCCCAATGTTCATCGCAGCACTGTTTATAATAGCCAGGACATGGAAACAACCTAGATGTCCATCAGCAGATGAATGGATAAGAAAGCAGTGGTACATATACACAATGGAGTATTACTCAGCCGTTAAAAAGAATTCCTTTGATTCAGTTCTGATGAGATGGATGAAACTGGAGCCGATTATACAGAGTGAAGTAAGCCAGAAAGAAAAACACCAATACAGTATACTAACACATATATATGGAATTTAGAAAGATGGCAATGACCACCCTGTATGCAAGACAGGAAAAAAGACACAGCTGTGTATAACGGACTTTTGGACTCAGAGGGAGAGGGAGAGGGTGGGATGATTTGGGAGAATGGCATTCTATCATGTATACTATCATGTAAGAACTGAATCGCCAGTCTATGTCTGTCACAGGATACAGCATGCTTGGGGCTGGTGCATGGGGATGACCCACAGAGATGTTATGGGGAGGGAGGTGGGAGGGGGGTTCATGTTTGGGAACACATGTAAGAATTAAAGATTTTAAAATTAAAATAAAAAAATAAAAAAAAGGGAAAAAAAATAAAAGCATTGTAGAATCAAGTACAAAAAAAAAAATTAAAAAAAAAACAACCCACTAACACAACACTGTAAAGCAATTATACTCCAATAAAAAAACACTATAAGTAAAATATATAAATAAATAGGATTAAATTTTCTTTTGATACAAATCTTTCAATAATTGAGCATGAGTGAGAATGAGTAAAAGTCAAGAACATAATGAAACAGAAAGCAGAAAAGCAGACTGTTTAGGGAGGAACAGTAAAACAATAAACATAGAACACTACGTGGCAGATTGTCATCACCTAACATACATTAACTACTGTCATAGACATTAACTCCCTCTTGTAAACATGTCTATTGTTAATGTCACTGAACTTTTTTAAGTGACTCCAATTTTCCAAATTATCCTTCAGGAAAATTATTTTTTTTTAAATTAAAAAATGAAATGCATTCATGTATGAGATTGCTGCTCTACTGTGAGTAATAATTTTTAACTTTTTTATATATCTCCTTCTATTCCTCCAACTTATTTCCGCTCTTGCTATTTGCTTTATTTTCCAGACTTCTTTTACCTCATTTGCCTGTACTCATTTCCCTTCTTCTCATTACAGTTTTGACTTATCCTAAAAATAGATCCAGTATACAGCCTAAATATAAAGTATGTATATTGTGCAAGTTTAAAATACCTAACAGAGTCATTTTATAAACAGAACCTGTATACTCCAGTATTCCAGCATACAGTTGGTTTCTTGGACTATTTAAGGCAAATAGAAACAGGAAACAATCTTGATGCCTTCCCTTTGCTTTTATATGTTTGTCACACTGTCAGTCAGTCAGTTCAGTCACTCAGTCATCTCCGACTCTTTGAGACCCCATGAATCACAGCATGGCAGGCCTTCCTGTCCATCATCAACTCCTGGAGTTCACTCAAACTCATGTGCATCAAGTAGGTAATGCCATTCAGCCATCTCATCCTCTGCCATCCCCTTCTCCTCCTGCCCACAATCCCTCCCAGCATCAGGGCCTTTTCCAACGAGTCAACTCTTTGCATGAGGTGGCCAAATATTGGAGTTTCAGCCTCAGCATCAGTCCTTCCAAAGAACACCCAGGACTGATCTCCTTTAGAATGGACTGGTTGGATCTCCCTGCAGTCCAAGGGACTCTCAAGAATCTTCTCCAACACCACAGTTCAAAAGCATCAATTCTTGGATGCTCAGATTTCTTCACAGTCCAACTCTCACATCCATACATGACCACAGGAAAAACCATAGCCTTGACTAGAAGGACCTTAGTCAGCAAAGTAATGCCTCTGTTTTTGAATATGCTTTCTAGGTTGGTCATAACTTTCCTTCCAAGCAGTAAGCGTCTTTTAATTTTATGGCTGCAATCACATCTGCAGTGATTCTGGAGCCCCAAAATATGGTCTGACGTTGTTTTCACTGTTTTCCCATCTATTTCCCATGAAGAGATGGGACCATATGCCATGATCACACTGTAGAGAATTTTTTTCATCTAAATTTTGTTGCCATTAATAAAGATGGAAATCATGACCATTCAATCAAAGAGAATATTATATACAGGATCTTCCTGGTGTAGGGGACAAAGTAACTAGTTTTACCAACATTAGCTGCTCTACTTTTCTTTTCATAGGAGGGAATGATTACAGTGGTCATGATCATGAAGCATTCTAGCAAGACCCCGAAGGTTGAATAGAAAGCCCTTGCAGGTGTGTAATCAGCATTTTACTTCCATGCTTCACTATCTCAGTGGGAAGACTATCAAGTGAGTGACTCTGTCATTAATCATGACTGGTGCAGAGGTGCTGACTCTGAATTTAATACACACTTTTTTTTTTCAATTTGGCACTGAATTTTAAATAAGAAATTAAGAGTCTTCAAGAATATTTCATATTCCATTACATATGATTTCAGTATCTCCTTTTATGAGACTGATGTTCCATAACAAAAACTGATGTTTTAATAATTATCCCTGAACTCTCATTTACAAACTAATTTATTTGACAGGATAGAAAATACAGATGTTTTCTCTTACATGAATTAAAGTATTTAGAATAACTTTACATAATAGCATGAATAAATTTATTGAGTTTTACCTCTGGCAATTAATAAACGTATACCTTCTACTTTCTGGATGATTATAGCTATCTTGGGTTTAGATTTCTTTCATGTGCTTAAAATTTGACAGTGTTAAAATTCTTTTTTAATATAAATTTATTTATTTTAATTGTTAAAATTCTTATAAGAGTTTACTTATCTTTCTAAGCCACTTGCAATTTAAAGTCTGTTCACTCAAGTTTCTCCTGACACTTGAGACTATTTAAACAAACTAGTATTTCATATTTTGTCATGGCAGTCTTGAGACTCTTTCCTGAACCAGTAGCTTCATTGGAGTCAAGAGGCATCTAGGGCAAGTGAGAGTCTGAACATTTTACTGGCTGCTGGCCTAAATCATTCTAATGTTTCTACTTAGGTCATCATTACCTAAGGACAGAGAAGCTGAAACAGCAACTTCTTTCAGATTTTTACTCCCTGAAGGTTTTTGTTACACAAAATGAAAATCTTAAGAAAAGGAGGGCAGAGATACTGCTGATAAGGTTCCCACAAGATCTTGCTTTGCAACCAGAGATAAATGATATGTCTTTAGTGTTTATGCCTTTTGCAAATTCATATCCCTAATTATTTTGCTCTATGTGGAGTCAACAATATTGATTCTTGCTTCTTTGTCTCCATTTAATGTGCTGCATATGCTTTTTAACTTACAGTCAATAATTATCTTACTCTTGTACTAACTTGAAACCATCTTGCTGCAAAGGAAATTTCCACTAAGCCAGTCTGTAATTTTATCATCATCTAATGAATAGTTTAGATGCAATTAAAAGGTTCTAATTGTCTAGGAAAAAAACAAAAAACAAAATACTTGTGATGTAAAATGTAATGACAGTTAGAAATATAAGAAAACTCACATCTAAAATGAAATTCCATGTATACTGTCTGATAATGACATTTTTAGTATGAACAATAGATGGTCCATAGTATTTTAAAAATATCTCTTTCTTTTACTGATTGTATTAAATTTCTTATAATTTAATTTTATCTTTAGATATCTCAGATTTAGGGCATGGTAAACCACTCCAGTACTCTTGCCTAGAAAATCCATGGATGGAGGAGCCTGGTGCAGGCTACTGTCCATAGGGTCGCAAAGAGTCGGACACGACTGAGCGACTTCACCTCACCTCAACAAAAGTATACTTTTACAAGTAGAGATGTCTTGTTAGTGTACTAGGACTGCCATGATAAAATATGAAATACTAGTTTGCTTCAACAACAGAAATGTATGTTTCCATGTCTTTGGAAGTTACAAGTCCAAAGTGCCAGAAAATTTAGTTTTTCCTAAACCTTGTCTTGCAATGGCACCCCACTCCAGTACTCTTGCCTGGAGAATCCCATGGATGGAGGAGCCTGGTGGGCTGCAGTCCATGGGGTCGCGAAGAGTCAGACATGACTGAGCGACTTCACTTTCATGCATTGGAGAAGGAAATGGCAACCCACTCCAGTGTTCTTGCCTGGAGAATCCCAGGGACAGAGGAGCCTGGTAGGAGGCCATCTACGGGGTCGCACAGAGTCGGACACGACTGAAGCGACTTAGCAGCAACAGCAGCAGCAAACCTTGTCTTCTTGGCTTGCAGATGGCCTTTTTCTATGCAAAGAAACTATTGGTGTCTCTTCCTTTTCTTGCTGGTGTGCTAAGTCACATCACTCGTGTCCAACTCTTTGTGACCCTATGGACTGTAGCCCATCAGGCTCTTCTCTCCATGGAATTCTCTAGGCAATAATATTGGAGTGGGTTGCCTTGCCTTCCTTCAGGGGATCTTTCCAACAGAAGGATTGAAGCCACGTCTCTTATATCTCCTGCACTGGCAGACAGGTTCTTTAACATTTGTGCCACCTGGGAAGACTTTCACTCTTCTTATAAGGACACTAATCTATTAGATTAGAACCTCACTCTTATGTCACCTTTAACCTTAATAAACACCCTAAAGGCCCTATCTCCAAATATAGTCACACTGAGGGTTAGGATCATTTAGACAGAGACATTATCCAGACAATATCACTGAAACTCAAATGGCATGTGTGAATTATTTAATGCAACACTCTAAACAGTTAGTGACATATTGGGCATAATAGTAACAAGTATGCTAAAGCAATCAAATTGTAGGTACTTGAAGAGGCACTTAGGGGCTTCCCTGGTGGCTCAGTGGTTAGAAATCCATGTGCAATGCAGGAGACACAGGAGACATGAGTTCTTTCTCTGGTCAGGAAGATCCCTGGAGGAGGGCATGGTAACCCACTCCAGTATTCTTGCCTGGAGAATCTCATGGACAGAGGAGCCTGGTGGGTTACAGTCCATGGGGTTGCAAAGAGTCAGACACAACTGAAGTGATTTAGCATGATGCAGGTCAAGAAGAGACAGTAAGAACTGGACATGGAACAACAGACTTGTTCCAAATAGGAATAGGAGTATGTCAAAGCTGTATATTGCCACCCAGCTTATTTAACTTATATGCAGAATACATCATGAGAAATGCTGGGCTGGATGAAGCACAAGCTGGAATCAAGATTGCCAGGAGAAATATCCATCACCTCAGATATGCAGATGATACCACCCTTATGGCAGAAAGGGAAGAAGAACTAAAGAGCCTCTTGATGAAAGTGAAAGAGGAGAGAGAAAATGTTGGCTCAAAGCTCAACATTCAGAAAACTAAGATCATGGAATTTGGCCCCATCACTCCATGGCAAATAGATGTGGAAACAATGAAAACAGTGACAGGTTTTACTTTGAGGGGCTCCAAAATCACTGCAAATGGTGACTGAACCCATGAAATTAAAAGATGCTTGCTTCTTGGAATAAAAGTTATAACCAACCTAGATAGTATATTAAAAAACATAGATATTACTTTGCCAACAAAGGTCCACCTAGTCAAAACTATGGTTTTTCCAGTAGTCATGTATGGATGTGAGAGTTGGACTATAAAGAAAGCTGAGAACCAAAGAATTGATGCTTTTGAACTGTGGTGTTGGAGAAGACTCTTGAGAGTCCCGTGGATAGCAAGGAGATCCAACTAGTCCATCCTAAAGGAAATCAGTCCTGAATATTCATTCATTGGAAGGACTGATGTTGAAGCTGAAACTCCAATAATTTGGCCCCCTGATTCAAAGAACTGAGTCATTTGTAAAGACCGTGATGCTGGAAATGATTGAAGTCAGGGGAAGAAAGGGACGACAGGGGATAAGATGGTTGGATAGCATCACTGACTCAATGGACATGAGATTGAGTAAGCTCTGGGAGGGTGATGAACAGGGAAGCCTGGTGTACTGAAGTCCATGAGGTCTGAACTGAACTGAGGCACTAAAGTTATAAAAAGCATGGTAATGAATAATTACAGATGTTTAGTCTGTGATGAAAAGTCAAGTTCTTGTTTCTGGACTTAGAGCAGTCTTACATCAGGAAACTCTTCCAGAATGTTAGCTGGCCACAAACAAGAGAACAAGTGACAGGGCATTATCACATCTTAACCAAAACATATTCATTTTCTGTAAATGGTGGTGGGCCACATTTTCATTATCGATCTTTTGTTCAGATGGTATGCTTTAATAAGCCTCTGATGACAAAGAATAGCTTTGCCTGTCCACAAAAAAAAAAAAAAAAAAAAAAAAAAAAACCTCTGAAATCAAGATAATGACTCAATTCTTTAATCAGATTAAGGAACTGTATAAACAACCAAACTTCTAGAGACAGGCTAACAATTTTATTTCAGTGAGCCTTAATACTTTCCATTTATGTTATTTACTGTGAAAATGAATAACATATATTGGAAACTAAAACTGTGTTTTATTATTAGTCAGTTTACTTAAAGATGAAACAGTTATCTTGAGATATAGTAGAATCCATTCAATGCAAGGTTAGTATGGTGAAATCAGATTGCAAAGCAAGCATTTTATATATTCAAAATTAATATCATAATTCTCTTGAATGTGGAGTTCTATGTTATAGTCTTCAATATAAAGCCTTATAAAGTAATTCTGGTGCACATTAAGATTTGAAGGCTAATGAGCAAAGTTAAGAAATAGCAAAAGAAACATCAATATGCAAGTGTATTAGTTTGCTAGAGTTGCTAGAACAAAATACCAAAGTTTGGATTGCTTAAGCAACAGAATTCTGTATTTTCCAGTTCTGGAGACTAGAAGTGCAAGATCAAGGCATTAGCAGGGTTGATTTCTTTGGCCTTTTTCCATGGCGTGCAGTTAATTTGCTTCTCCCTGGTCTCCATGTGCTCTCTCCTCTATGCTTGTGCAGAGTCAATGTCTCTGTGTCCAGATTTGTTCTTATAAGGGCACTAGTCAGATTGGATTAGGGCCCACCCTAACTGCCTTAATTTTTACCTCTTTAAAGGTCCTAACTCTAAATATATTCACATTCTGAAGTACTGGGTTTAAGACTTCGATATATGTATATTGAGCAGACACAATTCAGCACAATAACATCAAAAAATCAAAATATTCTACCTTTAAGATAGTTGTCAAAATCTGAGTGGCAAACGTGTGTGTGTGTGTGCATGTCTTGAGGGAAAGGATATGAAGTGGTTGAGAAGTAGAGAATTTTAAAATCTTCCTGCTTGTTTGTAGGATTTAATCATTTTCTTTTAATGCTAAGTATCTTTAGCTTCCATCCATGTAAACTGATATGTTTGTTGTAGAAATTAAGAGCAGTAATATATGTGAAACACATTGCAGAGTCTGGCAGACAAGTGCCAAATAAGTGTTTATTGAATTTATATTAATCTATGCCTTGCTTCATCAGAGTCACATACACTGTCTCTTGATAACACTAAAGAAATTTGCTACCTGTTGTTTTGATGGTTAAACACATTTTTATATTGAAAGGACTAGAGATTCACACAAAGTTGCAAAACTAGTAGAGAAGCCCCATAAATCTGTTGCCCAGTTTCCATCATTTATAATATCTTATATAACTATACTACATTATCAAAGCCAGGAAGTTAAAATTAGTATTTTTTTCAGCTTTATGCATGTACTCACTTGTATATGTCTGTGGGTTTATATAAGAGCATTCCACATAACTTATCACATACATATATTTAAGTAACCACCATCATAATCAAGACACAGAACTATTACATCACCAGAAATATCCCTCTTGGTACTCTTCTCCCAATTCTTTGCCCAGTTGCTCTCTATACAGTTTTTAACATGGAATTTAAAAGACACTTGCTCCTTGGAAGAAAAGCTATGATAAACCTAGACAGCATATTAAAAATCAGAGACATTACTTTGCCAACAAATGTCCATCTAGTCACAGCTATAGTTTTTCCAGTAGTCATGTATGGATGTGAGATTGGACTATAAAGAAAGCTAGCACTGAAGAATTGATGCTTTTGAACTGTGGTGTCAGAGGAGACTCTTGAGAGTCCCTTGGACTTGCAAGGAGATCCAAACAGTCAATCTTAAAGGAAATCAGTCCTGAATATTCATTAGAAGGACTGATGTTGAAGTTGAAACTCCAATACTTTGGCCACCTAATGTGAAGAACTGGCTCATTGGAAAAGACCCTGATTCTAGGAAAGATTGAAGGCAGGAAGAGAGGGGGATGACATAGGATGAGATGGTTGGATGCCATCACTGACTTGATGGACACAAGTTTGAGCAAGCTCTGGGAGTTGGTGATGGACCAGGAAGGCTGACATGCTGCAGTCCATGGTGTCACAAAGAGTAGGACATGACTGAGCAACTGAAATGAACTATGGTTTATTTTGGAAACTAGAGCCCCCTCCAAGTGTTACTTTTGCTTGTGTTCTCAGAATAAAGAAAGTTTTACTATCTTAAATTCTTGTTACTATTAAAACATGTATCCTACCTATTACACTGACTGCAAACTCTTTGAAGCCAGAGGAGTATCTTTTTATTAACATATATCAAATGGATGGATGCCTACTGGGATAATACAGTTTTCCACAAGACACCTATGATAATCACATTGGCTCAAATATTCTTAATAATTTACCTTGGTGGCTCAAATGGTATTGAATCTGCCTGCAGTGCAGGAGACCTGGCTCATTTCCTAGGTCGGGAAGATCCACTAGACAAGTAAATGGCAACCCTCTCCAGTAGTCTTGCTTGGAGAATTCCATGAACAGGGGAGCCTGGCAGGCTACAGTTCATGGGGTTGCAAAGAATTGGACATGAGTGAGCAACTAATGTATACATGCACACACACACACACACACACACACACACATCAAATCTACAATTTAAAAATACTATTTCTTCATCTCAATAGATGCAGAAAAGCTCTTGATAAAATTCAGTACCTATTTAAGACAAAAAAATCTCCAGAACATGGGTACAGAGGGAACTTACCTTAACATAATTAAGGCCACAATAACAAACCCACAACTAGCATCATCCTCAGTGGTGAAAAACTGAAAGCATTCCCCCATGGATCAGAAACAAGACAAGGATATCTGCTGTTAGCACTTTTATTCAGCATAATTTTGAAAGTCCTAGTCACAGCAATCAGAGAAGAAGAAGAAGATATAAAAATAATGCAAATTGGAAAAAAACTGTCATTGCAGACAACATGACATTACACAAAGAAATTCTAAAGATGCCACCAGAAAACTACTAGAGTCATCAATGAACTCAGTCAAGTTGCAGGATGCAAAATTAATACACAGTAACCTGCTGCATTACTAACATGCTAACAATGAAAGATCAGAGGAGAAATTAAGGAAGTAATCTCATTTAACATTATATCAAAAAAGAATAAAATATATAGGAATAAACCTAACCAAGGAGCCAAAGATGGAGAAGCTCTATACAGTCAGCAAAATCAAGACTGGGAGCTGACTGTGGCTCAGATCATGAACTACTTATTGGCAAATTCAGACTTAAATTGAAAAAAGCAGGAAAAAGCGCTAGACCATTCAGGTATGACCTAAATAACAGGGAACAAGACCATCCCCATGGAAAAGAAATGCAAAAAAGCAAAATGGCTGTCTGGGGAGGCCTTACAAGTAGCTGTGAAAAGAAGAGAAACAAAAAGAAAAGGAGAAAAGGAAAGATATACCCATTTGAATGCAGAGTTCCAAAGAATAGCAAGGAAAGATAAGAAAACTTCCTCAGCAATCAATGCAAAGAAATAGAGGAAAACAATAGAATGGGAAAGGGTAGAGATCTCTTCAAGAAAATTAGAGATACCAAGGGAACATTTCATGCAAAGATGGGCTTGATAAAGGACAGAACTGGTATGGACCTAACAGAAGCAGAAGATATTAAGAAGAGGTGGCAAGAATACACAGAAGAACTGTACAAAAAAGATCTTCATGACCCAGGTAATCATGATGGTGTGATCACTCACCTAGAGCCAAACATCCTGGAATGTGAAGTCAAGTGGGCCTTAGGAAGCATCACTACAAAACTGGTGGAGGTGATGGAATTTCAATTGAGCTCTTTCAAATCCTGAAAGATGATGCTGTGAAAGTGCTGCACTCAATATGCCAGCAAATTTGAAAAACTCAGCAGTGGCCACGGGACTGGAAAAAGTCAGTTTTCATTCCAATCCCAAAGAAAGGCAATGTCAAAGAATGCTCAAACTACCGCACAATTGCACTCATCTCACATGCTAGTGAAGTAATGCTCAAAATTCTCCAAGCCAGGCTTCAGCAATATATGAACCATGAACTTCCTGATATTCAAGCTGGTTTTAAAAAAGCAGAGGAACCAGAGATCAAATTGCCAACATCTGCTGGGTCAGCAAAAAAGCAAGAGAGTTCCAGAAAAACATCTACTTCTGCTTTATTGACTATGCCAAAGCCTTTTACTGTGTGGATCACAATAAACTGTGGAAAATTCTGAAAGAGATGGGAATACCAGGCCACCTGACCTGCCTCTTGAGAAACCTATATGCAGGTCAGGAAGCAACAGTTAGAACTGGACATGGAGCAACAGACTCTTTCCAAATAAGAAAAGGAACATGTCAAGGCTATATATTGTCACCCTGCTTATTTAACTTAGATGCAGAGTAACTCATGAGAAATGCTGGGCTGGAAGAAGCACAAGTTGGAATCAAGATTGCCGGGAGAAATATCAATAACATCAGATATGCAGATGACACCACCGTTATGGCAGAAAGTGAAGAGGAACTAAAAAGTCTCTTCGTGAAAGTGAAAGAGGAGAGTGAAAATGTTGGCTTAAAGCACAACATTCAGAAAACTAAGATCATGGCATCTGGTCCCATCACTTCATGGGAAATAGATGGGGAAACAGTGGAAACAGTGTCAGACTTTATTTTGGGGTGCTCCAAAATCACTGCAGATGGTGATTGCAGCCATGAAATTAAAAGATGTTTACTCCCTGGAAGGAAACTTATGACCAAACTAGATAGCATATTCAAAAGCAGAGACATTACTTTGCCAACAAAGGTCCGTCTAGTCAGTCTATGGTTTTTCTTGTGGTCATGTATGGATGTGAGATTTGGACTGTCAAGAAAACTGAGCACTGAAGAATTGATGCTTTGAACTGTGGTATTGGAGAAAACTCTTGAGAGTCCCTTGGACTGCAAGGAGATCCAAGCAGTCCATTCTAAAAGAGATCAGTCTTGTGTGTTCTTTGAAAGGACTGATGCTAAAGCTGAAATTCCAATACTTCGCCATACCTCATGCGAAGAGTTGACCCATTGGAAACCACTCTGTTGCTGGGAGGGATTGGGGGCAGGAGAAAAAGGGGATGCCAGAGGATGAGATGGCTGGATGGCATCACCGACTTGATGGATAAAAGTTTGAGTGAACTCAGGGAGTTGGTGATGGACAGGGAGGCATGGTGTGCTACGATTCATGGTGTCGCAAGGAGTTGGACATGACTGAGTGACTGAACTGAACTGAACTGAAGGAGAAAAAAGAACCATACTCTTAAAACTCTAAGATGTTGACGAAAGAATTTGAAGGCGACACAAACAGATGGAGCGATAAGCTATGTTCTTTAATTGAAAGAATCAATATAGTCAAAATGATGATCCTACTTAAGGCAATCTGCAGAGTAAGTGAAATCCCTATCAAGTTGTCAGTGGCCGTTTACACAGATCTAGAACAAATTTTTTTCGTACAATTTGTATGTTAACTGAAAAGCCCCTGAATAGTGGAAGCAATCCTAAGAAAGGAAAATGGAGCTGGAAGAATCATAGTCCCTGACTTCAGACTATACCAGAAAGCTACAGTAATCAAAACAGTATAATACTGGCAGAAAAACAGACATATGCCTCAGTGATATAGGATATAAAGTCCAGAAATAAATCCATGCACCTATAGTCAATTAATCTATGACAAAGGAGGCAGGAATATATAGTAGAGAAAAGACAGTCTCTTCAATAAATGGTGTTGTAGAAGCTGAACAACTTCATGTAAAAGAAATCAATTAGAGCATACTCTAAAACCATACACAAAATATGCTCAAAATGAATTAAAGACCTAAATGTGAGGCTGGACATCACAAAAATCCTGGAGGAAAACACGTAGAACACTCTTTGACCTAAATTGCAGCAATGTCTCCTTTGATCCACTTCCTACAGTAATGAAAATAAAATAAAAAATAAACAAATGTGACATAGTTAAATTTAAAAGTCTCTGCACAATAAAGGAAGCCATAAACAAAATAAAAACAACCCACAAAATGGGAGAAAATATTTGCAAGTAATATTGTTGGTAAGGGTTTAATGTCCAAAACAAACAGCTCTATATAAAACAAAATAAAGCCAACAAAAAATAACCCAAACAAAAATGAGCAGAAGATCTAAGTAGAAATTTCTCCAAAGAAGACATACAAATGTCCAAAAGTAAATGAACACATACTCAATGTCACTAATTATCAGAGAAACACAAATCAAAACTACAATGAGGTATCATCTCATATCAATTATAATGATAATCATCAAAAAATCCACAAACAATATGCTATAAAGGGTTTGGAGTAAAGGGAACTCTCCTACACTGTTGATGGGAATGTAAATTGGTGAAAACATGATGAAAGAATAGTATGGAGGTTCCTTAAAAAAACTAAAAATAAAGCTACCGTATGATCTAACAATCCCACTCCTTTGCATATATCCAGAGAAACTCATAATTCAAAAATATTTGCACACTAATGTTCATGCAGAACTATTTATAGTAGCCAAGACATGGAAGCAACCTAATTTTCCATTGGCAGAGGTATAGATAAAGATGATGTGTTACATTAATATATGCATACAATGGAATATTTTTGTTTAGTCATTTAGTCATGTCCAACTCTTTGCAACCCCATGGACTGCAGCATGCCTGGGCTCCCTACCCCTCACCATCTCCTGGAGTTTGCCCAAGTTCCTGTTCATTGCATTAATGATACTTTCCAGCCATCTCATCTTCTGATGCCCTCTTTTCTTCTGCCCTTGATCTTTCCCAGCATCAGGGACCTTTCCAATGAGTTGTCTGTGTGTATCAGGTGACCAAAGTGTTGGAACTTCAGCAAAAGCCCTTCCAGTGAATATTCAGGGCTGATCGCCCTTAAAATTGATTGGTTTGATCTCCTTGCTATCTAAGGGACTTTCAGGAGTCTTCTCTAGCACTACAATTTGAAAGCATCAATTCTTTGGCATTCTGCCTTCTTTATGTCCAGCTTTTACAACTCTACGTGACCACTGGGAAGACCATAGCCTTGACTATATGGATCTTTGTCGGCAGAGTAATGTCTGCTTTTCAACACTCTGTCCAGGTTTTTCATGGCTTTCCTGCCAAGAATCAATCATCTTCAAATTCCATGGCTGCAGTCACCATCCACAGTGATTTTGGAGCTCAAGAAGAGGAAATCTGTCACTGCTTCCACATTTTCCCCTTCTATTTGCCACGAAATAATGGGGCCAGATGCCATGATCATAGTTATTATATTTTTAATATTAATCTTAAGCTGGCTCTTTCAGTCTCTTCCTTCACCCTCATCAAGAAGTTATTTAGTTTTTCTTCACTTTCTGCCATTAGAGTGGTGTCATATAGTTATTTTGTTCTTTTTATAGCTGAGTATCATATAATGGAATAAGATTCAATCATTAAAAGAACAAAATAATCCCATTTCACTTAACATGGATGAACCTAAAGATAATTATCCTAAGTGAAGTCAGAGAGAAGGACAAGTATTATATGATGTTGGTCATATAAGAAATTTAATTTTTAAAAATGATATGAATGAACTTATTTATAAAACAGAAACAGACTTATAGATATTAAAAATAAACATAGTTAATAAAGGGGAAACATAGCAAAGATGGATAAATCAGGAGTTTAGGATTAACATTCACACACTACTATATATAAGATAGATAACCAAGAAGGATCTACTGTATAGCACAGCGAACTCTACTCAATGTTTTATGATAAACTATATGGAAAAGAATCTAGAAAGGAATGAATATACATACATATAACTGAATTACTGCTATACACTTGAAACTGACACACATTGTAAATCACCTGTACTTCAATAAAATTAAAATAAAAATACTATTTCTGTGCTGTTGATACAAGTAAGTTGACTAATGTATACAAGCTTTGGACCCAATTTTCACACAGATTTATTATATGAACTGGTACAAGCAGGATCAAAAAGCGATTAAAATATAATCAATAATAACATGGTTTTGTATTGCTGCTTAATATGCTATAATCATCTAAGTTACTATCAGAGAGCCATTTTTCTATAAAGAGAGCTACAAATTGCTTAGGATGTTATGGTGTTCATCAGATGCTAAACCTGGCAGGTGGGTAACTATTTCAAGTTTCCTAGCAGTAAGTTCAATTCAGTTTGGTTCAGTTACTCAGTCATGTCCGACTCTTTGCAACCCCGTTGACTGCAGCATGCAGGGCTTCCCTGTCCATCACCAATTCCCAGAGCTTGCTCAAACTCGTGTGCATAGAGTCAGTGGTGTCATCTAACCATTTTAACCTCTGATGTCCCCTTCTCTTCCTGCCTTCAATCTTTCCCAGCATCTGGGTCTTTTCCAAGGGGTCAATTCTTCACATCAGGTACTGCAGTTTCAGCTTCAGCATCAATCCTTCCAATGAATATTCAGGACTGATTTCCTTTAGGATTGACTAGTTGGATCTCCTTGCAGTCCAAGGGACTCTCAAGAGTCTTCTCCAACAGCACAGTTCAAAAGCATCAATTCTTCAGTACTCAACTTTCTTTATGGTCCAACTTTCACATCCATACATGACTATTGAAAAATCCATAGCTTTGACTAGACAGACCTTTCTCAGCAAAGTAATGTCTCTGCTTTTTAATATACTGTCTGGGTTAGTCATAGCTTTTCTTCCAAGGAACAAGTGTCTTTTAATTTCATGGCTGCAATCACCATCTGCAGTGATTTTGGAGCCCCCCAAAATAGTCTGTCACTGTTTCCATTGCTTCCCCGTCTATTTGCCATGAAGTGATGGGACCGGATGCCATGATCTTCGGTTTTGAATGTTGAGTTTTAACCCAACTTTTTCACTCTCCTCTTTCAGCTGATAGTTGGAAATAAGTAAAAGGTCTTACTTTCAAGGAAATATGTTGTGGTCATCTTGAAACACAAATGAATAAAGGGATGAACCAGTTGTAACTATAACAATTCTTGCCCCAACACGCAAATTGCTAAGGAGACAGTCTGATTAGTTTGTTTTACGTCACATTCTTCACTGACTGCCCAGGAAAGTTGTATACAAAGAAAGAGATAATTCCCCAGAGGAACTATTTGACCCTTAGAAAATTAGTAGATATTACTGGTAGGGGAAAAATGATTCAGTGTCAAGCATTTAAAGATATAGTGGTTTAGACAAAGATTCCATTAATAGTGCCTCAGGGCATTGATGCATATTTATTCATGTGTTCACATAATTGGGTGCTCTAAAGGAGCACATTTTGAGAAAGACTCCATTAGGGAAAAAGGAAAATAAGAGGAAAGAAAAGGGTCTGTTTCATAGAGATCTTCAACTTTTACTATTTGAAATGATTTTAACCAAAACTTGGATAAGAGGATAACTCACAATCATTTAGGGAATATTTGAGTATGCTCATAGCTTATAAAGGCACACATTTCTGGACCTCACTCACAGAGTTTCTAATTCAGTAAGACTGGTAAGGTGGCACAAGAATTTACATCTTTAAGAGAAATAAACCAGACAGAGAAAGATGAAAACTGTATGGTATCAGTTACAGTGTAGAAGATTAAATAAAAAGGATCAGATCAGATCAGATCAGTTGCTCAGTCATGTCCAGCTCTGTGACCCCACAAATCACAGCACACCTCCGGGTCCATCAACATCTCCCAGAGTTCACTCAAACTCATGTCCATCGAGTCGGTGAGACCATCCAGCCAACTCATCCTCTGCCATTCCCTTTTCCTCCTGCCCCCAATCCCTCCCAGCATAACAATCTTTTCTAATGAGTCAACTCTTCACATGAGGTGGCCAAAGTACTGGAGTTTCAGCTTCAGCATCATTCCTTCCAAAGAACACCCAGGGCTGATCTCCTTTAGAATGCACTGGTTGGAACTCCTTGCAGTCCAAGGAACTCTCAAAAGTCTTCTCCAACACCACAGTTCAAAAGCATTAATTCTTTGGGGCTCACCTTTCTTGACAGTCTAACTCTCACATCCATACATCAGTTCAGTTCAGTCGCTCAGTCATGTCTGACTCTTTGTGACCCAATGAATCGCAGCACACCAGGCCTCTCTGTGTATCACCATCTCCCGGAGTTCACTCAGACTCACATCCATCAAGTCAGTGATGCCATCCAACCATCTCATCCTCTGTCGTCTCTTTCTCCCCCTGCCCCCAATCCCTCCCAGTATCAGAGTCTTCTCCAATGAGTCAACTCTTCGCATGAGGTGGCCAAAGTATTGGAGTTTCAGCTTTAGCATCATTCCTTCCAAAGAAATCCCAGGGCTGATCTTCAGAATGGACTGGTTGGATCTCCTTGCAGTCCAAGGGACTCTCAAGAGTCTTCTTCAACACCACAGTTCAAAACCCTCAATTCTTCAGCGCTCAGCCTTCTTCACATTCCAACTCTCACATCCATACATGACCACAAGAAAAACCATAGCCTCGACCAGATGGACCTTAGTCGGCAAAATAACGTCTCTGCTTTTGAATATGCTATCTAGGTTGGTCATAACTTTTCTTCCAAGGAGTAAGTGTCTTTTAATTTCATGGCTGCAATCACAATCTGCAGTGATTTTGGAGCCCCAAAGAATAAAGTCTGACACTGTTTCCACTGTTTCCCCATCTATTTCCCATGAAGTGATGGGACCGGATACCACGAACTTCGTTTTCTGAATGTTGAGTTTTAGCCAACTTTTTCACTCTCCACTTTCACTTTCACCAAGAGGCTTTTTAGTTCCTCTTCACTTTCTGCCATAAGGGTGGTGTCATCTGCATATCTGAGGTGATGGATATTTCTCCTGGCAATCTTGATTCCAGCTTGTGCTTCTTGCAGTCCAGCATTTCTCATGATCTACCCTGCATAGAAGTTAAATAAGCAGGGTGACAATATACAGCCTTGACATACTCCTTTTCCTCTTTGGAACCAGTCTGTTGTTCCATATCCAGTTCTAACTGTTGCTTCCTGACCTGCATATAGGTTTCTCAAGAGGCAGGTCAGGTGGTCTGGTACTCCTATCGCTTTCAGAATTTTCCACAGTTTATTGTGATCCACACAGTAAAAGGCTTTGGCATAGTCAATAAAGCAGAAGTAGATGTTTTTCTGGAACTCTCTTGCTTTTTTGATGATCCAGCAGATGTTGGCATTTTGATTTCTGGTTCCTCTGCCTTTTCTAAAACCAGATTGAACATTAGGAAGTTCACGGTTCACGTATTGCTGAAGCCTGGCTTGGAGAATTTTGAGCATTACTTTACTAGCGTGTGAGATGAGTGCAATTGTGCGGTAGTTTGAGCATTCTTTGGCATTGCCTTTCTTTGGGATTGGAATGAAAACGGACTTTTTCCAGTCCTGTGGCCACTGCTGAGTTTTTCAAATTTGCTGGCATATTGAGTGCAGCACTTTCACAGCATCATCTTTCAGGATTTGAAATAACTCAACTGGAATTCCATCTCCTCCACTAACTTCGTTTGTAGTGATGCTTCCTAAGGCCCACTTGACCTCACATTTCAGGATGTCTGGCTCTAGAAGAATGATCACACCATCATGATTATCTGGGTCATGAAGATCTTTTTTGTACAGTTCTTCTTTATTCTTGCCACCTCTTTTCTATATCTTCTGCTTCTGTCAGGTCCATACCATTTCTGTCCTTTATTGAGCCCATCTTTGCATGAAATATTCCCTTGATATCTCTAATTTTCTTGAAGAGATCTCTAGCCTTTCCCATTCTCTTGTTTTCCTCTTCCTTTGCACTGATCGCTGAAGAAGGTTTTCTTATCTCTTCTTGCTATTCTCTGAAACTCTGCATTCAGATGCTTATATCTTTCCTTTTCTCCATTACTTTTCGCTTCTCTTCTTTTCACAGCTATTTGTAAGGCCTCCCCAGACAGCCATTTTGTTTTTTTGCATTTCCTTTCCATGGGTGGTCTTGATCCCTGTCTCCTGTACAATGTCACGAACCTCATTCCATAGTTCATCAGGCACTCTATCTATCAGATCTAAGCCCTTAAATCTATTTCTCACTTCCACTGTATAATCATAAGGGATTTGATTTAGGTCATACCTGAATGGTCTAGCGGTTTTCCCTACTTTCTTCAATTTGAGTCTGAATTTTGCAATGAGAAGTTCATGATCTGAGCCACAGTCAGCTCCCGGTCTTGTTTTTGCTGATGTATAGAGCTTCTCCATCTTTGGCTGCAAAGAGTATCATCAATCTGATTTTGGTGTTGACCATTTAATGCTGTCCATGTGTAGAGACTTCTCTTGTGTTGTCGGAAGAGGGTGTTTGCTATGACTAGTGCATTTTCTTGGCAAAACTCTATTAGTCTTTGCCCTGCTTCATTTGGCATTCCAAGGCCAAATTTTCTTGTTATTTCTGGTGTATCTTGACTTCCTACTTTTACATTCCAGTCCCCTATATGAAAAGTATATCTTTTTGGGGTGTTAGTTCTGAAGGTCTTGTAGGTCCTCATAGAACTGTTCAACCTCAGCTTCTTCAGTGTTACTGGTTGAAGCATAGACTTGGATTACTGTGATATTGAATGGGTTTGCCTTGGAAACGAACAGAGATCATTCTGTCGTTTTTGAGATTGCATCCAGGTACTACATTTCGGACCCTTTTGTGACCATGATGGCTACTCCATTTCTTCTAAGGGATTCCTGCCCACAGTAGTAGATATAATGGTCATCTGAATTTAATTCACCCATTCCAGTCCAATTTAGTTCGTTGATTCCTAGAATGTTCACTCTTGCCATCTCCTGTTTGACCAGTTCCAATTTGCCTTGATTCAGGGACCTAGCATTCCAGGTTCCTATGCAATATTGCTCTTTACAGCTTCAGACCTTGCTTCTATCACCAGTCACTTACACAGCTGGGTATTGTTTTTGCTTTGGCTCCATCCCTTCATTCTTTCTGGAGTTATTTCTTCACTGATCTCCAGTAGCATATTGGCCACCTACCGACCTAGGGAGTTCCTTTTTCAGTATCCTATCATTTTGCCTTTTCAATCTGTTCATGGGGTTCTGAAGGCAAGAATACTGAAGTGGTTTGCCATTCCCTTCTCCAGTGGACCACATTCTGTCAGACCGCTCCACCATGACCGCCCCCGTACCCCGTCTTTGGCGGCCCCATGGGTTGGCTTAGTTTCATTGAATTAGACTAGGCTGTGGTCCTAGTGTGACTAGATTGACTCGTTTTCTGTGATTATGGTTTCAGTGTGTCTGCCCTCTGATGCCTTCTTGCAACACCTACCTTCTTACTTGGGTTTGTCTTACTTTGGATGTGGGGTATCTCTACATGGCTGCTCCAGCAAAGTGCAGCCGCTGCTCCTTACCTTGGATGAGGGGTATCTCCTCACCGCCACCCCTCCTGACCTTGAACGTGAAGTAGCTCCTCTAGGCCCTCCTGTGCCCATGCAGCCACCGTGAATCTCATAGAAACAGAGAGTTAAAAAGTGGTTGCCTGGGGCTAAAAGGGAAGGGAAAGGAAGGAAAAATTGATAAAAAAGATACAGACTTTCAACTATAAGAGGTATTTTAAAATTTTGCCTCTCTAACGAGTTCCAAGGCTATTCTGAAAATGCTGGTCCTGGAATCACTTTAGAGAAACCACTGCTCTAATTATTTCAGGAATCAGAAAGTGAATGCAATTGTTTGTATCTTTCAATCTGTTGTTTCACACAAATCAGCCTATTGGTGATTAAGGTATAATGGAGAATTTATTGTGTAAGTCCTTTAAATTCAGTTTATAGAAAACTGAATTGACCTGGCAATGCAAAACAGTCAGAAGGCAGGGTGGACTCATGGACTGTCAGTTGGCTATGTTTGCTTTAGGTTTAAATTTAATATAGTTTAGGGATATCTTATAGAATTTTTCATAAGGGTGCAAGCCATACTATAAGTTAAACTAGCTCCCTGGTTAATTCGGAAAACTATTGCATGCTTCAGTAATCACTAAAGTCTTGGAAGGATTGAAAGAAGAGAAAAAATACACTTAAAAATAAATTAATGCACTTAAACAAAATGTCACATTACTCCATGAAATGAAGAAAAGTTTTAAAAAATCCATTCTCCATAAATACAGGAAATGATAAATAGGCACTAGAAAAAGTGATACATTTCAGAAACTGCCCACTTTGATACCTTATATATTGAGCCCTTAAAAGATCACACTATGAAATATAAGCAAGCATTTAATTTCCTTGAGACATATTGTACTTATTGACAGTTAAACAGGCATTTCATATTTTTCAAGGATTGTCACAGTGTTACACCATGTCGGTTTATTTATGTGAAAAAAGATTAAAAAAAGATGTGTGTGTATGCACTCAGTAGTGTCTGGCTCTTTGTGACCCCATCAACTATTGCCCATCAGGCTTCTCTATCCCTGGAATTTTCCCGGCAAGAATACTGGAGTGGGTGGCCATTTCCCCTTTCAGGGGATTTTCTTGGCCCAGGAATTGAACCCGTGTCTCCTGCGTCTCCTGAAATGGCAGCTGGATTGTTACCATTGAGCCACCTGGGAAGCCCAGAAACCTTTTACTTTAAATTACGTCAGTTCTCTTTACTGCAAGATTCCCTATACCTATAGTAATCTAATAGGCTTCTCAGGTGGCTCAGTGGGTAAAAAATTTCACCTGCAAAGCAGATGAGGGTTAGATCCCCTGGTTGGGAAGATCCCCTGGAGGAGGGCATAGCAACCCACTGCAGGATTCTTGCCTGGAAAATCCCATGGACAGAGAAGCCTGGCAGGCTACAGTCCATGGTGTCACAAAGAGTCATTGTAACTGAAGCAATGAGTACAGCACATAGAAATCTAATATATAAAATGAATCTGTACTGAGGGCAATCAGTGCTGTGTTTTCCAATTTACTAGACCCTGAAACTATGTTTTTCTTTTTGCATTTTTTTTTGTCTTTAGTTTATTCACTTGAATGTATCATGGGAATACTATTGACAAACATTACCCTATATAATTAAAGTACATGAAGACATTTCATTAAATCAGTAGTGTTTAATCTCTTCATTTTTGTGTTAGAATTTCACATCACTATTTGAGTTATTGTTCTGGGTGCTTGTATTAGACAGGGTTCTCCAGAGAAATAGAATAGGATGTGTGTACACAAATACACATACACAGTGGTATGACAGAGGAAAGACAGAGATTTATTTTAAGGAACTGATTCACAAGACTCTGAGAGCTGCCAAGTTCAAAATATCCAGGATGGGGCCCTAGGCTAGAGACTCAGGAAAAGGTTGTTGCATTCTGTACTTTGAAGGCTATACGGAAGTTAAGGCTCTCAACTGATTGTATACAGCTCACCCACTTTAAAAAGGTAATCTTCTATATTTCAAGTCAATTGATTAAAATGTTAATTATATCTAAAAAAATTCTATAGGAACTTCCCTGGCGATCTTGTGATTAAGACCGTTTTCACTGCAGAGCCCTGTTTGGGGAACTACATGCCATGTGGCCAAAAATATCGATCTATCTATCTATCTATCTATCTATCTATCTATCTATCTATCTATCTAACATATAATATATATGTGATAAATAGAGATCTTTAAAAAATATAGTAGTTTAAAAATATGCATAGTAACACCTAGACTGATGTGTACCAGGAAACTGGGTGCCATGGCCCAGCCAAGGTAATCCATTAAATTTAACATCATCTTCCCCCAAACATCCAACCCTGGTTAGCTTTTACCACATTTTATCCCTTTTAAAATTACAGTCATCAAGCTTCTTTTTCCTGATACTTAAGTGGCAGAAATCACAAATATCTTGGCAGAGCTTGTTAAGCTCTGTGTCAAAAAGCTGTGCACAGCTGATATGGGTTTCCTTATAATGTTACTATCAGGAAGTGATACTGGGAGAAAGAGACTGCTCCTGTTTTCCTGGTTTATAGTCATTTTCAGTTATAGACTCTGAGATATCTGTAGGGTCACTTGAGTAATTTTGTGTTCCACTAAAATTTTAGGAATCTCTTTATCTCTCACTTATTTTCCTTTTCTGTAACTATTGTCCTTTATTTTCTTTTTGTTTCTCACAAAGTATGAAAATGTATGTATCATGAACTTTTAAAATTTACATCTTTTTATAAGTCTCTTCTAAGCAAAGCCCTTGATGGACTTACCTGGTGGCTCAACTGGTAAAGAATCACCTGCAATGTGGGAGACCTGGGTTCGATCCCTAGGTTGGGAAGATCCCCTGGAGAAGCAAAGGCAACCCTCTTCAGTATTCTGGCCTGGAGAATTCCATGGACTGTATAGTCCATGGGGTTGCAAAGAGTCAGGCATGACTGACTGACTTTCACTTCACTTCAAGCAAAGCCTTAGAATCTCTCCTTTTAAATGTGCTTTTCCTCCCTGAAGAGATATAATACAATTTGCTTACTGTATGTAACTTTTTGGTTTACTCCTTTATTTCATTTATACAATGTATTATCACTTACTGTAGTAAGTGGAGGGCTTCCCAGGTGGCCCAAGCAATAAAGAACTCACCTGCCAATCCAAGAGATGTGTTTCTGATCCCTGAGTCAGGGAGATCTCCTGGAGGAGGGCACGGCAACCCACTCCAGTATTCATGCCTGGAGAATCCCACGGACAGAGGAGACTGACAGGGTACAGTCCATAGGGTCCACAGGGTTACACAGAGTCAGACATGACAGAAGCGACAGCATATTAAGTGGTCATATTTAATCTATAAGCTTTTCTATACTTAATTCACTTTTCACTGTTGTACATAATTATTAACAATTTGAAACCTACTTCTTTCCTGTTCTAAGTGAAAGAATAATTTCACCTTGTACTTCAAAGACACCAGACTTTTCACAGGAGGTACCGTTTATATCTCCCTCTCATTATCTTTGTATCTGTCTTCCCAGTTTTATGTATAGTCTTAAGGAAAAATGCACTTCTGTCCTGTGGAACTAAACTACTTGGTATTCAATAAATATTTGTTGGTTGGATAAAGGGATTTTGCTGACTTTTTATAACATACTGTCTCATATCATATATTTCTATTCCATTCTATTCTACCACCTATCTTGTTTAATAAAACATTTTTGTTTTGGCAAAATATACATAACACAATTTTTTATCTTAACCATTTTTAAATGTACACTTCCTTGATATTAAATGCACTTAATATTGTTATTGCAACCATCACCCTATTCCATTTCTAGAAATCTTTTTAGATTATAGAACTGAAACTCCATACTTTTATTTATTTTTTTTAAATTTTGTTTTTTATTTTATTTTATTTTTATTTATTTTTTTTTAATTTTAAAATCTTTAATTCTTACATGTGTTCCTAAACATGAACCCCCCTCCCACCTCCCTCCCCATAACATCTCTGTGGGTCATCCCCATGCACCAGCCCAAGCATGCTGTATTCTGCGTCAGACATAGACTGGCGATTCAATTCTTACATGATAGTATACATGATAGAATGCCATACTTTTAAAAACAGATCTCCCATTCTTCCCTCTCCTTCACCCCTTACCACTCTCATTCTACTTCCTGTGTCAATGAATTGGAATTACCTTTTAAGGAGGGTAATATATATGTGGAATCAGTATTTGTCTTTTCATGACTGAATTGTCTCACTTAGCATTATGTCCTCAGAATTCAATCTATTCATTTCTGTGGCAAAGTTCTTTCTCTTCTATTGCTTACATATTTCTCAAACTATTTTTTTCTCTTCTTTATGCCTTAACTTGTGCTTTGTTAAATTCTCTGCATCTTTTTTCCTGACACAATGAAATAGCCTCCAGGTAATCTTCCTGAATAACCTGGCCATGACTAATTCATCATCCACTACTGTCATATTAGGTTATTATTATTACAATTATTACTATTATATTTCTTATATTTCAGATTACAAGTTAACCAAATTCCTCCTTGCTTAAAATATTATACACTATTCCAATTGTCTAAAATTCTCTTAAAGTTTAGGTATATGGGATTCAACTTTTGATACATTTTAAATATTAAAAATTGTGTCCTCTGAGTATAATTGCTAGATATACATTCATAATTTTTGATAACAAGGAACATGGACTTCATGCTTCATTACATTCTTGATAAAACTCAATATTCTCAAATTTGCATCTTATTAAAAAGGAGCAATTCAAATATCATTATTTTCATAATAAGATTATGGAGTTATGAATTTAAAGCAAAACATAGAGTAACAAATACATGATTGTTGACCATTTGCAAGGCAGCATGGTGATTTCAGAATATGCCATCTGATACATAGGAAAGTACCATTTATATCTATTGTGGAAGGAACCCAAGAATGAATCACTAAATGCTGCACATCAAGTATGGCCCTGACCACATGTTATACTTTATAACCATTATTTTAAATTCAATCTTCATTATTTTACCCAAGAAGTAGACTAGAAAGTGTTAACATTCTGTGCCATTTTCAGTGAATTACTATAAAAGAGTATTGTCTAAGTGTTATAGATAAAAATTGACAGTTTGTTGTTAAATTAGGAATGTAATTTCATCTATTAATATATAATAAAGACACTATGAGCATATTTACATATTCTTATCATTGCCAGAAGGGAAAATGAAGAATGTCTTAGTAGCTGGAAGCTGAGAACTGGGTTATGAAGTTCTCAAATACAAATAACTGCCACAGAATGACAGCGTATTGCTATGTGTGTGTTCAGTTGCTCAGTCATGTCTAACTCTTTATGGATCCTATGAACTGTAGCCTGCCAGCCCCTCTATTCATGGGAGTTTCCCAACAAGAGTACAAGAGTGGGTTGCCATTTCCCTCTCAGTATTGCTATGGCTCGAACTGATAAAACCAAAACACGTGGTAACCACAAAATTAAACTCAACAGATGATAAATGTAAAGGCACACCTCTAATAACATCAACTTGAGACTTGTTCCAAACTTCTAGACAAAATACATCCCAAGATAACAAAACACTGAATTATTCTCTCAAGTAGCAGTAACAGAGCATAGTTCCTTCCCCCTTCCTTTTTTGTTTTTTTAATATTTTAGGTGAAAATAAGTCAGTCTTTCACTATATAAATATAATTTAACTATAGGGTTTTGCAAGTGCCTTTTATCAGATTACCACTATTCAAATGCTGTTTTTACTATAAATGGCTGTTAAATTGTGGAAAATATTTTATCTGCATCTATTGAGATAAGTGTTACTCTTTCAAAATAGAAATATGATATTTTACAGTGATTCAGTTCAGTTCAGTAGCTCAGTCATGTCCAACTCTTTGTGACCCCATGAATTGCAGCATGCCAGGCCTCCCTGTCCATCACCAACTCTCAGAGTTCACCCAAACTCATGTCCATTGAGTCGGTGATGCCATCCAGCCATCTCATCTTCTGACATCCCCTTTTCCTCCTGCCCCCAATCCCTCCCAGCATCAGAGTCTTTTCCAATGAGTCAATTCTTCACATGAGGTGGCCAAAGTATTGGAGCTTCAGCTTTAGCATCAATCCTTCCAAAAAACACCCAGGACTGATCTCCTTTAGAATGGACTGGTTGAAACTCCTTGCAGTCCAAGGGACTCTCAAGAGTCTTCTCCAACACCACAGTTCAAAGCATCAATTCTTCAGCACTCAGCTTTCTTGACAGTCCAACTCTCACATCCATACATGACCACAGGAAAAACCATAGCCTTGACTAGATGGACCTTAGTCGGCAAAGTAATGTCTCTGCTTTTGAATATGCTGTCTAGGTTGGTCATAACTTTCCCTCCAAGGAGTAAGCGTCATTTAATTTCATGGGTGCAGTCACCATCTGCAGTGATTTTGGAACCCAAAAAAACACAGTCTGACATTGTTTCCACTGTTTCCCCATCTATTTCCCATGAAGTGATGGGACCAGATGCCATGATCTTAGTTTCTGAATGTTGAGCTTTAAGTACAGTTATTAATCTGCTAATATTTACCAACCTTACCTCCATTGACTAAAATCACTTGGTCATTATGTATTTCTACTGTATATCTACTACAGAATTTTCTTTATCTGACATTGTGTTATGAAATTTCAAGTTTGTGTCATGATTGCATTATTCTCCACTTTTATATTTTTATAATGTATTCGGTTTTCATAATATTGGTCTCAATTTCTGGCTGTGAGCTACTCTCCTGTCCTCATTTTCTTTATGGAAGAGTATTATATAATTCCTATTATTTGCTCCTAAAGTTTTTGATAGAATTAGTTAGGAAAAACGTTTTTGCCTGAGGTAATTTTAAGGGGAAAAGCTGCAACACAAATTCATTTTCTTTAATAAGTTTTGGGCTATTTAGGTGACAAATTTCCTATTCAGACAACTTCAGTAGTTTGTGACCCATAAAAATATGTCCATTTCAACAAAAAAATTACAATTTTTAATCTCTTTATTGGTATCCCTATGTGTTCAACACGGTTCTCCTGATTGTTTTTAGTTCTTTGTCCTTCAGTGCTTTGAGCATACTTAAGGCAGGTAATTTAAACTCTTTTTCTTAGGAAGTCCAATTACTGGGGTTCTTCAGAGATCTTATTATATTTCTTTTTATGAATGGGCCACACTTTTCTGTTTTTCTGACTGCTTTATAATTTTTTTACAAAAACTATTTCTGATATTGTAATATGGTAATGACAGTCCACTCCAGTACTGTTGCCTGGAGAATCCCATGGAGGGAGGAGCCTGGTAGGCTACAGTCCATGGTGTCGCAAAGAGTCGGACACAACTGAGCTACTTCACTTCACTTCAACACTTGAAATAACATTTTCGCTTCTTCCTAGAGAATATTATTATTGCTTATTGAGAGCTGTAGTCATCCACTTGTTTAGTGATTTTTTTTGAATTATTTAGCAAGGACTGTGTGCTCAGTTGCTCTGTTGTGCCTGAGTCTTTGCCACTTCAAAGACTGTAGCCCTCTAGGTTCCTCTGTCAAGAATTCGGAGTGGGTAATCTTTTGTATTCCAGGGTCTCTTCTTGACCCAGGGATGGAACCCACATCTTTTGTGTCTCCTGCACTGACAGCCAGATTCTTTAACACTGTACCACCTGGGAACCCCATAGAAAGGACTTTATCCCTTGGCATATGCATCATTGTGTTTGCATTCAGTTAGTGAGTGACCTGACAAAGATTTCTTTAAATGCCTGGATCCAATAAGAGAAGAAAAACATTCTGTTGCTTTAAATTCTTTCAACAGTATCTTACCAGGAAGGTTTTTCAACCTCATCAGGTTGAAATAGCTAGACTCTTTGCTGATCTCTCAGCAAACTGTCAGATCAAAACACACAACTAAGGTTTTGAAAGACTGGGTTCTTATTGCTCATCCTGGCATCAGCAAGCTGTATTAGGAACGTGGACCACATTTTCTATATCTACCTAGCATAGAGCCAGGAGCATGGAATTGTAGATGTTGTTAAATGTCAAAATTCAGTGAAATTTACCTGTTTTGTTTGTTTGTTTGTTTTTAAATCAAGCCTCTACTGGACACTGCAAGTGCTGAACTAGACTTTATACTTCTAAAATAACCAAAGCTAGGAGTTCTTGCCAGTTCAGTTGAGTAATTGACCCATGGAACTTTCTTACTCTACCATCTTCCATGGTATCACTTGGTGAATTTTTAAAAGTACAAATTACTTCAGAAAATATTCATTATGCTTTTGAGGAAATTCTAAAGAATTGTGCATTATTTATATTTTCTAATCAAACTAATTCCTTTTCTCACCTGTCCAACTTTCTGAAACTTTTACATATTCCACAGCTTTCTTGTTTTCATCTCTGATTTTCATCATAAAAAACTAATTTGAAATTAGAAATGCCATTTTATCACATTTTTTCCACTCTTGTTATGTTTGGTATATTCTTAGATTTCTTTTTTTATATATTAGTTTTTATTACCAATGAATGACACAAAAAGTAAATTGATAAAATAATAAAAAATTTTAAAAAGCTATTGAATAAATGAATGAAAAAGTAAATAAGAAGAGTCATTTGAGGACCTAAGGATATATAGAAGAACAAATTGTCAATTCCTGATGCAAAACAACAGTAATTAAACCAATTAAATGAACCACCTTAAAAATGCTTTATAAAAGAGTAATAAAAATAAGCATGTATTGAACATATTAACATAAAAGTATTTAGGACTATGATTTTTCTTACAAAGTAATGAAGAGGAGCTCAGTAGTGAAATGTTGCCAAGTGAGTTTCTTAAAAGTTTCATAAAGAAATCAGAAGCTATCCTACTGAAACAAAACAAAACAAACAGTAATAAAAATGGAGTGTTCACAAATAGAGCAATGATGCCTTTGTTCATAACATTGATATATACTATAAAACAGAAACCAAAGAGTTCTGTAAGGTTTACAAAAGGATACTGAGGAAACAACCAGTGGTGCAGGTATAGAACTGAGAGGTAATGATGTCTACCAAGATAATGAGGGCAATTTAAGTGAGTGTGTTTGGTGAGCTCTCCTGCACTAGTGGTGCTGATCTGCAGTTGAATGAACAAATAGTTTAGCATAGAATGAATGAAGGTTATCACACTGTTCTTCCTTTTACATGAGAAGCAACATATCTCCTACCTACTACTAAGCATTTTATAACTCAAGTGTGAAAAAGTAATAAGAACCAGAAGCAGTATCAATTCTTATAGTACATGAAACAAAAAGATCTATACAAAATGCATACTGTGCTATGTAAAACAAAATAAAACAAGAAGCATCCTTCTGACTCAAACTTGGTATACAATTAGGGATCTCATATTGGAACAAAAGTTTTATTGTCTGTTTTCAGCTTCCTGATAAATTATAAATTTATCTCCTGGATTACTAGAATTGCTATAAAATGAACTTTTGTTATATTTTCAGTTGTCTATACTACCAGTCTTAAAGAACATTTCTTCTTGAAGTAAATGATTTCATGAATTTCATGATTAGCTTATTTATCAGAAAATATGTTATGCTCAAAAGCAGCAATTACAGAGAGAATATTTTAAAGAAATTAGAAGTTTTCTTAATGAAGAGAAACACAGGAACTGTAATAAAGAAATGTTGGAGGGCATACAGAAATTATATTAATTCTATCTTATTTGGATAATTATTCTGATATTATATTTTAAATCCACAAAGTGTAGTCTGTAAGTTAAAGCCAAATATAAGAGAAAGAGTATGAAAATGGCCACTTTACAATTTTTACCACCTGAAAATGTATTAATATTAGCATATTCAATTGAGCTATGACCAAGAAAGAAAATGATAATTTTAAGTAACATAATTTAGAATTAATCATTTGACAAAAGTTTTGGAGCATTCAAAACTGTTAGTGTTGGACTAGACTCTTGAGTTACTGTGTGAGTCATTCATAACTTTCAACATAAAAAGTTCTTTTGAGAAATCTTCATACCAAAAACCAATTTTCAACAATCTACTTCATTTCCCTCCCAGCACATTTAACATAATGATATTTAGCCATCTTATTGTACATCCAACAAGTCCATTCTGAAGATCAGCCCTGGGATTTCTTTGGAAGGAATGATGCTAAAGCTGAAACTCCAGTACTTTGGCCACCTCATGCAAAGAGTTGACTCATTGGAAAAGACTCTGATGCTGGGAGGGATTGGGGGCAGGAGGAGAAGGGGATGACAGAGGATGAGATGGCTGGATGGCATCACTGACTCAATGGACGTGAGTCTCAGTGAACTCTGGGAGTTGGTGACGGACAGGGAGGCCTGGCGTGCTGCGATTCATGGGGTTGCAAAGAGTCGGACACGACTGAGAGACTGAACTGAACTGAACTGAACTGATTGTACATCTAAGTCTCTCAATTGTTTTCAGACTATCAGAAGAAAGAATTGAGTGAAAAGGACACTACCAACATGATATATTTATCATCAGCAAAACTATGTATTAGGTTTATTGGATTATTCAAAATTCCATAAAACAGCATGGGCCTTATATTTTTCTATCTAATAACTTTTTCTGTTAGAGAGGAAGGATGAAATGGCACAATCTAGTATGGTATATGCTTGAATACTCTGATTTCAGATCATGTGGTGAGAAGCGGAAGTTAGTTTCTTTACTCCACCATACTTCTCCTGGTCAAATAACATATGTTTATGAGAGATTGTTATTTTAAAGGAATACGGAGAGAATTAATCCTAAAACTGACTTTTATTTTTATTTCCTAAGACAGTATTGGCTAACAGATAATTTTTTAAAGGAACTAGGGTATTTTTAAAATATCATATGTTTAAAAACATAGTGAATAAAACCAGCAGATAAATATACTTAATCCTATTATATTATAAAAAGTTATTCCTAAACCAATTATAAGTTCATTTTTTAAAAATTTTAATCAGATATTAATTTCAGATCAATTAATTTGTATTATTGTATAGTATTTTCATTACATTAATAAGAATTTATTTACTTTAGCTTTCCAAAGCCTGAAAGTGAAAGTGGTAGTTGCTCAGTCCTGTCTGATTCTTCATGACCCAAAATACTATAGCCCACCAGGCTCCTCTATACCTGGAATTCTCCCAGCAAGAATACTGGAGTGGGAAGCTGTTGCTTCTTCAGGGGATCTTCCCAAACTCAGAGATCAAACCCAGGTCTCTTGCTTTGCAGGCAGATTCTTTCTTGTCTGAGCTACCAAGGAAGCCCAGAATATATTTAGTCATTATGTCTAATGAGAAATTAATTTCTTATGATTTTTACATTTCAATTAGTCAACTATCAATAAAAATCAAATACCAGAGTAGGGTACATATACACAGCTTTATCAAAAACTACTCTGCCCTCTATCATACTCCTAATTTTGAAAATAATAGGTCTATCTACTCATTGTATTTATTATAAATGATAAGTAGCATTATTTTGTTTCCATAACTTCTAAAACAAATAAATGAATTACATCATGTATATTTCTAAACTTGACATGTTATTAATATATGTTACAAAGTATACTGAATACTTTTCTGCTTCTTACAGTAGTTCATAAAACACATAAGAAACTTATATGAACTGAAAATGAAATTATACTTACAATGGGTGAGAAAACCTGAGTGATATTTTCTTAGTCCATTGGATTGAAGAAGAATGAAAACAGTTGTAATGGATGATAGCCTCACCTTCACTTCGTGTTGGTTTTCTGAAATGACACCTACTACTATCTCCTTCTGAAAGAGATGGGAATACCAGACCACCTGATCTGCCTCTTGAGAAACCTGTATACAGGTCAGGAAGCAACAGTTAGAACTGGACATGGAACAACAGACTGGTTTCAAATAGGAAAAGGAGTACGTCAAGGCTGTATATTGTCACCCTGCTTATTTAACTTATATGCAGAGTGCATCATGAAAAACGCTGGGCTGTAGGAAGCACAATCCAGCATATTCTTGGAATCAAGATTGCTGGGAGAAATATCAATAACTTCAGATATGCAGATGGCACCACCCTTATGGCAGAAAGTGAAGAGGAGCTAAAAAGCCTCTTGATGAAAGTGAAAGAGGAGAGTGAAAAAGTTAGCTTAAAGCTCAACATTCAGAAATTAAGATCATGGCATCCAGTCCCATCACTTCATGGGAAATAGAAGGGGAAACAGTGAGACACTTTATTCGGGGGGAGCTCAAAAATCACTGCAAATGGTGATTGCAACCATGAAATTAAAAGACGCTTACTCCTTGGAAGGAAAGTTATGACCAACCTAGATAGCATATTAAAAAGCAGAGACATTACTTAGCCAACAAAGGTCTGCCTAGTCAAGGCTATGGTTTTTCCAGTGGTCATGTATGGATGTGAGAGTCAGACTATAACGGAAGCTAAGTGCAGAAGAATTGATGCTTTTGAACTGTGATGTTGGAGAAGACTCTTGAGAGTTCCTTGGACTTCAAGGAGATCCAACCAGTCCATACTAAAGGAGATCAGTGCTGAGTGTTCATTAGTAGGACTGATGCTAAAGCTGAAACTCCAATACTTTGGCCACCTGATGAGAAGAGCTGACTCATTTGAAAAGCCCCTGATGCTGGAAAAGATTGATGGCAGGAGGAGAAGGGGACGACAGAGGATGAGATTGTTGGATGGATCATCAACTCAATGGACATGGGTTTGAGTGGACTCCAGTAGTTGGTGATTGACAGGAAGGCCTGGCATGCTGTGGTTCATGGGGTCACAAAGAGTCGGACATAACTGAGCGACTGAACTGAACTGAACTATCTCCTTCAACTTATTCACAGTTGATTGAGTCTGGGACTCCGGCATATGCTAAGGTCCATGCTGCCTCAGAATGCTGCTTATAATTCATTGATGTTGTCTACAATGAAATATTTTATGAGGTAAAGTAAAAAGCAAGAGTAAACTTTTGCCTGCAGTGTTAATCAGAATGATCAACAAAGTTACATAACCATATGAAAATTTGAGTTTGTCCAAAAGCATATCATGCTGATTGATGGATTATTAGACCAGGAGCAAGCTTTCTTCCACTTGCTATACAAGTAAAATTCCTCAAGCTCAGTGTTCCTTTTTTGCAATGCAATTTACTGAATAGGCACACTTTCTTTTTAGCCCATCAGTGTCAGTTTGATCACTATTAGCTCTCTATAGGCTTTGGAAAGGTTCCCTGGGCAGATGGTGAAGAATCCATCTGCAATGCAGGAGACCCAGGGTTCAGTTCCTGGGTCAGGAAGATCCCCTGGAGAAGGGAATGGCCACTTCAGTATTCTTGCCTGGAGAATTCCATGGACTGGCTCCAGTCCATGGTTTCACAAAGAGTCAGAAGAGACTGAGTGACTAAAATTTTCACTTTCAAGCTTTGGAAATCACAGGAAACTTCTCTAGTTACTGCTTATTTCCCATGAATAATAAAGTCCCTCACCTCTAATCCAGAATCTTGCGTCTTCTAATACCAAGTTAGTAGTCGGCTAACTTGTTAGACTGACATGTGGTAAAATCACAGATCTTTCATGGTTCTTGACAGTTTCCTGATATAATGGTGTAATTTCCAGTTCAGCCTGAATAATAGCCACAAAGGGTGAATGTGAAATAAAATTTCCCAAATTAAAAATACATTAAACTTTCAGTTTAACAATCAGGACAAAAAAATCAAAGCCACATACATCAACATGACAACTGTTTGCTCCAGAATTTTTTTTTCCTCAGATAATTATGTAATCCAGTGAATAATTTCATTATATGTGTCAATAATTTCCCCTAATTGATTTTTTTCAAAATAGACCTCTCATATTAGCCTATTTCTCAGGGCACTAGTTCCTTCAAATGAACAAAGCATTTTCTTATTAAACAACTCTTTATTTAACTAAATTTTATTCAAGATCTTCCAGTACAAAACTTATACAATTCACCCAATTGAGTTCAGATTTCCAACAGTGAAAGACTCACCGTAAGCCACTGAAATCCAGATCCCAAGTCTCCATAAAATTCTCAGGCTTCTTTTGTTGAGACATCAGTAAGACTTTAAGTTGGTCCTCTTCCTTTGTGCAGGAGGTAATAAACTTGTATCTGATTCATTGGGTTATTATTCTGTGTGTGTGTGTGTGTGTGTGTGTGTGTGTGTATGTGCATGTGCATGCGTGCACGTGTGCCTGTGCACATGTGTGTGTGAGAGAGAGAGTGAGAAATCTGGGGTTAACAGTATTAATGGCTATTTTCAGATGTCTACAGCTCTACTAAGCTTCAAAAATACCCTATTAGGTTTCAGGGTTTTTTTTTTTTTTTTTTAATCTTTTGGGTTTTCTTTATTTACTTCACCAAATAAGGAGCAACCATATTTTTAATGGCTTGCAATGTTGCCAAATAACAATGAATTTCTCTGAATTATCTTCAGTGTGTCACAAGAAAATGCACATTAACCACAAACTAAAAAATATGAAAAAGAGGATGGATTGCTAAAACAATGTCAAGAAGCAATTGTAGCATCATATAAATAAATATATAAATGAATTACTTGAAATATTTTTCCCATTAAACTAATATTAAGCAATTACAGAACTTTAAAAATCATTGAATAAACTACTAAGGAAAAACATATTTGTCCATGGAAAGCTTGCTTTGTTTCATTTGTATCAAATAATTATCTACAGAATTCAAGGAGAATGTATCTGCAGAATTCTGGCTTTCTTTTACTTCATATCTGGCAATAAGGAAAAGCTATAAAAGCCAGTAATGAAGAACTACATGATTCAATATTATATATTTTGAATTAGCAAGTCTTAATTTTTCTTAGTTGTCATATTATACAGAATTTCAGTTCAGGTCAGGTCAGTTGCTCAGTCATGTTCAACTCCTTGCAACCCCACGTACTGAAGCACACGAGGCCTCCCTGTCCATCACCAACTCCCAGAGTTTACTCAATGCCCATTGAGTCGGTGATGCCATCGAACCATCTCATTCTCTGTCATCCCTTTCTCCTCCCACTTTCAATCTTCCCCAGCATCAAGGTCTTTTCAAATGAGTCAGTACTTTGAATCAGGTGGCCAAAGTACTAGAGTTTCAGCTTCAGCATCAGTCCTTCCAAAGAATATTCAGGACTGATTTCCTTTATAATGGACTGGTTTGATCTCCTTGCTGTCCAAGAGACTCAAGAGTCTTTTCCAACACCACAGTTCAAAAGCATCAATTCTTTGACGCTCAGCTTTCTTCATAGGCCAATTCTCCCATCCATACATGACTACTGGAAAAACCATAGCCTTGACTAGATGGACATTTGTTGGGAAAGTAATGTCTCTGCTTTTCAATATGCTATCTAAGTTGGTCATAACTTTTCTTCCAAGGAGCAAGCGTCATTTTATTTCATGGCTGCAATCACCATTTGCAGTGATTTTTGAGCCCCCCAAAATAAAGTCTCTCACTGTTTCCCCTTCTATTTGCCATAAAGTGATGGGACCAGATGCCATGATCTTAGTTTCTTAATGTTGAGCTTTAAGCCAACTTTTTCACTCTCCTCTTTCACTTTCATCAAAAGGCTCTTTAGTTCTTCTTAACTTTCTGCCATAAGGGTGGTGTCATCTGCATATCTGAGGTTATTGATTATTCTGGCAATATTGATTCCAGCTTGATTCTTGTGCTTCATCTAGCCAGGCATTTCTCATGATGCACTCTGTATATAAGTTAAATAAGCAGGGTGACAATATACAGCCTTGACGTACTCCTTTCCTGATTTGGAACCAGTCTGTTGTTCCATATCCAGTTCTAACTTCTGCTTCTTGACCTGCATACAGTTTTCTCAGAGTCTGGTCAAGTGGTCTGGTATTCCCATCTCTTTCAGAATTTTCCAGTTTATCATGATCCACACAGTCAAAGGCTTTGGCATATAGAATTTACCAGGCATTTTATCTTTTTTTTTCTTTCTTTCTTGAAGTTATTGATATTAGAGGGATGATTTCATTATTTTTACCAATGTGCAATCAAATGCAAACTCTCTCCATTTAAGCTCTCTAGACCAGATTTTTCTTCATAGTAGTCAAGCCCGCTTTAACAGAAATAATGTGGTTATAGCTCTTTTTCTAAGTATGCTAAGCTTTGATTATAGACTGCAGCAGAAAATGCCTTTGACTACTACAGAAAAATGTGTCAAATACTATTTGAAACTTTAGTAAGTTGCAATAGGGAAAATGTCTGCTATCTTTCAGCTAAAAAGTCTTAAAAAACATTTAAATAAAGTAGATTAAATTAAAACTTATTGATCCTTAATTTTAATGTATACTTAATAATGAATAAAGATGACATTTTTTCTGTTGATGGGTGGGTGAGGAAGACAGTAAAAAGTCTTTCAGTAATTTTCACACTTTGTAAAACAATACCAATTCTATCATCCCATGCCTAAGCTTATTTAATATTAATAATAATTATGTAGCAAAAAGCAAAATTCTGCTTAGCTTCAGTGCCAAAGAAGTGAAACTAAATTGATCATAAACTATAAAATTATCTATCAACATCACTAATTTAATAGATTTTGAAATAGAATTTTTCTTAATATCTATAATTGTATATATATAGACCTGTTCTCTTTTTAATTAAAATGCTATCTTCTAGTGGTAATAATTTCAACCCAGTTTTATGTATTAAAATTACTATTTAAAATTATACATCATTTATAGGTAATAAATGTAGACAGAGTCAGGCGCTATGGAAAGAATCAAGCCCAATAATCCAATGAAACAAGCAAATCTATAGATTATTGATGATACAGATAACGTTTGATATCTAATCAGATAAATGTGCTGGAATGACACAAATCCAAATCAAAAGATTGTTCAAAGTCAAGGATTAGTAAAGTTGGATAAAGTCATACAAGCAGACCATTCTAAGTACTCAGATCAAATAAGTATCTAGGATAGCAAGCTAAGCTTGAAAGGTCAGGCAACCATGAAAGCATACTAGGTGAAAATGCAAAGTCAAAGTTGAAAAGATTACATGAAAATATAGTTTTCAGCTTATATTTAGCAACAGAAAGAAGCAAGTATCTAAGAACAGAGGGCTTTGATTATGAGGTTTGATAATTCAATATTCTTCCTTTTACTCTAAGATTCTATAGAAATGCATTAAATGTCCATGAAGTACAATTTTAATGTAATTACAGCATGTTCCTCTTTAAAAATCTACATACAGAGAATGAACAATATGAATTAAGAAACCAAAAAAAGGAGGGAATGAGTAATGAGAAACTCATACCACAGATCCAGATATCTAGCATAAGGAGCAGTAGCAAGAACTATTTTTGAAAATGGGTCAATGTTTCTTGAAGCAAGAGAGCATTATAATCTCTTCAAGGATTCCAGAATCGTGGTTAGAGTATGAGTAAAAATGATTATGGACAAATGGGCAAGATTCCCAGGGAGAGTAGTATAGAGTGAAAGTTGGGTTTGCTAGTACATTATTTGCTAGGGTTCCCTGGTGGCTCAGATGGTAAAGAATCTGCCTGCAATGCAGAAGACCTGGGTTTGATCCCTGGGTCAGGAAGATCTGCTGGAGAAGGAAACGGCAACCCACTCCAGTATTCTGGACAATACCATGGACAGGATCCTGACGGGCTACAGTCCATGGGGTTGCAAAGATTTGAACACGACTGAGTGACTAACATTTTCACTTCATTTCACAAACTTGTTTACTGAATTCCACTTAGAAGCCAAACTAATTTTTATATTTTCAAATGCCGTTTTTGTAAAATATAAGTAAGTGGAATATATCTAAATTCTGCTCATAATTCTAACAGAAAATCAGTGGAAATATCACCTGTAATGGGGTAAAATACAATTTATCAACCTATGGGCTACAGAAATATCTCCAGGGTGGTAGAAATAAAATTCTAAATTGAAAATCATTAGAAAAGTAAGTCATGTGTGGTAAAATAAACTTAAAAGTCAAGACTGTGAGCTTGGCAAAACTGACATTAAACAATAAATCAAGAAGACAGAAGCTCAGAATGTGAGGAACAAATCAGGGTTAACAGTCTAAAAGAGGTTCAGGCAAGTCATTTCATGAGTAAGCACAAGAAAAATGTTAGAGGCCCATTTTTAGGTATATCAGCAACATGGTATAGGAGTATGGTGGATAGCTCAAAGGAATCATGTGTAACTGGTCAGAATGTATGACAATATGTCAAACTTAATTCATAAAAAATGTAACAAGTTGGAGCCTCACTTTTAAACTTCCTCCCTGGAGGTCAGGATATAACATATCTTAAATTTGACATTTCTAAATAGTTATAGTACTACAAAATTGAACTCCAGGTTTTGAGTTCCAAAAATATTAGGAAAAGCATTTGATAAAATTCAATATCCATTTATGAAAAAAATGTCAACAAAGTGGGTGTAGAGGGATGTACCTCAACATAATAAAAACCATGTTTAACAAACCCACAGATAGCATACTTAACAATGAAAAACTAGAAGCTTTTCCTCTAAGATCAAGAATAAGGCAAAGATGCCCAATCTAATAACTTTTGTTCAACCTAGTTTTGGAAATCCTAACCACAGAAATTAAGCAAGAAAAATAAATTAATAAAATATACAAAGGAAGGAAAAAAGAAGGAAAATTGTCACTATCTGCAGAAGACCTGATACTATATATAGAAAATCCTAAAGACTCCATCAAAAAACTGTTAGAACTAATAAGACAAATTCAGTAAAATCACAGGATTCAAAATTAATACATGGATGTCAGTGGTGTTTGTATACACTAATAATAAACTATCACAGAGAGAAATGAAGAAAGAAATCCCATTTATAATTGTATCAAAAAGAATAAAATACTTAAGAATAAACAAGGAGATGAAAGACCTCTGCCCTGAAAACTAAGAAACTGAAGACACCAATAGTAAATGGAAATATATTCAGTGTTCATGAATTTGAATAATTAATATTTTAAACTCATTACTACCAAAGCAATCTACAAATTTAATACAATTCCTACCAAAACTTTAATGGCATATTTCATAGAACTAGAACAAATAACTCTAAAATCTGTATGCCAGCCACAAGAGATTGCCAAATAGCCAAAACATCTTGAGAAAGAAGAATAAACCTGGAGATATCATGCCCTGATTTCAAACTATACAATAATAATATAGCACACTACTGGCACAAAGACAGATCAGTGAAACAGAACGGAGAATCTAGAAATAAACTTATACATATAAGGACAATTAATGTATGACAATGTATACAATGAAGAAAGGGTTGTCTCTCTCTTTGAGGAAGAGTATTGGGAAAACTGGACAGCCATATGCAAAGAAAAAAATATACCTCATCTTATACTATACAGTAAAATTAACTAAAAACTGCTTAAGCTTTGAATGTAAGACATGAAACTATAAAATTGCTAAAAAAAAAAAAAAAAAATCCCATAACCTCACTGACAGCAGTCTTAGCAATGTTTTTGTGGATCTGACTCCAAAGCAATGAAAACAAAAGCAAAAGTAAACAAACGGGACTACAACAAACTAAAAAGCTTGTGCACAGAACAGGAAACCATCATCAAAGATAAAAGGAAACCTGGATTGAAGAAAATATGTGTCCAAAATAAAGGAACAACTTGTACAACCCAGCAACAAAAAACAACACAGTTGAAAAATTGAAAAAAATAGGCAGAGGATCTGAAAAAACATTTTTCCAAAGAAGACAATGACATGGCCAACAAATACATAAAAAGATGTTCAACATCACTAACTATCTCAGAAATGCAAATCAAAACCACAATGAGATGTCACACTTGTTAGAAGGGCTAGCATCAATAAGACAAGAAATAACAAATGTTAGAGAGAATGGGAAAAAGGAACCCTTGCGCACTGTTGGTGAGAATGTAAATTGGTGTAGCCACTATGGAAAAGAGTATGATCATTTCTTAAAAACAATAAAAAACTACAAATGATTCAGCTCTTCTACTTTGGATATTTATCCAAAGACTATAAAAACACTAATTTTTAAAGATACATGCACCCCTATGCTCACTGAAGCATTATTTACAATAGCTGAGACTTGGAAGCAAACTAAGTGCCCATCAGTGGGTGAATGGATAAAGAAGATGTGACATAAATACACAGTGGAATATTAGTCATAAAAAAGAATGAAATCCTGCCATTTGTAATAACAAGGGTGACCCTGAAGATACTATACACTAAGGGAAATAAGTCAGATGGAGAAAGACAAATACCATATGATTTCACTTATATGCAGAATATAATAAAGTAAAACAGAGAAACAAACAAAATAAATAAAAACAAACGCATAGATATACAGATCAGATTAGTGGTTACCAGAGGAAAAAGAGTTGTTAAGTATGCAAAATAGGTGAGGAGGTCAACTGCATGGTGATGGATGGTAACTAGACTTGGTGGTGATCACTTGTAGTGTACACAGGTGTCGAATTAGATACTGCCATATAACTGAAAGATAATTTTAAGTCATTATATATTATATATGCATAAAATTAATGTGTTCTTATTTTAAGCAAATAATTCTGTACAGATATGTGCATTTTTTCTTATAATACAAATTTCAATATGGATATCATTTTCATTTTAAAGCTGAGGAAATTCACTATTAGAAAAATGTTAAACATATGGCAATTTCAAAGAGCTAATAAACAATATATACAGTATTTTATTCTAGGACGATTAGACTGAGTGCCTAACATCTATTTAGTATTATAATTATACATTAAAATTTATTATATTTTTATCTATAATTCTTTGAGAGAAAGAGAAATCAAAGAAAATAATAAGCATAGTAAAAAGTAAACTTTTGTTTCAGCCAATGAAATATTTGTTCTCATTAAAAAAAATGACAGAGTTGATGTCAAATTAAATTATCTGTATATTGAAAATAGCATAAAAATCATCATTTAAACTTACATCATGTATTATTTTTAGTTTTTTTCAAAAAGATTGGCTGAACCAAGGTTCTATTACTGCTATAAAAAGGAAGTAAAAAATCTATTCAGTAAATATGAAACCATACCAACAAAACCGCAAACATACATTTTGGGGTTCAGAGAGATACAATATAAATATTAAATACATTTTGAATAAGTAAACTTAAAGAAGATACTTTTATATTCAAAATGTTATTCTCTCTCCTGAAGTATACAAAAACTTGAAAACGAGGAATTAGACAAGTAAATAAAACCTGAATCTATGTTAGATTCTTGTTTTAAGCAGATATACAGAAAGAACTTTAGAATAAATTTATGTATCTCAAAGGATTACAAAGAGCAAATTTATGCACAGGAAGGGATCAGATAAATCTAGCCTGTGTTAAAGATCACTTTTTGTGTTATGATGAATAAACTATGTGGGTAACTAAGGTTGAAAGATGTGTAAATTAGATTTCCACAATTTTTTTTTTTTTTTACAATGTAATAGCAATGTGATGGGGAAGAAATATACACACAAAAATAATAAATGTATTACACATATGGATCTCACAATGTATTAGAACTTTTCTCCCCCCAGTTCTAAGATCTCTGGTAGTTTAAATTACTTCAGTATGTCTGACGCAGGATACAGCATGCTTGGGGCTGGTGCATGGGGATGACCCACAGAGATGTTATGGGGAGGGAGGTGGGAGGGGTGTTCATGTTTGGGAACACATGTAAGAATTAAAGATTTTAAAATTAAAAAATAATAATAATCAATAAAGTCATATTTCCATCTAAAAAAAATAAATAAATTACTTCAGTATTATTTTAACTATTATTTTTTAGTTCGGCTCAGTTCAGTTGCTCAGTCGTGTCTGACTCTTTGCGACCCTATGAACCACAGCATGCCAGGCCTCCATCACCAACTCCTGGAGTCCACCCAAATTCATATCCATTGAGTCAGTGATGCCATCCAATCATCTCATCTGCTGTCGTCCCCTTCTCCTCCTGCCCCCAATCCCTCCTAGCATCAGGGACTTTTCCAATGAGTCAGCTTTTCGCATGAGGTGGCCAAAGTATTGGAGTTTCAGCTTCAGCATCAGTCCTTCCAATGAACACCCAGGACTGATTTCCTTTAGGATGGACTGGTTGGATTTCCTTGCAGTCCAAGGGACTCAAGAGTCCTCTCCAACACCACAGTTCAAAAGCATCAATTCTTCAGCACTCAGCTTTCTTCACATTCTCTCACATCCATATATGACCACTGGAAAAACCATAGCCTTGACTAGATGGACCTTTGTTGACAAAGTAATATCTCTGTTTTTTAACATCCTGTCTAGTTTGGTCATAACTTTCCTTTCAAGGAGTAAGTGTCTTGTAATTTCATGGCTGCAGTCACTATCTGCAGGGATTTTGGAGCCCAAAAAAACAAAGTCAGCCACTGTTTCCAATGTTTCCCCACCTATTTGCCATGAAGTGATGGGACCGGATGCCATGATCTAGTTTTCTGAATGTTGAGCTTTAAGCCAACTTTTTAACTCTTCTCTTTCACTTTCATCAAGAGGCTCTTTAGTTCTTCTTCACTTTCTGCCATAAGAGTGGTGTCATCTGCATATCTGAGATATCTGCATATTTATTGATTACTTACTGCTATATACTTTTCATATCTATCTTATTTAAACTAACCAAAATCCTATGAGGTTCTACTGTTACTTTTTTGTTTTATACCACACTTTATTTTTAATTTTGGAAAGCATTTTATATGTTTAGAAAGAATGTCTTAACGTTTTTAAAGAAACTAATTCTAATTTAAAAAATCAAAAATTATAGTAGATACAGGAATGGAAAGTAATTTCTCAACAGCTCTTAGAAAAGAAACCAGTAGGGGAGTGATTCCAGTGGCTGAGAAAATAGATGGTTTCCACATATTTGTATAATAGTGTCTCGTCCTAAAAAACAACATGACTAGTTATACTCACAACAGTAAAGTAAACATTCCAAAATTATCTTTAAACCAGTTAAACATCTGCTAACAGAATTCTAGTAGTTTATTTTGTACAGCTTTTCCAGTAAATGAATGGATGTCTTTATTCATTGTTTGCTAAAATTACATTGGACCCTTTCCTTTGGAAAATATTTATTCATAAATTAGTTTTCTTTGTATTATCCTATAGGGATTTCTGTCCATATAATTCTGAAATAACTAATGTATTTGCATCTACCATATAGAATTAAATTTTTTCTAACTTTCAAATAAGGTTTAAATGAACATACTCTGTGAGTCAATATACCATGTAAATCCATCTATTAGGTTAAAAAATCAGTGTTAATCCTTTAATTGAAAGCCTGTCTCTCATTTCCATCTCATTAAGTTAATTTACATTCTGCTTTTCTTTAAATAATGACAATTATTTAAATCTTTAATTTTGAAACTAAATGCAGGATGTCAGATTTAGAAAAACAAAACAGCGGTTTTGGTAGTTCTGGGCTTGATGGTGAGCCATGATCATAATTTCCAATACTTCCCCCCAAATCTAGACATTGGAAGAGTCTAATCATGTAAAGGTGGTACATTTATTCAGTACCAATATCTCACACATGTTAAATCTCACTAACATGGTCAGAGAAAATGTTAACCCCAAATCTACCACTGAAGGTGATATGATCACTGCCCCACCTGAAGTTACTTCAGGAAACATCCAAGTACAAGATGCCAAATCTTCATTTCAGCCCATCTGAAAATGATGCTAAAAGTACATTATGAATTCTGTCATAATTTTGCTGAAGAACTGAACTTGGCATGTCTGTCATGTATCAATATAAATGAATTGGTAAAAAAAAGTCAGTTAGCCTTATGTGAAATCACCCTAAGTTTACCCAACAGCCCTCTAACTTCTGCCTTCATTCATTCATTCCTCTGTGTCAGACACCATTCCAGGCACTTGGAATTTTTCATGAATGAAACAGAATAATCACTCCATATTTGTAAAGCATTTGGGAGATATCCATGCTTGCCTCTTTCACTATTTTCTAGTTTATTCTGCCTACTCTAAGCCTCAGAGCATGGTATTATCTTACTTTCCTAAATGTAAAAATTATATATATTATTTCTCTACTCTGTGTATATGTGTATATTTCATAGACAAGAAAATATTATACAAATTCCATTTAATATATTATCATTTGTATGATTATCTTTTCCTTTAATTGGTTATTATTCTTGTTCCCTAAATTTAGTATTGTGTTTTAAGTAATTGTAACTCCAGTACTCTTGCCTGGAAAATCCCATGGACAGAGGAGCCTGATAGGCTGCAGTCCATGGGGTCACGAAGAGTCAAACACGACAGAGCGACTTCACTTTCTCTTTTCACTTTTATGCATTGGAGAAGGAAATGGCAACCCACTCCAGTGTTCCTGCCTGGAGAATCCCATGGATGGGGGAGCCTGGTGGGCTGCTGTCTATGGGGTCGAACAGAGTAGGACACGACTGAAGCAACTTGGCAGCAGCAGCAGCAGCAACCACCTTATAAATTATGTTTCTCTCAAGAAAATATAATAACTGATTCCAAATGTGAGTACTATTACAAATAATTATAGTTATACAAGGTATGTTTTTATTTAAATGGCCCTTTGTTTGCCAAGCAGGCCTGTTATATATCTTAAAGGACACATTTATCACACTTAGTGCTTCTATGATGGCTCAGTAGGTAAAGAATCTGACTGAAATGCAGGAGACCCAGCTTTGATCCCTGGATGTGGAAGGTCCCCTGGAGAAAGGAATAGCTACCCACTCCAGAATTCTTGCCTGGAGAATTTCATGGATAGAGGAGCCTTGTAGGCTACTGTCTAGGAGGTCACAAAGAGTTGGACATGGCTGAGTGACTAACACTTTCACTTTTACTTTCTTTATCAAACTTGTCCATATAGTATGAATTCAAATTATGGCTAAAATTGTCAGATTTCTTTACTATTTAAAAGGATATGATATTGTATAGTATTTAGTAAATTGTGAAAAATGATACAAGTTTTTATTAATTTTTAAAGGTCATTAAAATTCTCATTATAAAGTTAATTCTTACTTTATCTTATTTGTGACATATAACAAAAGAAAAGAAGAAGAATGTTAGCTAATATTCTGGACAAAAGTGAACAGAAATTAAATATAACAACGTTCCTGCTCTTTTTATTTTCACTTCAAGGATGTTAGCTCACTCTATTAAGCAAAATTATTTAAACATTCAGTTGAAAAGCATATCATAGCTCATTTCTTATCAACATATTTTGTTTAGATATTTAGAGGCTCTGATACAAGAGGACAAAATGAAAATAAGACAAGTGGTAGAATCAGAAAGAATATAAAGGATGAAAATAGAAGCTATATAAAGCTTGAATTAGAGTTCCAACTAAACCAATGAGTATTTGAAACCTATTACATAATAGATAAAATATGTGTAACTCATAAGCTATTTTTGACACAGATGACTGTTTACACGAAGTTTAAAATTCTTTATATTTCTATCAACATTGTGACAGTATTGGCCAAAATTATTGCCTTCTAGTTCAATCAGTCGCTCAGTCGTGTCCGACTCTTTGCGACCTCATGAATCAGAGCACGCCAGGCCTCCCTGGCCATCACCAACTCCCAGAGTTCACTCAGACTCACGTCCATCGAGTCCGTGATGCCATCCAGCCATCTCATCCTCGGTCATCCCCTTCTCCTTTTGCCCCCGATCCGTCTCAGCATCAGAGTCTTTTCCAATGAGTCAACTCTTCGCATGAGGTGGCCAAAGTACTGAAGTTTCAGCTTTAGCATCATTCCTTCCAAAGAAATCCCAGGGCTGATATCCTTCAGAATGGACTGGTTGGATCTCCTTTGCAGTCCAAGGAACTCTCAAGAGTCTTCTCCAACACCACAGTTCAAAAAATCAATTCTTCCGGACTCAGCCTTCTTCACAGTCCAACTCTCACATCCATATATGACCACAGGAAAACCATAGCCTTGACTAGACGGACCTTAGTCGGCAAAGTAATGTCTCTGCTTTTGAATATGCTATCTAGGTTGGTCATACCTTTTCTTCCAAGGAGTAAGCGTCTTTTAATTTCATGGCTGCAGTCACCATCTGCAGTGATTTTGGAACCCCAAAAAATAAAGTCTGACACTGTTTCCACTGTTTCCCCATCTATTTCCCATGAAGTGATGGGATCAGATGCCATGATCTTCGTTTTCTGAATGTTGAGCTTTAAGCCAACTTTTTTGCTCTTCTCTTTCACTTTCATCAAGAGGCTTTTGAGTTCCTCTTCACTTTCTGCCATAAGGGTGGTGTCTTCTGCATATCCGAGGTTATTGATATTTCTCTTGGCAATCTTGTTTCCAGCTTGTGTTTCTTCCAGCCCAGCGTTTCTCATGATGTACTCTGCATATAAGTTAAATAAGCAGGGTGACAATATACAGCCTTGACATACGCCTTTTCTTATTTGGAACCTGTCTGTTGTTCCATGTCCAGTTCTAAGTGTTGCTTCCTGACCTGCATACAGATTTCTCAAGAGACAGGTTAGGTGGTCTGGTATTCCCATCTCTTGCAGAATTTTCCTCAGTTTATTGTGATCCACACAGTCAAAGGCTTTGACATAGTCAATAAAGCAGAAGTAGATGTTTTTCTGGAACTCTCTTGCTTTTTCGATGATCCAGCAGATGTTGGCAATTTGATCTCTGGTTCCTCTGCCTTTTCTAAAACCAGCTTGAACATCAGGGAGTTCACGGTTCATGTACTGCTGAAGCCTGGCTTGGAGAATTTTGAGCATTACTTTACTAGCATGTGAGATGAGTGCAATTGTGCAGTAGTTTGAGCATTCTTTTGCATTGCCTTTCTTTGGAATTGGAATGAAAATTGACCCTTTCCAGTCCTGTGGCCACTGCTGAATTTTCCAAATTTGCTGGCATATTGAGTGCAGCACTTTCACAGCATCATCTTTCAGGGTTTGAAACAGCTCAACTGGAATTGCATCACCTCTACTAGCTTTGTTCATAGTGATGCTTTCTAAGGCCCACTTGACTTTACCTTCCAATATGTCTGGCTCTAGATTAGTGATCACATCATCATGATTATCTGGGTCGGGAAGATCTTTTTTGTACAGATCTTCCGTGTATTCTTGCCACCTCTTCTTAATATCTTCTGCTTCTGTTAGGTCCATGCCATTTCTGTCCTTTATCGAGCCCATCTTTGCAGGAAATGTTCCCTTGGTATATCTAATTTTCTTGAAGAGATCTCTAGTCTTTCCCATTCTGTTCTTTTCCTCTATTTCTTTGCATTGATCACTGAAGAAGGCTTTCTTATCTCTTCTTGCTATTCTCTGGAACTCTGCATTCAGATGCTTATATCTTTCCTTTTCTCCTTTGCTTTTCACCTCTCATCTTTTCACAGCTATTTGTAAAGCCTCCCCAGACAGCCATTTTGCTTTTTTGCATTTCTTTTCCATGGGGATGGTCTTGATCCCTGTTTCCTGTACAATGTCACAACCTCATTCCATAGTTCATCAGGCACTCTATCTATCAGATCTAGGCCCTTAAATCTATTTCTCACTTCCACTGTATAATCATAAGGGATTTGATTTAGGTCATACCTGAATGGTCTAGTGTTCTTCCCTACTTTCTTCAACTTGAGTCTGAATTTGGTAATAAGAAGTTCATGATCTGAGCCACAGTCAGCTCCTGGTCTTGTTTTTGTTGACTGTATAGAGCTTCTCCATCTATGTCAAAATTCTTTATAACCACTGTGCTTTAATAAATTAATTTTTTTAAAAATTCTCTATACCCAACGTACCTTAATCCTGGCAAACCCATTGACATCTAATTTTTTTTTTTTTAAGTGGGAGGAAATTTAAACTGAGAGAGATTCTGACTTGAGTGTTAGTTGCACTACTCTTCCTAAAATTGAGCTTCTTGTACAATGCTTACATTTGGGGCTTTACAAAACCCAGTATGTTTACCATATGGAGCAAAAGTATTAGATTCTACAAATAATATAATAATACTTCTGAAAATAGACATTAATGTAAAGATCAGGGCAAACAAATTTAGAATAAACTAATAATATATCTTTTTCAATAAGTCAACTCTTTCCATGAGGTGGCCAAAGTACTGGAGTTTCAGCTGTAGCATCATTCCTTCCAAAGAAATCCCAGGGCTGATCTCCTCTGATGCTGGTAGGGATTGGGGGCAGGAGAAGGGGACAACAGAGGATGAGATGGCTGGATGGCATCACTGACTCGATGGATGTGAGTCTGAGTGAACTCTGGGGGTGGTGATGGACAGGGAGGCCTGGGATGCTGCGATTCATGGGGTCCCAAAGAGTCGGACATGACTGAGTGACTGAACTGAACTGAACGGAATAATATATCTTGGTTTTGTTTTTTTTATTTCATGTTTCATAGGAACATTCTAGGTCTATTCCAAAAAATAACATTGAAATAAATTTTAATTAAAATCAACACACAGAAATCCCTTGCATTCCTATACACTAATAATGAGAAAGTAGAAAAAGAAATTAAAGAAACAATTTCATTCACCATTGCAACGAAAAGAATAAAATACTTAGGAATATATCTACCTAAAGAAACTAAAGACCTATATATAGAAAACTATAAAACACTGATGAAAGAAATCAAAGAGGACACTAATAGATGGAGAAATATACCATGTTAATAGATTGGAAGAATCAATACAGTGAAAATGAGTATACTACCCAAAGCAATCTACAGATTCAATGTGATCCCTATCAAGCTATCAGCAATATTTTCACAGAACTAGAATAAATAATTTCAAGATTTGTATGGAAATACAAAAAACCTCGAATAGCCAAAGCAATCTTGAGAAAGAAGAATGGAACTGGAGGAATCAACTTGCCTGACTTCAGGCTCTACTACAAAGCCACAGTCATCAAGACAGTATGGTACTGGCACAAAGACAGAAATATAGATCAATGGAACAAAATAGAAAGCCCAGAGATAAATCCACACACCTATGGACACCTTATCTTTGACAAAGGAGGCAAGAATATACAATGGAGTAAAGACAATCTCTTTAACAAGTGCTGCTGGGAAACTGGTCAACCACTTGTAAAAGAATGAAACTAGATCATTTTCTAACACCGCAAACAAAAATAAACTCAAAATGGATTAAAGATCTAAATGTAAGACCAGAAACTATAAAACTCCTAGAGGAGAACATAGGCAAAACACTCTCTGACGTAAATCACAGCAGGATCCTCTTTGATCCACTTCCCAGAATTCTGGAAATAAAAGCAAAAGTAAAAAATGGGATCTAATTAAAATTAAAAGATTCTGCACAACAAAGGAAAATATAAGCAAGGTGAAAAGACAGCCTTCTGAATGGGAGAAAACAATAGCAAATGAAGCAACTGACAAACAACTAATCTCAAAAATACACAAGCAACTTATGCAGCTCAATTCCAGAAAAATAAACGACTCAATCAAAAAATGGGCCAAAGAACTAAATAGACATTTCTCGAAAGAAGACATACGGATGGCTAACAAACACATGAAAAGATGCTCAACATCACTCATTATTAGAGAAATGCAAATCAAAACCACAATGAGGTACCACTTCACACCAGTCAGAATGGCTGCGATCCAAAAATCTGCAAGCAATAAATGCTGGAGAGGGTGTGGAGAAAAGGGAACCCTCTTACACTGTTGGTGGGAATGCAAACCAGTACAGCCACTATGGGAAACAGTGTGGAGATTCCTTAAAAAATTGCAAATAGAACTACCTTATGACCCAGCAATCCCACTGCTGGGCATACACACCGAGGAAACCAGAATTGAAAGAGACACATGCACCCCAATGTTCATCGCAGCACTGTTTATAATAGCGAGGACATGCAAACAACCTAGATGTCCATCAGCAGATGAATGGATAAGAAAGTGGTGGTACATATACACAATGGAGTATTACTCAGCCATTAAAAATAATAAATTTGAATCAGTTCTGATGAGATGGATGAAACTGGAGCCGATTATACAGAGTGAAGTAAGCCAGAAAGAAAAACACCAATACAGTATACTAACACATATATATGGAATTTAGAAAGTTGGGAATGATGACCCTGTGTGCAAGACAGCAAAAAAGACACAGATGTGTATAGCGGACTTTTGGACTCAATTGGAGAGGGAGAGGGTGGGATGTTTTGGAAGAATGGCATTGAAACATGTATGCTATCATGTAAGAATCGAATCGCTAGTCTATGTCCAATGCAGGATACAGCATGCTTGGGGCTGGTGCACGGGGATGACCCAGAGATATGTTATGGGGAGGGAGGCGGGAGGGGGGGTTCATGTTTGGGAACGCATGTACACCCATGGTAGATTCATGTCAATGTATGGCAAAACCAATACAGTATTGTAAAGTAAAATAAAGTAAAAATAAAAATTAAAGAAAAATAAATAAATAAATAAATATAAACATTAATGAAGAAAATAGATTAGAATTATTTGTAAAATGTCACTCTCTTATTCTCCCACAGCTCACTTTATGTAACTAATAAAAGATTAATTACCTTTATTATAATTATGTTTACAGTATTTCTCTCTAGATTCCTTTCTAAGCCTCTAGAAGACAAGTATTATATTTTATTAAATTCTGTGTCACAGATTTCTGGTACAGTGACATTATACAATAGGCACTAAAAAACATTGCTGAATAAATGGAGGACATTACTTTAAAAAGAAAAACATAGGGGTGAATCTCATAATTTCTGCAACATAAGTTCTTAAAATATGGCAAAAATAACTTTTCTAGATAAACTTATGCTGCTTAGAGTGAAATAGCACTCTTTTAGGGTTATTTTGCATTCTGGAAATAAGTTATTGTATTTGTACTAAATTTTAACTTTCATCTTTTAAAGTTGGTAGCTGGAAAGTCCAAATATCTATCATATATTTAAAACAGATAAATGAATTCCTGGAGATCCACCAAGACCCTTGAGAATCCTTGCTAAGTGCATGGCAAACTTACTTCTAGGAGAAAAAAAAAAAAGTTAGTTGTGGTGCTTTCCTTGTCAATACCCAAGAAACAGGCTCAACAGATGGATGATCAAAGGAGCTGACCATGCTGCTATTGTTATGGCTAACATAACTAGAATTGATTTATAATCTAGAGTTTATTTATAGTAACTGATTGATTCAACAAGTGTTTCCTACATGCTGTTTCCTGAGCTGGAGCCCAGGAGATCAAATTTAGTAACTTGCAGTTTATGTTCTAAATGAGCTGTCAATTTAGAACAAGAATGATAGCTCAGTCATTGTTTGTATCATTAAAACACATCATTACAGGAGGGTAAGAATGCCATTGGGGTTTTCATATTTCAAAATTGTCAACCTACTTTTGAAAATCAGTAATTTATTCTATACATTTATTGCTTCTCCAGTGATAGCTGCTTAGGAGATTATTTTTGATCATTTTTAAAAAAAGTGTTTCCTATAATCAATCATACAAAGTAACACCCAGGAAGGGTCAGAGATTTTTCTTATTTCTATAAAACTAAATTTTAAATCCATTTGTAGTTTCTCATTGGGGCCATTTTATTGGTAATGTGTGCCCTCATTTCCCTCTAAAAACTCACCCTGAAGCAAGGACCAGATTCAGCTATGCTATTTTGGGAAGTGATTTTGAGAAACAGTAGTGACTGAGTGGGAAGACTGAGACAGGAAAGAAGAAGAAGCCTACTCAAAGGTAAGTTTCAAATGACCACTATGTTAAGAGGACTAGCCTCATTCCCACTAGGGAAACTCTGAGGATCTTTATACAAGTAATCTCAGAATACAGCTGGTTTCCTCGAGTAAGAAGTAAACTGTGAGGTTCTTAGCTTTTCCTCATGGCTTGGAGAGCTCTGGTGAAGTTGACATATCTTCTGCTACTACAAGCAACTAGCCTGTGTAGCTGAACCACTAAAATCTAAGAAAAAAAGAAGATGAATTCAGAGGCTGATTTTGACAACTGTCTAGTTTCTAATTCTCCATAAACATCTGACATTTGCATAATTTGATAGTTTGAATCAAATTTGATATGTTCCTGAGACTCTAGCTTTTTAGACTAAAATCAACATGGTGATGGCAAATAGGCTAAATAAATAAGAAACAAGAACAGCCCTTTGTATATACCTGTAATAAAACTTAGCTATTGTCAAGATGTGATTATATTAATGATATTTTATGTAATAAAATATAAACTGTCTTTAAAAAGAAAAGTAAACTGTGATAACATGACTTAGGGCATAAGTGGCCATCAGATTTTTCACTTCATGTTTGAGAATACTTCCAAACACAGGTGGCTCTGCTTACATATACTGCTGCCCAAGCAGAATGTTGGCTTCTGGTGACAGATTCATTTCTATAAAATATAATAGTACTGGTTTTCTAATAACACAATGTCCAAATCCTGGGTTCATAAATATTAGATTTTATCATTTTGTCTAGCTGATGTATTCCTGTTCCCCAGTGATTTGCAAATGAAAAGGCAGGAAAAGTATGTATATATTTTCGTGATTCAATAGTTTTGTTCATACATACTCACGTGCCAAATACACAGCCCTGAAGTAATGAAGGTAAGAGAAGCTATGTAGTTCTGTCTTGAGTACTTTTGTGGACTGTGCCAACCTTACACAGACAGAGCTACTATAACATCTCTGTAAGCCCAACAGTATTCAGGGGCTTGTGAGAGGCCTGGAGTGTGCAGGGAGGATGGCAGTGATGTTATGGAATCACTTACCTGAAAAGACCTTTTTCCCAGTTTTGCTTGATCTGTTAGAATTTCAATTTCACCTTTATAATTATAAGTATTCTTTAGAATTAATATTTAAAAAATCCTTATCTCCAGTTCTATGTGATAAGATGGAACAGACAACTATTTCCTTCTCAAAATATCTTCTTGGTAGTGTCTGTGAAATGATAGATTTACTACTAAGCACTTAGGGAGATTTAAGAAAAAACTTACCACAATGATCATCAATTCTAATGTGAAGACTGTATCAATTCTGGCAGGCACCAACTACTCAAACTGAGAATTTTATTCATATTCAGCTTTGTTCAACATGTTTCTTAGCCTGGAAATATTCACTTTAGTGACATAAGCCTTGCTAGTACTCAGGCACTAATTTATAGAAATTATCTGAGAAAAGAATAATATTGAGCATGAATATTTTTTAAGCCCCAAATAATGTTTGTTCCTGGAAGGTTAAGGTAGAAATCTCCCTTTTTACATCCTATCATCTGGTTGCCTTCCACTTCAATTAACTAAAAATTTGGGGAAATTTTTACATTAAATTTATCATCTCTACAACAATAATAGACTATTCTTAATATCCTCTGAAAACTATCTTTTACCTTCTAGAATCCAATGGCCACTAGAGGGCTACTATTAGGGCTTCCCTGGTGGCTCAGAGATTAAAGCGTCTGCCCGCAATGCAGGAAACCCTGGTTCGATCCCTGGGTTGGGAATATCCTCTGGAGAAGGAAATGGCAACCCACTCCGGTATTCTTGCCTGTGCCTGGAGAATCCCATGGAGGAAGGAGCCTGGTAGGCTACAGTCCACGGGGTCGCAAAGAGTCAGACACGACTGAGCGACTTCACTTTCACTTTTCACTTTCAGAGGGCTACTATTAGGCATACTCAGTTGCTTGTTGAAGCCCTGACCTTACCGACACTACAATAACTTAAAGATGCATTATTTTGAAAGGAGATGAAGAGCAATGTGAACATTGATCTTCATTTTGATCTTTCACAGTCACCATAATTTTTCCTCTGAGAGTGTATTATATAAACAAGAATGTCACTTATAAACTATCAAAGATATATTTTCTATTTGAGATAACCAGTGACTGTCCTCTAGACTCAAATTTCCAAGATGCCACTATAGGTTGTGAATAGCTGGTGTATATAAATGAGTTCTAAATAAATAGATTATTAATCCACTAAACACCAAGAGTCTCTCTATACAATTCATGATATATGCTATGCTGCTGCTAAGTCGCTTCAGTTGTGTCTAACTCTGTGCGACCCCATAGACGGCAGCCCACCAGGCTTCCCCATCCCTGAGATTCTCTGGAACCAAAATAAAAAATTGTTACTCTATTTTGATATAGTCAACAATCTGATGAAATATCGTAAAACTAGGAACAACAAAGTAATGCAATTTGGTACTGATTATAACTGCAATGAGGGTTACAAAAATGCAAAGAACAGTGACTGCAAGAGGTAGTACATAAGGAATTTAGATATTAACCTGAAACATAGAAAATAAAGTTCCCATTAAAGTAAGAAAATACTTAGTCTTAAAAGTGTAAATAATCTGTGAAAATTAAGAATATATACATCCAGAAACAGCATTGTTTTGCCGAGTAATCTTTCCAATTAGGGCAGTTTTGGTACAGTATAGAATAAAAGTGAATAAATACCAAGTAATAAATTAATAACATTTTCAGACTCAGACAGGAAAACTCATACATCTTCATACAGAAATTGATAGGTTAAAGCTTGTTTAGAAAAAAAAAATATCTTACTAGTGGTTTCAGATAAATTGGTCTAAGAAAATTCTATCAGAGAGCTTGTAGAAAAACCACTGGATGGAGTTATAAAAATGAGAACAAAAATGGTGAGGAGAAAATAGACAAATAAAGTACAATTGCAAGGATGCTCAAAGGAAAAACATTATTTCAATTTTCTCTAAGATTATTACCTGAAAATAATGAAAGGAAAGAAATAAAATGATGCCAAGATCTCTAATTTTTAATAATCAATAAGGAAGAAATGTGCAAAGTTAATTATGTAGGGATAACTAGAGAATAAAACCAGTTGGGCAGGAAGTACATTAGTTTAACTTTGGAATATGATCATCTTGGGCTGAAAGCAAGACAATAATTAGAAATGTGCTCAAGCCTGTTGAAACAAACAGAATACAGTAAATACCAAAGAAGAGCAAGGGTTGTAAATTTGCTGCTTGTCAGCACCATTGGGTGAGTAATTGTTTCCTAGTATTTAGTATAAAGCGATAATTTGCTAAAGGACAAAATATTTCAAAACAGTCCCAGACAAATACAGAAGAATGGTAAGAAATAGGAAAAAGAGAAGAATTTGTAAAAATAGAGGGAGATTTTAGGAAGGCAATCAGCCTTAATGTAACATATTGTATTTCCTTTGACATCTTGCTTGAAACAGTTTAAAAGTCACAGCTCTTAGCCATTTGAGCTTTTATCATAAGAGCATTTGAAAAAGGTGAAAGTGGACTTGCTATTGATTTTAAACAACTAGCAAACCCAAAATCAGAAGTTCCAGTCAATTTTTAAACATCTGTACTCTTAGAAAATGAAACACAAACCAAGTTATGCCACTCCTCAGCAGCTCCCACCTTAAATTAGATACCAGTTTACTGTATCAAGCAATGTATGAGGATGTGATACTTGCTTGGAACTGCTTTGTAGAATATATAGGGTAATTATTGACTTTAATTCCAAGTCACATTGTATAGTGTATATTTTGTAAACCCCACATGCACCAATAATTAAACAAAGAATCAAAGGAAAAAAAAAAACAATATGGAATTGCTATGAGTAAGAGTATCTGGACTCTGGACTGTGAGCAACTGAGAAAGTCTTAAATCCATGGCAAACAACCAGATAGAGTCTTAAAGACTAGCAAGCAGGGCTGTGTTCTTTAGATTCACATTTTCTGGATTTGGCTCACCAGAGTTTTAATCTCAGGCAACCAGCTTGCTGCATCTTTGCTTAATACCTTCTGGGTGGAAACTAATTTTACTGTTGATTAGGTAGGAACATATTTGAGCTTGTAGTACTATTTAAAGGGACAGAATCCAACTATTATTTTTTTGTTCTTTACTGATCATTTAGTAGATATATAATTACATGTATATAGATATGTAATTATATATGTATAATTATATATTATACAAATATATGTATATGATACATACAATGGGCCTTTCAAAGTAAATCATGAATATCTATTTAATTTGATGAGGCTAAAAGAAATAAGATCCCTGAAATTTTATTTTTGGAATGACACAGCATTAAAGTTTAACACCCCCCGACAGCACACACACATTTATGTTTTTGTATAGAGTCAAACCGCATAACTTTTCTCAAGATTTGATGTTTTTTCTTTCCTATACTTTGCTCTTTTTCTCCTTCTAACATAAATTACTCTGACAAGTATGTTCCAGTTACATGCCAAGTGTTCACAATGTGCTAGGTATCTATACAATGTACCTTCTCAACATAAGTGGGTTTGGTTTGTTTGTTGTTGTTCAGTTTGGCTTGTTTACTATTTACTAAAGGCAAAATTCTGAATGTTTGTAAAAGAACTGAAGAAGAAAGAAATGTCACACCATGTACAGTCACCAGATGAAATGAAGTGATATCACTAAATTCATTTTTATATCATTGCATCTCTATGATTGAAAGAAAGAAGAAAGCAATAAATAAAGGAAAGAAACTGCCAGCTGACAATGAAACAAAAGTTTATATTTGTCTAATCCCTGTTATTATAATCTCCCTAATTTTGCCACTAACCTATAACCTCAAATATATATATAACTTGTATAATAAAAACTGGCTTTTAATGATTTTATAATTCAACATGCAAATAAAACTTCTGGTAATACACAATATGCTAACCATATATTTTAAAGTTTATTTTAACTTAAACTTGAAAATGTATGTTCTTCTTTAAAAAGAGACAAAAAATGTGCCATTTGCAGAGATATGGATGGACCTAGAGACTGTTATACAGAGTGAAGTAAGTCAGAAGGAGAAAAATAAATATTTTATAATATTGCTTATATGTGGAATTGAGAAAAATAGAACCAATTACTTATATACAAACCAGAAATAGAGAAACAGATGTAGAGAACAAGCGTATGCATACTAATTGAGGAAGAGAGGGTAGGATGAATGGGAAGATTGGGACTGATATATACACACTACTATGTAAAAAATAGATAACCAATTAGAACCTGCTGTAAATTAGTACAGATAACTCAACTCAGTGCTGTGTGGTGACCTAAATAGGAAGGAAATCCAAAAAGAGGAGATATATGTTTTCATATAGCTGATGCACTTTGCTATACCACAGAAACTAATATAACATTGTAAAGCAATTATATGCCAATAAAATTAAAAAGAGATAAAACCTAGTTCTTATAATCAAAGTTTAGTAAATGTAGGCTGAAAACTGAGTAAATAAATAAAAGCTTTGGGAGTTTTACTTTGATAATTGTCCATATATTCTTTATTCACATTAAGCTTTTTCTAGGACTACATTGTAAATATCTAAACTAAAATCATCAGTACTGAAGCAGAGAGCCTTTGGAATTCTCCAGGCAAGAATACTGGGTTGCCATTCCCTTCTCCAAGGGATCTTCTCAACCCAGGGATGGAGCCCATGTCTCTCACATTGCAGGCAGATTCCTTGCCATTTGAGCTACCGGGGAAGCCCTAACATTCTTAGGGAAACACTAAATTACTCAATTATTTAAATTAACCTATTAAATAAAGCTCAACTATTTCTCTGTTCTATTTACTTTGATACTAATGTTTCAGAGGTTCTCTAAGGCAGAAACAATATAATGTCTCTCTAATCCAATCCTTACCAAATATAAGGGTGTGCTAGTGAGGATTATAATGACTAATATTTGTATACTATATTGTTTATTCCAAGGTCCCTTTAAACTTGACAAAAATGTTACTAACATAATCATTGCTCCTTTTGTCTTCAAGCATAGAAGGTTTAATCAGCATCTTCAGTTCATGTCCCATTACTATCATTCACAAAAGGCTCTTCTCTTATTTTAATTACAGTTATTATATTTTCCCCTTTAACACCATACCCAGCCTCATTTCTCTTTGCCCTTTCCATAGATATTCATATTAACAAATTCATTTTGCATGTGTTCTTACAAATTTGGGGATATGTTCTCATGCCTATAATTTTAAAAGTACATTGTAGTACATACCTCCTTATGTTTCTTACTTTTATCCCTAATCATGCTTTTAGTTTTATCCTAAGGTTTTTATTATGGAAAAAAATACATAACTATTTTTAAGTATACAGATCTGTGGCATTAGGTACATTCACATTGTGCAGCTATCACCAGCATCCATCCCCAGAAATTTTTCATCTTCCCACACTGAAATTCTGCTCCTGTTAAATACTATTTCCCCAACCCCACCACCCTCCAGTCCCTGACAACCACTGTTCCACTTCATATCTCTGTGAGCTGGACTACTCTAAACTTTTCATAAGTAGAATCATACGATATTTGTCCTTTTATGATTGATATAGTTCATTTAGTATTATGTGCTCAATGTTAATCCATGTTATAGCATATGTCAGAACATTATTTTAAAGGCTGAATAATATTCCATTGTGTGTATATACCACATTTTGTTTATCCATTCATCTGTCCGTGGGCACTTAGGTTGCTTACAACTTTTGCCTATTGTGAATAATGCTTCTGTGAACTTGAGTATAGAGATATCTGTTCAAGTTCCTATATCCACAGTTTTTTGGATTTATAACCACAAGTGGAATTTCTGAATCATATGGTAATTCTTTGTGTATCTTTTTTAAGAACCACTATACATTTTTTTCACAGAAGCTGCATCATTTTATATTCCCAAAAGAACTGCACAAGAGTTCTAATTTTCAAAGCACTGCTTTTACATAAACATTTTTTTAAAATTTAAGTGCAGTATACCTTTATAACCAACCTAGACAGCATATTAAAAAGCTATCAACAAAGGTCCATCTAGTCAAAGCTACAGTTTTTCCAGCATTCATGTAAAGATGTGGGAGTTGGACCATAAAGAAAGCAGAGTGCCAAAGAACTGAAACTTTTGAACGTGGTATTGGAGAAGACTCTTTAGAGTCCTTTGGACTGCAAGGAAATCAAACCAGTCAATCCTAAAGGAAATCAGTCCTGAATATTCATTGGAAGGACTGATACTGAAGCTGAAACTCTACTACTTTTAAAAGTAGTGGATGCGAAGAACGGACTCACTGGAAAAGACACTGATTCTGGGAAAGATTGAAGGCAGGAGGAGAAGGGGATGGCAGACGATGAGATGGTTGGATGGCATCACCAACTTGATGCATATGAGTCTGAGCAAGTTCTGAGAGTTGGTGATGGGCAAGGAAGCCTGGCATGCTGCAGTCCATGGGGTCACAGAGTCTGACATGACTGAGTGACTGAACTGAACTGATACCTTTATAAAAATACATACAACATAGGTGGAACATAAGTGGAAAACTTGATGAAATTAGTCAAAATAAACTTATTGTTTTAACCAGTATGTGGATGAAGTAAGAGGATATTGCAACTCTCCAGAAACCAACTTCAAATTTCCTAATTATGGGCCCTTCCCCAAATGTTAACATTCCTATAAAAACTGCATGTATTCTTGTTTTGGGGATTTTTACAATAAATATTCATTTGTGTATGCTGCTGCTGGTGCTAAGTCACTTCAGTCGTGTCCGACTCTGTGTGACCCCATAGATGGCAGCCCACCAGGCTCCCCCGTCACTGGGATTCTCCAGGCAAGAACACTGGAGTGGGTTGCCATTTCCTTCTCCAATGCATGAAAGTAAAAAGTGAAAGTGATGTCATTCAGTTGTGTCCGACTCTGTGGGACCCCATGGACTGTAGCCCACCAGTCTCCTCCATCCATGAAATTTTCCAGGCAAGAGTGCTGGAGTGGGTGCCATTGCCTTCTCCATCATTTGTGTATAAACTGTCACTAAAAATTTTCTTTGTGGTATCTATTGAGTTGGACAAAATTGAGTAACATGAATAAAACTGGAAGAACTTTTCACTCAACGTAATACTTATTTTGTGAAATATAATAATCAGTTCAGTTCAGTCACTCAGTAATGTCTAACTCCTTGCAAACTCCATGAACTGCAGCATGCCAGGCTTCTCTGTCCATCATCAACTCTCAGAACTTGCTCAAACTCATGTCCATTAAGTAACAGGTATTCATTTTCATTGTAACATATATACACATACATAATATAATATAAGATTATTCATATATACCATAAATGTATATATGTATATTTACCCCAAGAAATGAATACATACAAAATTTTATGGCTATACTGAATACATTTGCCCAGTCTAATATTTATAGGCATTGGGTTATTTTTGCCTTGTTATGAACATTCTTTGGAATTCTTTCCTGCTTTAACATTAGCATTAATTAATATTTTTGTTATTATTTTCAATCCTTGAATATGGTATATACCTGAATCTATTTGTTTCAGTAATTTTTTTATGTTTGGTTCATCTTTAGAGCTCTGTTAGATTTTCAGATTTTCATGCCTTTTAATACTATTATAAAACATCATCATACTCAAATATCCACCTATAAAACTATGTGTACCTCCATTCAATTACTTCCAAGTACATCAAAATATTTTATGTGCATATATATTATATTTTGCTATATAAAAATCCAAATTATATTTTTCTTAATATCTCTATCATAAAAATCTTGGTAAGGAAGATTAGGCATGTCAAAAAAATGAATTTTGTAAATTAAGCATTTTCAGGAAATTGATTTTTGGATACAAAGAACACTGCAAAATGTAACAACTCATATCTGAAAAGAATGGATATACACACACACACACATATTGATGATTCATTTTACTGTACACCTGAAAGCAACACAAACCTATAAGTCCAATATACTCTAATAAAAATTTAAAAATAGAGATTTAAAAAATGTAACACTCAGAATATGTTTGCAGTGAAGAGAAATTATACTGTGCGAAATGCAGATAGGCATTATACTTCTTACTTCATTATTGAATTGTTCAAATGACATGATAGGACACTAGAAGAAGAATATTTATGTGTGAAATATGACAGAGTTTCAGTTTCCTTTATTTTTACAATACTATTCCCATATATTGATAATATACTACTACTTATGCAAAGTGCTTCAGAAAAATGCATAAAGTAGGTCAAATTGCATTTTAAAATATATTAAATTTCAAGTGTATGTTTATTGGAAATGATTAATAGTATATTTCATTATGTAAGTCTAAAGCTCACATATTGGTTTCTAACTGTTTTTGCCTTAGAAAGAGTTAACAGGACACCATAGACAATGGTTGATTTCATATTTAAGTCAATACAAATTCATATCTTTATTATGATAAAATAAAGACTACTGAAAAACTTTGAAGTGGTTTTGAATAGATCTAGTCTGGTATGAAGAGAAGGCAGTGGCACCCCACTCCAGTACTCTTGCCTGGAAAATGCCATGGAGGGAGGAGCCTGGTAGGATGCAGTCCATGGGGTCACAGAGAGTCGGACATGACTGAGCAACTTCACTTTCACTTTTCACTTTCATGCATTGGAGAAGGAAATGGCAACCCACTCCAGTGTTCTTGCCTGGAGAATCCCAGGGATAGGGAAGCCTGGTGGGCTGCTATCTATGGGGTCGCACAGAGTTGGACACGACTGAAGCGACTTAGCAGCAGCAGCAGCAGTCTTCTATGAAAGAGAAAGAACTAAACTTCAATCTATAATTATTTTTACATAATTTGTAAATACCTAGCACTATTAGGTAAGTTTTATTCAAATATATTATTTTATTATTACATTTAATTATTTATGCAAAATGAATAAGTGCCCCTCCATACACAAAGATTAAAACAAAATTTTTTGATGAATGCTATTCTGAAGTTTGAGACACTTGTATCTATCCAGAGTAAAAGGCATATTATCAGCTTAATTGTCCCCTGAGTCTGGAAAGCATAATATTCAACATGCTACCTGCATCAGCAAATTACCAATGGTATTTTTCACAGAATTAGAACAAATAATTCCACAATTTGTATGGAAATACAAAAGACCCCAAATAACCAAAGCAGTCTTGAGAAAGAACAGAACTGGAGGAATCAATCTTCCTAACTTCAGACTATACTACAGAGCTACAGTCATCAAGACAGTATGGTCCTGGCACAAGACAGAACTATAGATCAGTGGAAAAAAATAGAAAGTCCAAGGATAAATCCACACACTTATGGACACCTTATCTTTGACAAAGGAAGCAAAAATATATATTGGAGAAAAGACAGTCTCTTTCAACAGTAGTGCTGGGGAAACCAGTCAACTATGTATAAAAGAATGAAACTAGAACACTTTCTAACATCATATACAAAAATAAACTTGAAATGGCTAAAAGATCTAAATGTAAGACCAGAAACTATACAATTCTTAGAGGAAACCATAGGCAGAACACTCACTGACATAAATCACAGCAAGATCCTCCATGACACACTTCCCAGAGTGATGGAAATAAAAACAAAAATAAACAAATGGGATCTAATTAAACTTAAAAGCTTTTGTAAAACAAAGGAAACTATAAGCAAGGTGAAAAGACAGCCCTCAGAATGGGAGGAAATAATAGTAAGTGAAACAACTGACAAAGAATTAATCTCCAAAACATACAAGCAACTCATGCAACTCTATACCAGAAAAATGAACAACCCAATCAAAAAGTAGACAAAAGACCCAAGCAGACATTTCTCCAAGAAAGACATACAGATGACTAAACACATAAAAAGATGCCCAACAGCATTATTAGAGAAATGCAAATCAAAAGGACAATGAAGTATCATCTCATATCAGTCGGAATGGGCATCATCAAAAAGTCTACAAACAATAAATGCTGGAGAGTTTGTGGAGAAAATGGAATGCTCATACTGTTGGTGGGAAGATAAACTGGTACAGCAACTATGGAGAACAGGGTGGAGATTCCTTTGAAAACTAGGAATATAACTGCCAGTAATCCCACTGCTGGGCATATACACTGAGGAAATCAGAACTGAAAGAGAGGCATGGGCCCTAATGTTCATTGCAGCACTATTTACAAAAGCTAGGCTATTGAAGCAACCTACATGTCCATCAGCAGGTGAACAGATAAGGAAATTATGATACATATACACAATGGAATATTACTTGGGTATAAAAAATAATGCATTTGACTCAGTTCTAATGATGTGGATGAAACTAGTGCCTATTATACAGAGTGAAATAATTCAGAAAGAGAAAGATGAATACTGACTATTAATGCATATATATGGGATTTTAAATGGTGGTACTGATGATCCTACCTGCAGGACAGCAAAGGAAACACAGATGTAAAGAATAATCTTTTGGACTCAGTAGCAGAAGGAGAGAGTGGGATGATTTGAGAGAATAACATTGAAACATACACATTACCATATGTAAAACAGATGATCAGTGTGAGTTGGATGGCATGAAGCAGAGCACCCAAAGCCAGTACTCTGGGACAACATAGAGGCATAGGGTGGAGAGGGAGGTGGGAGAGGGGGTTCAGGATGGGGGGGCACATGTATACCTATGGCTGGTTTATGTTGATGTATGGCAAAATCATCACAATATGCTTGGGGCTGGTGCACTGGGATGACCCAGAGAGACGATATGGGGAGGGTGGTGGGAGGGGGGTTTAGGATTGGGAACTCATGTACACACGTGGCAGATTTATGTCAATGTATGGCAAAACCAATACAGTATTGTAAAGTAAAAAATAATAATAATAATAAATAAAGAGCAAAAAAACCCTAAATATAAAAAAATAAAATAATTTAAAAAGATAATTCAGTTTTGTTTCCCTAACATACTATTAATAATATTTAGAACACCTGACATTTAAATAACACAACACTCAAATAATAGAACCTGACCTTCAACAGAGATCAACATAAAGATAATCTAGATATTGGATTATCAGGCAGGAATAGATTATTGTTATAATTATTTCTAAGGAAGTAAGGAAAGACATTATCAAAATTGATAAATTATTTAAGGAATTTTAGCAGAGAAGTAGAAAATCAAAAATAAAATGTCTTCAATAAAATTATTGCATGTGTTAATAGCAGAATATAAATGACAGAGAAAAGAATCAGTCAACTAAATGTAGATTTATACTAATTTGAAGACGAGATAAGTAATACATACAGGCTTCCCTGGTAGCTCAGACAATTAAGAATTCACCTGCAATGCGGGAGACCTGGGTTCAATCCGTGGGTTGGGAAGATCCCCTGGAGGAGGAAATGGCAACCTGTTCCAGTATTCTTGCCGACTGATTTGAAGAAGAGGTAAATAATATAAATATACAATATTAATTTGTATAATCTGAAATAACAGATCCAAAATGATATTCAGAGAAATGGAGAACTTCAGAAATGGTAACTATCTAAGTGAAGTTTAACAACTGTACTGTTTTTCTTATGTATGTGTGTATGCTCAGTCACTCAGTCGTGTCTGACTCTTTACAACCCCATGGACTGTAGCCCACCATGCTCTTCTGTCCATGGATTTTTCCAGGCAAGAATACTGCAGTGGGTAGCCATTTCCTACTCCAGAAGATCTTTGTTATCCAGAGATCCAACTCACATCTACCACATTGGCAGGTGGATTCTTTACCACTGAGCAAATTTCTTTGAAATGTACATGACTATTAAGAGCGAAAATGGTGTATGATAACCATAATGTAAAAGGGGTCAGTTAACAATAATATTCTATGTTTCATATGAAATGTGCATGCATGCTCAGTCACTTCAGTTGCGTCTGACTCTGTGCAACCCTACAGACTGTAGCCCTTCAGGCTCCTCTGTCCCTGAGATTCTCCAAGGCAAGAATACTGGACAGGGTTGACATGTCTAGCTCCAAAGGATCTTCCCAACCCAGGGATCGAAGCTGTAGCATTTTCTGCATCTTTTGCATCGCAGGTGGATTCTTTACTAATGAGCGACCCAGGAAGCCCATTTTATATGAAATAGTACAAAGTAATTCTGAGGATATAAATAGAAATTTTAAAGCAAGCATTTAAAGATAATACATAGAGATATATCTTAAAAGCAAATAGATGAATTAAAAATGAATGCTACAGAATATTCAGATAATTGATACATGATAGGAAAGGGAACAAGGGAATGGGAAACAAGAAAAAAAAATGGTGCATCTATGTAGATTTAAAATCCCTGACTTATGACCCAGCAATCTCACTGCTGGGCATACACAGTGAGGAAACCAGAATTGAAAGAGACATGTGTACCCCAATGTTCATCGTAGCACTGTTTATAATAGCCAGGACATGTGAACAACCTAGATGTCCATCAGCAGATGAATGGATGAGAAAGCTGTGGTACATATACACAATGGAGTATTACTCAGCCATTAAAAAGAATACATTTGAATCAGTTCTGATGAGATGGATGAAGCTGGAGCCGATTATACAGAGTGAAGTAAGCCAGAAAGAAAAACACCAATACAGTATACTAACACATATATATGGAATTTAGAAAGATGGTAATGATAACCCTGTATGTGAGACAGCAAAAGAGACACAGATGTGTAGAACAGTCTTTTGGACTCTGTGGGAGAGGGAGAGGGTGGGATGATTTGGGAGAATGGCATTGAAACATCTATAATATCATATATGAAACAAATTGCCAGTCCAGGTTTGATGCATGATACAGGATGCTTGGGGCTGGTGCACTGGGATGACCCAGAGGAGGGAGGTGGGAGCAGGGTTCAGGATGGGGAACACGTGTACACCCATGGTGGATTCATGTTGATATACGGCAAAATCACTACAATATTGTAAAGTAATTAGCCTCCAATTAAAATAAATAAATTTATATTAAAAAGTAAAATCCTTCAATACATTTTTTATGTTTTTACATTAAACACCAGTAGTTTTGTGTTACTCCACATACTACTCATTCCAGGGTTTCTATCTGGAATCATTCTCATTCAGCCTGAAAAAATCATATCTAGTATTCCTTGTGATTCCTGTTTATTGGCAACTAACTCTCTGAGCTTCTGCATTTCTGAAATCTTTATTTCACCTTCATTGTTGAAGGTGATTTCTGAGTGGGGTATATTATGTTTAGTAGAGCTTTAAAATGATTTTCCCATAGTTTTAAAATGTCATGAAATTTGCTTCTGTCTTCCATAATCTATTGTAAATTCAGCCATCTATCTTACGTGTGTGCTTCTGAAGCTGCTGCTTTCTTCTTTGTTTAGATTTCAGTATTTTGACTATCATTGACTAGATGTGGTTTTCATTTTATCTATCTTGCTTTGATTTTCACTGTTTCTAAAATATTTTTTTAAGATGAAGTGTTCTTCCATTTTAGAATTTTCACTCATTTTATCATTTTCCTTATAAAGTTCTCCAAAAATTAAAATGTAGTGTTAGTAATTCATATATGTTTGCAACCATTATGGAAATAAGCAAACTTGAAACATACTGTCAATGCTATTTTAACTTAATATTGGCTAATTATTTGAAACAAGTTAGGAGCACGTCTACATTACTCAAGCTAATAACAGTGCAAATGGTGACTTTAAAAACTTTGATTTAACAAAAATGTGGCTATAAATCTTATTTTAGCCAGGAGTGAAATATCTATGGCCAATGTTAGAATAATCTAAATGATTACAGATGAGATTTCTATTTATTGGAATTTTGGCCATTGCACACATATAACATGCCCAGCATTTCCCGTGAGCTCATGAAATTCTGAAGGGTTGAGTGAGCTTTACTACTTTTTTGTTTATAGATTTTCTTAATAATTCCTAATTTATACTTCTCCACATGGCACTAACTCATTATATGACAATTAGTTTCAATAAATGTAATTACTTCACTCACTTCAATCCTATCTTGTTTTTCACTGTAGTGACAGTGTTTAATTTGTCTATTGTGGGAGTAATAAACCTCACTGGTAAGGGCAGAAGCAGGGCATGAGTAAGGGAGAGACAAACGATAAAGACATTAACACAAAAAGTAGCTATGTGGTTTTGGTGACTGCTAGTTCAGTTTCTAACAGAGGGGTTCTTGAGGTGTTTCTTTCAAGCCCATGTATTTGAGGAAGAATTATTAAGACCAAGAGGATAGATTCTAACAGATCCTCAGAATTTTTTTCTTCAAGCCCCAGAGTGTGGGGGGTAGACAGCATAGGAGTCTATCAGCCATCAGAATGAAAAATAATGGTCATTCAAAAACAGGAAATCTGCCAGCTGCTAAATTGCTAAAGCAAACAATTAGAGAGAAGATTAGATTGACTACAATGTAAGAACCCTCAAAGATGAGATTGCTCATACAAAATTAAAGGAGCCCAAGTTTTTGGGGACACATCCAAAGTACACAAAATTAATGAACTGATAAAACTGAATAGATAAATTTGACCAAGTTGTGGCCTCTAGTAATCGGTTAAAGACATAATAAAAATTATGAAAAAGCTAATGACAAAACTGAAACTGGGCTTCAGAAAAAGATTGGCATCAGATAAAGAAGGACAAGGCCTAAGTCTTATTGTATTTTTATTGAATGCAACCATTGTGCCCACTCTGTGCTTTAGAGCAAGGTCAACATAATGTATGATGTTTTACAAACAACCTGTGCTGTGCTTAATCATGTCCAACTCTTTGTGACCCCATGGACTCTAGCCCACCTGGCTTCTCTGTCTATGGAGATTCTCCAGGCAAGAATACTGGAATGGGTTGCCATGCCCTCCTTCAGGGGATCTTTCCAACCCAGGGATCGAGCCAGGTCTCCCACACTTCAGGCGGATTCTTTATTATCTGAGCCACTAAAGCTTATTTCAATTGTGTAAATGACACAATTTTTCCACTAAGAAAATTAAAAAGTGTTACAGTTTCTCTCAGAAAAATTAGATCAAGTTTAACACCCTGTTTGCCCAGCAAAATGTACAGCTACTTGGAAGCATACAGTGGATGATAAAGGCTCAGGTAAAAATGTGATAACTGCCTTTTCCCTGAGTACACAACTTTGTAACAATGAATAAAAGTGCTGTCAATAGTTGGGTTTCGTCTACAAATTTTTGTATTACTAACATTTTAGATTTTATATTAACTCTGAGAAGAAATATAAAATTGGTTTGCCTTCACCTAGCTACCCATATTATCAATATATTATCAATCAGCTGGACCAATACTATCACAGTGGCAGATAGATTTACAGTGATGACTTTTTGATCATTGGTATTGCTGTATTGCATGCCACCAAGCATATCTGAGACTAGATTAGCCTTGAATGATAGAAAAACAAAAAAGACATATTCTGTGACATCCAAGTAATAATTTTATCACAAATTAACTATGTGCCATTAGATTTCACAAATAAACAACTGGTCCTATTTACTTGTTAGAAGAATGACTCAAAAAGAGTCACAACATTTTTTTTGGCCTTTTGGTTATTTTAGGGAGAATATCCAGTACTTGGGAATTTTGCAATAGCCACTATAATCAATGACTTTGGAGAGAGCTGTCATTGACATGAGAGCAAGAAGAGTTAAGAGAAGTCCAAATACTATAGTACCTTCTCTCCTTCATATCACAAGAAATTACGGATGTATATGGTAAAACCCACAGGTGATCAAGAATATGGGATAAAGGCTTAACAGGATTTCATTTGTCTTTAGACTTGTGGACGTGAAGGCTTCTACTGGAAATTGATGCTAAACTACTGCTAGGTCCTAAAAAAGATTGTTTCACTAAAAAAGAAGTTGTGACCTTCAACCTGACATCCGTATTCTAAAATGGGGCCTTTTTTTAACACAAAATCTTGTGACGTGGAGAGGATTCTGAGTAGACAGCAATAAAGAAGGCATCAGGAAGCTGTCTTACCACCTAGACAACATTTGCATGGGCAAAATCTGACTGATTAATGGAACTCTGGAATCTATTGAAAGTTAACCTAAAGAACAAAATTCAAAAATAAGAATTACCTGGCCATACCCACCTCTGCCTAGGTTGAGGTTCTAGATAACACTTACCTAAGTTCACAGAGTTGGAAAATTTTAAGAAACATTTTCCTGCTCCCTTTTTTGAAAAGAGTAATTGTATATTTGTCCACTATACTTCTTGTCTGCCTAGGTATCATGAATGAACAGTTCATTTAATGCCTGCTTTGACTACAGCTTGCTCATGAACATTTCATAGGACCTCAGCAGATGGATGAACATGTTATTCAGAAGAAGACACACAGAAAAGTGAAATTTGATACTGATAATCTACTCTTTTCTTCCAGAGATGTTAGTTTTAATTATAAAATGGTGGTTCAGGGTCCTTGTGGGGCTTCCCAGGTACCTCAAATGATAAAGAATCTGCCTGCAATGCAGGAGACTTGAGTTCCATCTCTGGGTTAGGATGGTTCCCTGGAGATTGGCATGGCAACCCACTCCAGTATTCTTGCCTGGAAAATCCCATTGACAGAGGAGCCTGGCAGGCTACAGTCCATGGGGTCACAAAGAGTCAGATATGACTGAGTAACTAACACTCTTGGGTCCTTGTGGAACTCATCACTCACCACTGTGTTATGGAGAGATCATGCAAGGGGACTTTTCAGCTGTCCTGGAAAGAGGCTCATAATTCAAATTCCTCACAATTGGACATGTGTCTTTCCAACTGACCCAGTAGAAAGAAATCTTATTGATGCCCCATTTCAAGATGTGTAATTAATCAGAGATGATGGAGACTCTTCGATTTAGTGAAAGAGAAGTGTGGCTGCCTCTAGAAGTTCATTCACTACCATCACCACTCTTTCTTTCCTTACCTAAACAAAAATAGAGCTCAGTAGGTCATAGTTAGTTCATCAGGACCATCTGATAACAGCCATGAGCCTCTGGAAACCTCTCCTTCTAATGAGGTCACCTTTCCATTCAAGGAACCTCTATAGCTGCATAGTCACAAAGATGTTTTCTACTCACCTCCTTCTGTGAAACATATGTATAGAATACATAGGATGAGGGGTCCTCTCTTTTGAAATATTGGCCATGTTGCATGTATTTATCCATATCCAGCATGAGCAGAGAGATAATTGAAGTTAAGTGGGTTATATTACATTAAATATCTCTAATTATATGTATTATATTATTTATTACATGATCTATTATAACCACTATTCTAGAGATTCTGCTATCTAATTTATATGGTTTTCACCTAGAACACCCTATTTCTACCTGTTTTGGATGTTTTTTGTGGCTTGTATCAATGACTTCTTTGCACAAAAGAGTCCTCATTGGTAAAAAATACTGCAAGTATACTCACAGTAATTTAAACGTGGTTATGATTTGACTATTCATATTGGGAAATAAATAAGATAGCATATAAGGTTAAAGATTGTAATTGGGGTGAATATCTTCCATTTCTTCTTTTAGATTTATGATCTCTCCTTCTCCACTTTACTCTCTGCCTGAAGGCCAACCTGTATGGATTATGTGAACAGGGCTCCAGTGTCCTCTGATTTCTAACCAGGTTCAGTTAAATATTAGCCTCACACAAAGTAGAATGAAAGGTGTCCATGATATTTTTCAATTCCTCAATTAAAGTGAAAATCAATATGAATGTCTTACAGGAGGATGCAATATAGATTATATTTTCCAACAGACTGAAATAATTTATTCTATACCAGACAAAAAAATCTTGAACCTAACATTCAGGTTCACAGTCTCAGCCTCAAATGTATAATAAAGAATTAAGGTCAAACACTGCTGTATGTTCTTAGAGAAATAAATAACTCTTTCGAAGTTTTGTTAAATAATATTCCAATTTGATACTGAAAAGACCTGCATTCTTCTTCTTGCTTTATTTCTAAGTTTTGGATTTTTTTCCCAAGAAGCTAAGAGAAAGATAAGGAAGATGATTGAAAGAATGAAGGAATACTAAAGAGACAGTAAAGTCAGGGCATTTATCTTATTCCTTTTCTGTGGTGTCACCATTAGCTGACTTTGTCCTCAACAGAATGACTTGATTGCACCTCTGAAAATGATCCTTTGTTATTAAAGAATCATCTAATAACTCCCATCTACTGATTCTTAGTGAACTGTTTTCTGTTGGGACCTTGGCTGATATATGTATCAGTCTTCCTGGGAAGACTAGGAAAAATATTACATAATTATGTGGCAATAATAATGTGCTTAACAGTAGCAGAAATGTTGACAGAGTGTTATTTAATTTTGTAACACTAAGAAAGTGAAAATAAGCTAACAAAGTTAATTGAAGTAAAATGGAAAAACAAGTTAAAATAAAAAAATCTTGTTTGAGATAAGATAGTGCTGACAAAGGATCTAAGAGTCTGCTGCTGCTAAGTCACTTCAGTCGTGTCCAACTCTGTGCGACCCCATAGTAGGAATGTGTGAATCAGAAACATGTGATCACCCTTTACAAAGGAAATCTTCAGCTTCTCTCTTTAATAGATTGCCTTGCTTAATTGATTTATTAGAACAAGATTTAATGTCCAATTTGCATCTTATATTTGCCGTATGCTGTCATTCCCTCACCTTCCAAACTTTCTTCCATGTTTCTGACACCAAGTGATAAGAGATCTTAAATATGCTGTGTAACTTATTTTTATCTATGCTTGAGTTCTTTTTAAGGCTGGTAAAATATTTTTTAGATAATTACATAAAATCATAAAAATGACTATGCTGAAAATTAATGAATAAGTGATGGTTCATGCACTATAACTTGTCAAGTACTTAATTATGTTACAGTAAATACACTCAGTGTTATTTTATTATTTCTCCTCCTCATCTCATGGCTTTTGCTTTCTAGCACCACAAAATAAATCACTGTAATTTCCAGCATTTGAATTTTATATATTTAAAATATATGACTAGTGTTCCCAAGATTATCTTAACCTAAATACACCAATGATTTTTGTTGTTATTTTGTTTTCAATTCTTCAAATATATTTGTACATATTTTAAAGAAAGCAATTATTTTATTATTTGGAAAACCTCTGTAGACTCTAATTATAACTATAGACCATAGTTGAGAAAACATTGATCTGGTACAGTTTTACGAAATGTTTTCTGTTCTCTTTCTGTGTACTCTGATGGAAGTAGTTACCTAGTTTTCTTTTCTTGAGCGATCCCTGAAAAATATGTAAGGGCTGCTTCTCTAAGAAATGCTTTGTTTTATCAATTGTTAAGTCATTTAATCCGATATGCCAGAGATCTGATTCAAGAATGCTTCCAAATTTAAATATTCATTTGTCTTTATCTTTCCCTCCAGCCAGGGCCCCAGGATCAGGCCCCAGGGGAGCCTACATATGTCTGTCAGATGAAACACACAGTCAGCAGCAAGGGGGTATTGGGTGACATGCACGTGTTCCCTGAGAACTGGCAGATGATCTCATGCAGATGTGGTTTCACTTGGATTTTACCTAAATCAGTGGTCAGTCATGCAGTCCAGTTTCAGCTGCACAATCCTTTATGGGATATAAATTCCCCATTAAATAATTTTCTCTGTGGCTTAAGAGCATCTGCAAGACACAGATAATTCTAAAAATACTTTGTATGTCTCTTGGTGAATACAAAGCTCTCCAGTATCTTTGTATGGTAGGATTATTTGAACTTTGTCTAACTAGTAAGCACTTCTGAGCTAAACTGTGATACATGCACACTTAAAAATGCCCCATCCACTGTAACTACCCATAAAGGCAAAATATTTGTATCTATACAATATGTTAACTATTTGAAATGACTATTACTATTGATAAAACAGTAGCTCACAGCTTGAAGAATATTAAGTATTTTCTAAGTGAGTATTATAAGAAAAAATCCCTACTGAATATTTCATTTGTTTTTTACATTTGATATAACATGTTCCATCCCCAGTTAGAAATTGAGGAATCGTTTGTATTAATTTTCTCACCAGATCTCCTTTTGCCAGTTTTCATTGTATATGGACAACGGCAGCAGCCTAGACCCAATCAGAGTCTGATATGGTTCAGAAATTTGAGGAAAGAGGATATGGATTAGGGCCCTGGATGACACTGAGATGAGCAGAGTACTAGCTGAGGGCGAGGGAAGCTTAGAAAGGCTAGAGGGGGAGAGAGCTTTACTTGCATCCCTGAGACCGGCTTTAGTGGTAAGGGCTGTTGTTGAACCCACTAAGCTTATTCTTTAAAAAGTTTCTCCCTGGAAAGGCCACTCACCAGAAGCCTGAAGTTGCTGCCTGAATAACCTATCTAAAGCAGTGGACTGTGGTGATGTGTCAGTCAGATTCTCCTTCAGAAAGACGTTGCCTCAGGTGTTGGAAATTTTTCCAGAATATTGCTCTCAGCTGTCAGCCCTCTTCAGAAATTGCTGTAACTAGAGATGTCTGCCTAGCCTAATGTCACTTCTCTTTCCAGGAGCAGTCCATAGCTAATGAATAATCGACAAATGGGTGTAAAAGTCTGATTCCCACATGCCAGCTTAGCACAACACTATGGGGATATCCAAGTACCAGAGCCCACTGTGAGGCAGACTGGAACCTTCCTCTTTATGACCACATAACATCTCCTTCTGCATGACCCTGCTTAATGCACAGCCTTCTTAATACTCCTCCACTTGGAGGAAGCATGGTCTTGAATGAGGAAATGCTTCAGGTGAGAAAGTACTTGTGAGGTACTCAGCTGAAAGACATTGATGGCCAACATCTCCAATATCTGGGTAAATGAGAGCTGCTACAACCAGAAAGGACATCAGGGTGAAACATAGCATCTGCTACACTACCTAGAGACCAAAAGCGTCAGGAGAGAAACTCATGATGTAGGCAAAACCTGAAAGATGAAAAACTACAGATGAACAAAAGTTTTGACAATATATATAATGTATAGAGAGCATACAGTGTGTAAATGTATAAGTAAATGAATGAGTTCATGTGATCACCATATAGACTTAGGTATTGTTATGTCATTATAATCAATTGTATATTTAAAGCTGAGCTTCCCAGGTGGCACTAGTGGTAAAGAACCTGCCTGCCAATGAAGGAGACATAAAAGACACGGGTTCCATCCCTAGGTTGGGAAGCTACCCTGGAGGAGGGCATGGCAACCCACTCCAGTGTTCTTGCCTGGAGAATTCCCATGGACAGAGGAGCCTGGTGGGCTACAGTCCCCGGAGTCACAAAGAGTGGGGTATGACCGAAGCAATTTAACACACATGCATGCATGTTTAAAGCTATATGTTAATATTAGACAACAAAAGGAATTTGAAGCACAGTTGGTTACATGCTTTATCAAATGTCATATATGTCATAACTTACCCAGGCATAATTTGAACCCTATGCCAGCTTCCTTAATTATATGCCATGCCAGGAAAAAGTGTGTATGTTTGTGGTTGTAGATGGTACTAGTTTGGGAATAGACAAGTAGATGCATAGGTTAAAGCAGAATCTAACAATATATCTTAATATTTATATAGATAGTTAATTTATGATGATAATGGTCATATTTTGCTAAAATGTTATAAAGTTGAACCTTAATTATATATATTTAATAATCAAATAATCAAGTAATACCTTATATTTCAGAAGAATGTATAACCAATATAATGTGGATACCTATAGCAATGTATAAACATGTATACAATAAAACATATACAGGAACATACTTTAGAAGAACAATAAATATATTTTAGATGTTGGGAGAGTTTTACTGCAAATAAGGAAACCCAGAACTATAGGGACAAAGATATATACTCTAAATAATAGTGAAAAATGGCTGCGATCCAAAAGTCTACAAGCAATAAATGCTAGAGAGGGTGTGGAGAAAAGGGAACCCTCTTACACTGTTGGTGGGAATGCAAACTAGTACAGCCTCTATGGAGAACAGTGTGGAGATTCCTTAAAAAATTGCAAATAGAACTGCCTTATGACCCAGCAATCCCACTGCTGGACATACACACCGAGGAAGCCAGAATTGAAAGAGACACATGTACCCCAATGTTCATCGCAGCACTGTTTACAATAGCCAGGACATGTGAACAACCTAGATGTCCATCAGCAGATGAATGGATAAGAAAGCAGTGGTACATATACACAATGGAGTATTACTCAGCCATTAAAAAGAATACATTTGAATCAGTTCTGATGAGATGGATGAAACTGGAACCGATTATACAGAGTGAAGTAAGCCAGAAAGAAAAACACCAATACAGTATACTAACACATATATATGGAATTTAGAAAGATGGTAATGATAACCCTGCATGTGAGACAGCAAAAGAGACACAGATGTATAGAACAGTCTTTTGGACTCTGTGGGAGAGGGAGAGGGTGGGATGATTTGGGAGAATGGCACTGAAACATGTATACTATCACGTAAGAAATGAATCGCCAGTCTATGTTCGATGCATAATACAGGATGCTTGGGGCTGGTGCATGGGGATGATCCAGAGAGATAATATGGGATGGGAGGTGGGAGGGGGGTTCAGGATTGGGAACTCATGTACACCTATGGTGGATTCATGTCAATGTATGGCAAAACCAATACAGTATTGTAAAGCAAAATAAAGTAAAAATAAAAATTTAAAATAGAAAAAAAAACATAATAAAGTAAATGCCTATATCAGTAAAATAATAATAATAATAATAATAGTGAAAAAATAAGCAAAGGCAAAAATAAATGACAGGTTAAGAAAAAACTATTTTCAGCACAAAGAACAGATCAAAATAATATCTGTAATATTTAAAAATCTCCTTCAAAGATTAAAAGACAAAGAACTTATTAGCAAAAGTGAAAAATGCTATTAGTAGGCAATTTAAAGCAACCAGTAATCCAACAGTTCAAAGCATAGTAAAAGATGCTTAATTTCACACAAGTTAAAGATGTGGTATCGTTTCTCTACAGAAATAAGTAAATAAATAAATAAAAAAGATAACAGCCATTGTTAGATGATATTCAGGGAAAGTAATAGTCTGATTACATTGTGGGGAAAAATAGCTTTTTGAAAATAATTTTTTGAAAGTTAATCTAGCAATACATATTGAAATTAAATGGAAAATCTTCCTACTGGGTAAATACCTTACAGAAACATTCATATAAGAAAGGGAAGATTAAATAAAAATACTTTCCTATAAAGATCACTTGGAGAAATAGTAATAAGTTTATATAATAGATTATTGTGCAGCCACAAAATAAAGAAATTCATGCCAGTTGAAAGGGAGTGATTTCTATAATTAACTTTCAAGTCCTCCCGACAAAGAAAACATGACAAAGCATGATAAAAGAGAAGGTTACATATGATACTGATCCTATGTTTATAAAACAAATAATAAAAATCCAAAAATGTATAATTTGTATATAATCACATTATTGTTGAAGACAAAGGAAAGAGATCCACAACAAATGTACAATATAGGATACCTGTTGGAGATCAAGGAGTGAGAGCAGAAAATGTGGGAGGATACGAAAGGATTGATAAGAAATGCCCACAGTAAGAAACAACATGGACTCTCAGTTCCATTTGCAGAGGGGTGTGTGTAGACATTTGTGTTTATGATAGTGTGTGTATGTTTATAAAATGTATATAAACATAGTGAGATATATGAATTAAGTAATATGTGGCTGATAATCATTAAAATGTGGAATTTTAAGTGATTCAATTTTTTTGCTACATTGTATAAATTTTTAATATGCACTTATTTTTATATAAACAGGATATACATGCATAATGCTAATTTCACAAAACAAGGCTTCTGAAAATTACTACTACAATTGGCTTCATTTATTTCTCCATGGTTCTCATATCTTAATTCCTATAATATCTTCTTTTTTAATATTCTGCCAATTGCTGACAATTGCATTGCATTACAGTTTGCTATATTTGTAGAGCATAATTTTCTGTATATATCCTACACTGATGTTGTTTGTTTCCTTGCTTTTTCTACATTTTCTATTCTATATTTTCATCACCCTAATAGGTATATTATTAAAACTCCAGTATCATGATACTGAATCAAATGTAAGTATTTTATTCAAATTATATCTTTTCTAAAAAAAAATTATGACTAGATTGGGGATCTGGAAAGGTGTGGAGTTATAGTTCAGCTTGAAGCATACATTTAGCATTTTTAAACCCAAATTTTAGACTACAGTCTAGATTTGCATTAAGTCAACCTTGTTTGTAGACATGACTTCAAGAATAAGCTCATTTGGGGATAAATGAAACAAGAAAAACTCTCAGAAAAAAAAATAGGTTTTTCTCCTCTAAAAAAAATTAAAAGGCAAGATTTAGTGAATTATGAAATATATTCCTGTCTCAGAATAAATACTTTCTTAAATTATATGAAAGTTGGAGTTTAAAAATCTACATTTCTTTTGTACTTTTGCTTCCTTAGTAGATGCTTTACAGTCACCATTATTTTCCCAGAGTTTAATGCATTGTCTACATAGACCATTTTATATTCCAATAAATGTTCCATTCCATTCTGTATGCCAAAGCACTAATTTGGATTTATCTTCTACCTCATTTTCACTTAAAATTATTGTTCTTTGATGCTTTGTACCTCTGGCCAACTTCTTAAGTATTTTTTAGTCCTTTTGCTTTTCTGGGTCCCAGTGTTGGACTTCCCTGGTGGCTCAGATGGTAAAGCGTCTACCTACCTACAATGCTGGAGACTCGGGTTCGATCCCTTGGTCGGGAAGATTCTCTGGAGAAGGAAATGGCAACCCACTCCAGTACTCTTGCCTGGAAAATCCCATGGATGGAGGAACCTGGTGGGCTAGAGTCCATGGGGTCTCAAAGAGTCAGACACGACTGAGCGACGTCACTTTCTTTAATATAGAGACAAATTTTCTGATAGTTTCTAAATCACTTACAAAGTAACCTCAAATTTAAAACAACATTGACATTGATATAGGCAATCGTTTTCTGGCATGGCTGGGATCACCATTATCTCAGGTTAACTTTAATAAACCAAACCAGTTGGATCCACTGGAATTCCAAGATGACAAATCCCAACAAACATTAATATGCATAGTACTTCATTAAACTGAAACTAGAAAAAGTGATTTTCCTTGTAAACAGACATCATAATCCAGCAGAGGACATGAAAAGCTCAACAATTTGGCCAGTATCATGTGTGAAGAATAACTAAAGCTTATGGAGATAGGCAGAGAGAGAGAGAGAGAGAGAGAGAGAGAGAGAGAGAGAGAGAGAGTGCATGTGCACACATATGTACACTAGTAGGTATACACAGGCTTTCGCGGTTAATTGTTTTTGTAGTTGAAACATTATGGCAACAGATAGTGCCACAGACAATTCACAGTTATATCAATAAATCATATGACCAAAGGTGTGTTTCTAACTAGATCGGCACAGAGGGTAGACGCAGAGGCTGCCCATTGTCGGCTTTTGTGGCATGTCTGTCCATACAATGAATGACGTTGCACTTTGCTGTGATAACCTCCTACTGGTTTCACTAGTGCTAATTTTTGTTTGTGCATTTCTCCCAAGATGTGTTTCTTTCCAACTCCTGATTTAAAAAAAAAAAAAAAAGAGTGTGAGAGAGAGAAAGTGGGTAGCATGAAGTATTGATATTAACTTTCTAGTTGATTGTGTGCTATTTTGTGACAGATATAACTGAAGTTAGTGTGTTTCAACTTTCTAAATGGTGAACTTTGAAAATTGTAAATGGTCATACTTATTAGCTTCTTGTGAACTGGTATCAGATGCATATTCTAAAGCAAGATTAAAATTAAGCACATACCATCAATTCATCTGGAGACTGAATCTAAACTTTTCTATACAGAATTACAGATGCAATCTGTAATGTTGCCTGGACTAACTAGTTGCTCAGTGAAACTCAAACACATATTGAAACAAATTCAATTTCCTATTAATGTTATAGAAAATTCTAAATTAAAACTATAACAAAAATACCAAATAAAGCAAAACTGGAATGCTATGACTATTACAACAATCAGTGGCTAAAGGGGAGCTTTGAGAACTCATTATACTAAAATAAAATAAATAGATAGATAGGAGTATCTTTCCCAGAATTGTATCAGTTCTGAAGATTCATGAATTGGCTTTGAATTCAAAATGTGGAGAATGTACAAATCATGCCAGAACCAACAAATCAGAGAATTTCTATGAGGACATTCTGTTTTAAACATTCTGTGATTGAAGTAATAGTAGCTTGAAATAAAAATAGCTAACACCGAGGGCTTTCTTTTTTTCACATACTTCTCTAAGTTCTTCTTAAAATAAAACATAACAATTTCAATCACTGACTAAGGTCATGTAACTTGTAAAAAATAAAGTCGGAATTTGGAAGCAAACAGTCTTTAACACTAGCACTCACATACTTAACCACTTAACACTTCCTTGAGCCAACATAAAGTACTACCCAATTGCTGAATTTTTATTCTGACTTGGATAGCATTATTTCTTTATCTGTGAAAAATAGAAACACAGTGTTTACCACGGAGCAAATTATGCAATGTGTGTTCAGTTGAGTTCAGTCGCTCAGTCATGTCTGACTCTTTGCGATCCCATGAATTGCAGCACTCCAGGCCTCCCTGTCCATCACCAATTCCCGGAGTTCACCCAAACTCATGTCCATTGAGTTGGTGATGCCATCCAGCAAGCTCATCCTCTATCATCCCCTTCTCCTCCTGCCCCCAATTCCTCCCAGCATCAGTCTTTTCCAAGAAGTCAACTCTTCACATGAGGTGGCCAAAGTATTGGAATTTCAGCTTTAGCATCATTCCTTCCAAATGATACCAAGGACTGATCTCCTTTAGAATGGACTGGTTGGATCTCCTTGCATTCTAAGGGACTCTCAAGATCTTCTCTAACACCACAGTTCAGAAGCATCAATTCTTCGGCGCTCAGCTTTCTTCACAGTCCAACTCTCACATCCATACATGACCACTGGAAAAACCATAGCCTTGACTAGATGGAACTTTTTTGGCAAAGTAACATCTCTGCTTTTGAATATGCTATCTAGGTTGGTCATAACTTTCCTTCCAAGGAGTAAGCGCCTTTTAATTTCATGGCTGCAGTCACCATCTGCAGTGATTTTGGAGCCCCCAAAAATAAAGTCTGACACTGTTTCCAATATTTCCCCATCTATTTCCCATGTAGTGATGGGACCAGATGCCATGATCTTTGTTTCTGAATGTTGAGCTTTAAGCCAACTTTTTCACTCTCCTCTTTCACTTTCATCAAGAGGTTTTTTAGTTCCTCTTCACTTTCTGCCATAAGGGTAGTGTCATCTCCATATCTGAGGTTATTGATATTTCTCCAAACAATTTGATTCCAGCTTGTGCTTCTTCCAGCCCAGCGTTTCTCATGATGTACTCTGCATATAAGTTAAATAAGCAGGCTGACAATATACAGCCTTAACGTACTCCTTTTCCTATTTGGAACCAGTCTGTTGGCTCAGTCGTGCCCGACTCTTTGCGACCCCGTGGACTGTAGCCCACCAAGCTCCTCCATCCATGGGATTCTCCAGGTTAGAATGCTGGAGTGGGTTGTTATTTCCTTTTCCAGGGGATCTTCCCAACCCAGGGATCAAACCCAGGTCTCCCACATTGTGGGCAGACGCTTTAACCTCTGGGCCACCAGGGAAAACAGTGTTGTTCCATGTGTTGTTTATTTTATATGAATGGATGTTTATACTTTATATGAATATTAATCATGCATTCCAAATTTGACTCTCATTAAAAATAAATTCATTCTCAAGGTCCTTAGTGTTCTTTACAATGGTCCCACTCCCTCTTACACACCCAAGTACGATGAAGCAGAAAGTGATTATATCCAATTTAATTGTACTACTAGCGAAGCTTATAGCTAAAAAGCAGGAATCTGTCTAAGGAAGAAAAGATAACGTATTTAGGATATTATAATATTTTTAAAAGTTGATATTTTAGGCTAAGCAAAGGCAATATTAATATGTTAAACATATTTATCTTAATGCTATATATTATATCTTAAGTGGCTCAGATGGCAAAGGAGCTACCTACAGTACAGAAGACCCAGGTTTGATCCCTGGATCAGGAAGATTCCCTGGAGAAGAGAATGCCTAACCACTCCAGTATTCTTGCCTGGAGAATCCCATGGACAGAGGAACCTGGTAGGCTATAGTCCATGGGTCACAAAGAGTTGGGCACAACTGAACAACTAACACTTATTATAATTTAAGGATAATCTATGTCAATAACTAACATTTATTATAATTTTAGGATAATCTTTGTTAATTATATAGATTTGAGACAGACCAGACTGATACAGATAAATATGGTTTTTAGAGTAGATGTGTACAGATGATGTGAGAGTTGGACCATAATGAAGGCTGAATGCTGAAGAATTGATGCATTTGAACTGTGGTGCTGGAGAAGACTTTTGAGAGTCGGACAGCAAGGAAATCAAACCAGTCAATCCTAAAGGAAATCAACCTTGAATATTCATTGGAAGGACTGATGTTGAAGCTAAAGCTCCAATACTTTGGCCACTTGATATGAACAGCTGACTCATTGGAAAACACCCTGATGCTTGGAAAGATTGAGGGTAAGAGGAGAAGGGGGCGACAGAGGATAAGGTAGTTGGATGGCATCAGCAACTCAGTGGACCTGAACTTGGGCAAACTCTGGGAAATGGTGAGGCATAGGGAAGCCTGATGTGCTGCAGTCCACGGGGTCACGAAGAGCAGGACATGACTGGGCAACTGACCAACAACCACAATAACATTATCGGTAGAACTGCAAATTGCTGCAGCTAGGGTGAAAAGTTACATGGAGATTACAACCAAAATGAAAAGCAAACTACAGTATGATTGAGCAATTTCATTTCTGAGTATTAGATCAAAGAAAACAAAAGCACTGATTTTATTTTATTTTTTTCTTATTTTATTTTATTTTTAAATTTTATTTTTACGTTATTTTACTTTACAATACTGTATTGGTTTTGGCATACATTAACATGAATCCACTACAGGTGTATACAAGCTCCCAATCCTGAATCCCCTCCCATCTCCCACCCCATATCATCTCTCTGGATCATCCCCATGCACCAGCCCCAAGCATCCTGTATCCTGTATCGAACATAGACTGACGCTTCATTTCTTACATGATGGTATACATGTTTCAATTCCATTCTCCCAAATCATCCCACCCTCTCGCTCTCCCTTAGAGTCCAAAAGTCTGTTCTATACATCTGTGTCTCTTTTGCTGTCTCGTATACAGGGTCATCATTACCATCTTTCTAAATTCCGTATATATGTGTCAGTATACTGTATTGGTGTTTTTCTTTCTGGCTTACTTCACTCTGTATAATCGGCTCGAGTTTCATCCATCTCATTAGAACTGATTCAAATGTATTCTTTTTAATGGCTGAGTAATACTCCATTGTGTATATGTACCACCACTTTCTTATCCATTCATCTGCTGATGGACATCTAGGTTGTTTCCATGTCCTGGCTATTATGAACAGTGCTGCAATGAACATTGGGGTACATGTGTCTCTTTCAATTCTGGTTTCCTCGGTGTGTATGTCCAGCAGTGGGATTGCTGGGTTATCAGGCAGTTCTATTTGCAATTTTTTAAGGAATCTCCACACTGTTCTCCATAGTGGCTGTACTAGTTTGCATTCCCACCAACAGTGTAAGAGGGTTCCCTTTTCTCCACATCCTCTCCAGCATTTATTGCTTGTAGACTTTTGGGTCACAGCCATTCTGACTGGTGTGAAGTGGTACCTCATTGTGGTTTTGATTTGCATTTCTCTAATAATGAGTGATGTTGAGCATCTTTTCATGTGTTTGTTAGCCATCTGTGTGTCTTCTTTGGAGAAATGCCTATTTAGTTCTTTGGCCCGTTTTTTGATTGGGCCGTTTATTTTTCTGGAGTTGAGCTGCATAAGTTGCTTGTATATTTTTGAGATTAGTTGTTTGCCAGTTGCTTCATTTGCTATTTTCTCCCATTCAGAAGGCTGTCTTTTCACGTTGCTTATAGTTTCCTTTGTTGTGCAGAAGCTTTTCATTTTAATTAGATCCCATTTGTTTATTTTTGCTTTTATTTCCAATATTCTGGGAAGTGGATCATAGAGGATCCTGCTGTGATTTATGTCGGAGAGTGTTTTGCCTATGTTCTCCTCTAGGAGTTTTATAGTTTCTGGTCTTACATTTAGATCTTTAATCCATTTTGAATTTATTTTTGTGTGTGGTGTTCAAGAGTGATCTAGTTTCATTCTTTTACAAGTGATTGACCAGTTTTCCCAGCACCACTTGTTAAAGAGATTGTCTTTACTCCATTGTATATTCTTGCCTCCTTTGTCGAAGATAAGCTGTCCATAGGTGTGTGGATTTATCTCTGGGTTTTCTATTTTGTTCCATTGATCTATATTTCTCTCTTTGTGCCAGTACAATACTGTCTTAATGACTGTGGCTTTGTAGTAGAGCCTGAAGTCAGGCAAGTTGATTCCTCCCGTTTTATTCTCCTTTCTCAATATTGCAAACATTATCCTCAATGGTGAAAAATTGAAAGCATTTCCCCTAAAGTCAGTAACAAGACAAGGGTGCCCACTTTCACTGCTACTATTCAACATAGTTCTGGAAGTTCTGGCCACAGCAATCAGGGCAGAAAAAGAAATAAAAGGAATCCAAACTGGAAAAGAAGAAGTAAAACTCTCACTGTTTGCAGATGACATGATCCTCTACATAGAAAATCCTAAAGACTCCACCAGAAAATTACTAGAGCTAATCAATGAATATAGTAAAGTTGCAGGATATAAAATCAACACTCAGAAATCCCTTGCATTCCTATACACTAATAATGAGAAAGTAGAAAAAGAAATTAAGGAAACAATTCCATTCACCATTGCAAAGAAAAGAATAAAATACTTAGGAATATACCTACCTAAAGAAACTAAAGACCTATATGTAGAAAACTATAAAACACTGATGAAAGAAATCAAAGAGGACACTAATAGATGGAGAAATATACCATGTTCTTGGATTGGAAGAATCAATATAGTGAACATGAGTATACTACTCAAAGTAATCTATAGATTCAATGCAATCCCTATCAAGCTACCAGCGGTATTTTTCACAGAACTAGAATAAATAATTTCAAGATTTGTATGGAAATACAAAAAAACCTTGAATAGCAAAAGCACTGATTTTAAAAGGTATATGTAATCCAATGTTAGCATTGTTTACAATAGACAAGATATGGAAGTAAAGTTAAGTGCCACTGACAGATGAATGGATAAAATGTGGGATATACATACAATGGGATGTCACTCAGTCATTAAAAAAATAAATTATGCCATTTGAAAAACATGGGTGTTTCTTGAGGGTATTATTTTGAGTGACATAATTCAGACAGAAATACAAATACCATTTGATGCCACTTATATGTGGAATTTAGAAAACAAAACTAACAAAAAGGAAAGTGAAAACTGATTCATAGATACAGAGAATAAATTAATATTTGGTGTACTGGTGTGTGGGGTGAAGAATAGGGGAAAGGGATTAAGAGGTACAAACCTCCAGTTATAAAAGAAGCCATGGGGATATGATATGCATCATAAAGAGTATTGTCAATAATACAATAATAATTTTGTATGGGGACAGACAGTCACTGGACTTATCATGGTGATTATTTCATAATAGATAAAATGTCAAATCAAAAAAAAGAAACAATAAAAATTTATAACTGAGTAGTCTTAAGACAATGTAGGTTTAACAAAATAGTATTGGAACATTGTTGAATGAGGCAAAATCTGAAATTTTCTTAGAAGTGGCAAGATTTAATCTGGACCATGAAGAATTGATAGGAGTTTGCTTCACTGAAACACAGAGAAAGAAAAATCCAGGGAAAGTTAACAGTATAAACCAAACACAGCAGTAAGAAAGTATGTGGCAGAGAATCCAGGGGAGAGAACAGTATTCGGGGAAATCTCAGTATTAGGCAAAAAACAAAGCATTCATAAAAGAAAAGAGCAATAAGAAATTGACTTGCCAAATAATTTTTAAATGCACTAGTTGTTTAAAGGAAAAAAACCCACAATATCATCAATATTGCAGTCTATAGCTTGCCAGTTCATGTGAGAACACAAGAATTTTCTCACATGATTATTATATTCACAAAGATTATTCTCTGTCTTAAATACTAATAACTGAAAAGTCAGGGATATATGTGTTTTGTTAGAAACCCACTGATGCCAAGTTGTCCTTTCTTTTGGAGTGAAAGTAAGAGTGACTTTGAATTTTGTTGTTACTTCAGGGAAAAAAGTGCAATATCTTCCTAACTGTAGGATATGATGTGTATGCTCAACCTTAATAGCAACAGGGTAAGACATGAGTTTTGTTCCTGCAAGAGCAGAGGCTATTGCTGAATTAATTAAATAAATAACCAATGATTAGATTGGAGAGATATGTTGATACCAGGTCGTGAAAAAAAAAAAAATAACTTCACATTCCCTTTCTCAGAGTGCCTTATAATTCTATTATTAGAATCAGAATCTGTAGACACTTTGGTTTTACAAAATTGCTCTCAGGTTTCTGTACTTCTTGTAAGTGGCACTAGTGGGAAAGAACCTGCCTGCTAATGCAGGAGATTTAAGAGATGCTGGTTTGATCCCTGGGAGGGGAAGATCTCCTGGAGGAGGAAATGGCACTCCACTCCAGTATTCTTGTCTGGGAAATCCCATGGACAGAGAAGCCTGGCAGGCTAGGTATATAGGGTTGCAAAGAGTTGGACACGACTGAAACAATTCAGCATGCACACCATTTAGTAAGACATCTTGGTGACTGAAGAGAGCTGATAGAAACATTTACATAGCTCCAGTGAACCCTGACCTGAGTACCACAAGATGGTTTAGACTGAAAAGAGCTAACCAACAAGTAACTTGATGCTTTCAGGATCCACTAGGAGAAATAGCAAAATGAGAAGAATGGAGTCTTATTCATCTTACATTTCAATTCTTTTGGTTGAGAATATATTTCCTATAAAACAAATGCCTAGATGTTGCCTTCTGAAACTATGCAGTCTTCTCACTGCCCCCCCCCCACCCCCGCTCCACCAACATTCAATCATATCTTTGGATAAAGTTTAAGAGCCTAATATATGAGAAAGCGGTCTTCCCGCAGTGGTAAAGAATCCACATGCCAGTGCAGGAGGCACAACAGATGTGGGTTCAACCCCTGGGTCAGGAAGATTCCCTGGAGGAGGAAATGGTAACCCACTGCAGTATTCTTGCCTGGGAAATCCCATGGATGTCCATGGGGTCCCAAAGAGTGGGGCACAAATGACCACAATACATACATGAGAAAGAACGTGTTCTTTTTATCTTTTTTTTTTTTCAAGTTTGCAAACAATTACTTTGCCTCAAGTGTTTTGCTAATGAAATGTTTTTAATTCTCTCCACCTACAAACCTTAGGCTAGCTATTCTTTAGATTAGCTCCTGATCCACAGAAACAAACCCAAGTATTGGGCTGCTGCTGCTGCTAAGTCACTTCAGCTGTGTCTGACTCCGTGCGACCCCGTAGACGGCAGCCCACCAGGCTCCCCTGTCCCTGGGATTCTTCGGGCAAGAACACTGGAGTGGGTTGCCACTTTCTTCTCCAATGCGTGAAAGTGGAAAGTGAAAGTGAAGTTGCTCAGTCGTGTCCGACTCTTAGTGACCCCATGGACTGCAGCCTACCAGGCTTCTCCGTCCATGATATTTTCCAGGCAAGAGTACTGGAGTGGGGTGCCATTGCCTTCTAGAGTAGGCCTTTGCCTCACTTAGCAAGGTTGTGCTTGCTAATGGTGAGTCCTTGTTTTCTCCTGCTGCTTTCCTTGCTCCTTTATTGCTGAGAGATCTTCAGGTTTCTCTTTGCCTGAATACGTGACAAAGTCATTTGCTGTATTTGCAGGGTTTTCAAACACATGGTTTTGATGCACTTGATCCGTGACTCCCAGACTAACCTGAACCTTTCTTTCTGTAGTTTGTATCAGCTTGTCTACCTGAGATTTGCTGCCTTCCTCTTCTGATCCCCATACTTCGTCCTTTTTTTTTTTTTTTTTCCTTTTCCAGACTGTGTTTCTGACATTTCTTCACCAGTGTTAGTGATGTCATGAACCCAGGTTCTAATGCAAGCTCTCTGGACTAAGTGAAAAACAGACAACCACCACCACCATGTCAGAATTAACATAAATATGATGAATGTTGTTTTAAGAGACAGAGAAAAGACTGTATCTCTTGGGACAAGATAAAGAAATATTACTCTATGGATTTACCTATTTTGCTACTTTGCTATTTTGTTTTTCATATTTCTTACTAGGCTTGCTTACAGAGCTGCATGTTTTCCCTTCTTCACAGTCCAGACTCCCAAAGGGCTCTAGTGTCACATTTGCCACCTCTGTGGAAAAGCACTAATTAGGTAATTTCCCAACTCCTTTTGTTAGAAACTCATCTGTTATTCTGTCTTCAAATTCCCTGCCTCTGAGGAAATATCTTCAAATCTCTCTTTATCATATGTGCAGTGCCCCTCTTCACTGATCTTTGAATGACTGATTCCAAGAGAATTACAGACGTTAGGGAAGAAAATAGTACCAGTGTAGCAAGGAGAATAATTCTTCTCATAACCAGTAAATATCCTTCTGGGTATTATGCTCTTGCCTTGGGTTTGCTGTCCTCATTGCAAAAAAAAAAAAATTTTTTTTAAATTACCCTTTCACTAATTTCACAATTACCTATATTCTGTAAAGAGACTAAGCATCTTTGTTTTTAACTTTAATGCATTTTTAAATTCAAAACAACAAGATGCTTTTTTTTAAGGACTTTTTTACTTACTGAATTTTGCTGCACTCTTTAAGTTATTCACATTTTTCTTTCATTTCAATGAATTGACATAATTAAGGGTCCAAAATAAGTCAAACAAAATCTACACCACGTATGCTGCTGCTGCTAAGTCACGTCAGTCATGTCCGACTCTGTGTGACCCCATAGACAGCACCCAACAGGCTCCTCTGTCCCTGGGATACTCCAGGCAAGAACACTGGAGTGGGTTGCCATTTCCTTCTCCAGTGTATGAAAGTGAATAGTGAAAGTGAAGTCGCCCAGTCATGTCTGACTCTTAGTGACCCCATGGACCGCAGCCTACCATGCTCCTCCATCCATGGGACTCTCCAGGCGAGAGTACTGGAGTGGGTTGCCATTGCCTTCTCCTACACCATGTATATTTAACTTAAAAGAGGATGTCATTAGTGTTTAATATATAGTCCTTGTCAAGCGGTAGGAAATAATTCCTTTTAAACATAACACAAGTAATAGACCATGAGCTCTAGGAGGAAACCTTTGAAAGCAGACATTGCTCAGTCAACACTGAGTCTCCTTCTCTCAGTGGATACAAGTCAGGTCACCGCAGTCTGTCATTGTGGATAAGAATGAAGCCTCTAGCATCAGATTCTCTGGATTTGAATTTTGGCCCTGCCTCCTACTCTGTGACCCTAAGCAAATTATTTAACTTCTCTGTATCTGTTTCCTCCTCTTAACAATGAGCTCCTAGTGTGATTGTGTGGAAAAGATGATGAAAAGTACTTAGAAGAATGCTAACCATACAGTATCCATATTTGATGTGTGTTAATAATAAATCTTTTCAACCAAGTTGCTAGTGGAAGTCAGGTATGTAGAATTTCCCACATGAAACCAAGGACTCTTGGTCTCCTTTTGCTGTCATAACTGAATTTTCAACCAGCTAATCCTTAGGAACAGATGACCCTAAATACTTCTCTTTGTGTTATGGCTTAAAATGGGGCTTTCCTGGTGGCTCAGTAATAAAGAATCTGCCCACAATGTAGGAGATTTAAGAGACATGGGTTAAGTCCCTGGGTTGGGAAGAAGCCCTGCAGAAGGGCATGGTAACTCACTCCAGTATTCTTGCCTTGAGAATCTCATGGACAGAGGAGCCAGGTGGGCTACAGTCCGTGGTGTCACAAAGAGTCGGACACACTGAGCACTTACTCATGCATGGCTTGAAATGTGTCCCCCCAAAATTTGTATCTTGAAGTCCTACCCTCTAGTACCCCAGAATGTGACTATAGTTGGAAATGAGGTTTTTATAGAGATAATTAAGTTAAAATAAGATCATCTGGGTGGGCCCTAATCCAAAATGACTGCTGTCTTCATGAAAGGAAAAAAATTGGAGACTCATGCACACGCATCTACACACCAAGGAACACCAAAGAGGGCTGGCAAACTATAAGAAACTAGGAGAGGCATGGAGCAGACACTTCCTCAGAGCTTTCCAAAGAATTCATCCCTGCCAACTGTTTGATCTTGGACTTCTTCTAGCCTCCAGAATTGGGAGACAATTTGTGTTTAAGTCATCTAGTCTGTGGTACTTTGTTACAGCAGCCACAGCAAACCAATATGCCTTGTTACCCTATTTCTCTTACTGTTCATTCTCTACAGTCTGCTCCAGCTACCCTGAGACAGAGGCTGCCCAGTTATACATTTTTATTTTGTGGAAAAGAGCAAAATCTGGGACTGAAAAATGGAGAGTTCTGTTGGAATGAATAGCATGCACATTTTTCCCCCAAATAACACGCTGAGTCCAGCTAAGTGTACAGATTCAGTATGAGATTAATAATGCTAAAAATTCACTCTATACCAGATAATTTTCAATGCCCTTAGTGATGGCTCAGTTTATACTATTTAAAATAATTTGTTTGGCTTAAATTCAAAAGGTATTGGATTATATCATGAGAAGGTATAGCAATCTCTAGATGTAATACTTTATATGCAGAAATTTAAAAATTAGCCTTAAATAGGTAAACCCTCAGCTCAGTTCAGTATAGTTGCTCAGTTGTATTGGACTCTTTGTGACCCCAATGACTGCAGCACGCCAGGGCCTCCTTGTCCATTACCAACTCCCAGAGTTTACTCAAACTCATGTCCATCGAGTCGGTGATGCCATACAGCCATTTCATCCTCTGTCGTCCCCTTCTCCTCCTGCCTTCAATCTTTCCCAGCATTCGGGTCTTATCCAATGAGTCAGTTCTCTGCATCAGGTGGCCAAAGTATTGGAGTTTCAGCTTCAGGATCAGTCCTTCCAATGAACATTCAGAATGGATTTCCCTTAGGATGGACTGGTTAGATCTCCTTGCAGTCCAAGGGACTCAAGAGTCTTCTCCAATAACACAGTTCAAAACCATCAATTCTTTGGCACTCAGCTTTCTTCACAGTCCAACTCTCACATCCATACATGACCTCTGGAAAAATCATAGCCTTGACTAGATGGAACATTTTTGGCAAAGTAATGTCTCTGATTTTCAATATGCTATCTAGGTTGGTCATAACTTTCCTTCCAAGGAGTAAGCGTCTTTTAATTTCATGGCTGCAAACACCATCTGCAGTGATTTTCAGTTCAGTTCAGTTCAGTTGCTCAGTCGTGTCTGACTCATTGCGACCCCATGAATCGCAGCACACCAGGACTCTCTGTCCATCACCATCTCCCGGAGTTCACCCAGACTCACGTCCATAGAGTCTGTGATGCCATCCAGCCATCTCATCCTCGGTCGATCCCCTTCTCCTCCTGCCCCCAATCCCTCCCAGTATCAGAGTCTTTTCCAATAAGTCAACTCTTCTCATGAGGTGGCCAATATATTGGAGATTCAGCTTTAGCATCATTTCTTCCAAAGAAATCCCAGGGTTGATCTTCAGAATGGTTTGATTGGATCTCCTTGCAGTCCAAGAGACTGTCAAGAGTCTTCTCCAATACCACAGTTCAAAAGCATCAATTCTTCAGCGCTCAGCTTTCTTCACAGTCCAACTCTCACATCCATACGTGACCACAGGAAACCATAGCCTTGACTAGACGGACCTTAGGCGGCAAAGTAATGTCTCTGCTTTTGAATATACTATCTAGGTTGGTCATAACTTTTCTTCCAAGGAGTAAGCGTCTTCTAATTTCATGGCTGCAATAACCATCTGCAGTGATTCTGGAGCCCAAAAAAATAAAGTCTGACACTGTTTCCGCTGTTTCCCCATCTATTTCCCATGAAGTGATGGGACCGGATGCCATGACCTTCGTTTTCTGAATATTAGCTTTAAGCCAACTTTTTCACTCTCATCTTTCACTTTCATAAAGAGACTTTTTAGCTCCTCTTCACTTTCTGCCATAAGGGTGGTGTCCTATGCATATCTGAGGTTATTGGTATTTCTCCCAGCATTCTTGATTCCAGCTTGTGCTTCTTCCAGCCCAGCGTTTCTCATGATGCACTCTGCAGAGAAGTTAAATAAGCAGGGTGACAATATACAGCCTTGATGTACTCCTTTTTCCTATATGCAACCAGTCTGTTGTTCCATGTCCAGTTCTAACTGTTGCTTCCTGACCTGCATACAGGCTTCTCAAGAGGCAGGTCAGGTGGTCTGGTATTCCCATCTCTTTCAGAAATTTCCACAGTTTCTTGTGATCCACACAGTCAAAGGCTTTAGCATGGTCAATAAAGCAGAAATAGATGTTTGTCTGGAACTCTCTTGCTTTTTCCATGATCCAGTGGATGTTGGCAATTTGATCTCTGGTTACTTTGCCTTTTCTAAAACCAGCTTGAACATCAGGGAGTTCACGGTTCATGTATTGCTGAAGTCTGGCTTCGAGAATTTTGAGCATTACTTTACTAGCGTGTGAGATGAGTGCAATTGTGCGGTAGTTTGAACATTCTTTTGCATTGCCTTTCTTTGGAATAGGAATGAAAACTGACCTTTTCCAGTCCTGTGGCCACTGCTGAGTTTTCCAAATTTGCTGGCATATTGAGTGCAGCACTTTCACAGCATAATCTTTCAGGATTTGAAACAGCTCAACTGGAATTCCATCACCTCCGCTAGCTTTGTTCGTAGTGATGCTTTCTAAGGCCTGATACTGTTTCCACTGTTTCCCCATCTATTTCCCATGAAGTGATGGGACCAGATGCCATGATCTTTGTTTTCTGAATGTTGAATTTTAAGCCAACTTTTTCACTTTCCTTTTTCATGTCCATCAAGAGACTCTTTAATTCTTCACTTTCTGCTATAAGGGTCATGTCATCTGCATATCTCAGGTTACTGACATTTCTTCCAGCAATCTTGATTCCAGCTTGTGTTTCATCCAGCCCAGCATTTCTCATGATGTACTCTGCATATAAATTAAAAAAACAAACAAACCCTATTTCAAGTTAATTATAAAGCATGATAAACTTTCACTTTCTTGGAGGGAGGAAATTTAAAAAATCACTTAACTAACATAAGAGAAAGGGAAAGGAAGATGTTTTATTATTAAGGACAGAATGAAACATTTCACTGTCAACTGCCATTGTCAAGTATAGAATTTATAAACAGATGCACTTGCTATATAACAACAAAAACTTAGAATAATGTAACCAACAATGCTATAGTCTGTTTTCTGAGGTGACTAGTGATAAGTTGTTATTATTTTCATTTTGTTTTTGTCTTTGTGTTTGTATTTTTATACTTAAAGACATTGATTCTCCACAACCAATACACATCTTCTCCCTTTGGACTCTGAAAACTGTAATTGCTGATTCGTTACATAGGGAAAGAATCAATTTAAATTAACCAGATTATAAGCCACATACAGGTTTCCAAACCAAGGGAGCCAACAGTTTAAAACTGCACTCCAAGTTGATTACTAAATCACAGGTACATTAAAATTGTGCAAATAGGTTTAAGAAATATTCAGATTTAGTACAGTTATTATCACACAAGGTATTAATTTGCTCCTCTTATACCGATCCACCCACTGATGTCTGCTAATGATGGAGAAGGGACAATGAACATTAATAACTTGTTCCTAGGGTCAGTTTGTCTCAATTAAAAGTATTATCTGCCCAAAGTGTGTATTTATTTCAAGACTGTACTAGGGCTTTAGAACTATTCTTGCTTGCATGGCAACCATTAGAGGTATATAGGATCCAGGGTTTCAGAGCCCTGAAATAGATGAACTTTGTAATTTTAGTAATCAAAACTTCTCAAAAGTTTTATAAAATGTTCTAAATCACTGCTTGGCTCTTCAGCACTGTTCCTCAACCCATTAGGTTCATTAGCCCTGAAACAGTTTTAAAAGTTTAAATGCCCAGCACTTGCCATAGACCAGTTACAGAAGAATTTTTTAGAGGTGTGACATCACCCATGAGCCGGCCCATTAGAGTGTGAGATGTGATGCATGCTCACATTGCCCGCAGGCTAGAAATGCCCTCAGGCCATCAACAAGGGGATCATCTGAGAACTTGTCAGGAATACAGACTCTTGGGTGCCACTCCAGACGTACTAAATTGCACTCTGCTCTTTAACATGATCCTGAGGTGGTCTGTATGCATGTTAAAGTTAGAGAGAACAAATCTAGATTAGAGGACCTTGTACTAACCTTACCTGAAAATTTTCCATAATCAGAATGCCTTGGAATAGCTATTAATATAATGGATTATTTTTTCTAGCTTGTACTGCTCAGTCCTTTTTACAACTTCCTAGAAATCCAAATATTTAAAGGATATTTTCAGATATAAAGGGTCATACACTCTCTAGTATGAAAATATATATATTATAAGGGATATCATCTGAATTTTAAAAAGAGTTGACGTTGACTATATTCAGGGACACTTGGCAGAGAATTGAACTTATCTTTACACCATTGGCTATTTGTAAAACACTAAAGCTCTGTATTTTAAACATGAATTTTCTTCTCATATCCCAAGTTAAATATATTTCTTATATTTTACTTATCTATTTGGAGGATATTCTCATCGATATTTATGAAAATATATGAGTGATAAAGACATTAACCACAAGATGAAACCAAAGTGACTAACTTACTGATCAGAAATAGTTTGCAATATGAAAGACTGATTAAATGAAGGTGTTTTTTTGGTGGTCAAATTTACTCTGATGTAAGATTTAAGAAGTTGCTGGAGGAATAAAAATGCATTAGGTTCTGAATTATATTTCTAGAAAAATTATTATGTAATGAGTTTCTGTAAACAATATTTTAATTCAAAAAGCAATAGAATGGAAAAGAGCAATTCATTTTTATAAAGAACATCAAAGTTATGAATAATTAACATAAATTCCGTGAAAACTGTAAATTATTCCTGCTGAAAGAAATTAGGCCATATGCAGCTAATTGTATGTATTCATAAGTTCTAGTTAGCATAATTAATAATTTCTAAGAAATGAACTAATTTTTCTGACAGGTAAAGAAAATGATAATTTATTGACTATTTCTTTAAAATACTTAATTTTCCTAAAATTAAATGGCCATAGAAAATTTAATGAGTAAGAAAAATACCTATTGATACTCTTCTTACAATAAAACATGAAATTATAATGAAGTAAAATGTTAAAAGAGAATGTTAAGATCTGTAATTATAAGATTAAAAATTGCTGGCCACAGTTCTTCCCTCAATAAGGCTCTTAAGTGTGCACTTTTCCACCTTGCAACCTCACTCTCCCCTAATGTTAAATTACTCTGGCTACTCACATAACTAGGCTTGGTTCTAATATAAAATTATTTTTTTCCTCTCTGTTCATATCCAAAACCATCTTGATTTTGTAGTGCTCCTTGACAGTCTCAAGAATTTTGTCTAATGTAATATCAATATTTTAGCAAGTAATTTCATGCTATTTGGGTGCTTAGAATGTACTAGCACAGCCACAGCCTGGTTTCATAGCCAAAACACATACGTCCCTAAGTTGCTGTCTGTCATTTCTTTCCCTGGCATCAGAGTGCACCTCTGTGTCTAACATCTCTCACCCTACATGGCCAAAATTGTGATTTTTGCTTCAGACACTAGCATTACTACTTGGATGAGGATGAATGACCTCTCTCCTAGGATAACATGCAGGAAAACATGTCCTATGAGAAAAATTGGCCAAATTTCCCACCACCACAGTTCTGCAGATTTAATTATGTAACCTGAGTCTCTGTCACCACAGAGGAGGCTTTTAAAATGTCAGGAAAGGGGTGGTGGTGAGATGAATTGGGAGATTGGGACTGACATATATATTCTACTATGTATACAATAGATAACTAATGGAAACCTACTGTATAGCACAGAGAACTCTACCCAATGCTCTGTGGTGACCTAAACTGGAATGAAATAAAAAAGAGTGCGTGTGTGTGTGTGTGTGTGTGCATGCTTGCTTAGTTGCTCAATCATGTCTGACTCTGCAACCCCATGGACTGTATGTAGCTCACCAGACCCCTCTGCCACAGGGATTCTCCAGGCAAGAATACTAGAGTGGGTTGCCATGCCCTCCTCCAGGGGATCTTCCCAAACCAGGGATCAAACCCAGGTCTCCCGCATTGCATTCTTTACTGTCTGAGCCACCATATAACTTATTCATTTTGCTACACAGCAGGAGCTAACACATTTTGTAAAGCAACCATGTTAAAAAAGTGTTAGTCACTGTCATGTCTAACTTTTTGCGACTCTATTGACTACAGCCTGCCAGACTCCTCTGTCCATGGAATTCTCCAGGCAAGAATACTGGAGTGGGTAGTCACTCCCTTTTCTGAGGGATCTTTGTGACCCAGGGTTCAAACCCAGGTTTCTGCATTGCAACTGTACTCCAATAAGAATTAATTAAAAACTTAAATAAAATGAACTATCTCAAAAGATGTTTATATCTCAATCCTGTGAAAGTTATTTTTATGGTAAGAAGAATTTTTCAAATATGATTAAGTTAAAGATTTTGAGTTGGGGAGAGTATCCTGAATACTCCAGGTGGACTCAATGTAATCATAAGATTTTTTATAACAGGAAGGTGGAAAATCAGAGTCAGCAGTAAGACATGAGACAACAGAAGCAGGAAATTAAAGTATTATAGATGTATGAGCTATGGAAAAGTTATGTAAATATGTTATATCCTAGAAAATCCAAAAACTGATACCTTAAGTCCCATAAGATTTATCCTGGATTTCCAACCTCCAGAAATATAAAGGAATAAATTTGTATTGTTCTATGCCACCAAGTTTGTAATGATTTGTTACAGCAGCAATGGGAAACTAATACAGACACCCAGGAAGTGGAAATCTCAAGTTAATCAAAGTCAATAGGTGAGAGTGTGTCATTTCAGAGTTGTTTGCATGTTTCTCCAAAGCATTTCAAGTAAGAAGAAATAAATTCTATAAGTAAATCATAGGAGAAAATACAGTGAACCCTTGAACAACACAATTTTGAACTGCATTTGGATTTTTTTTTCTTCACTTTGATACATGCTCCAGTATATATGATCTGTGGTTGGTTAAATCCATGGATGAAGAGCTGTAGATACAAAATTCTACCTGTAAAACTGTACAAAGCTTTTAGACTGCATGGAGGTTGGACCTCCAATTCCTTCATTGTTCCAGGGACAACTGTATTTTCAAAAGACTATTGAATAAAGGACTATTATCCAAAATACATAAAAACCCACAAATTCAACAATAGGGAAACAAAAAACTAAGAAAATATGCTAAAGATCTTAATAGACACCTCACTAAAAAAATATATAGATGGAAACTAAGCATTTGAAACAGATTGATTATATTCTTTGCAGCCAAAGATATAAAAGCTCTATCAGTTCAGTTCAGTTCAGTCACTCAGTCATGTCTGACGCTTTGCGACCCCATGAATCGCAGCACTCCAGGTCTCTCTGTTCATCACCATCTCCTGGAGTTCACTCAGACTCACGTCCATCGAGTCAGTGATGCCATCCAGCCATCTCATCCTCTCTCGTCCCCTTCTCTTCCTGCCCACAATCCCTCCCAGTATCAGAGTCTTTTCCAATGAGTCAACTCTTCACATGAGGTGGCCAAAGTACTGGAGCTTCAGCTTTAGCATCATTCCTTCCAAAGAAGTCCCAGGGCTGATCTCCTTCAGAATGGACTGGTTGGATCTCCTTGCAGTCCAGGGGACTCTCAAGAGTCTTCTCCAACACCACAATTCAAAAGCATCAATTCTTTGGTGCTCAGCCTTCTTCACAGTCCAACTCTCACATCCATACATGACCACAGGAAAAACCATAGCCTTGACTAGACGGACCTTAGTCAGCAAAGTAATGTCTCTGCTTTTGAATATACTATCTAGGTTGGTCATAACTTTTCTTCCAAGGAGTAGGTGTCTTTTAATTTCATGACTGCAATCACAATCTGCAGTGATTTTGGAGCCCAAGAAAATAAGGTCTGACACTGTTTCCACTGTTTCCTCATCTGTTTCCCATGAAGTGATGGGACCAGATGCCATGATCTTCGTTTTCTGAACGTTGAGCTTTAAACCAACTTTTTCACTCTCCTCTTTCGCTTTCATCAAGAGGATTTTTAGCTCCTCTTCACTTTCTGCCATAAGGGTGGTGTCATCTGCATATCTGAGGTTATTGAGATTTCTCCTGGCAATCTTGATTCCAGCTTGTGTTTCTTCCAGTCCAGCATTTCTCATGATGTACTCTGCATAGAAGTTAAATAAGCAAGGTGACAGTATACAGCCTTGATGTACTCCTTTTCCTATTTGGAACCAGTCTGTTGTTCCATGTCCAGTTCTAACTGTTGCTTCCTGACCTGCATACAGATTTCTCAAGAGGCAGGTTAGGTGGTCTGGTATTCCCATCTCTTGAAGAATTTTCCACAGTTTATTGTGATCCACACAGTCAAAGGCTTCGGCATAGTCAATAAAGCAGAAATAGATGTTTGTCTGGAACTCTCTTGCTTTTTCCATGATCCAGCGGATGTTGGCAATTTGATCTCTGGTTCTTCTGCCTTTTCTAAAACCAGCTTGAACATCAGGGAGTTCACCGTTCACGTATTGCTGAAGCCTGGCTTGGAGAATTTTGAGCATTACTTTACTAGCGTGTGAGATGAGTGCAATTGTGCGGTAGTTTGAGCATTCTTTTGCATTGCCTTTCTTTGGGCTTGGAATGAAAACTGACCTTTTCCAGTCCTGTGGCCACTGCTGAGTTTTCCAAATTTGCTGACATATTGAGTCCAGCACTTTCACAGCATTATCTTTCAGGATTTGAAATAGCTCAACTGGAATTCCATCACCTCCACTAGCTTTACAGTGAGTCAAAACAAACCTGGAGCTGACTGTGGCTCAGATCATGAGCTCCTTATTACAAAATTTAGTTTAAATTCAAAAAAAGTAGGGAAAACCACTAGGCTATTCAGGTAAGACCTAAATCAAATCCTTTATGATTATGCAGTAAAGGTGATGAATAGATTCAATGGATTAGGTCTGGTAGACAAACCAAAACTGTCACAAGAAAAAGAAATGCAAGAAGACGAAGCCTTTGTCTGAGGAGGCCTTATAAATAGCTGAGAAAAGAAGATAAGTGAAAGTAAAAGGAGAAAGGGAAAGATATACGCAACTGAATAGAGAATTCCAGAGAATAGAAAGGAGAAATAAGAAAGCCTCTGTATGTGAGCACTGAAAAGTAATAAAGGAAAACAATAGAATGAGAAAGACTAGCGATCTCTTCAAGAAAATTGGAAATACATGTCCAAGGTAATATTTTATGCATAGATAAGCACAATAAAAGACAGGAATGGTAAGGACCTAATGGAGTGAAAGAAATTAAGACGAGCTGGCAAGAGTACACAGAAAGAACTATACAAAAAAAAGTCTTAACGAACCAGATAATCATGAAGCTGTGGTCACTTACTTGGAGCCAGACATCCTGGAGTCCGAAGTCAAGCAGAGCTTAAGAGCCATTACTGCAAACAAAGCTAGTGGAGATGATGGAATTCCAGCTGAACTATTTAAAATCCTAAAAGATGGTGCATTTAAAGTGTTGCCCTCAATACACTAGCAAATATGGAAAACTCAGCAATGGAAACAGGACTGGAAAAGATCATTTTTCATTCCAATCCCAAAGAAGGGCAATGCCAAAGACTGTTCAAACTAAGATACAATTGCACTCTTTTCACATGCTAGCAAGGTAAAGCTCAAATTCTTCAAGTTAGACTTCAATAATGCATGAACCGAGAACTTCCAGATGTACAAC